>NC_064923.1:509069157-510388443 GCF_023897955.1 Schistocerca gregaria
TATGATTTCTTCAAAAGACCTTTCATTTCGTCACGCTGAAAAATTCAAATTTGATAAAGAAACGTTTTTCGTCCACGTTTTAGTTTGACGAGTGAATTTTCTCAGTAGGTGTATTTTATATCTTCGTCTCCCAGCTCTACAGAGTCTACTTATCTCCCAAGGGGAATTGGATTTGCACCATCGTTCACTTGTTTTATCAGTTCCTATTAGATCTAATCACGTTATGACAAGGAAGTGTACCAGAGTAGTGGTGTTTGGCAGTAGTTTATCTTGCTACTAAGAACAACAACGTCATCACTTAGTACAACGTTGTAACCATTACACATAATCATAACAAGATATATTAGTCCTTTGAGCATACTATCTCATAGTGATGTGAGCACAACTCACTTCGCTAATATCACCCATAGGCTGCCTACTTAGATTTTAAGAATTTATACTTCATGGTCAACATTATAATTTGTAATCGGCTATGCAATTCAAAGTATGATACATTTATTCACCTCATTTTCTCCTACAGTGCCGTTTTCACATGAAGAAGCGAACTAGGGTGGAATTCACTCCACAGGTGGTTTCCTGAGAGGTATGTACGATCATGGAACATTTTAAAAACTTTGCATGTCTTGTGGATTCATTCTATAATTTTACTAATGAGCGTTTGGCGTCATTGCCCTAGAGGCCCCTTGCGGGGCAGGTCCGGCCGCCTGGGTGCAGGTCTCATTACATTCGACGCCACATTGGGTGACCTGCGCGCTGGATGGGGATGAAATGATGATGAAAACAGCACAACACCCAGTTCCTGAGCGGTGAAATTTCACGACCCAGTCAGGAATCGAGTCCGGACCCGTAGAACGGCAATCCGTCACGCTGACACTCTGCTATTGGGGCGGACTATGGTTTTACTGAATAGGTTTAAATTTTCTACTTCCCGAGTTATTTCGTTGTTGATTCATCAGTCTTTCGTAGTTTTAACATTTATTTATTTTTCCCACTGTGTATGCAGCTGTGTTCAGCGATATGGTACTCTTGAAGCGAACTGCGCTTTTGACTTCTGTCTCAGTATTTACTACGGTTGGTGCTTCACAACTTCAACGAATTTAAGAAGTGACTTTATGGAACCACCGAAACCTGCTGGAGTGTGTATTCACACACAGCAGATTTCGGTCCGGCGACCATTACATCAAGTTAAAGAAGGTTCTTTGAGGTTATATATATATATATATATATATATATATATATATATATATATATATATAATATGATACGCATAGACTTCACACCAATTATCATGTAAAAAAAGTCAAAGTCCATTGCAGAGTTCACCGTACGGTCTGGAAAATTTGTATACGAAAAATACATCAACAAGGGTAACATCGAAAGCACCCTGAGGCTCTTCGTGGAGGACGATGTCGCCTGTAACAAGGTAGCAACGGAAGAAGTTCAAAGTGAAAGGAAGTTTATTTTATTTTTATTCTGATGTCAGAAACATACATAGGTGCACAGATAACATGTCATATATTCTTTGACCCAAATTTGGGCACTTCCAGTCCATTTTCTGTCGCTTGATGCAGGTGTTCTGCACTACAGGAGGCTGCACTGAAGCATGTGCTGTACAGTTAATTTCTCTGCAATCACACTTAATACTGTTTTCTGTGTTATAGCCCCATGCTACCGGATTGAACCTTGATCCATCCACTCCTGATATCAGCCTATTCCAAGATTTCGATGGCATCCATTCCTCGTCCTGTTATGGACGCAGTGTTCCAGAAACTCTTTTCCATCTCTCCAAAGTTGCACGCTGATCTTTGCAGCAGTGATAGTAAGTACCATTGATGTTCAAAGAAGCCGCGGTCTAGGTCGCTGCAGTCGTGGACTGTGCGGCTGGTTCCGGCGGAGGTTCGAGTCCTCCCTCGGGCATGGGTGTGTGTGTTTGTCCTTAGGATAGTTTAGGTTAAGTAGTGTGTAAGTTTAGGGACTGATGACCTTAGCAGTTAAGTCCCATAAGATTTCACACACACATGTGATGTTCTAAGGAAACTCTTCCTTGACTTCAGTCGCTGCTGATGGGGTTTATGCCAGTACAGGCGATGGGTGTCTTCCATTTTTCTGCGTTGCTTATTCACCGTAAATTCTCTACGAACGGGAGGTGGTGGTATTTCTGCAAAGTGGTTAACTCAATCGACAGGAGTACATTACAAACAACCTGTTATAATTCTAATAAGGGAAGTAAGATCTGCAGAGGATCGATAACTCGTGCAGTAACTGGTAGTTGACGCATAAACTGCACAGGAAATAACGTCGCCAATTACGATAAATCTCTAAAACCAGCTACAGGCGAGCTACAGGCGTACAAGTCTAGGAATAATCGCCCGGATCTACCTGAAGTGGAATGATCACATAAAACTCTTTGAAACAAAAGTAGATAAGAGACCAAAATTGATCATAAGAGTCTTATGAAAATGTAATTTATCCTTGAAAGAAATGGCTTCGAAGCATTAGTGATAACAGTTCTTGATTAATGATACTTATTGGGGTAGATTAGTAAGAGATATGCACTATCCAAGGAAAAATAGCACTTTTTCCTCGTGGATTCGTGTAATAAGTGCGAAATCGGTATGGAAATGCTTAACAAACTGTGGGGGTAAATCAACACAAGTATGTCTTGTGACAGTTACTGTAGACATACCAGAATATACGTTATAAGAAAAGGATGCATCACGGTATTTCCTCCAACTTCCGTAACGAAACTATCCCGAAGAGGAAATTAGGGAAACTAGAGTTCATATAGAGTAATGTTAGAGACTTTCCCGAAGAGCAGCGAAAGTTGGCTTGCTGCTAGTGCAATTCGTTTACCCGATTTTTCACATCCGGCTATGTGAATACTGGGTTGGTACCCACTTCCTCCCTCAGACGCACTCTTTTAGAAAACTCTCACACACTTTCACATTCATTAACGCTGTAAGCAGACAGTTTGGTTACACAAATCTCTTGTTGCGGAAAGGGGTGGGGCGGGGTATGTAGTTGGGGGTGGCGACAGGAAGGGCATCCCGTCGCGCTCTACCACTAACGTTGCAAAATCCAGAAATTAAAAGGCCAACATCGACTAGATACGGGACAAACACCACATCAAAGAAAGGAAGATCGAGAAATGGTACTTTTACTGGAAACACGCTACTCCAAACACTGTAAGGTGGGTACGGAATATACGGAGTGTTTCAAAGCTACACCGACATACTTGCAGGGGATGTAGAAGGCATCTTGGGGAACTAAATGAAGATAGAAACTCGTATCCGGAAACGTCATCCAACGGCGCTACAGGGCGATGAAGTTATAGGCTTTAGCGCCTGTGTGTGACCTACAGGTACATACAGGGTGATTCCGTGGTGAAGTTGTAAGCTTTCAGTGATTATGGAGAAGGACAAATTTATCAATTTGAGGTAAGGGGCACTGGGTCTGAAACGAAAGGGTCGAAAATCATTAGAATTGTTCTAATACCTCTGACAGCGAAATACACGTTTCGTTACCGCAGTTGCTAAGATTCTTGGGCAGGCAACTTTCAGAGGTGGCAGTATGGGCCAAAACAAGGAAAGAATGTCCAGTAAACATCGTCATTGAAATGTATACCTTGCGAGCTGTAAGCATTTGCTCCACAGAGGAGATGTGTGTCACAACAGCGAAGTATTATGTTATAAAATGTCAATAGATTGCAGTAGCGTGTTACAAAAGTCCATGCATACAGTTTTATATCTTACTTCCATTTAGCCCAGTATCTCTGTTGTTCTAAGAATATATTAACTATAATTTTTCTTCCACTATAGTCAGTGAATTTTTGCATATACCGCTGTTTATCATTGTTTGAAGCACACCTAAGACTGTCGGGAAAACCAGAGAGAGAATCGAGGAATATTGGTTGCAAGCTTGAGGGCGAAGAGCAAAGTAGGGTGTTGTTAACAGCAAGCACAGTGACTGAATGTAGCAAGTTTGTTTTCAAACAAAGCGCGCAACGTATGCCGCCGACATTTGCACTGTTGTGGAGATATTTTCAGTGGCGCGGAAATTAGAAAAGCCAGATTACATACGGAGAACGGAGTTTCCTGGAAATCCGGGATCGTTAGTACCCTGATTCTGGGATTCGAAAGGCCGCATGGGCCCCGGACCGTATCTGCCCAGCGGAATAACAAAGAGATCCGTTGTGCCACCCAGGCTGGTACGGTTTTAAGCGATTTTACGAATCCGACTTGGTGAATGCCAATCTGTATCACCGTCACGCCTCTGCTGCACGACGTGGAAAATTTTAGAAAACGTTCGTATTCTTTCACGCTGACTAACACTAGACGGTAGTAGTACACACTAATTGCGTAAGGTTTCCTGGGATTGAAAGGACTGGGTAAAATAACGATTTAACATCATTCTTATCAATATTTGTATTAAAATTCCTTAGGATGATAACGATGATGATGATGATGATGACGTATGGTTTGTGGGACGTTCAACTGCGCGGTCATCAGCGCCCGAACATTCCTCAGGAAAACTATCTTTACCAATTAGGTCAACAAGATCTTGAAGTATTACAACAAAACCATCCTATGAGACTATACAGTTTAAGTACGATTACTGAAAATCGATAAAATAATATCTTCAAAATCAGTGCATACAAACTCAAGAATGTCCGAAATAACAATGTTTGCCGGGATGGGCGAGCGGTTCTAGGCGCTACAGTATGGAACCGCGCTGCTGCTACGGTCGCAGGTTCGAATCCTGCCTCGGGCATGGATGTGTGTGATGTCCTTAGGTTAGTTACGTTTAAGTATCTCTAAGTTCTAGGGGACTGATGACCTCACAAATTAAGTCCCATAGTGCTCAGAGCCATTTGAACCATTTGAATAACAATGTTTTGTAACAGTTTTCGAGACAGACAGAAAGTTAACATTTTCAGAATATGTTTGATAAAATTGCAGCTAATAATTCAGGTTTACTTAAAGGAATTCATTAAAAGGAAAGAAAAATGATTAAAGCTGCATAATATGAAACCACCACGCATCGGGCAATGTGGTCCAGACGAATGGCCCCGAAATTACTTCGGGCAGGATAATATGCGGATTACCACACTCCTCCTTTTCTAAGAAACCAGTGGGTACACGCCCCAAGGCAGAAGATACAATGATAGCGTGATGAAAAGAGGAGAAACTTTTAAGTCAAACGAGTAAAAATTTAAGTCATCAGATTACACGCTGGCAGCATAGACAAAACAGCTGTGATAAATCACTAAAAGATGATAAAGTAAATAGCAAAGGTATCAAATTGATTGTAAAAAGAGTTCAGCGGACAACAGAGACGACAACGGCAAATACTTAACCGTCACTAGGGTCGGAAATATATGTGAAAGGAAGACATGAGCGCTTGGCTGATGAACCTCACCGACTTTAAATATAACTTTGAAAATAAGTAAAGAAAGAGACTTGGCGCAACGTACCACGAAAAAAAGTTGAACGTCACGGAGAAAATTCACATAACTCCAAGAAGTCCTAAAACTCCAATAGTTATAAACACAAAATCAAAGCGCAAGGCTATGACTGAAATTGTTATGTTTTCATATGAGTGACACGCTACACAGATTGCCTGGCCAGACACAGGAACAGGGAACAACAACAACAGCAATCTGGACCATGTCCGATATAGAAGCAGCAAGACAGAAATGCGCGCAGGAACGGAACCAGTCACAATTATCATGCTCACTGCGGAGAGCAAGATCAGTCTTTATGAATGCAGTGTGACGTCAGCACCAAAACAACGAATTAAAAGTAGCTCACCGAGCATCCAAATCCGCTGTGGAGTGACAAACGCTGAAACCGCCATCACATGCGTGGATGACCGTGACCAAACGCCCGCCTGTAAATCTGGCCAGCCAAAGGAATAATGTGTCCACTTCCGTTTCCAGTACACGTCACTCGTGTGTGAAGCTGCTCTGCCAGACAAATAGGCAGCCCATTGCCCCGCAGGCTCCTGCTGTCTGCTGCTTCACCCACTACCCCTCCTGGAAAACAGCTTCAGCGTCACTCGTGGTAAACGTGCCACGCCCCCTTTACGCCAAAGTTCGTATTCGAGGAGTTGTGGCGTGAGCTACTGGTCGCAAAATGGTTCAATGTCTCCCCACCCCCTCCTTCCCCCCAAAAAAGAATCCTGTGCACGGAGAGCAAGGCTTACAAAGGGGACATAAATAATACTATCTTTCTTAACTTCCCTAAGATGCACCCACAACTCGTTTCCACTCTATTTGTTATGGAACCTAAGCCTGACCAGAATGGATTCCTCCAACAGCTTACGGGTCCATAGTGTGGGGTGATGGTTTTCCGGACGCCCAGGTTTTTCATGAAGACTGTCTCGCCTACCTGAACGTTCCAAGCACGTTGGTCCTCGTCATACTGCGCCGCCTCCCTTTCATGCCCGTTCTGAATATTTGCCCTGGTTCTGCACCAATTATCCTTGATTAACTAGGGACTAATAACATTGGGCAACAAATCATGTATGGTTCAGATATACGCTGATGGGGAATAAAGGGCAGGCAAACAAGAGAGAAAGGATAGCTCTGTGTGCCTCTCGTCTGTCAATATTAAAGGCTAGGTTCAGCCATGTTAAAGGAAGATTCCGTTTGGTTTGAGATTCAGAGTGGAAAATGATCAGAGAGAATTTTAGGTTGCGATTAACCAGCTCCGTCAATGAAGCCTGGGGGTAATAAGGTGCATGGTGATCTTTTCAACAAATGATCAGAAACACCTTCGCAGGTAAACAAGGCGCATTATCACTGACAATGAACTCGAGAGGATCAAACCCAGAGAAAATCGTATATACTTGCCTAATATTTTGGGTGGCAGTAGAACGACTGCTGGGGAGGAACCAGCTGAATCGAGTAAACCCATCAACCGCCAGAAATATATAGCGCTGCCCACCTTGGGTCCACGGAAGAGGACTGACGCACTCAATAAAATAGACTCTCCATGGAGACCTCTGCCCGACTGTGTTAAACAAACACCTCATACCCATCGGATTTCAGCATAGTCATCTAGCATTCCCGACACTGACTAACCATTATTATAGCATCACGATTCAGGGTGGGCCAGGTTAGCGACTCAGGCATCTTGTGAGTGGTTTTATATACCTCCTGACGTCTGCCCCCCTCACAACAGAATTATGGTAACATTTGAAAACAGCCACAAAGATAGAATTTTAACTCTTCACCGCAGCGCCCGTGGTGGCAGAGAATGTCCTTCTGTAGTTAGTACATGGGCACTTGCCGACGGGCTCTCAACTGGAGCCCAACTTGGGGTCCTGTTCTTGTTGTTCCACAAGGTCATCAAACAACACCAGAGCCTGAATTAGCATGCAGTTAATAAGACCTTCTACCATATTGAAATCATGGCGAGAAGAACACTCCTCCCCCTCTTCAAACATTCTGCTACAGTTATCTGCTACAGCATTGTCACACCCCGTTATGTGTTGCTTGCTGAAGCGGAAGGTGGTCGGACAGACGACCTCGAAATATTCTTTGTTTCACACGGAGAAAACAGAAATCAAGTAGGGGCTAGTGGTCAGTCTTCAGTGTGAATTCACAGTTTTCAAGTTAGTATTTAAGTTTGTCTGTGGCAAATATGCCAGCCAAAGCTTCCAACCTAAAGTAGAATATTTCTTCTCAGCTGAAGACGGGCACATAGAAACATAGACTAAGATCCGACTCACGCCATCTTGCTTCCGAAGCAAAAAAGTGGCAACCACTGACTTACAGGCGTCAGTTAGAGCCATGAAGGGCTGAATGAAGTCACGGATAGCCAGAAGAGGGTCATTACTCAAGCGATCTTAAGTGCATCACATGCAACCTGCTGGCCCCCCTTTCGAAACAGTTTTATAGAGCAGCTTGTTCAGCAAACTTTGTAACGAATTTTCCGAATAAAATAGTTATTCCAACAAAATGGGTTACCTGTTTCTCAGTAGTGGGGGAGAGGGGGGGGGGGGGGGGGGGGGAATTGCAAATAGCTCGTAGCTCGGGTCCTAGATGATTCTCTCTGACCAGAGTACAAGCATGAGAAATGATATCTCACGACAAGCTAACTTTGGAAGGTTAGAAAGTTAAGACCGCTTGATTCAGATGCTCCAGAACCATCGCAAATGCTCCAGTGCTCAAAGGAGGTGGCACTGTAAATGACAGTGTCGTCCAAATAGATATACACACACTTGAGCTTCACATCTCCGAGCACAGAATAAAATAACCTAGAAAGAACTGCAGCCCCCTTAGAAGGGCCAAAAACCGCGCAGTTGAAATCATGTAAGTTTCAGTCAACGCAGAAGGCAGTGCTCGTCTCAGATTGTATGGCGATTGAAATCTGGTGTTATGCCTGGTTAAGAAAGAGAAAAGAAAAATAGTAGGCCTCGTAAAACCACGAAAAAAACCCGTGTGGATCAGGAAGAGCGACAGAGTCCAAAATTATTTTATGATTAAGAACACTTTTAATCCACAACAGGTTTGAACTCCCTCCCCCCTCTGAGGCACCAAAAATGTCGGTGATGGGTGCGGAAAGTGGATGGCCTCATAATCTCTCAGTAAACGTTTTATGTACCAACCGACACAATTCCTTCATCTTAGGTGGAGATAGCCGAAAGGATCATTAGCAGTCTGGAAGATGGTTAGAAAGTAGGAGAGATTCATCCATGGTCTCGGGATAGCGTTTTCATTAGTAAACAAAACGATTTCGGTCCCGGGTTCGAAACCCGTCAGCGCTTACATTTTGATTAACAACCAACATTTGACGTCAAAAGACTCCCGGCATAACAAGTCACCCTCTTTCTGCCAACGGCCTTGTCAAACAGGGCAGAGAAGCGGACAGAGGTTCAGTGCACGCCCTTCTTATAGGGGTGGGAAACTACTGCTAAAGGCAGAAGAATCATCAATGTTCAACGGCATGAGGATGCAGTAGGCAATGCAAACCACTGCATTAAAGACACATAACGTGTATCCAAAGGTGTCATGGTGACCTCTGAATTGGCAAAAGATTCCGGAATAGTCCGCCATTCGGATCTCCGGGAAGAGACTGCAAAGCTGGAAATGACCATGAGAAAAAGATTCAATAATCAAAATATGGATAACGTTCTACGAATCGAGACGTGGAATGTCAGAAGCTTGAACGTGGTACGAAAGCTAGGAAATCTGAAAAAGGGAATGCAAGGGCACAGTCTAGATATGGTAGGTGTCAGTGAAGTGAGATGGAAAGGAGACAGCGATTGCTGGTTAGATGAGTATAGGGTAACATCAACAGCAGCAGAATGTGGTATAACGGGTGTAGGGTTCGTTATGAATAGGAAGTTAGGACAGAGAGTGTGTTACAGTGAACATTTCAGTGATAGTGTTGCTCTTGACAGAATCGACAGCAGTCCAACATCTATAACAATAGTTCAGGTATGTAAGCCGACGTCGCAAGCTGAAGGGCGCGTGGCGCCAATTTCCGCAGTTTAAAAATGGTGCATTGTCTGCTTACACAACAGTAGTAATTTTCGCTCCTATTGGCATCAGCTATCCAGAATGGTACAGACTACGGGCGTAAGCATGCCTGGAACTGGAAGTACCCGCCAGATAAGGGCTGAACATAATTCACACCAAGATTTTATTAACGCGCCTCTGGAAAAGTAATTTTACGAATTAGGATCACAGAACCTTGACGTATTAAAGCAAAAGCATCCAGTTAGCAAAAAGAATTTAAGAACAATTGCTGATAATCTACAAAACAAACTATTCAAAGACAATGCATACAGACTCAAGAATGCCGCACATAACAGTGTTTTATAATAAGTGTAACATAATAGGATAATAGTCTTTCAAATAGGCAGGTAAAAAACGTCTTTAGAATAAAATACAACTAATGATTGTGATTTACCTAAGAGGAGTTCATTAAAGGGAAACAAAAACAATTAAAGCCGCTCGATTTCAAACCTCCACGCATCGGGAAATGTGGTACGGATGAATGGCCCCAAAATTACGTAGGGCAGGCCCAGTACGCTGGTCACCGCACTCCTCCTTTTCTGTGCAACCAGTGTGTAGCCGCGCCAAGCCTGATAAACAGAGAAGTAACATTTAAGTAAAACGAGTAAAAACTTAAGTCCCCCTATTACCCGCTGCCGGCATACACAAAACAATTGCGATGCGTCGCTAAAAATTATGCAGTGACTGGCCAAGGCAATCAAGCCCCACTTAAATCTGATCGTAAAGAAGTTTAGTGGCGAGCCGCGATTCACACCAAGAGGCAGACACTGTAAATAATCAACCACTGTACGGAACAAGAAACATAGGTAGAAGGGAGATATGAACTGTTCACTGGTGCACTTCTACCTCGTTAAACACGGGCATGGCGTGGAAGTATAGCTCACCAAAATAGATGCAACAGGATTTGCCACGTTAAGACACATACGCTTGCGGAGTCCCAATAACTAAAGAAAATGACTTGGCACAACGAACTAGGCATAAGAAAAAAAAGGAAAGATTGTACGTCACGAATAATGACACATTGAACTTAAGGGAAGTTCTCATAACGTCATGGAGCTCCGAAACTCCAATAATTTAAAACACACAGTCAAATCACAACGCTATGACAACTATCAAATTGAAGGTATCATGTTTTCTTACGAGTCGAACACTCTTCAGATCGCCTGATGAGACACAGGAACAGGGAACAAAAACAACGGCAGGCTGAACCGAGCCCGATATAGAAGCAGAAAGGCACAAAGAAGCCCAGGAACGAAACCAGTCACAATTATCACGCTCAGAGCAGGGAGGAAGATCAGCCTTTACGAATGCTGTGTGGTCTCAGAAGCAACTAACTGAAAGTAGCATCCAAAGCCGCTGTGGGGTGACACTGCAAAAACTTGGAGCCCGCATGAGATGCATGGATAACGACGACCCACCGCTCGCTTTTGGATCCGGCCAATGTCCCTTGTGTGTTGAGGACTCTCGGATAGAGAAACGTGGAAGTCACATGGGCGATAGAACAAACATCCAGCCCGTTGCCCCACAGACCTTCGCTGTCCGTCCTGTTTCACTCTCTGCCTCAACGCCACCCACGGCAAACGTGCCACTCCCCGTTCATGCAATGATAGTGATCCAGCAGACGTGGCGCGATCTGCTACTAGCGCAACGGTTGAGCAAGACGTTGCGGTGCAAAATGTCTGTCACAGGGACAAAGAGGTGGCTGCAGGAAGGGCTTCCGGCCACCCTCCATCAATAACTCTTCCCAATCCACAAAATAAAATGTCGGTCTCGCCAGGAAGAAAGAAAGATACGAAGGTGTGGTAGTGGTACCTGAAACACGATGCTGCTAACACCGTGATGTGGCTTGTGGAATAAAGATGTACATCGGTTGCCAAGAGTTCTTCGTAGGTCTTTCACATAGACTACAGTGACGTGAGTGCCTTCTTACAGAAAGTCTCCGATTGAAGAACGGGATAAATTTTATTTCTAAATATAGCGGCTGGAAGGAAAATTATGACCTTCAGTAAAATACTTTTCTACCCTAGCCACAAAACAACGACCAAATAAGTTCACTGAGAAAATAACAAGTATAACACAACAGATGAAATAAATAAATCGTTCACATCAGGGGCATTACCAGAGTAGTTAAAACAGGCAAGAGTTGTACCTTTGCTTAAGAAAGGTAATGCAGAAGACATAGAAAATTACCAGCCCATTTCCCCACAGTCACCATTCTCAAAAAGAATAGAAGCAGTTATGAAAGACCGATTAATGAATTACCCGAATAAATACAATCTTTTAAGCGAATCTCAGTTTGGTTTCCGAAGTGACAAAAATACGGTGGCAGCCACAGTAGAATTCAAAAAAGTTGTACTTGATGCTCTTGATAAAGATACGTCTGTCACAGGCACATTTTTGGATCTTTCTAAAGCCTTTGATGCAGTTGACCACAAGATTGTATTAAATAAATTAGAAGTATTGGGAATAAGAGGGGTAGGTAGTGACTGGTTTCGATCATACCTAGAAGATAGAGTACAAAGAGTAGAGATAACACGTACTTTAAATAGATCTAAACATTTACTAAAACACTTATCAGAACCAAAATACATTAATATAAGGGTTCAGCAAGGTAGCATAGTAGGACCAATACTGTTCCCGATATACGTCAATGACTTTCCCAGTAGTGTTACTCATGGTGAAAAAATTCTCTTAGCTGATGACAACAATATTATAGTCACTGAGGAAACAAGAGAGCTTCCTGCTGAGAAAGCAAATGAAACTCTCAAGGAAGTTTATGATTGGTCAAGAAGCAATAAAGTTACACTGAACATAAAGAAAACTAATGCCATGAATTTCAGTTTGAAGAGGAAAAATGACAACGTTAAATTAAATATAGATGGCACCTCTATAGACTATGTAACAAATGCAAAATCTCTAGTAATGGATTGATTCTCGGTTGAAGTGGTGTGAACACACAAAGGCACATGCAAACAGAATGTCATCAGCATGTTATGCCCTTAGAATCCTATCATCAGTGTGTAACATGCAGTGTCTTTAAGTTACATATTATTCATAAATACACTAAATTCTTAGCTATGGCATTCTTTTTTGGAGAACAAACGTACAAAATATGAACATAATTTTAAAACTCCAGAAAAGAGGCATGAGAATAATAACCAAAAATACTAGTCGAGCTCATTGTAAAGATTTGCTCAAAACACTGGAGATTTTAATTCCGCCATGTGAATAAATTTACCAGTCAGTTGTACACATCAAAAATAACATAGGTAATTACTGCACAAACAGCTTTGTCCGTAACCATGCTACAAGAGATAGACTCAACTTACATTTACCAAGAAAAAGTAAACATAAAACTGAAAGTAGCATTTTCTACCAAGGAATGAAACTGTACAATAAATTACCAAAGGAGATTAAAGAAATGGCAAAAATACCTTATTTAAAATGGCTGATAAATAGTATCTGTTATGCAATGCATTTTACACATTGAAAGATTACTTAGATAAAACAGAGTAGGGGGTTTGATAAAAAAAAGTTATAGAAATAAATCACAATAATAATGATTATAAAACATCCAACATTCCACGTAACACTTTCACTTCATGTTTTTTTCCTTCTTTTTTTCCTTTCTAGAAATACTTACCCCCAAGCTATGCATAGCACAATACTAACACCTCTTCACCGAGCGAGGTCGCGCAGTGGTTAGCACACTGGACTCGCATTCGGCAGGACGACGGTTCAATCCCGTCTCCGGCCATCCTGATTTAGGTTTTCCGTGACTTCCCTAAATCGCTTCAGGCAAATGCGGGTATGGTTCCTTTGAAAGGGCACGGCCGATTTCCTTCTCCATCCTTCCCTCACCCGAGCTTGCGCTCCGTCTCTAATGACCTCGTTGTCGACGGGACGTTAAACACTAATCTCCTCCTCCTCCTCCTAACACCTCTTCCACTTTCTGAGCTCAACATCTCACTCATTATGGAGGGATGCTGACTAGTTTTTCAGGATAGCAAATGGCAAGCTGCGGTACAGGAAATGCCCCAGAGATCTCCTCTGTGTGTGTGTGTGTGTGTGTGTGTGTGTGTGTGTGTGTGTGCGTGTGCGTGTGTGGTGAGTGAAGTGTTATGAAACAATGTGCGTATAGTGAGTTGAGAGTGAACAATGTGGCATTACATTATTTAATAAGTTATCTGTAAAAAAAGTATTGTATACCAGGAGTAAATCTAATGATTGTCTCTAAGTAGAAGCCTATAAATACATTGTATAGGAATTATCTTATTTTAAATTGGTCTAAACTTGTAAATACTTTGACATGTCCTACATCCTTGTAAAAAGAGATTACGGATGAATAAAGCTACTACTACTACTACTACTCCTACTACTACTAAAGAAATCATTACTAGGGTAAATTAATTCCACGTAATTTCATCACTGAAATTTATAACCACCCTGATTCGGGTAGGAAGTGGGTCCACAGATTGAGCAGGCGCGTCGCATCCAGGTTAAGTCACTCGATGAGAATTTGATCTTGATCGTGCTGTACTACAAAACGGTGATACCGGCCTTTTCACACACTGTCCCGAAAGGTCCCAGAGATTTCCTACGGGGTTCGAGTCAAGGGAATCTCTAAGAAAATTGAGATATAATAGCAGAAAGCCACATATTCATCCCTCCCAATAAACTTATGTGCTGTCGTCTTCACGTACCTGTGTGGGCAATGGCCCCTTGCTAGGTGACCTACTCCAAATGTTCGTTGCAGGCCCATCGCCATGTTCTCTCGCTATCTGGTTGGGATGACCTCTCATTCACTGCAATTCCAGCCGTGTTGGGAAGCGACTTTTATTCACATACCGTGAAACGCTTTTGCAGTATCTTTCTGTCAGGAGCTCTCCCTGAGCACACTATTTCTGTTATGTTTCGTGGCCACGACATGCCAGTGCTTGCAGACACGTTGAACAATCCAGCCTCAAGCACTGTATAGCCATGACCAACGCCAACTACGATTGTCCCATTTTACCACTCTATCACGTTCTTACAGCTACTCATCTTTACGTACAATGTCGGCAAGACACCTCAATATCTCACTGATCACTGCTACTTTGTGCTCACGTAGAGGCTGAGTGTGGGTGGTTCATCGAGTGACTCGATCAGTGCACCACTTGTAAAGTCTCAGCGATTCATCTGTGCGTGCGCAAAGGGGGGTGACTAATATTTTTCCAGTGAGCTTATCTTTCAGAGTCGTGTATCTCAACGTTTTTGGCACTCAGGATAAACTAAAACAGACAATTTATATATGAGGGTACTGAAAAACAGGAACAGTTTTGTGCGCATTGTTGCAGTTAGAATTAGACAAATCGAATGAACTTTAATAGATACTTCTATATTTGAATTCATCATTGGGGTTCTATAATATATGAGTGGACCGAAAATCCAATGGTCAAATTGTGGAAGTTTTTCAGGAAAGCAAAATTATGAGTATTTTGCTATAAGGCAGCAATAGTTTCCAGTGGTTCGTTACAGAGTGGCCACTACCTGCATTTAGTTTCATGCCTCACCTCCTTTTATTTTAGTACATGTGTTGCTCTGAGAAAATATGCACTACCCGTTTTCATCCACTTCCATCAGCAAATTTATTCATAAAGCTGGCCACTCACTGTTTAAGATGCAACTAGCACTGCCGTAAAAACAAACAAGAGACAGAATCGTCTGACAGAAAGATTGAGGATGAAGAGTAAACTGGGGTGCTGGCAACGGAAAACAGCGTCAGTGAACGGACGGCAAGCTCGTTTCCAAAAAAGACAGGCAGCTCATGCCCTCGACATTTGCAATGTTGTGCAGATCTTTTGAATGTAATATGAATAAAAGGATAAGAGGCTATATGGAATCAAACGAAATGTAGATATTCTGCTACGACACACTGAAGACACGGATGGCTTGGACCAAAATACTCGTAAAATGTCCTCGAACAGCCCTCCATATGTTTTCCGTGATATTCGAATTCAAAAGTAATCTTTTGAGATATAACAACAGAAGCAAATATTTTATGACATCCGAAATTAGCACGCACGTTTTTTTTGTGTTGAAAATATATTATCATCCAGGAAATATAAACTGTACTGTAAGGTGAGAGGAAACTGTACTGAATTGTTCAGAAAAAGGAAATTGAAATCTTGAGACCAGGATGTGTCCTATACATTGCTTTCTTCAAACTAAATGGGCAAAGTCCAACAGAGAGATAATGCTGTAATGGTTGATAAAACATAATTAATTACAAATGTCGTCCTACATGTAAACAATATGAAACAAAAATCATCAATTCGTTTTATAATTAAATAAATCATTCGGAAAATGCCATTGGTGATGTGATATAGAAAGCACCATAGCAAACACGTTTTCCGCAAACAGTTGTAAAATATTTTGCATTACTGAAAACTGTTCATAAATGAAATCGCCAACAGTTTTGTCTTTCTTTAGGATGTTTACACTTTCCCACTGTTCAGTGTCATTGAGCGTCCTTTTGATGTCACTATTACAGGTGATATGATTTTAATCTGTGCAGCAGAAATGAGGTGTAGCTTTCTAGTGTTAATGGCTTTATCAGTAGCAGTCTGGACGTGAATTCTGCGATTCGTACGGGAATCATTGTTCTGTACGTCAAGGACTTGGTGTTAAATTTACAGGCATGAAACACGAGACGAAACTGGTGGTATGAGTAGCTAGTGTTCTGATGTTACACATAATAATATGCTGTCAGCTGCAACAGTTTTTGATGGAATTGTACGACGAGTACGGACACCATTCAGGGTGGTTAGCCTCAAAAGCCAACCACCCTGAATGGTGTGCACGGTCTATTGTGCTGACAAATAACTGATTAGGAAAAATTCGACACGTTGCACCGTTTCCGAGTTAATTAACATTGGCGTTGGTGAATCAGTCCATTACGCTCGCAAATACAAGCTGCCTGCCAGAGATGGTGTCGCCAAACATATTCTTCGTTTACTGTCCCAAACTGTCTTCAATTTTTGCCACCGAAAGCACAATTTACACTCAGTTATAATACTATTAGCCTACTCACAGAACAGTGTATACACAAATCACACAAAAGGGGTGCACTGGACTTCCCTCCCTTAGTTATTGCTCAGCAAAACACCACCTGCTTAATAGCTTGTTTAGTCGTCTGCGGAACGAAATACATCACTTATTCGGCGTATCACGAATCCGACAATCTGTTGGTAGGTTTGTGGAGGTATGTGGAATTAGATGTTTACACACAATTCATGTTATTTGCCGATCTGTGTACTCGGTGATGGTGCCATATAGGGACACAGATGGATTCCATAGGATTTACATCAGGTGAATTTGGACGGCAGGACATCAATGTGAGTTCACTATAGTGTTCCTCAGACAGCTGTAGCATGGTCGCGGACAGTTATACTGCTGAAAGATGAGATCGCCGTCGGTGAAGACATGAATCATGAAGAAATGCAGTTGATCCACAGCTGTCAGTGTGTTTCCGATTACTACCACAGGTCCCAAGCAAGCGCCGGAGAATGTCTCCCATAGCATAATACTGCTCCCACCAGCCAGCGTCCGTGGCGCTCTGTGCGTTTCGAGTCACCGTTCACCCCTGTGGTTCACCCGAAGAGCCGACACGTTTCCATTGATCGACGGTCGAATTCCGATGGTCCAGTGCCTACTGCAATCGTAATTGACGATGTCGTTGGGTTAACGTGTTAACGCGCAGGGGTGGTCTGCTGCGGAGTTGCATGCTCAACATTGTACCTGCGTAATAATAATGTGTCCATCGTCAGTCTCTTAGCTCAATAGATTTACCAAGTTACAGTCCATATCTTTACAAGGATAAAATCATTTCAGTTTCTGCTCAGCTTACATACTTTAGTTACTGCTTCACGTGCCCGCAACGTCTGCACGGGACATCCAACGTCGCGGTGGGCAGTGGCCCTAAAGTATTGGCTGAGCAGTGAATATTTTCGCCACGGCGGTGGAAGACGAAACTCGAAATGAAATCGAATGCAATATCTACTGTCGACTTTGCATGCTTGAATATTTTTTGATAACCCGATCGAATATCGGATTTTTAGCCTCACTTGCATAACACGAACGGATTAAGAACGTAAATCTGCTGTTCAGTTTTAGTTAACCAATAGACATTAGAGATAGGATATTGCACAAGAGAAAATATGTACAAATCTTTGCCGTGCGAGAATCTTCTATTATTCCCGCCAGATCAAGCCGATAGTGCAAATTAACTGCGCACTGAGCACTTGTTGAAAATTATTGTAATAAATAATTTTGGGCTCTTACAATGGCTAAAAATATTCCGAATTGGTAAAGACACTGCGAGTAATCATCAAAAAGTATTTTGCAATATGTTCCACATAATTAAAATTAATACTGTTTCCAACACAGTGGCGCAAAATAGGAGTTAAGATGTATTCATGACAAGCAAAAGGTTGTGGGTTCGAATGGCGTCAAGTGCTTTGAAATTTCTGTTTTTAAATCTGTATCAGAATGACTTAATTCATTATTTTTACTCAATTGTATTTATTTCATCTCTAAACCTTCGTCCCAACATTTAAGCGTTACATCAACTTATTTATTTATCCAAATCCTATAGAAAGTCGATTCCATCACTTTCCTGGTTATTTATTGAATGTTTTGTCACCAGAGAATGATTGTGGACGAGACTGTTTGAGTAAGAGAAAATAGTCAGAATAATTTACAAATTACCTTGCTACAAAGGTGATACGGTTGTCACCAATTAGTATTGCTTTATTAGTTCAGAAGTTATTTCAACATATATGTATCGTGTATCGTCAAAGAAAGGTAAAATGCGGTGCTCCTCAAATAAATAAAGACTTCATGATCAACACAATACTTTTTTGTTTATTCCACACAAATCACTTCGCCACCTAAGTCGCCATGCGGTTCTAGGCGCTGCAGTCTGGAACCGCGAGACCGCTACTCTCTCAGGTTCGAATCCAGTCTCGAGCATGGATGTGTGTGACGTCCTTAGGCTAGATACGTTTAACTAGTTCTACGTTCTAGGGGACTAATGACCTCAGAAGGTGAGTCCCATAGTGCTCAGAGAAATTTGAATCATTTGAACAAATCACTTCGTCCAACCAGTCAACAGTTTTTCAAAGGCATGTAGAAACATCGTAACTATCGCATTACAGGCACTATGGTTTTTGAGTAATATATGAGAAGTACACCCAATATGAAGCTCTTGTTCCCGCATGCATGCACAACAGTAAAACGGCCCTTTTATTCAACAGAACTTCTCCCACACCGTCACTTTGCCGACACATATTTACAGTATAATGTGCGTGGGTTCATGTGAAGTCTAAGAAAATCACAGGTCTCTTTGATTCCGATGCTTCATTCCTCCCTAAACACCTAATACAGTTTTTGCTACTATTTCCTCTCGTTTTCACATAACAACACGATTATTTTGGCACCTTTTAAAACAGATTCTAATGAAGAGAAAAAATTTTCTAAAAGGGTCTTTGCCACCCATGAAGTTTACCTTGAAAGGTTGTGTAAACACCAATTTTTCAATTCTCCTTTTTAATTATTGTATTTAGATTTGAATTTCATCACATGCCATATAACTATAGAACAAGACTTAGCGCTTCACTCTCTTGATCATGAGGAAAAGTATGGTCCACCAAATAAGTAAATTTTAGAATACATAAACAGTTCGTATTTCAAATAGAACGAAAAAAATATTTATGTTGCACGATGAGCGAGTGATAACAGAGTACTATCGCAAAAGAAAACAACAGAAATTTCCAGGAACGGGCTCTCAAAAGGAAAGGTATCTCTGAAGGCCTTGACTGGTAGCTGCAAAGAAAGTAGAATTTTCCATTTTTGTGCACAGCTGAAGTTATCTTGTGGATAAATAAGTAAAATTCAATATGGCATCCCAGGAGAGGAAGAGCCGACTGCTGAACAACGGCCACCTCTTTTGACAGCCCCGGCTCTGACCGCAGCGAGTTTTGCATACATATGAGGCGTCGACGCCCAGACTGTCGAGCAGACGGCTCCATACGCTTCCGGAAAACAGCCAATCCCACTGCAAGGATATCCGCACGAAAAGGTGTCATAGAACGTACGAAGTGGAATGAAGAATGAAGGTAAACTCGTAGTTTGAAATTTATTTCGCTGTCAGCTGAATGCCAGTTGACTGCAATCAATTACTTCATTAATGAACATAATTATTACGAATCACACAACTCTGCTGGTAGTAAGCGTAGAGCAGTCCAATACATTGACAACTTGCTAGCTAAGTACGTATTTCAATTATGAGGTCTTAATGTTCCCCATTCTAGCGATCTACGAAAATTGTGTCAGAGATGGTAACATATTTTTACGTTATCGTGCAAGGTACATTTTCGGAAGCCCAGTTGCCACGACCTTAATTTTTACTGAAAAATGATTATTTGAGTAAGGCTGGACAACCGTTAACAAGTTGCTTATCTCTCATGCGGGAGTAATCGCATATGTAAGTTATAGCTGCTTAAAATTGTTATGAATATAATGCTCCCCATTGGTAATAACAAAGGTAGTCCTATAGGAAATGTTTTGCCTGTATCAATAGTTCTCACTTTCGAAATGTATTTACTGCAACACAAATTACCGCATCGTGACTAAAGTGTCAGAGAAGCATGAGCTGTATTCCACATGTCACTAACAGATTAATGTCCAAAACCTCAATAATATTACTTTAAGAAGAGCAGTCGTAATTCTAAACGTCAGTAGGAAAAATCTTAATTGTTCTCTCGGAGATAGTATATTTACATATTTTAATGATCTGTGAACTAGCGCATGCACAGTTCAGTGCAGCAAAAAACTATATTATCAATGCATGGTGGTGTACTCGAAAATCTCAAGCCAGTAATTTGTTCCCAAGTAACCAGTCGTTTATCTAACTTTGTTGTAATAGTCAAATCGCTGGTCTATGGTTCCTAATACATTGATACCAAATTATTTCCATTCCTCGTGAGGCACAACGGTCAAAAATTCTTAGAGTTATGATCAAAACTACCTTCACAGCATGTGAAATAAGTTATAGGCAATAAAATATTTGCTCTCGGCAAACAAACAACATAAATCTCATGGAGAAAATTTTGAATTTTGTAACAGGAACACCAAGGTGCATATCCACCGCCATCGATGGATTCCCATTTCTGAAACATCATTGGTTTGAGTCAGAATTTCTTACTATTAGTATATGAAAGTGTAACTAGCTCAAAAACTTTACACTTAACATGTTAGTAGCAATTAAACGGTCCAATAGTCAGGGTCACCTTTTTCCAGAAACCCTTTATGCAGTACCAACGGAATCTTCACTTATCAACTTGCAAATGGGTTTACTGTAACTTCAAGTACTAGGCATAAAAACTACACTGTCGTCCAAATCTTAAGGACGAAAGTAACTTTCGCATATGTCGCTGCCAACGAACATACCTTCATGAAACTTGGTCTATATTTGAAAACAACTGTTACAATATAGTGTACAAGACAACTAAAAGACAGACGGAATGGGACGAATAGATACGTATGTGACATTGTTATCATGGAGTCCTGGAGAATTCGACAGCCTGACGCAAGTCTTTTTATTGGGCACCAGTTAAGTGCCTCATGGACTGATGATGGACGCTAATGAGCAGTACACACACACTCGGTTCGGAGCGGAGAAAAATGTCCGACCCAGTCCGGAATCGAATCCGGGCCATCATGATCCAGACTCAGTAAAGCTAACCACAAGATCACGATCTGCTTATGACGAACAGAAACGACATTTTTATTCAAAGACAGTAATTCCCCTGAAGACACAGCGATTTGTGATGTTTGATTGGATATTACAGAAGGTGGATATTTGTTCTTAGGACGTATGATCACCACAGACGGCAGTGCATGCTCTACAGCGTAATCCCACGCTGACCATAAGGTTGATATGGCGTTCTTATGGTAGGGCGTTCCATTTCCCCAACAGCGCCGCTGACAACTGCTGGAGGCTCACTGGTTAGTGTGGACGTGAAGCAGTACGTTTCCCAATGCATCCCACACATTCTCGAGGGGTTTTAAGTTGGGGGAACGCTCAGGCCAGTTCATTCGCCTAATACACTGTCGTTTCAAGGGCTCCTCCACATGGGCTGTTCGATACTGTCGTGCATTGTCATCCACAAAAATGAAGTCGTGGTCGAATGCGTCCCTGAAGAGACACATGGGAAGGTGTGCTGTGTCAAACTGAGATTGACCAAAGACTGTGCTGTGTTCGAAGTACGCCAGTGTAACATTATGCCTCCACTCACCACAACGCCTGGCCCAAGAATACGATCATTTTCGACAGTCTTTCTGGGCGCATTTCGTAGGCCCATCTCTCTCCATGAGAACTTATGTCGAGAATCACAACTCAGACTGAATCTCTTCTCATCTGAGAAGAACACATGACCCCACTCCTCGGTAGTCCAATCCGTATGCTGGTGAATCCATCCAAAGGGTGATTCTGTGTGCTTTATTACAACGGGGCAGACAGACAAAATCATCCTGAGGACCGAAAATCTGGCACGTGCTTCAGAGTTGCTACATAATGTATGTGTGAGAAAGGCCTAATACCTTGACCTAATGAATGAAGATCACGGTTGGACTTGTGAGAGAGGTCATTTTGACTTTCCACAAACCTGTCCCAGATTTTCCATTTACGTGAAACATAGATGAGATTTCTACAGCGTAATGCCCCCCGTTACTGCGAGAGTCCCAAAACCGTGGGTCATTCAAGAATAGACGTCATGTGTTTACAAGAGCGTTACATCAAACAGGGGAAACAAACTAATTTCCTGCGGCAGTATATAATTATTCCACATAATCTAATAATACAGTCACAGACCACAAACAACATCCATATAACATGGAAAAATTTTAATGCATTGTGCTAATAAAATATTAGTAAAAAGTGATTGCAGCAGTATATAATTATTCCACATAAACTAATTTCCAAAGGACAGATATAACGCTTACGGACAGCCCAAAGGCTATGCTGGCAATTGCTGTCCCAAAGAGTGAATGGGCAATTGCGAAGTTCAGCCGGCTATGTGACAGTTGAGGTAACAATATGAAGTGAAATCTGGGTGGTAGCATTCATTTTTGCTAAATACTCCCGTGGGGTGGAACTGTACGGCATATATCAAGGATGAAGCAACATAAACACAATGAAGGAGACTAATTAATCTCGTAGTCTACACTGTGTAACGATGTCTTTCAGGAATTTGGCCACATATTGTGAACAAGGAAAGACAGCTGCCAACATAGATAGGACGTGATGGATCAACGAGCAGTAGAGACATGACGCTAGTCAATAACAGACAACTCACACTCTTCACCGATTGGCAAGTGCACACAACATTAACGCCGTGCGACAACAATCTAATAACATTTCACACTACAAAGGCGCCAGAAAACCACAACCAGAGATGAACAGAAACAAAAATTCAGGGGAGTGTTAACTCCAAGCACTCAAAGTAACTGAAGCACTATAAAATGCGCAGCAGGAAGCATTTCCCAACGACAACCTACAAACGACGAAAATCGGTATGAAGTAGGGAAGCTGAAAGATTAAAATGCAATGAAAAAAGACGTTTATCAGACAGCAATACTGCAAGATGACGGCAACTAAGACTAACTGTATACAGATTAGGGAAGGTAACCTTTAAAACCACTCCGCCGACAACGGGCAAGAAAGAATACTAATGCCATTTTGTGTCAACATAAACGCGTGAAAACATCTGGAGACAACCACACAAAATACTAAAAAAATTCTAAGGCATATTCGTTCTTGCAACACTAAGGCAGGGCATCAGGTCCACGACACAGAGATGAATGCAGACAGCAAAATACATGATGGATGAATTCCTTCCTATTGACTTCTTCATGGACACAGACCAGGAATAACACAGCACCATGCAAGGCCAGCTTGAGGCACCATAGCACCACAAAAGCTGCTACCTGCCCACTTGCGCAAGAGGAGGTACTTTTAGCGACTGTCGAACTGAAAAAGGAAAGACATCCGTATCAGACGGATTTCACTCCAAGGTACTAGAACAGGCATCGCCCCAGATCTATCCAATGTTAGGCACGACGTTAAATGATACGCAAATGCTCGGCACAGTAGCAGCTCCTTGGAGGACAGCCTGTTGTTAGCTGACCCATGGATTGTCACCAATGGAACGTGAAATGAGACGTCAGGATAACAGTTGATTTGTTTGATTAATTTCTTTATTTCAGCGATCAGCTGTAGTACTTTATCAATAGTTTGACAGAGGCACCCAGTCGCCTCTCATGCGAAAGAATAGACGTCCAGCATTGCTGATAGCACAGAGAGCGGAGGTCAGGATGCCGCTACATGAGTGCCACTGTCAGAGACGTCGTCAGTTGCAACGTTGATGACAGCACGGCTGACCAGGAGCCGTCACCTTCCTCCAGCAAGCATGCAGCTCTCTGCTCCAGTGGCGCCTGCATTCATGAATCAGGGCAGGCTGTTGCATTGCTGTCGAACAGCAAAGTCCGTACTCCATTCTTGGATGTCGCTCTGGGTGTCACAGCCTCGTGGTACTGACTTTGATACCGAGACGAAAATGGCTGAGTACTTATACGCACCAGACTACATTTGTTTAGGGCTTAAGGCAAGTACTCTAAACACTCCTGTGGTGGTAAGTAGGGAAAGGCTACTGTCCTTCTGCTAGCGTAATGCAGCGTTGACTGTTGCTATACCGTGTCCAGCTCACTCTGCTTCACAATGCCTGTCGTGTTTTTCTGCACAACAACAAACCCTTGTCTCCCAGTGGCTGGCCCTGTTGCAGTTGACTTCCACTCTGGCAAACGTTTTGACTGAATTTGCTCGAACTTTTATATTGCACTCCTTTTTAACAAGACTTGGTCCCTCCAGTCGACCAAACTAGTTCCCAGCAACCTACCATTCTGGCCCTGTCTCGCCTCTTAAGAATTATTCTAACAATTGGTTTACTTCTTCCTATCACTTAATCTTGCACATTCCTGCAGAACACCTAGCCCTACACCTTAACTCAAAGCCCATGGATCTTACTTCATTACTTGGCTTCTTGCACAACAACCTCTAACTCTAGTTTCCAAACTTACAAGCTAAAATGACTCAATCATCCTTAAGAATGTCCCCTTGTGCTTTCATCCTCCTTCTGCTGCTTTTATGCTCAGGGTAACCAATCCACTGAAATCTGAATGACGTCTGAACTCAGTCTTGTGCTTCGACTTCTGCAAACCAAAGCAAGGACTAGGCTCAGGAGAACAGATGTAGATGCGGATGCTTGTAAGACAGTAGTCGAAGTTGTCTCTTGGTGGTACTGATTTTCCCGATATAGATTTACGTGCGCACTACGGTTTCCAATGAGACTCGACCCTCCTGCAGGTTCAGAGGCATGTTTATGGACTCAGTTAATTCCGTCCCTAGAGTTTGTTTTAAGCTAGTTAGATTTGCACTTTCATGAGGTCCTCTTGCCAATACAAAGGAGGTTGCAAAGTATTCAGATGAATTATCCCTGAAATCGCCGTGAGCAGGTGGAACGTACTTCACATTAGCTCGAAAGCTGTTCCACTTTCTCATTTAATTCTAGACTCTTTGCTGACGTAAGCTTCCCCTGCTCGAAACAACTAGGCACAACTACCATATTGTCAGAGATAGAGTACAACCACTGTGTCTCAACCTTCTAACATTCTGGGTGGTGTCTGTTTGTTCTATGTCGTGTCTCCCTACCACTTTCGCGTAATGACGCTATGAGCGTGTTCTTAGGGAATCGAATAGTTAGAACCTGGCACCTGTTGCTGGTAAGGAGACGCCAGACCACACATGACATGTAGAATTTAGAAGAGTTCAGTGAGACTAGCGATGATATAACCAAATACTTAATGATTTCAGCGACTCCCTGCAAAAGAATCTTAATACTAACTAAATTTATGGGATGGGGTTCAAGGCTTTCCTATTTTTAGTTAGCTGGTAAAATAACGTCGAAAAAGCACTTAAGTTTACCACTGGAAATTCTATTCTACTCACAAAACATTGTTTATAAATTGCACTATTGATAAAAGGGAGCGTTTTAATACAGGATGGTAAAAACCAACTGCGTTCAACAAAAATGTGGACGAATATTCCCTGAATGGGTTTCCAAGCTCTACAATGGATCGAACGATGACCTATGCCATATCACCTCTATAATCTAGGTTTAAATTAAGTTTCACAAAAGAGAAAACTATCAAAATGGTCTACAGTGACCCTCAATTATCTTTAATAACTTATCTAACTTGTCGTAAATTACTGTTGCTGATGTGGCTTCTCAATAACTATATAACAGAAAAACCATCGCGTTTCAGATATTTACTTCAAGTGGCAAATGTGAACACCATGAGCTTTAATTGACGAACGACACTAGTATTACGCAAGACGGGGGTGTAACAGATGAGACTTGTGCAGTTCTGAGTGAAGCTTTTTGCGCTGTTATGCGGCATCGCGTGCGTTCAATACCTTGTTGGTGTTCGTCAGGGGGGCGGCGGCCGGCGCAGCAGCCATCCAGCTCGCCGTCTCGGAACTAACTATCTTCTCCTAAGTTCTCCTTACTACCATTTACCGAAGTTGGTTTAAAAAAAATTCTGGCTGTGTTTTCATGTGACCAATAAGGGTCTCAATGTTAACCTTAAGCTCCGCCTACAAAAATTCTGTCTATCCAATGAGAAACGTTATACTTTTCATGGTGGGGCAATGTTTTTAAAGTTTGCAACGTAACAGAGACGCGAAAATGTCTCACGCTAAAACTTGCAGCTGGTGTGTTCCTTTTAGCGTTATCGTGAGATCTATACTGTTCTTCTGGAGGGCTCTAATTTTTAACATGGGCTGGCGGGTGGTCCTTGACGTAACAGAGACACGAAAAATTCTTACGCTAAAACTTGCAGCTGGCGTTGTCATAGTGGTTAGCTGGCGACGGGGGTGTCCAGTCTGTACCTTTTCGTAGGGCCTTCTAGCTTAACACGGTTCTGCTATCGGCTTCTGTTCTCGTTTCTCCCCTCGGAACTGCGTCTGTCTCACTGTAGGAAGGTATGACATGCATTTAGGCATTCTTGTGTTAGTCTGTGGTATTCCATTCTAATAGGACCACTTACATTAATCTTAAGTGTTTTCAGAACTTGCAATTCCTCATTGGCATTACACTGCATAAATAAATTTTCTGAGATCGCAGTCAGTTCACTTCCGCTGTCAATTACAATATTGACTGGTATATGCTTTACCATAGCCTTCCCAATTGGTTGAATTTGAAAGGGTTGATTCTGTTCTTCTTCCTCTTGCATCAACCAATCCTCCACTGAATCATACATGACTCTTTTTAGGAATTTCCCTCGTGAATTCGAACTTTCTGTAGGATAAGCTTCGACTGCTACCTTTCTCTCTTTTATTTCCTCTTCTCTATTTCTTCCTTCATTTACGCTATCTTCTACATCCTCAATTTTTTCCTCATCCTCGTCTATCTTCTCCTTCTTCGTCGTTATTTCCACATAATCGCATCTGTTGTTGTTGTGGTCTTCAGTCCTGAGACTGGTTTGATGCAGCTCTCCATGCTACTCTATCCTGTGCAAGCTTCTTCATCTCCCAGTACCTACTGCAACCTACATCCTTCTGAATCTGCTTAGTGTACTCATCTCTCGGTCTCCCTCTACGATTTTTACCCTCCACACTGCCCTCCAATGCTAAATTTGTGATCCCTTGATGCCTCAAAACATGTCCTACCAACCGATCCCTTCTTCTAGTCAAGTTGTGCCACAAACTTCTCTTCTCCCCAATCCTATTCAATACCTCCTCATTAGTTACGTGATCTATCCACCTTATCTTCAGTATTCTTCTGTAGCACCACATTTCGAAAGCTTCTATTCTCTTCTTGTCCAAACTAGTTATCGTCCATGTTTCACTTCCATACATGGCTACACTCCAAACAAATATTTTCAGAAATGACTTCCTGACACTTAAATC
The DNA here is from genome assembly GCF_023897955.1 of Schistocerca gregaria. Taxonomy (NCBI): domain Eukaryota; kingdom Metazoa; phylum Arthropoda; class Insecta; order Orthoptera; family Acrididae; genus Schistocerca; species Schistocerca gregaria. The sequence continues at coordinate 509,096,751 of NC_064923.1, forward strand.
TATATTCGATGTTAACAAATTTCTCTTCTTCAGAAACGCTTTCCTTGCCATTGCCAGTCTACATTTTATATCCTCTCTACTTCGACCATCATCAGTTATTTTGCTCCCCATATGGCAAAACTCCTTTACTACTTTAAGTGTCTCATTTCCTAATCTAATTCCCTCAGCATCACCCGATTTAATTGGACTACATTCCATTATCCTCGTTTTGCTTTTGTTGATGTTCATCTTATATCCTCCTTTCAAGACACTGTCCATTCCGTTCAACTGCTCTTCCAAGTCCTTTGCCGTCTCTGACAGAATTACAATGTCATCGGCGAACCTCAAAGTTTTTACTTCGTCTCCATGAATTTTAATACCTACTCCAAATTTTTCTTTTGTTTCCTTTACTGCTTGCTCAATATACAGATTGAATAACATCGGGGAGAGGCTACAACCCTGTCTCACTCCTTTCCCAACCACTGCTTCCCTTTCATGCCCCTCGACTCTTATGACTGCCATCTGGTTTCTGTACAAATTGTAAATAGCCTTTCGCTCCCTGTATTTTACCCCTGCCACCTTTAGAATTTGAAAAAGAGTATTCCAGTCAACATTGTCAAAAGATTTCTCTAAGTCTACAAATGCTAGAAACGTAGGTTTGCCTTTTCTTAATCTTTCTTCTAAGATAAGTCGTAAGGTCAGTATTGCCTCACGTGTTCCAACATTTCTACGAAATCCAAACTGATCCTCCCCGAGGTCTGCATCTACCAGTTTTTCCATTCGTCTGTAAAGAATTCGCGTTAGTATTTTGCAGCTGTGACTTATTAAACTGATAGTTCGGTAATTTTCACATCTGTCAGCACCTGCTTTCTTTGGGATTGGAATTATTATATTCTTCTTGAAGTCTGAGGGTATTTGGCCTGTCTCATACATCTTGCTCACCAGCTGGTAGAGTTTTGTCATGACTGGCTCTCCCAAGGCCGTCAGCAGTTCTAATGGAATGTTGTCTACTCCGGGGGCCTTGTTCCAACTCAGGTCTTTCAGTGCTCTGTCAAACTCTTCACGCAATATCGTATCACCCATTTCGTCTTCATCTACATCCTCTTCCATTTCCATAATATTGTCCTCAAGTACATCACCCTTGTATAAACCTTCTATATACTCCTTCCACCTTTCTGCCTTCCCTTCTTTGCTTAGAACTGGGTTGCCATCTGAGCTCTTGATATTCATACACGTGGTTCTCTTCTCTCCAAAGGTCTCTTTAATTTTCCTGTAGGCAGTATCTATCTTACCCCTAGTGAGATAAGCCTCTACATCCTTACATTTATCCTCTAGCCATCCCTGCTTAGCCATTTTGCACTTCCTCTCGATCTCATTTTTGAGACGTTTGTATTCCTTTTTGCCTGCTTCATTTACTGCATTTTTATATTTTCTCCTTTCATCAATTAAATTCTATATTTCTTCTGTTACCCAAGGATTTCTAGCAGCCCTCGTCTTTTTACCTACTTTATCCTCTGCTGCCTTCACTACTTCATCCCTCAGAGCTACCCATTCTTCTTCTACTGTATTTCTTTCCCCTATTCCTGTCAATTGTTCCCTTATGCTCTCCCTGAAACTCTGTACAACCTCTGGTTCTTTCAGTTTATCCAGGTCCCATCTCCTTAATTTCCCACATTTTTGCAGTTTCTTCAGTTTTAATGTATAGTTCATAACCAATAGATTGTGGTCAGAGTCCACATCTGCCCCTGGAAATGACTTACAATTTAAAACATGATTCCTAAATCTCTGTCTTACCATTATATAATCTATCTGATACCTTTTAGTATCTCCAGGGTTCTTCCACGTATACAACCTTCTTTCATGATTCTTAAACCAAGTGTTACCTATGACTAAGTTGTGCTCTGTACAAAATTCTACTAGGCGGCTTCCTCTTTCATTTCTTAGCCCCAATCCATATTCACCTACTATGTTTCCTTCTCTCCCTTTTCCTACACTCGAATTCCAGTCACCCATTACTATTAAATTTTCGTCTCCCTTCACTATCTGAATAATTTCTTTTATTTCATCGTACATTTCTTCAATTTCTTCGTCATCTGCAGAGCTAGTTGGCATGTAAACTTGTACTACTGTAGTAGGTGTGGGCTTCGTATCTATCTTGGCCACAATAATGCGTTCACTATGCTGTTTGTAGTAGCTTACCCGCATTCCTATTTTCCTATTCATTATTAAACCTATTCCTGCATTACCCCTATTTGATTTTGTGTTTATAACCCTGTAATCACCTGACCAGAAGTCTTGTTCCTCCTGCCACCGAACTTCACTAATTCCCACTATATCTAACTTTAACCTATCCATTTCCCTTTTTAAATTTTCTAACCTACCTGCCCGATTAAGGGATCTGACATTCCACGCTCCGATCCGTAGAACGCCAGTTTTCTTTCTGCTGATAACAACATCCTCCTGAGTAGTCCCCGCCCGGAGATCCGAATGGGGGACTATTTTACCTCCGGAATATTTTACCCAAGAGGATGCCATCATCATTTAATCATACAGTAAAGCTGCATGTCCTCGGGAAAAATTACGGCTGTAGTTTCCCCTTGCTTTCAGCCGTTCGCAGTACCAGCACAGCAACGCCGTTTTGGTTAATGTTGCAAGGCCAGATCAGTCAATCATCCAGACTGTTGCCCTTGCAACTACTGAAAAGGCTGCTGCCCCTCTTCAGGAACCACACGTTTGTCTGGCCTCTCAACAGATACCCCTCCGTTGTGGTTGCACCTACGGTACGGCCATCTGTATCGCTGAGGCACGCAAGCCTCCCCACCAACGGCAAGGTCCATGGTTCATGGGGGGAGGAATCGCATCTAAATGCTCAAATTATCACTTCATAAGTTCCTTCATTATATACGTTGGGTTGTGTGCCCACTTGTGACTTATTTTCAACTTCTGTCGACTGTGCATTATCATCATTGAATTCGCTTTCCCTGGTTTCCATCTCAAATAGCTCTGCAATACTCATTACTTTGTCCTTTCCTCCTACATTCGTTGTGCATGCTTCTGGTAATTCATATTCCTCGTCAGTACTCTCCCAATTAATTTCGTCCCAACACGATATTGTTATTTTCCTGTCTTCGGTTTTATCTGGTCCCTGCGGATTTGTTTCTCCCTTCTACTCTTTTCGTGATAAGATTTTTACTTCTCTGTTCAAGGTGCTGCTATTGTCCTGGGTCGGTGCGTCATTCTCTTTGGCATGGGCGCTTAGCTGTCAATTCGAACGTTCATCGGGGCTTGGTGGCCTTACCTCCACCTGTACTATTAGTATTCTCTTTTCTTGTTCAGCTTGTTGATAGTCGTTTCTTTGTTGATAATTTGTCGGTCTATTGGTTCTCCAGTACCCGTTCCAGTTGTCGTTATTCCCTCTGTAATAGTTGTTGCTGTTCCTGGGTGAATTATAGTTACTACCAAATTCACTTCTAAATCCATAACCGGTTCTTTGTTGAAATCTATTATCGTTTCTTGGTGCGAAGATATCACGTATCAGTTTCTTCGTACTGTGTCTTGTAGATCACATTGCTTCTTTCTTTCGTTTTCACGTGCGCTTCGTCTTTTTCTTACGTCATCTTCCGAAAATATGAATTCTATTTCCCTTAGAATACTTTTAAATGCTTCGACGTCATTGCCTCCGCGACCTACTAATGATTGCTGGTATTTCAATGATAGCTTTATTGCACATAATTTAATCAACTCTCCGTCACTGTATGGTACATCTAAGCATTGATTTTTCTTTGCCATTAATTCGAAAAATTTCACGGGACTCTTCTCTCCTGAATTTTCGAAATAAGGGTTCTGTAATAATTCGTACTTCACTCTGTTCTGTGCTTCTCTATGAAATCTTCGTAAGATCGGCATGTCGCTGCAATATTCTGCATGGTTTCTGCGACTGTTGCTGACATGTATGCACATGTTATTGTTGTGGTCTTCAGTCCTGAGACTGGTTTGATGCAGCTCTCCATGCTACTCTATCATGTGCAAGCTTCTCCATCTCCCAGTACTTACTGCAACCTACATCCTTCTGAATCTGCTTAGTGTATACCTCTCTTGGTCTCCCTGTACGATTTTTACCCACCACACTGCCCTCAAATGCTAAATTTGTGATCCCTTGATGCCTCAAAACATGTCCTACCAACCGGTCCCTTCTTTTTGTCAAGTTCTGCCACCAACTCCTCTTCTCCCCAATTCTATTCAATACCTCCTCACTAGTTATGTGATCTACCCATCTAATCTTCAGTATACTTCTGTAGCACCACATTTCGAAAGCTTCTATTCTCTTCTTGTCCAAACTAGTTATCGTCCATGTTTCACTTCCATACAAGGCTACACTCCATACAAATACTTTCAGAAACGACTTCCTGACACTTAAATCTGTACTCGATGTTAACAAATTTCTCCTCTTCAGAAACGATTTCCTTGCCATTGCCAGTCTACATTTTATATCCTCTCTACTTCGACCATCATCAGTTATTTTGCTCCCCATATGGCAAAACTCCTTTACTAGTTTAAGTGTCTCATTTCCTAATCTAATTCCCTCAGCATCACCCGATTTAATTTGACTGCATTCCATTATCCCCGTTTGGCTTTTGTTGATGTTCATCTTATATCCTCCTTTCAAGACACTGTCCATTCCGTTCAACTGCTCATCCAAGTCCTTTGCTGTCTCTGACAGAATTACAATGTCATCGACGAACCTCAAAGTTTTTATTTCTTCTCCATGAATTTTAATACCTACTCCGAATTTTTCTTTTGTTTCCTTTACTGCTTGTTCAACATACAGTTTGAATAACATCGGGGAGAGGCTACATCCCTGTCTCACTCCCTTCCCAACCACTGTTTCCCTTTCATGCCCCTCGACTTTTATAACTGCCATCTGGTTTCTGTACAAATTGTAAATAGCCTTACGCTCCCTGTATTTTACCCCTGCCACCTTCAGCATTTGAAAGAGAGTATTCCAGTCAACATTGTCAAAAGCTTTCTCTAAGTCTACAAATGCTAGAAACGTAGGTTTGCCTTTTCTTAATCTTTCTTCTAACATAAGTCGTAAGGTTAGTATTGCCTCACGTGTTCCAATCTTTTTACGGAACCCACACTGATCTTACCCGAGGTCCGCTTCTACCAGTTTTTCCATTCGTCTGTAAAGAATTCGCGTTAGTGTTTTGCAGCTGTGACTTATTAAACTGATAGTTCGGTAATTTTCACATCTGTCAACACCTGCTTTCTTTGGGATTGGAATTATTATATTCTTCCTGAAGTCTGAGGGTATTTCGCCTGTCTCATACATCTTATTCACCAGATGGTAGAGTTATGTCATGACTGGCTCTCCAAAGGCCGTCAGTAGTTGTTATGGAATGTTGTCTACTCCCGGGGCCTTGTTTCGACTCAGATCTTACAGTGCCCGGTCAAACTCTTCACGCAGTATCTTATCTCCCATTTCGTCTTCATCTGCATCCTCTTCCATTTCCATAATATTGTCCTCAAGTACATCGCCCATGTATAAACCCTCTATATACTCCTTCCACCTTTTCGCCTTCCCTTCTTTGTTTAGAACTGGGCTTCCATCTGAGCTCTTGATATTCATACAAGTTGTTCTCTTATCTCCAAAGGCCTCTTTAATTGTCCTGTAGGCAGTATCTATCTTACCCCTAGTGAGATAAGCCTCTACATCCTTACATTTGTCCTCTAGCCATCCCTGCTTAGCCATTTTGCACTTCCTGTCGATCTCATTTTTGAGACGTTTGTATTCCTTTTTGCCTGATTCATTTACTAGATTTTTATATTTTCTCCTTTCATCAATTAAATTCAATATTTCTTCTGTTACCCAAGGATTTCTTTTAGCCCTCGTCCTTTTACCTACTTGATCGTCTGCTGCCTTCTCTACTTCAACCCTCAAAGCTACCCATTCTTCTTCTACTGTATTTCTTTCCCCCATTCCTGTCAATTGTTCACTTATGCTCTCCCTGAAACACTGTACAACCTCAGGTTCTTTCAGTCTATCCACGTCCCATCTCCTTAATTTAGCACCTTTTTGTAGTTTCTTCAGTTTTAATGTATAGTTCATAACCGATAGATTGTGGTCAGAGTCCACATCTGCCCCTGGAAATGACTTACAATTTAAAACATGATTCCTAAATCTCTGTCTTACCATTATGTAATCCATCTGATACCTTTTAGTATCTCCAGGATTCTTCCATGTATACAACTTTCTTTTATGATTCTTGAACGAAGTATTAGCTATGATTAAGTTATGCTCTGTACAAAATTCTACCAGGCGGCTTCCTCCTTCATTTCTTCCCCCCAGTCCCTATTCACCTACTATGTTTCCTTCTTTCCCTTTTCTTACTGTCGAATTCCAGTCACCCAAGACTATTAAATTTTCGTCTCCCTTCACTACCTGAATAATTTCTTTTATCTCATCATACATTTCATCAATTTCTTCATCATCCGCAGAGCTAGTTGGCATATAAACTTGTACTACTGTAGTAGGTGTGGGCTTCGTATCTATCTTGGCCACAATAATGCGTTCACTATGCTGTTTGTAGTAGCTAACCCGCATTCCAATTTTCCTATTCATTATTAAACCTACTCCTGCATTACCCCTATTTGATTTTGTGTTTATAACCCTGTAGTTACCTGACCAGAAGTCTTGTTCCTCCTGCCACCGAACTTCACTAATTCCCACTATATCTAACTTTAAACTATCCATTTCCCTTTTTAAGTTTTCTAACCTACCTGTCCGATTAAGGGATCTGACATTCCACGCTCCGATCCGTAGAACGCCAGTTTTCTTTCTCCTGATAACGACGTCCTCTTGAGCAGTCCCCGCCCGGAGATCCGAATGGGGGACTATTTTACTTCCGGAATATTTTACCCAAGAGGACGCCATCATCATTTAATCATACAGTAACGCTGCATGCCCTCGGGAAAAATTACGGCTGTAGTTTCCCCCTTCCTTTCAGCCGTTCGCAGTACCAGCACCGCAAGGCCGTTTTGGTTAATGTTACAAGGCCATATCAGTCAATCATCCAGACTGTTGCCTCTACAACTACTGAAAAGGCTGCATCCCCTTTTCAGGAACCACACGTTTGTCTGGCATCTCAACAGATACCCCTCCTTTCTGGTTGCACCTACGGTACGGCCATCTGTATCGCTGAGGCACGCAAGCCTCCCCACCAACGGCAAGGTCCATTGTTCATGGGGGGAGTAAAGTCTAATTTGTGTGCTAGCGCCCAGTGTTCTGGTAATCCTACTTGGAACTGATCAATAAAAGTTCGTGTATGTAATGAGTTTCCTTCACGAAAATGTTTAAATTTTCTGACTGTGAGGAAATGATCGTTGTCATACTTCGTCATAGTTCCATATGAAATTCGCGATTCTTTGCCACTTTTGTTTCTGAACATTTTCCCGTCGTTCTTTCCGGTTGTGGTATATACATTGGATATTGTCCACTGTAGCTTTCGCCTACCCTTGCGTAGTACCGTTGGAGTGGTACACAGTAATTTTCTTCCATCGGTTGTGAACGTGAGAGTGAATGCATTGCACTGTATTCTTCGCGACCTGGCTTTCCATTGTCACGTATTGGTTGCGTATCTTGTCTGGCTAAACTTGCTGCTTCATTGCACGATCCGGACTGTCTTTAAACATAGATTTGTGGTTCCGCATGTGTTTGTGATGACGTTTGTTCATCAAGAATTTCGAAACGTGTTTGTTGCTGTGCAGGCTGTCTGATTTCACGTATGTTACTTTCCGCCTGTGATTGGAATGGCAAACGCGTAATATCTTCGTTAGTTGCTTGTTTTTCCGGTGCTGTTACAGATACGGATGTGGTTGCAGACTCTGTGCTTGTTCGATCTTGTTCACTACGCTCTTCAATGGTTTGCAACAACTCTGCTCGCAATTTCTGAAATTGTTGCTTCGTTCGCGCTTCTATTTTGACTATGGGATTATCATATCTTTTCAGCGCTGCTTTTGTGATTCGTTTGTGTAACACGCGCTGTACCTGCTGCTTGTCTAGTAATTTCGTTTATCTGTTTCTCTAGTTTCTTGACTTCTCCCTGGGTGTTTTTACGTAATGTTTTGATCTCGTCCTGAATGTCATTACGCAATGTTTGTACGTCCTCTTGTACCTTGTCAATGTCTGTTCTCAATTGATTGTGACCTGTTATTAAGTTTCCTATCACTTCTCGAGCTTCTTGTGCCTCATCTTCAATATGACTTAGATGTAACTGAATTTTTTTTTGTTCTTTAATCGCTCTCATTTGTCTCGTGGTTTCTGCAATTTGTTTCGTCATTTCTGCATTCTGAATTTTAATTTGGTTCGCATTTTCTTTACTTTGTCTTGTCATGGTTTCGGTACTTTGTTGTAATAATTCTGCCAGAGTGGTGGGTCCTATTGTGTTTTCTTCCGACATCCTACTCTCTGTGTTTTCGCCCAAGTGTTGGTTCGCAACCGATTGCATTGAACTGTGCTGTGACACGTTTCTGCTCGCATTCCATGTACTCTGTGGTGAGGGAGCTCTGATTACTTGTACTATGGGTTCTACGTATTCAAGACGCATGTTAGAATCCTCATCGACTGACTCTCTACTTTCTTGCTCCTGTGTCGTATGCTGACCTAGGTTTCCTGTGCCTTGGCGTACATTATCCTCGTTATGGTGCGTTATCTGTCCTATTTCTCGCGATACTGCATCGTCAGTTGTACTGTCCTCTATTCTCTGTCCATTTTCATGCTGGGTCTCTACATCAATTCGGTCAAGGTCTCGATCTGCCATTGCTAATCTTTCCGAATACATTATTTTCTGTTTTAAAAGCAATTCACGCGCCCTACTTCGCGTCAGCATGCTCTCATACGTTCTCACGCGTTTCATAAACTTTTTTTTTTCACACGACTTGACAAACCATTCACTTACTTGTTGGGTCAGAACCAACTTATCAACGACGTATCCGCCACCTGTGCGCTTGAATTGGAGAGAAAACTTAATCCTAACAATATTTAAAATTCGTAACTTAATTATGCTATTGTCTCTGATAGAATGTCTCTATTGAATACTTTCTTACTATCTATCGCTGCAGCTACTGTTTTCGACTATTTATAGTGTTCAAAATAAATTTTTTTTATTACGGAAATTTTTCAACAGAATATTTTTCTGACCTAGTTAGGCATGTGGTCGACCTTCAATCATGGTATTTTACCATCCTGGCAGGGTCGTCATTTTCTAACATTCTGGGTGGTGTCTGTTTGTTCTATGTTGTGTCTCCCTATCACTTTCGCACAACGATGCCCTGAGCTTGTTTTGTAGGGAATTGACTAGTTTGAACCTGGCACCTGTTGCTGGTAAGGAGACGCCAGACCACACATGACATGTAGAATTCAGAAGAGTTCAGTGAGACTAGAGATGATATAACCAAATACTTAATGTTTCAGCGTCAGCTCCACTGCACTCCCTGTAAAAGAATCATAACACGAACTAAATTTAGGGGAAGGGATTCAAGGCTTTCCTATTTTTAGTTAGCTGGTAAAATAACGTCGAAAAAGCAGTTAAGTTTACCATTGGAAATTTTATTCTACTCACAAAACATTGTTTATAAATTGCACTATTGATAAAAGGGAGCGTTTTAATACAGGATGGTAAAAACCAACTGCGTTCAACAAAAATGTGAACGAATATTCCCTGAATGGGTTTCCAAGCTCTACAATGGATCGAACGATGACCTATGCCATATCACCTCTATAATCTAGGTTTAAATTAAGTTTCACAAAAGAGAAAACTATCAAAATGGTCTACAGTGACCCTCAATTATCTTTAATAACTTATCTAACTTGTCGTAAATTACAGTGGCTGATGTGGCTTCTCAGTAACTATATAACAGAAAAATCATTGCGTTTCAGATTTTTACTTCAAGTGGCAAATGTGAACACCAAGAGCTTTAATTGACGATCGACACTAGTATTACGCAAGACGGGGGTGTAACAGATGAGACTTGTGCAGTTCTGAGTGAAGCTTTTTGCGCTGTTACGCGGCATCGCGTGCGTTCATTACCTTGTCGGTGTTTAAGCAGCGTCAGGGCGGCAGCGGCCGGCGCAGCAGCCATCCAGCTCGCCGTCTCGGAACTAACTCTCCCTAACTTCTCCTTACTACAATTTACCGAAGTTTGTTTAAAAAAACTATCTGGCTATGTTTTCATCTGACCAATCAGGGTCTCAATGTTAACCTTAAGCTTCGCCTACAAAAATTCTGTCTATCCAATGAGAAACGTTATACTTTTCATGGTGGGGTAATGTTTTTAAAGTTTGCTACGTAACAGAGACGCGAAAATGTCTCACGCTAAAACCTGCAGCTGGTGTGTTCCTTTTAGCGTTATCGTAAGATCTATACTGTTCTTCTGGAGGGCTCTATCTTTTAACATGGGCTGGCGGGTTTTCCTAATGTAACAGACACGCGAAAAAGACTCACCCTAAAACTTGCAGCTGGCGTTGTCCTAGTGGTTAGCTGGTGACGTGGTGTCCATCCGTCCCTTTTCGTAGGGCCTTCTAGCTTAACACAGTTCTGCTCTCGGCTTCTGTTCTCGTTTCTCCCCTAGCAACTTCGTCTGTCTCACGGTGGGAAGGTATGACGCATTTAGGCATTCTTGTGTTAGTCTGTGGTATTCCATTTGCTCACTCGTTACTCGTATTACTTTGGTTAGTATAATGTCACGATTTATTTGGAGCTATGTGACATACTACTGGATTTGCTTATTATGTCAGGGTTTTCATGGATGGTGTTGGATTTGCCTGACGCCTTACAACCTGCTGAAAGTACAATTCTGTCTTGATCACGTATTTATTTCATTCTCCTACCTCCTTTTGTCCCGTTGGCAATTTCACTGTGCCGGAATACTGCTTCTCTCTTAGTGCTATACTCTGACGGAATGGGATCTTCGCTGGGTAGCATTTTTGTAATTTTGCTTCCTCCGTGGCTGACACCTTACAGCCTGCTACATGGCTTCCTATAGCTCTCTTAATTTCCTTTATATTCCCAAACACTATTTTCTACGGACTGCAACCATTTTGTCGTTACTACTTCTCTGTGTAAGTGTTCCACTTCAGTTTGTACTTACTTGATATCTGATTAAATGCCTCTTCTGTAGCTCTGCCCTACCATATTACTTCTCCAGTCAGTTGTCATAGTAGTCGTCTGTTGTGTAAGTAGGCTGTTTAGGTTTTTTTATTGGTAACGCCGCCGCCACGTAGCGCTCTGTATAAAAATCACTGGCTGTGCCGTGTGCAGTCTGTGGCTGGTTTGCATTGTTGTCTGCCATTGTAGTGTTGAGCAGCGGCAGCTGGATGCTAACAGCGCGTAGCGTTGCGCAGTTGGAGGTGAGCCGCCAGCAGTGGTGGACGTGGGTAGAGAGATGGCGGAGTTTTGAAATTTGTAAGAATTGGTGTCACGAACTGATATATATATATATATTATGACTATTAAGGTAAATACATTGTTTGTTCTGTATTAAAATCTTTCATTTACTAACTCTGCCTATCAGTAGTTAGTGCCTTCAGTAGTTTGAATCTTTTATTTAGCTGGCAGTAGTGGCGCTAGCTGTATTGCAGTAGCTTGAGTAACGAAGATTTTTGTGAGGTAAGTGATTTGTGAAACGTATAGGTTAATGTTAATCAGGGCCATTCTTTCGTAGGGATTTTTGGAAGTCAGATTGCGTTGCGCTAAAAATATTGTGTGTCAGTTTAAGCACAGTCTTGTATAAATTGTTCTAAGGGGACGTATCACACTTTGGCGCGCCATCAGAACAAAATGCATTCTATCATTGACCATTAAAGAGGAACGTGGGGACGTTTCAGTTGTTTAATACGTATTGTGTAGTGTGCCGATCACTCAGGGCTTTTCCCCTTTGACCCACTGCTTAACCTACCCCATGGTGTCGTTCACCCTTCAGATGCCTTCCTCATCAGCTGCGCTAAATACCGTTTTTGCAAGCCGACCTCCAGCGTCGATCCAACTTCTCTTCCTCCACGTATGTGGAATAACCCCTAGTACCTCCCTCATCTCACTCCTTAATTGCTCGTATGCTCCATGTGCTCTCTCACATACCCTGGCTCTTCTTTTGCGTATCTCCTGCCATTCCATTCCCTGACGAAATTTTTTCGAATGTTTCTTCAAATCTTCTCACCTTTTTACGCATCCCCCATGCGTTGAATACCATCTGTATCACCCACCGATGACTGGTGATCACAAAATCTTCCGGTTTGGCGAATGGCACACCCCTTCCAGGTCTGGTTTCGTAAAGCTTCCACTCTGAGGAAGATCAGTAGTCCCGCTACGAACCGCATCACGCCTTCTCTGCAGCTCACTTATAAACATGAATAACTATCACTTTCCTCTGCCCTTTAATTTCTTGCTGCTCCACATCTGTTTACACTAATTACATTAAACCTACACACAACCTTAAAAATATTAAATGACTATATCCTAGGCCTTAGTCTGCAGTGTTCCTCATTGCCATTTCATTTACAACCTCTTGTTTACCTTCCAATACTTTTCTCATTACTCTCCCATTCCGGTCCGCTTCTTCTACGAGGGCTATTCGGAAAGTAAGGAACGACAGGTCGTGAAATGGAAGCCAAAGTGAAAATCAAACCTGTTTTATTTCCAATAGTCAGCTACAACTTCCAGCTACTTATCTCCATAGTCATCGATCCGACTTAGACGTTTGTCGTAGAGTTCTACCAACTTTCCAATACCCTCTTTATAGAAGGCAGCAGGCAGTGCTTTCTATCAATTCTCTAAGCTGGCCTACAGCTCGTTGTGTGTGCCAAAATGTTGTCTTCATAGCCAGCGGTTCATGTCAGCAGCGATGAAACTTAAGACAATTACGGGCTCTATTGTGGGTAGTCAAACATTTTTAATTGACGATGCAGGAGATTCTTCATTGGCCCTGCAGAATTCGGCTGAGAATTGTCTTGAAGAAGAAAACGCACAATAGTTATGTAATGTTAGCTGCATAGTTTCAGGAGAAATTTCTCAACAGGCTCTCGTACTTGGCGGGACACACTATTGTTCTCGATACATTTGTGTATTCCCTGTGTGCTCAGAACTAAAGAGAACGACGTAACGCCATCGACGGGCATACTAGAGACACTGCCCAACGCACCTGGGCAAAACTTCATCGTGTTTCCACTGTGGTTTCCATTTCGCGACCGATCGTTCCTTTCTTTCCGAATAACTGTTGTATCCATCATTTAACTTCCAGACTTCCTTGAAAAGGTTTCAGCTGCTCTACATGCCCAGTTGTTGTTCTCGTGGGCAGTATTATCTTGACAATTATTGGCCGCGTAGTCTCTGCCACTCTACCACTTGGTACACCACTGATATTTTGCAAAAAACTTCTTTGTCTTAACTGTGAAATGAATTCCCCCAGCTGCATACAGTCGTTGATACAAGTTAACGGGGGCAGTTGAAAATGTGTGACCGGACCGGGACTCGAACCCGGGATCTCCTGCTTACATGGTAGCCGAGGACACAGAGGATAATGCGACTGCATGGACTTATCTCTGGCACGCCTCACCCCCCCCCCCCCCCCCAGGGACCCAGAGTCCCAACTCATTGTCCCGTACTATATTCATGGTGCCCTGCCCATTATACTCATTATTCGCGGCATTTTGCCGATTCCCGTAAGAGTTCGGGCACTGTTTGTGCATCCGCAACAGAAGAAGATGGTCAAATGGCCGGTGGGCCATAACTACGGCGTATACGAAGTTAATATCATCACGCCCTTACGAACCTTATACTGCGTTATCCTTTCCGTACACCCCACTGCTTCTTCCCGTTTCTCCAGTGCTCGTGTATTTACCCTACGTACTCTATTCCAAATTTCTCTAATCACTCTACAAAATGCCTTAACAGACTCTCCAGTCTTCCCTTTCTTCATTTTAAATATTTCGAATGGTTGCGAATCTGTTGCGGTTTCCCCACACTCCATATTTCACTGCCAGACAACGCTGTGCTCCAAACGTACTTTCTCAGAAATTTCTTCCTCAATTTAAGGCCTATGTTTGATACTAGCAGACTTCTCTTGGCAAGGAATTCCCTTTTTGCCAGTGCTAGTCTGCTTTTGATGTCCTCATTGCTCTTTCCGTCATTGGTTAATTTGCTGCCTATGAGATACAATTTCTTAACTTCATCTACTTAGTGACCATCAGTACTGATGTTAAGTTTCTAGCTGTTTTCATTTCTCCTACATCTCCTCTATGAAAATCAACGTGGATTCCGTAAACAGAGATCCTGCGAAACGCAGGTCGCTGTGTTCCTCCAGGAGAACCACAGCATAGTGGACGGCGGCGCTCAAGTTGATGTCGCGTTCCTTGATTTCAGTAAAGAATTTCATACAGTTCCGCATTACCGTTTAAGGATAAAAATACGAGCTTACGGAGTGTCGGAGTAGACTTGCGATTGGATTCAAGGCTTTCTTGCAGATAGAATTCAACACGTCGCTCTTAACGGAACTAAATCGGCAGATGTAAAGGAAATATCCGGAGTATCACAAGGAAATTTTATAGGACCATTGCTTTTACAATATATACAAAAGATCTAGTAGAAAGCTTTGGATGCTCTTTAAGGTTATTCGCAGATGATTCAGTTGGCTATACCAAAGTAGCAACGCCAGAAGACAGTAAGAAGCAGAATGACCTGCGGAGAATTGAGGGATGGTGCAGGCTCTGGCAGTTGACCCTGAATATAAATAAATGTATCACATTGCCCATACATAGGAAAAGAAATCCACTACTGTACAGCTCCCCTATTGATGACAAAGAGCTGGAGACAGCGTCTGCCGTACAATATCTAGGCGTAACTATCCAGAGTTACCTTAAGTGGAATGACCACATAAAACAGGTAGTGGGAAAAGCAGTACCTTACGGAAATGTAACACATGCACGAAAGAAGTGGTTCTTAAGGAGTTTGCTAGCCCGATTTTTTAATATTGTTCATGTTTCTGGGATCCCTATCAGGTAGGACTGGTATAGGAGATAGAGAAGATCGAACGATGAGCGTCTCGTCTCGTCATCGGGATCGTTTAGCTGACGAGAGAGCGTTACGGTGGTCATAAACGAACTCCACTGGCAGTTGTTACGAGAGAGGCGTTGTGCATCAGGGAGGGATTTACTATTGAAATTTCGGGACAGCACTTTTCAGAAGGAGTCGGACAACATATTACTTCCCCCTACACACATCTCGCGTATTGACCACGAGGGGAAAATTCGTGAAGTTAGAGCCAATACACAGGATTACCGACAATCATTCTTCCCACACACTATTCGCAAGTGGAACAGGGTTGGAAGGATCAGATAGTGGTTAACGAAAGTACCCTCTACCACACACTATTAAGTGGCTTGCGAAATATGATGTAGATGTAGACGTTCTTTTCACCAGGACCGCAAGAAATATCGATGTCTGCTGATACATCATAAGCTCCTTTTCAGTTGGTTGAGGATCTCAATCTGACACAAATCAAAAATATCTGTCCACAACCTGCGCAGATGGAAAGTCAACACTTCTACAAATTAAATCCATTGCTACAAATTACAGAAAATAAATCTAAAAAAAGCTAGCTAGTCATCCGCTCAGCACTATTAGTGCAAATCAGGAGTGGGCCACACTTCAGTAAATCGTTACTGAGTAAAGAGACAATTGGTTTTGTGAAGAAGAAAGAAAAGGCTGGCTTGATGAAAATAATGAAGAAATTATGTGTCTGATCAGTGCCAAACTAGAAGCCAGTCAATCCCTTCTTCAAGATCCGTATTCCCGAGTTAGGAAGTCACATTTCGTGGAACTTAAAGGAAAACGACACACACAAATTAGAGGGGCATCAAGAATAACTGGTTGTAACAAATAGCTTAAGAACTGAAAATATTACCTGATACCTGTTGTTCAGTCCTCGTCGCCAAATATGGGGTCCTGTGCAATTGTCTGGTATAGACCTGCGTAAAGGATGATGCGTTCTCGGAATGCTACACAAGAATTCAAGCAAATAACATTAATAGTTCTATTTCAATAAAGCAAATTGGCAATACTTAACTTTGAGCAGGTTGACAATACTTTACTTTGTATTTAGAAAAAGTGTCGCAAGCGCTGGGTGACATACAAACAGTAATATTCTTCGCTATAGAAATAGTCCAAACGAGCAATGGATATGGATGACTGATAACTGATATCGTAGCACTGTCTGCTAGGCTGTGCTAATACTCCACTAATGTCCAACATAGGCTGGCAGGCGCGGTTCTTATATTCACTTCGGCTACATGCCGCTCCTGTCGTGGTGACGTCCTGGTTAGCGCGCTATTGGCCGACGTCGCCTCCAAGCCTTCTCCGGTCATTCATTCATCCTCTTCGTTCCGGCGCTTGTGGATACGCCAGAACACCTGCGACCTGCAAATCTCTATGCAGGCATAAAGGAAATGTACGCACCAATTCGATCCTCATCAGGAACACTGATGACTGCGAACTTTAAATGAGTATGAAGATATCTTAGACCATTGGAAGTAACATCTCTCTGTGCTGCTAAATCATGCACTCATTGTTGCTGAGGAATTTCTGTATAACGGTATCTCAGCAGCCCCAACAACCATGGATGGCACTTCCACATACATGCAGAGACTCGATTAATCAAGATCATGAAAGGCTCCTGATCCTGATTCTTCTGGAACTGATACGAAATGCAAAATGCAGGAATACTCTTTCTACACTTATAGACTTAATTTGGAATTTTGGGAAGTATCTGACGACTTGAAGAATGCTACCATCATAACTGTCTTCAAGAAAGGCGACGGTAGTATATGTGGGAACTACTGCGAAATACCTTTGTTGTTAGTTTCAGGTAAAATTCCCTCAAGAATTCTATTAAATCGGCTCCGAATTATTTCAAATAAGATTTTGCCTGAATGTCACTGCAGTTTTCCAACCTGCAGAGGCGTAAAAGGTACTATCTTCTGTGCTACACAACTCCAGGAAAAATTCAGATAGAAAAGGGAGGCCTATTTTCTATGGCCTGGGAAAACCCTTTGATTCAGTATGTAGACATGCCCTGTGAAATGTACTAAGATCATGTTTAAGTCCAGAACACTATGTGGATCTGGTTCAAGCTCTACAGGATGGCATGTTTGGGCACACGATAGCTCAGCAGTGTGTTCGTTGCCAGTCAGTCAGTGTTTGAAACAAGGCTGTTTTGTTGCAGCTTTTTGGCTTGGAAGACGTGGAGTAAAGCGGAGAGTACAAGATTACTAACTAAGATTCCTTATGGTATTCTGGTGCCAGAAGAGCCTATTAATCGGTCTACAAGAAGAAAGAAGAAGCTGAATGCAGACGAGTAAAATAAAGATTACTGTTGGCTGTATGTTGCATTATAGACAATAAAAAATTCCTTATCTCCTTTCCTAATTCCTTATATTTCCTTACATGGTTGTCATGCTATATGAATGTTCTGCAAACAACCAAGACATGGAGATTAAATTTAGTTTTGGTGCAACTCTCTTCAATCTGGCAGGACCTTGTTCGCAAAGACGTACCCAGGTTACCCGTGTGACAGAACTACAGTATGCTGATGACACTACATCTCCTGCTATAACATCAGCAGATCTACAACCGTCAGTGAGCTGCTTTAAAACTGCATGTGATCGATCACTTTAATCTTACCATCAATGCCGGAAAACGAAGGTACACTGCACAGCCTGCCCAGGATTAACTCTCATTGAGTTAAATATCCCTGTCCTAGACACACCATAGGAGCAGGCTGAGTACTTTTCGTGTCTTTGAAGTATAGTGTCCAAACGTCGTACCTGGTAACAAGATGCTGATAAAAGGACTGGGGCTGCCCATGCAGCATTGGGACTGCTAATACACAGTCTGCATAAAAAGCTGTGCACTAAACTCATGGTGTACAGAGCTGTCGTTACATCTACGCTCCCGTATGGCCGTGAAATTTGGACACTCTATCGCCCTGATATCAAGAAACTTGAGTACTTCCACCAACAAACAGTAGGATTTATCTTGAACATGAAGTGGGAAGACCATCTGACTCACAATGCGGTTCTCGAGAAAGCGCATCCGAACAGGAATCACTAGCGGTCATCAACTGAGATGGTTAGGCCATATTACTGGCATGAGTGACACAAGGCTTCCGTGCCAAATTCTTTCCAGAGAACCCTACTCTGGCAGTAGACATAATGGGGTGCCCCTCTCAAGCCCATTAAGGACCAGAAAAACACATGAAGACGACTGGTACAAACATACAAACATGGTAAGGATATGCTGTGGACCACTTACTGTGAAGAAACACTTCAACCAACCCTGTCAATTTGTTTGAAGGAGAAAGTCGCAGACGTGTCTTCCCATAATGATTTTAGAAATTATGATGGAATGTTATTTATCGATTTCCCTTAATTCTATCTTAAGTCTCCCAAAACTCTTTTAAATTCGGATTTTAATACTGGATCCTCCATCTCTTCTACATCGACTCCTGTTTCTCCTTCTCTGACGTAATCAGGCACGTTCTCTTCGTCAAAGAGACCATAGGTGTACTCTACCTATCCGCTTTCTTCCACTCTTTCCTCTAGGATTAAAAGTTGAGTTCCCACTGCATTTTAAAGTTACCATCCTTGCATTTAATTTCAGCGAAGATTGTTTTGACTTTTGTTAATGCTGCGTCAGTCGCTCAAACAATCATTTCATTTTCAATTTTTTCACATTTTTGATGCAGGCACTTCGCTTTAATATCCCTGGACTTCCTTTTACTTCATTCCTGATTTGTATTAATGTATTCCAGAATTCCCTGAACATTTTTGCACTTCCATCTTTCATCCAACAACTGAAGTATTTGTTCTGTTATCAATGGTTTCTTAGCTGTTACCTTCTTTGCTATTATGTTTTTCTTTCCAGCTTCTGTGACTGCCCTTTTTAGAGATATAGATTGCTCTTCAACTGAACGGCCTACTGAGCCACTTCTTATTGAAGCACATATAGCCTCAGAGAACTTTAAGCGTATCACCTCTTTCACAGTACCTCTTTATCCCACTTCTTTCGCAATAATTCTTCTTAAATCGTCTCTCAAACTTCATCCTGCTCTTCATCATTACTAAACTGTGATCAGAGTGTATATCTGGAGCAGCTATACTCTGCTCGTAGGTACGCCATACATTCAAGTATCAGATTGCGGAATCTCTGCCTGATCATGACGTAGTATAACTTAAATCTTCAGGTAACTTCTGGCCTTTCCCCGTATACTTCCTCGTCTTGTGCTTTTTGAACAGAGTATCCGCTATTACCTGCTGAAATTTATTGCAGACCACAGTGAGTCTTTCTATTCTCTCATTCCTAGTACCTAACCTTCCGTAACCCTTCCTTCCCCTGAAACCACATTTCAATTCCCCATACTATATATAGCCAATATTGTTCAAACATGCATTTTGTACATAGCTGGAATATTTGAAAACCTGTATAAATGCATGTGGAATGGTGGTCAGACATGCATCATGTCTCTTGACTAGCGAGGCTAGTCAAGTGACATACATCAAAAGAAGTTTGCATCACCTCGGCTCCGAGAGATCCAAAACCTAAACAGAAAATTGGAATACAGATCAACATAAACATCATTTCTGCCCTTTTTATTGCTCATGAAAACCAAACACTGCATGTTGTAAGACCTTCAGAGGTAGTGGTCCAGATTGCTGTACACACCTGTTCCTCTATTACCCAGTAACACGTCCTCTTGCATGCCTGTATTCGTCGTGGCATACTATCCATAAGTTCATCAAGGCACTGTTGGTCCAGATTGTCCCACTCCTCAACGGCGATTCGGCGTAGATCCCTCAGAGTGGTTGGTGGCACACGTTGTCTATAAACAGCCATTACAAATCTATCCAAGGCATGTTCGGTAGGGTTCATCTCTGGAGAACATGCTGGCCACGCTAGTCGAGCGATGTCGTTATCCTGAAGGAAGTCATTCAGAAGATGTGCACGAAGTTGGTGCGAAATATCGTCAATGGAAGACGAATGGCTTGCCAATATGCTGCCGATATGGTTGCACTATCGGTCGAAGGATGGCAGTCACGTATCGTACAGCCCTTACAGCGCCTTCCATGACCATCAACAGCGAACGACGGCCCCACATAATGCCACCCCAAAATATCATGGGATCACCACCTTGCTGCATTCGATGGACAGTGTGTCTAAGGCATTCAGTCGGACCGGGCTGCCTCCAAACAAATCTCCGACGATTGTCTGGTTAAAGGCACATGCGACACACATCGGTGAAGAGAACGCGATGCCAATCCTGAGATACATTCGAAATGTTGTTGGGCCCATCTGTACCGTGCTCCATAGTGTCGTGGTTGCAAAGATGGACCTCACCATGGGAGTGAAGTTGCGCATCATGCAGCCTATTGCGCACAATTTGAGTCGTAACACGACGTCCTGTGGCTGCACGAAAAGCATTATTCAACATGGTGGCGCCGCTGTCTGGGTTCCTCCGGGCCATAATCCGTAGGTAGCACTCATCCACTGCAGTAGTAGGCCTTGTGCGGCCTGAGCGAGGCATGTCGTCGACAGTTCCTGTCTCTCTGTATCTCTTCCATGTCCGAACAATGTCGCTTTGGTTCACTCCGAGACGCCTGGACGCTTCTCTTGTTGAGAGCCCTTCCTGGCACGAAGTAAGAATGCGGACGCAATTGAACCGCGGTACTGAACTGCGGACAACACAAGCCTTGTACCTCCTTCCTAGTGGAATGAGTGGAACTGATCGGCTGTAGGACGCCCTCCGTATAATAGGCGCTGGTTATGAATGGTTGTTTACATATTTGGGCGGGTTTAGTGACATCTCTGAACAGTCAAAGGGACTGTGTCTGAGATACAATATCCACAATCAACGTCTCACTGCAGGAGTTGTGGGAACCGGGATGACGCTAAACTTTTCTTGATGTGTGTAGTTCAGGAGGGAGCAGGCAGAGTATGTTTCAGGGCCTTTTCCGTTGCTGTTTCGCTGAGTAGTGTGATAAGTGATTGTGCAACTTGTGAAGCGCATGTGTGTCATAATATTAGCGTGGGATTCTGCTAGATTAGGTGTAATCATTTCTGCGTGTCGGATTGCAACAGGAAAATGTGTATTTATGTAAATTAATACAGTCTTTT
Source organism: Schistocerca gregaria (assembly GCF_023897955.1). Classification (NCBI taxonomy): domain Eukaryota; kingdom Metazoa; phylum Arthropoda; class Insecta; order Orthoptera; family Acrididae; genus Schistocerca; species Schistocerca gregaria. The sequence goes on from NC_064923.1 coordinate 509,117,948, forward strand.
GATACTAAACGTTGATGTTAGAGAACTGGCAATAAAATAGAGTTGAGTTAACTATCAGTTTTGGGAATTTCTGATGTACTACACAACGCTTTTGCCACATATTAAACGTTCCCTGTGCACCCTCCGTTTGCCTCAGCTGCATTCCTATTTTGTACAATAATAAACTGTGTAAATATTAGCCTCTGGAAAGTCTGTTCATTACATCTTGTTTCATGATCTTTAAAAATTGAAATTTCGTCCTATACTGTTCTCACGGTACATCTTTGTCCTAACCAAGTATTCCCATTTCGTTTCCCTCAGTATTTCATATTTATCTGTGTTTTTTTATTTGTCCCTCGGCAGGGATTTACACTACTGGCCATTAAAACTGCTACACCACGAAGATGACGTGCTACAGACGCGAAATTTAACCGACAGGAGGAAGATGCTGTGATATGCCAATGATTAGTTTTTCAGAGCATTCACAGAATGTTGGCGCCGGTGACGACAACTACAACGTGCTGACATGAGAAAAGTTCCGAACCGATTTCTCATGCACAAACAGCAGTTGACCGGCGTTGCGTGCTGAAACGTTGTTGTGATGCCTCTGTAAGAAGGAGAAATGCGTACCACCACGTTTCCGACTTGGATAAAGGGCGGATTGTAGCCTATGGCGATTGAGGCTTATCCTATAGCGACATTGCTGCTCGCGTTGATCGAGATACAATGACTGTTAGCAGAATATGGAATTTGTGGGTTCAGGAGGGTAATACGGAAACCGTGCTGGATCTCTACGTCCTCGTATCACTAGCAGTCGAGATTACAGGCATCTTATCCGCATGGCTGTAACGGATCGTGCAGCCACGTCTCGATCCCTGAGTCAACACGACAACCATCTGCACGAACAGTTCGTCGACGTTTGCAGCAGCATGGACTATCAGCTCGGATACCATGATTGCGGTTACCCTTGACGCTGCATCACAGACAGGAGTGCCTGATATGGTATACTCAACGACGAACCTGGGTGCCCGAATGGCAAAACGTCATGTTTTTGGATGAATCCAGGTTCTGTTTACAGCAACATGATGGTTGCATCCGTGTTTGGTGACATGCGGTGAACGCACATTGGAAGCATGTATTCTTCATCGCCATACTGCCGTATCGCCGGGCGTGATGGTATGACGTGCCATTGGTTACACGTCTCGGTCACCTCGGTCTTCGCATTAACGGCACTTTGAACAGTGCACGTTACATTTCAGATGGGGTACAGCCTGCGCATCTACCCTTCATTCGATCCCTGCGAAACCCTACATTTCAGCAGGATAATGCACGACCGCATGTTGCAGGTCCTGTACGGGCCTTTCTGGATAAAGAAAATGTTCGACTGCTGCGCTGGTCAGCACGTTCTCCAGATCTCTCACCAATTGAAAACGTCTGTTCAATGGTGGCCGAGCAACTGGCTCGTCACAGTACGCCAGCCACTACTCTTGATGAACTGCGGTATCGTGTTGAAGCTGCATCGGTACCTGTACACGCCATCCAAGCTGTGTTTGACTGAATGCCCAGGCGTATGAAGGCCGTTATTATGGCCAGAGGTGGTTGTTCTGGGTACTGATTTCTCAGGTTCTATGCACCCAAATTGCGTGAAAATGTAATCACATGTCATTTCTAGTATAATATATTTGTCGAATGAATACCCGTTTATCATCGGCATTTCTTCTTGGTGTAGCAATTTCAATGGCCAGTAGTGCATTATTCCAAAGATTTCCTGGTGCACAATGGAGCAAAAATCATGTATCCCTGTGTGGTAGACATCCGGTGGGTGAACAATTCCAAGTTTGTTATCTAACTGCTAATTTCACTTCACAATTTTGTTATGACAATTCATCGATGTACGTTGTGCAGTCGGAGAGACATTTGCTGTTACATCTACGTCGTATCCACACCTCTCTATTTTCCAGTCCGCACAAAATGAAAATACTACTATGAAACAACGGCGTTTAGACACAGAGCTTTAAAAATTTACAACGCTTTTCAGAGTTCATTCTTGGAGAGTGTACCCTTTGCATTCAGTAACTTAACTGTTTGAACTATGCTGATAAATTTAAACTTTAACGGTGAGCTGGACTTTGAATGCTATTTATTGGCGTTGTAACCTCTATACAAATAAATTCCGTAACCTCCGAACAAAAAGGTGACTAATCTCCTGATAAAAATTTGACTCATATACAGGGTGTTACAAAAAGGTACGGCCAAACTTTCAGGAAACATTCCTCACATACAAATAAATAAAAGATGTTATGTGGACATGTGTCCGGAAACGCTTAATTTCCATGTTAAAGCTCATTTTAGTTTCGTCAGTATGTACTGTACTTCTTCGATTCATCGCCATGATTTCATACGAGATAGTCTACCTGTGCTGCTAGAACATGTGCCTTTACAAGTACGACGCAACATGTGGTTCATGCACGATGGAGCTCCTGCACATTTCAGTCGAAGTGTTCGTACGCTTCTCAACAACAGATTCCGTGACCCATGGATTGGTAGAGGCTGACCAATTCCATGGTCTCCACGCTCTCCTGACCTCAACCCTCTTGACTTTCATTTATGGGGGCAATTGAAGGCTCTTGTCTACGCAACCCTGGTACCAAATGTAGAGACTCTTCGTGCTCGTGTTGTGGACGACTATGATACAATACCCCATTCTCCAGGGCTGCATCAGCGCATCAGGGATTCCATGCGGCGTAGGGTGGATGCATGTATCCTCGCTAATGGAGGACATTTTGAACATTTCCTGTAACAAAGTGTTTGAAGTCACGCTGGTACGTTCTGTTGCTGTGTGTTTCCATTCCATTTGAAGAGAAGTAATAAAATGAGCTCTAACATGGAAAGTAAGCGTTTCCGGACACATGTCCACATAACATATTTTCTTTCTTTGTGTGTGAGGAATGTTTCCTGAAAGTTAGGACGTACCTTTTTGTAACACCTTGTATAACATTTCAACAGAATTCTCGTAATGTAAGCTTTCCATAATTGACTGAATGTGAATCTAAACTGGTAAATCGGGACGTCAGCAGTACGATGATCGGCATGACTGTGGATAGGAGAAATTAGTAAAAACTTTAAATTCAGATGAATGAGTGTCAAAAGTTATCTTAATAAGAATGATTATTATTGAAAGATTTTTGAAAACATTTACATGAAACTTTGATATAAAAATGGTACAAAAATCAATTGTATCAATTAACGTATACGCGCGGCAATAAAGAACAATAATATATTGCTTTTACTTTATACTACATCGCTCAGGCACCGCCATCGTTCTCCACGACCGGCCTTTGTAATTCCATAACTCTACTGCTCTTCTCGAGCTGCAAAACACCACTACTGGCCTGCATTGTGCGCCTTCAGGACACAAGTGCTCTCTGTGAGCTGTACAACTCGACAACTACTCTCTACTAGCGACCTCACCCAACCGCCCATCTGCCAGCTACTTCTACTACTGTTGCCGACACTGCTTTCTGGTCTGCGATGCTATTGTAGCTTACATATCGCAGACAACGTGTGAGCAATCCATCGAAGTTACTTTTGCTCGAGTGCGGTAGCAATAAATTCCTTAGACATGAACCTCTTACAATGTATTAATATGAAGCATTCAGAAATTTTCGTATTCGTTCCATTCCGTGCTATAAAACGTCCTGGGAACACTGATATATTTCAGACAGTTACTGTTTTAAGGGTGAGCAGATAGTTTATGACCTTTTACCAATTTTCATTATTGACGTAATGAGGTGTATTGAGTCATTCCGAGTGGAGTAAGTGTAGTAATACAAGAATGTATTATTATTGATCCTGAATAATGTTCCACCTGTCATTCACCGCGAAATTTAGTACGGTCAGTTATGTTCTAGTTAGGAGTGTTTCGTCATTCCTTCCTATGTCCTTATCGTAATTTAGATTACATTACATCCTTATGGGAAAGCAGAGAAGTAAGTGAAACACAGACACTATAAAATCAATACAGCTCTTGACAGACATATTTAACTACACCTCAGCAGTACCCAGAGGATATCACGAAAATACCGTGTAACACGGCCTCTAGCCGTCATAATCTCCTCAGTTCAGCACAAAAGACAGTCCATGAGATTCTTCAGTTCTGTCAGGATTCAGTACCAAGACTATTAGTGACTAATCATTTCAACAAATTACTAATTCTCAAACTACAGTTCCATAATCCTTATCATTTGTGTAATGTGTTGGAGCTAATCTGTAGTATGATGTTCACTTCAGTCTCGTGAACTCTTGTCGGTATTGATATTTTCGCAAACAGGGAGCTAAAGAAAATGATTTGTTTTGAACTGAGCTGAATGGCCAGTGCATGAGCATTCTCAGTACAGACTTTTCACCTCAACTGTGTGAGAATCTACGAGTTATTGCTAGTCCGTGGCACTTTACGTTAAAACTCATTCTTTCTCGAGTTCCTATCTGCAAATGACTTTGTACTTAGACGTTTCATGGTTAATTAAACTCTAAGTAATAATTTATTCACCACCTGAAACAGGTTATTTGGACGTTAACTTAATTTTTGCCTATTTTAGCTTTAAAATCTTAAAAGATACCAATTCCTTCAACGTAACATAAAATTATTGCATTATCAAAACATCAGAATTGCTTACAAGAATCGAAGGTGGGAAAAAGAAGGGCGAAATTTCAGGGGAAAAAAAAGAATCTGTAGCTTGTAGAGTCCTGGCCAAGTTCCTGTTTCCACAAAGAAGGATTTTACAAATCCTTGAAATGAGCACAGATGAAAAATATATGGATATATATACTGTCCGTGTTAAAAAACGAGACCATTGTCGATTTTTGGTTATCAACCCGCCAAACCAAACCAACGCTTAGTGAACCGATGGACGTATAAAGTGTAACGTGTTCATTGTTAGAAATCTAATCTAGTTCCAGTGCGTGAATAGTTCATTAGAAGAAAATGCGAGAACAGCCAGTTCAAAGTCTAATCATATAAGATTGTGACTGCCAGAGTTTCTACACTATACGACAGATGAAAAAATTATTTTCCGTTAAGCATACAACATAGAGGTTAGTTGTTACGTTTTATGCTTCTTAGTTTTAGCAGCCATATAGGAATTACGAATTTGTTCTTCCATCTTCCTTCACCAGAGAATTTGTGAAGCAGATTATTTTGTAAATATTGTTAAAATTTATACTATAAGACTGGAACTAAATTTTCTATTTTATTATAATTTGTAAGTTACTGAGTTTAATTTTGATGTGAAGGAAAAGTAAGCAATGCGAGAGTATCATACCTGTAGGACAAAACTAAAATGCTTTTAAAATGATGCACTGAGCTTTGAATTTTTTTCAAGTTTTGAGTTTTAATAAAACTTTATTCAGAGAAAGGAGGGTTGGAAAACTAAAACTTATAAGTTGTAGGGTCTTTCATATTTTTATTTTGCTAATAGTAAATACGGTATCCCTTAACAACACCAAATATTTTCCTTGGCCACCTCTAAACAGACTCTGGTTTCTTTTTGTGTTAAGTTTCGAGTGCTAAAAACTTCTACTCAACTCAGCATGCAGATGGAAAGGCAAGTGTTGTACGAAAATCAAAACTGAAGGAAACGATTTTAACAAAGACAAAAGATGAATTCACAAAAAAGAACTTTTTTCTGAAGTTATTTGTGCCAAGCTACTGTGGCAGCAAACAAATCATTTAGAAACCTAGAAACCTGCAGTTTTAAATGATTTTTGAGAGTTACTGCCATCAGTCGGTTCGTGCAGAATCAGACTTGCGCAAAATTTGTGTGGACTCCTCTTACAGTGACGCGTTGTACAGAATTCGCGAAAATATTGGGGAGCCCTGCATAAGGATTTCTGTTGATGAAGGTACTTCCATATTGACCGGTACATTGTAAACCTGATTGTTGGCAAGTTAGATCAGACGCGCCGTCCAGGGGTTATTTGGTTTGTTCAAAACAACTTACAAAGAGTAACCAGCAAAGAATTGCACACATTGTCAATGAAGAATTGAAGGTGCTTTATCCAAATGGGGTGTATGAAAACTAGTTGCTTCTGGCATTCACTGACGCCACTGCATATATGGCTGTAGCGATTCAATAGGTTCTAGTATTCTACCCATTCATACTGCTGTAACACATGGTCTCAACCGTCTAGCAGAGCAACTAAGGCCACAATTTCCTAATGTAAATAAATTAATCTTCACACTAAACAAAGATTTTGTTGAGACACCATCGAGGACACAGCCAGTCAAGGAACAAATTCCAGATGTCTCCTTGGCGCCTAAACCTTTTGCCATCCGATCGGGCACGTGGTTAGCAACAGCGGAATACTACAGTAAGCATCTCCCCTCAGTCCATAAGGTAATTGAGAATCTACCGCAGCATGCTGCCTCTGTAACTTCAGCTAAAATAAAAAGTACTCAAAGATCTTTCAGTCCAACTGGACTTTTATGGCAAGAATCATTTCCGTATTCGAAGGCTCATAGAAATATATCTACGAGAACATTTCTCCATTAGAGAGAGTTAGAAAGAAAATTAGTGGCACTATATAAATTGTGAGAAAAAGGCAAAAATGCATAAACATTTGCAGAAAAACACGGGACAGAAATAATTGTGCGCAGCAGCATACATAATTAGCGGAAAATCCAGCTCCTCTGACCTAAGAGTTCCAGTGTAACAAGAGCTGAAAGAGAATACGCCCCTGCCACATCCGTTGATGCAGAAGTTTCTCTTTTTATCATATAAATTAAGAGTAACTAACCTGACAAGCGATATAGTTTTTCTCTGGAAAACAGACAAAATTTTTCGCTCCCTGTGAATCCGGCTATAATGTCTAGGAAGCCTGCGTACTCGGTTTGCTAGACAAGCAATCAAACAAATCGTATTAATCAATTTTATTAGAATAGGAAAATTACAATACTTAACTTTGGCAGTTACATAGACATGTTGGAAGCAAAAGGCGACGTACGAAATAATCAGTCTTTGCAGTGACTGCTGACCTGTAACTGACTAAAGTCTTTCCTGAACTGCTATGGAAGTGCCTAACATTGATGCTGCTATCCAAGCCGCTAATCTTGAAGCTGGTATCAAACTGGCCGCCACCAGTTACATTTGAACTCATCCGTCAGAGGAGGCGGATTTTCCGCTAATTATGTATGCTGCTGCGAACAATTCTTTCAGGCCTTGTTCTTCTGCGCTTCACCTAGCGGCCGCTGGTGTCGCGTTGTCGTTCTGGGGAGGGGTCCGTCAGCGTGCTATTGGCTGACTTCCTCTCACAGTCTCTTCTCTCTCATTCCCGACTGGGATGCCCCCGTTTGACTTTAAGCAGTGACATGCCTCCCCCTCTCTGCTCCACCCCCCCCCCCCCCCAAAGGACGGATCGTCATCGAATATAGAGCACGACAAGAGAGGAAAGGCAGCACTATAGGCGCTTTGATGGAAGCTGTGGCTGCAGGGGCTGTCAGACTTCCGGTCGTACGACGTCATCCGGCCTTCGCTCTGGTGAAAACATCCCCCATAAAACACCCACAAGGGTGTGCGTCCACCTCCTGAGGCCCATATGAAGAAGAAGGTGTCGGCTACTGCGGCGTGGGTGCGTCCAGCTCCATCGGTAGGACGAGAGGAGGCGGAGGAGGTGAAGGCTCCGTCTAAATAGGGCCGTCCCGAGGTGTCGTGATGACACCCTCAGGCGCCTATTGTGGCCACGCTGTCCTCGGGATCCGCGAATCTGGGGGAAGAGATACAGAAGGATCAGCGTGCACATGACAGTGGCGAATTTGTGATGTCGGGGCTGCAATCCATCTGGGCCTGAAATGAGATACATACATGCACCAAGTTGACCAAGGATCTCGCCTCGCGCTCACCGTCTGCTGCCGCTAAAAGCCCTGAAAAACACAAAATCATGCCGCGCGAAGCGATACTTGTTGCCTTTCTTCTGCTTCGGATACTGAGGATGGTGGAGCAGGTGGAGCAGTGTCCGATGGTGGCAGCTGTGAACCAATTCCGCCGGCGATGTTCCATTTCGTGGATGGGAATGATAGGAGGCGAGAAACAGTTACGACACTTGGTCCCTGGTGTGTGTATGTGTGTGTGTGTGTGTGTGTATGTGTGTGTGTGCGTGGTACGACATTTCGCCATCTGCTATTTGAAGGTTCTGACAAAACGTTCTGTTTCACCATTCAACTTGTGAATGGAACGGTTCACTAGCTAGATGCTGTATGCCATTGCGTTCACGCAATGTCACATATTCATTTGACTTGAACTGAGGGTCGCTGTCCGACACTAAAACATCATGCAAACCTTCGAGGCAAAAAATAGAGAACAAGCCTGAACTGCGCTACGTGACGTAGTCGAGTTCAGTGGGACAGCAAAAGGAAACTGCTATATAAGTCTACCACAATCAACCACCGAATGTTCGAAAAAGGCACTGCGAAGTCTACGTGCACACGTTGGCATAGTGTTTGCGACTTAGGCAAAAAAGAAATTTTTTGTGGCGGAGCGGAATGATTTTCCGCATGTGCGTGCCACTGTGACGTCATCTGTTCTATTTGGGTGTCCATACTACGCCAAGTACAGTGTCGACGGGCTAACTGTTTCGTACAAACAATTCCAGTGTCCTTTCTGAAGTAACTGCAACACTTCTCTGTGCAAAGCTTTGGGGATCAACACACGTGACTGTCCACTGTCGTTCTGAACAAGAATCACACCTTCCTGTATAACGAGGCTATGCCGACATGCAAAGTTTCGGGGCACTACAGAGTTCTTTATGCTCTGCAATGAGCGAAGCCACGATGTGCGAATGCATTTTAGCAAAACATTCAAATCTGAATCAGCTACCGTGTCCTCTGAAATTTTCCTGTACTTCAGAGGAAAGGATTGAAGCAATTCAGAATCGTAATCATCAATGTGACAACAAGATGCAAAAGAAGCGTGAAAGTCTGTATCAGGGCCAATCGGAAGACATGTTGAGTCGTCGTACGACACACAATCTCGCACTAGTATTGAGGCAACGATAAAGCCCATCTTTGCAATTTTTGGGCAGTTCGTAGAGGAACTGGCTATATCGGATGAAACAAGGACTGCAATAGCTTGTGATCCGTTACTGAGTAGAATTTTTTGACATACAAGTAGTCATGATATTTGGTAACATCAAACACAGTTGCCAAGGCCTCTTTCTCTATTTTTGAATAGTTACACTGAGAATTAGACAACATTTTTGATAGGAAAGCAACAGGACAGTCTTTATCACGAAATCTGTGTGAAAGCACTGCACCGAATCCATAAGAGGAAGCGTCAAATTGCAACACAACTGGTTTGCCAGGATCAAAGTAAACCAAGCATTGAACACTGAGAAATGCATCTTTAAGTTTTTGAAAAGCTTCTTGGCACTCATCTTTCAAAACAAAGGGGACGTTCTGCAACACAGACGATGCAATGGGCCTGCGATTTGTGCAGCATTCGGTATAAACCGAATATAATACTCCATTTTCCCTAAGACTGACTGCAATTCTGTGACATTGTGAGAAACTGGCAAGTCACGTATGGCCAATAAATGTGACTGAAGAGGATGTACACCTTGAATGTTTATGATATGATGCAAGCAAGGTATGTCCGGTGGGACCGATCAAATCTACTGAAGTTCCTCTACATAGGTGAAGCCGAGAGCAAGTGGCGATTGAGATCTGTACGCCCTGACAATGCCGGAGCAGCATATGTTACCTTGTTTGCTTCGTGCGATGATATAGCTTGGAGCTGGCGAAATGTGTGTGGCGGAGGCGAGACGTGGAGGCAGCACCTGTGAATCGATCACGACCACAAAACAATTGCAAAAACCTCATGGTCTAGCGATCAGGCAGGCGGATTGCAGTTTACTCTCTACCAGAGTCCTGAAATAATGGTAGATTTCAGTGTGTGGCACACCCCTTCGCTGGTTTTAACAAGGCCCATATTGGCTCACTTATGCGACTGAGTGCACAAGGATACCAAACGTCAAGTCTGGTAAACCAAAACCAAGACGTTTGAAGTCACATTGTTGTTACAGTAAGAACTTCACTACAGGCTCCCCTGTCTAAACTACTCGAAAGTGAAGTCAGTCTCAGGACAGGTCCCAAGTACCAACCACTCACGCCAGAGCTTCAACCAGAAGAGCTTAGCAGACCAAAGGTCCGCACCCGTAAAAAGAAAATCCGTTTTCCCGCAATGTGTACGAACAACAACGCCTTAACACTGTCCGGGAAGATTTACTGAGGGATGTGCTCGCCACTAATTGTTTTCAGCTCTCAACAAGCTGTTTCTATGAGCTAAGAATTATAAAAATACCTCATACCTTTAGCACCCTACCAAACCCCCATCAGCGTCTGCTCAGGCCATTAACTTTCTAGAGGTTCGCTCAAGGAGAATTAGGTTGTAATAAAATTTTCCGTATGTAAAAAATGATCAAGGAACTACAATTCAGGATTAAAATAATCGCTCTTGTCCAGTCTACCCTTTAGTACTGCATCAGATATCACACGAAACAAAGCTTGCTAATTTGCAATGTGTTCTTCAGGTACACGTCCTCCTATGACAATATCGTTTAAATAGGTGGAACAGCTTGGTATTTGAGCAGTCAGCTGTTCCAAATACCGTTGGAAAATGGTGATTGTGGACGCACTGCAAAAAGGTATAAGTCAAACATTTAAAGAAGCCCAAATGAGTGTTCACAACACACACGGTTTTAAATTCTTCATCTAGTGGTAGTTGAAGATATCTGTCACGCAAATTAATTGCAGCCAATCGGGCGCGGTGCTGATGCCCTCTTCATGTAAGGGCCACTGCTGTTGTGTTGTCGGGTTGGAAAGGGGTCAGTCAGTGTGCTATTGGCTGACCTCTTCTCACAGCTGTCTCTTCTCTCTCGTTCCCGACTGGCGTGCCGGCGCTCAGCTTTACCACTAGTTTACCCTGTATTTAAATATACATGAAATATATTGCATTTATTTAAACAAATCGTTATTTGCGTTTTAAGCAGTATTTTTATCTTGGAAAAACTAAAAAGTCTGGGATCAATTTTAACATTAATGTAGTATACTGTTTGCTATGTTTTCCAGCTGTGTATATTGTCATTTTCCTTGTTTTTTAATGAATAGCAATGTGTTCATATGTCAACACTGTTTATTTTACATGATGTTTAATTTTTCTGAGTAATACTTTTTAGGACCTATTTCAGGTTTTAAATAGCCAAAATGGCGTACTGAAAGAGTAATTTTGGGCCCCTAAAAAACAGTTTCTTACCATCTAAAAGTCCATGTCCTATGAACACATGGGAGTACACAACGAAAACGTATTTGATCATCAACACAAATCCTTAAATTTCTACATTATTCAGTTTATTGTTGGAAGACTGCATTAAATTACATGACAAAGCAACTTGGCGTGATAAGCGAAAACCATGTATGTTCGCATAATGATGCTACTGATCGTGACAGACATGTAAGTATGCATCTTCTACGGGAATAGCTACGACAGTGTCAGTTACGGAGATTTAAAAAGCGTAAAGTTTCTGCAGAAGAAAGATCTTTTTTTCTTTTTCCGAGAAATTTCTCTTTTCCTTCCCGTATCGAAACGTAAGCGGACAGAATGAAAATTGTATTACATTCTGGGATACAGAATTTTGCTCAGCACTCTTGTGGTGCCCTGACACATCAGACGGGACTTTTGCAGGATGGCTTGGAGATTTGCGGACATTAATATTCTCCGTGTTCACTCGAAAGGCTATCGACAAGGCATACTACATATATGATAAAGAATGAGAAAACAGGGGGCGGGGGCAATTCAGAGGGAGGACCACAGGAAAAATATGAAACAGTGTGCGGGATCTCTGTATGTGGGCATACATATGTGTGGCTGTGTATGTGAATAGGAGGATTTGGAGGATTGGGGAGTGAGAGAAGGGGATGAGGAAATGTAAAGAAACCGGTGGGTGGTGAGAAAAACCGTATATGTTCACGAATATCATCAAGATAAACGTCGAAAATAAGGTGTTTCTATTCAGGCAAGAGGGAATAAAATTTAGGGACGCGAACGTGAGTTGTGTAACGGAATATTGTTATGGGTAGGGGAGCAAACGGAACGAGCTACCGGGGTGGAGAAGGGAAGGCGCGGGAAGATGCAGATGCAACAAGCGTGAAATGAACTTTCCGTAAATACCAGATGGCTGGGGTGAGAATGCGACCGCAGGGCACAGTACAATGGATTGCATATTTGAAGGGACAAACTTAAGTCTTCAACGAAAGTATGTACTTTTTGCTGATTGAGCGAAATACATTAACATCAGTACATGATACTGGATAACCAATACGTAACAGGCTCGTCTTTCGTAAGCTACCATTTACTTTTTTGACTCTCTACGAATTTTTAAGTGCGGACCAGGTACCGGAACATTTCACTTAAACCCTTCATGAAGGAGGTAAACAATATTATTCAAGGACACAGGGAAGTTAACTAGACTCTAGCGGTAGTAAAGACATAATATGGAATTAATCAATGAAATAACGGATGAAAAATCGAAAGTAGTACCTTCTGTAGGGGAAGAGGTTTCCACCAATGAAAAATTTGGCTGACATACACAGTCTGACAGAAAAATTGAACCACCCAGACGGGGTTATCAGCACCTAACAGACACAACCATGATGCGCTGTCTGATCGTGAAAATGAGATGTCCAAACAGCGAGGAGAAAACGAAACGAAACTTTACGTTTCCTTGCTGGTCGTACACACTTCCTGCTGGGGACAAATCTGGAGATGGAATATGTCAATATCATGCAGAATGTTAGGACGTCAACGTCACGGGTTGAGATGGTATGTGATACTATTCCAGCGGTTGCAACATCGAGTCAAATTTGCAAAGAACTCGGCAGTATGAGCCCAGTTAGCAGTACTTGCGCCCATCTGGCGTTGATGCATGCACTGATACGGTCGGGAAGGAGGTCACAAAACCCTCCTTGTATCAGCTTCTGAGCCAAGCAGAAAGTTCGTAGAGACACGTACCGAATCCTACTGAAAAACGACAAAATGATACGTTGTGTGAGAAGTAAGACACGTCGATGCTGGGCGTTCGTATGTTGCCATTGTGCCGTCAGAGCTCCCTCAGTCTCTACCAAGAACAGAAGAAAGTTTAGAATTTAGCGACCCGTCGATATCGGGGTCCTTAGAGACGGAGTACAAACTCCAATTTTTTCAAGGTTGGGCAAGAAAACCGCCATCTCATTTCAAAGCAACCATAACGGAATTTGCCTGGAGTGTTTTAGGGAAATCAAGGAGCATCTAAATTTGGGCAGCCGATGGCGGATTTGAACCATTGCCCTCTCGAAAGCAAGTCCAGTGTGCTAACCACTCCGCCACCTCCATCTGTCAGTCACTACCAGCTGTGACCTGAAGTCATACCTGATGATTCCCCACACGATGACGCCAGGAGTAACATCGCCGAGCCTCTCCAAAACAATGGAGGCTCAGGACCTTTCCCCAGGTCGCAGACATACTAGCCGACGATGGTCAGCTGTGGTAGTGCATCAAAGAACACAATGCGACGCCATTATTAGCAGGTCAACGCTTTCCGCCCAAGGCACCACTGCAAACAGAGCCGTTTGTGTTGTGGTCGTAAACACAGACTATGCACGGTACAGTAGCTTCCTAATGTGGCTGCTACTAGTGCCCCCAGCCAGTGGTGCATAATGACACAAAATGTGTTTCCGGATAGCAGGCGCTGATGTGCAGGTGTCAGGATGCGCATGTTGCACAATATGACGACCCTCCCTTGTGGTGGTCAGTTGTGGTTGACCGGAACCTAGAGGATGAGTACGCCCGTCTTCAAGTTCCCAACAGTCCAACAAACACATCCAAATGCCCCACAGGTCTGGATACTGCACAATTTGACCCACCGAACAAATAGAAACCCACAACGAGGCCCCTTTCAGACTCTGTCGCACACATGTACGGGTATCTCCATGTCCTTCATAGTGCTTACTTAGTATCTGAGGCTATTCAGATCCCTCGCGTATATTACCAATCGTCGTAACAACACGAAACATAAATAACACTAATGCACTCTAATTTTTCTACGTTCAGCTTTTAGTGGATAGTAGGACAGCAACTGTTTTATTAATGTGTAACATAAATAACACCATCAGCTGTGTGTGTTAGTTATTTTTAAGTGGAACGGATTTCGGTGATCCACTATCATCAGGCCTCTCTGAAACATAGGGGCTGTCTATTTCAGAGTGGCCTGAAGATGATGGAAAATTAATACAAGCCACACATGCTGTTGCTACGCGCTAATGAACTCTGGGGAGCGTTGTACCTGTCACAGGGAACTGCAACTCCGTTCATTTGCCTGCCCACCGATGGCGCGCACTTGTACGAAGTTACTAGGTTCTTCACTTATTTTGTCAGGCAATGTCAATTGTGACTTGCTCCAGCATATTAGATACATTTGCAAGGAATATCATTTCATAAATGACTATCTGTGCTCCCGGACTGTACTGTAGAGAGAGGAATTTAAAGAACTCCGATTACCGACGGCACTCATTACATTTAAAGAAATACAAAAGTAAACGTTGTAGGTATGCTTAATGCAACGAAAATTTCACCTATGTAACAAATGAAGGGGGAAGGTACGGAGGGTACTGATGAAAAAGCATTTTACTGTACTGACGATCCAGGAAAGAGCGAAGTTTCTATTTACTTCTTTCAGCTGAATTTCAGAAGCTACAGGTAAAATGACGGGACTCTGGAAGGGTTGAACACTGTAATTTCTTACTTTTGTTCCAAGAAATCATCGAGAAATGTGAATTCTCCATTGAACTACCTCTTTACTGTTGTTATTGGGAATTTTATGCTTTATTACATATGGTCGACTGGTAAAGCTACATGTTGTAATGCCTTGTGAATTATGGGATTATCGTCCTCCACTTCGTCATTTAATTGTAGTAGGAAGTATTAAAACTGTACATTCGTTTAGAAACAGCAGATCAGTGTTAAGTCCTGCATGTGATGCCAAATGTGGTACGGAGAAATAGCCTACTTCTCTTAAACATGCAGCTGCCTCCAGAAATTAATTAGTTAAAAGTTGAAACTTCCTGGCAGATTAAAACTGTGTGCCCGACCGAGACTCGAACTCGGGACCTTTGCCTTTCGCGGGCAAGTGCTCTACCAACTGAGCTACCGAAGCACGACTCAGGTCCGGTACTCACAGCTTTACTTCTGCCAGTACCTCGTCTCCTACCTTCCAAACTTTACAGAAGCTCTTCTGCGAAACTTGCAGAACTAGCACTTCTGAAAGAAAGGATATTGCGGAGACATGGCTTAGCCACAGCCTGGGGGATGTTTCCAGAATGAGATTTTCACTCTGCAGCGGAGTGTGCGCTGATATGAAACTTAGGTAGGAGACGAGGTACTGGCAGAAGTAAAGCTGTGAGTACCAGACGTGAGTCGTGCTTCGGTAGCTCAGTTGGTAGAGCACTTGCCCGCGAAAGGCAAAGGTCCCGAGTTCGAGTCTCGGTCGGGCACACAGTTTTAATCTGCCAGGAAGTTTCATATCAGCGCACACTCCGCTGCAGAGTGAAAATCTCATTCTGGAAACATCCCCCAGGCTGTGGCTAAGCCATGTCTCCGCAATATCCTTTCTTTCAGGAGTGCTAGTTCTGCAAGTTTCGCAGAAGAGCTTCTGTAAAGTTTGGAAGGTAGGAGACGAGGTACTGGCAGAAGTAAAGCTGTGAGTACCGGACGTGAGTCGTGCTTCGGTAGCTCAGTTGGTAGAGCACTTGCCCGCGAAAGGCAAAGGTCCCGAGTTCGAGTCTCGGTCGGGCACACAGTTTCAATCTGCCAGGAAGTTTCATATCAGCGCACACTCCGCTGCAGAGTGAAAATCTCATTCTGGAAACATCCCCCAGGCTGTGGCTAAGCCATGTCTCCGCAATATCCTTTCTTTCAGGAGTGCTAGTTCTGTAAGTTTCGCAGAAGAGCTTCTGTAAAGTTTGGAAGGTAGGAGACGAGGTACTGGCAGAAGTAAAGCTGTGAGTACCGGACGTGAGTCGTGCTTCGGTAGCTCAGTTGGTAGAGCACTTGCCCGCGAAAGGCAAAGGTCCCGAGTTCGAGTCTCGGTCGGGCACACAGTTTTAATCTGCCAGGAAGTTTCATATCAGCGCACACTCCGCTGCAGAGTGAAAATCTCATTCTGGAAACATCCCCCAGGCTGTGGCTAAGCCATGTCTCCGCAATATCCTTTCTTTCAGGAGTGCTAGTTCTGCAAGTTTCGCAGAAGAGCTTCTGTAAAGTTTGGAAGGTAGGAGACGAGGTACTGGCAGAAGTAAAGCTGTGAGTACCGGACGTGAGTCGTGCTTCGGTAGCTCAGTTGGTAGAGCACTTGCCCGCGAAAGGCAAAGGTCCCGAGTTCGAGTCTCGGTCGGGCACACAGTTTTAATCTGCCAGGAAGTTTCATATCAGCGCACACTCCGCTGCAGAGTGAAAATCTCATTCTAGTTAAAAGTTGATAAATAGATAGCCTTGCATTCGTCCAGGGTACTAATGACAGGAACATTCAAACTGGTTCATCAGTAGGCCAAGAACCACATATCAGTTTTCGAGTGCGACTAATACTGTTGTTGCCGCTATTCTATGTGCCTTCGTAACGAAATTAATCTTATTGCGGCGTTTTCTGCTCTGCAGTAATGCGAATTTCGTGTGGCTTGTAGCGCAGCCTGATGCATAGCCGTTCTCTGATGATTGAATTCTTAGAGTGTGTCGATGAAAGGATGCGATCTGGGTTCGAATTCTTGGACAGTGTACAATTTTTAATCGTTCAGAGAGGTGTTGCTTCTTAATCCGGACATATGATGTCCAAACAACATTAATGTTACACATTAAGTACCAGTTACAGTGCAATTTTAAACTGCTATCGTAGGGTGACAGATTTTGGTGAAGATCACTTTTAGATCAAAGAGGGTTCTAAACTGTTCCGTATTACGGCTTATTTTATGTTCAGAATTTTCAGTAACTAGAAGACGCTATAAATCGTCCCATTATCGTCCCAGACATATTCCAAGTCCGCTTACAATCTGTCATAGATTTTAATTACATGTTGCTTCTTTTCCAGGTGGTCTTGAAACAAGAAGGAACATAATTTTTTTTTAAGAAGAATTTGTACAACGCACGATACCTCACTTTTGCAAAAAATTGTTATCATGTATCAGATGCTATTAAGTGATCTTTGTCATCTACCTGCTTTCCAAAGCAACGTTTGTTTCTAGTGCAAATTTTCATATATATTGACTGTAATTTCACGAGAGATAGGGGAAAGATAAGGCAATCATTTGTGCAGTCTGCCTGTTAGCGTATTGTAGAGATTATCTAAACTATAAAGTACGAATAATACACTAAGATGTTCCACTTCAACCAAGTAACTAGTTCTCAAACCCTGTTATTACTTAATGGGATACACATAAAGTGTTCACGTTACTGCTTTATGATATTAAAAAATTATGATGTGTTCTTTGACAAAGATATTAAACTACGTAGTTATGGTTCCTTCATCAGACTCACATTTAAAAAATAACCTCATCTACTCATGTTACTAACTGTAAGATTGATTAACCACCGTTATATACGTCTTGAATTATATTCCAATGCAAGAAAGCTCACAAGAGTGCACGCAACACTTGTAGTTGCACACGTATCACGGTTTTTACGAGGGAAAGGCTGCACCGTGAAATGACAAGTCATTCGACAGTCCTATTAACTGTTACCGGAGAAAATATTACATCTCAGCCACGAATAGTATTTTACTCGCTAGCTGTCAGTGAGTCACGAATACCCTGCAGATGTACGAGTAAAATCATGGTAGCACCTAGCCTTGTGTCTCTTATAGTGCGCAGTGCCAAATTCTTATAATATAGAAATGACAAAGCACGTATGCTTCTGATTCGCTTTAGTATAAAAAAACGGAAGAGGTATCTTATCTGTTTCCAAAATAGGGTTGAACGGCGAAAATTCGCTTTTTTGTCAGTGAGTCCACCCTACTAATATTTTAACAAGGTCGGCAGGAAACCTAATATTTGTTTGATGGTACGAATCAGGAAAACGTTTATTTTAATAATTGATTTTAATATCGCTCATTCCTAGTGTACTGGCAGCACTTAGGCCAACACTGTAAGTATTGATGATCATTTTGAGACCCTGTGTAAAATTGCGTTGCTCAAGGTAAACAGTACATCACAGCCTGTAAAATTCTTTGCTAGCGACTGAGCAAGATGACCGCTGTGGTTAGCACACTGGACTCGCTTTCGGGAAGAAGACACTTGAAACTCGACTTAGGTTTTCCAGGTAAATGCCGGGATGATTCCTTTGAAAGGACATGACCGATTCTCTCCCTCACCTTTGACACCAGCCGAGCTTGTGCTCCCTCTCTGACGTTGATGTAGACGGACTTTAAACCCAATCTTTTATTTTCTTCCTCTTCTAGCGCTATTGTCAAGACGGAGACAAGCACCCGTGGTAGTTTATACAGGGTGTTTCACAATATTCTGACAGCTTCAAATTTGAATAACGTGCGCGATACAGCGAAGGTGGTGCCGTCTGTTAGTAGTTCGCAATGTCAAGTTCCACCCCATATAAAGGTCAGCAATCACGTCGTACGGGCCACAGCAATATCGTGTGTCGTGTGAAGTGGTGTTTCCGCTACGGCGAATCTGTCGTGCTCGTGAAACGCGTCTTTCGTGAGTATTTCGAATCAACTACTGTTCGTGCAACTGCCAGTTCATCGAATCGAAAGTCACTCGGTCCTCGGAAAACGGTCCGAACTCCAGAGAACATCGAAAGCGTGCGTAGCAGTTTGTAGGCAAGCCCTCGTCGTTCATTACGAAAACATCTCCGATATCTGAACATACCATACGTCGAACAAGACCTTGCAAATTTTTTCTGAAGCGTCTGGTAATCGCATAGTTTTCAAAAGTGGGTTGTGTCCAATAACCACCTCCCTTGCCCTATTTAACTGTGGCATGCTTTTACCTATGCGGTTATTTGAAGGCGAGAATGTACTCCGGCCGGTCGAGAAGCTTAAAACAGTTGAAAGATTGAATTCATGATGATATTTCCAGAATTCCTCCAGTGGTTATAAAAGCTTTGTGCAAAAACTGCGTGAAATACCTCGAGTATTTTACTGCCACAAATGGTTGTAGTTTGTTCGATGTAGTATTTCATAATTAAATCCGAATACATGTTGTACCTTGTGTAAAATGTTCAAGTCTCTTCTGTGATTATTTTGTGCGTTATTCAAATTTGAAATCATCAAAACCCTATGGAACACCCTGTAGGGTTCTGAGCCAGTAAATCTGCACTCCGCAATGCACCTCATGTTGTGTACATAGGTTCGTTTTTTGTCTTCAGGTGGTGAATGGTTTAATGTGGTTGGACATTACTTCTTCCTTTGTGACAACCTCCTCATACCAGAGTAGCATTATATCCTCAATTGATTGTTGTAAATTCCGCAATTTCTGTCTTTTTTACGTTTCTGACCCTCTACAGCTCCGTGAAGTACTATGGCAGCTATTCACAGATGGCTTAACATCCGTCCTAAATTATGTCCCTTGTTGTCATCAGAGTTTTCCACATTCTCCTTTCCTCGTCGAGTCTGTGGGCAAACTGCTCACTTCTTATCTGACCAGTCCACACAATTTTCAACATAGCATTTCAAACACTGTAATTCTCATCTTTTCACTTCTATAGAATGTAGTGTTGAAAATGTATATTCTGAGAGCATTCTTCCTCAAATTGAGACCGTTGTTTCATGCTGGTAGGCTTCTTTTGTCCAGGAATGCATTCTTAGACACTGTTAGTCTCTTTCTTGCCTCATCCGTCATAAGTTATTTTGATTCCGAGATAGCAGAGTTCCTTCACTTCGTCTATCTTACGTCTCTTAAGCTTGACGTTATTTCACCAGCAGTCTCATTTCTGTAGTGCCTAATTACATTCACATTTCTTCGGCTTACTATCGATCAATAGGGCGTGCTTTACTTTAGTTATTGCATTTTGGATGTATACAGGGTTATTCAGTAGGGCCTCCAGCGTTTCAAAAACGACTACGTGAAAACTATCAGATACGCAGGAAACAGCAGATAACAGTGAACACGCCAACTCTCTATGTTTAAACTCAAGTGGTCAATAGGAGCAGCGCTTGTGACTCATCAAATGTCAATACGTACATGCAATTAATTGAAGTTGCTGACACGAATTGCCTGGGAAAGAGCGACAGCAGGTTGCAGCAGAATTCTATTTACTCGGCTGCCTATCTGCAGCCGCGGACTAATTCGAAAGGGCAATATCGATCGTCTGCAATTTGTGACACATTAACCACCTTTCGAAACTACGCCAAAAAGAGTATGACGATTCGAAATGTGGAGCAATGCTCTATCGACAAGTACGTATTATTTTATTCGTTTATCTTGCACTTTTTGCCTAGAGATCTACTGAAACCCCAGACATAATTAACTAGCAATCCTGTAGATAAAATCTTAGATAAAAATACTGCATCCCTTTTTAATGCTGGCTCCTTGTTCTTGATCTTCCATTCTTGCTGCTCCCTCTCGGTCTTAGTACATAACTAGCTGACAAACCTGCCATTGCCCGGAAGTGAAAACAAAAATGTGAATATCGAAAGAAAACAACGCGATGTCAGAAATTCTCTCCGGTCTTGTGCATATATTTCACCTTTTAGTATATCCTAGACCCTCCTGCGGCGTCAAATGTGGTTAACGTCCAAGCGCATTAAAAATGCCTTCATTTACCAACCAGTGACCAGCAAAGCCGTGGGTGACAAATTTCCTGGCCATCGGCGAACAATGAACCGTTCACTCATTGTGCTAGTACCATTTACTTCTATATACGAGGGGCTTTCAATAAGTAATGCAACACTTTGTTTTTCTGGAAGCACCTTGGATTTTATTCAGGGTTCCAATATATCTTATTTTACACTCTTTTGGTTACAAAACCCTATTTTTCAATTTAATTTTCGTTCAGCCTTCCGCCACTTGGCGGGATGGACCTATATGACCGTATTGTACCGCTCTATTGGTCGATATCGGAGCAAATGTCGTGCTGCATCAGTAACCTGGTCATCATCCCCATTCTGCTGCCTGTGAAGTGCATCCATGACTGCACCAAACAGATGGAGCGTGATACGTTCTGCAACTGGGGTGTATGAGGAAGATCAGTCCAATGAAGTTTTGTGAGCTCCTGTGGGGTGTGCCGACTTCTATGAGGCCTTGTGTAGTAATGGGGAAGCAGAAGCTCGTTTGTACTTTTGTGGTGACGAATACGCTGTAGTCGTTTCTTCACTTTCCTGAGGGTGGCGGAATACAATGCCGATCTGATCGCTGCACCATGAGAGGGAACATGAAACAGAATAATCCCATCAGGTTCCCAGAAGACCGTTATCATGACTTCACTGGCTGACGGCGCGGCTTTGAACTTTTCGTCGGACGAAACGTGGTGTGTTGTCACTCCGTGGATTGCCGTTTCGTTTCCGGCTCGAAGTGATGGACTCATGTTTCATTACATACGACGATTTTCGACAAAAGTTGTCACGGTCAGCCTTGTAACCATCAAGCAGTTCCCCAAAGACGGTCCTTAGTTACTCTTTATGGTTTTCTCTTAGGCGACGAGGGACCCGCGTTTGATGGACCAGTGTGGTTGCACTACGAAAAGTGAAATCCAATTGAGTAGCAAGGTGTTCGATTGTGATCTGTCGATCAGGTCGAATGCGATTGTCGGCATGTTTCAACATTGCATGAGTGCGGCCGGCTGGCATGCAGGATATCGGACAGGTTTGCGGGAGCTTGTTGCCATGATGACAGACTTCCAAGGGAATATCGTGTTTCTGTTAACTACCAGGTCTCCGTAGATACTCAGCAAGAGCCTATGGATATTTGTGCTATGATAGCAACCCCGTTACAGATGTCAGTCTGAAGACTACGTACAGGTCTGCTGTTAGTGGGAACTTCATGTTGCTGTACGGCCTGGAGTGGGAATATTCCTCGATGTTCTACAACAAATTCTGCATTTTCTAAACTGAAATTGGGCGAGAAAAAAAGTGTTGCATTACATTTGAACACCCCTAATCTTTTAGGTGGTATTTCCTCTAGGAGGTTCAAATGGCTCTGAGCACTATGCGACTTAACTTATGAAGTTATCAGTCGTCTAGAACTTAGAACTAAATAAACATAGCTAACCTAAGGACATCACACACATTCATGATCGAGGCAGGATTCGAACCTGCGACCGTAGCGGTCGCTCGGCTCCAGACTGCAGCGCCTAGAACTGCACGGCCACTCCGGCCGGCCCTCTAGGAGGGAAGGTATCAAATTTTACCTTTACTTCAATGAAGTAAGGATCAACCAAGTTGTCTCCAAACACCCCAGACTGCACTACCTTTGATATTCGACCCGACTCGGACAGTCAAGATTCTCTGTGGCCTAATAATGCATATTTCTAATGATCAGATTTCCAATATTTGTAAAAATATTCTCATTGCTAAATGGAGTTCTTTGAGGAATGAAACTATAGTCCTTATGCATCAGAATCAGCGAAAGAATTACATGAGGATTCTGCAATCCTACTTGTTAGTCTGCCGGTGATGTGTCTCATGACTGATGGATGTTGTTTGCGCGAACAATGGGGAACAACGAGCTATTCTAGAGGTACTCGTAATTTCTAGAGGCATTCGGATTTTTTTTGGAGCTAATATCTGAATGCGATTACCCAATATCTCCATAACTTGTATTTCACTCTCTCCTCCTGTTACTGGCTTGCTCCATACTTCCTACGTAGTATTTCAGTGCCCTTCCAATAACATCATTTTGCACATTAATTGAGTTATCATTTTTGTTCGTCTGGCAGAGTACCTTCGTGCGTAGGGCTGAATTTTTCGCTTTACTTCTGCATTGTCCGTAAACAAGTAGCACCTCTAGTTTCTCATGGTTTGTGAAAGATTTGCTTCTTTTCAAACTCACCAGCACTCTTCCTACGTGATCGAAACTAACAGAATAAAAGATAAATTTCCTTTGTGCCAATTTGTATCGTTGTCGCAAACGTTTTGCACAAGACAGCAATCGGTTTCATGTTCAAATTACACAAATCCTAAGTTCTAAATATTGTAATTAGTCCAGAATTACTATATTAATTTGATGAATTTAACTCCGTTGAATAGGGTTCTCTAAAGCTACATTACCAACTGAATGAATTTGAAAGGGATCAATTTGTGGCCTTCCGAGTTACGGGATCGTCTTGAGTTAATAGGAACCCACTAAAAAGTTCCACCAATTTTTTTCCGGCAGAGCATTTTACAAATGAGGTCTTCAGTTTTTTCCCTTCGATTATGACTTCCCTAAGTCAATGAAGTTATCATTGAGAAGCAGACACGGACACGCAGTCAGGCGCCCGCCAGATTTGTCGGACTGTAAATGGCAGCAGAAGTACACCGTAGAGCTACCACAGCAGAAATAAGAGGGCTTGTGAGTCCAGATGGGACAACACAAAATTTGCGAACCACTTACGTGCGAACAATGGGACTGCGGGTACGCACACCTCTAGCTCGTCTTCCACTCAGGCCACATCACCGACGTGCACTCTTCCACTGGAGATGAGTGACGATCACCTGGAAGATGGATGGTGCGCCGTGGTCTTCAGCATGAAAGCAGATTCTGCTGCACGCAAGTTATAGTCGTTTGCGCTGTCTCGTAGGGTGCATTCGTCCAAAACACACTGGCTCCACTGCAGACGTTACGCTCTGCGGCGCGATAAGCTGCAGCTTTCCTCCTTCCTCGGTGTTTCTTGAGGGAACGTGCAGATTGTCGTTGGACCCGCTCTTTTTCCGTTCTTGCCACAGAAATACGATGTGTTGTTCAAACGGGATAATACTCATACAGTGCCCGTGAGACCGAATGCACTCTGTAAGACGTTTAGTAACTTGCCTTGCAAGCATGATCTCCAGACTTTCCCCCGATCTAGCATGTGTGCAGTTTGATGGGACGAGACGTGGCTAGTGTGACTCGTCAAACAACAACCCTTATATAACTACGCGAACAGGCCGGGAAGGCTTAGCATAAGGTATTCCAGTACCGTATTCGCCATCTGTACGATCCACTAGTTTCCAGAATCAGGGACTGCAGTGCCGTCGACAGAGGCGACACAACGTACAAATGTGGGTATTTCAGCATGTATCAATATCTGGTACCATAGAACCACTTCCGCTATTGATCGGTAAACGTAATCATTTCATAGATTCCATATTCATTTTTACAATAAATCTTGAGTTCATCGGAGACCTCTAAATGGTTCTACGAATTTTTTCCGGCAGCGCAATTTTCAAAGAAAGTCTTCAATTTCTTTCCTTCGATTATGACTTCCCTAAATCAATGAAGTTATCGTTGAGAAGCGAATATGGCCACAGGGTTCAGTAATAGTAATGCCAGTAGATTCAATGTGTATGGATGAATTTCACTCCATCAACTGCTTGCGCTGTTCTACCTTCAATTATGGGTTGAAATACATACTATCTTGTGTTTGGCGTTCTGTATAACATCTGATGATTTACAGAAATGACTTAGCCTGAACGCATCTATGTTTTCTTCGTAACGTTTATAGAAATTCGTCATATTTCTCTGCTTAGAGAATGTAGATAGAGCACAAAATCGGCAAGAGGAATGGTGGAAAAAACACTGGTTTCCTTTTCAGAGGAACCATCCTGGAAATTTCTCTATAGTAAGTGATTTGTAATGGCAGCCTTCTAATGCGAGTTCACTGTCTGAATAACTATATCGGTAAGCTTTTCCAATTACACTTAAAAACAGTATTTACCCGATGTACATAATACACTACTGGTAGTTTGTGTCCAACAATGCGTGATTTTTATGTATTAGGGTGTTGAATAAGTTCGTAGAGTTTCTCCTTAAATTTAATAATTACAACAGGCACAAATAACAGAGACTTCAGTCAACAGAAATATATTCTTCTTCACAGTCCGTCAACGCTGCGGTAACTTTTCTTTAGTTTCCACTCTCCAAGGTCATCCATTAACTATTCACATGCTGTCTGTAAGACAGAGAGCAATAGAGGGCCATGGAGACCGGTTTTGTTTATGCAGCGGATCCCTGTTGCCTGTCGCTGATAATGTGTGTAGTTTGTAACTTTGTAGACTTAGTGTCAATTTACTCTCTCTCTCTCTCTCCTTCTATAAATAATATATCCCTGAAAGTTCGCGAGGTGTGATTTTTATATAAATTATCGTTTCTCAGCCCTCAGTTTCCCTGACCCAGTTTTCAATCATATTCCTCGTCCTGGCCTATATATAATAAACGCTTCCATTGTATTTTCACTGCTGTTATTGAACAGTTTTTCAAAAACTGCTCCACAACCTTACCGACAAACTGTTGTTCAAATGGAGGTATCCAATCCACTTAAATTATCAGTGATGCCTGAAAGTATACAAACAACTGAATTTCATACCAATGATTTCAGACGATTTCAGACATACGGAGTAATCTTTTCCTTAACTGTGTGTAGTGGTGCGTCCTCTAGTCTTATTCTGCAAACTTGAGGTAGATAGCCAGCTATGAGAGCAGATGTGGGCTTCAAGGCAGAGTGAGGCAGACAGACGACAAACCGCCCGACTACTACGGTCGCAGGTTCGAATCCTGCCTCGGGCATGGATGTGTGTGATGTCCTTAGGTTAGTTAGGTTTAAGTAGTTCTAAGTTCTAGGGGACTGATGACCACAGATGTTAAGTCCCATAGCGCTCAGAACCATTTGAACCATTTGAACAGACGACAAAAATGATATTTCTAAAAGCCGAGAGTCAGTCAGATACGGGCGACATCGACTGAAATCAGAGCTCTGTTTCTTCGACATATGCAGTAACATTGGGGGTTGACAAATGGGCAGCGTGACAGATGGTGTAAACTTTTCAGAGGTCAGAACTTGGGATGTATACTGCGACTGGCTATTGAGATTCTGGCGCTGGTAGAAATAGGCAGGTTTTGTGGAGGGTGGAGAGAAATACACTTTACCTTGGGATGGCATACAAAGGAGACTACATCACAGGGAATCAATCAGTGAGAGAACGAAGATATTTTTGCTTTAGAGCTGTTCACAGGTACAGGAGTTGGAAATTGAATTCTCACCTACCACTACAGCCATCCTGTGCAGGTGAGTAACAGCATAGTAATTAGCATGATCCGCCTTTGAACACACTGTGATGGGGTGACCACGAGGTTATTTGTGTCAAATCAAAATTTAGTTCTTCTGAATTAGTTCATAGCCAGATAGCTGCACTCTGTGTGCACTTACACGATAGAACAGGTCCTTGTTCATATTTTTCTGTGGCTTTATTTTAGGCTACGAATTTATGGCGGCCATATAACAGTCCCTTGGATTACTCCCAAAATTATTTTTGCGTTTGTCCATATTATTCCGAGTGACATATTGAGTTCTATATATAAGGTCCTGCATTCAGTCACATATCTCGTCCGATAATCGGCGAGCTACCTGCTTCACTAAACGACATTGCAGTACACAACTGAAAGCCATCCTGAAGTCAAGGAACACGTCATCCACATGAGCACCCTTGTCAACAGAATCCATATAGATTTTTATCGAAGAGACATTCCTTCGCCAGGAATGTCATAAAGCATGAGCATAATTCTAGAACATGTTGAAGTCAGTGATATAGGCTCATAACTATCGTCTGACGGCCATTCTTAAAAATGTACATGAACTGTGGTTATCTTTGTTTTTCTTTTTTTTTCAGTCACTAGGTACCTTTGGCTGTTCCAGTGACCTACAACGAACTACTGCTACAAGAGGAGCAAGTTCTTTCATATTTGTCTAACTTCTCAAATATCTCATCAGATCCTGTGCCCACCCACTGTTGAGTATTTCTGTTTAATCTTTTATTCCATGTTCACTTAAGTATACGCTATTTCGACATTCATACAGTTGTTAAAAAGAAGAACCATTTTACAGTCTTCTGCGGTGAAACTGTATCCGGAGGCTGAATGTAATGCTCCTGCCTGCTTACTGTAGTCTTCTGTATCAGAGCAATAATGGTTACTGAGCAGTTCAACAGATCATTCTGATCCACTTACCGACTTTATCTAAGGCCAAAACTTCTTAGGATTTTTATGTCATCTGTCAACAAAACTTTACTGTGAAATTTGCTGAATGCTTCTCACATCGCTCTCCTTACACATTTTTGTCTTCACGCAACTTCTCTTAATCTGTCACGCTTCTATTATGCCAAACTAGGAGTTGAAACTCTCTTTTCTTTGGTACCAACTACCTAACATAGCTATAGGACCACAGTGGGTCGTTACCATCCCTCAAAACCTCAACAAATATCTGTACCCATTTGTGCTCCACATCTTCATCCCCAAAGCCGTATATTTCATCTGCCTTTTAACCGATTCTGCAATTTATCTCCTGTCTCTCTCACTAACCAAAAATGTTTTGGACTTGTTTTTCAAATTCCTTGTAGTACCCGTAATCATCAATGTTTTCACAGTCATGATTACTGATTCGATCTCCGATGTTCATAGTTCCTGGATAGTGGAAACCAATCCCATTGAGCAATGTAACTAATACACAATACTTCGCAAATGTTGTTCACCACTATAATCAAATTTATAGCCCAGCTCACAAGTATTGGGTAACTACCGTTCATGAGAGCCATGGACGAAGTGCCACTTTGAAGTGGTATTCTCTCCAGACAGAAACCCAAAGCAAGGCCGATACCTCCTTCCACTCTACTTCAGCTGTTAAAGTCACTTTGTAGTAACTGTGCATTTGAAACTGTAATTGAGATGGTGTGATGACAGAGCGGGAGACTGACTCTCTTTGCCTACATGTCTTGAATTTCGAAAGCAGTCTTAATATTAATTAGAACGTACAGAATATGAATGGAGGATTGTATTTTATGGATGGATCTAGTAATATTATAGGCTCGTAAGATTGGGTAGACCTTTGACGCTCACTGGAGGGCGATCAACAGTATCTCCCGATGCCGCTCTGTCGACGAACTCAGGCCGGGCGCGTTGCAACTACCCTTTGACAAAGGGCTATTTTACGTCTTGAGAGTCTCGAGACCCACTCCTGCTTCCAAACTCACTTTATTTGTGAGCGGAACCACAGCACCTGACATTAAATTTCCTGTCTCCATAGCCACATTTTACGTTCCATTACAGGGAGTGCCATAAGAAGAATACACCCCCCCCCCCCCCCCCGCCCCCAAGCTTGTCTCGATTCCATCAGAAATGCCGAGTCATAAGAGCTGGTACCCGTGTATCTTTCCATTGGGACAGCACATCGTGTTTGCTTTCCAAAGTTTTTGATCAACAAATGGACCAGGCTACATCGGAAACGTATTTCTAAGGGGCTTGACACCACTTATTTAACGGACAGATCCACGAAATCCTAGTTTCTAGAATTCCTTGATGTATCCAAGATGAACAAAGCTTTGGATACCAACTGTCCGTCACCTCAGGTGCCTGATTATAGAAGGTGTCCCAGAAATGTTGTAACGAGCTTCGAGGTTGTCTTGAAGAACAAATCGAGGACAGGAAGCCGTGTACGAAAACGACTTGCAACAACGCTTCAGAATGTCGAAGTTATAGTCCCTGGCGCCTTCCATTAGGCGACGTGACTTTGTAGGTGGATGGACAGTACACGGGACTCTTCGCAATGTTGTTTGTTATTCAGTGATTGCGACTGATTGCCACGATCGCTAGTGGTGAAGATGGAGCTAACTGCTGCATAGACAATGCTTGTCTCCTATGAATGCAATGATCTGTTGCATCAGTGAACGACGGTTTCGGGTACGGGTTTCAATGTGCAGTTTATTCTTTTCCTGTATATCGAAAAACATTGGAGTTTTTGAAGGATTACAGGAGAAAAATTAAACAGCGGATGTAAACTCGTGTCTAAAACCGTCATCCACCAAGACAATAGAGCACTGCCTTCATACGAGACAAGGCCTTTCTTGCGATCGTGGCAAGCAGTATCGATCACAGAATAAGAAACTACACTCCGAGATATTCCACCTACGGTCCATTAGCTTACAAAGTTACGTACGTTGCCGAAGGGATAGCCTAGTGGCAGCAGACGTCGGTTATAATTTTGATGTTCTGTTGACTCATTGGTTGACGACTCTGGACACGGATTCCTATCCCCGATTCGTTCCTTAAGATAACCTTTACAACCCATCGATATCGGTCACAAGGCTTCTGGTATGCACTGTATAACTTAATGAGTTATGATAACTTTGCAAAAACTGTAAATCAGTTCAGGAAATCATAATGGCATTACTAGTCAAACTCTAGTTATTTGAACTGACCATAATATTAACCTATCAATTGTTATGAGTTCTTAACTAAACAGCTACTGTACCGGTAATAAAAATTTTGAATGTGGTTGTTCTGATCAGAATTCATTTTAAATCACTCCTTACCTTTCATACTTAATTCGCCATAATGTTGAAGGAAAAGTGGTAGTGGGTGGTGTATTTTCTACTAATTCTGAAGAGGGCAAATGACTTTTTAAGTTTCTGGCGACGCAGCAAAGATCAAAAATTATTCTCGCTGAGTGATTCTCACGCGCAGCGCACAGGGGAGAACGCGATGGGCCAGTAGCTAAGTCACGAGCTGCTAGGTGTTCTGCAGACGTCCGCGACGGTGGGCATGCCGACGCCACGTGTATTGCGGAAGAAGGGGGGGGGGGGGGGGGGGGAACTGGTCGACTTGCCGAATGCCTACTGGAAGGAAGTGGGCTGGGTGAGGGTGGGCGAAGAGAAGAACGTCCCGCAGGGCGGCTGGCACGTGTCCTGAAAGGCAAGCCTGCAGCCCCGGCTATGGTTCAATATTGTTCTTGTCGAACAGCGCCTGGCGCGCTCCCGAGGGATTCTTACCTTTGCTAAAGGATCGGCAGGGCCGTATTGATTTATGGCGCACTCGCCTCGTGCCGCGAGCAGTGGTGGGGTTGGGGGCGGGAAGTGTACCCCACGGGAAAACCTGGCGCGTCCCACGCTCAGCCGAATCATTCCCGAGGGCGCGGAAACCGCGCGGATTAGTGCGCTTTATCTCCGGCCCGACCAAGCGCTCCCGGCCCTGAGCCACGGAACAATGTTGACAACGCATTGTCCCGCCGCCGACTGCTCTCCTGCGTCCCTTGACGGTAGTCGTCCGAGCCATTGTATCTGAGGAGTCACTGTAATGAAATGTACCTACCTAGCAGGATCGTTATTTCTTGAAAGGAACAATGTTACGGCTCTTTCTTGCATGCAATCTTTGTAGTGGGTATATAGTAGCTGTTAGATGATGTTTGGCTTTAGGGAAGGTAAGGGCCAAAGGGAGAATTCTGACGTTCCATAATGACTGCAAGAGCTAATGAGCTCCATCGAAGATGGAAAGACCCTGTCTTACACAAAGTAAAATTCATTCATATAAATGATATGTTTATTTTCAGAAAATATTCGGAAAGAAAAACTTGAAAAAAAAAAATAGTGTTAGGTTACACATTTCTAACCACTTTGTTGTTGTTGTTGTGGTCTTCAGTCCAGAGACTGGTTTGATGCAGCTCTCCACGCTACTCTATCCTGTGCTAGGTTCTTCATCTCCCAGTACCTACTGCAACCTACATCCTTCTGAATCTGTTTAGTGTACTGATTTCTTGGTCTCCCTC
The DNA here is from genome assembly GCF_023897955.1 of Schistocerca gregaria. Lineage (NCBI taxonomy): Eukaryota > Metazoa > Arthropoda > Insecta > Orthoptera > Acrididae > Schistocerca > Schistocerca gregaria. The sequence goes on from NC_064923.1 coordinate 509,148,712, forward strand.
TGCGATTTTTACCCTCCACGCTGCCCTCCAATACTAAACTGATGATTCCTTGATGCCTCAGAATATGCCCTACCAACCGATCCCTTCTTCTTTTCAAGTTGTGCCACAAATTTCTATTCTCTCCAATTCTATTCAATACGTCCTCATTAGTTATGTGATCTACCCATCTAATCTTCAGCATTCTTCTGTAGCACCACGTTTCAAAAGCTTCTATTCTCTTCTCGTCTAAACTATTTATCGTCAATGTTTCACTTCCATACATGGCTGCACTCCATACAAATACTTTCAGAAACGACTTCCTGACCCTTGAATCTATACTCCATGTTAACAAATTTCTCTTCTTCAGAAATGCTTTCCTCTTCAACAAAGGAATTTCTGAAAGTGTTGATTAGTTCTTATATAATAAACGTTTTTGGAAAAAGATGACATAAAAATAAAAATTTATACACTATTTTGTATACTTAACGCTCCAACTACTTTGAGATTTGCAAAATAAGAAAAGCCCCTTGTTAAACTATGCACAGTACTCCAGTGAGCAGAACCCGTATTTTTAAACAAATATTGGCTAGTAGAAGTTGAGAAAAGGTACACTTTATTCTTAAAAATTACGGCTTATGAGAAACAAGCATTAAAGTGTGAATGCATCCGAGCTCCAAAAGATAGAATGTCTGCATCCTCTTCCATCTCATCTTACAGTAACCTTTTTCATGCTTGTGTGGGCTTCTTGCCCTTGTTTCAACGTCTCTAACAGCTCTCTTTGTTGCCTTAAGTCTTTCTTTAGCCGGCCACGGTGGCAGAGCGGTTCTAGGCCCTTCAGTCCGCAACCGCACGACTGCTATGGTCGCAGGTTCGAATCCTGCCTCTGCCATGGATGTGTATGATGTCCTTAGGTTAGTTAGGTTTAAGTAGTGCTAAGTTATAGGGGACTGATTGGCTCAGATGTTAAGTCCCCTATTTCTCAGATCCATTTGAAGCATTTGCCTCCTTTACGTAAGTTTAGCGTTTCTTCTTACTGTGAAACTAATCAACATTCAGGGCTTCACGCCTTGCAACATTTCCTTCATTGAAGGTTGTCACTGCATCAAAGAGATCAAAATGCAGTGTACTAATTGCCACAAACACTGTCTTGTGTATCTTAGCCCAGGTTATGGTGTTGATTGACTCGTTACGTTTCTGGGTAGGGCATGATGACATTTTTTCAGTAGACTTAAATAAGAAAAATCTTTGAAAGTTTATTTCAAGACTTCCACTTGAAAAAAGGAATAGCTCGTTTATGAATAAATTTCTCACTATTTTGCCGTGCTCGGTTGTATTTGCACCATGAATCTCTATGTGCGTACACAGGCATGAATGGATTTATCGTCTGTTGACTAGACAAGAAACAAAACAACCATTCAGCTTTTCTCATAGATTGTATGACGGTTATGCCATAATAATTATGAATTCCTGTATGACAATGTTTTCTTATCATCTAACCCTCTGCCCTCTTGCAATTTCTTCCCCTAATATGCAGTTTTTAGTACTCGCAACTTTGTACCCATTCGCTTTTGTAAATGACCTATGCACTCCTGCTTAGTGACTGTTATATTTTCTCCTTTTGGCTTCTCTTCGCCAACTCCTTTGAAGGCCTTTGAATCCCAATCCCCATCCCCATCTCTTCAATAATTCAAAAAATCAAATTTCAGTTTGAGAAACGTCAAATGTACATGATCACAACTGCACAGTGCTTTGTTTAAAATAATAACTAAACCAGAAATAAAACAATAATGTACATGTGTTATAAATTATTGGAAATAGAAAATACAGTAAATTATGATCATTGGAAAAAGGAAAGATTTCAAGATTTCAACGTGTCTGGAAAATCAATACACATTCGTAAAATCTATCTACCTAGAGGTAACGATTGGATATGTACTAAAATGGTGCAAGATAATAGAAATTTTCAGGCAATTACAGTGCAATGCGAGTAATAAGCAATGTGTACAACAACGAAAAGAGAAAAATAAGGACAGAAGAAAAAGAATAAATCCCTTGGATCTTAAGACGTGCATGCTACAGTTTACCCTAGACATCAAAGAAGTGATGACGCAGATAAATGGAAGGGTAAGCAGAGGGATTAAAATCCACAGGCAGGAAGAATTGCAGGACATGCTACAGATAATAAACACTGTAAGAAGCACACGCTATCAGCTGACAGTACACTGAAGAAAGACCAAAGTAATGATACACAGCTGAAATGAGATTAGCAATAAAATTAACATCAGAGTTGTTAGACTACGAAGTACACGGAACAAGGTAAGCAAAGTAAGATATGGCAGATGTAGCAATGAGTACGTAAAAGACATACTAGCATAGGGAATGAGGGCATTGCTTTCAAACAGAAAATTTACTTCTATCAAACTCCAGGCTTATTTTGAGAAAGAAGTTCCTGAGAATAGTCGTTTGGAACAATTAATTGTGTGGAAGTGAATCATAGATGACAACAAAACAGGAAAAGAAGCGAATCGAAACGTTTCAAACATTGTGATACAGGCTGTTGAAAATTACGTGGATTGATAAAGTATGGGACATTATCCGCAGAAACCGCGAGGAGAGTAACACGTGGAAAATAATATAAGATGGGACAGGATGATAGGAAATGTGGTAAGACATGATGGAATAGCTTTCATGGTATTTAAGGGAGCTGTAGTGGAAAGACAGAGACTGGAATATATATATACACTCCTGGAAATTGAAATAAGAACACCGTGAATTCATTGTCCCAGGAAGGGGAAACTTTATTGACACATTCCTGGGGTCAGATACATCACATGATAACACTGACAGAACCACAGGCATATAGACACAGGCAACAGAGCATGCACAATGTCGGCACTAGTACAGTGTATATCCACCTTTCGCAGCAATGCAGGCTGCTATTCTCCCATGGAGACGATCGTAGAGATGCTGGATGTAGTCCTGTGGAACGGCTTGCCGTGCCATTTCCACCTGGCGCCTCAGTTGGACCAGCGTTCGTGCTGGACGTGCAGACCGCGTGAGACGACGCTTCATACAGTCCCAAACATGCCCAATGGGGGACAGATCCGGAGAACTTGCTGGCCAGGGTAGTTGACTTACACCTTCTAGAGCACGTTGGGTGGCACGGGATACATGCGGACGTGCATTGTCCTGTTGGAACAGCAAGTTCCCTTGCCGGTCTAGGAATGGTAGAACGATGGGTTCGATGACGGTTTGGATGTACCGTGCAGTATTCAGTGTCCCCTCGACGGTCAGCAGAGGTGTACGGCCAGTGTAGGAGATCGCTCCCCACACCATGATGCTGGGTGTTGGCCCTGTGTGCCTCGGTCGTATGCAGTCCTGATTGTGGCGCTCACCTGCAAGGCGCCAGACACGCATACGACCATCATTGGCACCAAGGCAGAAGCGACTCTCATCGCTGAAGACGACACGTCTCCATTCGTCCCTCCATTCACGCCTGTCGCGACACCACTGGAGGCGGGCTGCACGATGTTGGGGCGTGAGCGGAAGACGGCCTAACGGTGTGCGGGACCGTAGCCCAGCTTCATGGAGACGGTTGCGAATGGTCCTCGCCGATACCTCAGGAGCAACAGTGTCCCTAATTTGCTGGGAAGTGGTGGTGCGGTCCCCTACGGCACTGCGTAGGATCCTACGGTCTTGGCGTGCATCCGTGCGTCGCTGCGGTCCCGTCCCAGGTCGACGGGCACGTGCACCTACCGCCGACCACTGGCGACAACATCGATGTACTGTGGAGACCTCACGCCCCACGTGTTGAGCAATTCGGCGGTACGTCCACCCGGCCTCCCGCATGCCCACTATACGCCCTCGCTCAAAGTCCGTCAACTGCACATACGGTTCACGTCCACGCTGTCGCGGCATGCTACCAGTGTTAAAGACTGCGATGGAGCTCCGTATGCCACGGCAAACTGGCTGACACTGACGGCGGCGGTGCACAAATGCTGCGCAGCTAGCGCCATTCGACGACCAACACCGCGGTTCCTGGTGTGTCCGCTGTGCCGTGCGTGTGATCATTGCTTGTACAGCCCTCTCGCAGTGTCCGGAGCAAGTATGGTGGGTCTGACATACCGGTGTCAATGTGTTCATTTTTCCCTTTCCAGGAGTATATATATATATATATATATATATATATATATATATATATATATATATATATATATATATATATTCGTGGCACGCCACAACAAAGCAGGCAGAAGTTTGATGAGCGAAAAAGGAAATTACTGGCTATAAAACGTAGATATTAATACACTATGTAGTTTAAAGTGTCCCGACACCCTTAACAACTTCCGTGCATTTTATTGTCACCTACTGCCAGATACTCCATATCAGCTACCTCAGTAGTCATTAGACATCGTGAGATAGCTGAATGGAACGCTCCGCGGAACTCATTGACTTCGGACGTTGTCAGCTGATTGGGTGTCATTTATGTAATACGTCTGTACGTGACATTTCCGTACCCCTAAACATCCCCAGGTCCACTGTTTCCGATGTGATAGTGAGGTGGAAACGTGAAGGGATACGTACAGCACAAAGACCACCGACAATGGAAGAGGGTCGTAATGTGTAATAGACAAACATCTACCCACACCATGTCACAGGAATTCCAAACTGTATAAGGATCAACTGCAAGTACTATGACAGTTGGGCGAAAGGCGAGAAAACTTGAATTTCACGGTCGAGCGGCTGCTCGTAAGCCACACATCACGCCGGTAAATGCCAGACGACGCCTCGCTTGGTATAAGGAGCGTAAACATTGGACGATTGAACAGTGGAAAAACGTTGTATGGAGTGACGAATCACATTATACAATGTGGAGATCCGGTGATAGGGTGTGGGTGTGGCGAATGTCCGGTAAACGTCATCTTCCAGCGTGTGTAATGCCAACAGTAAAATTCGGAGGAGGTGGTGTTATGATGTGGTCTTGTTTTCCATGGAGGGGGCTTGCGCCCCTTGTTGTTTTGCTTGCAACTATCACAGCACAGATCTACATTGATGTTTTAAGTACCTTCTTGCTTCCCACTGTTGGAGAGCAATTCGGGAATTGCGATTGCATCTTTCAACACGATCGAGCACCTGTTCGTAATACACAGCCTGTGGCGGAGTGGTTACGTGACAATAACATCCATGTAGTGGACTGGCCTGCTCAGAGACCTTACCTGAATGCTATAGAACACATTTGGGATATCTTGGAACGCCGAATTCGTGCTAGGCCTCACCGACTGACATCGATACCTCTCTTCAGTGCAGCACTCCATGACGAATAGCAAGAAACTATCCTGTACCTGATTATACGTATGCCTGCGAGAGGGGAAGCCGTCATCGAGACTGAGGGTCGGCTAACACTATATTGAATTCCATCATCACTGATTGAGGGCGCCACGAACTTGTCGTTTTCAGCTAGGCGTCAGGATGCTTTTGATCACATAGTGTAGTTCCTGGGTAATCTAGTATGCATGTCAGATGAAAACAGTAGCATAGCGGTCGCAATGATACCACGGTCAGTACGACAGTCCTATTAAGAATTTTAGTAAGGACCAATAGATGGTGGGCAAGTGGTTCTAAGAAATGGTATACAGTAATGTCAGATGACTCCGTGATATTTATAAAGGACTGTCATAAAAACAATGTTTCGATTCACTTCGTCCGTCTTTTTGTAAAAATAAAGTAAAATGAAATGAAATACCACACTTACGCTCTACACATGTTGAATGAAGACGATCAACGTCTCATAAAGCGTGTTGAGCTCTCGTTAAGTGCGGAGAGCACTTGAGCGACAACGATTTGTGAGCTACCTCCATTTAATTTTGCGTCGTAAGACGTGACAAGGAATAGGACCCGTCTAGAATTACTCAGGACGGATGAGTGGATCGAAAAAGATTGTTATGACTAGAGATTAGTCTAGATTTCAAACAAGTAATGTTTATGAATGAGACTTCCACTCTGCACCGGAGTGTGCGCTGATATGAAACTTCCTGGTAGATTAAAACTGTGGTCCGGACCGAGACGCGAACTCGGGACCTTTGCCTAGTTCTACCATCTGAGCTACCCGAGCATGACTCACGCCCCGTCCCTCACAGCTGTACACAGCACTTGCCTGTGAAAGGCAAAGGTCGTGAGTTCGAGTCTCGGTCCGGCACACAGTTTCAACCTGCCAGGAAGTTTCAAGTAATGTTTAAATTTAGCAGATTTCGACAGAGCACGGAAAGACCAATGTCGAAATAAGGCCCTTAGAGAAGACGACACTTCTTCAAAATTATCGAGATGTTTAGGAGAGTCAGCCTCGAAGAAACTATTCCATTCACTAAAATAAAAATCCGTCTTCAGCTGCACATATGACGACTGGTCTTTGTTTTAGTGAAAAGAACACACACGGTAGCTGCTCAAAAGCAGCAACGAATGAAATCAAACAACTACACTACCTGTATGCAAGAATATCGGAGAGGTGACATACCTTCCGACTTCGAGACCAATATAATATTTCCTAACCCTAAGAAGTAGGCGCTGACAGTTGTCAATGTTACTCTTGATGGCTGTGAATATTACCGAACTGTCAATTTAATATGTCACGCTAGCATACCACGGACATTAATTATTTACAGATGAATGGAAAACCTAGTAGAAGCTAATTTCAGGGCAAACCGGTCCAGGTTACAAAGAAAAATAGGAACCCTTGAGGTGGTACCGACCCTACGACTTACGTTAGAAGATATCTTAAAGAAGGCAATTTTACTCCTATAGCATTTGTAGACTCAGAGTAACTCTTGACATGTTAACTGGGACACAATCTTTGACATTCTAAAAGCAGCAGGAATAAAATACAGAGAGAGAATGCTTAGTTACAACTTAAACGGAATTCGGGCTACAGTCATTGGGTTGGTGCTTCAGTTCGTAGCGTTTTCCCGTAAGTTAACCGCAATACATACACATAACAGAGACATTATTCATCAATAATACAGTCTGCCAACGCCGGGTAACTTCTCGATTCAACGACTGTTGAAATCATTTGGTTTGGGGGAAAAAGTCGTCAGGCCACGTTAGGAGGTATTTTCATCGGGAAAGGAAGATCGTTGAAACCTAGTCTATGGAGAAAAGAAAAGGTGAAAATCTGAGAGTTCTGTATCTGGTGAATAAGGTGGGTGCGGAAAGACTTCCCTACTCCACTCCTCTGTAGTGTTTTCTGTCGGTCTATCAGAATGCGGGTAGGCGTTATCGTGAAGTAGCGTCACATCACGTAATCTTCTTGGTCGTTGTTCTTGGATTGAGTCTGCAAGATATCTCAGTTGTTGACAATAAATCTCAGCGGTGGAAGTCTTTTGCAATTTGTAATGCACCGCAACGTCATTGTTCCATCGGATGCCTATTATTATATTTTGCGGATGCCCGCAGGTCTTTGTAGGGGTAGTTGCTAACTTGTTTGCTCTCTATCGTTTTTTTTTTTCTCCGTGCCGTGTGTTAGCATGGTTGGTTTAGTTTACGAGTCAGTTGATGAAATGTTCCGATTTCTCAACTTGGCACTCCATTTTATAGCGTCCATTCACTGTCTCCAAGTAACAAAATGACATGTAAACTCAAAGAGCAACAGTGAAGTACAAATAAAAAGTGGCAATCGATAAATAAACCCATAGCAACCAGAGCACTAACATGCAAAACAAAAACGCTACGAACTTATGCACCAACCTAAATGAGAGTCGAAGACAATGGAAAGGGACTGAAACAAGGTTGTAGCTTATTCCTGGTGTAATTTGTACAATGTGCGGAACACGGGATTGAGGCCTCTACTTGATCTCCATCAGCGAGTCTGTTGAGTGCCAAATCGTTCCCCGAAAATCGAATTTCTAATCAAAGTTATGCAGTACACTTCATTGATGCAGCTACTGAGAAATTGTGGTCCCAGCATTGTATTTGAAGTGCCAGTATCCTTACAATTTACTGTAAACTTTCATGAAAAGGTTTTGCTGACAAGAAATCTAAAGTAGGGGTCGGCGTAGGTGAATCCCAACATTTATTAGAAATTCTTAGTGCGCAAAAACTGATAAACCACATTAGAAGGTTCCTAAAGGAGCACACAAAAGTACATCAGAGTGATACATAATACCAAGTAGTATTGTTGTCAAAGATAATTTGAAGGGAAACGGTTTGGTGTACTAATACTGCAAAACACAATCGTGAACTGAAACGAATGATTGGATAGCTTAGCCGGAAGGAGGAAATGAGATTACATGCAACAGTGCCCATTCACCTTGTCGTCATAAGACAGCATGAATGTTACTGAAGTGGTAGCAAACATTCAACTCTGTTACACATTAATCAGCTGACGCCAATAGATATTTGCATTATTACTTGCGTGTGGACGAGTGGATTGAGATTTGCAGATGGATGCCTCGCTGCAGCCTGCTCCGAAAATGAACTCCGTCTCTCTACATATATCACCGGAGATGTCTGCAGAAAGCCGTCTGCAACTACAGTGTCATTGGGTTTAAGTCTCTTAACATAGAGAAGTCTACGTCCAGAATTCTGATACGAGAATAATTGCCTTCTGATATGAGAACGAGAATAGCACTCACTTCCAGTGCTTATTTTTCTCAGAGTTCCTTCGGGAAAACATCTTCCACCTATGAGCACAAAGTTCACTTGGCTAAGCGAGTAGTGTAACTTTTTACATTGTTAAATTCTGAGCACTGTTCATTTTCCCGATCCCACTGCTGCGAAAAGTATGTGGAACCTGGCCGACATCAGAGTCCCTTGTTTTCAACTCCCAATTCACGGTCTTCTCTCAAAATGTCGTATTTGGACATTGGTCAGTGACCTCCATTTCTTAGCTGTATTTTCCAGTGCACTAAGCTGTAGCTTTCACGCCGATGGGATAGAAAAGCTTTCCCTCATTCAACCTGCCTTGGGTGAACTCACCGACCAGCGCACAATGCCCTTTGAAGAAAGTGTACCGAAGGAAAAGAGACGTTGTAAAATGCCTAGTATTGGAAGAGGGGAGTCGCTATGGCTATCATTTAGTGTAATCGCTTTATCCACAATTTGTTCTTCACTTTCCAAATTTCTCTGCAGGAGAGTACTACTTTCGCCAAAGTGGCGCCAAAGGGTCGATTCAGTTCCGAATACCTGCCTCAGGCGGCCAGGAGCTCATCTGCCCTTACAGTGCGATTCACGAATTATGACGTTCGCTCAGATCGAGACACGGACGCAGTTTGCATTGTTTTCGGTTCCAAATGACAGTTGCAGTAAGCCAATACATGTGCTTTGGAGCTTAGGAAAGTGCATTTCCTGCAAATTATGTCTCTCGCTTATTTACGTAGAATTTGTCACTTACCGCAACCATGAGCGATGACAAATGGCATAAAAGATTCACCAAATAACTGGATACATTTACGCTTAATGTTCGCACTGGTTACAACGTTGACAGCAGAGCGGACAGAACAACCTACAATCTCAAAGGGTGCATGGTAAATACAGGACGTGCTTGGATCAAGGAACAGTCGGAATTGTAGTTGTAAATTGTTGTAGTTGTGCTGGGAAAGTCCCTGAGCTTCAAGCGCTAATAGAAAGCACAGAAGCTGAAATCGTTATAGTTACAGAAAGCTGGCTAAAGCCTGAAATAAGTTCTGCAGAAATTTTTACGAAGTCTCAGACGGTGTTCAGGAAAGATAGATTAGGCAGAATTGGTGGTGGAATGTTTGTGTCTGTCAGTAGTGGTTTATCTTGTAGTGAAGTAGAAGTAGATACTCCATGCGAATTGGTATGGTTGGAGGTTATACTTAACAGCCGAACTAAGTTAATAATTGGCTCCTTCTACCGACCCCCATACTCCGATGATATAGTTGCGGAACAGTTCAGAGAAAATTTGAGTCTTGTAACAAATAAATACCCCACTCATACGGTTATAGTTGGTGGGGACTTCAACATACCCTCGATATGTTGGCAAAAATACTTGTTCATAACCGGTGGTAGGGAGAAAACCTCTTCTGAGATTGTCCTAAATGCTTTCTCCGAAAATTATTTCGAGCAGTTAGTCCACGAACCCACGAGAATTGTAAATGGTTGCGAAAACATACTTGACCTCTTAGCCACAAACAATCCAGAGCTGATAGAGAGCATCATCACTGACACAGGGATTAATGATCACAAGGTCGTTGTAGCTAGGCTCAATACCGTTTCTTCCAAATCCACCAGAAACAAAAGCAAAATAATTTTATTCAGAAAAGCGGAAAAAGTGTCACTAGAAGCCTTCCTAAGAGACAATCTCCTTTCCTTCCGAACTGACTATGCAAATGTAGACGAGATGTGGCTCAAATTCAAATATGTAGTAGCAACAGCAATTGAGAGATTCATACCTCATAAATTGGTAAGAGATGGAACGGATCCCCCGTGGTACACAAAACAGGTCCGAACGCTGTTGCAGAGGCAACGGAAAAAGCATGTGAAGTTTCGAAGAACGCAAAATCCCGAAGAGTGGCAAAAATTTACAGACGCGCGAAATTTGGCACGGACTTCAGTGCGAGATGTCTTTAAAAGGTTCCACAACGAAACATTGTCTCTAAATTTGGTAGAAAATCCAAAGAAATTCTGGTCGTAAGTAAAGTACACAAGCGGCAAGACGCAGTCAATACCTCCGCCACGCAGTGCCGATGGTACTGTTACCGACGACTGTGCCGCTAAAGCGGAGTTATTGAACGCAGTTTTCCGAAATTCCTTCACCAAGGAAGACGAATGGAATATTCCAGAATTTGAAACACGAACAGCTGCTAGCATGAGTTTCTTAGAAGTAGATACCTTAGGGGTTGCGAAGCAACTCAAATTGCTTGATACGGGTAAGTCTTCAGGTCCAGATTGTATACGGATTAGGTTCCTTTCAGATTACGCTGATACAATAGCTCCCTACTTAGCACTCATATACAACCGCTCGCTCACCGATAAATCTGTACCTACAGATTGGAAAATTGAGCAGGTCGCACCAGTGTTTAAGAAGGGTAGTAGGAGTAATCCATCTAACGACAGACCTATATCATTGACGACGGTTTGCAGTAGGGTTTTGGAGCATATACTATATTCAGAAATTATGAATCACCTCGAAGGAAACAATATATTGATATGTAATCTGCATGGCTTCAGAAAACATCGCTCTTGTGCTACGCAGCTAGCTCTTTATTCGCATGAAGTAATGGCCACTATCGACAGGGGATCTCAAGTTGATTCCGTATTTCTAGATTTCCGGAAAGCTTTTGACACCGTTCCTCACAAGAAACTTCTAATCAAGCTGCGGGCCTATGGGGTATCGTCTCAGTTGTGTAACTGGATTCGTGATTTCCTGTCGGGAAGGTCGCAGTTCGTAGTAATAGACAGCAAATCATCGAGTAAAACTGAAGTGATATCAGGTGTTCCCCAAGGAAGCGTCCTGGGACCTCTGCTGTTCCTGATCTATATAAATGACCTTGGTGACAATTTGAGCAGTTCTCTTAGGTTGTTCGCAGATGATGCTGTAATTTACCGTCTAGTAAGGTCATCCGAAGACCAGTATCAGTCGCAAAGCGGTTTAGAAAAGATTGCTGTATGGTGTGGCAGGTGGCAGTGGACGCTAAATAACGAAAAGTGTGAGGTGATCCACATGAGTTCCAAAAGAAATCCATTGGAATTCGATTACTCGATAAATAGTACAATTCTCAAGGCTGTCAATTCAACTAAGTACCTGGGTGTTAAAATTACGAACAACTTCAGTTGGAAATACCACATAGATAATATTGTGGGGAAGGCGAGCCAAAGGTTGCGTTTCATTGGCAGGACACTTAGGAGATGCAACAAGTCCACTAAACAGACAGCTTACACTACACTCGTTCGTCCTCTGTTAGAATATTGCTGCGCGGTGTGGGATCCTTACCAGGTGGGATTGACGGAGGACATCGAAAGGGTGCAAAAATGGTAGCTCGTTTTGTATTATCACGTAATAGGGGAGAGAGTGTGGCAGATATGATACGCGAATTGGGGTGGAAGTCATTACAGCAAAGACGTTTTTCGTCGCGGCGAGATCTTTTTACGAAATTTCAGTCACCAACTTTCTCTTCCGAATGCCAAAATATTTTGTTGAGCCCAACCTATATAGGTAGGAATGATGATCAAAATAAAATACGAGAAATCAGAGCTCGAACAGAAAGGTTTAGGTGTTTGTTTTTCCCGCGCGCTGTTCGGGAGTGGAATGGTAGAGAGATAGTATGATTGTGGTTCGATGAACCCTCTGCCAAGCACTTAAATGTGAATTGCAGAGTAGTCATGTAGATGTATATGTAGAACACTACTGAACACTCATTGGATGTCGATGATTGCGTGATGTGGATGCGCAGAACAATATTAAACTCGCACGCCATCGTTCGTGACTCCCTCTATAGTCGGCGTCCTGCCTGTTATGTTGCCGCAAGGAATCCCCCAGGATCAGCACGGCTGTAAGTTCTGGTCTCTAACCTCGCACATTAACGCTGTGTGTGCACAGTCTCACACTGCAAGGGAAAATACTACAGTCGTGCACTGATTCCCAATTACTAGATAGGAAACAGATGCATAAATATGTCTTTAATTACAAAATCGCTGCCGTCATTCTCGCTATTTCAGTAACTAATAGTATGTTGATCGGCCTACACTTGACTTTAATTAATGTCAGATGTGTCAGGCGCCTTTTCCACATCGGAGAGACGAATAGTGCCAGGCTAGGAATGGCTTAATGAGGATGCAATAAAGGAGAACATCTGAGATGGAATTAAAGTTTGAAAAACTTTTTGGTTCGCCTATGACACAGTAATTTTGTCAGAGACAGTGAAGGGTTTAGAAGAGCAGATGAACAGAATTGATAGTGCCTTGAAAAGAGATTATAGCATTAACGGCAGTAAAAGTAAAATTATAACAATGGAATGTTGCGGGATTAAATTAGGTGATGCTGAAGGAATTAGATTAAAATGTGACACTATTGGTAGGAGATGAGTTTTGCTAATTGGAAAGCAAAATAAGTAATGATAGTAAAAGCAATGTGCACATAAAATTCACCCTGTCAACACGCAGAAAATCATTCCAGAATAAGAGAAAATTTACTACTATTTTCTTGTACGGAAGTGAGACTATGAATAGCTGTAGAGACAAGAAAAGAATACTACAGGAGAATGCTGACTGTTATATACGGTGTGTAGGTGCTGAATCAGATTGGGGAAAACGTCATTTCCGTGACAACTTGATTGTAAGAATCATGGACAGAATAGTGCAGACAACTTCATCAAATTAGTCTACAGACTGAAGACCATGACAACAACATTGTTCAAACAATTCACTAATTTATTTAGTATTCTTTTTGAAGGATCAGTTGCATTATAACAAACTGTTCAGATTACTAAAGCAATGTTCAAATAACTTCAGGGAATGCAGACAGCTGGACTCTCATTGAATGGAGTAGGTCTTCAGACGTGAGTGCTACTTTGAACTGAGCCCCAATGACTACTGAAGACATTTACTGCGACAAAGAAATAGTGTGTTATCGTCCTAGATTCAGCACATGTGTGAATCGAAAGGCATGAAGAAGAAATGAAGGAGATAGTGTAGTCAATGGTGCGAATTCCTGCAACGTAGTACCTTGGTACTAAAAAAGAATATATTGTCTCAGTGGGAAGCAGAATACCTGCAGATGAAAAGCAACAAATTAAAAGTCGTAAAACCTATGTCCCATTCTGTGAAACATCATACGAGCTAGTCAGCTGGGGAGAGATTACCCTAAATGAAAAGAAATCACCCTAAAGATGCGTTTGCACCTGTGAAACCTCCCGTACACACTAGTTGCATGTTGCTATTGCGGGAAGAGCCAAGCGGCTGTACAACGATGCAAACTCCCGCACACCTCTGGTTTCTTTGCACCATCCCAGAACGACCGAGCATCTGTCCGCGCTCTGCTCATTCGGCGCTTGGTTTTGCTACGTCGAAAGTTTCTGGTTTTCACACTAATTCAAATTTTCTTTTGAGTTAGCTATTTGAAAAAGCAATCCAACAAGTAAACAGTGGTATATCTGAAAAGAATTCGTGTGCGTTTCCCTCTTGTCGGACCATTTTATCCAGCGTAGTGCACCAGCTCGACGTGGCATGGATTCAACAACTCGTTAGTCTCCTGCAGAATTATTGAGCCAGACTGCATCTACTCTGGCACACCAACGAAACTGCTATAGGCATGTGTATTCAAATGCACAGATATGTGAACAGGCAGAATGCGCTGCTCTCGGCAACACCTATATGACATAAAAGTCTGGCGCAGTTGTTAGATCGGTTACTGCTGCTACAGTGGCAGATTGTTAAGATTTAAGTGAGTTTGAACGTGGTGTCATAGTCATTGCACGAGCGATGGGACACAGCATCTCCGAGGTAGCGATAAAAAAAAGTGTCGTGTGACTAGGACCTCCCGTCAGGTAGACCGTTCGCCGGCAGCAAGTCTTTCGATTTGACGCCACTTTGGCGACTTGCACGTCGATGGGGATGAAATGATGATGATTAGGACAACACAACATTCAGTCCCAGAGCGGAGAACATCTCCGACCCAGCCAGGAATTGAACCCGGGCACTTAGGATTGACATTCTGTCGCGCTGACCACTCAGCTACCGGAGTCGGTCCGAGGTAGCGATGAAGTGCTGATTTTCCCGTACGACCATTTCACAAGTGTACCGTGAACATCAGGAATCCGGTAAGCGTCAAATCTCCGACGTCGCTGCGGCCGGGAAAAGATACTGCAATAACGAGCGAGAACAACGATGACGAATCGTTAAACGTGACAGAAGTGCAATCCTTCCTCAAATAGCTGCACATTTCTATGCTGGGCATCAACAAGTGTCACCGTGCGAACCATTCAACTAAACATCGTCGATATGAGATTTCGGACCCGATGGTCGACTCGGGTAAGTTTGATGGCTGCACGAAACAAAGCTTTACGCCTCGTCTGGGCTGTTGATGAGGGGAAACATGTTACTTGGTCGGCCGAGTCCCGTTTCAAATTGTATCGAGCGGATGGACGTGTACGGGTATGGAGACAACCTGAGCCGGCCGCTGTGGCCAAGCAGTTCTAGGCGCCTCAGCCCGGAACCGCGCTGCTGTTACGGTCCCAGGTTAGAATCCCACCTCGGACATGGATGTGCGTGATGTTCTTATGTTAGATAGGTTTAAGTAGTTCTGAGTTTAGGGGACTAATGACCTCAGACGTTAAGTCCCATAGATCTTAGAGCTATCTGAACCATTTTGAAGGCAACGTCACGAATTCATGGACACTGCATGTCCACAGGGGACTGTTCAAGCTGTTGGAGGCTCTGTAATGGTGTGGGGCGTGTGCAGTCGGAGTGATATATGGTACTCCTGCTACGATTCTGAGAGGTGACACATACGTAAGCATCCTGTCTGATGACCTGCATTCTTTCATGTCCATTGTGCATTCCGAAGGACTTGGGGAATTCCATCAGGACAATTCGACATCCCACACGACCAGAATTGCTACAAAGTGGATTAAGGAATACTCTTTGAGCTGAAGCACTTCTGCTGGCCACCGAACTCCCCAGACATGCGCATTATTGAGCATATCTGGGATGCCTTCCAATACTTGTTCAGAAGTGATTTCAACCCCCTAGTACTCTTACTGATTTATGGGCAGCCCTGCAGTATTCATGGTGTCAATTCTCTGCATCACTACTTCAGATATTAGTCGAGTCAATGCCATTTCGAGTTGCGGCACCTCTGCGTGCTCGCAGAGGCCCTACACGATACTAGGCCAGTGTAGCACTTTCTTTGTCTCTTCATTGTATAACAGTCCATAACTGTGAAAGTGTTGCCGGTGCTGGATGTTGTGATTGTCTCCCATAAATGTTGGATGGGTTTCGCGTCGGGTGATCTGGGTGGCCAAATTAGAATGTTCTCGAAACCGAACGTGAACAAATATGGCCCGGTGACATTACATAAGTTTTTGAGAACATTAATGGCTGCAAATGAAGTAGCCGAACATAACCGATTGCAGTCAACGGTCGGTTCAGGTGGACCACAGGACTGACTCACTTCATTCCATGTAAATACAGCCCACTCCGTAATGGAGCCACCACTAGCCTGCACATTGCCTCGTTGACAAAATAAGTCCATGGCATCGTGGGATCTGCACTACACTCGAACCATACCATAGGCTCTTATTAACTGCAATCAGGTCTCATGAGACCTGGGGTCCAACAACATTGTCACGAGCCCAGGAGAGGTACTGCAGGCGATGTCGTGCTGATAGCAAAGGCACTCGCATATGTCGCTTACCGCCATAGACAGTTAACATCAAATTTGGGCGCACTTTCCTAACGTTTACGTTCTCGTACGTCCCATATTGATTTCTGTGATCATTTTACGCTGTATTACTTGTGTGTTAGCATTGACAACTATGCGCAAATGCCGCTGCTCTCGGTCGTTAAATGAAGGCCTTCGGCAAATGCGTTGTCCGTGGTGAAAGGTAATGCATCAAATTACGAGTTCTCGGCGTACTATTCACTATGTGGACCTCGGAATAATGAATACTCTAACAGATTCTGAAACGAAGTGTCCTATACGTTTATCTCCAACTACTATTCCTCATTGAAAGTCTGTTGATTCCCGTCGTGCAGCCTTCATCACGTTGGAAACCTTTTCATGTGAATCGCCAAAGTTCAAACTACAGGTCCAGCAATTAAGTGCTCTTTTGTACCTTGTGTACGTGAATCTATTGACATTTCAATATTTGTATTCTCTACCCAGTGAAACGAACTGTCTGCCAATATTTCCTCACAAATAGCCTGGAAGCAACAATGACAAACCAGAACTAAATTTAAGGCTTTCCTTCGTTCCCCTGACAAGTTTATGTTCAGGAATAGGGGTGTTTTTGCAGCCCTTGATGTAATGAGCCGCCTTCGTTAATAAATAGATTGTATCGACGAGAAAAATAAGAGAACTCTGAAATCCTGCTTACAATTGAAGTAGCAGTTTCCGCTGTTATATGGGGACTGTAGCCCTCAAACCTTGTGGGATAATCTATCTTTCTTCAAAATTTCGTGCAGTATCGAACTATCTTTCACTAGAGTTTGCAGACTGAATATAAAAAACTCTTTTGGCAAAGTGAGACCCTCACCCCTTTCTTGGCCACACTATACCGCTCCCCCCTCCTTGTTTTCTCCCCCCCCCCCCGTCTGTTTCTCTCTCTCTCTCTCTCTCTCTCTCTCTCTCTCTCTCTCTCTCACACACACACACACACACACACACAAATACACACCAACACCGATGGGATTTGAATGTTGTAAACGGAAATGAATCTCATGTCCTCGGAAATACATTATCCTTCCAGCTTTTCCATTCCATGTAAGTCTACAGCGTTGCTTGTTCAGAAATAAATTAATATCTTCATTCTGTCTATTGCCTGTAACGTTAAGCATGATGTAAGTGTGACGTTTTCCACAAGTTCACACAGTTTTCGAGGGATGTCACCAAAGCCTGACATTTCCTTGAAGTATACACTGTGAACCTCAGCTTCAAGTG
Organism: Schistocerca gregaria; assembly: GCF_023897955.1. Classification (NCBI taxonomy): domain Eukaryota; kingdom Metazoa; phylum Arthropoda; class Insecta; order Orthoptera; family Acrididae; genus Schistocerca; species Schistocerca gregaria. Next base: position 509,166,299 of record NC_064923.1, read on the forward strand.
GGGCAATTTCCCCAGTAGAAGGAATTCTTAGTACTAGGCGCAACCTTGTCGGCAATGGTACAGCGTATTTTATTTCTGCCTGTGGCCCAACTGCGTGAAGTATTACTCCGAAATCACGAGAAAAGTTGAAAAGAGAGTAGTATAGACCATATCTACCTGTCCCACCATGCTCGTACAACTGTCCATTTACCCATAACATAGTTTCTTTCTACGATTTCATTTTTGCCTGTGGGGGCAGCTGGTGATAGGAAGTCGTTCATCTTGATCACTGGAAGAAAATGATTGGTTATCTGTAGGTGTGAATAGAATTGCTCATATAATTGCGTAGGCTTCCGCGGCCAGTCAGTCGACATAAAAGTTTTCTGGTTTTGGTACCGCGTCATAATGTAAAAACTACTGCTGCTAGAGAAAAACCAACGTTTCGACCACGATTGTAGCAGCCTTCTTCTGGGTCTCACATGTCGGAAAGAGGCGATCAACGACACGCATGCCTCTTCTTCGTAAGAGACAAAACAAGCGCACGGCGAGTATGTGCAAGACGCTCCAATGTAGACTAATTTAAGATAAATACTAGTATGACACTATTTATCTAACACTTCCTAAGCTTCTACACAGTGACCTGCAACTCTGCGGTGTTTTGTACGTGTATCAAATTTTAACTAACAGCGTCTAATAAAGGGACAGGAAACCATCCACAGATTTGGATCATGGCTGCTACATAATTGAAGCTGAGAATGGTATGATGGATTTTAAAGTATTGAATAGAGTACGAAATTAATCTTAAATCGTGAAGGTAGCGGGTAGCTATGCCACTACACCATGTCTTGGCGGACGATGTTGCAACCATTATCAGTACATCTACTATCCCCTATGTGGCAAATGCATATACCGTAGTCGGATCCAGATCAGCGTCTTCCTTCCAGATGTATTTTTTTTTCAGCAATGTATTTATTGCTGTTCAGATTTCTGTTATGTGTGCAACCAACTGTTCTTAGTGAAAGAATCTGCGTCACCTACAGCTGTGATCGCATGTAGCACGCACATGTGTGTGTGTGTGTGTGTGTTTGTGTGTGTGTGTGTGTATTAAGGATGGGTCCCCTCCACGCCCACAGCAACATGGTGACCAAACCAAAAGTTCTACTGTTACCTCCGTATAACATGTTAGTTTTTGAATCAGGAGTCACAGGATGCTAGCTGTGATGTCATCCATGCGTCCGGATAAGATTACTCATTTACGTGTTTCATCAGGAGATACAAAGTGGATGAAAGCGATCGAAGGGTAGCGGTTGTAATGGCAGAGGAAAAAATCTGGCAAGGCAAGCGCCAAGGGGAAAAAAACCTCTGCGACAGTAGGACGGGTAGTAAGAGCAGTAGCGGCTTGCTAGCTGCGTCAGTGCATACAAGGTGAGGTAATGTTAGAGTGAGGTATCTTGCATCGTTACCTATGTCGCTGCGTGTTCGTTATAGCTGGGTCAGTCCGGCTGCTGCATCTGGGCTCGTGTGGATTCTCCTGTGCCTACTGCAGTGATTTCGTCCCTGTAACAAAGGAATTCAGTGCGACAAAGCATGCGTTGCCATTACGCCCTCTGCTGCGCCATGGCGTCAGTGACTTGGCACAGCTTCATCAGGCTGGTGCTGAACAGCGTCAGCCCGTCGCCGTTCTGCGCCCTCCTCTACTGCTTGGTGCAGCTCTGCCGCCTCTGAGCGTCGAGCAGCCCCGTTTGATCACTGAGCTGCGCCGCTTCAGCGTCGGAGAAATGCAGGCCGTTCGCTGGCGCTCGCGGCTTCTCGCCCCGTTGCGGGGGCCGCACCCTAGGTGGTCAGCGTCCCTACCTATACCGTGGGGCGGCGGTTATCTTATTTGCAACTTTCACCTGCGGTGCTGCTGGGGCGGCTGCAGGACAGGCACACGAGCGTCTTTTTGCGAGGTCGCAGGAGTGTTCGCAGGGGTTCGAACCCCTTCTGCTGCACGGAGGCCTTGGGCGAAGACTACACGACATTGCCTCAAGGCCTCTTCTTTCTCTGAAGCCACGGCGGCTGCGAAGGCAGCCTTCTCTGCCGCCATGACGGCTTTGGCGGCTGCAGTGGCCGCCTTCACGGCGGAGCCGAGTTCGACGCACAGTTCTTGGGGTAGCGCGAACTGCATCCCGACTGCCCGCCTCCGGGCGGTCCTCCCCACTCCTTGCAGGTGGAGCTGCTTCTGCGCTGTCCCTCAGATGGGCTGGGCTGGTCTGCGCCCTACATCGTTGTCGATGTCATCTTTTTCCGCTGCGTTGGTGCGGCCGCGGCCGCCTCGCCCCCTTCGGCACGGCTGCGGCTCGAGAAAGCCCCGCAGCCGCGCCGGCTGGCGACGTGCGGGCCGCCACACTGGATGCAAGTCAGCAGAACGTCCCTGCCGCGGTCGCAGGCGCGGCTGCCGTGGTCGCCGGAGCACTTGACACACGGCGCCGCGTCGCGGCAATACTTCGCGACATGGCCCTCTCCCTGGCAACTGAAGCACTGGGGCTGGGGGTCCATGGCGGACGGGAGAGCCTCCGTCGTAACTGGGAAGCCCAACACCTTCCGCAAGTCGAAGACGTCGGTCCCGCCGTCGGCCGTTTGCACGGTCAGGGCATAGAGCGGCGCCGTCTTCTTGATGGTCTGGTTGTGTAATCTTGCTGTTGCATTACCAAACCCGACTCGCAGCAGCCCTTCCCGGACCGCTACGTCGTCACAGCACCAAGGTAGCCCCCTCAGGTGTGCCTCGATCGTCTTCTTTCTTCCAGCGGTAGATGCCTTCTCACGTGCTGGGGGCGCGTCGACAATGTGGTCGGACACTGTGACCTTGATCAGCCTGTCGTCGGCCACGTTTACAGCCCGAACGGAGATCTGCGAGTCTGTATCGACAGACTCGTAGACCACCTCGTTCTTGGCGCAATTCGTAATGGTGTCGAACAGCGCTGTCCACCCGCCTTTGCACTTGACGTATAAAGAGGGGACAGGCCGCGACTCGTCTTCTCGGGAGTTCCTTGCGCCGGCGGGTGTAGCCGTGTGGTTCTAGGCGCTTCAGTCTGGAACAGCGTGTCCGCTACGGTCGCAGGTTCGAATCCTGCCTCGGGCAAGGATGTGTGTAATGTACTTAGGTTAGTTAGGTTTAAGTAGTTCTAAGTTCTGGGCGACTGATGACCTGAGAAGTCGCATAGTGCTCACAGCCATTTGAACCATTTGACTTCCTTGCTTGGTCGGCAGATTCAGTGACTTGCACAACCGAGATACACTTCGTAGCGGCAGGTTTACTCTGCGCGTACTTCTTTCCCATGCTGTGGGGCGCAGAACACGACAATCCGCAGGCGTTATGAAAACAACGCATGACAATTTGCTTCACGCGACGCCCACAACACAGAACTTCTTCACGGGCTCACAACGGCCGAGTGAGCGTAGAGCGCAGCGGCAGCGATGCGCACACCTCGCTGGCTCAGGCTGCTCTGTACGCGACGGCGTCTGCTGCTGCTGTGTGCGAGTGTGCGTGTGTGAGTGAGAGAGAGAATTTGTGTGTGTGTGTGAGAGAGAGAGAGGATTATCTTATCCGAGGAGGCTGAAGATTAATGGACTACCGGTTTCGAAACAGCAAACCAAGCAACGAACCACAATTAAGTTCATACGGTCACCTCACCTCCAACGTCTTTGTAAGGATATAACTGGCGGTTACGACAGACAGGATTGACTCGCTGGTAGCAGTTTCGTTAGATATTATTCCGTCGCTCGAATATTTACAAGCTATAGATAACATTTGGTGATTTGTGTGTTAGGTGGCAGTCTTTTTGCAGCAAATGCAAAATGTGAGAGTGTTCCAGCATCGACAGTAATCTTAGAAGTACGGACTACTCAAATACGCATACGCAGCAATTAATGAGAGTGAGTAATTTGTCGGTGGTCCGCGGGTGAGGAAAGGTAGAGGCTTCAACGTATCGTCTGCGTGCGCGACGTGTGCGAGCGTACGTGGCGGTGTTGGGTGACGGGGGCAGAGCCTTTCTTTGTGGCTGCTCGGGCGGCGGCTAGGGGCCCGCCGCGAGATGGAGATTGCCCCGTCTCATCTGCATGCACATTCGCGAAATAAAAAAGGGCTTTCTTCGCGCGACTGTCATTTCCTGCAGTCATTCCCTTAAGAGACTGGCAACGCCATCAGGGCAGCCGACGTTCCTTTTGAGCCTGCCAGCTCGTCACACAGCTGGAAGGGTTCACGGGATGGGAGAGGAATCTATTAAGCTGATGAACTTCCCCTCGCCTGCTAAAATATCACTACGTACGCAGATGCCATTCTCCTGCGTCGACCCGGCTCCACTCGGGATTATCGTACTGCCAGGCAGAAAGATGGCGCGTCTGCTCCTCGCAATATTTCTAGCTCCCTCAAAATGAAGTGTGGTAATGCATACATTATGTACTTCCACCCAATGTTAGGAGAAATGCGTTAAATGCTACGAGCATACTTACAGTAAGTCATCTGTTTGCCTTCATAATTCCACGCAATAAAAGGAGAATTCTGAGGCGGAACACACGCCATAACCGAACAGCGAGGATAGCTTCGAGAGAATAACACGATAACGTGCTATGATTCAATACGTGTCTACTATTGTAGTTTGTTTTATCTGGCAGATTATTTCCCTCCACTCGTAATAGGACACTGTGGAGTACTTATTGCATAAATACTTGGAGAAGGACTCTGTTCTCTAACTACATCTTTCAAAATTATGCACTGAATATTAATTTATTGTTATTTGTAAAGAAGAAAGGCCACTTTTTAACGATTGAGTTTGTCTCACAAGATCAAAGGTTGACTAGCAGAATGATGGAGGCCGAGAGAGGATCACATGTTGCGTACATATTTCCTGAAGAACTTTAAATACGCTGACAGTTGTTTTGGTTCCCTGATGGCTATAGTTTTTTTTATATTCTGTAGTGTTCTCCAAATTTCTTTTTCCTCTGTTCGCCTTCTAACCATTTTTAGAAAAGTTTCAGGGTTTTATTTCAAACAAAACAATTCAGAAGGCGCGTTTGGTTGTTCATTCTGCGTTCGTCGCAGCCTCAGAGTTGTGTGATAGGATAAATTTGTCAGAATGAGATTTTCACTCTGCGGCGGAGTGTGCGCGCTTCTGTAAAGTTTGGAAGGTAGGAGACGAGATACTGGCAGAAGTAAAGCTGTGAGTACCGGGCGTGAGTCGTGCTTCGGTGGCTCAGATGGTAGAGCACTTGCCCGCGAAAGGCAAAGGTCCCGACTTCGAGTCTCGGTCGGCACACAGTTTTAATCTGCCAGAAAGTTTCGGATAATTTGTCATTTGCGTGAAACTCAAGTTCAGTTCCGAGCTTTTATAGAGCTATGTAGTCGGTCGTCGTCAAGAACTACGGCTATGGCTAGCACCACACATAACTGTTTATTTGCAGCGGATGAGATTCGTCTCGTAAACTACACGTAATGCTTCAGAGTAGAAACAATTTAGACCTTCCACAAAATAGGCTTCAAAGTACAAGATACAAACGTACAGAAAATAATTAAATCCAAAATATATCACTACGTCTGGCTACTAATGAGCTGTCTCTCGTTACACTTTTCTGATGGTGGGAAAGTGTAGCCTGATTGACATTACACGAAAGAGAGCAATACAGGTACCAACGCATATCAAAGCCACCAGTAAGGGAAATTGAAATAATGAGTAACTAACATGCAGACACACGCACGGTCCTATGCGCGCGTGCTCACACACAAACACACACACACACACACACACACACACACACACACACACACACACAGACACACACAGACAGACAGAGAGAGAGATAGAGAGGGAGAGAGACAGAGAGAAAGAGAGAGGGAGAGAGGGGGTGAGAGCGAGAGGGGCGAGGGGGAGAGATAGTGAGAGAATTACTATCAAAACAGGTAATATAATTGCATAATTCAGTCTTAATGAAAGGAGCACAGATTGTTTCAATTCTAGTAAATCAGCACAGCTATCCCTGTTTCACGCCCGCAGTGAAAACTCCGTCTCAAACTTTTCTTGTGTGTTGATATTATGTCCACACCAGAAATGTAAGTTGCATGAACGGTAAATAAGAGAGGCAGCAGTCAAAGTGACACTTACAAAAGTTACTGTATCCTTTTACTACAAATATTTTATTGAATCCAAAACAGACATGAAATACATTGATAAAAGGTATGATACTTTATATCTACGTCGTCAAAACAGACATGAAATACATTGATAAAAGGTATGATACTTTATATCTACGCCGTTTATATGCTTTTGAACATGGCCAGAAATCGAAAGGTGTCATCAAACATAAAATTAAATTATATTTATATCCATTGCACGTAAGGTAACGTGACTGGTTCTTTTTTATGATTGGCCAAATGTATAGGTAACACCATAAATGTACTTGGATTCCTGAGACCACAGGATAACACCAAGGACACTCGACTCATCTAATTTTGCTGATTACTAACTCTTTGCGTTGTTACAAGTTTGAACGCCCTTAGGAGTGAGCTATAGCGAACAACATCCACTATTTATAATTTGTAATACATAAGGCGCGATGAAAAAGAGTCCGTTTAAGGGGTTACTGAAGCTTACATACAACGCAGCGCGTTTCCGATGCTGGTTTGGAAGCACCGACGTGTAGGCAAGGAATTAGTGTTCCACTTGTGTCTTTCCGACGTGTGTGTGGTAAATGCGAAAACGTGAACTATAACTACTTTACGACCAAATGCGTCCAAGTAGGATCAACATAATGTTAATTTTTTGTATGGGGTAGAATGTCTGTCGGAAACCACCGTTGTTAATGGTGAGCGATAAGGATTGTTGCTGCTTCATGATAACGCATGTTCCTTTATCGAAAATGTATTAAAGCAGAAGTTACGCCAAGTGAGTGACGTTCGAGCACCCACCCTATAGTCCGATCTCTCCTCATGCGATTATTACGCTTTCGGTACCTTATAAAAAGCTTTGAAGGGTCGACGATTCCTGTCTGACGAGGCTGAGCAGCCGGCCCGTTACGGACTTCTCTATGCAGCAGGACACGGTGTTTTACCCAACCGGTTTATTCAACCTAGTGCATCGGTGGGATGGTTGCTCCATTGCTCATTGGAATGTTGCCTCATTGACATACTGATTCTGAACTGTACGGCCTTCGAATGGAAACTTTTTGGTTGCCCCCTGTATTTCAAAGTTCGCTTCTATATCAGCAATACATTCATATGCTAAACTAACTATGGAAGTTTCATTACGAAAATAATCACATACGTTTTGAAGGGATAGCATAATTTACTTGCGCACATTTCTATAGTGTCACACCATCGTACAACGGATCTCAGGTTTTACTGCGCTCATCGTCGTCGCAGTCGTCGTGCTGCTGTATTAGTACTTGCCTTATGAATCAGACAGCAGTCATGATTGGCATACATCATACGTTTCACTATGTCAAGGATGCACTGAAGACGCAATCTTTTACACATATGGTACATCTGCATCTGCAGCTACATGTGTACTCGTTAGAAACCGTTGGCTGTGTGTCGGAGGGTGCCCTACAACATTAGTAGTTATTTCCGTTTCTGTTCCACTCGAAAATAGAGCGAGGATAAAACGATTGTCTGTGTGCCTCCGTAAGAGCTCTATTTTTTCGTGTGTTACCTGCGTCGTTCTTACGCGAAATGTATGTTGGCGCCAGCAGAATCGTTTTACAGTCAATTTTTTTTAAAAAAAGAACGGTTCTATAAATTTTCCCAGTATTGTTACTCGAAGAGAACGTCGCCTTCACTCCAGACCCTCCAAGGATTCCCTTTTGAGTTTCCGAAATATTTTCGTAACACAAATAGTAGCAAATCTAGCAGCCCGTGTCTGAACTGCTTCGATGTCTTTCTTTAATCTGACCCTGTGCGGGTCCCAAACACTCGACAAGTACTCAAGGATACGTCGCACAAGCATCCTATACACGGTCTCTTCTACAGATGAACCACACTTTCCTAAAAATTCTCCCAGCAAAACGAAGTCGACCATTCACCTTCCCTACAACAATTCTCACATGCTCATTCCATTTCAATCGCTTTGTAACGTTATGCGCAGATATTTAAACGATGTGACTGTGTCAAGCAGGACATTACCTACGCTATATCCTATCATAACGGATTTGTTTTCCTACTCATCCGCATGCACTTACATTTTTCTAAATTCAGAACTAGCTGCCATTAATCGTACCAACCAGGGATGTTTGTTATATCTATACTTGTATCTGTGAGACTTCGGCCGTTCACTCACATAATAAAATGAAACACGTGTAGCAGTTATTTTGATGTTATTTCATTATGCTGAATCCTGTTTCGGTGACTCAGTACGCCATCTTAGGGCCATAGATGACGCTGAGGCTGTGAACTCCGATGGTACACGCTATGCCGTCTGTGGACAACATCTGTAGGCTGTAATGTTGAATCAAAACACCTTCAGTAAACTCTTTTTTCCACTTGATTTGTGGAACCATTCTCAGCACTACATTACGCCATCGTCAGGTCCCCTCACCGAATAGTGGGAAGACTCCCTCCTCTGGTTCAGTCAAAGTAGGGGGCAGCAGTTAGTACTTGAGTATGCTGAATCTCCGAAGCTGGTTGCAGTGTAATAAAATAACACCAAAGCGATGGCGGCAGGTATATTATTTTATCACGGGACTAGAAATTTTGTCACCTTCTATCCACTTACAGTCACTCAACTTCGACACCTTCTATCCACCTACAGTCATTGAACTTCGACACCTTTCCATAACGCACAGCAACATAAGTAAACAACCGCAGATTGTTGCCCACTCTGTCTACAAGATCATTTATCTATATAAACAATAACAGAGGTCCTACTACACTTCCCTGAGGCACTCCTGACGATACCTTTGTCTCTGATGAGCACTCGCTGTGGAGGAGAGCATACTGGATTCTATTACTTAAGAAGTATTAGAGTCAGTCACATATATGGGACTCTACTCCATGTGCTCCTACGATCCTTGATCAGTCTGTAATGGGACACCGTATCAAATGCTTTACAGGAAACTAGAAATAAGGTGTCTGCCTGCTGCCCTTCATCCGTAGTTCGCAGTATACCATGTGAGAAAAGAGTAAGCTGATTCACAGACATAAGCTTTTCGGTAGAGGAGGGCAACATAGAAACAATGTACACCAAGAGCCTCAGTTGGGGTCAGATTGTTTTTGAAGCTTCTGTGATCTGTGGATTCTCATAAACGGTGTTGAAGTTGTTCGTAATACAGACCAGAACTTTTTAAAGGCTTCTTGTTATTCTTTTCCATGAAATTCTGGCAATGACCGACGTATGGAAGTTTGTTTATGAGGAACAAATAGATACTGTAAAAAGCTTTAGCTTAATGCCATTAATGGTTCAGTGCTTAAGACCCCCATCTTCATATGGCAAACGTTTCCAATAAATATAGCAGTCATCAAAGAGTCTTAATTATCTTCAGCTCCACATATGACTCTTGCTAACGTTAATAAAAAACACCATAGCTGTTTAGATATAGTTTTATTATATCACGACCGGTTTTAATGAAAAAATAACTTTGTTACATAGACTTCTTATGAAAATGTACGGATTATTTTTTGTCTTGTTCCCTTCCTTGTAGCTTTTCAAGAAGACGCACAATCTGTTGAAGTGTGTACAGAAAACTTATTCTAAGATAAAACTCTGCGGCACTGAGATCTTCATAATATTCCTCGTGTCAGTCGCAGCCCAGACATGGGCTTTGCATGCAATACTTAAATGAAAACCTATTGTTTTTGATTAATTTCTCATTAAGTTATTGTTTTTGTTTCTTCAATATTTCTTGATAAGTCTCCGAGCAAAACTGATCCTTTGCATGTTTTGTGTACCACTGAATCGTGTACCGAGCCACTAAAACTAAAGATGATACCCAGACAGAGACGTCAATAAGCCGCGATACGGATTTGCTTGCGGCTCCGTTTTGGTATCATCGCTTGCCATGTTTGAACATATTTACCTATAGGCCGAAATGCTCATACAGATAAATTATATGTGTAATGTTGAAGAAATAAGGGTTAAGTAAGTTATCCTAGTTATGAGCGGAGTACCACGCTCATTGCTATTACGAAATGAATGAAACGATAGCCTTCCGTCTAATCCAGCCACTGTACACGGTCAAGAGCGACAAAAAATAACACTACCTTGTAGGGTACCAGGACACCAGGATACATTAATTTTAACGGTTCTCTTAACCTGGAAAATTGTACGACAAATTGAGGCTTTTGAAACTAAGTTCACATCTACCTCTCACAGAATTTTTTTACCCTTCAGTTTGACAATTCCCATTCCTCAGTGAAGCTGAAGAAAATTCACAGTATCCCTCGAATCAAATGAAGAGTCTAATGGCCACAGAATGTGAATTCAGAGTAAACCGATGAGAGAGGAAAATAATGAGAAGCAGCGAAAACGAGAATATTAAGAAACTTTGTGTGAAAACTGGTGTCACGAAACAGACTAAATAAAAAAATTCAGATGCATAGGAAGCACGACGGACGAAGCAAGGTGGACATAAAAAGCAGACAAGCACATAAAAAGGGACATTTCTAGCCAAGAGAAATCTACTGGTATCAAACATGGGCCCGAAATTGACTAAAAAGTATCTGAGAACGTGAATTTGGAGCACAGCTTTGTAGGGTTATGAAACATGGACTGTAGAAAAACCAGCACAGAAGAAAATCGAAGCTTTTGAAATGTGTTGCTGCGTAAGAACGTTGAAAATTAGGTGGACTGATAAGGCAAGCAATGAGTAGTTTCTCCTCGAAATTGGTGAGGAAACGAATGTACGAAAAACACCGACAAGAAGAAGGGTGGGGCTGATAGGAAATCTGTTAAGACATCATAGAACAACTCTCACAGTACTAGAGGGAGATATAAAGGTTAAAACTCTAGAGGAAACGGAAATTGGACTACATTCAACAAATAATGTATGACGTAGTTTGCAGGTGCTACTCTGAGAGGAAAAAGTTGTCATTGGAGAGGCGTCACTGGCTATTGAAAGACGCAATAAAAATTACATATTCAGTGACCTAAGGCAATAGCTAGCTGATCTGAAGGCTCACAATGATTAGTTTTGCTACTAAATGAAACACGTATAGTAGACTGAAGAAAATAACTGAACAAAATATCCGATTACGTAGGGCTCAGAGCATCGTGTAAGTGTGTGGACGAGGTCGTTACACGACGAGGACGTCTGACACTCACGGAATTCCTGACATCATAACAGATATAAAGATTTTGAAGTCATGAAACTCACTCATGAGTTGGACCCATGGCTTCTTACAACATTTTTCATCTTTCGCTTAAAGTACCCTCCGGGATAGCGTGTTAGCGAAATGAACACAAGAGGAATCAATGTACCCCGACTTTGGAAGAAATGAATTAAGTTCGGATTACATTAAATGAGGTCACTAAGTCTCGAATACAAAAGAGGTGGACGCTTTCTAAGCATGGATTTTCAAACAAATATGATGCTGGTGTGGAGTGCCACGAGGAGCTGCGCCCTCACATTTGATCCTTCAAAACTTTATACCAAGTATTTGCTTGCGTGTTACATTCAATACCCTCTGCTCCAGTTGAAATTCTGTGACTTCACGTCCCATCCGGCAAAGAGTCTCAATCTGTTAGCAACCTCGAAACGTGCCATGAGGTATGCAAATATGTACAGGGAAACACAGCGAGTAATGGATGCATAAACATAAATCCAGATGCTACTCAAGCCTACAGGTTGTGCTGTTGTATTTTACCACCACGAGGAGCTGTCCAATGTCCTCAGTATGTTACGACGTGTCCTTTAAGGACAAAATTGTGTTCGGTGTAGTTGTGAATACCTTATATTCGAGCTAAGTGAATTCGAACGTACACAATTTTTTTGTGCTCTTGTGGTAGGTACTCTGTAACCAGAGGAGCCGAAGTCTTTGATGTCTGAGAAGGCAGCGTATCGACGAGCTACACCGGATGCAGGAGAAGCAGAAAACTTCATCCAAAAAGTGACAACACGGACGGATGTGTATGTTGAGTCAAAGTAACAAAGTGACACAGAATAGGATTGTGACGAAAGTTGCGATGATGACACCTAAAAATGTCGCTGCAGAACTGAGTGTAACCCTCAAGAACCTTTCCAACACCAAAGGCGGGAGCTACATAACCTGGCATTTGTTGGCCAAGCTGTAGTTAAAAAATCATCCATCAGTGATGCGAATACCCTTAAGAGGAAAATTTGCTGCCGAATCCATAAAACCAAAATTATGCAGCAGTGGGAGAAACTCACTTAATCGTGTGTGTCCTGCTGCACATTGTTTCCAACTTCTGATCGAACCAACGTCCCAAGAGTGAAACATGGCTGGGATTTGATGATGATTTCGGATGTCATATCGTGGTACTGCATGGGCCCGTGTTTAATCTTCAAGTTCTTGTTCCTGCCAACAATTCTGTGACCATTTTGGCTGATCAGATACTTCTTATGGTACAATGATTGTTCCCTAATGGTATTGTGGTGATGCTATGAACCCAAAACGGCAGACTTTCTGTTCACAAACTCGCACCGTCCAGGACTGGTTTTGTGAACACGAGGCTCCTCTGGCCGCCATAGTTAGCAGATTTCAAAGTTATTGAGCCTTGGAGAGAAGGTTCCGTGATCGCCGTCCACCTCCACCAAAGTTACCTGGCCTTGTTATTATTTTGCAGAAAGAATATTATAAGATTCCCTTCTAAACCATACAAGACCTGTTTCTATCCGTTCTGAGACGACTGAGAGATGTTTTGAATGCCAACCGGTTTCTTACAGCACGTTAGACTCATGAAAATGTTTTATTTTTGGTGTTTTCATACTTTTTCCGAACCTCTTTACACGCACAGTAGTCGATTTTTGTGAGGACGGATGTCTGTACGTGCAGCACACCGACAATTAACGGTCTGTATCACGACGAGCACATTTTGCTGTGATGAAGGATTTCGGAGTATAAAGACACCTTCCACATTTAACTTGCACGGTTTTCACAAGACGCGTCCCACAGGCATATTTTTATCTGTAAATGATTGATGAAGTTCTACCTTCCAAACACGAAGAAAAAAATTTGCTTTTCATGCACATGTGTTGTCAATAAGATTTTATGGAGCCATCTTGATCTAGATAGGCAAGTAGTTTTGCAGGAAAAATGCTATAAATCAGAAGGAATTTCTTTATCGTGTTATATCTGTATCATTCAAATCATTTAAGTAACGGAATAGTGAAGCCAGCTATATAGTATATTGTATTCTAGCTATCTTATTAAGGGTTCTGAATTCCTTATGAACTCAGTTGGGCGGCTTGAAAAAAAGAACAGGATTACATATAGAGCGTTCTCGCTTCCCGCGCCTGGGTTCCTGGGTTCGATTCCTGGCGGGGTCAGGGATTTTCTCTGCCTCGTGATGCCTGTGTGTTGTGTGATGTCCTTAGGTTGGTTAGGTATAAGTAGTTCTACGTTCTAGGGGACTGATGACCATAGATGTGGAGTCCCATAGTGCTCAGAGCCATTTGAACCATTTTTTTGAACATATAAAGAGTGTTACATGTCTGATGCAACTCATCTCCGACCGGTTGTCGGGTAGCGTATCGAACATTCTTCTTTTCTCATTAATCACATAGCATTTATTGAGGAACATTAGAATCCAAGATGGAGTTTTGAAAATCATCAGCTAGATCAAGATGTAAGATAAATACTGTAGAGAGCATGAAGTGCAACACGATTTATTGGTTCGATCGTTTTCCAATAAACCATAACTTCTAATAGATCCGGCAACACCATACTGCAAAATTTCTTTTAATATATTGACATAACACCTAACGAATAGGTCAACGTAAAAGCCCACAGCACCAACGCGCCTATAACATTAGTTCGAGTTGACTTTGAGGAAAAGATATTCTAATTGGCTCCCACTCAACTGCGAAGATGCGCTTCCGTCGTACATGAAAAACACTGCTGTATTTGAAAGAATGACGGGAGGAGGGAATCATACGAGAAGCTCTAGACGTGAGTATAAGGGGTGAGGCAGCTTCCACAGGCCACCTTAAACACCTCCAGAACGAGTACATTTTTTGACGTGTGGTTTTAAGTAAAATGAAATGTATATGTCGTATGGGACTGTTGGCACAGAGTCAGTTCAGCCGTCTATTGAAATGAGTGTCGTTCCTCCGTCAGCATTGAACCGTTTCCTTGTGGTTATGTGTACGTGAGAGCTGTGTCCTATGTGTATTTATATGGTGTAGGGGAGTGATAGATGAGTATTTCGTGTTACGTTTTTGTTGTATGATAATGGTGAGAGATGGGAGGCGGTGAAACCTGGTGCCGGAAACTAGGCTACTCCTCTTGAATTGCATGAGGGGAGCGCTAACCTTAACGTGCCCAATCAACGGACGGATCACCATCACAGTGTCATCTGCTCTAAATGAAATGAAATGATCGTATGGCATTGTTGCGGAGAGGTTTTCAATTTGACCCCAGAAACAAAAATATACTACCACTGATGTATATATGCTCGAGGGCTGTGAACGTCAAGGAGCTAGTTTTGGCCAGACGGTAAGTGCCTTTAAAACTCGTTTTCAGGATCATGTACTCACAAAGGAGGGACAGTTTAAGCACCTTCAATCTAGTGGTGACCAGCCATCTACACTTGGGAACTCACAGTTTTACACCACGCTCGCAAAGGAAAGAGCCTCTTTCTGCTTGAAGAGATCAAAATTGTTAAGCGTTGACACACACAGAAGCATAAGTTATTCAGTGTTCAGTTATCCGAAAAAAATCGGATCTTCCATGACTTCATGTTTCCCACTTTTAAACGATATATTAGTTTATAGCTTTTTATCTCCATGGCCTTGGTCTCTTGGCATGTGCTTGCTATTGTACTTCATCTTTTTAGCGATTACCCTTTAGCCATATATTTGTTTTCTAATCTTTATCGTATTGCTCTACGTATTTTACTTCATCATTGTTTTACACTGCTTTTGAGCATAGGGATTTTCTATGCCTCTGTGCATAGGTTTAAATTTAACATTTACTGCATTATCTGTACTCTCGTATGCTGTATCATGTTTCGTTTTTTTCTTAATTTAGCCATTACTATTTGAAGTTTACGCCCTCCATTATCCCTGTACACCCAACGGTAGCGCCGCATGGTGACTGTCATTACTACTAGCCAAATATGTTGCATGAGCTCCTATATTCATATTTATGCTCTATGTGAATGTGGACGGGCCTCCGTGCCGTTCTAGAGTACAGCTGTGTTCACAGTTTGTGCGCGAGGTCCTGTTCTGCGCTGCTATGCCTGTCGTCGCCTCCATGATGTAACATGCATTTTTGGCCTCTTCTTCGTTTTATACTCATGTCTGATAACGGCGATTTTATTTATTAATATTTTATCATATAGGTTACCTTTCAGTACTTTTTATTTGGTACTGGCCATTCTTTGACGGATGTTTTTTGGCAATTTCTTTTTATTTTTAAACCAATGTTATATTAAGTTTCTGTATATCATTCTGTCGGTGTTTGGAGATTATTTTGATTTTGTAACAGTAGGGCCACGCCGGGTTAGCTCTAATGTCGTCCTTCCCTTACATTTTAAGACATTTTGCAATAACTGTGGGAATATAATATATGAAATAAAAGCAGCCTTTCACGACTGGTGGACGTTTTTATTCCATATACTTTCATGTGACCTGACAATGACGTGTCGATCTTTAGTTGATAAAGAATACTGTGCAACCTACTACTTTTTTTTACAAAAATATGTCAAACAATGCTCATAGTTATATCCCTATAGCAAAATTTGGTTCAATGGTTGCACGTTATTCTGAGCTAATTACTCTAGAAAATCAAGGCGTCCAGTAAGATGATCTCGTTTAACTTGTCACTGTAAATATTAATCGCAATACATATCTATCACTTTGCCCGAAAATGAACCTTAGCCAAGTCTGTCAAATGTGGCCTTACAAATAATTTGAAATGAACCACTCTCTTTTCTGCGCAACTGGTATTTACAAGGAAGATGGAAATTAATTTAACAAAATAATTGTCTTTCTTTTCGTTTTAAATAGGGGCAAAGGCGATCCCAACAATCAACAGAGTTGCAAAGATTTCAAGCAATATAAAGTTAACACTATGCAGGTTGGCTGTAGGAGGCTTATAATTGAAAATAAACATGCTGACCAGGCGTGTAGGTAAACTGAAGCGCGCTGACCAGCGAATAATATTAAAGCATATATTACGAGGGCTATCCACAAAGTACATTACATTTTGGAATTAAAAATAAATAAAGTATTGGGAATTTTTTTAAATTATATACAGATGAAAGCCACACTTAAATACTACTTTTCTACATAGTTGCCATTTAAATTAAGGCACTTATCGTAGCGATGGACGAGCTTGGAATTTCCTTCGTCGTAAAATTCGGCCGCCTGTGCCTTCAACCATGTGGTTACCTCTTCTTGAAGCTGTGCGTCGTCATCAAAACACTGCATAGCCAATCACTTCTTCATTGCTGGGAATAAGTGGAAGTCGCTCGGTGCCAGGTCGGGACTGTTCGGCGGATGAGGAAACAACTCCCACTTAAAAGATTCGAGAACTTCACGAGTGGCATTTGCCGTGTGAATGAGCAAGATCTTTCCCCTGCGCTTGTTTCGTATTGCTCTTCAGAGGTTGTGCGGAGTTTGGCAATACCTTTGAGAGTTTATTGTAGTGCCTCTTTCCTGGAAATCCACAAAAATCACACCTTTTCTGTCCCAAAAGGCAGTTCCCATCACCTTCCTTGCAGACATTGTCTGCAAGCATTTTTTTGGTTTTGGGGGGGAATTTGTGTGCTCCCACTACAATGACTGCAATTTTGTCTCGCAGTTCACATGCTTAACCCATGTTTCGTCACCAGTAACGATGCGATCGAGTAATGAGTCGCCATCTTTCTAGTAGCGTCCAAAAACGTTAACGCTGCAGCCATTCGCTGATTTTTGTGAATCGCTGTCAAGATTTTTGGAATCCATCTTGCACAAAACTTGTGGTAACCAAGCTTTTCGGTAATGATTTCGTGCAACAAACTTCGTGAAATTTGTGGAAAACTCATAGAGAGCTCTGTTATTGTGAAATTATGGTTTTCACGGACCACGGATTCGACTTTATCGACAAGTTCGGCAGTCACTATGCTGGGTCTTCCACATCGCTCTTCGCCGTGAACGTTAATTCGGCCATTTTTAAATTTTATGACCCATCGACGCACTCCACCTTCAGTGATTATGTTGTCCTCATACACTTCACAAAGCTGCCGATAGTTTTCTATCGGTGTACAGTTTTTTGCAGTCAGAAACCTTATTAAAGCACGCACTTCACACTTCGTGGCATTTTCAATTAACGCTGACATTTCAAACTGTTACAGTAACTCAACGGAGTACAGCAGGAACCTCTCACTAGCACGGCAGGATGCCGACTGAGCGGCGGAATGCCATGACACCAAGATGGCCGCGCTAGCCCCGCCCCTAACGGACACAAACGAAAACGTAATGTACTTTGTGGATAGCCCTCGTATGATGTAAACACAGGATCAGTGTCGTTGAGTGGACAGCGCTGCACAGAATATTACAGTTTAGAATTTAGCCAGACACCTCTTCAGGGCAAGAGAGCTTGTCACAACACATGTCTTAGGCCAGCAACAAACGTACATACGGAAAGATAATTGCGCACATTAATACCACAATTTAAGTGACTGGTTTGTACAGTGGAAATTAGCAACAATAAGCAATAAAAAGCAACCAGGCGTATCTGTAATTTGCTCAGAACAACAATTATTCACACACAACGGCCAGTCGATTGCTGACATGTCCACGCACAAGAAAAACAGCGTATTAGCACACCTAAATCATAGATGATCAAATCTGCAGTTTACACAGAATAACAACTATTCTAACATCGCGGCCCATATGACTCAACAAAATATATTATGATTTAGACACTGATTGAAACAGTGAGCATCAATACATAATAAATAGCAACCTGCCCAAATCTGCCGTTTACACAGAACAAAAAAATTTAAATGACACGGCCCAGAGCTCGGCTACACTAAAATGTAGCGAGGTTCTCATACTGTCAAGCATAAGCCGGTTACGGAAATCCGAAACCGGCAAGTGCCAAAATTAAAGCAGAAGCGACTACAGAATTACAGAGGTAAATGTAAACCGAGAAAACACACAGAGGGAACCCGAATGCGTTGAGTGACACCCATGCGAAACGAGTAAACACATTAACTCTCACAGTTGGTTAGAATAATCATAAAACCGGTCAGTCCAACCCAACATCCTTCCGTTCACGGCCTGACGTACAAATCGCAGCACTCCACCGGGCTCCAACCATCCAGGATACTCCAGAGCGCAGCTGCCGCGTACACAGCAAGATTCGGCCCCACGCCATGTTGACACGTTGTTAGAACTACGTAGCTGTTGGCCGTAAAAAACATCTCAGCGTCATGTGTGTGGATCTAAAAACTACACGGGCACTCGTTGCCGTCTCACGGGGCTTGGGACAAACTCTTCTCCGCGTTAACCAAAGTGCTCAAATGGCTCTGAGCACAATGGGACTTAACATCTGTGGTCATCAGTCCCCTAGAACTTAGAACTACTTAAACCTAACTAACCTAAGGACATCACACACATCCATGCCCGAGGCACGATTCCAACCTGCGACCGTAGCAGTCCCGCGGTTCCGGACTGAGCGCCTGAACCGCTAGACCACCGCGGCCGACCAAAGAGTGCGCGTGAGCTATCGATACGGACTGGAACCAAGAAAATAGAGGACTCGCATAGCACAGTAGTTTTTTAAAATGTAGTTTTACATTTAATTTGGGACAATATAAAGAGCCTTGTAAGAGGTCTTCAGCGCAATAACATGTAAAGCAATTCATCAAACAGTGCTAAGATACAAACCGCTCTTCTAAAGTCAGGAGATGAGATCCCACAAAACATTAGCCCTATCCCAGAATGATGATGAGGTACTGGCGGAAGTGAAGCTATGAAGACGAGATGTGAGTCGTCCTTGTGCAACTTAGATGGTAGAGTACTTTCCGGCGAAGGACAAGGGTCTCCGATTCGAGACCTGGTCCCTCACAGAGTTTTCGGCTCCCACGAAGCTTCAAATCTGCGCCATTGCACCAAATGTAAGCCAATACGTAGCTCCGATAAGGTTCGTGTGTTTGTCTGTTCGCTAAAACGATCAATGTGTGTTCTATTGTAGCAATTAGACAAATAGCCTGTGAAGGTGTTCAAACTATTACAATAATTACGACAGTGACTATCGCCAAACTGCTAGAATAGAGATGCAGTTCAATGCGGGGAAGCGTCTGAGTCGTTCCAGATCCCTACTATGGGTCCCTGCAAACGTTGTAACAAAATTCAGGAAACTGGGGGAACTCGTCAATGAGAAATAAAAGAAACTCATTAGAGAAATGTAGTCAACAAATTAGCAACTGTGTCAGATGATTCGCATCTCATTATGAGCTAGTCTGAATGTGCACATGAAATCCGACAAAGAAGAATTGTGTCTGTATTGCCTTCTAAAGAATTTCTTCCTTTCAGTATTTCACTCTACTAATAGTTTCAAGGTAATGACTTTGTAAGTTGGCTGTTTAGGTTTTTATGTTGTTAACGCCACGTAGCGCTCTGTACGAAAATCACTGACTGTGCTGTGTGCAGTCTGTGGCTGGTTTGCATTGTTGAAATATTTGCTATTGTAGTGTTGGGCAGTTGGATGTGAACAGCGTGTAGCGTTGCGCAGTTGGAGGTGAGCCGCCAGCAGTGGTGGATGTGGGGAGAGAGATGGCAGAATTTCGAGAACGGACGATCTGGACGTGTGTCCATCGAAAAGAATAAATTTGTAACACTGGATATCATGAACATGAACATTATTAAGGTAAATACATTGTTTGTTCTCTACCAAAATCTTTCATTTTCTAACTATGCCTATCAGTAGTTAGAGGCTTCAGTAGTTAGAATCTTTTATTTAGCTGGCAGTATTGGCGCTCGCTGTATTGCAGTAGTTCGAGTAACGAAGATTTTTTTGAGGTAAGTGATTCATGAAAGTTATAATTATTGTTAGTCAGGTCTATTCTTTTGTAGGGATTTTTTAAAGTCGGATTGAGTTGCACTAAAAATATTGTGTGTCAGTTAAGTGTTGATCAGAATAAGTAAAGAGCGAAATGTCTGAGTACGTTCAGTTCTGCTCAGCTGTATGAAAATCAAACAACGTAAGAGGTTTATCAGCACAGTAATTCATTAACTTTTCTAAGGGGATGTTTCAAGGCGCTATACAAAAATGGCGCTAATAGCATAGGCACATAGGGTACACACATGATACAGATCTGTTAGTTCACGGTATTTGAGATAAGTTGAGAAAACTTTCCCGAAACACGTGCTACAAAACGCCACTGTTTCCTGCGCATGTATACCGACATCAGTATAGGATTTGATCACCAGGCAGACGTACACACGCCGCACAACGGGTTGGCATACTCTGGATCAGGTGGTCGAGCAGCTGCTGGTGTATAGCCTCCCATTCTTGAGCCAGTGCCTGTCGGAGCTCCGGAAGTGTCGTAGGGATTTGAAGACGTGCAGCGATACATCGACCGAGAGCATCCCAGACGTGCTCCATAGGGTTTAGGTCTGGAGAACAGGCCGGCGACTTCATTCGCCTGATATCTTTTGTTTCACGGTACTCCTCCACGATGGCACTTCGGTGAGGCCGGGTGTTATCATCCATCAGGAGGAAAGAGGGACCCATTGTACCCCTGAAAAGCGGACATACTGGTGCAAAATGACGTCCCGATACACCTGTCCTGTCACAGCTCCTGTGTTAAAGACATGCGGGGGTATACGTGTACCAATCATAATCCCACCCCTCACCATCAACCGCGACCTTCATGCAGGTCCCTTTCAAGGACATTAGTGGGTTGATAACCGGTTCTCGCTAGATGAAATCCCGGCAAGAATCACTGTTCAGACTGTACCTGGGATGTGGCCGAGCGGTTCTAGGCGCTGAAGTCTGGAACCGCGCAACCGCTACGGTCGCAGGTTCGAATCCTGCCTTGGGCATGGATGTGTGTGATGTCCTTAGGTTCGTTAGGTTTAAGTAGTTCTAAGTTCCAGTGGACTGATGACCTCAGAAGTTAAGTCCCATAGTGCTCAGAGCCATTTGAACCATTTGAACTATACCTGGACTCGTCTGTGAAATAACCCAGGACCACTGTTCCAATGACCATGTACTGCGTTCTTGACACCAGGCTTCACGGGCTCTCCTATGATCAGGGGTCAGTGGAATGCACGTTGCAGGTCTCCAGGCGAATAAACCATGTCTGATCAGTCGTCTGTAGACTGTGTGTCTGGAGTCAACTGTTTGGTTGCGGTAAGGACCCGAGCAATGCTACCTGCAGTACTGCGCGGCCGTCTGCGGGCTCTGATGGTGAGATACCGGTCTTCTTGTGGTGTTGTACACTGTGGACGTCCCGTACTGTAGTGCCTGGACACGTTTCCTGTCTCCTGGATTCGTTGCCATAATCTTGACATCACACTTTGTGGCACACGGGGGGCCCGTGCTACGACCTGCTGTTTTTGACAAGCCTCCAGTCGCCCTAGTATTCTACCCTCCATAAATTCAGTATGTGTTCTTTGAGCCATTTTCAACACACAGTTACCATTAACACGTCTGAAAACATCTTCACACTTACTCGCTGCATCGTACTCTGACATGCACTAACAAACCTCTACGTATGTGGACTGCTGCCAGCGCCACAGTGCGATTACCGGAGGTCGAATGCAGCGCATTTTCATACTCCGAGGTGATTTAAACACGCAAACTGCCCACCAGAGCGTTGTTTCACCATGTATCAGTATTATCCTTAATTTATGAGCATGAGTGTAATAATACAATTGTTGATAATGCACCTCTAGGCTCCTCCCTCTGGCTGCAGGATGCTGTCGTCCACAGTGGCACTGGCGTTGCCCAGAGGGCTCCATGTGAGCCAACTGCATAAACGACCTTACTCTTGCCGTTAGTATGTGATGCGGCCTTTTCTAGAATCGCATGACTGGTCTTTCCTTATTCATTTGTCTCTTTGACAGGGATGTTCGTGTGTAGGTTGACTATGTCCAGTGATGCTAATTTAGCTGTTGGTGGGATGTGGATGCCTTTGATTAAGCTTATGAACATCCCTACCAAATAGACTATTAACATTATAAGAACAATATGCTTAAATATAAGAAAATTAGAAATACTTTCACTTATTCTAGAGCATAATTACTTTTGCCCAAGAACAAACTGTTTCAATAACGTGATGGTTTGGCAATGTGAAGTAGCTTAGCTGGGATATTGGCTGATATTTACAGTAACCATACAGAACAAAAATTCTTCTCAACCAACCAGAACATTTTAAACAAAATAATCTACTAAAGAAGATATGTTGATGATACAGTTTTGCTTTTTGATGGTACAAGCAATGAAATACATAGATTAGCAGCAGATCTAAGCAAAAGACACAAAGTATTAAATTCACAATTGAACATGAAACTAATAAAAGCATTAACTTTCTTGACCTGAAGATTTGCAATAGTAACAATAAACATCAATTTAGTATTTAAAGAAAACCTACCGCCACAGATGTCAGTATTGACAACTCATCTTGTCGCCCCCCCTCCCCCGCCAACAACAAGTGGCATATTTCAGAGTTATGCTACACCGAATTAAAAAAAAGTACCAACGAGTGACACAGACCAGACCAACAAAATTAAATCAGTATAGTTAAAACAGTTGCTCATAATGAGGGATATAAACCCATAGTAAAAGAAAAACTCCACGACAAAATGCAGACAAAAACCATAGATCCACTTCACAGCAGTCACTTCAAGCCAAATCAGTGTGCCACAGAAGCCAAATCTAAATAAGCTACTCTCCTGTACATAGTCTCGCCATCATACCAAATAGCAAACTTATTTAAAAAGAAAAATATCACAATCAGCTTTTCCACAAATAATAAATTACAACAAAAGTAATCCATGCTGTAAATACGTATAAGAGTCCCTACAGTAAATCAGGAATATACAAAATCAGTTGCGATACATGCTCAGAATTCTACATTTGACAGACAGGCAGAAGTTTTGAAATTAGATACAAAGAACACGTTGATGCTTTAAGACTTGGAAACTTGAACAAATTTGCATTTGCAACCCATATTACTGAAGAAAACCATTCAGTGAGAAACATTGAGAACAACTTAAAAATTTTACATCTAGCAGAAAAAAGAGCCGCTATGAATATATTAGAAGAAATAGTAACACACACACACACACACACACACACACACACACACACACACACACACACACACACAATAACAGCACCCCAGACCATATCCTTAATGAACAAACAGATTTAGCTATCACCCCTTTCCTGAAAAAATTCCAAAAATTATTTTCCAATCTCCAAAGCAACTAATATTCCTACACCTATCTGCAGATCAGGTAGCAAATTTATATGTTATTATAATTCTCATGATGCTAAATATTAAATAATGTACTATTTTATCTATACAGTGCAAAAAAAGCGTAACAACTTTATAATTAATGTAGCAGTACCAGCTCCAAAACTTAAAAAATCAATGTCTCTGTACTAGTGTAAAAGGCATTTCAGTTGCATAAGTGAATGTATGATCCTTTTCCAGACATAGGACATCTTCAAATGTTACGATATATCATAGCATATTTTATACTCATATGTTCTTAAGCTCTTTGTATGTATCAAGACATGTGGTACATCGTAGAAATCTTTTCAGTGACTATTCTGAAGTGTTCAGTGAGAAAAATTTACGTGTGCAACAATAAGAATGCAGTGGGAAGTATGCACATCTGATGCACGAATTTTATGAAAACAAACACTCCGAACCGACATTTCACGTAAGTCACATCCAACGAAAATCTGTAGCGCAACTATCTGTGTGAGGCGTGCTTATAATTATGTATTATTTATATTTTAGGACAATTAATCTGTAAAAAACGCACCACATGTTATAAGGAAAGCGTGTAAACCGACTGAAGATGAATCATAACGATTCGAAACCGGTAACGATACCCTTTGAATAAAGGAACTGAAAGTAAATTTGTGGTTGGTTGCTGTCCCAACACCATCAACATCTGACATCAAATGGTACTATTTTGTAGAATATTTATGGGTATATGAAAGTAGAAGAGATGTAGATGAAGATGAGATGGAAGATAAGAAATAGGACTGAAAACCTAAGTCGAAATATATCCCTTGGAGTAGACGATATTCCGCCAGAACCACTGATGTCCTTGACAGAGCTAGCCATGAAGATCTATTCCACCTGGTGTGAGTGCTAGCCATGAAGATCTATTACACCTGGTGTGCAAGACGTATGTACGTTAAAGAATCAACAAAGGGAACCAAAGATAAATTTTAGAACGAAAGTGCAGGCAGAAGACATAAAAATTCGAGGTTTGCCGACGACACTGGAATTCTGTTAAGATACAGAAAAGTGCATGAAAGAGCAGTGTGTTGAAAGGAGGATAAAAGATGAAAATCAACAAAAGAAAAACGAGGATAGCGGAATATAGTCGAATAAAATCAAGTGAAGCTGAGTGAAATAGATTCGGAAAGAGACAATGTAGTAGATGAGTTTTGCTATTTGGGCTACGAAATAATTGATGATAGCCGAAGTAAAGAGGATATAAAATGTAGACTGGCAATGGCAAGAAAAGCGTTTCTGAAGAAGACACATCTGTTAATATCGAATATAGATTTAAGAGTCAGTCTTTCTGAAGGTATTTCTCTGGAGTGTAGCCACATATGGAAGTGAAACGTGGACGATAAACAGTTCAGGCAAGACTAGAACAGAAGGTTTTGAAATGTGGTGTTTAGAAGAGTGCTGAAGGCTGTATGGATAGATAATTTAACTAATGAGGTTGTACTGAGTAGATATGGGGGAAATTGTGAGACCTCAACGGATAATCTGTTTAGTGTAGAAGGAAAGTGTGAGCGATAAAAATTGTAGAGTGGTATCACGAGATGAATCCAGTAAGCGGGTTCAAATGAATGTAGTTTGCAGTAGTTTTTTGGATGCGAAGAGCGTTGCAAACGGTAGAGTAGAATGGAGAGCTGCATAAAACCAGTCTTCGGACTGAAGAACACAACCGCAACATTTATTATCCACAGTAGTCGGTGTTCAGCGAAAAATATCTAATTCAAAATGAAGTTTGAGCGAAACTCCACAAATTATTTAGACCTAACGGTAGATATCTGTGAAAAAAATTCATACTTTCAAACTTTCCAGAATTTCAACAGCCGTAGACATTTTAATGTCTGGAAATTTTCAACACCCAGTGACCCATAAACACTCTGCCTTTTATTTTGTGATACATTCCCTAATATTCGGCCCCTTAAGTTATGACGACATTCAAGCTGAAATACAGTTAAACAAATAACATCCTTGCATAAAAAAACAGGTCTCCCCTCTTCTTTACATTGTGATTAATTCACCAACTCAAGACTTTAACAAATGGCGCACAGTTCCATATTTAGGAAAAGTCTTTCTGAATTAGGCCAGAAACCTGTGGCGTCACTTGGAAGCCTATCTAATGTATGATGCGACTTGTTCAACTCATATGAAAGTGACGTAAACCGAGAAAATAATGCCTGTAATATATTATGAGTCATTCTTTCGTGTCCGATAATATTTTGTGACAAATATTGTAAATACTTTCCATTAATTTCAGAAACAAAGAACATGATATTTCTATACGTTCCATGAAATGACTGATGTACAAGTGGTGTATATACCCAGTCTCTTCTCTGTTTCTCTCCTGGTTGTTCTCTCTCGCCTGTGGGTCGATGTATGTATAGCTCGCTGTCTGTACAATCGTATGACCTTTATAGATACAATATATTGTTAATCGAAAGTATCTTATGTTCTCTTTCAGAAATACTTCTCCCTCCACGTGAAATTTATTTAAAGATAATAAAATTGGTGTCGACTGCCCATCTGGCTTCGACTGTTTCGCTGGCGCTGAGTCCGCCATTATGTGTACTAGTGAATATTTCAGTGTTTGCGAGCTTCACCCGCAAAGGAAAATAAGCCTAAGGGATTTTATGAATTTTTATAGTCAGTTTTCATTATTAAAGTTCGTTAATATTTTTAATTAAGAAACTTATTCTGAGATTTAACAAGGCAAGGCTTACGTGAGGTTTCACTTCTGGTTTTAAATGTTTTCAGTTAATTCAAAGGATTAAAAGTTAACTCAGTTGTTAAAGAGATACAGTTAAAGAAATGCTTTGCAATAATTTCAATAATTCGTAGATGTTTGTACCATTCTTTCTTTCGGTGTAACATTAGATTAAGTTTCTGGAAAAATAAATCATTTAATGATCTATATTATCGCTCGGTTAGTTGCAGGTTACGTTATGTTGTCATTTGTTGTAACGGAGCGTAAAATTTCCATTAATAATAAATAACTTTTTTCCTGCGTATTGAGATTACACCACGCTACGTATAGGCTTATTTCAGATGCATTTACTCAATCTCAAATAAACGGGACGTTCTAAAACCAGTAATCAGAATTTAAACTGGTACGTTACATTATCATCGCTGAAGGCTGCGACCGACGCCTGCGGACGTATTTCAAACCACACGTAGCAATCTGCACTGACTTATACAAAATAACTAAATGAATTCTACATCACAACAAACACGCAGAAAGGAGGTAATGGTACAAAGCTTAAATCAAGGAAGTTAAAAATATCATTTTATTTGCACAGCGATATTTGACACTGTCTGATAAATGGTAAACACAACGCTTCATTTTCGAAGAAAAAGGAATACACAAATTCACTTTGAAAGAGGGCTGTCCAATTTGCCATGACGATTTTCAGGAAGGTTTGACCATAAATCTGAATTAAGTAGCGAATTTGATAAATGTAAGCAACTCTGTAGTTATCGTTTAAACCATTTTCTCTGTAAGACTGTGTGCTAGAGCAGAGATGTTGGTTTAAGTAAGACAGAGAGTAGCGGTGTCAGTGGATTTTGGACATTCTGGCAGTGTAGTTGGCTTAAAAGTAATGGAAGCTGGCCTGCTGCATGCTGGATGCAATATTATTTAAAAATTATTTTGTAATAATACGTTTTCAGCAAAGACATTCAGCAAATGAGATTGTATTTCCGAAAAAAATGATAAAAGCCAACTTATAAGATAATCAAGGTTTTTGTATTTGTAACTGTGTAACTTAGGATTGTTAGGTCGTTGCGTATGGTTCGAATTTGCTGTATTAATTTGATAATGCAGCAAATGTCTAAACATTCATGGTGGTGTCTGTTTGTTCTATATCGTGTCTCCCTACCACTTTCGCGCAACGACGCTCTGTGTGTTTTTTAGGGAATTGACTAGTTGGAATCTGGGACCTGTTGCTGGTAAGGAGACTCCAGACCACACATGACATGTAGAATTCAGAAGAGTTCAGTGAGACTAGCGATGATATAACCAAATACTAAATGATCTCAGCGTCAGCTCCACTGCACTCCCTGTAAAAGAATCTTAACACTAACTAAATTTAGTGGAAGGGGTTCTAGGCTTTCCTATTTTTAGTTAGCTGATAAAATAACGTCGAAAAAGCAGTTAAGTTTACCATTTGAAATTTAATTCTACTCACAAAACATTGTTTATAAATTGCACTATTGATAAACGGGAGCGTTTTAATACAGGATGGTAAAAACCAACTGCGTTCAACAAAAATGTGAACGAATATTCCCTGAGTGGGTTTCCAAGTTCTACAATGGATCGAAGGATGACCTATGCAATATCACATCTATAATCTAGGTTTAAATTAAGGGTCTCAATGTTAACCTTAAGCTCCTCCTACAAAAAATCTGTCTATCCAATGAGAAACGTTATACTTTTCGTGGTGGGGCAATGTTTTTAAAGTTTGCAACGTAACAGAGACGCTAAAAAGTCTCACGCTAAAACCTGCAGCTGGTGTGGTCCTTTTAGCATTATCGTAAGATCTATACTGGAGGGCTCTATCTCTTAACATGGGCTGGGGGGTGGTCCTAATGTAACAGACACGCGAAAAAGTCTCACGCTAAAACTTGCAGGTGGTAGTGGCCCTTTTTGTGTTATCGTAAGATCTACACTGTTTTTCTGGAGGGCTCTAGCTTTTAACATGGGCTGGGGGGTGGTCTTTGAAAAAGTCTCACACTAAAACTGCGGGTGGTAGTATTAGAGGTAGGCTGGCGACGTGGGTGTCCAGTCCGTCCCTTATCGTAGGGCCTTCGAGCTTAACATGGTTCTGCTCTCGGCTTCTGTTATCGTTTCTCCCCTCGGAACTTCGTCGGTCTCATGGTGGGAAGGTACGACATGCATTTAGGCATTCTTGTGTTAGTCTGTGGTATTCCATTTGCTCACTCGTTACTCGTATTACTTTGGTTAATTTAATGTCACGATTTATTCGGAGCTATGTGACATACTTCTGGATTTGCTTATGATGTCAGGGTTTTCATGGAAGGTGTTGGATTTGCCTGACACCTTACATATGGTCTTGCCTTATAGTTGAAACAAGTGTCAAGGAAGGCAATGTTACACGGAGAGTTATTAAAAAATATATTTGCTTACTTGTCTAGGTCCGAGAACTTTACGAAATGCTTAATGAAGCATAGTTAAACTTGGAGTCTCTCTGCTCATTTATCAGTCATCAAGATTACTTCCCCAGTTTCGTTTTGTTTTCATGACTTTGTTTGCACACTCGCATTGCACATCGCTAGTTATCTGCTGAGAAGTATTTTTATTAAAACTAGTAAGATATCTTCTTGTATTGCGCATCGAGAACAAAGCAAATGAAATTTGAATTTTTGACAGTCATACCACTATTCCAATAGGAACAACTTGCAGAGTAGACGAGCGTTCTTTGTGCACTAGTACATTAATAAATTTAATTAACGTCAATTGGCTCGTGTCCACCGTAAGGCACAGCGATTGTCAGAGTGTATTTGTGCAAACAATATCATGTCAGTTTAGAGGCTTAATGGAAATAGAATATTTCAGTAAATTACTAACTTGTGAATTTTCAAGTGGTTTTATGAGAAAGTCAGGTGCGTTGAATTTTATGTTCATTTGCTGTGTAAGTACAATAACAATACTGGTGCAGTCATTATTTGCAAAACTAAAGAAAAAAATTAGCAATATTCAGGGCCAACATTTTATTCTGAGTCATTTTGTTTTGCAGTCAGATGGCAAGTATAAATTTCTTTGTAACGGATTGTTTCCTTGCGGACGAATTGTTAGATGTAGATGTACCAGCTAGTCTGGATTTCGCATCGTGTATCATGAGCACCACATATTTCGGTTCAAAACTATTTTTTTTTCAAAGTTCTGTTTCCGTGCGTTTGAATTTTCATAACTCAATTTCAAAATAAGTCTTACACATTTCTCAGATACCTAGTCGACACGTATAAAAAAGATTTTTAAATATGTACATAAGAAACTTTCAACTTGTAGTATATTCTGTACTGTGTAGTCTGGGAGGGCAATATCCAACCGCTTGAAGGAACGCCATGAAAGTAGGAGACTTAGGAAAGAAGTCTTTACTTTTGCAGGTAACTTGCCTAAAGAAGGCCATGGTTAAACGGAGCAAAAGGAGGAAGATGAATTACCTTGAAATAAACACTCTTCCATTTTCCAAAGCTTACTACAAAGGAATGAGACACAATTGTCTTACTCGGTACTTCCAACTGCAGATATTGCTATTAATCCCATGCACAGCACTTTGTAAATTACCCCAACCAATAAACACTATTTCTCCTTTATTTAGGTACTATAACTTCACTTGTTTTGTTACAAAAAGTCTTTGTGTGGTTATCGTTGTTTCACGAACCTGTTTAGTTCGACTTGTAGTATCATACCTGTTTGAAACACCGAGTCTTTTTTAGGGACAGGATGACCTTTCTGAGTCAACTCTTTGGAACATACAACCAAAGTTTACACCATATTGTCTTCTCTGAACAACTATTGTAAATTGTCAAGTAGTTCATAATTTAATAACTCGTTATGTGTCACTGAAAGGTTAAACGAGCATTATTAAACTCAGGTGACAAAAGTCAGGTGTGGGTCCTAATATTGTGTCGGCCAGGCGTAATGTAGGAACTGGACGTTCCATGGATTCAACACGTCTCTGGAAGTCCACAACAGATGAGCTATGCTGCTTCTATAAACGTCCATAATTGCATAAGTCTCGGCTGTGCAGAATGTTGTGCACGAACTGACTTCTAGATTATGTCACGTAAATGTTCGATGGGATTCACGTCGGACGATCCTGGTGGGCAAATCATTCGCTCGAACTGTGCAGAATGAACATCAAACTAATCGGAAACTATTGTGGCCTAGTGACATGTTATGGAACTTGAATCCATGAGTGGCAGCAAATATTTTCTAGGTTGTCGAACGTAGCTATCTCCAGTCAATGATGTATTCAGTTAGACCAGAGGACCCAGTCCATTCCGTGTAAACACAGCCCACACCATTAGTGAGCTACTAACAGCTTGCATAGTGCCTTGTTGACAACTTGAGTCCATGGCTTCGATGAGTCTGCGCCACACTCGAACCATACTTGTCAGCCCTTACCAACTGAAACCGCTACACACCTGACCAGGCCACAGTTCTCCAGTCGTCTAGGGTCCAACCTGCATGGTCACGGGCTCAGAAGAGGCGCTGAAGGTGATATCGTCCTGTTAGCAAAGGCAATCGTTCCCGTCGTCTCTTAAAACTTGCCACTTAACACCAGATTTCACCGCACTGTATTAACGGATACTTTCGTCGTACATCCCACACTGATTTTTTGCGGTTGATTCACGCTGTGTTGCTTGTCTCTTAGCACTGACAACGGCACGCAAACTCCGTTGCTTTCGGTGGTTACTTAAGACCGTCGGCCACTGTGTTGTCCGTGGTGAGAGGTAATACCTAAAATTTGGTATCCGCAGCACATTCTCAGCACTGTGGATCTCCGAATATTGACTTCCCTAACGGTTTCTGGAATGGAACATTCCATGTGTCTTGCTCCAACTACCTTTCCACGTTCAAAGCTACTAAAAAAAAAAAAAATGGCTCTGAGCACTATGGCATTTAACACCAGAGGTCATCAGTCTCCTAGACTTAGAACTACTTAAACCTAACTAACCTAATGGCATCACAACATCCATGCCTGAGGCAGGATTCGAACCTGTGACCGTAGCGGTCACGCGGTTCCAGACTGGAGCACCTAGAACCGCTCGGCCACACCGCCGAGCATTCAGAGTTTGTTAATTCCCATTGTGCAGACATAATCACGTCGGAAATCTTTCACATGAATCTCCGCTGCCCTTTCATATCTCTTGTACGCGGTACTGCTGCCATTTGTATATCTTCATATCGCTGTCCCACGACTTTTACCACCTCAGTGTAAGTAATCTTCATTTTCTTGCTGACACCATTTTTTAGAGGAAAAAATCAAATATTAACACTGGTCATCTTCAGAAACCAACTGATATACTCTGTAAAAGCATTAGTTTAGACTCTCTAATACCACAAAAGTCCCACAGCCATTTATACTTATCTTTGTGAGTAACAAGGAATTACTTCCGAAAAACGGTTTTAAAATACGTAAATATTGTAGGCTATTGCAGCAGTGTCGTGTGTTTTTTATTCATAAAATATTTAATCCATTCGTGATTCACAAGGATACTGATGTCGAAACTTTAACTTGCTGGTTCTTACGACACTACACTAAGTGGCTTGTTTAGCACTGACCGTCAGCGTAATACGGTGCGGTCGTCTTTATTCGTCAGACGTAGTGTGGTGCAAGTGTGAGTAAAATCGTGCCGGCTGTGGAACTCTTGAGCGGCCCCTTGCGAGCACCTAATGCCCCGCGACACAGCTGTGGTCGCGCCTGCTGCGTCTTGCACTTGAGTGGTAGCCGGGGGGAGCGCGGGAACGCATCACCGCGTGCCGCTGCCGTCACACAAATGCAAATTGCGCCCCCCCCCCCCCCCACCCCCTCCAGACAAAGGCTTTCTTTTTTCCTGTCTGCACTTTGCCTGCTCCCCAACTTCCACACACCGCCCTCCTCCTCGTACTGCAATATCGCACGGTGGCGGAGTCTGGGAGGCGGGGTTGCGGAAGGGTGGAGGCGGACATCTAAGACGGCTTATTTACAACTGTGTCGCCCAGCCCCGGGGCTGCCTACCCTCCCGCTGCACCCTCTTAAGAGCGAACTCGCCACCTCGCGACAGTAAATGAACTTTGATCCTCGCTTAAGCTTTCCCCTCGTGACCGCAAAACTCCTCAAAGCGTGTTTGTCGGTGGCAGCATGGTTCCGCGCTTAAAAGGGGCGCCAAAGGGGTGATTGCAGTGGAAGAGCGCTGCTCCTGCCCGCCCCTGGTTTACAAGTTCTTTCCGAGCGGTCCCCGCGTCCCTGCAGATGGGAGAGGGAAATACTTAATGTAACCGTTTTTGTGAGTGCACTCCTAAGTTTTAGAGTAGAGTGGTCGTTCATCGGGGGAGGCTGAACAGAAGAGGGTGCGAAACGCAGGGGGGGGCGAAGGGATACTCAAGCCAATAACTCCAATGACTGCTTAAATTGAATGAGTGTGGAAGATATAACACTTTTCTCTAATGAACGTTCTTGTAGAATTTATAACGTAACACCACTATAGCTCACACGCCATTTTTCAGTGTATGCAATGTGGGGATATGAAAACGTATGTTAGTGAAGACTTGTAATATTTCTCTTGACACCCTCGGTAGGAGGGTAGGTGGGAATCCCACAGTTACGATGTCCTGCTAAATTCGGTGTGTGCTCCTACTGCAGTGCCAGAGACGCGGCGCGCTAAAGTAGCTGTTGACTGCGAGCTAAGAGTCTGCACATCAGCGCCGCGAATCCAGAGTTCCGTCCTTGAGAGGGTTGCACACTTCTCTCTTTCCCCCAAAATAACTTGTGTTATCCTCATTTTTTAATGTGTCATTAGTGTCTACGATATTGGTAATATAGCAATAAGATATATAAAAGGCATTAATAAAATCACGTTGCATTATTCTATTACAGTAAAACATATAAAATGTTTTGGTATGATAATACAATGTTTTGACGATAATAATCTGGTTGGATCAAAGCCAAGTACAGCCGTTTAACACAGTGGCCTTGAAGTTTCAATTATTGCAAGTGAAATGCATTTGTACAAAAATATCAGACGTAATTCTCATGCAGAATAGTAACGAACTCACGCAACTTTGACGACGTCACAATTTACACATCCCATCAATAAAATCGAATGTTGTGCGTGCACAGTCATGACTACTTCACTCAGCATTACAATTATGGAAACAGTTCTACAGACTATGGCTACTCGAATGTATGAATGAGGGGTGTGCTGTTTATAGTAGTCGTTTCCGCCTGCGCTTGGGACGTCATAATTTTTGTTAATATTTTGTTCTTAGTCCCTGTCCACCTTCTCTGATTCGACTTCCTGTATGCACAGTGTTCGGAAATTACCATTACGAACTTCTAGTACTTGTAGTGGCGAGTGAATACATAATGCATTTTCAGTTCAGATGTGTAACGCGTCAACATCTGCTGAGGGAAAAATAACGTCTCTGAGTTTTTGACCTAGTATGTAATACGATAGGCAGAATGGCGTGTACTAAATCAGGCGGTCACCTGATGTCACTTACGTCTGTCTTGCTGCGAGACCTATTCAATTTATGTGCATCTCCGATGCAGTAAATATAGTCCGGTACACGTTTTAGGAATGCGCGGACGTTCTCCTTGTGTATGACGAAGCTAGAGGTAAAGGAAGAGATGCTAGTCGGCTGTATCACGAACGTTTTTCGCAACGTAACAAGCCATCGCAGCAGCTCCGAGAAACAGATATGTTCACCACGAAGAAGGCCTATAGACTTTAGTGCTGCACGGTAACGCTGCACGCACGAATTTGATAGAGATGAAGTGCATCGCGTTGAAGAGAACCCGTCAGCGAGTACTCGAACAAGCGCGCAAGCAGCAAGTGTCAGTCACAGTATCGCCTGAGACGTTCTGCTTTAGCAACCGTTATATTTGTAAGGATAAAAGCTATGGATCCACCCGTCTTTCCACAATGCATTACCTATTACACGCGGTTCCTTTACCGCTGCATAGATGCAACGTGAAGTTCCGTTCACTAATGGATGTAAATTCACTAGGGGCTGTGTTCGGAATTCGTGAAAAACCCATGTCTCGACAAACGAAAGCCCTCGTGCCAGGCATGTACCGTGATTTCTGCAGCAGTTAGCTATTAACGTGTGGTCAGGTACTTTGGACGGTGACGTGAATGGGCCATACCTCTTTCCACTCAAGCTAAATGGTCCTGCATACCTCAACTTTCAACAAAACGTATTTGATCCGTTCTTGGAAGCTGTGCCACCGAATCTCCGTCAGGAAAAGTGGTCTGAGCATGATGATGCACCACCTCACTTCTAACATGCGGTTCGGAGGCATCTCAACAGAAGATACGATAAAAGATGGATAGACCAAGGTGGGCCAATCGCGTGGCCGCCACGATCTAACTTCTATGGACTACTTCTTGTGTGGTCGTACACCAAGTTAAATTTACGAGACTCCTGTAGAGACAGACAAAGATCTGTTGGCACTAGAAATTGAAGAGACACCAGGTGGGATGGAGTGTATGTGCAAGACATACTTGAAGGTACGACATCTGTCAGGAACTGGGGGTAGGTGATGCCACGTCGCTAGTATGTAACAGGCTGGGACTTTGGTTTAGGTGGTGTGCTTCGATGGCCAAGGAGGTTAAGGCGACCACTCACTTTAAGCGGGAACTCTGGGTTATAATCCCGGTGCGGCACAAATCTTTACCTATAACAGTTGACTCATTACAGTGTCGAAATGGCAGCTAACGTCATTAAAACCCTTGGCAAACAATTTCCTGTGATTTTTCGGTTCTCCTTGTGTACACATGTACCATGTTTGAATTGTTTTGACAGCAGGTAATGTCAGCGTTTTGGTCGAGTAATGTGCTGCCTGCATTGTTTTCTGCAGGCCACAAAACGAGCCACGTTGGCAGGTCATCAAGCAAATAAAAATTATAGTGTGTTTCGCGTAGCAGGTGGCTTTCCAACTTCTTGGTCATTTTCGAGAGTCTTAGATTTCATCCTACATTATTCTCTCAAACTTTGCAGTCTAATTTGGAAATTGAAGTACGTCAAAGTGTAAACAGTTCTACTAAAGTGCTTGTTATGGGGAGGTGTTCGGTCTTCCCAATGATTCTCACAACCACCCAACCATACTCCTCAAGTTTTGATTCTTACCTGTGTGTGAGAGGAATTGAATGAATTCTTAATCAAATTATGACATCGTATGGAAGAATGACTACATTTACAGGCGTCTGGTAAACCTGATCTACATACTTATGGACAGAATCAACGTGAGATCGAGTCGTATAAAATTCGAGGTGGTGCAACATTAACTATTAGACAAAACTGGCATTTATTGAGCACCACTACAGCTATAGGCCAAGCATTTCCCTTAGTTTAGTTAATACCATAAAAAGTTTTGATCTACAAGGATTGTCCAGAAAGTAAGTTCCGATCGGTCGCGAAATGGACGCCACAGTGAAAACCTGATGAAACTTTGCACAGATGTGTTGGGTAGTGGCTCTTGTATGACCGTCGATCACATAAGACACCCTTTTCAGTTGTGAGCGCACTGTGAGCGAGTAAAGGTGCCTAGAACAACGATGCATCCCGCCAAGTAGGAGGCCCCACTGAGAGGCTTCGCCTTAATGAATGCAGCCCACCTAACACAACTGCCACGCTCTTCCTTCTTCATGGCAGTTCTCAGCCGCACTCGGCAGGGGCAGTGAAGACGCTCCTGCAGCCTTTTCGGTGGGAAGTGTTCGATCACCTATAACACAGCCCTAATTGACTCGTCCTGAGTGTCCGTTCTTCTCACATGAAACGCTGGATCCGAAGACAACACTTGGGAGTAGGCTACGTGCTACAGACCAGCGTAGAGAATTATCGGAAAGCACAGGCGGCAGTCTTCTATGACGATGATGCTGGAAATTTGGAATAACTCTCCGACAAATGTCTAAGTCGGAACGGCGACTATGTAGAGAAGTACCTGGAAAGTGTAGCTAACTCTTGCAAACAAAGTTTTTCTGATTTTTCATTGTGGTTTCCATTTAGTGCACGATCGAAACTTTCTTGCTGGACCACCCTCGTATTTTCATTTGCTTAATGGTTCTTCAAAATATAATTAAAAAAATAACACTGTGTTTGAATAGTAGCTTCAACTCTTTCGCAACTGATTTTGTTCATATCAGTTTTTGCGATGTGCAGTATTTTTGTTAAAAAATATCTTGTCATTCCTGGCTGGGGTATCCCACGGAGTGGATTCAGCCATGTAGCGGTAAAGGTGTTCTTCTGCCGATCACATCGGTTCCTTTACTTGCTGATGTGTGAGAGTTGTGTGTTTGTGGAGTGCACGTGAGAGTAATGGATGCATCTATAGTACACGGTTATATTTGTGCTGTATGAAGAGGATGAGGGCAGGGTTTCGGTGGAACCTGGGTGCCGGATCTTAGCCTACTCCTATAGAATAGCACCCAGGGAACCACAGTGCTTGATGTCCCTAACTGACGGACGGATCATCACAACGGTGTCGCATATTCTCACTTCGTGAGACACTGCTGAGATATTTAGAATTTTAACAAGGATATTGGCTCAAACATTGGTGGTCAAGGACCTTAGGTCACCTCTTCACTACCCCTTACTGACCGACTACTCGCAGTGAAAAATTCAGCCACCACCACGATTCAAAAAGACATCACAGAATCGAGGGCCATAGCACAGGCGTACATTAGCGACGTCGACTACAGAGGTGGGTTTGAAAGGAAACAAATGAAAATTATTTCCTGCTGCATCACAATTTGAAAGAAAATCATGTCCGTAAAGTAAGAGCATTCCATGATTGCTTCTTGGCTGTGTTTAAAATGTAATCTTATACCAATGAGTATATTCATGGTTTTGTAAAATTATGTTGTTGTGCATTTACCAAGCTTCCACTTCGATAAAGATCTTAAACCACTGGAGGCCACAGTAAAAGAAGACAGAACGCATTAAAAGTCGACTTATGAAAAAAGAGTTTGTCAAGAACAATTTCTGCAGGTGAAAAATCTGGAGTGGAGTACTCGCTCTGGTCTCAGCACGTGTGTGCTCCAGTGTCGTGATGTTACTCAATGTGTGAATTAATCAGTAACAGGCAAGAAATGATATACTGAGAAGTGCTCCACTAGATTAGATTGTATCAATATTACGACTTTGGAAGGTGATAGCCTTTATGTGGAGGTTCGTTAGTTTAGGATAGGCACGATAAAGACACATTGAGATCTCATAATGGCGGGCACGAAATGATTTGATAATGTATTTGTGTCAGAGCAAATATAAAATCTACAAAACGTTTTAGAACCATATTAGGCAAAACAAGAAGAAGATCTAAACGTACAGTTCTTCAGCCAATTACTGAACGTAGAGTTCGGCATGGCTATCTGGTTCTTAAATAATTATTTATACGAACATAATAAGGAAAACTTAATACAGGTAGTTTGAAGACTTTGTCTTTCATACGTTCTGACGACCATATCATAAATCAGAATTCTGGTGCCGTCAAGCAGATTGTAGAGTAAAAGAGAGAGAGAGAAAGAAAGAGAAAAAATTTAAAACCTCACTTTAGCTACATGCATTGTTAACTCTTCCCTAAGAATAAATATAAAAGAGATACGTTACAAGTAGTGTTGAGTTTAGATGGATTTCTACGGCGACCATGACTTGAGAAGTGTATTATTCGTAAAAAAAGTCAGCTGAAGAAATTAAACTGCTTGATCAAATATGTGAAACAGCAATAATAGGAGGAGGAATCGAAATGAACGAAATGAAACTTCACAGATTGGGACAGTGTGTGATGTTTCTGAAATGATTACAAAATCGATTAAAGTTTACAAAGAAGTTCGCAGTATAAGCCCACACAATACTACAAAGTAGTACGCCTCTGGCGTGGATGCGTCCACTGATTGGCGTAGTGCATCATGAAACCTGAGGTAATCTCCTGAGGCAAGCTGGCCTACAACGATTGCAACTGGTCCTTGATATCCTGGACACTGGTACTGAAAAGGAGTTTATGTCCAAGCTATTCCCACATATGTTCTATCAGTGACAGATCAGGAGATCTTGTTGGCGATGGGAATACCTCAGTTTCACGCAGACACGAGTTTCAGTTATGGACAAGCGGCACGGCGTTACTGTAACATAATGACGCAGCGTGTCCATGACGTGCCGTTTTGTCATCATAGTTCCCTCAATCACTACCAAGCAATACCTGA
The DNA here is from genome assembly GCF_023897955.1 of Schistocerca gregaria. Taxonomy (NCBI): domain Eukaryota; kingdom Metazoa; phylum Arthropoda; class Insecta; order Orthoptera; family Acrididae; genus Schistocerca; species Schistocerca gregaria. Next base: position 509,204,818 of record NC_064923.1, read on the forward strand.
AATCATACTTGATGGCTCCCCACACCATCAACTCAAAACTAACATCGCTATTCCCCTCCCAAACACTGGAGGAATGGAGTCCCGATGGTGGTCATCTGGCGTACTACGGAGCGGTGTTTAATCGCTGAACACAATTCAACGCCGTTCATCAGAAATTAATGCTTTCCATTCAGTGAACCAAACAAAACGTAGGAGTTTGTATTGTGGTGTTATCGGCAACCTTCCCATGGTACAGGAATTGCCTAGTCCGGCACCTATGGCGCAATATGACACAGAAAGTTGCAGGCGGTACTTTACTTGTTATCGAATGCCAGTTGGAAGTCTGAAGGGTACTTGGAACATAATACGGCCATCCACCCTTGATGTGGTCAGGTGTGGTTATCCGGAACCTTGACTACGAGTGTGCTACCATTACGTTCCGATGCAATCCTACATAGGGTCACTGTCACATCCGAATTGTTCACAAATTTGGATATTGCATGATTTAACTAGTCGGCAAAACGTACACACACAACGAGGCCTCTTTCAAATAGTCTGGTGCTGATAACACTAGCCCGTACAACCACACGGCATCTTCTCGTCGTTACCGGTGATTACTCGATATCAGATACTGTGTTACACACCTTGTCTGACGCTGCATACGCTGACTATATTGATAAGAACATTAAATACGAACAAAACTGATGCACTCTAGTGACAGTTCTATCACAGATAATTGCAACTCTAATCATTTACAGACCCCCTGATGACGTGTTCATGTACGAAGTTAGATTGACAGCCGATCATGTCTTCTATGTGCTCCACTATTTTGTCAGGCAAAGTATTTGGGTTATAGACATGTGTAACGTCTAAATCAGTGGCTCCAAACTTCTTAGTTCGTGGGCCACATTGACTCCTGCACGAAGTTATAAGGGCCAACATCTACCTAGTGGGATTAAAGCACCCTAGCACTCCATGATAACCGTAATGTAAAGCTAAAGGAAAGATGAAATCGCAAGAATCTAAGGTTGTCGGAAGAACTACGATTTTTATTTAATTTTGATTGGTGGACGTACCTGAACGTAATTCTGGCGTGTTTTATTCTGGCGAATTTCACCGACAAAAACGTATGTCACTGCACATTCTTCACGAAAGCGTCCTGCAAAGTTAGCGAAATCTCAAAATAATTGTTAGCAACACCATTACTGCAAGACGTAGCAGAGGTAGAGTATGTCAACGCATTGTTATTTCAAGCGGCGCATCAATAAGTTTAGTTATGTAGTCTTGTAGCGAGTAGCAGAGCCAATTTCGCGGTGTATTGGTCGCGATAGGCCTCGAAACTCAGTTGTTCACAGTATAGGTACCACCTCAAATATTTGGCGGGCCGGATACCGGGGATGTCCGGCCAGCTAACGCAGAATGGTTTGCCGGGCCTCGCAGGCCAGTTTCGGCCCGCGGGACGTAGTTTGGAGACCCCTGGTCTAAATCAATAATTTCATAAAAGTCGCATCCGCTTATTTCCCAAAAAAGTCCTAATATGTCGCATATCTTAATTACCACCAATTTCGTATACATTACTATATATCCAGAAATCACCAAACATGTGTTACAAATCTAGCAGGTGCCTTATATCATTACATTTCTGATTGATCTTTCATTCTCATATTACATTGTAATATATGTTATTCGAACTTGGTACTCCTCTCATATGTTCTGTGCGAATGTGACGTCTGCAAGAACGGCCCTTTCGGACTAGCTCTCTTTGAAGTTAATAAAAAGGGAGTTTTACTCACAATTTTCTGGAAACACTTTATCTGAAATGACTCGAAAAAGACAGAAGAAATATTTTCGCGACTGCAGTGTCAATGACTACACGAGGCTTATTGATTTTGTCGGTGAAAACTGTCTCTAGCTCATTGTCCTACCGGTGAACCCTGGGAACCCTGGTCAATGAAGCAATAGTAGATATATGACTGGATTCCATGAATGTCTTTCCTCGATATTTTACGCATGTGCAGTTGCTAATGAACTAATTTTGCTAACCTTTCATGTCAGACAAGGTCTAGAATCTACGAAAGAGCAATGTATCATGTAAACGTCCATCATAAAATTTATTCGCCTGCCCCATCATACTTTCTGTATCTGCCATTTGCTTGTAGTGTACTTCATCGTTCTATTTTATCGTCACTTTATACTACATTGTTATGATAAACCTTTTACAACAGTCCCCTTACGGTGGTAACTGCGTACACCGGCGTCTAGCTGTAATGAACTGAGAGTGCACGCGAGAGTTTTGTTGGAGATTTGCAGATTAAACACACCTCACCAATTGAATCTACTGGGGTCCCCCATCTGTTGCTATCGACAAATGATGTTCCTTACGCAGCAGTTGACAGCACCAGGTTAAGGACTCATCGAGATTTCGTACTAGTGTTAAGTGCACCTCGTAGGAGAGTGAGGTGCTTGACTTCAATAATCAACACTTCAAATAAATTTTAGCAACGCCAGGTTCAGCTAGTGTCTGCATGTCTTGCCGCAGTGTAGTATCGAAACAATTTACACCATTGATTTCACACAGCACATCAATTCAAGACTGCCTAACCACATTTTACGGTACACAATGATTCTCGATCATCACATTCACGTCTGATTTAATAATTACGATCGTCAACAAAGTACCGATCGTTTCCGTTGTCTTTGACTATTATACTGGCCTTAATTGACAATAATTAAGTCAGCGTGCAACAGTTCGTAACACTCGTGACCGAAACGCGACCGTTTGCTTGGGATGACGCCGCGAGACACACAGAGCGTTGACAAATGGCGCTCCCGGCATCAAACTGTTTGGTCAACCAGGGACCTGGAGTTTTCTTATGATTGGATATATGTTTCGGGTGCTATCAGTCAGTAGACAGCAAGCACGTTCTTATCATGTGGCTACCGCCGTTCCATGTCAGCTGACTGCCATGCTGGAAGTCCGTGCCATCAAAACGTCACGTTGTCCTTTTGGTCAGACTGAAGGTCTGAGTATTGCACCTCCTTACGAAACCTGTTTAATACAAGTGTTACAATCGCAGTCTGAGGGTGCATAACATCATCTTGGTTCCTTAATATGAAAATATTTTTCGGCATCAAATTTTTCTTCAACATTGGGGAACTTTCCACGTTCTTTTCTTTTTTGTCGGGTCACTGAACTTTTCTTCTTTTTGAGGACAATGAATTGTTCTGGCATTCAATCTACTCAAGTTACGTCAAGACACAATCTTCAGCCTCTATAAATCTTTTTTTTCTTTTAATTCTCCTGATTCCTAAATTACTTAAAGAGCTTCAATTGTCTTCTCCCTTCCACCTATTGTAACAAACAGTCTTTCATTTGAAGAACTGTAATGTTTATTTTTGTTAATGCCATGGCTCAACAGTTGTTCATACTCACTGTTTGCAAAGCATCTCATGATTATGTTGATGGTGATCACGTGTAACTCGACGTGCTATTATACAGATGGTGAGACAGTTATTCTCACCATCCTGCCAACACGAAAGAAAAACGCAGATTGGGGTCTTGTAGATTTTTCACAGCTTTGTTTGGCAGACCACCGGTGTCAGAAATTACCTCTGCCACGAAATACAATAGCCTAGTTTTCAACGTTTCTTAAACCTCTAAAAAGGCCACTGCCAATTTCCTTTTGTGTCTTTCCCCAATCCGATCCTGTGATCCTTCTCTAATGACCTCGTCATCGACAGGACATTAAACTATTCCGCCGTTCTTTCTTCGCTTCCTTCCTTCTGTGCTTATACTCTCCTGTATCCATAATATCACCATAGATTCTCTAACGATAAATGAATTTATAAACTTCAGTTAACAGATTTTACCTCCAAACGTGCAGTCGTGTTTTTCTCGTTTTGATGTGAGAATCCCGCTTATAACGCTTGCAAAAGTGTTTGTCGTGCATCCTGTATTCGATTAGATGGGCTAATATTAAATGGGTGGGGCATTCGGAGCGTCGAAGTTCATCAGAAATGCGGTTAACGTGATCACACCCAAGGGAAATATGAGTGTGCCGTAACTTGTCATACATAAATAACGAAGGGCGTGATGGAAGCAGTGTTGTGATTTGCATAACTCGTTTAAAAGTTAAAGAAAAGATTGTTTGAACGCAGATGAGTTACACTGCTAGCTTACGATTGAACTGAGCTAATGATACCTGTGTCACGCCTTCCAGAAAACAACCTGGTATCTGGAGTTGTTGATAACTTCACATGGATATATTTCTCCATTATTATTATCTGTATGAGGTTATTTACAGCTTCCTCCTGAGTAGGACTGGTCATTTAAATGATTTTAGTGTACTTTATGCAAAGTGTGGACGGTTCTAAACAGTGCTATACCTTTCACTACACTTCATCCCACGATTTCAGACATAGAGCTCTACACATTACGCAGCATGGATCACAGTGCACTAGTGATGGCGAGGATTACATCAGTTTTAAGATTCCACGTTCGACGGACCTCGAAGCATTTACCCTTATACTTCAATCCCTTCTTAGCCGACTGATCATTAATGCTACCATGAGACGGGGCTGAGCCATTGATTAAGAGGCACTTTCTCGTATATGGTTGAATTACATTTATGTCAGGCTCGTTAGCTGAAACTCTTTAGTAGGTATGTATTCGCACGTCGTTTACTCTAGTGTTAAAACCAGCTGTCGTAACTGATTCACGTGTGTGATCGTACCATTCTTGAAAATATCATGAACTCATAAGGCTCGGCATATTTGCCAATGAGAGACTGAACACACCATATGGCGGCTCTTGAACTATTCATTCTAAGCGAGATAGGTCACATTGGCACTTTATGGTCCTTAGTCTTAGGGTAACTTGATAAAAACGACATGTGTCGCTTTCTTCGCACTTCTTCGTTCTCAAGGCGTGATCTTTTGCTGCTGTTACTATTCTTTACCACTGTTCTTGTTCTTCGTCTTCTAAGCAACAGATGTGTCTAATCTCTGTCAGTGAATAAATAATTTATAGATGTAGGTAATGACAAAGCAAGGATTATTGTCTCCGCGCTTTATTTGCTCATTACGACTTCACATTTTTATTGTACTTTGCAGAAGTGAGTCAGTATCAGTACTGTCTGCATTCTGCGTTCTCGTAACTTTCTTAGTCTAGTGAATGATTCCTCTGTTCCTATTTTCCGTCTTTGAGGACCATGTGCAAGCTGGAAACTTCAGCATAGTTATCAAGATAACATCATGATATACTTTAAACCGAGAATTTGTAAACTGGTATTTCACTGTAAACAGTGTTATAATTAATAAAATTCTTTTCCGGGCTATTATGCCGTGGTCTGATGGATTTCGCATTGTAATCCAACGTTTCGTCCCCATCTCACTACTAGTAGTGAGACAGTGTGTGTTTCGGAAGTTAACAGAAGCCACGAACCCCCTTGAAGATGTCCTCCGCAGATGGGGACGAAACGTTGGGTTACAATGCGAAATCCATCAGACCACGGCATAATAGCCCGGAAAAGAATTTTATTAATCATGACAGTTCCGGCCGTGAAAGTTTACATTTTACAAACAGTGTTATATTTTTGAGCATATCTTTTGCAATGCTCCGACAAGTAGTTATAATATGTGCTAAGAAAATCTGTTATTCATCTAAACTAACCATCATCTATATATTTTTGTAGTTCTCAATAACTTATCGTTGAGGAAACTGTATGTGTCATTTGCACGTAGCGTAGGTTTTTGCAGTGAAGGTATCTGAATCAGCGAGTGTCAGATGCTGCACTCTATCTAGGGTCATGGGATACACTCACAATCATCTTATCAGCATCTGCAATGACACCATCAGTCAGTGGCCTGTTTTGTAATATAACAGTGAGTCATTTTTAATGTTCCAAAATATAGAGCAATATACTGAGTCCTGTGGATACCCTTTTATGACATTCAGTGTAACCTTGTCAGTGTTAATTTCGTACTGTATTAATGTATCTTGCAGTTATTCTATTAAACTTCAGTAGAGCAATACAGAAATATCCTTTCCCACAAATCATTTCATTAGACCAGGCAGCCATAAATCGTCGAATTCTGAGGTATTATCTTTCATGATCGCAGTACAAAAAATGGTTCAAATAGCTCTGAGCTCTATGGGACTGAACTTCTGAGGTCATCAGTCCCCTGGAACTTAGAACTACTTAAACCTAACTAACCTAAGGACATTACATACATCCCTGCCTGAGGCAGGATTCGAACTTGCACCCATAGTGGTAGCGCGGTTTCAGACTGTAGTGCTTAGAACCGCTCGGCCACCAGGGCCGGCGATCACAGTACAGGTTTAGCTGTTATGTTGAAAACAACATCGCGTAATGGTGTCGTATCTAAATTTGTTTTAGTATTAACTAATTTCATAGAATACACCTGGCCAAGATTTGCGCTCCCTGTACGCTCCATGAGCACAGCGGAATCCGCTCAACACTCCGGCTTCCCCCATCACTATGCTATTCTCAGCACGTGTGTAAGTGAGCAGCTCTATGTCGAAAGAAGGCTGCACACAGCACACACGGGAAACTTAGAAAGATGTATTTGCAACACAGTACAACTATTTCTAAGAACGAAAATTGCACCATTCTTTTATAAGCAAGATTTTTTCACATATGTTTATTTTCAACTTTTTTACTTCATGTATGTCTCTCCGTGTGAAAGATTCCAGAGTTAAAACTTCCTGCCGGCTGGAGTGGCCGAGCGGTTCTAGGTGCTACAGTCTGGAACCGCGCCACCGCTACGGTCGCAGGTTCGAATCCTGCCTCGGGTGTGGATGTGTGTGATGTCCATAGGTTAGTTAGGTTTAAGTAGTTCTAAGTTCTAGGGGACTGATGACCTCAGAAGTTAAGTCCCATAGTGCTCAGAGCCATTTGAACCATTTTTAAAACTTCCTCTCATTCGGATCTCTCGGAGGAGAACACATTGAGAGTAGACATATTTGAGAGGAAGAAAGGGGCAGTGAAAGGAGGAAAGATACGGATTGGAACATGGAATGTGAGGACACTTCTGCTAGCAGGAAAGCTAGAGAATGCAAAACAGAAGATGAAAAGGAACAGATTGGATGCCCTCCGTTTGTGTGAAATGAGATGGGGAGAGAATGGAAAGATATAAAGTGGAGATTATAAACTCTTTTACTCAGGGGAAATCAAGAGTGTTGAAAATGGAGTAGGAATATGTATAGGACAAAAGTTGAAAAATATGGTAATGAAAGTACAATATATTGATCTAAGACTAATGATGATACGACTGAAGGGTAGTTCAAAAGATTTGGTATTAATACAGGTATATATGCCAACCTTCTAGCACAGAGATGAGGAAGTGGAACAATATTATGAAAAAAATACAAGAACTCATCGAGAAAGAAAATAGAAATGCCTGCATTATCATCACGGGGGACTGTAATGCAGCGGTGGGTGAAGGAAGAGATGAAGATACAGTAGGAAAATTTGGATTAGGAATAAGAAATGAGAGAAGTGAACGACTAATTAGTTTCTGTAAAGAAAATTCATTAGCAATGGGTAACACATTATTTGAACACCACAAAGGAAGACGTTACACATGGATATCAAATTTGAATAGGGAAAGATATCAGCTGGACTACATCCTGATACAAAAAAGGTTTAGGAACTGTTTGAAGAATGCTAAAGCTTATCCAGGAGCAGATATAAATTCAGACCACAACCTAGTGTTAGGGAGAAATAAAAGTGAAGTTGAAAAAAGTCTGGAGAGGGAAAGCAAAGGAAAGACTAAACATAGAAAGACCCAAAGAGGTAGGAAAGGCATCAGATTTGGAGAACAGATTTATGGAAAAATGGCAAAGAGGTAGTGTTGATGAAAGTGTTAATGACAAGTGGATAAAAATGAGGGAACGACTCATGGACTCTGCCAAAGAAATACTAGGAATTAGAGTATCCCAAAGCACCAGGAAAGAATGGATAACAGAAAACATGTTGAAAAAGATGGAAGAGCGCAGAAAGTGGAAAAGTGTAGAAACTGAAGAAGGCAAAAAGAGGTACAGGAATCTGAATAACGAGTTAAGAAGAGAAACTGAAGAAGCAAGAGAAAAATGGATGAAACAGAAATGCGACGAAATAGAGAAAATGGAGAGAGAGGGGAAGTATGAAATAATGTATAGACTGGCTAGTGAGAGGAATAACAAGGAAAGAGCAGATGGTACTCTAGCAGAAGAACCACAGGAGGTTTTGAGCAGATGGAAAGAATATATTGAATGTCTGTATAAGGGGGATGAAATGCAAAGCGAAATTAAGGTTGAAGAGGAGCAGTATGTGCCGGAAGATGGAAAGGGATTTACCATCTAGGAAGAGGAAGTAGAAAAGACGCTGAAGGAGATGAAGAATAGGAAGGCATTTGGAATAGATGATTTGCCAGCAGAACTGTTGAAGAGTCTGGGAAACAAGGCAAGAAAAGAAACAGTCTACCTCTGTAACGAGATATATGACAATCAGGAATGGCCTGAGGACTTTGCTGCGACAGTTATGATACCAATAGAGAAAAAGAGAAATACTAAAAAATGTGAAGAGCACCGGTCCATCAGTCTAATTTCTCATGCAGCTAAAGTCTTGCTGAGAGTGTTGAACAAGAGGTTATGTGGCAAGCTAGATAGAGGGATTGCAGAGGAGCAGTTCGGATTTAGAGTAGGAAAAGGAACAAGAGATGCTATTGGCCTGCTAAGAATTATAGGCGAAAGATATATGGAAAGGGGTAGAGAAATCTTTGCTGTTTTTATAGATTAGGAAAAGGCTTTTTACAGAGTTCAGTGGAACAAGCTGATGGATATCTTGAAGAGGAAAGGAGTAGATTGGAGAGAGAGACGACTGATACACAATCAATATTTACACCAGCAAGTAAGGATAAGGATTGGAAATGAACTGTCAGAAGGAAGCAGCATTGGACGAGGTGTTAGACAAGGTTGTTGCCTTTCCCCACTGCTGTGTAACACATAACTTGAAGATATTATTGCGAAAAGTTTAGATGGGGAAAGAGGAATATGTATTGGTGGAAAGAGAATAGAATGTACAAGATTTGCAGATGACGTGGTATTAGTGGCAGAAAGTGATCGGACAGTGAATAACATGCTCAAAGACCTGAATGAAGTTTGTGTGGAATATGGAATGCAAATAAACACAGCAAAAGCTCATCAGTACAAGACGCAGACTGTCTAATGTTAAAATAGGACAATCTACCATTAGCCAAGTAAGTCAATTTAAATATCTCGGAAGCACAATAACTGAAGACTTGAGATGTCACCAGGAGGTGAAAACCCGAATTGCCATAGTGAAGGAGGCATTCAACAAAAAGAGGAGACTCTTAATGTGGCAAATTAGATAAAGGACTAAGAGAAAGGCCTGGCAAATATTTTGTCTGGAGTGTGGTACTATATGAGGCAGAAACATGGACACTGAGACGAGAGGATGAAAAACGTTAGAAGCATTTGAGATGTGGATGTGGAGGAGAATGGAGAGAATAAGCTGGATGGAAAGATTGAGTAATGAAAGAGTATTGGAAAGGATTGGTGAGAGAAGACGTCTGCTGAAGGTTGTAAGAGAAAGGAAAAAGAACTGGTTAGGAGATTCATTGAGAAGTGAGTGTTTGCTAGTAAATGCTTTTTAAGAATTGGTTTGTGGGAGAAGACTGAAAGGAAGAAGGAGATACAAGGTAATAGACGACATAAAAGGAAGAGGATATTATGCAGACCTGAAGAGGATGGCAGAAGACCGGACAGCCTGGAGAACTACCATGTGAAAACCTGCCTTTAGGCAGAATAGTGATGATGATGGTTTATTTCATTAAGGAAACACATTAGATAGTGCTTATATGATGAGGAGAACTACAAAAAAACTGTACGTATACGAATTTAACATTGAGCTGTGATGTTTATGAACCTATACACATTTCGATTTTATAATACATATTATATCTGGAAGTATGATTCGCGATAAAGTCAAGTACATGGAACTATGCAGATTAAAATCGGACATATGTGAACCTTGGTTCAACTCTGTCAGTTCATAAATTAAAAAGGTTTCTCACACATATGTTGAAACAAACGTTGAAGTAACTATTGGCTAGGTTGTGCAGTCGAAGTATTGCTCTTGGGCTGATATTTTATAAAAGTCTTGTAAATACATAGATTTCACGAACATATCATTGAGTTTCGTGCTACACTGTACATGTATCAGCTCAAGCTGGAGGTAATGAGGTACGTAAGCTGCCAAAAGCGATGACAATCTGACAAATAAATCGATATCCGTCTTCAGTCGTGCAATGACTCTTTGAGAAACCGTGATGAAATGTCTCACTTACTAAAACGTAGGCGGTCATATCTGGTCCACACATGACTGCCTTGACTTACGGGAAATGTTCCATGTAACAAACCAGCAGCTAGTTTTTCAATAGGAAAACTTTCCGTTTGATGGTATCAATGCTATCCGCCATATGTTACCAAATGATTCTCCCCTTGCATTAAGAAACTTAATGAATCCAAATAGTATGTGATGTTGACCCACAAAACACGTAATCATTCTTCCTATACATCAGTCAGCTTTTGCCCTATTGGCTGCCTTCAGTTCAACCAACATTCACTGTCGTTCGTCAGAAGACAAGTCCATCATACCGTCTTTCTGGTTGGTGTTGTAATGACACTACAATAAGCGTTTTCCAGGCATAACAGAGCGGTGGCATATTAAGCCCTTTGCATGTCCTTCAAATGAGACGAAAAGAAAGGCCGTTCCCATTTGTCATTGAATGATGCGGCTTCTCTACTGATTATTTTTAGGTAGCTTTGTAGACGCCATAGTATTCCTAATGCAGATCGTAAACCTCATTTAACGCAAGCAGTATTGCCAGCAAACTACTTGGCGTCTCACAAGGCAAATGTTTTGCTCAAGTGGCGTGCGGCTACAGCCTTCATTTTCCTCTTCCTCCTCACCACACAGCCACACTCGCCACTGCACCTGGAGCGTGGACGGAGTGCTCGCGCCCGCTGAGGCTTGCTTGAATAGGCCTGCCGTGGAAAATAATTCTTTAATCTGTTCCTCAGATGTTTTGCTTGGGCTTTCGCCTACAGTAGCCCAATGAAGGCTTTTTTGTTGAAACGAGCGAGTTGATAAGTCATTTTTGCCCCAAAAATCTGTTCGGTAACATTCTAAACATATCTCCAGAGATGAAAACTGGCTACTCGATCAAAAGAGCAAGGGATCCGAACGTTACAGCGCATTAAGGGGAGTGTAAATACGGAACCCTCATTTCATTGGTGTGCTCATACCCTGTTTCTTTATGTTTCTCAACAACTTAAATACTAAAGAACATACTTCTTACTCTACTTACATCGTAATAACTACACTCCTCGAAATAGAAAAAAGAACACATTGACACCGGTGTGTCAGACCCACCATACTTGCTCCGGACACTGCGAGAGGGCTGTACAAGCAATGATCACACGCACGGCACAGCGGACACACCAGGAACCGCGGTGTTGGCCGTCGAATGGCGCTAGCTGCGCAGCATTTGTGCACCGCCGCCGTCAGTGTCAGCCAGTTTGCCGTGGCATACGGAGCTCCATCGCAGTCTTTAACACTGGTAGCATGCCGCGACAGCGTGGACGTGAACCGTATGTGCAGTTGACGGACTTTGAGCGAGGGCGTATAGTGGGCATGCGGGAGGCCGGGTGGACGTACCGCCGAATTGGTCAACACGTGGGGCGTGAGGTCTCCACAGTACATCGATGTTGTCGCCAGTGGTCGGCGGCAGGTGCACGTGCCCGTCGACCTGGGACCGGACCGCAGCGACGCACGGATGCACGCCAAGACCGTAGGATCCTACGCAGTGCCGTAGGGGACCGCACCGCCACTTCCCAGCAAATTAGGGACACTGTTGCTCCTGGGGTATCGGCGAGGACCATTCGCAACCGTCTCCATGAAACTGGGCTACGGTCCCGCACACCGTTAGGCCGTCTTCCGCTCACGCCCCAACATCGTTCAGCCCGCCTCCAGTGGTGTCGCGACAGGCGTGAATGGAGGGACGAATGGAGACGTGTCGTCTTCAGCGATAAGAGTCGCTTCTGCCTTGGTGCCAATGATGGTCGTATGCGTGTTTGGCGCAGTGCAGGTGAGCGCCACAATCAGGACTGCATACGACCGAGGCACGCAGGGCCAACACCTGGCATCATGGTGTGGGGAGCGATCTCCTACACTGGCCGTACATCTCTGGTGCTCGTCGAGGTGACACTGAATAGTGCACGGTACATCCAAACCGTCATCGAACCCATCGTTCTACCATTCCTAGACCGGCAAGGGAACTTGCTGTTCCAACAGGACAATGCACGTCCGAATGTATCCCGTGCCACCCAACGTGCTCTAGAAGGTGTAAGTCAACTACCCTGGCCAGCAAGATCTCCGGATCTGTCCCCCATTGAGCATGTTTGGGACTGGATGAAGCGTCGTCTCACGCGGTCTGCACGTCCAGCACGAACGCTGGTCCAACTGAGGCGCCAGGTGGAAATGGCATGGCAAGCCGTTCCACAGGACTACATCCAGCATCTCTACGATCGTCTCCATGGGAGAATAGCAGCCTGCATTGCTGCGAAAGGTGGATGTACACTGTACTAGTGCCGACATAGTGCATGCTCTGTTGTCTGTGTCTATGTGCCTGTGGTTCTGTCAGTGTGATCATGTGATGTATCTGACCCCAGGAATGTGTCAAAAAAGTTTCTCCTTCCTGGGACAATGAATTCACGGTGTTCTTATTTCAATTTCCAGGACTGTATGTACTGAAAATTATACTCACTTCTCCTTTCCTACTCATAACCTAGAACGATATTGCCAACTACTTCTCTCCTATTACAGTATCCATGTTGAATCACCCTCATCAATCTATGGAGCGGATCTACTAATCTCTTACCTACTAGGAAATAACACCTCTTGGCAAAACACATGCTACAATGTTACTCATTCAGCATTTCTTCTCCTCTGTTCTTATTCTCTGAGCACTAATCTGGACTGTTGATCCAGTCTACTGGGATTCGTACAGTCGGTGCATCGGGCGGGTCGGTGAAGGGTAACGAGGTCGTTTTGCCGCCTAAGGAAGACGAAAACCACACAGAACGAAGCCAGAGCTACTGTGGAACAAGGCAATGTGATACCCATCACTGTCACCCGATGTTGCCATTTTTGTATTCTGGACTGTATCGTAACATCTGTTCTACCGACTTACGCCCTTCATACGTGGCTATGATCTCGTTGAAGAAATGGACGAGATCAGATTTGAAGGTGTTATCGAGGTACGTCAAGTTCGGTTGTGGGAATACCCCTGTCAGCTTGTCTGGGCAGTACAAATGAGGTTTGTTAGTTCTTAAAATCATGGCTAGTAAATTGGAAATGTCGTTCATATCGACACCCATAATGTCTATCACTTCATGAAACAAGTCATAGTGGCCTTTAGGACCATGTGTCTCAACTGTCCTGTGGAATTCCCACTGCCCTGTCACTGTTGCTCTTGCTTTTAATTTCACTGAGCGTTGATTGACTTTTCATTCCGACGACCATTTCTCTTTCGATTTCTTCACATTGTACCAGTGGGCATCTCGCCTTGGCTTCGCTGAACATCCTATTTAATACATTCCTAACTATAGGTGTATTGATATCTTTCCCTGAGAACATTTTTTCAAATGGTTCATAAGGCTCTAAGGACTACGGGGCTTGACATTTGAGGTCATCACTTCGCTAGACTTACAACTACTTAAACCTAACTGACCTAAGGACTTTACACACATCCATGTCCGAGGCAGGATTCGACCATAGCAGCAGCGCGGTTCCGGACTGAAGAGCCTAGAGCCGCTCGGTCACAGCGGCCGGCAAGAATTTTGTCTTTCTTCTAGTGTCGATCAGTTGAAGTTGGTGTTCAGTATCGCACTGTCTACAGTTTTAGATATTTCCAAACGTGTATCATCATTTCTCAGTACTTCGGTATTCCACTTCTATCCACACTGATTCTTCCAGACCACTCTCTCAATCTTCAGCCTACTAATCATTAATATCAAATTGTAATCTTGGACTAAATCTGCTCCTGTGTACATCCTTATAATCCAGTCTCTAATTTCGAAATCTCTGCCTGACCACGATTTCTTTCAGGTACAATCTTTCCCATATCTCCAGTGCTTTTCAAAGTAATTCACTCTCCTTGTGATTTTTTAACAATGTGTTCCTTGTTACTAGCTAAAACATACTGCTGAACTCAGTTAGTCTTTCCTTTCCCTCATTCCTGCCAACATGACCATAATTTCCTCAGAATGTTGTCGCATTCCAATCTCGCGTGATTGTTACATCATCTTCTTCCTTTGTAGAGTGAATTACGCGTTCAGTGTCTTCATATGTTTTCTCTACATTTTCATCTTCTGAGTGTGACGCTGGCATGCATAATTGAATTACTACTGTTAGCGTTAATCGGCTGTCCATTTTGATGAGAGCTGCTGTTCATATACATTCATTTTCACTTTCTTCTTGCTCTTTTTCTTCTTCTTCTTTTCTATCAAGCATTATACCGGTTGGTCAGTTGTACCTTCTCGATCCATCCATCTCTTGGGTCTTTCCATGTTTCTTCTTCCTTTAAGGATGTGTTGTAGCAGTTGTTTTGAAATACGCGCATCGGAACTTGTTTCATAAGTTCTTTCCGTTGTTTTATGTATTACTTAACTTTTTCATTTAAGCTGTAAATTCCTATATTTTTCGGAATGCTCTCATTTTTTAATTGGTCTCTTCTTGTTACTCCTTCTATAGTTCTAAAAAATATCATCCTGGTTATCTGGAGTCCAACTGTGTCCTTTCTTATTTTTCCCTCGAGCTTACTTTTGATGGTGTCCCACATCACTTAAATCTCTCCATCTGCTTTTCAATATCGGCTTCACCGAAATAATGTACGACACAGGGTATGAATCAGAAACTGTTAACTTGTTCAGTAGTTTGGTTTTCTAACATAAATTTACGTCTTAAGAAGTGTGAGCCTTGGAATGCCACAGACTTGACTTTTTGTCGATATGTTTAAATAGTAAATCATACTGTTTATCGATAAGGCCACTTACTTCCAGATTCATTTATTTACAGTCCTGATGTACCAAATCGTTTGCCATTTTCGCAGATATTGATACCACTTTATCCTTCCCGTTTTCGGCGCTACTCAGTTTACCAGTAACGTTAGTTTTGCTGTGGCCTCGCAACGAGCGCTACGCAGAGGTAGCCCAGCAGTAGGGCAGCCACTTTGCTGCTTTCCTTTAAGAAATTTGCCTTCACTGCACCTCTAGAGCCCTTCCTGCCCTGCGCTGTATAGGCCTGTCCAGCTTGTGAGTACCTCCCGGTAACTACGCTAGCGCCGGCTTAGCCTCTACTTCATCGAAGCGTGCTAACCCCCCCCTTCCAGCACGGAAGGTGCTTTGCGATAAGGTGGAGTTCCGTGGGAGGGATCCTATGTTCATTTGACCGGAAAAAAACCTTACTTTCCTTCCGTTTCCCTTCGCTTATCCATACAACAACTAAACTGAACGTTTTGTAGTTCTCATTTCAGATATTCTAGCTACCTACCACATTCAAACATTTGATTATCCACCCTTCGACTTTTAGAAAGTAGAACTCGTAGGTCTCCTAAAACTAATCCGGAATCTTTTGGCAATGCTATGGGGGGGGGGGGGGGGGGGTGACATTCACCAAGAATTTCATGCATCGTGTGATAGTAATAGAAGGCACCATGACAGTTGTTGACAACTTTAATATTATTGTGGGCCATCCGCATTTCTATGACTGATGATACCTTGAGCAGAATAACTGTCCATGTCACAATGGGAAAGCCCGCTAGAGTTGCAGGAGGAACCTGAACAGATATTCATCTGGTCTGAAACAGACGGAACACATCTTGTACGCTGACCAGCGCCAAATCCGCTCCTAAAAATACTGGTCCGTAATTTACAGGAATTGAATAACCAGTGTATCAACATTTGATGATACATACCTCCGGAAAGTTATCAAAAGTTTTTTGAGTCCATGCTACGCAGATTATCACCTGTATTGTTTCTAAAAGCGCGCCAAATTGCGGATTTTACTCTGTAGGAATGGGTTATCTTACATCATCTGCACTAGTGAATGATACGTGGATGTGTAGTACAGTCAGTATTGCTAAATATTTCTTCCTCGTTTCTTAACTTTCCCTAGGCACTAATGTGTAAATGAGGATGCTTGGCGAAGACATAACTGAACCAACAAGCTCCACGTGCAACAACTCACTCACAGCGGTGGAGAAGGCTAACGGCTCCATCCGATTGGCGCTGGATTTGTGCCAAATCAATACAATCATAAAGCCAGACACAGATCGTCCGGAAAAGTTGGAGAAACTCCTGAAAAATTCCATGGTGTTACTGTTTTTCCTTCTATTGACTTGTGGTACAATTTCTGGCAAATTATGCTCCACCCGGACTACAGGAAATACACGGCGTTCCTGGCATTCGGGAAATGCTATTGATTTAAACGATTACCATTCGGGCTAAACGTGTCTTCATCTGCCTTCATTAGAGGACTCGATAGCATCTTAACCAATTACATTAAGCAAAGGGTCATCACCTATGTGGACGACCTCTTGATGGCGGAACCGACGTCGAGAGGACACGGTACGGTCCTCAGAGAAATCCTACAGGCCTTCAAAGAATGCAGCGTAACCGCCAACATCACAAAGTCATGCATTAGGAACCTCACGAGTATAATTACTTGGACATGTTGTGGGGCGGCTGGTGGAATTTAATTTGTTGTTGTTAAATGTTCCTATTACTTACTTTATTGCTGTTGTGTGCCGTTCTCAACACTGGCTCTCTAACTACAATATTGGCAACCAGAAAATGATTAGCAAAACGTGAAGCCTGTAATTAGAATTCCTAGTGCCCGCTTCATCTGAGAAATACATTTATAGCTACAGCTTATAGCTCTGAGGCATTGGGAGAGTGTCTGGGATTCATAATCAAAAAAACTATTCTCTCTAAAATGCTCACTATATTCTGAAAGTCACAGACCAAAAAAGAATCCACACAATACAACTACCAGAGCAGTTCAGAGTCTAATGCGCTGATGCAATTATAAGTGTTTCAATTAAATGTTTAAGTGAATGCTCGCCATAATTTGATGATAATGTTCATCAAACGCCATGCTGAATAATAGCAGAATGTCTGTCCCGCGGCGGCACGTGAAAATACGACATACGCGAACTGAAGATAGATCATTAACGTTATCCCAGAATTAACACTTCACTCGAAAACGATTTCATGGTTACGCGTATCCCGAAAAACGTATTACGGCATCCGAAGCTCTTTATAGCAATGATACCGACGCGATGCGACTCCCGGCACAGGTGGTGCGCTAATAAGCGTCTGGAGTGAACTGGGGCCTTTCTTTCTCGCGCAGCGTTCTTATATATAAAGCCGCGGTGCGGGCGGCTTATGGAACGCCTGATCAAATGCGCTCTCCCGACTAGCTGCTGGGCTAGTAATGCACCACTTGGCTGGCGTTCTACACTTCCATTCAGAAGGGTAGAGGAGGGGAAGTTGCTATGGTGTGCGTCCTTCACGTTCACTCTAACTTACATGGAGAAAGGGGAGTGGTCACTGTGAATTGTGTCCAAGTCACTCCATGCTTTCACGCAGCTACCAGGCTGCCGTCATCTGGTTTGTCCTGTAG
Organism: Schistocerca gregaria; assembly: GCF_023897955.1. NCBI lineage: Eukaryota > Metazoa > Arthropoda > Insecta > Orthoptera > Acrididae > Schistocerca > Schistocerca gregaria. The sequence goes on from NC_064923.1 coordinate 509,222,568, forward strand.
AACAAACAAAAAGAGTGCCTCAGACTCTGATCACTTAATATCTAAGGGTGGGTCACTATGAAATGGGGATACATACATTTTATCTTTCAATATGTTACTGGAACAAAGTTAACAGAACTTTTTCAATTTTACTCCCTCAGTTACTTAACTGTGATAATATCGGTAAACAAATGGCTCAAAACGCCATTAGTCACGTACTAGAGAAAATGTATGCTCGAGGCATACAATCATAATTCCTATTTAATTTTATTTATTATTTCTGGGCCGGAAGACTGAACCAATGCTCGGTACATTCCTGACAAATCTGTATTTTACTTACTTAGCTGACTCATCTTCGATTACCGTATTCTTAGAGGTAGTATGAGTATATTTGATTAGTAGTTGTGTTCACAGTTTCTTTGTACATGTGAGTAACTTGTGGCAATAGTACAGTTCTAAGTGTTCAAAACACACTACGTTTAGTTGACTACTAAATCCACTTATTGGTCCTCTGCTGCTGTCTCAGTTCCACATCTGCAATTATGTACTTACTTCATTGAAGTGTATTTATGCTGAGCTATAAATAATGTTTCACATCTGCCATTATGTTACTCAATTATGTTGCTAGTGTGTGTACTTATTTAACACTCACTCTATTAACATTTAACGTTTAGGATAGCACATTTATTTCATATCCATAGTGTATTGCAGCTGATCAGTTTGCTCATGTGGTAGTCCATTTCCACTCGATCGGACGCTGAAATCGCAGGTAGTCTCTCTCTACCTACCACTAAAGTGCATTAAGTAATTATGGACGAGCGTAATGCTAAATTCCTTAAACCTATAGGACACCATGAGCTGCTCTGTCTCATCTAACATAAGGGTATCTATGGTTGCATTCACGCATCCAGCTCATAACCTCAATACGTGTAGGTGTGTCCTGTCACACACTACACCAAATAACGGCCAGCTCCAATATTTCAAGTACGTGTCCTTCACGTCTCAACCACAAACACTGTTCAATTCTATTACACTGCCATTCATTGCTACACAAGGTGAGTTCATTTTTACAACTTATCTGCATATTTTTCATAACACTAAGGAATCTCTTTAACTATTAATTAGTCAGCTCTACAGCATAGAATAGGTTTCACTTTCACTTCAGATCCTGCTTGTACACGAATTTGTATATCTTTTTTTTAAATTACTGTTGGTGAACCATTTCCAGTAAAACAACAACTTTGTACTTATAAATATTACCAGTGTTTTATACATACTTGTTACTGAAATACCTTTGTATCTCAATTACATCATACTTCTCTATTGTTTATGTCATTGTTAGGTTTGACACATTAGGTATTTTCTTCACTAATTCGTGGATAGAATGATTACAGAACTCATGGCTTGATAGCCATGATGGAAAATTTAATGTGTTGGAAAGAAAAAGTCGAAATTTTAGCTGGATAGAAAAGATGAAGAGTGAGTGAAATCTGAAATGGGAAAGAAGATCTCACACAGCTGGGACTGCACAGCTGCCACACTGTGTAGAGGTTACAGAACAATCTCCTCCCGACTGAATTCATTAGTTTATTATTGGCTTGATAACCACAACGGAAAATTTAATATGTTGGAAAGAAGAGAACGAAATTTTAGGTGGATAGAAAAGATGAAGAGAGATTGAAATCTGCAATGGGAAAGAAAATCTCACACAGCTGGAATTGCACAGCTGCCACACTGTGTAGAGGTTACAGAACAACCTCCTCCCTACAGAACTCATTAGCTTAATGCTGGTTTGATAGCCATACCGGAAGATTTTAGTATTTAAGAGTAAGAGCCGAAATTTTGGTGGATAGGAAAGATGAAGAGAGAGTGAAATCTGAAATGGGAAAGAAGATATCACACAGCTGGAACTGCACAGCTGCCACACTGTGTAGAGGTTACAGAACAACCTCCCCCTACAGAATTCATTCACTACCTATGAATTTCTTTAGGTCGATCACGTTCCTGAGACCTAATAGCTTTTTAATTTTAGGGTACTAACCTATATACATTGGGGTGTGGTTTTCCTATGATCCTGAAAGGTCCTTGGTATTTACTAAGATTAACACCTTCGTCCCAATATCTCCTATTTTTCAGAACTCGTATAGGCAGCTCCCAAGTTTCATCATTAGTTGCTAAATGTTTATCAATAAAAAGTACCGTAATTACTCCGGTTATCGGCAAGACCAATTTTAACTGGCTTCTTTCAAAATCAACAACACTCTGATATTTTGACAAGAAATTTATGCCAATTAAAACCTCAATACTTAGATTATTTACAATTAGGCATGCATGATCAATTAAATTACCATTAACGTTAAAGGGCAGCGAAGCTTCTTGTGTTACAGTTTTTGACACCGTGCCAGTAGCACCAATTATTCTTAGTCCTGATACCCTCATTACTGTAAGCTTGTCTTTACCAGGTAATGCATCAAAGAAGGACTGAGATATCGCACTCACCTCACTTCCAATGTCTAAGAGACAACGTACATTGATACCCAACATATTCACTATTATTATAGGGTGGCTTATTCTAGGTTGTACAGGTGGTTCCTCAAACTCATCCAATAGTTCCTTTCGGGTTTTTCTCCAACTAATGTGATCGACATGTAGGTCAAAGTGTGTAGGGGTTTCCTGAATTACATTTTCAGCTGCCTTTTTCCGTCGGTCTATTAATTTTAAATCGAAACACCGCACGACTTCATTACATTTAGTTTGCTGAACATGACCGAAATTAGTCTGACCGATTCTTCGCCTCCAGACCGGCCATAACACTAGTTACAGCTAAACCACTTTCACTATTATCGTCGGGTTCCTTCTCAAGTGACAACTGGTCACAGCTACTGGGTTCATCGACCCCCAACAGGCTATCCTCTACATTCTCACTTACCTCCTGTCCTAAATCTATTAGTACAGTATCAACATCCTGCACAGGCACTTTAGGTAAGAGCACATTATCCTCATCGTAAATGTAAGCATAAATTTCTTCTGCTTCTTCACCTGACAATTCAGTATTTTGTAGCTCTTCCCCACCGTTACACTGTTGCACCTTCTCTTTCTCTTCCCAATTAGAAACCGTCTCTAACACGGTATCTTTCAAATACTGTGAGTGATCTAATATTTCTGCTGTATCCTTAGATGCTACCGACCCCTCATCCACATGTTCAGTCTGAGTATTCTGATCTGTCTTAGCAATTACTGGCTTAGGAAAAGTAACCGCCTGGTGAGCGCCAATGTCCTCATAGACGGGAACTAGTTTTCCTGCCTCGGCCTACTACTGTTTCCTTTATTTCCATTATAATTAACTGGCACAGCATTGCTTTCCCCACTGATGTTTACCTGCATAATTTTTTTCGGAACAAAATTACTATCATTTGGACGCCATTGTTGGTTCTGATAATTATTTCTCCAATTCCTACCTCTCTTAGGATGGCGACCACCTACTGCTCTAATGTTTACATTGCCATTCTGCTCGTTCTTAAAATTACTACTAGTGTTATTACAATTTCTGTTATGTGCTTGCTCCTCATTGGCAGCCACACGCTCTACACGTTCCAAATATTCAATGAAACGATCCAGATTGTCTCTAGGGGCAGATATAATTCTAGTTTGCCAATACCATGGTAGTTTGGCTTCAACACCTAGTATTATCATTTCAGGTTTTAGCTTTTCGGCCAAATGTGACAAACGTGAGATCCACGACCTAGCAAACTCTTTAATAGATTCCTTGCCTGAATTGAAGCGTTTTCCACTCCAAATTTCTCTCAACATTCATTTTGCTTATTGCTTGACCAATACTCATTAATGAAAGTGTTTTAAATTCCGCTAATGTTTTACACTTCAACATAACATCAGCTGATCAACGCATGGCGTCACCTGCTAAATGGCTTCTAATAAATGAGATTTTCTCTCGTTCAGACCAAGTTGGTGGAATCACATCTTCAAAATCGTTCCAGAAATCTAGCGGGTGGATATTTTTGTCTGGATCGAGCCGCAAGAACTGCCGACACCCGATAAAAGCGGCGTTAGCAGCTACAATTTGTTGAATACTACCATTACCAGAAGTTACTGAAGCTACTTTACTCTCAATGTTAGCAATGTTTGTACTAATATTTTCAACTCTCATTTCAACATTATCTACTCTTTGAACAATATGAGTAGTATCAGTTTTGATTGCATCTACTTCTGCTTGACATATGTTTACTTTTATATTAATGTCTTTAAACCTATCTGAGCACAGTTCAGATTCCGCCTCGATCTTTTCTGTTTACTTGTGCTCCAACTTCGCATCTTCCATTTGGAAGTCTTTGCGAACCTCAGCAAATTCTGATTTTACTGTTTTACACATTTCAGAAAATTTTTGAGCAACCTTTTTCTTAATATCCTCATAATTGTAACCAATTTTATAATTCAAACTGTCCAGACCCTATTTCAACTTATTGCAACCAGCCTTGAAGGTATTGTCCATTACCTCCAATCGTTTATTAAAATTAGTTTGGCTGGCCACAATCTCATATTTTAATTCAGCGTTACTGCTTTTGACCTCAGTTATTTCAGACTTTAATTCAGCATTACTGGTAGCTATTGCTTGTAATATAACATTAAAATCAATAGCCCCAGTATCTTTGGGTTGCTCACTAGCTGGTTTTTTATCACACTCAGGTGGTGAAAAACTAGATCCAATACCAGAATCATCAAAACTAAATGAAACTTCTGCTTGATCAGTCATATCTAACTTCTCCTGTTTAAACTCTACCACCTCTGATGACTGTTTCGTTTTTAACTCATCAGATAAACTATCATCCAATTCTAATTTCTGCTTTAGTACAGGGGTCTCCATTATTGAATCATTGCGCTTTTCACACTACTGTCAGGAGACAGTACTCATATTTCACTTTAACATTACTGTTTTCATGCTTATTTACACTTGAAACGTTGTCTGGATTTACAGTTCCCTCAACAGACATAGGCCCTGACCTGTTTCTTTTTGCGGTTACATTGCCGACAGTCCTTTAGTGCAGGTTAGTAAAAATTTTACCAGCTTTTCACTTAACTTAGTTCCTTCTGCACGACGTATGGCGTTGCCGGCATGGCGTACCAGGATTACTGATGCGACGCGTTGCATTGAACTGCAGACGGCACTTCGACGGCTACTGTGTGTTTGCGTGGCCCGCAACTGCAGGCGCGGCTCCGGTTGCTGCGGTGAGGCGAAACTGGCTTCTCGCGATGCCGGCAGCGCCGCTAGACTCAGTGCCAGCTCCGTCAATCCAGATGCGTTGTTAATCCAATTGCGTCGTCCACGTGCACACGTAACACTATCACTGATCTATTGCTCAGTTGCGTGTCGCATTTCACTCCCGAATCCGGCTATTTAAAAATCACTTTCACTTTTACTCTGTTTCTTTCCCGGCCAATGCACCATATGAGGGGTGGCAGGTGGAACTAATTGTTATTATAAAATGTTTTGTTTTCCCGAATTATTTGTTGTTATATAATGTTCCTATTACTTACTTTATTGATGTTGTGTGCCGTTCTCAACACTGGCTCTCTAACTACAGTATTGGCAACCAGAAAGTGATTAGTAAAACGTGAAGCCTGTAAATAGAATTCCTAGTGCCCACTTCATCTGAGAAATACGTTTATAGCTACAGCTTATAGCTCTGAGGAATTAGGAGATTGTCTGGGATTCATAATCAAAAAACCATTCTCTCTAAGATGCTCACTATATTCTGAAAGTCACAGACCAAAAAAGAATCCACACAATCCAACTACCAAAGCAGTTCAGAGTCTAATGCGCTGATGCAACTATAACTGTTCAAATTAAATGTTTAAGTGAATGCTCTTCATAATTTGATGATAATGTTCATCAAACACCATGCTAAATAATGGTAGAATGTCTGTCCCGCGGCGGCACGTAAAAATACTACATATGCAAACTGAAGATAGATCATTAACGTTATCCCAGAATTAACACTTCACTCGAAAACGATTTCATGGTTACGCGTATCCCGAGTAACTTATTACGGCATCCGAGGCTGTTTATAGCAATGATACCGACGCGACGCGACACCCGGCACAGGTGGTGCCCTAATCAGCGTCTGGAGAGAACTGGGGCCTTTCTTTCTCGCGCAGCTTTCTTATACACAAACCCGCGGTGCGGACGACTAAGGAAACGCCTTATCAAATCCGCTCTCCCGACTACCCGCTGGGCTAGTAATGCACCACTTTAAGTTATCGAATAAATCATTGCTTCCTTTGCTGATGGTCGATGCAGCTATCAATTTAAACGTGCCATCAGCACCCATTTAAGTAATCATAATAAAAGTCTGACGTGGGTAAGTCAAATATTTTGGGCGAGAGAATTAATTTAAATACACTACACGCAGTAGACCAGCTGTGAACTTGCCCATTTGGAGATACGCTATCGCTATAGTTTTATAGTTATTCAGTTGAAACTTCTCACATCTTTATGATTATAGCGGATCTCCCTTGTACTTAAATTTAAACATACTAGCTTTATTTATTCGCCTACTTAATCTATCTTGCTTCCTTAATTTTTAAGATAAAAACCAGAAAATCATGAATTTCAACTAAAATCTTAATTTGTGGGATCCAGAATACTGTTTGTACTAAATTATTATGCAAAAGGAATCTAAAGATAAATTTTTAAGTTTCTAGCTCGTTTCTGTTGCGACAATGATTTTTACAGAAAAACGCCCAAATTTCGAAAGTGGTTAAAGTTACGGAACTGATATTCAACATATAGTGATTTGGTATTACTCTTGACGTGCTAGAAACGTTTCAGGTTATTTACTTGATTTTTAAAGTATTGCGCAACATTTATGACGTCAGAGCTAGTTACAGTGGACTGGCTGGCAAAGAATGGAAAGACTGATGTGAATTTTATAAGGCGTGAGTAGGCTGCTTCCCTACAATGTCATTACTGTGGATGGAAACACACCAAACCGGGACAAAATGGAGGCAATTACGAAATTTGCCCCGCCAACAACCAAGATACAACTATGTCTCTTCTTTGGGAGGGCAAATTTCTATAAACGATTCGTCCATGTAAACAAATTAGCGACATCGTGGCTAAGCCAGCTCACAGGAAGAAAGACGCCGTGAGAATGGTACGTCTCGGAGGAAGATGAATTCCAAGGCGTCAAAACCACTCTGATTAATGGGACAATTCTTTCGCACCACAACCTGGAGGAGAACTTTTGCTTAGCGTCAGACTGCTCCTACTCTGGGATTGCTGGAGTGATTTTGCAACGATATCAGCAAGGGGGAAACATCGTGCCGAATCATCAGCAAATGTGAAGAAATTATTCGATTACTGAATTAGAAGCTGTGGCGGCTGTTTTTGGCTTCGAGAAATTGCGTTCTTTTTTTTGCATGGGAGAAAAACAAGAGTATACACCGACCACAAAGCCTTGTAATTCCTACTCACAGCGAAACTCCGAAACAAACGTCTAACGAGATGGGCACTCCTGCTCCAGGAGTATGGCTTTTCGATGACACACATACCATCGCAGATGCGCTGTCACGATCACCTGGGGGAGGGGGGGGGGGGTGTGCTAGAAACTAGTGAACCTTGTTCTATATGAAGAAGGTTGCATTTGAGACTTATGTAACCTCGAGCATCAAGGATATCAACAAGGAGCAGGACAAGGATCCTGATATTTGCTCTAACACAGAGGGTGAAACACAAGAGGGAGTCAAAACTGAGGCAGTTTAACTTGTACTAAATGGAATTCTGTTCTTTAGAAGCGAGGGGAAAGGAGTGCCTTAGAGCTTTTGCATTCGAGGTGAACTGGTGAATTAGATCATCTGGCACACGCACCTGAGTTACGCACATTTTGGTCCCAGGAAGTGCTACTTAAAATTACGCACACTGTGCCATTTCAAGAATACGGACAGATGAATCCGGAAGTTTTAGCTGTCTGAAAAGCGTTTTAGAAGTTAAAGCATGTCACTGTGGCAACGCATCCACCTCTATATCCAATCATTCCATCAAAGTTGAAGCACCTTGCAGAAACACTATGGGCCCACTAGTGCGAACAAATAGAGGATACTGCGACATTCTTAAGGTAATAGAGCTGACATCCAAATATGTCACTTCAACCCCGCTCAAGAAAGAAACTGCACAGTTGGTATGTAGAGCATTCTGCAAAGATTTTCTCACGCAAGTCGGCCATGCTGACAGTGTCATCTCTCACAATGGACCTCAGTTCTGGTCACAGAAGTGGAAAGAGATGTTGTGGAAACACAGAATCAAACCCATATTCCCTTCCATATGACAAGCACAATCACCGCCAGCAGAGAGAATTATGAAAAGTTTGGGAAACCTCTGCCGTATCTACTGCTCGAAACGACACGCCATCTGGGATGTTTTCCTACGTGACTTCCATGTCGTGATGAACGAGTTGTCACACTGTGTCACAAAATTAGCACCAGCAACAGTTGTCAAGAACAGGCAACCCACAGATCTCATCCGTGAAGTTGTAAATTATCCCCAGCGAACTCGACAACATCACCAACAATTTGTTTACCTTGCACTCACGAGATTGCGTGAGGCAAGAGAGAAAGGAAAAGAGAGTTGGAATAGAAAAGCACGTGAGAGAGAGTATCGAATTGGCCAGATAGTGTACGGTAGAAGTTTCCTTGTATTTAACAAACAGAAACAGCTGTGCCACAAATTCTATCCCATATATTATAGACCTGTCTGTGTCCAGAGAATCTCTCACTTGAACTCTCTCGAGCTAGAGAGCTAGAAATCAAGGAAATCTCTTGGTATCCATCATGTGTGTCATGTCAAGCCTTCCGTAGAATAAGTGTAGATAGTAGATTTATATATCAGAGAAGGTGCAGTATGTAAATAATCTCCATGGATGAACGGTTTAACGTAATTTAATGTTGATATTGTGTTGCTTAGCACAATTTTCCATTTGTTCTATTTCGGTGTTATTTTGTTTGTTTGTCATTTCCATTAGTTTTCAGCATCCGTCCTTGTTGCACGTGGTCAAATGAGTTGCGTATTTGTGACATCTTACGCCACCAATTACTGGCAGATGGCAGATTGAATTAAAATTAATTGCACGTCATGTCTTATCAACAATTGGCACATTTTGTGGCATGCCAAATAAGGCACGTTGCAATACTGTGTACTCCATACTACTGAGTATTGCTATTATGTGTTTGGGCCTCAGAATTTCTGTCCAATTTCGGCTTCCAGGAGAGCAGGAAGATCTGTCATAATCTGACCGCAATTGAGCATCGTACTCTGTCGTAGCATTCTCGTAGAAGAACCGTCACAGGTATCACCATGGCCAATGTAATTCTTTCTGTTTACTTTCCGTTATTTCTTGTACACTGCCCAAGGGATGGATGTACGTCACTTTATGTTTCTTGTGGTGTCAAGACGGTAAATCGTGTCATAGAACACGTGCGTCTCGATTTTCGGATGTGTTTCATATGGTGTTAGCCATCAACGCTCTGTGCGCCTGTCGACACTAAGCCATTTCCTGTTGTGCGGTGTACACTGTCTCGTGGTGGAATTTCGCCAGTGCCATGTGTGGGGCCATCGGCGAAGTACTGTGTGTGGAGAATTAGCACGGCCAAGTGCAAATCACGATGGAGTGGTGAACCCCAGACCCAGACAAACGAAGCAAAAACGAAATGATGGACCATGGATGAGATTTCAGCAGCAGTGATCCTGACAGAGGAGACTGGAGGCGTCCTTCGACTACACAATCCTAAAATGCCGCTACAAAGTTATCAGCGAAATCACCAGCACCTGAGTGAATAACCGCACTTCCTGACCAATTGAGAGTCAGCAGACAACACCGCGTGTTTGGTGGAAGTATAGAGCTAGCGTCAGCGTAAAATTACAGTGCATGATAGGAGCAGAACTAACCAAAAACGAACACGGACATGTGCATACACAAACAAAGACACCTCAAGTCACATAATTTACGCCCTCACAACATGATCTGGGCTCTACAGTCATAAAATATATTTTTGGGTATTGTGTCCTTAGTAACATCACAACAAAAATTTTTTTTTAAAAATTTACTCTTCATTATTTGTTTTCTGTAAATTGATTATATCGACATAATGACATTTGTGAGAGAATATGGCACTTGACCACACTTGAGGATTGTGCAGCCCCACCAATGGACCCCAGAACCAACACAGCAGACTGAATGTCACAGCCCACGCAAGCCAGTGAAGAGCGAATGGAGAGGGCAGCCGTAATGAGTAAAATGTTGCAGCCCAGGTGACAGGGGACTGCTCACAGCGACAGAACCGGCTGCTGCTAGCTGATGCGCTTATGCCACGCAGCAAGGTTGTCTACCAGTGGAGGCACCACATCTCAAGCCAGCGCAGACACTGGGACTCTACCATGCAGTGGCAACAACCTCCTAGCGGCCAACAACCCGCCTTGCCACCACTAACTCAGGGGCAAGCGAGTCTTGTGGCACCACAGATGATGCTCTCGCCGAGCCTAATCGACTCATCTGGGTGCCGAGAGTGACGTGTCTCGTCAGCAAGAAGGTGAGCTAAAGCGATATACTATGAGGACAGACACACGTTCTGATGTAGAGGTGAATGGGAAAACTTTGGCTGTTCCACGTCCCGCTTACGCTGAATGGATTTCCATGCCAGGGGGTAGGTTGCGCGTCGAGTGCAATACTGTCACGCCAGTCCCTGATACCTAACTGCGGCCTGACCAGGAGGAGGCCAAGGGTCCTCGTGCAGCCCATAAGGTGACCTAGATGCCAATTGCTGCCAGAGATGAGAGACGTCTACCAACACTCCTACCACACCATGCGCTGAGTGAGGGGCCATTCCGCTCTGGCGCAAATTGCTGTGCTTCAGACCTACCAGTCACGGTTTGTGCTTTTGCATAAATGCTATGTTCTCAATTTGTATGACAATTTCAGTTGTAAAATTTGTCTCCCCAGGGACCCTTGTGGAGGGTGTAATAACATTTTGTAATGTCCTTTTGTGTTTTTGTATCTATCAATTGAAATGTCTTGATTGTGAGGTCTATCTTTTTCTGCACATGTATTAATGCTCTCGCCAATGATTATGTACCTGTATTCGTTTTCATGTCGTATAAAAAATACACAAATTTACACAACTTAGGTTGATAGACAAATAGATTACTCATGTATTTTCCTTGTTCATTGAGAATTTCAGAAGGTATGTGTTTGATGATTGAGACCAAATGAGAGAGCAGAGAACAATTCATACTCCAGGACATTGTAGATGATTAGGGACATTAGATATCTTTGACCTCAGGATATGGTGTGAATGGGTACTTTTCTTTGCTGCAAGGCCTTTTAACCACATATCAAATGTTTAATGGCAGTCTGTGACATAGCAATGACCCCCAGGGTTTAACATAATTCATGCTGATCACAGAAATGTTTACATATACTCTTGCTGGCTTGCAGCTTAATGTGAGTGATTGACCCCTGGAATGAATGGGATCAGGCTAGGAAATGTCTTATTCCATGGGCAATCCTGTTTGGCAGAGTTACTTTTTCACATATATATCGGTTATCAGGATGAGATTCTCCTACTGTTTTCAATGATTTCCTCTGCTTCGTGTCACACTAAACAATACTGAAGTGAGAGACTACACATGCAGGAATCAATGGCCAGTAGGGGGCAGTGAGAGAGGGCAAGTTACTCTGTCACCTATTTTTCGCATGTGGAAAATTTTTTTTTATTGCAACACGATGCACCTTGAGTGATACTCCACAAATCAGTTTTTTTTTATTAACTCGCAGAAATAGGATGTTGGGAGTTGAAAGCAACAGGCGGCGAGCCCATCTTGCCTGAAAGACCCATAGCTGTACAGGGTAGACAGGGCAGCCCCTCATCAGGACAGGGCTCCAGCAGAGCAATGCCGTGATTCTGCTATGGCGCCAGCAGAAGCCTGGGCAGGGGCGATGGTCCATGGTCCAAAGGAATGCCTCTACCCAGTGGATTCGTGATCTGGGCATTGTGTGCAGAGCCACGTGTAATAAAAATTCACATATTTTTGTGTTCGCCAATAGTACAAGTAGTCGGTGGCCACGTTCCTTGGCTGCCTCTGTTGTATAAAAACACTTCAGCATCTGAGAAACATTTAGAAATGGAATCTTTATTACACCTCAGAGCTAGGACTAACAAGCTCCAAGGCTCAGGCGGTTTAGATAAAGATCTTTGAGATTTTATCAGTTCGATAGGTGCCGTGGGAAGAGACATGACTCCAGAGAGGATCATCTCTCCCTCTCTGCGAAAACTTAAAAAAGCCAGTAACTGGCAGTTTCTTAATTTTTCAGATGCGGGTTTTACTCTTGCCCTGGTTCAACATGAGTTCGTGCTGTCGTGTAGGAGGGGAGATTTAGCACCTCTACAGCCTAAACGAGTCTGTGTTTGCAATGCTAATGATGTCAGACATATGAGATATAAATATAAAAATAGGCAACTCCACAAACAAAGAAAAAATTTTAGAGTACAGAAGCGTATAATAAGAGTAACGAAGGCAACTCCACAAACAAAGAAAAAATTTTAGAGTACAGAAGCGTATAATAAGAGTAACGAGTAGCGTAAATCCAAGAACATCACGTCGAAACCTATTCAAAGAATTGGGCATATTAATCACAGCTTCTCAGTATATTTATTCCTTAATGAAGTTTGTTGTAAATAATACATCTCTTTTTCCAGCTAACTGCTTAGTACACAGAATCAGTACCCGTTTAGACTTGCTGTGTCCAATCTTGCAATTTGAACATTACCAATTCTCGCAAAGATCGGCTCTGAATTGATCTTTTGGGAAAGGGCGCTGATAACCTTGTTGCTGTGCGCCCTAAAACACTAATCATCATCATAATTAACTAGGAAAATGAACAATATACATGAATATTTAAAATCACTTACTCTTGCCCAGAAAGGAATCCAGTATTCAGCAACGCATGTTTTCAATAAGTTACCAGCACCATTAGAGTTTAGTTTCAGACATGGCACAATTTTAATATAATTTAAAAGATTTCTGGTGGCCAACTCCTTCTATTCCATCCATGAGTTTCTCAACAAGTGCAGTAGACCATTTTAATGAAAATTTTTGACAATACTTTGTTGTAACAGCCAAGTAACTACCTACTGTGTGAATGATGGATGTATGGACAGCAGGTGTTTTAAGTCTGTAAATAGTGGAAGTTTAATTTTAAATCTTCTACATAATCTGACTGTTCTTAACTGAGGATCACTGAAATGAATAATTTACTTTAATTTTTGACAATACTTGGTTGTAATAGCCAAGAAAATAGCTACTGAGAGAGTGACGGATTTAATGAAAGCAGATGTAAGTATTAAACCTGTAAATATTAGAATTTTAAATTTAATTCAAGTACATAATTTTACTGATTATTGACTCAGGATCATTAAAATTAATGAAACTTAAGTTTTTCTAATTACATTTTTAATGTGTTTATCTGGCATGTTCCATACCCAGAAGGATTCCCTCTTTTATGGGTCTATGGAATGAATAATTAATCTATTCTAATCTAATATAATCCTTGTGATTGGCTCAAGGCAGTGTGAAGGCGCTGTGCACTTTGCCGGAGAACAGAATTTGTTCATGGATAGGTGAAAGCACTCGGCTGCAGGGCTTTGGTCTGGTAATGGACTTCCGGTCGAAGCTCTGGCAGGGCCTCTGTTCACACAACTTGTACCGTATAGGAGCAGGAGGATGAATTGTAGCATCCCCCCTGGTGTCCACGGTCACCGGATCTCCATATTACTGACCCTTTGTAGTCTACTTTGGAGAGAAGGGTGCGTGATGCTTTGCACCTCCATCATATAGACCAGCACCTGCCGCTATTTTGAAGAGAAAGTGCTGTGCGATTCCCTTGAAAAGGACAAAGGACGAGCCTTTATCTTTTCCAAAACGGCTGGAAGCCGTTTTAAGTGCCAGCGGTTTCCCTACGCCATATTAGACATGTCCATGTTTTGGTTCTGAAAGGTATTATGTCCATCCTGGTTATTTATTTAGAAGCATTCTAGCAGACGGAATTTTAAAATATTCGCTGAATTGGTTTGGTCTTGTGATTAAAGGATAATCGTCTTTTGTTACATTCTAAAATTATATATATGTGTCCATGGTGATCCAGGACCAGCAGCGATATCTCCGGATCTGGAGCTCCTGGGCATAATCCGTGGTAGAGACGGTGAATATTCCTGGTCCCAATCTGACCACAACGAGCTCACGTACTGCTATCTAATTGATTACTGGGGATTTTCCTCGGAAGTATCAGATGTTTGAGCTGATGGGCTCCTCACTCTCCCCCTCATAGTGCCGTGGCGAACGGAAAGATGATTTGTACCGACGTCATACTGGAAGCACATTCCCAGGTTGACCGGCACAGGCTACATGAATAGTTGTATAGTCACTGACAGGTCCTGTCACCCAGTTGCAGGTCACGATTTTCGGAAGATTCCTTTGCTCATAAGGTGAATACCTAAACTAAATAATCTCTCCCAAATATTCCCAAATTGGACGGTCTCTGTGCCACTCAAAGGCAATTGGCGGACCTGTCTGGAAAGACAGTGCGTCCGTAAAGTTATGGGACAGTTGCGAACACATGTTGTGGTTAACAGCTGAATTGGACAGAACTGCAAAGAGCTTCTGTACCGTGATGTCCAATGGCGTGTGCGCTCGAGTAATGACGCAACACAACGAACCGTGTAGCAGCAGCGGATCAGGCCCCGTCAGTCATGATGTGGACGGCGCAGAGGAAAGCTCAGTGCGCTCCGTGGCATGCTAAATCCGAACCTGTGACCAATGTTCAAAGTGAATATCGTCTTTTGTACAAAGAAGATCCACTACACAGGAATAACATTCGTCAGTGGCATAAGCAGTTAGAGGATACCGGAAATTTGTTGGACAAACCCCGTCAGTGTGGGAGTTCGGTAAGTGACGAGTCTATAGCTGTCTATGGAGTCCCAAAAAGCGTGTATGTGCTCACGAATTAGGACTAATGTTCAGAAGGTGTTTCTCGGGTTACAAATTGCTGTTGTTGAAAGTTATCAAACGGATTGGCAGTCCAGACAATAGGAGTTTGTTTGTGCTTAATGAGACAGACTATTATGGATGATTTATGAAGGAGATTGCGTTTAGCGATGAGGGCATATTCCATGTCTGTGGTAATAGCCATTGCTATAACATCAGAATATGGAATTTTGAAAAACTTCGTGCATACATTGGATACCAATGTAGCACCCCTAAGCTGAACGTGTGTTGTACCCAGAGGCACGAGAAAGTTATAGGTGATGTCAAACAACTAGCATGACATGTTCCAACTGTACGCAGTAGTACAATTTCAATAACACGTCATTTTTCACGATGAACAGCTCTTCTCCGTATTATGCCAACAACGTTCACGAGTTTCTGGCTACATACTTCCTCAACGATGGATGCAGAGGGGTGGTTTCAAGTTATGGCCACCACGGTCTCCGGACCCAGCACGATTAGACTTTTGTTTCTGGAGTTATGTGAAGCAGCATGTATACAGTGAACGTATCAGTGACATTAATAATTTAAAACAGAGAATCACAGACACTGTTGACTCACTTAAACTGGATGTCCTTACGCTTGTGTGGGAAGAAACAGATATTAATTAGATGTGTGTTGGATAACACATGGAAGCTACATCGAATGGTGCTGAAGAGGTTGCACACTTGGAAAGTTTCTCTTTCATTACTACCTTGTTACACATTTCTGTCTTCGTTTATTACTTTCTTATGCCGGACTAAAGCTGCATCATGACTTTACGGGGGCACTGTGCAAGATTTTTCTCTACAAGAGTCCCCCCTACCCCATGAGTTGTGTAATATTTCTGGCTTATTCAGCCATCATATTAGGCTCCAGGAAGCTATTCCCAGGGCAGTGGGGATGCATGAAGCTTAGAGATGACGCAATGTGGGATGAGGTACCGGTGACAGATGTTAGATTCGGTACCATTACTGTGAGAAAGACCTCCTGCATGATGCTGCTGCTCTCTGAATGGCTGCGGTGTTCGGCGGTAGGGCGCCAAAACGTTAAACTTTAGTTGCTATTATTAATTAACCTGTCATTGAAATTACTTCATTTTTTAAAAAATAAATACCTCTCAACAGCCAGCTATCAATCAGTCATTACAAAATTATTATAATCAATGTATTACTAAAATAAAAGACTGACGATATTACTGCCGATGCACTTCGGTGGCGTTCGGGTCACGACTTGCTGTCTTGACGCGCGAAGTGTCTAGGGCAGTCCGGATCTCCAGTTCTGACCGTTCCAGTAGACAGACATGTTATGGCCACCATATGCTGTTATAGCAGTATTCGTTTCATGCAGTTTTATTTACTACAGTTCCGACCGTCGCTAGGTACAGACATGTTGTCTGTAATAGCAGTATTTGATTCATGTAATTTTATTCTCCAATTCTGACCGTTCCAGTAGACAGACATGTTGTCTGTTATAGCAGTATTTGTTTCATGCAATTTTATTTACTAATTCTGACGGATCCGGCAGACAGACATGTTGTCTGTGGCAGGATGTATTTCATGTTATTTTAGCCAGATATAATGACTGTGGAAAGATATGTTCTATACTTTATGATCAAGATTAGTTTCTCAAGACTATATCAATAAAAACGCGAGTGGCATCCTAAATAAGTCATAGTTTATTCGTAGGAGCAGTTCCTTGCGAAGTTAATTTCAGCCTCAAGTTTAAGAATCCACGACGTGCGTCTTGTTTTCTGCGCTGGGGAAATCATCATCATGAACACAGCTGGTTAGTGAAGTGTACGAGAACTTATGTATTCCACACATGGAAGTGGAAACAACTAGGCACCTCACGTGTACTGCATGCACAGTATAAATATGCTCAGTGACACGTCATCTAAAGTAATGCAGAGGAGGTAAAGAAGGATGAAAGTATTAACACTATCTCACTTTTATTGCTTTTTTCTTGCCGTAGTTGGGGACGAAAGAAATAGAAAAAACAAAGAAAACAAATAGCACATAACCTTACAGCTGGCTGTAAATAATGGTGTACTTTCAGTAACTAGCAATAAACTCATTAACATTTGTAGAATTGCAACAATTTGATTTGCAGAGTCTAGACTGTTATTATGTAGGTTTTCCACGTATTAAAGCTATGTATTGGGTTGAATTTGGCGAAAGCGTTGAGAATGAAATATTTCCGTGAAGTAAGGTTCAAAATGGTTCAAATGGCTCTGAGCACTATGGGACTTACCATCTATGGTCATCAGTCCCCTAGAACTTAGAACTACTTAAACCTAACTAACCTAAGGACAGCACACAACACCCAGCCATCACGAGGCAGAGAAAATCCCTGACCCCGCCGGGAATCGAACCCAGGAACCCGGGCGTGGAAAGCGAGAACGCTACCGCACGACCACGAGATGCAGGCGGTGAAGTAAGGATTTGCAGCTTGGGCACGGGGAGGAGGGGGGGAGGTGGAGTAACGAAGGACAAAAGTAGATTGCTACTGCCCTGAAAGACGTTCATTCAATTCCTTTGTATAACATAATGTTATATTTAACTGGAAAGATCCAAAACATATTTGCATTGCAAATACAGTTACGTGAAAGAACAAAAGAAGTGAATTACTTTTTGATCTGTTGGTGAGTTTTCGTGAGGTCGGGCAAGTAACGTAAATTCGTTGCTCGATTAACGAGGATCCTGTGCACAGGAGCAGGGGCAGCGGCACAGCTATACAAAGCGGCATTAGACTGCAGCAGCAGCGCGTCACCAAGATCTGTCGGAGCAAAGGGAGCGGCCAATTTGCGCGCGCTAATGCGGAGGCCGCATTGTTGGCGTGACGGCGCGCGATCCCCGGCCGCCACTGTGCTGTGCCACTGTGCGTCGCGCGCGCAGCAGCGCCGCCGGGGCCGGCAAGCCGCAGCCGGCGCTGATTGCGTTAGCCGCTGCTCTCTCTCCGCCCGTCGAGAGCCTCATTCGTCAGCGGCCTGCTGCCTGCTGCCTGCTGCCGGGGGAGCGGCTGTGGCTGTGGTGGGTCTGCTTCTGCTCACGTCTTGGCGCTGCCGCCACGGCCAGTGTGCGGACGTGTTTGCTGGGAGACAAACAACCAGCGCTGCCGAGGAACGTCTTCCATTATCACAGCATGACAGTAAGCACTTACGAAGTCAATAATGATCATGGACTTTATCTATTATTTTTCAGTACTTAATGCCTAACCCGCGTGGTGTGATTTCTCTGAACGTGCGAAGATGTTCGAACCAGCTCTCTCCCCCCTTCCCTCCTCACCACCCCTCCCTCCCCGGTTTCCCCTCCCCCACTCTTCCTACCATTCCTTACATAGCCAATCTTACCACAGGTTTGGTGGTCGGTATCATTATCGCCTGTTTTATGCTGCGTGTTCATGACACATATTGGGGGCCCCTGAAGCGCACCTCATGAACTACACTACTGGCCATTAAAATTGCTACACCAAGAAGAAATGCAGATGATAGACGAGTATTCATTGGACAAATATGTTATACTACAACTGACATGTGATTACATTTTCACGCAATTTGGAAGCATAGATCCTGAGAAATCAGTACCCAAAACAACCACCTCTCGCCATAATAACGGCCTTGATACGCCTGTGCATTGAGTCAAACAGAGCTTGGATGGCGTGTACAGGTACAGCTGCCCATGTAGCTTCAACACGATACCGCAGTTCATCAAGAGTAGTGACTGTCGTATTGTGACGAGCCAGTTGCTCGGCCACCATTGACCAATTGGTAAGAGATGTAGAGAATGTGCTGGCCAGGGCAGCAGTTGAACATTTTCTGCATCCAGAAAGGTCCGTACAGGACCTGCAACATACGGTCGTGTGTTGTCCTGCTGAAATATAGGGTTTCGCAGGGATCGAATGAAGGGTAGAGCCACGGATCGTAACACATCTTAACTGTAACGTACACTGTTCATAGTGCCGTTAATGCGAACAAGAGGTGATCGAGACGTGTAGCCAATGGCACCCCATACCATCACGCCGGGTGATACGCCAGTATGTCGATGACGAATACACGCTTCCAATGTGTGTTCACCGCGATGTCGCCAAACACGGAGGCGACCATCATGATGCTGTAAACAGAACCTGGATTCATCAAAAAAAAAATGACGTTTTGCCATTCGTGCACCCAGGTCCGTCGTTGAGTACACCATCGCATGTGCTCCTGTCTGTGATGCAGCGTCAAGGGTAACCACAGCCATGGTCTCCGTGCTGATAGTCCATGCTGCTGAAAAAGTCGTCGAACTGTCTTGCAAACGTCCCCATCTGTAGAGTTAGGGATCGAGACGTGGCTGCACGACCTGTTACAGCCATGCGGATAAGACGCCTGTCATCTCGACTGCTAGTGATACGAGGCCGTTGGGATCCAGCACGGCGTTCCGTATTACCCCCCTTAACCCAACAATTCAATATTCTGCTAACAGTCATTGGATGTCGAGCAACGCGAGCAGCAACGTCGCGCTCCGATAAACCGCAATCGCGATATGCTACACTTCAACCTTTACCAAAGTCGGAATTGTGACAGTACACATTTCTCCTCCTTACAGGGGGCATCACAACATAGTTTCACAAGCCAGCGCCGGTCAAATGCTGTTTGTGTATGAGAAATCGGTTGGAAACTTTCCTCATTTCAGCACGTTGTAGGTGTCGTCACCGGTATCAACCTAATCATTTGCTTATCATAGCATCTTCTTCCTGTTTTCGCGTCTGTAGCACGTCATCTTCGTGGTTTGGCAATTTTAATGGCCAGTAATGTATGTACATATTTTCTTCAGTATAGTAAAAAATGAGTTTTTAACGAAGTTTGATCAAAGTGTTAGTCATTGGATGGAGGAAGATGTCAGTGATATAGGTTAAGAAATAGATGGAAGGAGCAAGGTTTTGCTATAGTGAGTGATCACAGTTCTGCTACAGAGGACGAATTCCAGGACAATCATGAACAGGACCTCTCAGTTTCTCCAATAAAATACTTAAACCTATAGAGTGTAATTTTGAAGTACAAGTTTCAGTCCAGTAATATAGTTTTGAGCGAAAATTTAGGCGACAGAAATATTACAATTTCCTGAATACAACATTTCAGTTCTGTAACAGTTCGTTTAAGTGCACGATATTAAAAACCACACAATTTTTTTTTTAATTTTGTGTGATAGAAAGTAAGATACTGCTGGCTATATTTGCTGCAATGAAATTAACAAAGGCGACTTAAATAAGACTTAAAAATCGGTAAAAATAAATTTTGTAAAAGTTAAATTAAAAATTTCGAGCGATTTGCGCCTTGACGCTCCCTTTAAGCATAGGGATCTCAGAGTCCACGCCTCATAGTGTATACTAGAGAAAAGTCACCTCGTGAGTAAAGGGGTAATGTCCAAATGTAAAGAAGGAATAATACCTTTATAACAATAATTATATTTCACAATACTGATTCTTCTGCATGAATGAGGATAATAAATTAGATTAAATTTTAACTTACCTACTAAAACTGAGATTGTATCTAAGTGCCGGGTGAAGCTTGCCGTTTCAGTGTGTCGGTAGGTAGTCTCCATTGCATGGCCTGCAAGGTCGTCCTACCTCAAGATACGACTTTTTTTTCTGTGTTGATGCATGAAAGATTCCGTCCGAAGAGTCTAGATGAACTGTGAATGTCCGTGCCGATAGAAGTGAATGCAGTAACTCTAGACATGCTCGCAGAAGTATGACAGGCGTTTCACTTCCGTCTAGATGTTTGCCTTGTGGAGTGTGAAATGTGCTCTCTCGATAGACGAAGTTCTACACAAGAACCACACGTCAGCTTATTTTATCGCGTCATTAAGGTAAGTAGTAATACCGATGGCTTTAGTATTTGAGCTAATGAGCAGCATTAATGATTTGAAAAGAATATCTTTCATTGATGATTTGAAAAGCACATCTTTCATTGATGATTTGAAATGAATATGAGATATATTTAGTCATCGCTAAAGTAGAAAATACTTCTGTCTCAGGCCAACACATTTTGGTATTCTGCCGCAGTTGTTCAGTGACTTCACCGTGAAAATATAACGAAACACCTACTCTGAAAATCATGTAGCATTTAAAATAATCGGACTTCGATACTAACGAATACACGTTCTTTCGCTATTAAGAGAATAATTTACGAAAGACCACAAATGATGCTCGAATAATTTGGTTATTTAATAATTCTGCTTCAACACTTCAGTGACGGAGTCTGAAAAATATTGATAGTACATATAATCCAAAATGTTATTGCACTTTACCTGATACTACTCAATAAAACACTGCTGGATAGTTAAATATTAAATTTCTATGGCGTAAGCATTTATTACATACCTCTTAAATGTTGGTTCTACCAGGTTCAGACAGAAAAAGACAAGTAAGTGCCGAATAGACAAACGAACACAATGCATCAGTGTGAAGAAGCAGGATACAGTAGAAGGTTTTTAACCTCTAAGTCTCGTCTTATTAATAAAATATATTGGTATTTACAGTTAAAAAAATTCTTTTATACCTTTGACTTTAATTGTGAGTCTCTAGGAAAAAATATTGTTCGGTAACGATAAAGGTTGAAGTAAAGAATTAATGAGTTAATATTTTAATTGATTGCTTCAGATACTATCTTTATCGAAGACGAAAATGGAAACTCACACGTCTACAGGAAAATGTAATTTCTTCCATCAGATGAAAGAACTATTCTGCCACCAAAATTTCGTTTGTGGTTAGAATGTAATGCTATAAAGACACACTGAACGTCTGTGACAGGTAGTTGAAAACATTGATCGTAAACATTATGGTAAAAATCACCCTAAGGTAGTATATACTTAAATTTAAATACAAAACAGACGTTCTTTTTGTTAATAAAAATTTACTATCCCTACGCAACATTAAAATTCACCTCAATTTTGTTTTTCTAATCATACGAAAATTTTATATTGAAAATTTTGCGCAAAGAAAAAAGCGTTGTTGCTGCCACCTCATGATTGGAGGCAACGCCTGGTACCACAGAAAAGTGTCTCTTGTCGTTTGGTCAGTTCACCCCCTCCTAGGCTTTTCTGTCTCTGTGCACGGAGGCGAGAATGGTATGACTTTTTACAGAGTTAGTGATTAGCTATACTGTGAAGGGAGACTATGACTTGCAGCTTCGGTGCGCACTGTAAAGGTGATTTTGGATGGAAGATAGCTCAGTTTTCCATATTAGGAACTTTCTGTAGTTTTTAAAGCTATTTGTTGGAAACATTATGGGTTCCTTACGAGTGATAATTTTGCTTTCGTTTAACTAGAGTCAGACTGGTCCCACGTTTTATTCTATATTCAGTCACGATTCACCACATGCGTTGCGAGCCCAAACTAAGTTTCGTGTTTCTTTTCGCTCAGCCAGATTAGACAACTCAACGCTTACTAAAAAATGGTAAAGTTTGCCATCGGTTATTCTGCGAATGTTTGAATCTCCGAGTGTGAGCATACGAGCGCCCATGTTGCGTTCATTAGTCAACCAAATTTCCGCTGAAGAATAATGAATGACATAATGACAGAATCCCTGTAATCGCACGCTGACCTATCAGGTGACCTGGTTGGCCAGCTACAGCCACGACCAGACTGGCCTCTGCTAACAACACTGTCAGGCGTGAAGATTGTGTAAATGTGCTCCAAGGTTCGGCCGGCTTTTGGGCAGTTGCTCAATACTGGTGGAAGTAACTGTAGGTCTTTTGCTCCTCCGTTATCGCTGCCGCAAATGGTTTCAAAATTTTGGCAGTGTAACACGCTCAAGTCAGCGTCTGATGAAAGAAGATGGGACAAAAATGCGGCGTGAATACCGGACCAACTCTCCTAACCGGTTAACTAACCATGAAATATGTTAAAAATGGTTTCATTCACAAGTAATAGACATGAAAAAGGGACCTGTAAGATTTGGTATTGAGCGTGGATTGAAGCCGAGCATCTAATGTAATTGTTAACTATGCGTTGTCAAAAGTCAGTCATCGGAATTTTTCAGCAGTAGCGAGATGTTCGAATCTGAAATGAAGAACCGAATGAAGAATTTATATTTTATAGTCACGAATGGACATTAACTATAGCATTCAATCCCTGTTCGCATGTTTGAATTAGAAGTAATATGAAAGGGTTTCCGTACCGAATAACACTTGCAGCCCGCACATATTGTCTTTGACAACACATGAAGAGACGTGTACTGCCGAATCGCGGGAAGCAAAGATCTTGATTTAGACTCTCTGTTAGACAGTTTCAATCTACCAGGGTATTAAATATTAGCACACACTCTGCTGAAGAGATAAAATTCATTATGAGTAGCGTTGTTTGTGGGTTCGAAGCGGAGTGTTAAACGGAAAATAGTTTAATATTTGTGACATTTTGATCCCATTTGATTTAATGGAGGGTTTAAGGCAATGGAAGAAAATCGAACGTCTGTGCCATGAATGGGTGAGTGCTATCGAAGAAATCATGCCACAAAATTTTCTCTCTTCATTAACGATCTGTTTAACATGAATTATTCACCACATTAAGGACGCTCAAAGGCTGTAGCTGCGTTATATAAAGCTGGTTTCTTACGGGACTGGAACCTAGAACCAACACAGCATCTTCTTTACAGTGCAACGTTTCCACCTTTAAAAAAATATATTTACATAATTATATTACTTTTCTTGTATTAGAGCTTCGTAAAAAGACATATTGTCTATTCACTACGTACTATCTAATCATATACTTCTTTCTTCAGGGTCCGGGCCTCATTGATGGCTCTTCGATTGGTGCTTTTGATCTGCAAGCATTTTTGTGTCTTCTGTAACATTGCGACCAACTGCAGCATTCAGTGCTTCATCATTGTCACAATAATGGCTAGGATAATTCACAATGAAAGAGGGAATTAGTAGTAATTTCTGTGTGGAATGACATTCCTGGAGTACAAACGTGTGTTCGACAGTCAGGTGACACATCATATGTGAAAATCATCCAGAATACCTAACTGAAATACCAACTAGGTATCAAATGAATTTAGTAACATAAATTTGTGTCACTCCAGGAAATTACTCGACTATTACAGGTTTCCTAGACATATTCTGCAATGGTGGCAAATGTCGATCATCATCACAGCAGAAATTAATGCGTTTCCACAGGCGAAGGGTTTGTTAGTCGGCCTAGCAATCCAGTGGTAAACTTGGTGCTTCGAAGACATAACGACAACAGCCGCTAAAGTGATGGATGCTCAAAATGTGGCAGGCATAACAAATTTGTAAAAGACAACCGAAAGACAGAAAAATTAAGAACAGAGTAAATTAATATGACCGTTCGCGTCGTCATAACTGTCATTATTTTATTTTTGTTTTAATCTCTGTATTATCAGAATACGGAGCACGTTATCATGATTTAATACGGGATACTTTACCTGTGCTGCTAGAACATGTGCCTTTACAAATACGACACAACATGTGGTTCATGCACGATGGAGCTCCTGCATATTTTAGTCGAAGTGTTCGTACGCTTCTCAACAACAGATTCGGTGACCGATGGATTGGTAGAGGCGGACCAATTCCATGGCCTCCACCCTCTCCTGACCTCAACCCCCTTGACTTTCATTTATGGGGGCATTTGAAAGCTTTTGTCTACGCAACCCCGCTAACAAATGTAGAGACTCTTCGTGCTCGTATTGTGGACGGCTGTGATACAATACCCCATTCTCCAGGGCTGCATCAGCGCATCAGGGATTCCATGCGACGGAGGGTGGATGCATGTATCCTCGCTAACGGAGGACATGAGGACATTTTGAACATTTCTGTAACAAAGAGTTTGAAGTCACACTGGTACGTTCTGTTGCTGTGTGTTTCCATTCCATGATTAATGTGATTTGAAGAGAAATAATAAAATAAGTAAACGTTTCCGGACACATGTCCACATAACATATTTTCTTTTTTTGTGTGTGAGGAATGTTTCCTGAAAGTTTGGCCGTACCTTTTAGTAACACCCTGTATAACGACCCACGGCAATATCACATTCGTATCTCCAACGCTTCTGTGGCTCGTTGCGTGAAAACGCCACTCCAGTCTGAATATTTCAATTTGTTTTTGTTTAAGAACTTGCTGCCATTCAGCCCGTGATTAGGATGAGC
Organism: Schistocerca gregaria; assembly: GCF_023897955.1. Classification (NCBI taxonomy): domain Eukaryota; kingdom Metazoa; phylum Arthropoda; class Insecta; order Orthoptera; family Acrididae; genus Schistocerca; species Schistocerca gregaria. The sequence continues at coordinate 509,247,779 of NC_064923.1, forward strand.
GCTAACTCAGTTTCTTATTTACACTTAACTTAGCATGTCTCTTTTAAGAATTGCCCCTCCTTAATTCTCGTATGAGTATTTCGATAGCACAGAGATTGAAACAAAAATAAGATTAGGGCCGTTCACTTACTTTCTTCTCCTCTTAATTCATGGTGTTTCTGCTGGTTTACATACATTTGCTTATCCGTGCCGCATTTTTAACTGTCTCCGGGAGCTTTACCATTGGGTTCCTAGTCCTCTTAAGGAACACATTGGCTGTGAAAATGTATCCCTTCATGGCTGAGTGCCACTTGGCAACGCTGTAGAATGTATCTGGCTACTCTGCGGTAGTGCAGTTATCTCCTGGAGTGACAAAAATTTATTTTGCTAAATTTACTTGTTGTTGTTGTTGTTGTGGTCTTCAGTTCAGAGACTGGCTTCATACTGCTCTCCATACTACTCAATACCGTGCAAGCTTCTTCAGTACCTAGTTCAACATACATCCTTCTGAATGTGCTTAGTGTATTCATCTCTTGGTCTCCCTCTACGATTTTTACCCTCCACACTGCCCTCCAATACTACATTGGTGATCCCTTGATGCCTCAGAACATGTCCTACCAACCGATCCCATCTTCGAGTCCAGTTCTGCCACTAACTCCTTCCCAATTCTATTCAGTACCTCCTCACTAGTTATCTGATCTACCCATCTAATCTTCAGCATTCTTCTGTAGCACCACATTTAGAAAGCTTCTATCTTCTTCTCGTCCAAATTATTTATCGTCCATGTTTCACTTCCACACATGGTTACACTCCATACAAATACTTTCAGAAACATTTCGTGACACTTAAATCTATATTCGATTTAGCAAATCTCTCTTCTTCAGAAACGCTTTACTTGCCGCTGCCAGTCTACATTTTATATCGTCTCTACTTCGACCATCATCAGTTATTTTGCTCCCCAAATAGCAAAACTCCTTTACTACAGTAAGTGTCTCATTTCCTAATCTCATTCCCTCAGCATCACCCGACTTAATTCGACTACATCCCATTATCCTCGTATTGCTTTTGTTGATGTTCATCTTATATTCTCCCTTCAAGACTGTCCATTCCTTTCAAATGCTCTTCCAAGACCTTTGCTGTCTCTGACAGAATTACAATGCCCTTGGTGAACCTCAAAGTTTTTATTTCTTCCCCATGGACTTTAATACCTACTCCAAATTTTTCTTTTGTTTCCTTTACTGCTTGTTCATTGTAGACACTGAATAACATTGGGGAGAGGCTACAACCCCGGCTCACTCCCTTCCCAACCACTCTTTCCCTTTCATGTCCCTCGACTCTTCTAAATGCCATCTGGTTTCTGTACAAATTGTAAATAGCCTTCCTCTCCCTGTGTTTTACCCCTACCACCTTCAGAATTTGAAAGAGAGTTTTGCGGTCATCATTGTCAAAAGCTCTCTCTGAGTCTACAAATGCTAGGAACGTAGGTTTGCCTTTCCTCAATCTTTCTTCTAAGATAAGTCGTAACGTCAGTATTGCCTCACGTGTTCCAATATTTCTACGGAATCTAAACTGATCTTCCCCAAGGTCGGCTTCTACCACTTTTTCCATTCGTCTGTAAAGAATTTGCGTTAGTATTTTGCAGCTGCGACTTATTAAACTGATAGTTCAGTCATTTTCACATTTGTCAGCACCTGCTGCCTTTGGAATTGGAATTATTACATTCTTCTTGAAGTCTGAGGGTATTTCGCCTGTCTCATACATCTTGCTCACCAGATGGTAGAGTTTTGTCAGGACTGACTCTCCCAAGCCTGTCAGTAGTTCTAATGGAATGTTGTCTACTCCCGGGGCTTTGTTTCGACTCAAGTCCTTCAGTGCTCTGTCAAACTCTTCACGCAGTATCATATCTCCCATTTCATCTTCATCTACATCCTCTTCCATTTCCATAATATTGTCCTCAACTACATCGCCCTTGTATAGACCCTCTATATACTCCTTCCACCTTTCTGCTTTCCCTTCTTCGCTTAGAACTGGGTTTCCATCTGAGCTCTTGATATTCATACAAGAGGTTCTCTTTTCTCCTAATGTCTCCTTAATTTTCCTGTAGTCAGTATCTATCTTACCCCTAGTGGGATAAGCCTCGACATTCTTACGTTTATCCTCTATCCATCCCTGCTTAGCCATTTTGCACTTCCGTTATTAAAACTACTCCTGCATTACCCCTATTTGATTTTGTATTCATAACCCTGTATTCACCTGACCAAAAGTCTTGTTCCTTCCAACTACCTCTCACGGCATTGCTGCATCAGGGATGTCTCCTCACGGCGCCAAGAGACATTGCCCAGAAGCTGGCCATGCATTTTTCAGAATCTACCGCTACTATTAACTGTGATACAGATTTCTGCCGCTGCCGCACTAAAATCGGGAAGGGTCACTTGGACTTCCGGTCTCCAAATTCTGAACCCTATTGTTAACTGCCCCTTCACAATGTGGGAACTGGATTCTGCGCTGTCTGTGGCTCATGATACTGCGCCCGGTAATGATCAAATCCGGTACAGCATGCTGCAGCACTTGTTGCTGCCATCCAAGGAAGTACTCCTGAATTGTTTTAATATTATCCAGCACGTTCCCTGACTCGTGGAGGGAGGCGATTTTGATTCCCCTCCTCAAACCGGGGAAGGACCGAACGCATCCTTGTCGGAGTATTGCTTTGACGAGCTGTGTCGGGAAGAAGTTGGAACGCATGGTCAACCGTCGCCTGGTTTGGCTATTCGAAACCAGGCAGATCCTTAGCCACTCTCAGTGTGGCTTTCGGAGATGTTCAACTATAGACAACTTGACCCTGCTTGAGGCGGCCATCCAGCAGGCCTTTCTACGTAACCAACAATGTCTAGGTGTATTCTTTGACATTAATAAGGCGTATGTACTACTGGCACCGCCTTATCCTCAATCAACTCCATCAGTGGGGCTTTCGTGGCCATCTCCCCATATTCATTCGTTCCTTTTTTCCCACCACCTCTTTCGATATCGGGTTGGTTCGATATCGGGTTGGTAAGGGAAGCGTTTTAAGTGTCACCCTCTTTGCCGTCGCCATAACAGTATCACGTCCACTATCCGGAGACCTTCCCAGTGCTCCTTGTTTGTGGACTATTTTCTGTTCTTCCTCCGGTCTTGTCACTGCTAGTCGGCAGTTGCAGCTTACGATAAAGCGATTAGAGGCATGGACTGTGAAGACGGGTTTCACCTTTTCTGCAGACAAATGTGTGTGTGTTCATTTTAATCGTTCTCGATGTCTTTTTACCTCCCCTGAATTGCGTCTGTGGGACACCATTCTTCCTTTTAGCCACACTTTGAGGATCCTGGGCCTCACTCTTGATTCCAAGCTGTCGTGGTTGCTGCACCTTAAAGACCTGAAGGTGCGAGCCCTGAAGGCACTGAATATTTTGAAGTGTCTGAGCCATCGGTCCTGGGGAGCAAATCGGGCGCGCCTGCTGCAGTTTTATAGGGCTATCGTCCGGTCGCGTCTTGACTATGGATGCACCATGTATGGGTCAGCGAGCCCTTCCTATCTGAAGATTCATGACGTAGTACGCCATGAGGGTATCAGGCTGGCCACTGGTGCCTTCCGTACCAGTCCCATCCCCAGCCTGTGTGCTGAGGCAGGAGAACCGCCGCTCGCCATCCGGCGGAAACTCCTCATGGTGCGACGGGTGTGTCGATTCCTAGCCTGTCCTACCTCCCCTGCGTACCCTACCGTTGCCCGACCGCCTATGGAACGTCTCTTTTCCAGTCGTCCCAGGGCAACGAGACCATTTGGGATTCGTGCCAAGCATTTGCTTGAGTCCCTTGGTGTGGAGCGTGTGGCACCCCAACTCCAGAGTTTTGCCCGCCTACCACGCTAGTTGCTCCAGAGGCCCAGCGTCCTTTTAGACTTGTCAGAGTACCGGAGGAACTGCAGTCCTGCGTTTGTTTTTACCTCCTTATTTTACAGTATTTTAAACCAGCATCCCAACCATATACCAGTATTTACGGATGGCTCTGTTGGTAGTGCTGTGATTTTTCCTGATCGAGTCGTCAAGTTACGGCTTCCTGCGGCGTTTACCATCTTTGATGCCGAATTGTTTGCGATCTTGCGGGCATTGGAGCAGATGAGATGTGTTCCCAGTCATAAGTTTCTCACCTGTTCTGACTCGCTGAGTGCCATTCAGACCATGCAACACCTGTACCCAGCGGATACGGTCGTCCAGAACGTCCATGATGCCCTACTCCACCTGTGACGGCAGGGGAAGGAGGTTTCTTTCTGATGGGTGCCGGGGCACGTGGGTATCAGGGGAAAGGAACTGGCGGATGTTGCTGCCAAAGATGCAGGTTCAATCCCTCACGTTGTTGAATGTGCCGCCCCCTCCATGCTGTTACCTCCCTTTTGCGTTTTCTTTTTTATGCGTCAGTGGGAAGAGGAGTGGCTGGCAGTCGGTGAAAATAAGCTGCGTCTGGTCAAGACCGCCACGCGGCCATGGCGTATGTCCTACCGGCCATGCAGGCGGGATGAGGTTCTCCTCACTCGCCTCCGCATCAGGCACAGTCCCTTAACGCATGGTTTTTTACTCCGACTGGAGGACCCCCCAATCTGCAGTGCTTGTGGCGTCGAGCTTACTGTCCACCACATTTTACTTGACTGTCTTTTATTCTCTGACCAGAGGGCGGTGGTTTCCTTGCCACCGGATTTGCCCTTTATTTTACAAGACGATGCAACGACTGTGGTTAAGGTCTTACGGTTTTGTGTCCAATTTGTTGCCTCGGATTTTAGGGAGAGGATTTTAATGTGCCGCTGGTTGACTGGCTCACCCAAGTTTTAGGTAAGAGGTCCGCCAGTCACCATTACCTACTTGTTTCACTTCGATTTCTGTTCTCTCTTCCTTGTGTTTCCCTTCCTTTTTAGTGCGTTTCTTCTCCTCTTGTTTTGCCTCTGTATGTGAGGATTTGGAAGAGCGTCAGGTGTGTGTCTTTTAGCCGTTTTCCTTGTTCGCTGCCCGTCTTCGTCCCTTCACCGAATGTGTTCCTGTTCTATGCGTTTGGGCGCTGATAACCATGCTGTCTAGCGCCCCAAAGCTTCAAACCATACACACACACTTCTGCCACCGAACTTCACTAATTCCCACTATATCTAGCTTTAACCTATCCATTTCACTTTTTAAATTTTCTGACCTACCTGCCCGATTAAGGGATATGACATTCCACGCTCCGATCCGTAAAACGCTAGTTTTTTTCCTCTGATAACGACGTCCTCTTGAGTATTCCCCGCTAGGAGATCCGAACGGGGCACTATTTTACCTTCGGAATATTTTACCGAAGAGGATGCCATCATCACTTAATCATACAGTACAGAAGCATGCCCTTGGGAAAAATTACGGCTGTAGTTTCCCCTTGCTTTCACCCATTACTTTGTTACTTTCTTGATATTTCATTTAATTATTCTGAATGACTTTCACTTATGGTGTGTTGTCTAATGACTAAATGCTTCCTTTTCTTTTGTTCCACGAAGGTCATTACGTGCAGAAAATGTGTCTAAGTTTCCCATTTTCATTGGGAATTATCTGCCTTAGTAATCGCTAGGAAAATGAGGGAGCAGTAAAAGCTGCAGTTAATCGCTAGGGCATTAGAAACGACGTCACGCTGTAAAGCCAAGGTTGTGTAGGTTCTAGGTTCTAGTTTCCATGTATTAAATGGAATGGGATGAATAGGCCACAAGTGCTAAACTGCACTCCATTAACGCTCCGTTTTCTAGTCGATAAACACCGATATTCGTAAACGTCAAATACGCAACGTTCAAGATGTCATCACAAGAACAATACTACTCTCTCGAAAAATAAAGCGATGATTGATTATAACACGACAAAACGAAGTCGCCGTGAACGTATGAACCAAGCTCATTTTTCCAAGTAAATTTTCCGGCATTAGGAGATTACTTACTTAGCATTTCTCATGTCATATTCTCCGCGAAAACGTTGCTATTACTGCATGAGTTACACTCAGTATAGCGAAGTTATTTCACGCTGAAAACTAATCTACGATATTATAAACTCTTATGCTTGCCGATGTGAGTGCAGAAGCGTCCGTACTACATCATAGCCTCAAAGACGGGGAACATTTGCAATCTTATGGGTTGACCCTGGCTAACGTTAAGTGGCAGTACGCAGATGGTGCAGAAATCGTTTTGATCAGGACAGGTAGTCACGAGAGCTCCTTCACAGAAACACATTTCCAAGTGTTTGCTGTTAGTGGTCGGTTAGAAAATAAAATAAAATATCTCTGAACCTCCAACCGATTTACATTGTTAGCAGACAGACGACTTGGGTTTGGGTGGTTGATTTGGGGGAATGGACCAAACAGCGAGATCATTGATCCCATTGGATTGGGAAGGAAGTCGACCGTGCTCTTTCATAGGAACCATCCTGGAATTTGCCTGAAGCGATTTAGGGAAATTACGGAAAACCTAAATAAGAATGGCCGGACGTGGGTTTGAACAGTTGACCTCCCCAATGCTAGTCTAGCGGCCGACGTCAGCTTCACTAAATTAAGAAAGAATGTGGTTTAGCAACTGGAATTTCCTTTTGAACTGTTTTACGTTTACCATAAGCAGGCAGAGTAGAAGCGTATCTGAAGTGAAAGGCAACACTTCCTGTAGAAACTTCTGCGTGCCATGATGGTGGCAGTTTGTGTAGATGACCGTTATGACATTGCATTTTTACTGATAAAAATCAAGTTAAATGTAACGCTGGATAGCAGAGGCAGCTGGTTAATGTCGATTCGCTCAAGCAAGAAAATCAGTGCATTGAATAGGCAGCAAACTACTCCAGGGACTAAGGGAATGTGAATTCTGTTCAGTTTAGCGCAACTGAGTTAAGACAGTTTCATTATACCGCCACTTACTGCATTCGGTGATCTTATGGAGAGATAGTAGGTTGGTAAACCTAAGGCCTGAGTTCGATTACTACTTCAGACGACGGATTTTGTTAGACATGAACAGTTCATTATCACCTCTAGTTACGCAAAATTAAGAACATACGACTGCATCATGGTTCAAAATTCACATTAAATGTGATGCTACAGATTAGAGGTTAGATTGGATCTCAACAGAGGCAAAAGTGGCACCAAAACATTTGTTACGCTCGCAGTTTAGTTTTAGTAAATGAACAAAGCACCATGTCAGGTCACAGGGTAGTTATCCGATCACTTATATGAGCTTGATATGTTAAATATATTGGTTCTGTACTGGGCTCTTTCTTTCACGGTGTTTGATCGTTTTCGTAACGATACTGTTCCACAAATTCTTTGCTTGCTCAATATTTCATCGTCCTCGAGGTCTCCAAGTGAGACGCGTGTCTATGCTGGAATCTTCGTCAGACACAATTTTTATCGTACCTTTTTTATCTCTAGTATGAACACAGCTATCTTATCGTGGGAAATAATTTCTATTTTCAACGCCTTCTTATTCGTTGTCAATAACAAACATATGTGACGGTTTCGATTCGCGTAACTTTTCGTTACGTTTTGTCAACTTGTAATATCCCTCTCCCAGAAATTAGTGAAAAATAATTCTATAGTTAACGTGTCTTTGTGTTTAGTCAATGACGATACGCGTGCCGTTCGAAATCTAGTCACCACTGAACCCCTGCTTATCTTACTGTTGATGAAATAAACCTGTAATTAATTACCATTCGCATCTAAAAAAAACCATAGCAACATGTTCCGAGTTTGAATCCCGGGAAGGTACATAACTCCATATGTCTTGTCACATCAGTTTCAAATCTCCCACTACTGGTGAGAAAATTGGATATCTCACGTTTGACTACGCTTAGTTAGTAATCTGATTAGGTGATGAGTTAGAATCCCTTGTCCAAAACAATACTTCACGTCATTTCCAGTTTGTTTCTTGGGAATCAATCTATATTTAACCTCTTTCGTGGTTAGTAGAGAGGGACAATAGAGGTCGGATAGCAATTCGAGACCAATACAAGGATTTTTGTGATGTAATTTCAAGTTCAGATTTACTGATACAAGTTAAAATTATTCGTATCACGTCTCTTTATGCCTCGTCAATGATGAGTATCACTCCTGTGTTTAAAGTCTCGGTTAGTCATGAATGCTTTGCATAGTCTGCACTGCCTACAGATACTGGGTTTCAATCGATGTCGAGAGCAAAACAGTTCCCCATGTGAATTAATGATCAGTAAAATTCAAAATTAGCTGCTCATTAATCATTTACATTTTTAATCTCACTTTGTGTTAGATAACAAGGGTGATCGGCAAAGTTTGACTTCCACTAGATATGCACTCCATCACGAATAACGTGAAATCACTAGTGTTACGGTGTTGATGGTCGGGTTTCCATAGAGCAATCACAGTTTATTTTGTAACTGGTTAGTTTGTTAACCATTTTATGCCAAAGCACTTGCCAAGCGAACGATGGTGTGGTTGACAAACCATTTCGATGAGAAGGGCAAGAACACTTCGAATTATTACAGAAATTTTGTTTAAGCATTGTGGAAATATGAAATATCTCTTACTAGCGGAAAAAAAGAAAACAAGTTTTGAATGAGGATTGATTTATGTGGCTGAGTTACGGCGTTATTTGCCTCAGTCAGATTCTACTGAGAATGGTAACGGTGTAGAATGTCACACAGCGTAATAAATTAGAGTTTACAAACATTAAGTCTAATAATGTGTCCCCTGATCCTTGTTGCATCGTTGTATTGGTTTATATCTGGAGTTATTGCCATAGAGGGTAGTGTTGACTAGTGGTCATTCGTGTTCATAATTTTCTACTGTCAAACGACTGTTCCGGAACGGGATTAGAGAACATGCAAGACAGTTATGTTACGTGGACACCTTCGATGAAACATCCCTTCCTGAATCCCTATTCATTGTAGGTTAAATCCCTCAATCGCCTTAGTTCCCTGAGCATCTTACATAAAAGGCACTGCAGAGCAAATTGTTATAAATGAGATAGGGCGAGATGACTTTGGGACAGTAGGATCCTTATCATAAGAATTTTTTCCTTCTGGATACCGGTTTCAGTCATCATCAGGCCATCCCCTCGCGTGCAGTCGCCAAGGTCGCTCCCCAAGTAGGTGTGTTATATCGAAGTCGCACGTTACTTGTCTCACCGAGTTGGCAAGTGAGCCTGAGGACTGGGTGCTAAGGGATGGCAGCAGATGGTACTTGACACCGAAACCGGAAAAAAGACACAAAAAGACTTAAGCTAAAGCAAATAACTTTAATAAGTTTTATTAGGTCTCTTCTTATCTGTTTGTTTGTTCGGTACAACGGTTTTAAACTATCTTTCCGATGAACTAGAGACTTGGAACTTTCAACATAGCTTAGAGTTGTATAACAACGCAATTACAACTTGCTTTCATGTGTAATGTGCGGCGGAGGGTACTTTGTTTTTCGGTCTCTCTGCCTGTTCGGTAAAGATTCTGCAGTTCACTTAAACTAAATTCTGCCTGTTCGGTAAAGATTCTGCAATTCATTTCAAACAAAATTCCCGACGATCTAGATATTTGAAACATTCGACATAGCTTAGAACAGGACGCCAATGCAATATAAACTCACTTACGTGTGGCGAAGGGTACTTTGTTTTTTGATCTGCTTGTCCTTAAAGCATTAATTTTACAACATTGCCAACTAACATTCCGATTGAGTTCACCGGGAAGTTAGTTTGTTTGAGATGCAGGAAAAATTGAGACGAAAGTCAGACTGGTTAATATAGGTGCAGCTTCAGCTGTTACTAGATGTGATCTGAACACTTGATGATGCCCAGAAACAGGTTGCTAATATCCGGCAGTTCTTTCGCAATTTCATACAACAGATGAACATAACAGCTTATGAATGTTTTGGGGAGGATAGATTTAAGAACCTTGCATAACTCGGAGCTCAGACTTGTGAGGAAGTATGACCATAGTGTTTGATTTGTTTGAGGAACAGTAGGATACTGGAGATTTTACACGACACGGGGTTATCTCCTGTGGTAAGGGGTCCTAAGGATTACTGGAAAGAAACGAAAACATAGTCTTAGCTGTCTGTAACGAATGCAAGGCCTATTTAACTCCGTGTGGAATGTCTAAGAAGCTGATGAGGGAGTGATAACTGTACGTTAGTGGACTGCAGGTAAAAGCGAGCAGTCTAGATGTGGGTCATCCGCAATTGTGCCACTGTCAGAGATATAAGTTGCAAAGTCATTAGATTTGCTGATAGTATCAGGCAGCGAAGCAGTAGAACTCTTCCAAATACTTTGATCAGTTAATGGAAACTATAGCATCAAACATGATTGACGTTCTCGGCCAATCCTGCAATATTTTAGTACTACTTTTTCGATGTATGTCTGTATTTTTCGATGGCATGTACGTGTATTCTGGTCACGAGTCAGCAGGTGTTCTCGAAGGAGAAGCAAATGGCGAGAGCGGGTAGGACAAATATTCGTGATGAGGATGCGGAAGGATGTGGCGTCTAATAAGGTTTGCTGATAGGAGGAGGAAGCATGAGAAATATTATCACTGTGTTGGAATGTTAGTGGGCACCTATGAGTTCCAGGTAGTCATGCTATTTGATTCAGTAGACGTCTTGGACAACGTTGCGACGCGTTTTGGAAAGTTCCGAATACAGACTGAATGCGTGAGGGGCAGTGAATAGAAGGAAGTGGTGATCGCATTCTGTTGGATCGAAGAGTTCTGCTGGAGGGGGGGGGGGGGGGGGGGCGGAGGGGATGGCATTTCTCGGGCATCATTACTTTCATGACGGGTTTACTGTGGCGTGAGTATTGCAACCAACAGGAAGTGGGTGGAGTTAAAGGATTCGCTATAAATCAACTTTCTTTGTAGTTTAATACTTAATTACTATTGTTTTATCACATTTACCACCCACGAGCAATCTAGTCCCTAGTTCTATTAGTGCAGTGGCGGTTTATGTCTATGCTGCTGCAGAAGGAGGCAGCAGATAAGAATAGTCTCTAAATACTCTAATAGCACATCATTACTCTCATGTTCACAAGGCGACGCGTAAGGTTATAGTGCTACAGTTCGATTCCATTTCTTGCCTCTCTACAGCAAGCTAATTACAAGAAACGTGTCTGCTAATAGTGTTCCCAACGTTGCTGCTTACTAAGCATGTTGGCGTCACAAATGCGTCTCTAGATGCCAAAAAATCCCACACTAAAATATTCAGTTCAGGTCTCTCCTTGAAAATATTAGTGGAATAGTGGAGATCGGACTCCCATGTTTGACTGCACTACGTTAACTGAAATAATCATCACTACAAGTTATGTAAGTTCTTAGGTACATTTAACTACTAAATTCTTGAAATTAGGCGAATGTACAGTAATTGTTTACTCTTTCTAAGAGCAATTCACTTTCAGACTAGGAGTCGCCATTAATCAAAATTCGTGGAATTGTCAATGTTCAAGACCAGAGCATCAAACGCATAATATGGACCACCGCTTATGAAAATGTTTACAACAACAGCAAACAATTCTCCCTTAAAAGTTCGTAATTGGTAAAAAAATCTCCTGAAATCACTTACAGTAGTTTAAAAAGTCGCTTCGCAATATATTACTGTTTCAAACATTGCAATTACTTACGTGTTATGCGCCAATTAAATGACAAGACTTCCAAAGTGTACAGCGTAATGCTGCTGGGTTGATTGACTCTCGCTTATATTTTTCGTTTGAAAATCCCCGCAAATGCCTGAGAGGTGCTGTTTGCACTGCTCCTGCTACAGTACTCCAAAATATTCCTTCCTTCTCGGACAAGACAATTCCCTAACACATAAGCACGTGAAGCTACTACTCCCTCCAAAAATCTACGGCTGAACTCAGTCAACACAGAAGAGTATGATCGGACATAAATAAAACTCTTATTATGTACTAGCTGGGCATTATTTTGAGCACTAAATGAAACATAAACTGGCTTTCCTTTAGGAATGTTTGATCCCCTTTGCTGTCAGCTGTTTTTCGGGCAAGTGATTCTATAAAATGATACATCGATACAATACAATGAAACAGGTGTATTTAGAAACTTTATGAAGAAGTCTTTCATAGAGGGTATGAAAAATATTCTACTACTGACTACAAAAATTATGGAGAAGAAAGAGGGAATAGTTTAAAAGGAAATTCTGCAAGTTCTCTGAAATTAGAAGGAGCTCTACTAGGTAAGTATAGGGTTGCGAAGGGATTTGCAGGTTCGTATGGAGTTTGTAAAAGTAATGGAAAAACTTCTGTTATAAAACCTCGAAAACTTCGTGACCGATTCATTTCCATATTTTTAATTTATACTCTAACAAATGTTCCGATGGAAATATCACGCACGTTTTCTCTAAAACTATCTTAACGAAAGTCGAGAACAGTTCTTATCTAACTGACTTACAATTTTAACACAATACTCTACTGCACATTTAGAGGGACATAGGCTCTTCTCTCATAAATACAGGCTGAGTCGCGTAAGACGTAACACCCCCTTTATTCCGGGGGCGATTGCACGTATCGGCATGCGGTTTTCGGCGAATCATAGCGGACTATGGGGCACTTACGTTGGTACATGCACAGTAATCACAACTTTTATATTGACCGAGATAATGAGGCAAGTACGTGTATTTTAAATGGGACGCTTCACATTTTTTACCATAATTCGAACGCTCTGGAAAAGACGCGTATAGTGATGTAATGCATGTTGCTGTTGTGATTCAAACTTTGCTTAAAAGAGGGCGGATGAGGATTTACCTACGTAGCGTAGGCCGTGCTTGCTGCATAGAGCACGGCAACTCCACCTGCGTGTTGTGCGAGGCGTGTTTACAGTCTGCAGCCGCTTCCGACCGCCTCGACCTTCTGTCATACAATATTTCCCAGCGTCTTTTAAGCGAAATTTGAATCACAATAGCAACATGCGGTACATCACTATACGCGTCTTTTCCAGAGCGTTCGAATTATGGTAAAAAAAAGTGTAGCGTCCCATTTAAAAAAAACATGTACTTGCCTCATTATCTCGGTCAATATAAACGTTGTGATTATTGTGCATGTACCAAAGTATGTGCTACATAGTCAGCTATGATTCGCCGAATACCGCTGCACCCGGAATAATGGGGGGGGGGGGGGGGGGGAGAGGGGGGTGTTTAGTCTTACGCGAATCACTATATATTCTCCACATATGTAATTTTAAACAAAAATTGCTTACACAACAACGTGCCGGTTTTCTTCCAATTACAGAAAAGAATAACATACTACATAAAATTTTCCAACTTATACTACTAATGAGGAATCTGGATCGGCCAAAACTTTTTAATACTACCCATTCAAAGATTAAAACTATGCTAAATACTGACTTTGAAGCTACTGTCCTCACAGGTTAAGCGTCTCTCTCATACCCGGTATACGAATGATCCCAAGCGATTTACCCAGTTATTTTAACTCTTTCAGTTCCCAATCAAGGTTTCGTTTCCTATAACGTTTCCTGCATAAAGCACATCGTAGCCCCTTATAATTCGACAACTACCAACATTTCCTGCATTAGTCTGTATCATGTAGCATCACTAGTCGGGGAGTGGCAGCAGCCAGGCTAGGGAATTTCGTCGCACGCGCTTGTGGGACCACCGCGGACATCGTCTCCGTCTTAGCGACAGTATCTGGGATATTAGGACAGTGTGGCCAACTAGGGTCAGCAGAAGAGATCATGGCCTTAGGATAATCTTCGCAAACGAATAAGTGTATACATCCAGGTCAGAGTGGGGGCAACTTCACCCTCATAAGTGGCTCTTATTGTCATATTCGTAATGAATTTCGCTCGATTTTGTAATCATTGGTACAACATCACATATTCTCACAATCCGTTTTCTCCCCTTACTAGTGTTCCGCTATTTTTGTCAGGCAGGTTCTGGGATTCAGGTAATGGCACCTACTCTAAACAGAATGAACCTTGCCGATTAACGACGAGGATTGGTGACCCGGCCAGCCTGGATGCAGATTTAAAGTGTTTTCCCACATCCGGCTAGGTAAATACGGGGCTGGTACCCATGTCTCGCCCCACATACACGCTACACAAATATATAGAAAACGTTTTCATACCTGAAAATAGGATTTACTCTAAACGCAGACAGGCGGGGTACTGAGGTTCCATTCCAGAGTAGGGGAGGGGGGAGGGGGGGGGACGGGAGCACGGTTAGGGCAGTTGGGGGGGGGGGGGGGGGTAGGGAGTTAAGAGAGGGGAGGTTTGACGTTAGTAAAAATGATGAATGTGCACAAAGTAAACACTGAATGCTTACGAGCTACAAACTTGTAGTAAATTCCGTTACAGTGGGTATTCTTCCCTCTGCATAGCGGAAATATACATATTAAAAAAAAAGAAGAAACAAATACACCCGGTCCACAATAAGCCTTAAGTGGTTCCACGCTACACTATTGTTCTTCTAGCTAAGAAAGTCTCCAGGTCGAGATGTTGACCATTACTGCATTATTTTAAAGTACCATCATATCACCACAAGAAATATACCTGTACATTCGATCGGGATCTATTGCGTGACCAGTTTTATTAAGCTCATACATACTTCAATGCAGGAAAAGGTTACCTACAATACATGTCCTTACCTGATGAGAATTTGAAAACCAGAGTCTTCCATAATTTAAGCTTTTGTTTCCCTTCCAGTAAGAACATATTACTAAATATTCAAAATTTAAATAATTGAAAATAATGTAAGCAAATTCGTTTACACGATATTATATATTGCATAACTTACCGTTACGAATAAAAAATTACCTTTCATCCAGAGTAATTGTCTAATTCTTGCCACTACTCGTATGAGGATGCATATAACATTAGGGGCACAATGGATCGCAATAACTGAATCCAGAAATAGCTACCCTTCTCTCCATAAATACAAACCCACTTTCATACAAATTTTTAGATTTCCAACGGGCCGAAACTGTACTCTAGACTTCAATCCATAACAAAACACCAGAAATACTTAGGGAACTTTCAGGATCCTATCACAGGTAACATGACTATGGTCAATAACTGACTTACTTACGTTAGACATATAAATTACATTTTGTTCACAATTTCGTAAAATGACACAAAATTAATATTGGTGTATGCGTTTTTATAATTCTAAAGGAAACAATGGTGCAAGACGTTCGAAGTATCAGAGAATAATAGGGGTAAGCCATAGAGAGAGAAGGGTAATATGCAATATGTACAAGAGGCAAAAGGGAATAATAAGAGAGGACGTTAAAGAACGAAGTGCTTGGATTAAAAAGGATGTAAGAAATTGATGCAGTCTACTAGTATCAAGCACAGACCTTAATTTGAGGATGAAATTTCTGAGAATGTACATTTGAAGCACAGCATTGTATGGTAGTGGAACATGGACTGTGGGAATATCTGAACAGAGCATTTGAGATGTGGCGTTACAGACGAACGTAAAAATTTAGGTGGTGAGGAACGAGGAGGTTCTCCGCAAAATCGGAAGGAATATGTGGAAAACATTGACAAGGAGAAGGGACCGGACCAGAGGACATCTGTTACGACATCAGTGAATAACTTCCTTGGTACTAGAGGGACCTGCAGAGGGCAAAAATTTTAGAGGAAGGCAGAGACTGGAATACATCCAGAAAATAATTGAGGTCGTATGTTGCAAGTGCTACTGTGAAATGAAGAGGTTGGCACAGAAGAGGAAATCGTGGCGAGCCGCATCATACCTGCCAGAAGATTGATGACTCCAAAGAAAAAAATAACAATACTCTGCCTGGAGAAGCATGAACGCTGCACTGGGGCCGGAGAGCATTGCATAAATATAGCCTCAACATTTACATTAAGTACTATATAATTATTCCGTATCTTTACATATGGTACCAACATCCAACCGATGTTGTAGTTCTTGAAGCTGTAGATAATTTTGCCTCGCATTCACTCTATAATGTGCGGAACCTGATGGCAAACGACAGACCAGTATTTCATTCTCAGTTGGCGCGCTCTCCTCGTATCTCCATCTATTCCATTCTCCCGCATTTGCCTCCGTGCAAGTGGGAGTTTCTCCGAGCTTCGCTATTCTATTATTACTGTTCTATCGACTCTATACATGGTCCAATAAGATAAATAATACGTAGACCAGATAAATAATACATGGATCAGCTACGAAATAATAACAACATACATTTATATGAAAACATGCACGCTGATTAACCTTCCGCTACTGATGGGTTTTTTGCAACCCGGAACGCCTTGCAGGCTATTAGTTCTAAATGAAAGATGCACAGGACTTTTTGTAGGAAATTTGAATTAATTAAATTTTGTGCCGGGGTACAGTTTCGCTGAAGGCAAATGGTTTCCAACTTATTCAAGAAACACGTACAAAATAGCATTCAAACGCATCTCCAACGCCTCACCCACCCCTCACCAGCCAGAATTTGTATCATGTGGTTAGCGGCACTCCCTCCTACCACTATACGAAAATTTTCGGTTACACAAATTATTCCCGATATTCGACATTTTTTGATGCCTATTGACTGGGCTGTTAGGCCACCAGCATAGAATTTGATTCATTAAACGTTATTAATTTCAACGTGCCCACGAGGGTAACGAAAGAAGCACTACTCTTTTAAGTGTTACGATAAACTAATTAATCTGACAATTTGAGTCAGTCTTAAGCCTTACAAGCGCTGTAGTTTCTTAGTCAGAGGGTCTGTCAAATACAACTATGTAGTTGTTTGTTTTATGCTGCTAAAATTCACACAATTATGAAGTCAAATTTACACATATGTCAATTCTACAGTTTTTATGTACTCAGCTAATCTGGAGGCGTAATAAGGGCAGCCAACGAAGAGCAGAAAAGGTCGAACGCGGGAAATAATTCGTACAGTCTCATATTCTTGTACAGCAATAGGAAGGAGTGCCATGAACAACATACTAGATATCCTGACAAGTGGGGGCTGAGTGTGGGAGTAGGATGTATCTGAGAGTAACGTTTTTATTACGCTTTTCTTGAATAAGACGAGAACTACGGTATCTAGTGAAAGTGCATCCCAGTACGAAATTCTACTACATTAAATTTCCTACACAAAGGTCGTCTTCATTTTATCTGTAGGATTAATAATTTGCACGTGAAGAAGAAATATGAAAATTCTACGTTTAGAATTTGAAGGTGTTGTGGGTTTCATAAAACCCAACAGTAGGGGCAGGTGAATCACCTTGTATAGACATATACATTTATATGCACAGTAACAGTGCATATATGTCGATGTTGTTATAAGTGTATATATAAAATACACGTAAATTACCTGTAAGACACTTTTTATAAACAACTGAAATTCACCAATGACATGAAGCGCCGGCGTTAACAAACGCAAAGAAACTATTGAATTACAGAAAAAATTGTGAACGTGAAACCTTCCCGTCTTCTCTGTATCTGTTTTGTTACGCAACCTTCCCTTATACAATAACCAATGAAACCTTCCCTTAGGATTTCTATCTCTTGAACATAACAAATGTTATCTTCCCTTTGAAATTAATTCTTCGCATTCAAATTTGAATGCTGCTTATTAAAAGTGATTTGCTGATTATTTGGACGAAACAGAATGTGTCGTCGTCGTGGCCCTCAGTCATTACCTGCAGTAACCCAGAACTGTTCCTTACCTATTTTACTGTTACTGCATCGCCACCTGACTGCTACATCGAACTGCGACATTAATATACTTACTCTGTTTTACTATACTCTATTAGGTGCTGGTGGGCTGTCATTGTAAGTGACTGTATTTGTTACCAAAGCTGAAGTTTTTCTTTAATAGGAAAGCTGACGTTATCCTTTAATTAATTTGACTGAAGTTACGTAATTCATAGTTAAACTTTTTTTTGACAACGATAAAATTTTGCAAAGTTTTACCTTGATGGTTTCTGGGATGGATTATAATCATTAACGCAATAATAATACTCTGAACACGATTCTTCAAATATTTACTGTTGATAGTCAAATGATTTTACGAACGTTCAAATGGGACTTACTTTTTTCATTAATCTTACAACTAGCATTGCGCAAACATTCCTTCAGTAGTCTTGAGTTTCTCAAAATAAATAAATAAATAAATTCAATAATGTTAGTTCCTCTTATGATAATAGCTGATGCCTCTGTACATCCGTTTATCATCTCTTGTAAATCATAGCTGGTGGCTGGCGGGCACTCCGCTCCTATCAACCTCTCGCTTCAGACCTGCTACCGACTCGCTTAACATCTCGCTTACTACTGACTTCCTACGAACGCTAAAGTGCGGTCTCTCCCACTAACAATGCTGTCTGGTGCTGACAATCCCTGCTACCATTACAAAACGTATCACTGCGTGATCTTTCACGCTCTTTTCTTAAAATATATCCATACGCGGTCTCTTGCGCCCTTTTTCAAATTACATCAATGTGCGGTCTCTACCGCCAACAATACTTTGGTGCAAACATTCCCTGCTACCACAATTATTTCCAAAATGACAAATATTAATTATTCCTACTTAATCCTCTTAATAAAATATAAACATCTTTAATACATTGTGGTCTGACATTGTTGTTGTGGTCTTCAGTCCTGAGACTGGTTTGATGCAGCTCTCCATGCCACTCTATCCTGTACAAGCATCTTCATCTCCCAGTACCTACTGCAACCTACATCCTTCTGAATCTGCTTAGTGTATTCATCTCTTGGTCTCCCTCTACGATTTTTACCCTCCACGCTGCCCTCCAGTACTAAATTGGTGGTCCCTTGATGCCTCAGAACATGTCCTACCAACCGATCCCTTCTTCTAGTTAAGTTGTACCACAAACTTCTCTTCTCCCCAATCCTATTCAATACCTCCTCGTTAGTTATGTGATCTACCCATCTAATCTTCAGCATTCTTGTGTAGCACCAAATTTCTAAAGCTTCTATTCTCTTCTTGTCCAAACTATTTATTGTCCATGTTTCACTTCCATACATGGCTACACTCCATACAAATACTTTCAGAAACGACTTCCTGACACTTACATCTATACTCGATGTTAACAAATTTCTCTTCTTCAGAAACGCTTTCCTTGCCATTGCCAGTCTACATTTTATATCCTCTCTACTTCGACAATTATCAGTTATTTTGCTCCCCAAATAGCAAAACTCCTTTACTACTTTAAGTGTCTCATTTCTTAATCTAATTCCCTCAGCATCACCGACAATTTGACTACATTCCATTATCCTCGTTTTGCTTTTGTTGATGTTCATCTTATACCCTCCTTTCAAGACACTGTCCATTCCGTTCAACTGCTCTTCCAAGTCCTTTTCTGTCTCTGACAGAATTACAATGTCATCGGCGAACTTCAAAGTTTTTATTTCTTCTCCCTGGATTTTAATACCTACTCCGAATTTTTCTTTTGTTTCCTTTACTGCTTGCTCAATATACAGATTGAATAACATCGGGGAGAGGCTACAACCCTGTCTTACTCCCTTCCCAACAACTGCTTCCCTTTCATGTCCCTCGACTCTTATAACTGCCATCTGGTTTCTGTACAAATTGTAAATTGCCTTTCGCTCCCTGTATTTTACCCCTGCCACTTTTAGAACACCATGAAACCTATCAGTAGCGGTAGGTGAATCACCTTGTATACACATCTACACTACTGGCCATTAACATTGATACACCACGAAGATGACGTGCTGCAGACGCAAAATTTAACCGACAGGATGAGGGTGCTGTGATATGCAAATGATTAGCTTTTCAGAGCATTCACACAAGTTTGGCGCCGGTGGCGACACCCATAACTTGCTGACATGAGGAAAGTTTCCAAGCGATTTCTCTTACACAAACAACAGTTGACCGGCGTTGCCTGGTTAAACGTTGTTGCGATGCCTAGTGTAAGGTGGAGAAATGCGTACCATCCCGATTCCGACTTTGATAAAGGTCGGATTGTAGCCTATCGCGATTACGGTGTACCGTATCACGACATTGCTGCTCGCATTGGTCGAGATCCAATGACTGTTAGCAGAATATGGAATCGGTGGATTCAGGAGGGTAATACGGAACGCCTGCTGGATCCCAATGGCCTCGTATCACTAGCAGTCAAGATGACAGGCATCTTATCTGCATGGCTGTAACGGATCGTGCAGCCACGTCTCGATCCCTCAGTCAACAGATAGGGACATTTGCAAGACAACAAGCATCTGCACGAACAATTCGACGACCTTTGCAGCAGCATAGACTATCAGCACGGAGACCATGGTTGCGGTTACCCTTGACCCTGCATCACAGACAGGAGCGCCTGCGATGGCGTTCTCAACGACGAACCTGGGTGCACGAATGGTAAAACGTCATTTTTTCGGATGAATCCAGTGTCCGTTTACAGCATAATAATGGTCGCCTCCATGTTTGGCGACATCGCGGTGAACGCACATTGGATGTGTGCATTCGTCATCACCATACTGGTATATCACCCGGAGTGATGGTATGGGGTGCCATTGGTTACACGTCTCGGTCACCTCTTGTTCGCACTGACGGCACTTTGAACAGTGGACGTTACCATTTCAGATGTGTTACGACCCGTGGCTCTACCCTTCATTCGATCCCTGCGGAACCCTACATTTCAGCAGGATAATACACGACCGCATGTTGCAGGTCGTGTACAGGCCTTTCTGGATACAGAAAATGTTTGTGTGCTGCCCTGGCCAGCAAATTCTCCAGATCTGTCACCAACTGAAAACGTCTGGTCAATGGTGGCCGTGGAAGTGGCTCGTCACAATACGCCAGTCACTACTCTTGTTGAACTGTGGTATCGTGTCGAAGCTGCATGGGCAGCTGTACCTGCACACGGCATCCAAGCTTTGTTTGACTCAATGTCCAGGCGTATCATAGCCGTTATTACGGCCAGAGGTGGTTGTTCTGGGTACTGATTTCACAGGATCTATGGACCCAAACTGCGTGAAAATGTAATCACATGTCAGTTCTAGTATAATATATTTGTGCAATGAGTACCCGTTTATCATCTGCATTTCTTCTTGGTGTAGCAATTTTGATGGCCAGTAGTGTACATTTATATGCATATTAACAGTGCACCTATGTAGATGTTGTTATAAGTGTATATACAAGTATACACATAAAATATCGGTAAGACTTTTTTTTATAAACAACTGATATTTACCAATCACTTGAAGCTCTGGTGTTACAATCACAAAGAAACTATTGAAATACGATAGAAATTGTGAACGTTACCAGGACATGTTTATGGATGCAATTCTTGCGAATTACGCGAGGTGGGGTGACAGCAAACGCGTTTGCTCGCGCACTTGTTGGCGGGTGAAGCGACAAGCTGTGACGGCTGGCTGTGCGCGGATTAGCACGTCAGAGTAGTGGCGGAGGGCAGAGGGAGGAGAGGACGGCAGCGCGTCACGCGACCGCGCCAGGAAATAAGCGCTACAGCCGCAGCCGGCAGCCGGCAGCCGCAGCCCGCCTTTGATCACAGCCGCACAATACTTCCTGCGGAATTGGCTTTAATTACAGAGCTAGCGTCGCCCCTGACCCCAAAGTAGAAAATTCTCATATTACCGTTGCCATGATCTCCCAGCTCACGCCACCCCTCTTCCGCCCTTTTACGAAATTAATTTTCCACAGCCGTACACGAAAGCCCCTCTGTCCGCTTGTCTACATATGCGAGTGAGCTCACGTGCCAGCACGCACACTTCCACACGCAAACATGCAAGTGCACGCATGCACACACACACTCACACACAAATGACTACTCATACACGGCACAGCAACCATATCACATTATGATACTTTTATTAAATATTTCGTCACTTTTAGCGTTTGTGTGCTTGATCTGAAAAATATCACTGCAGACCTGGGAAATTGATTGCAAGGAATATACTCTACATTGTAGACAATATGTAATGTAATGTATATTCTCATTCTGCCCCCAATTTCTATACATATGTTACGTTTACTGGCAATACAACTCGCTTATTGCCGGCCGGAGTGGCCGTGCGGTTCTAGGCGGTTCTAGGCGCTGCAGTCTGGAGCCGAGCGACCGCTACGGTCGCAGGTTCGAATCCTGCCTCAGACATGGATGTGTGTGATGTCCTTAGGTTAGTTAGGTTTAATTAGTTCTAAGTTGTAGGCGACTGATGACCTCAGAAGTTAAGTCGCATAGCACTCAGAGCCATTTCATTTCAACCTGCTTATTGTAATAAAATACTTTTACAAAGTTTCATACTTTGCTGGATGCGTTCTGTAAGGTTTTCCGGCAATGTCGCAACCATGAAATTGCACGCTCTGATGTAGCGCTGGTAACTGTTTGAAAACAATGTAATTTAACGTTTTATTTCCTATTTTCTAGAAATTTTAATACGCTTTGTATCTTAGTTGTGTGAATATGAGTCTTGATACTGCCATTTATGCATGATGAATAAGTAATACGAAATTGTTTTATTGCAAGTACGTTTCATTCTTTTGTTGAGGTTACAAATGAGTGTATTTTTTTGTTTCCAAAGTAAAATAGAATGGAGCCGAAGTAAGATTTTCCTGTCTGTGGGCTGAATACTAGATTTATCAGGTGTCTGTAAATTCTGCCGCCTTTTCACTTACGTATAAACTTCGTGGATAAAAGAAAATAATGTCTTTATGTGAGAAATGCCGCACCACTCTTTATTTTATGCGTGAGGGACTACATTTGACAAAATTTCAAATATTTACTGAGACCAGTAATGTTCTAGATTCTTTGTTACCATTTTATGTTACTGCAGGAAATAGTAGTACCCTAACAACATCTGTAGTTTCCATATAAGTGTTTCCCAACTTAAAAATTTTTATTTTCTACTGGGACGAAACTAAACGCCTGAAACAGTGCTTCAATTCTTACCTAGCTTCAGATATCTCACATCACTAACTCCAACTAAGACATGTAAAATGTAATAGCCACAAACAAGAAAGGCTTCTTTCTCTTCTAACATTCGTGCACAAAGAGCTAACGAGATAAAGTGTGGACTGCGCGTTGTTGCAGAGGCTGATAAGCTGCCTCCGCTACAGAAAGTGCTGGAATGCTTAATTTATAGCCAAGATACAGCGAAATTTAAGGTGAAAGCACACTGGCGGACGTGGAGCAAGAGCTACTGCGCCTACCTCCACAAAGCTGCGGTATCTTCAACTTCATTTGTTTTACGTTTTTTAGCGCTACAGGCATCGTCTAAGGCGCTCATGAGAACAAGAAGTTAAAATGTACAGGAAGTAAGAAATTATGCTGCTGAGAAATGCAAATGAAATTTAGTTGTAAATTTTGATGGACCTTTGTCTCTTGAGACGATTATTCTTTTACTCAGCTGACTCTACATTTTCATTATATGATTTCGCTATACTTCTAGCCACGGTACCAGAAACGGAGTTGTTTCACAAATAATTTATTTTGTTTTACAACATGTGTAATATGTTCTGCACACAAAGTACACTATGTGATAAAAAATATCCGTACACACCCAGAAAAGTACGTTTTTCATATTAGGTGCATTGTGCTGCCACCTACTGCCAAGTACTCTATATTACGGACCTGAGTAGCCATTAGACACCGTAAGAGAGCAGAATTGGGCGCTCCGCGGAACTCACAGACTTCGAACGTGGTCAGATGACTGAATGTCACATGTGTCGTACATCTGTACACAAGATTTCCGCACTCCTAAACATCCCTAGGTAAACTGCTTCCGATGTGATAGTGAAGTCGGAACGTGAACGGACACGTACAGTGCGAAAGCTTACAGGCCAACATCGTCTATTGACTGACAGAGACCCCCGACAGTTGAAAAAGGGCCATAATGTATAATAGGCAGACATCTGTCCAGAACATCACACAAAAATTCCAAACTGCATCAGGATCCACTGCAAGTAGTATGACAGTTAGGCGGTGCGAAAACTTGGATTGCACAGTGCAACTACTACTCATAAGCCACACATCACGCCGGTAAATGCCAAACGACGCCTGGCTTGTTGTTAGGAGCGTAAACATTGGGCGGCTGAACAGTGGAAAAATGTTGTGTGGAGTGACGAATCACAGTACACAATATGGCGATCCGATGGCAGGGTGTGGGGATGGCAAATGCCCGGTGAACGTGATCTGGCAGCGTGTGTAGTGCCAACAGTAAAATTCGGAGGCGGTGGTGTTATGGTGTGGTCGTGTTTTTTATGGATGGACTTGCACCCCTTGTTGTTTTGCGTTGCACTATCACAGCATAGGTCTACATCGATATTTTGAGCACCTTCTTGCTTTGCACTGTTGAAGAGCTATTCGGGGATGGCGATTGCATCTTTCAGCACGATCGAGCCACCTGTTCATAGTGCATGGCCCGTTGTGGTGTAGTTACATGACAATAACATCCCTGTAAGGGTCTGGTCTGCACAGAGGGCTGACCTGAATGCCATAGAACACCTTTTGGATTTTTTGGGACGGCGACTCTATGCCAGGCCTCACCAACCGACATCGGTACGTCTCTTCAGTGCAGCACTCCGTGAAGAATGGGCTGCCATTCCCCAAAAACTTTCCAGCACACTCACTGAACGTATACCTGCGATAGTAGAAGCTAATAGTGGGTCAACACCATACTGAATTCCAGCATTACCGATGGAGAGCGCCACGAGCTTGTAATTCATTTTCAGCCAGCTGTCCGGATACTTTTCATGTCATAGTGTATTTTTACTCTTTATGCATAATCTATAGTTCATTGACATATATTTAATATCAGAATCGGTCTCTTAAACGCTGTGACAAAAACTGTCGCCGGCCTACGTGGCCGAGCGGCTCTAGGCGCTTCAGTCCGGAACCGCGCGACTGATAGGTTCAAATCCTGCCTCGGATATGGATGTGTGTGATGTCTTTAGTTTAGTTAGGCTTAAGCAGTTCTAAGTTCTAGGGGACTGATGACCATAGATGTTAAGTCCCATTGTGCTCAGAGCCATTTGAACCATTTGACTGATGACCTCAGATGTTAAGTCCTATAGTGCTCAGAGCCATTTGAACCATTTTTGATGATATTCTAAAAACAGCGGAAAGAGTTCCTGCGATGTGATTTCTATTTCTCTCTCGACGAGATAAGAGCAGTTTTGAAGCTTTCTGTCTAAATTATGTACCTGACCTTAAAAACAGACAAATCAGAGCCGCACTAGCGGAGTGTATTTGGACGGAATCACTTTAATACATCACGATGAAAATTCTTCCCCATCTGTGTTTGTGCTCCCCACGAGATAATTAACTGGGGCCTTCTGTTGCCCCCAACGTATTATTCATCAAAACTGTTACAAAGTTCTAATGTATATATGCAGACTAAAGCTAAGAATGAAAATTTGTGTGAAGGCCGTGTACTGTACGCAGACCTCCAACTCACTAGGCAGATACGCTAACGTCTGTGCCAAATTCGCGCAGTGGCATTGCACACCTACACGGATTACCCCAGCACGCCTTCCTCCCCAGTCGAAATTCCCACTCACGCCTCAGCCCACTTGGTATTCCCGCTGAACTCAAACAGTAATTCTGCAGTCCCCGAATACAGGGTGGTGTATAGATCGTGACCGGGTCAAATATCTCACGAAATAAGCGTCAAACGAAAAAACTACAAAGAACGAAACTTGTCTACTTGTCTAGCTTGAAGGAGGAAACCAAATGGCGCTATGGTTGGCCCGCTAGATGGCGCTGCCATTCGTCAAACGGATATCAACTGCGTTTTTTTAAAACTAGGAACTGGCGGAATGTTACGTGATACTACGTACTCACAGGTTTGTGACTGTTACAGCGCCTCCTATCACAAAGCGAAAAAGTGGTCCAAATAAAACATTTATATTTCTTTACGTACTACACGAATATTTAATTAAAAAATGGGGGTTCCTATTTGAAAAAAAACGCTGCTGATATCCGTTTGACCTATGGCAGCGTCATCTAGTGGGCCAACTATAGCGCCATCTGATTTTCCCCTTCAAGGTAGACGAGTTTCGTTCTTTGTAGATTTTTCGTTTTATGCCTATTTCGTGAGATATTTGGCCCGGTCATTATTAATGGACCACCCTGTACACCATGAATCTGGACGAAATCGGTCCACTTGTAAAAGAACCGTTATTGGAAAGAACAGGTGCTGAATTATATCTGAAGATCAGATACGTATCTCTTACTCTCCCCAAGGATAAAGGCCTAGTTATCGCCCAAGACAGGGCCATTGCCCTCTATGTTAGCTCACATTTATGTCTGCTGCGCCGTTGTCCTACAAGACTCAAGAGTTTGCCTCTGACGGCGCTACGACTTGCTTCACTAAGAGCGCCGGTGCCGCTATAGGACATCCCAGCGCCCCTCTTTTATGTAGGACGTTTCTATTTAGAACAAAGTTATTCCAGAGTAGCGCTCACGGCCCCACGAATGGCCACAACTCGACGCCTATATCACGACATGCTGTAACGCCACCCCCTAAATGTAGTCGAACTAAAATATCCTGATGTAAGGTGGCGCGTGGTGTGGAAGACTGTACACGATGCCATGCTTGATTCCGATGTTGTTTCCCAATGGTACGTAGTCGTTAATGGGAAGCTGGTGACGCAAGAACGTCTCTACAACATCCACATGGCAGAATCTCCGAATTTTGTGAGTTGTAATGCAATAGATTCTGACGAGCACCGCCTCACCTGTGGAGAGGCGGAGCCGGTTTGGCACCTAGTGCGGCAGATGTTGGCTTCTCTCTTGCGAGTTACGACAGAGCATATATCTGCACGTACGTTATTGTTTCCGGAGAGACATTTTACCCCCAGACTCGGACGAACTCTGTCACCTGGACACGTGGACATGCGGCCCATTACATCTATCGTGACGGACACAAGAATTTACTTGACTTCTGGCTCTATTTGGAAGAAAAACATCCTGCTATTGCCGGGCATACCAGATATCGACAATGATTCGCAAACTACCTATGGAGTGCTTTTCACAGACCGCCGTGTAGTTGAAATGTTCCAGGCAGTGGTAGATGAGGTCAGAACGAACTGAAAACGGAAATACATTGAACTATCTTTATCAGTGGGCGCAGTCACTGGGAAGCCCAACTACTGAGTGGTAGCTTCATTTTCATGTTATTTATGTTTACTGTCTTCGATGGTGTCTTCATTCTGTTTTAGTTTTCCAGGCTTGACTAACTATGACTGTTCGCACATTGATATCTATATAAATAAAAAATAAAAGTACAAAACAATAACAAATTAAAAAATACCTTCCGACACTACTAGAATACCCTTCCTCCCTTCCATTCATCGTGTTTTTGTGGGTTGGCGCACACAAGTAAAAACAGAAACAAAAAACAATAAATAACCGGCTGGGTCGGAGATTTTCTCTGCTCCGGGACTGGGTGTTGTCCTAATCATAATCATTTCATCCCCATCGACGCGCAAGTCACCAAAGTGGCGTCAAATCGAAAGACTTGCACCCGGCGAACGGTGTACCCGACAGAAGGCCCAACTCACACAACATTTACATTTTAGTGTAATTTTATATGATAATGGAAATCAAGAATCAAGAAAGTTCACCAGTAAATGCTGTTTTATGGTTGCACATGCCCCAAAACCTTTATGTTCAAAGTGATTAACTATCTATGTGCAAAGCAGTGAATTGGATGCCTAACAGAACCACTAGCATCGCAGTAGGTATAAGAAAAGCGACATAAATTATATCCTTACTTCCAAGCTGCCAACATAAACTTTGCATACATACTTGATTACAATTTACAACCTCTAAAAGGTGCCCCGAGTCCCTTTCAGTAAAGTAGTACTTGTGACTAAAATGCAAATGTTTGGGTACAGCTTCATTTCCAGAAATCAGCAACGAAAAAGTGTGGTATTACGAAAATGCGTCTTGCGTTGCTGGATGGAGTGCCTGAAAACAGAAGCACCCAAATAGCCCACTTCACTGCTTTACCGTTTCCGAAAACATTACGTCAATAGTTCTCCTACTGCAAGTTTAATTAATCGGGCTCCACGTTTGACCATGGTAATCGTGGTCAATAGTGATAAAAATGAGGACATGAGAGCATAAGTCAATTGTACCCAAGTAAAACTCAGTTGAACAGATATATTGTTCACAGACACCCGTCAATACATTTCCAAGAACTCTTGTTTCAATAACTGGTGAAAGTCACGTTATTGTAATTAAGAAGTGGTTAAGGGACCCACAGACGACGCACCGCCAAAAAGAAAAGCACCACGCACACAAGAAAGCATACAGAAATGTGAACGTGGGTACTGAACGTTAATAATAGGGATCGTATACGGCAACAGAGAGTCCCAGATTGCGTAAGCATCCGCGTAGGGACGTCTGGATACGGTTTTGTCATTGTAATTCCCTTATATTACTTGCGGAGACTTACAAGAAAGGAGACTGTGAACCGTTTTACTTAGGAACTCAGATAATATATGCGGCAGGTCCCTGTACTAACCGCAATAACATCGCGTGGTCGTGCGGTAGCGTTCTCGCTTCGCACGCAAGGGTTCCCGGGTTCGATTCCCGGCGGGGTGACGAATTTTCTCTGCCTCGTGATGGCTGGGTGTTGTGTGATGTCCTTAGGTTTGTTAAGTATAAGTAGTTCTAAGGTCTATGGGACTGATGACCAAAGATGTTAAGTCCCATAGTGCTCAGAGCCATTTGAACCATCATAAACAACTCTGAGAGCGATGGCTGCTATCAGATTCTATTTACAACCTCGGCACTTAAATAACACAGTTTATTGTACTGATATGAACAGTTTTCGTATAAGCCAGTGTACCTGAGTTCATTTTCACAGTCGGCTGGTGTGGCCGAGCGGTTCTAGGCGTTTCAGTCTGGAACCGCGCGACCGCTACGGTCACAGGTTCGAAACCTGCCTCGGGTGTGGATGTGTGTGATGTCCTTAGGTTAGTTAGGTTTAATTAGTTCTAAGTTCTAGGGGACTTACTACCTCAGTTGTTAAGTCCCATAGCGCTCAGAGCCATTTCAACCATTTCTTTTTTTTTTTTTTTTTTTTTTCATTTTCACAGCTGTTGGCTAGGCTTCTCATAGCCTTCTTCCTACCGTTAAACACGTCTCTCTGAAGCATGCATGCTCGGGGGCTTACTTTTAATGGAAAATCCATCTTTGTGAAAATTACTAACTTTTCAACGAAATGGAATACCGGTCCGCTAAAATGATGGAGAAATCCATCTATACATACCTCGCTTGACATATGTAATCAATAACACAATTTAAAAACGCCGTAACAAACACAAGTTTCTGCGTCATTCCGGCCTCTAAAGCTTCTAATGTTTTAATTACCCTCATTTTAAGTATCTAAGCAATTCCACCAACCACACACAGCGAAGTATTTAAGACTGAAGTGAATATATTATGTTTCTGGTGTTTACAAATGAATCATCAAATGGTGAAAAGTATGCCTTGGATCACGTGAAGGAAATCATCAAATGATGTATTCAAAACATAGTGCTACGGAGACAGCACATACAGCCAATACTGACCCTAATCGACCGCATCGCAGATTAATGTACTGAGAAGTTCCACAGAAGTTATACTTTGCAATTATAGAATTATGAGGCTTTGTCGTACACTATAGCTTCCGTACCAATACACTAGAACCGTGTGAAGCAGAGGGTTCAAATGGCTCTGAGCACAATGGGACTTAACTTCTAAGGTCATCAGTCCCCTAGAATTTAGAACTAATTAAACCTAACTAACCTAAGGACATCACACACATCCATGTCCGAGACAGGGTTCGAACCTGCGACCGTAGCAGCAGCGCTGTTCCGGACTGAAGCGCCTAGAACCGCTCTGTCGCAACGGGCGGCAAGCAGAGGGAACTTAAACTGTTGGGCAGATAAAGATCCAATTACTGTGCTATAATCGCCATTTTATGACACCCATAAACTGTTGAAGAGTTTCGCTGAGAAAGCCTGCATGCCCTTAAAGTATAAACCGAATAGATACAGATATTTTACAGTCTGTGTGTCGGTCCTTATTTTATTATTCAAGTCCTTGGAAGTAGAATAATTTTCGTTTTGACGACCTGCACCTGCAATTAACGTTGGTGTGAACAATTAAGTATTGAAATGCATCCCTTTAGAATCTCCTTCAATGAATTGTTTTCTACGTTTTCGGATCTGCAGTGGTATGTCACCAACACACATTTCACTGCGATGATTACTAGCTCTGAAACTAAAAACTAGCTATCTCTAATTAAATTACTTTTACAGATTTATCTTTATTTGTACTTGACGTTTGATGCAACATGTGTCGACTGATGCGCTTTCACACTGTTTTCATTGGTGTGAGTCCCATAACTTCACAAATTCTGTGGATTCTGCACTTGTTCAAAAGTATAAAAACTTATTGACATATTATCACCTATTCTGAGTTCTTAGTAAATGCCCTACAGCGGTACACACCTTGGGAACAGTTTACTTGGCAGTGGAGCAAAACCGGTTTCTGAACAATGGACCTAGTGTTCTCCTTATGAAAAATCTGCCACTTGAGGAAGCGCCTTATGAAAACAAAACGATGTAATTTCTCTAATTAATGTAAACAAATTGCGCACTTGTGTTTTAGTTTTGTTTAGGAAATTGTTATTTACTGAAAAAATACTTTTAGCTTGAGCTCGATAACTGTCATATGAATTACCAGAATTTATTATTCAAAATGACCGTCTCGTTGCTCCTATCGATGCCCCTGCGCAAGCAGCCCTGCCATCACTCTTCAGGGTACCTAGCATCATGTGGTGAACTTAGCATCCATGTTCTGTACATTAACACCATGAAGTGCCTGCATCAAATAAAAATGCTATTTATAATTTTCTCGATTCTAGAGACACATGTGTTTTGCAACGGCTAGCATAGCTCAACCAATACATTCACAGTTAACACATTCCAACAAATACCCTCTTGCTTTTCACTATCCCTCTGTCAAAAAACAATGTGTTATATGAGTCTGACACTATAACATAATTGTAGATAAAGATCGGAAGGTTTCTACACTGAGATGGAAGAGCTACGGACCTTTTTAAAAACAAATGGGGGCCATGTGTTTGCCCATCCCCAGTGTCCCAGTGCTTGGATACCTACCTGCACAGTTGGGAGCCTCTGCTACCGCCACTAGCCCGCTTACAGCTCCAAGGAGTAGGTGAAGATGCACTGTTGCTGTAGCTCATTCACTAAGATACCTTCAGTAACAAAAGGAGTGACTCCATTACCAGCAGGATGAACTGTAATGACCATGCATTTAATACGAAAGACAGACATGAAGGTGAACAAATTAATCATTTGCTCTCTTTCACAGCCTCCACAGTGCCGTTTTATAAGAGGAGGTCCCTCAAGCTGACATCATCCATTCTGCTGAAAATGCTTATCACAACAGTCATATTTGGAAATAAACTCATCACTTTGAAATGTAAATGACAAATCAGTGTAAGGGAACCTTGGAAAACAAAACTCGAACAGTTAGGCGGGGAAAGAAATTTCCGATTTCTGAAATGGGAGCCCAGTGTGCTAACCACTGCGCTGTTACGGTCAGTATGTTCTGTCACGTTTATCCAATTCTGAAGAATCCTAGCTCTGCCATAATGCTACGCGCTAAGGGTTTCGGAATGGGTAGCGTTTAGGTGACATGTGGTATGCGGGACGCAAGGTATACATTGGCATAATGCACCCGCTGAACGATGTTGAGGGATCGCAAGCGTTGATTTCAAATTCCGGCCCGAATTTGGTTAAGAAGGTGTCGATAACTGAGCGTCGTCGCGCGTTGCTTGTCGTTCATGAAATCTAAGCCCAAGGAACGGACAGTATCACTGAAGCGTAAGGGGGCATTGTGTTCTTGCGTAGCCCACTCACGATGCTCAAGGCGACGGACTTGTCAACGTTGATTTAGCTACTAGAAGTTGCACCGTAGGTTGCAATCCAGTCAGCTCTACGTATTACGATCATCAAATCATCAGCATATGCGATGCAGCGATAGATGGAGCCGCCAAACTGTATCACAGTGAGCCTGTCTCGGAGACCTCACAACAAAGGTTCTAAGGCCAATGCAAATAACAATGTAGATAATGGACATCCCTGTCGTACTGATCGGCGGATCGGCGTGGGTGCCGTCATTCTTCCATTAACAAGAACTCGAGATGTAGCCCCATGCAGAAGGCGTGTCAACACTGTGATAAAGGGGTCGGGGTATTCCATGCGCCGTAGAACGGCCGTGAGGAAAGTGTGGCCCACGCGGTCAAAAGCCTGGCTAAAGTCGATAGACGCCAGGGCTGCCGGAAAACGCCTCACCCGTGCAAGGCAACGAGACAACGCAGTTCTGATGTTGTTGGGTCCCCCCAAGGATGTGTGATCGCTGGATAGGACGTGAAATAGTGTGCCGCAAATACGTTCGGATAGCAGCCTCGAAAAGATCTTGAAGTCGCTGTTCAATAACGTTAAGGGGCTTGTGGATGGGTACAATCAGTGCTTCCAAGAACGGCGCTGGCAACGGTATACCCGGGGAAATCAATTCCTGACAAATTTCAACCAAACATGGTACTAACAGTTGTGTAAAGGCTCGATAGAACTCTAATGATAGGCCGTCGATTCCTGGTGATTTATGGGGAGCACCTTTACGAATGGCGTCGAGAACTTCCTCTTCTGTCACATCTCCCAGTTATGTCGGTACCTTGTCTTTTGGAACTGTACCTTCTCCATGCCGCCGCTT
The DNA here is from genome assembly GCF_023897955.1 of Schistocerca gregaria. Taxonomy (NCBI): domain Eukaryota; kingdom Metazoa; phylum Arthropoda; class Insecta; order Orthoptera; family Acrididae; genus Schistocerca; species Schistocerca gregaria. Next base: position 509,280,493 of record NC_064923.1, read on the forward strand.
CCCGGCAGTAAGCCATGAAGGTGCGCCTAAGAGCAGGCTTCTTACAGTCAATCCGCCAACTTAGGGTGTAAGTAGGCTGTTTAGGTTTTCTTATTGGTAACGCCACATAGCGCTCGGTATGAAAAAATCACTGGCTGTGCCGTGTGCAGTCTGTGTTTAGTCTGCATTGTTGTCTGCCATTGTAGTGTTGGGCAGCGGCAGCTGGATGCTAACAGCGCGTAGCGTTGCGCAGTTGGAGGTGAGCTGCCAGCAGTGGTGGACGTGGGTAGAGAGATGGCGGAGTTTGGAATTTGTAGGAATTGGTGTCATGAAGTGATATATATATATAATGACTATTAAGGTAAATACATTGTTTGTTCTCTATTAATATCTTTCATTTGCTAACTATACCTGTCAGTAGTTAGTGCCTTCAGTAGTTTGAATCTTTTATTTAGCTGGCAGTAGTGGCGCTCGCTGTATTGCAGTAGCTTGAGTAACGAAGATTTTTGTGAGGTAAGTGATTTGTGAAACTTATAGATTAATGTTAGTCGGGGCCATTCTTTCGTAGGGATTTTTGAAAGTCAGATTGCGTTGCGCTAAAAAACTATTGTATGTCAGTTTAAGCACAGTCGTGTATAAATTTTTCTAAGGGGACGTTTCATACGTCGACCCTTAGCCAAGGATACCTCACTGGAATCTGATTTTTTCTTGTAGTTTGTGTAGTTAGTGTAGCCTTTGTTTATTGCTAGCGCCTTATCATAGAGAGAATTTCCTTTGTAGTTGCAGTCTTTCATTGTTGTACAGTAAAACAGTTGTGGCATGCATGTAGAGTTGCACCAAGTATTTCGCAGCTGCGCTTGCAATTAACTATATATTATTTTCTATGTTAATGTATTCTCTTATTTTTGCTCTTCAAATTGTGTTTTTTTCTGTGTTGTCGTGTGAAATATTGTGACAATAATGGCGTGTGAAAAACGTAATACTAGGCTCCAAAGTAAACTGAGAAATGACAGTGAAGACGAAAGCAGTGTGTTAGCGCCACCATGTAATGAATTAACTAATGTTCAAAGTAGTAATTTGGTAATAGTGCATAGGGAAATGGAGCGAGCTGCAAATAATGGTGTAGGAAGTGAAACAGTTAGTGAACAGGGAAGCATTATCGATCGATCGGTCGGCAACAGCTCGCGTCAGGAATCCGATATGACAGGACACAATCTTGCATATACTGTACATTCAGGTTTTGCATCCTCACCGTTTTCTCAAATAAGTCGAGACACATTTTGTGCTTGTCAAACTGTGAAAGTTGCCGGTGCAAATGCACTGCCGAAAAGCATAGAGGATCAGATTCCAGACCCTAATACATTATTATTGCAATTAATGCAACAAATGAAACAAAACCAGAGACAAACACAGCAACAGTTAGACACAATGGAACAAAATCTTCAAAAGTTAGACACAATGGAACAAAATCAGAGACAAACACAGCAAAAGCTTCAAAAGTTAGACACAATGGAACATAATCTTCAAAAGTTAGACACAATGGAACAAAATCAGAGACAAACACAGCAAAAGTTAGACGCAATGGAGCAAAAGCTTCAAAAGTTAGACTCAGTGGAACATACGCTTGAACAAACACGTGAAGATTTAACTACTGAATTACATAAAATCGAATCGAAATGTCAAAAAGTCTGTAATGACGTAACAACACAAATTTGTGAGCATTTTCAACACATTTTTTCGCGGCATGAAAATGCATTACAGAATCACGAAGCAGCCATAAGAGAATTGCAAACTATTGTTCGTGAAAATCACGACACCTTGCAAGCTAAAATGGACTCAGTTGCATCCACCGATTCGGTTACGCAACTTGCAAAAACTCAGGAAAACTTAAAGGACACAGTAGATTCGATTTCAACACAAATGGACACCCTGAAAATTGGTTCAGAGAAACACACTGAGGAAATTTGTTCACTATCGGAGAAAGTAGCCGAACTTTCGGATCAGTTCACTAATTTATCTACGAAGGTAGATGATAATCTGAATGACACAAAACCGATAGTCTTTAATGACACAGAAGAGTACGAACAAATTAGGAAATTCAAACAAAGTCTGAATCAAATTAGTACGCAACACCAAAGAGAAATCCGGGAAGTACAAGATCAGCTGTCACAGGTAATACAACAATTACGTATTTCAGAGGACATTCGCGCTCCAATACGGGAAGAGGGACATAGAAATACGGAACAGCCACAAAATAATAACACAGGGCACTTCGAAAATTATGAAAGAAATTGGCAAGGTGCACCGAATTTTGAGATGGAACTGCCGACACGACGTAACAATGAACGATATGCTACCCGCCGACACGATGATTTTGACTATAAGCTGTTCATTACTACACGTAAATTCAAAACATTTAAGAATTCTGGCAACGACATTCATCCACAAGCGTGGCTCCATCACTTCTCTCATTGTTTACCTCCCAACTGGTCACTAGAGCACAGATTAGAATTTATGTGTGGCTACTTAGAGAATGAACCAGCTGTAAGAATGCGATCGGTCATTCACGATTGCCACAGTGAAGGAGAATTTCACCATGCCTTCCTCTCAGCATATTGGTCCCAAGCCACACAAGACCGAGTAAAACATGGCATCATGATGATGAAACATTTCGAACAATCTGAATTTTCCAGTCTTGTCAAATATTTTGAAGACATGTTACATAAGAATCAGTATCTTTCAAACCCATACAGCCCCTCAGAATTCATCCGCATTTGCTTAATCAAATTACCTGAACATTTACGGCAGATTATTTTAGCAGGACGATGCAAAGACGACATTGAAGCTTTTCAGGGACTCTTACAAGAATTAGAAATTGACACTGACAATCGCGGAACGCGAAAACAGGAACACAACAATTACAGGTCACATCCGTCGCAATTCCGCGATGAAAGAAATAATAACTGGACACGACAAGGCTATTCTCACAATACAAATCGTGACCAAAACAGACACCACCCGTATGACAACCGTTGGCAGAGTAGTAATAATTACAGGGAAAGGTCACCTCTCCGCGGTAGTGACTATCACAGAGACAATCAGAGAAACAGACAATATGGGAACAAAAATAATTACTATCAAGGGAGACAGAATAACTTTAGGCGCAACGGTCCAGCGCGCAGTTACGATTCAGGAAGATATTCTCCACCACGTGACCGACAAGAAATTAATTACAGAAATTACCGACATGACGACAGACGATATGATCGTAACGACAGACCTGAATTGAAGCAGAACTGGCGGGAATCAAACAGAGCAGGGCCCTCTCGACAAGGTGAATTTGTAGAAGTTAGGTCTCCAAATCCCATTAACGACTCGCGCCAACAAAGACACAATAGGCAATGACTCACACCGCTGGCAGCCACAAAACGTACGCATGAAACTGACGACGCAGCTGCTGTAGCTAGTAATTACGTAAAAATGGAAGACATTAGGGACATCTTACTCCAGGAACAGGACGTAAAACATAACAACATTGCATATCCTGTGATTCACATTACAGTAAATGACGTAAAATTTACGGCAGTACTTGACTCAGGCAGTCCCATTTCAGTAATAAGTGAAGCAGCTTTTAGTAAATGCAGCAAATCGAAAGATTGTCCCACACTTCCGTTACGCAAGATTAAATTACAAGGTGCAGTCATTGGAAAAAGTGTAGATGTACGCCAACAAACTAACTTAGAATTCTTTTGTCAAAGCCACAGCTTCTCTATGAATTTTCTTATTGTTCCATTATTGTCGACGGAAATTATACTGGGAGTAGACTTTTTGAATGAATACAAAGCAATCTTAAACTTTCACGATGCTGAAATAAGTTTAGAGAAAGAAGGTAAGTCAATAGCTTTGAAATTTGAAGATTGGCTCTCAAACCATGACGAGGAAATTAATCGGCTTTACCTTCTGTTAGACAACAGTTCGGAATTTTCTACGGAACTAGACACTAACAATCACTCTGCAAGTACTGACAGGGATGATATCGACGGCATATTTGAAACTAATGAGTTAATTCAGAATAAAATTCAAAAAATTGAGAATTGTAATGACACTGATAGGCAGGACCTTTTTGAGATTTTACAAGCACATTCCACAGTTTTTACTCACAAAACAGGAACAATCAAGGGATTTCAATACCAATTTCGTGTTCGTGAGCATACTAAATTTTGTGTTAGACCATACGTAATTCCAGCACATTATAGGGACCGTGTTAGAACAGAAATACAATCTATGCTTGACGAAGGCATTATTGAGCCTGCAGTAAGCTCATACAACAATCCATTACATGTTGTTGAGAAGAAAAATGGATCGATCAGGCTTGTCTTAGATTCGAGACAAATCAATACTATCATTATTCCTGAAAGAGACAGGCCGCAAACGTTGGAAGAACTCTTTCAAAATTTTAATGGTGTAAAGGTGTTGTCTTCCATTGATCTCAGATCCAGCTTTTATCAGATCTAACTTCATCCAGAATGTAGAAAATACACAGCTTTCCTTTGTTTCGGGGTTTGTTATCAGTTTCGGAAACTTCCTTTTGGCTTGAACATTTCTTCGGCGGCATTCATTCGCGGGCTAAATTCCATATTACCTGAGTTCTTAAAACGTCACATCATCTTATATGTGGACGATATTCTGATAGCAGAAGCCTCATGGGAACAACATAATCGCATCCTCAACAGCGTGTTACGTATTTTTGCAGAATCTGGAATTACAGTTAACTTGGAAAAGTCTGAATTCGGTAGGACAAAAGTGAAGTTTTTGGGACATATTATTTCTTCTGAAGGCATCCAGCCGGATCCTGAAAAGTTAGAAGCAATCAGAGCCATTCCAGTTCCATCCACAAAAAAACAAGTCCGCAGTTTTCTAGGTCTCGTAAATATTTACCGTCGTTTTCAGAATATGCAAATTCTAGTTACACCAAAACTTTGTTCTCTCACTGGAAAAAATACTATTTGGAATTGGGACGAACAACCACAGTTGGAATTCAATACTTTGAAAGAATCGTTACTCAACGCGCCAATACTAGCTCATCCAGATCTCTCACAAGATTTTTGCATTAGCACGGATTCTTCTAAAGTCGGTCTTGGTGCCCATTTATTTCAAGAAGCCACAGAAAATGACATTACTGTTCAGAAAACCATTGCTTTTGCTAGCCGAGTGGTAACAAAATCTGAAAAAAATTATTCCGTTACTGAATTAGAAGCTTTAGCTATCGTTTGGGCATTTAACAAATTCCGTTTCTTTCTTTATGGTAAGCACGTAAAAGTATACAGTGACCATCGTGCATTACAATTTCTTATGTCTTCAAAATTAAATCATGACAGGTTAAAACGTTGGGCATTGTTTCTGCAAGAATTCCACTTCACAATAGTCTACATTCCCGGCAAGGAGAACATTGTTGCGGACGCACTGTCACGCGCACCGGCTGGGCTTGAGAAAAGTAACACAGAAAGCAACTTCGAGAGAAATTTCAGTATTCTTTACATCCAGAAAGTCGCCTTTGAAAACTTCATCACCACATCTTTAAAGGACATTGCTCATGAACAAGATAAAGATCCGATTTGGAAAGACATCAAAAGTAAATGGCATGAAAAGACACACACACAGATTCGGCATTATTATCTGGTTAGAAACAACATACTGTTCAAACGATACACTGTTGATGACAAGCTATGGGTACTTTGCATTCCAGACGATTTTGTTAATAAGCTCATTTGGTACATTCATTTCACCTATGCACATTTTGGTCCACGAAAATGTTCTCATATTCTTCGAACGACTTGTTATTTTTACAATATGGAAAAGCGAATTCGAAGAGTCTTGTCTATTTGTAAACTTTGTCAAAAGGCGAAACCATCTACTGTCTCACATCGTGCTCCATTGTTTCCTATAATTCCTTCTAAATTAAAAGAATTTGCTGCTGTTGATCTCTTGGGACCGCTTGTCAGAACATCTAATGGATTTTCGTACGTTCTAGTCGCTGTTGAACTTACTTCAAAATTTGTTTCTTTCACTCCGTTACGTAAAGCCACTGGACGGTCTGTATCCAACGCCTTTGTTAGAAATTTCTTACGTGAAGTTGGACACGTTAGTAAAGTAATTTCAGATAACGGACCGCAATTCAGATCTGCTGTTTGGTCACGCATGCTTCGTAACCATAAAATCTGTTTTTATTTCATTTTACTCACCACATTGTAACCTGTCTGAACGGATTATGAAAGAAATCAATAAGCTTTGTAGACTTTATTGTCACAGAAAGCATCAGCATTGGGACAGATATTTACACTTATTTCAAAACGTGCTGAATGAAATGCCTCATGACTCCACTGCTTTACCACCTGTTCTTGTACTAAAGAATAAAGAACCACCAAACAGAATCAGAGAGCTTGTACCTTTTCCGAATACACGTAAACTTCGACACAAAGACATAATTGATTTGGCTATTAAAAATATAAATTCAGCTGCAGACAAAAGGAGAAAATTACACGGTAAAGCAAATGCAAAGAAATTAAACATTGGTCAGAAAGTTCTCGTTAAAGCTCATCCATTGTCACATAAGAAGAAACACTTGAGTCTCAAATTCTTTCTAGTTTACAATGGACCTTACGGAATCCGACGTATACCACATGATAATTGCGTTTAAGTTGAAACTCTGCGTACTAGGAAGAGTAAAGGTTTACACCACATTTCACATGTAAAACCGTTTATTGAAAGATAATCTGCTTTTTAACTTTGTCTTTGCCATAAAACATTTCACTTCACATTTCTAGTATGCTTTGTCACACTGAGAAACTGTTAACATACAACAATGTTAGAAGTTTACTATCCAGTCTAGAACCTACGGAACATATTTAGACAGTATTTACGGGTGCATTGTTATAGTGAACAGACATCACTGTGTTATTGTGTGTGTACATTCTTTCTTGTTAGTTGCACGATTACGTAACGACTATAAGGCTCATATACTTAGAACATTTACCAGTATTGCTAATGGGATTTTAATGCAACATTTTGGGTTACTTGAAAATACATTCTGGATTTAAAGTACTTTCTGTGAGATACCAGATGATACAGTGGTTAGTTTATGTGACAGCTACACGATTTTATCACGACGCTACTAATGAGTGACAATTTACAATGTTGCTTTTGCAGTTTATCTGTTTTATATCTGCAGTTTTTCTGAATAATTCTGGAAAGTAAAACATGTTTTACTAGTAACTTTTGTGTTATAGCTACAATGAGACAGCCTTTTCTGTAGCACAACAATACGTTACAGTACAGTACTTTCTTCATCACGGCAATAACCGTAGTAACTACGATATCTATACGCAAAGCATTTCACTTTTGTTTATCATGAGGTAAGTACATTGACTTCTGCAGAACTTAGTTTTCGGAGGACGATAACTGTGACACTTCCACAAAGATTATCTTACAACAAGACGCACAGTTTAGCGCTACCCTTACACGTATTTGAGTGATTAATTTTGTACTTAAACATTTATTCTTAAAGATATTTGAAGTACAATGATACAAAGGTTTTCCATGATACATTTCATTCCATTGCTGTAATCTGCAACACCTGAGGATATAATTACATTAATCCTCAGGGGGGTACACGCTTACTTTGTGTACCATGTGTTTGGCAAGCACAAGGAGCCCTATCTAATATGGTATTTGCTTATACAACTCTACACATCGGTACCATATTTATCTAACACATAAATTACACAGCTATCTGATCATTTAACTGAGAGAAACAAACATTTATTATACTACATCAGTGACAGATGTTTACGTAATTACACAGTTGGATAACTTCACAATTATGAAATTGTATTTTGTCTGTACTTTATGAACTGTTCATATTTTTTCGGAACCATTGTGTTACTATGAGAGCTTTGAATGACATATTTGGTATGGGATCATGATTTTTAAAGTACGTTTGAGGTAGATGACACTTTTGACATGAGCAGAGCATTTTTTTAGGTTTTGAAATTATTGGAGGAAGCTACCACGATTTTGAGAATTGACTGAGGTGTTATGGCGTTATTTTTACGACGACGATGTGTATTATGCTGCTGAGGTATGTGTAAGCTGATGCTATATGAGTTATTTGGTTATGCTACGTATCTGTTATGATGAAATATTGAAGAAGTGTCGACGAATAAGGTAAGGAATAATGAGTAGTGGTTAGGGACTCTGGTTTGTGAAAAAGGTTGTTGGAAACCAGGAATCGTACTTTAAGAGTTATGAAAACTATGTATATGCGTGAATGTATCACTATGCTGTCGAAAATTTTTGAACACTATTATTTTTAAATGATTTTATTTCTACAGATTTGTAATGCAAATTCTTGACCTGTGAATTTTTTTTATATGAGACTGCCACTGTAGCGGAAAATGGTGTCGTAAATATTTCGGTAAGACAATTAAGTGACCACCTGCACGTAATGCGTCGTGGGCACCCAGCTGCGCGACAACCACCGGACAAAAAAAAGCCATTAGTTTGTGCCTTTCAGAGGCACAGGTAAAAAAAAAAGGGGAGGCCATTATCCTCGCTATTGACATTCCTTTGTAGAAAGCACCGCAAATACGACACGCTCATTACTGAGAAAGATACTTACATCTGACACCTGATTATAACAAACGTCTTTCTACGAGAGTTGAGAGAATTCTACTAACTTATGAAATGTCACATGACTATTGAATGATATTTTTATGCTTTGTCCATAGTTGCTTATTCCATTTGATATCTAGTTTCCAGCTGTGTTGCAGCATTGGGTTTATAAAATAAAATGAAATGCATTTGCTAATGTGAACACTTTCTGTCAACAGATCTATTAAATAACGATTTTATGATCCACATTCTTCAAAAAGGAGCACTTGGAAAGGAAAGAACAATAAGAAGGGACTAGTAACAGTAACTGCATACATAATTTTCTTTTCAAGTACATGGTAATATTTTTTTTTTTTTTACAATAAGTTGTTGTGGTGCACCAGTTTAATTACATAGATATTAAGATGTGAATATACATTTCCCTTATCTGCATTGTTGTCTTTAGTGTAATATTTTTATGCTTGAGCTTTACCATGTTTAGATATAAGTTACTGCATTTGCTGCTGCTGATTTCCTGGCATAGTGCTACTAAATATCACTTTGTTTTACTCTGTTAAGCTAGTTTTACTACTGATTTATTTTTCTTGTTTGCTGCGCATTGCCTTATATTAGTTGTAATATTGCTGCCTTTGTTTGCCAATTTCCATTTTTTTATCATTGCTTTTGTGTAAATTGTTTTGTGCTTCTGCATTGCCTCATCCCTTAGTTAAGCATCTGAGCTCAGTAGATTTAAGTTAGCTTAAGAGGGGGTAGCCTATATAAGAGAATGATTTGCGATGGATTGGAAGAAATGCATTGAGAAGTTATACGAAAAAAGTACAGAAATCAGGTATAGATAAGACTTCTTGGAAATAATGAAGAACGAAGGGATATCTCCGAGAAGTAAAAAAAGTTTTGTTTGCAAAATACTGCAGTAAAACAAACCCTGTCCTTTCCTTGTGTTATCCCACTATTTGTTTGTGTGCCCTTATGTATTTTTTTCTTCCTGTCTCTGTGTACTGTTTCATAGAATTTTTTCTCTTCTAATACTAAGCTACATTCACTATGATGAGAAATACTGTTATCCTCAAATATAATTTGCATTAATAACATGCTATTTACTTTGTAAAGATGTTTAAACATTATTTATTCTGTTTTGTTCTAATGCTCATGTGCGAAGTTGATGTTTCAAAAGTTATTCTGATCTTTTATGTATGTACTTATGTCGTAATTTTTGTAACACTGATGTATATGTTATTTCGATTCTTTTGTAAAGCCTGTATTACTGCAAATGTTATCTGTACTATTATGTTCTTTAATGATATTTTTTTGTACCTTTGTTATTGTGTTCTCATGTTATAAAATTGTAATTGACACCAGTTCATCAAATTAAGTAACTTGTAAATTACATTTCACTGCACACGTTTCTGTTGGTCATAGTATATGGACAATATGTGAGAAGTAGGGACTGATAGTGTTTGCACATGTGTTAATAACTCAGCAAGGGACTGGTTAACAGCATTACTGGTTCTAAGGACAATTCCAAAAACTTTGTGAGTGGACAAGTGGTGGGTTATGGACTTGCTGTGTTATCCGCAAGACTCTTCAATGGTGATTGTGCGCCTGCACAGTCAAACAGATGGCTGCTGGCCATCTCTACAAGGACTACAGTGGGACTACACCTTTGACGACCCACCGGTACCATTATTTCTACAAGGACTGCAGTGGGTCTGCACCTCTGGTGGCCCACCAAAACCGTAATCTCTACCAGGACTACAAGGGGTCTACTCTGTGATGACCTACCTACCAATATTCTTCAAAACTTCGACTGACTCTGCTGTGGGTTTGCTCTGTTGTGGCCCATTACCTGTCTGCATGTCAAGAGTCAGCACTGTCTTTCGTTGGAAGGACAACACTACTTCTTCAAGACTGCTTAGAAATCCACTACTTCCAAGTGCAATTTCTTTTATTGCTCAGACTTTGAAAAAAACACTGCAATTTTACTGTGATGAACGATCAGGACTGTCTTTATGGACTGTCAGAAAATTTTAGCTTCTGACCAACATTGTATCAATAAGTGTGTGTATTTGATATCTTTGTTATAGTAATTATGAAAAATTTTATCAAATCATTATTGGCCACTGCCCAAAACAATTTGTAAAAATTTTTTGTGGGGAGCATGGGGGCTATGCAAGTAGGCTGTTTAGGTTTTCTTATTGGTAACGCCACATAGCGCTCGGTATGAAAAAATCACTGGCTGTGCCGTGTGCAGTCTGCATTGTTGTCTGCCATTGTAGTGTTGGGTAGCGGCAGCTGGATGCTAACAGCGTGTAGCGTTGCGCAGTTGGAGGTGAGCCGCCAGCAGTGGTGGACGTGGGTAGAGAGATGGCGGAGTTTTGAAACTTGTAGGAATTGGTGTCATGAAGTGATATGTATATATAATGACTATTAAGGTAAATACATTGTTTGTTCTCTATTAAAATCTTTCATTTGCTAACTATGCCTGTCAGTAGTTAGTGCCTTCAGTAGTTTGAATCTTTTATTTAGCTGGCAGTAGTGGCGCTCGCTGTATTGCAGTAGCTTGAGTAACGAAGATTTTTGTGAGGTAAGTGATTTGTGAAACGTATAGATTAATGTTAGTCAGGGCCATTCTTTCGTAGGGATTTTTGAAAGTCAGATTGCGTTGCGCTAAAAATATTGTGCGCCAGTTTAAGCACAGTCTTGTATAATTGTTCAATGGGGACGTTTCAAGGGTCGATCGGTAACGACCACGACGCTCTAAGAACGCGTTCCACAACTCTTCGATAGCACTTTTAGATGCCGGCTCGCCCAGATGGTGACGTTTAGTTTCCATGAGGGCCTACTGCGCCCCACACGTACAGGTTGGAGGGCAATGGTGCAAATATAGGCTGTGTGGTCGGTGAATGCAGTGGGCCAGACCTCTACTCCTCTCGTCGCCGTCGAAAGGGTGCTTGTGACGTAATAGACTTGACGAATGACTTGTATACTGTGTGTAACCAGGATCTGGGCCATGGATGTGGCGCCACGTGTCGAGCAGGTTGAGCATTTCCACTATCATTTCCAATTCCGCACACGTGATGTCGCTGCTAATCAGACGGAGATACAGTTAAAATCTCCTCCGATTACCATATCGTCTATGCGGCCCCTACAGAGTCGAAAAAAAGAGGACCAGATCGCTCCTTCTTCTTGATCCTGAAGGGGCATATACAATGATAAGTCGTACACAGTTGAAAGTTACGGCCATGGCCCTTGCACTCGGTAGATACAGTACATCCGTAGCCGCCCAGCCTTCCCGTACCAGTAAAGCCACACCACAGTCGGTAGAAGAGGCGTGGGAGATGTGGGCGGTATATCCGTAGAAGTCAGGGAAAATTAGAGATACATACTTCCTGTAAGAGGGCCATGTAGATGTCCGCCTCATCGAGGATGCGGTGTAGCTTTGTCAGGCTGTGTGGTGCCCTTATCGCATTGATATTGATTGTGGCAAGGCGAAAGGTTTGCTGCCAAGCCCCTTCACTTAGGGTAGACGCCATGGCAATCGAAGATAACCGCAAGAAATGCCGGACCCACAGAACCCGTTACAGATTATGAGTCTTTCACGCTAGGAGTGGCATCTCCTATACCACCCCCTTCCCTATCACCCGTGCCCTATCCAGAAAGTTTCTCGACATCGTCCGACCAAAGTGGGTGCAACACGATGCTGTGTATCTGATCGGCACCTAAATCTCTCTCACCCACGTCGTCTTTGGAAGAGGTGGAAGGAGCGCCATCCATCGACGCGACCTGCTGCATCTGTGGTGCCAGAAGTAACTGGGCGCTTGTAGAATGTAGTAAGGGCGAGTGAACTGTCTACACCATTTAGATCCTCAGCAGGTGCAGCATCCATGCCGTTTGACGAGATGTCACCTTCTTGGCCGGCCTTGTGTAGGAGGCAATCGTCAGAAGGCGTCCGCCGAAGTCACTTGCATCGTCGAGACGAACGTTGCTTTCGAACGCGGACATCCGTATCCAAATGTTAGAGACAATACAGCGTCGTATAACCTTCCGCTAGGAAAGCCGCGGTCGGGGCAATGTTCGGGTCCACGTGTATCTCGTCCTGAATGTTATGTTGCGTCTGTATTCTGTGGGACTGTTGCTGCTGTTGTTGCTGTGGAGGGGGCGACATCCGTGTTGGCATCGGAGGTCCTTCCTCTTCCTCCCTTGGTCCTTCTGACGTCGATGGATGTGCCCGATCACCCGTTTCATCATCATCTATGGTGCGCATCGTCGTCTGAGCGTACGTGAGAGGCAGGATTGTCGTCCCTGTCGGGGAAACGGAGTCTTCCACTGGTGTCTGTGTAATTCCACGTTGTAAGCAGTCCGATCGAACATGGCCTTCCTGCCCACATCCGGAACAGTTGCGTGGTTGACCATCGTACATTATGACTGCACGACAGCCATTGAGGTTCAAATAGGACGGCACATGTTTCTTGAGCTCGAGTTTAATTTGGCGCACACCATTGTAAAGCTTATACATCGAAAAAGTTTGTCAATTTTCTGCAACGTGGCTGATGACATTACCATATGGTAGGAAGGCGTCCTTCGCAATTTCCTCTGGGACCTCGTAGGGGAGACCAAAAATCCTTACAGTCCTCACTCCCATGCCTGCATTGATCCACCGTCACTGCACCGATCTTTGAATCTGAGTGAGTTCGCGTATTTAGACACCACTGTCGAGCACACCCCAGCACTGGTCATTTTAACATAAACCACTTTCGCCGTTATAGAAAAACGTATTCCGACGACAGTCGCCGGATCTAAACGTAGATCGTCGCGTATGAACTTTTTTGTTTCATAGACTCGAGGACGCACGTGATGTAGTTCTGATTCTATCGTGGCGCCACGTGTGTGCCATAGACACACTGAACTTGGAACAAATACAACTCGTGCCACGAGAAGGTACGAGACACAAGTAAGCACTCACGGTCGCGCACAGCGGGGCGCAGCGGATGTCCTCGCCCCACCGTTGCCGAAAGCAGACTGACCACTCAGCTACCGGGGCGGACATAAAATTACACTAACACCATGTATTACATCATACCACATTTACAGTACCTTACGAGTGTAAAACTAATTTTGAATCACGCCCATGGAGATTTGTGTTCTACAGAAACTTAGGAATTTCATTCATCATTGGATGACTCATTTAATAAATCTCAGTCGGGTAATCATGGCGGTACTGCCTACGACGTATGACGTTCGTGTCGCCAAGCAGCACATAGTGCTGTTGGTGCATCGTTGCTGTGGTGCGAGAACTACCAGTGTGTGGTAGTAGACTTCTAGCGTGAGCTCGTGAAAAGGGACTGACTTGAGGACATGGTTACCGTCGCCTGCCGTTGGCTACTTTCTCCAAAGGAAATGTACAGTAGTGAACTCCAAGCATTAGATAAACTATGCTGGGAGTTCCGTTTCGTGGAGGCATTGGAATTTGGATTAACGCCCAGCTTGAATGTATTGCCTTTGTTGATGACTCATGGAAATCGAGTCTGAATACTGAACTGCCAGGAGGACAAATAACTGGGCATATTTAGATAACGATCTGTTCAAAACTTCTATTAACTAAAGTGATTTGTGTAGAATCAGAGTGGGTGTGGAGTGTAGAATATTGTAAGACGTAAGACTCAGGTTAACCTTTTTTATGTTGAAACTGGTGTGGCTTATTTAACTAGAATAACATTTCTCAGGTCAGGAACACCGACTTGAATTAACGTTCTGGACATGAAGTACCATGCTTCTTGAGAGAGCTTAGGGGGACGATGCTGGAGACCCGTACCGTCGTACTAGGCAAGGTCCTAATGGAGGTGGTTTGCCGTTGCCTTCCTGGCTAGGATAACAAGAGTGAAAATGAACTGGTTTTGTAGCACAGTGGTGGCATTTAATAATAAAGTACCTCCTATGTGCCATTATAGTAGCAAGTTTCTTGTCGATTGCATTTGCTATCTGAGTTTTCTGGCCTGTACTTGTGCCCAGGAAGAATACTGCAAGCAGTTATTCACTGATCAGCAGCGTCACCTGGCGAGGAATGACTGCTGGTCAGGCACAAACATGGTGCACGTATTATCAGCGAGCGCGGTGTCCTTGTGTAGATTGGGGAAGGCGTACGACCTAGCTGGATTTGATCGAGGGTAGATTGTGATGGCCCGAGGCTCGAGAAGAGCATTTTGGAAACTGTACGGCTTGTCTGCTATTCGAGGCGTGCTGTGGTGACTGTCTTCACCATATGGCGAAATCAAGGTGAAACCACGCCCGGACGTCTTGGTGTTGGGCAGCTACTCCTCATTATAGATGTCGAACGTCGCTTGCTGGTCAGATTGGTAAAACAAGTGAAGTGGCAAATTGTGGCGGAACTAGCATCAGGCTTTAATGCTGGACAAAGTACAAGTGTGTCAGAGCGCGCAGTGCACCGAATACTCCTAACGTTGAGCCTCTGCATCCGGCGACCCATGAATCTGCCATCTGCCAATGTTAACTTCCGCAACCACCGGTACGACTGAAGTGGGCATGTGAACATCGGTACTGTACGCTGGCGCAGTGTTAGAAGGTTGCATGATCTGGTAAGTCCCGATTGCGTCTTCATCTTGGTGATTGCAGGCCACGAATCGGTCGCGATCCAGGGGAATAGTTCCTACACGTGTACTTTAGCACGTAGACAGGCCGGCGGTGACTCCACTATGCTCTGGGGATCCATGGATCCAGTGCAGCTTTTACAGGGCACCGTGACGTCCAAGGAGTTGCAGACCACGTGCAGCCCTTGATGACGATCAAGTTTGCCGACGGCAGCAGCATTTTTCAGCAAGATAATGCGCCATGTCATAAGGCCAGGAGTGTGGTGGAGTGATTCGAGGAGAACAGTGGCGAGTTCCAGTTGATGTGCTGGTCCCCCAACTGACCAGTTCTGAACCCCATCGATCGATGTGATTGAATGTGTCGTCGGAGCTCATCGTCCCCTCTGCGGAATTTAGTGGAATTAGTTGATTTTCGTGTGCAGATGTGGTGTCAACTCCCTCCAGCGCCTCTGTTGTCTGCGGAAAAGGTGGACAAACAATCTATTAGGTAGGTGGCTATAACGTACTGGCTAAACAGTGTCTGTTGTCCTTGTATATCATATTGTAGTATGGTTTAAATTCTGAAAGCTTTTTCTCTGACCAAGTTCTGTAATAGGCCTATTTGCTGGGTTAGATGGATACCTTGTGTGCATCTGAGTTATCGCATTGGAATGGTTTTCACAGGTAGTGTTTCAAGTTATTGTTGTACGTAAATACTTTAGCCAAGAGATATTAACGAAGTATTAGATTCTAAGCTGAGTTTTCTTATAAGACACATGGGCCACTGTCTAAGGAATAGCTTGTGTAATAGGGTTGTCACTTTGTTAAGGTTAGTGAAGAATTTACATTCGTGTTACCTAAAGATTTTGCGAATCTGGATTGATGTAAGCGCCTCTGTTGTCTGCGGAAAAGGTGGACAAACAATCTATTAGGTAGGTGGCTATAACGTACTGGCTAAACAGTGTCTGTTGTCCTTGTATATCATATTGTAGTATGGTTTAAATTCTGAAAGCTTTTTCTCTGACCAAGTTCTGTAATAGGCCTATTTGCTGGGTTAGATGGATATCTTGTGTGCATCTGAGTTATCGCATCGGAATGGTTTTCACAGGTAGTGTTTCAAGTTATTGTTGTACGTAAATACTTTAGCCAAGAGATATTAACGAAGTATTAGATTCTAAGCTGAGTTTTCTTATAAGACACATGGCCCACTGTCTAAGGAATAGCTTGTGTAATAGGGTTGTTACTTTGTTAAGGTTAGTGAAGAATTTACATTCGTGTTACCTAAAGATTTTGCGAATCTGGATTGATGTAAGCTGTTTGTGGCACACGCAAATTTGTACCGGACTGGACTCCAACCCGGATATTCCACTTACCGCAAGTGGTCGCCTTAACCTCTATGGATGTCCGAGCACGCCTTGTGGAACGATAAAAACTTCCATATGTCATGAAGTACACAAACGTTACACTCGCGTAGTTTATCACTCCTGCACAAAAAGAGAGAAATATTAAAGTATTGTGAACAGAATAGTATAACTCAGAACGGGTGACCAAGACGTACGGATCACGAATTTACTACAGACATTTAGTAGTCCATTAGGACAACATAATAGGCAAGTTCAAAATGGCTCTGAGCACTGTGGGACTTAGTATCTGAGGTCATCATACCCCTAGACTTAGAACTAATGACAACACACACATTCATGCCCGAGGCAGGATTCGAACCTGCTACCGTAGCAGCAGCGCTGTTCCGGACTGAAGCGCTTAGAACCGCTCGGCCACAGCGGGCGGCAATGTGCAAGTAACAAGGTGTACCATTTATTCGATTTCGAAGTTGCAAGAGAACTTCTGCACGTCACTGATGTATCGCTGCATTGTGACAGCGATCACGAGATGGCGGCAGACATGTGGTGAAGGTTCAAGCTCCATAAAAGGTTTCTTTTAAGTTACATATTTTCAACACTAGTCCTATTATTCAATAAACATTAGATCTGAAAGGTAATATGCTCAAAAGACACATTATTAGCATGAATATTTATTGAATATCCTATGGTATTTGGTTGCTTACGAATTTTTATTATTACAACAAGTATAAAGTTAAAAACTTTATCAAATGCCTTCAAACTCGTTCATATTTTATTGACAACGAACGAGAAAGTGCTTCTCCCGAAGATGCTATAAAGTGAGATTCGGTAGTACATGGCCAATTTTCGGCACCAATATTTAGGCAAATGTGGCTTTACACGAGGTAAGCATCCAAACTGTCGGAACAAAGAGAGTTTTTTCGAAACGAAAATGAAAGTTTTTTTTCCCTTAGAGACTTTGAAGATTCCTTGTGCGTGCGGAAAAACTGGATCCATTCGATCTAGTAGATGCAGTTTCAATTTATATTTCCAGCGTTTGTATGAAAAACATTACCCTGCAACTAGTAATGTCGAAAGCTCATCCGACGATTAATAGTATGTATACAAGGATATTCTTGAATATTGTAACGGACTGTATTACGGCTTAAAGTTATTTACACCATTTTGTTTTTGGTCGGTGTTTGATTTGGGCCTTACAAGCGTGCCACTCGTCCATGAAACTTATGTCTGCTGGTCGAAGCGTCCGCGTGCAAGCAGTGTTCGTTACTTTACCATATTGCTGGCATGAGCGTTTTTGGAAATCACGATAAGCTTACATTTTCAGGAGAACTTTATGTATTTTGTCTTGTACTTGTCGACAGTCAAAAATATAATACTTGTTGTGATAGTAAAAACGAGCCAACAACTACATAAAATTGGAATTCAATAAAAGTTCATGCAAATACGCGTTTCTTTTCATCATATTACCTTACAAATGTAATGTGTGTGAGATAATATGACTGTTGTTGTTGTGGTCTTCATTCCAGAGACTGGTCTGATATAGCTCTCCATGCTACCCTAACCTGTGCTAGCTTCTTCATCTTCCAGTACCAACTGCTGCCTACATCCTTCTGAACCTGCTTAGTGTACTCATCTCTTGGTCTCCCTCTAAGAATTTTAACCTCCACCCTGCCGTCCAATACTAAATTGTCGATCCCTTGATGTCTCAGAACATGTCGTACCAACCGATCCCTTCTTCTATTCAAGTTGTGCCACAAAATCCTCTTCTCCCCAATTCTATTCATTACCTCTTCATTAGTTATGTGATATACCCATCCAATCTTCAGCATTCATCTGTAGCACAACATTTCGAAAGCTTCTATTCTCTTCTTGTCCAAACTATTTATCGTCCATGTTTCACTTTCATACATGGCTACAATCCATACAAATTCTTTCAGAAACGACTTCCTGACACTGATATAAATATTCGATGTTAACAAATTTTTCTTCTTCCGAAACGCTTTCCTTGCCATTGCCAGTCTACATTTTATATCGTCTCTTCTTCGACCATCATCAGTTATTTTGCTCCCCAAATAATGGTTCAAATGGCTCTGAGCACTATGGGATTTAACATCTATGGTCATCAGTCCCCTAGAACGTAGAACTGCGTAAACCTAACTAACCGAAGGACATCACACAACACCCAGTCATCACGAGGCAGAGAAAATCTCTGACCCCGCCGGGAATCGAACCCGGGAACCCGGGCGTGGGAGCTCCCCAAATAGCAAAACTCCGGTAATACTTTAAGTGTTTCATTTCCTAATCTTTTTCCCTCAGCATCACCCGACTTAATTCGAGTACATTCCAATACCCGCGTTTTTCTTTTGTTGATGTTCATCTTATACCCTCCTTTCAAGACACTGTCCATTCCGTTCAACTGCTCTTCCAAGTCCTTTGCTGTCTCTGACAGAATTACAATGTCATTGGAGAACCTCAAAGGTTTTATTTCTTCTCCAAGGATTTTAATACCTAAACCGAACTCTTTTTTGTTTCCTTTACGGCTTGCTCAATATACAGATTGAATAACATCGGGGAGAGTCTACAACCCTGGTTCAGTCCCTTACCAACCACTGATTCCCTTTCATGTCCCTCGACTCTTATAACTGCCATCTGGTTTCTGTACAAATTGTAAATAGTCTTTCGCTCCCTGTATTTTACCCATGTCACTTTCAGAATTTGAAAGAGAGTATTCCAGTCAACAATTTCAAAAGCTTTCTCTAAAGGTGCATGCCGTCGGGAAAAATTGCGGCTGCAGTTTCCCCTTGATTTCAGCCGTTCGCAGTACCACAACAGCAGGTCCGTTCTGGTTAGTGTTACAAGGCCAGATCAGTCAGTCATCCAGACTGTCGCCCCTGCAACTACTGAAAAGGCTGCTGCCCCTCTTCAGGAACCACAAGTTTGTGTGGCCTCTCAAGAGATAACCCTCCGTTGTGGTTGCACCTACGGTACGGCTATCTGTATCGTTGAGGCACGCAAGCTTCCCCACCAACAGCAAGATCCATGGTTCTTGGGGGGGGGATTAGCGTTGGAAAAAAATATAAATTAAATAAAAAGTATTCCATCCAGCGACAGACCAGGTATGGAGCCTCACCGCTAACCACTTGACCGGTGTCAGCTCGTACTAATAGTCGCAACGCACAGGTACACAACTTACGCGTAAAACTTCTCGTGTTCTCGAAATCGCCTAAGTAGTGGTCTTTCTACTTGCACCGCATGCTGTTCTAACGGACTACTAAAAGTGGGCAAAGTTTGAGGTCGATCCGTGATTCGAATGTCATGGTGTATCTTTGAGAGTTTTTTTTTAGCTGGATATATAACCGCGGAGCCAAACACTCTTAAGGACGCAGTAACGAGAGTGCAGTACATCAGCACGCCGTAGCGCAGATACGGCGACAGCCACAGATCAATGAGTGTGCTTTGCTTCCGTCAGCGCCAGCTCAGGGCAGGGCGTGATTACTGATTCGCGCGCTACGCCCATCTCCACCCACGCAGACCTGTCCATCTGTCACGTCCTCCGTCGGCCGCCTCCCCCTCCGGAAAACTCTGCAGTTGCCTACACACGGCAGCCACTCTCCCTCCGCATGCGGCCTGCGTCTTTCCCTGAACTTCCTTCCGTGTTTTCCTTCGCCTCCCTCTCGCTACCACCCTAACCTTCAAACGCTCTTTTTCTAACTTTCCCTGTCCGCCACCTTTTCGCACTGTCTCGCACTCCTCGTCTCCCTTCTTCTCTCCTCCCCTAACTTTTCTCCCTTATCTGTTCCCACGCACAACTTCTTCTCGACCAGATGTTCCGGTTGTGGCTCGTCCGTACAATCTGCTCTTTAGTATTAACGAACATCTGCGTTGGAGGCCGCTGAGTGTTTTGGAAAGGACTCTTCTCGACACACTCGTAAAATTCTGAGGCGTAAAAACACCGTTTTATTCCACATAAATTTCTTTCACAGTCGGAGAGAAAGGTTTTAGGTATTATAGGTTCCTATAATTACAGCGTCTCGTCAGGTTTTACTGCAAATTGATTTTTAGCGTTATGTGTTTTGGTTGTAAGCTGTGCTAAAAATGTTTGTGGGAATAGAACCCTATACAAAACACAAATACTTGTTTTTATTTTACTTGCAGCATTTTTCAGAATTTATTGTAGTGCATTCCTTAGGAAACTGTTTATACGGTGGATTACTCGAAAAATAGAACGGTGTTTATAAAAGAAAAGAAGCAAAAAATGATCGGCGCTGATATGTTGAAGCCACCTGTGACGTAGTCAAAGCCTTTAATGAGTAGGAGGTGACACTCTTTACGGAAATAGTAGAGGCAGGATAGAATTATTGATTGGATAACATTGTTGACTTCTACTATGACGTACCCTGTTCCCTGAGAGCGTAATAGTTGTACTGCTTCCTGCTGAATACTAGAGAAGTGTAGCTCTAGAAAAATAAAGCGTTTGATAACGTGAGTCTACAAATTAAATAATCTTAGTACGTTCACCCAAGCCAAGAGAACATTTTTCCCTTAAAGAATCACGACTGTTCCCGACAGAAGAAAGAAATAATCATTTGCTACCATTTTTCAGGCAGTTGACGCACTACGATGACGGAAATTTGCTTACAGTAACATAAACTACATAAATATTTTTTTCAGGTAGTACAGCACTGTACAGCATAGTACAGCTGTCGTTGGAAGTACCACAGGTAAGTGTGATAAGACACCTCTTACTCTCCATGATCTGGCGGAAAGGTTGAGGAGCACCCTGCAGCTGCTTGTTGATGACGCTGCGACGTACGTGAAAACGACGTCGTTGAGTGGATGTAGCAAGGATACAAGATGACTTCTACAAAATTTGTTTGATGAGTGGCAGCGTACAGTAAATTCAGAAAAGTGTAAGGTAGTGCAGATGAGAAGGAAAAACAATCCCTTAATGATTCAACACAGCAAACATAGGATGCTTCTTGACACAGCCACGTCGGTTAAATGTCCAATCAAAATGTTTCGGAGCGATATGAAACGGAAGTATGGAAGGCCAAACGTCGATTTCGGTTAATTGGGAGAATTTTAGGAAAGTGCAAGTCATCTGTACAGGAAAACGCGTATAGAAAACTAGTGCGATACATTCTTGAGCACTGCTCGAATGTTTTAGATCTCCAGTAGGTCGGACTAAAGGAAGCCATCGAACCAATTCAGAAGCGTGGTGCTAGATTTGTCACCGGTCTGTTCGATCAGTACACAAGTATTACGATAATACTTCCTGAGCTCAAACGGGAACCCTGGAGGGAAGATGACATTCTTTTCGAGAAACACTACTTAAAAAATTTTCGGAACCTCCATTTGAAGACGACTGCAGAACGATTCCACATACATTTAGAGTAAGAGACTCGAAGATAATACAAGAGAAATTGCGGCTTGTACGGAATCAAGCAGACAATCGTGTCTGCCTCACTTTATTTGCGAGTGGAACATAAAAGGAAATGACTCTGATGGTACATGGTACCCATTGCCAGGCAGCATACGGTCCTTGCAGAGTACGTATGAACAGAGAATGGCATTTTAGAGCCATAAATAAGCTCGTAATAATACTTACTCACTGATGAATAGTTTAGCCAAGCGAACATCTTCAAGTCACGGACTTAAGTTAAATAATATTTACTCAATGTTTCTTGGCGTCAAACATTTAAACGTTTTGTGCTCGTAATAAAAATCTGTCGTCAGCTTGTAATTTAACTTGTCAGTGATACCTCTTGTGTTAATACATTCCCCAATATATTCAGATAAATAGGTATACTACCTTATCTACTAACATTCGTTAGTGACTGTGAAGTTATGGCTTATTATTTTCGAGTAAACAAACAGTGTACTACTATTTTATCGATGTTCACTTAGAGGAATATGTAATTAAGAAATACTTCATGTTGAAAAAGAAAGTACTAGAAAGTTAAACATATTTTTCCTAATTTTGGAAAGATGTTTGAAAATGTTATTTTTATTGTTATCATTAAAAATCTCAAAACATCTGTAAAGTAAATTGTTAATCTCATACGGTTTTCTGTGGAAGTATAAGTAGGTCTTGAAACATATTGTTACAACTGGATTTGCATCTTTGGTCGTTGTGGTCTAATTTTTGGGGCGTGCTAATGGAGATATATTGTAAAAGTGCTGTTCTGTATTACTAGTTCTGTTCTATCATACATTTGAGCGTGAGATGCTGAATCAATAAATGATCAACATGAAAAAAAGCTGCCAATCGTTTTATCGTACAATTTAATGCATGAGTTGAATGAAGACATGTGTCTCTTTTTATATAGTAGGAATCTTCCCAAATGGATACTGAGCACTAGCTTCGAGAACACACGCACAAAAGACGAGCTAGAAAACACTATCTTTTTGGTACTAACCTATTGTGGTGGAAACTTTGTAATTATTCGCCTATCATTTGTTATTTTCATATGCAGCACACAGCAGCGCACGACACTGAATGTTTGCTGATCGTCTTCAGTCATTTGATTTTAATAAATCGTAAAACAAACGGTATTTGAAATATTTTGTCTAACGTGACAGGTTCGACAGATTAATCTGTCATCCTCTGAAGTATATTATTGGTTTATAACATTAATAAATAATAAATTAAGAATGTTCATTGATAAAGGACTTCTTAACTGACCGATCCTAATTTGACGTCTCCTTCTGTTTACTGTAAGCCGGTGGTGTACTTGGTTCAAATGGCTCTGAGCACTATGGGACTTAACTTCTGAGGTCATCAGTCCCCTATAACTTAGAACTACTTAAACGTAACCAACCTAAGGACATCACACACATCCATGCCCGAGGCAGGATTCAAACCCGCGACCGTAGCGGTCGCGCGGTTCCAGACTGACGCGCCTAGAACCACTCGGCCACACCGTCCGGCCGTGTTGAACATCCTGACATGACAAATTAACTTGCTGAATTAGGTTGTATTCCATTTGTACAGCTGACGTCTGAGCTTAAAATTTTAAAAATGGCATACCACTGTTGTTGAAGAACAACAGCTACATACAAGAACAAGTGTTTTTGCATACAGAATCCGTCATATACCCGTCCGACCATAGACCAATGAGTCCACCCATACAAGTTCTGTGTGTAGCAGCTACACTTCTGTGTTTGGTGTCTCAGTCGATGACCGCGGGCACTGTGGTTGTTGTCGGAGATTGAACTGGCAAGTTACCTGCAATGCTCTGATTCATCTCCGCGATGTTACAGCCGTCTACGATCAGACGTGGCTCCTGTCCGTCTTGTCAGTATTCATCAAATCGACGGGCCCCACGACTTTCTGACGAAAAAATGCCCTGTTATCTAACGCGTCACCTGTAACTCGCTCTAGTGTCGTACCGACAATCAATACAAGATGTAACAACACATTCACGTTCGGTGCCGAGACTATCCTTACGCCGTTGTAGTAGGATCCCTCGGTCACCAACGTAACAGGAAGTTCATGTAATGTGTTGGTCTGAAGTTCTAAATGTGGCTTTCATTGTACTTTTATAACAAAAGGTGTTATTACTTTTTCCAGAAAAGAAATACGAGTACTTACAGAAGTTAACATACAACGTTCCTATGAAAATAAAGGTTGCATGCATACAAGTACACTACTTACATGTTAAGTAAGGCTGCCCTTTAGTGTCACACTACCATAAATTTCAGTGTTCTCTACTCTTACCACTTTCGGCGAAATATTCGAGGTACAGTGATTGAGGACTGTAATTTATATCAGTTAATGCCACGCTGGATAACTGCTTACATCAGCCCGTTCTCTTGAATTAAACACCCAGTTTTTCTGAGGCCGCAATCATTTGTTTGTCTGTACGTGAACATCACATCTAACTATTTCCTCCCATTCGAATAATTTCATCGTGATGCGTCTTTTTTTTCTCTTAGAGTATATTATAGTTGTTAGTAAACAAACTTCAATCTCAAATGAGGTCCGTTGCAGAGGATCAGTTGATTCTATGTGAAACCCCTGCTAGTACTTAATGTAATAGATGAGTAAGATAATAGAAATAAAATTCAAAAACAAAAAAAAAATTTCCCGCACTTTTAATGTTGTCAAAGGTAAACAGATCCATATCAGTCATCACCAATATGTGTCCACCAGTTGTTTCTAGCATTATTTTTTCCCCTGTGGTAACTCTTTACGAGCTAATTAATGTTCTAACGTGGCTCTATTAATTAATTCAGCATTACTTATAATACAGTCTTTTATTTCCATCGCACGTCTTGTAGTTTGACACCCTGCGTCATTTGCAATTCCGAAATAGCTCTGGCATGTGATGGACCCATAATGATGCAGTACCACACATATAGTTTACCAAATATCAAGTGCGTTGGAGCCTTTTCCTTACGTAATCCCTCACAACACGTTAACTTTATCACCAGCTATGAATACTTCAACAACTGACAATATAATGTGCCAAGAGATTAGAACACTGGACCCCCTCTTGGAATGACAATGGTTCAAATTACCATCCAGCCATCCAATTAAGGACATTCGTGACTTACCTAAATCGCTCGAGGAATATTGGGATGGACACCGCAGATTTCTTTCTTCATCCTGCCATAACCCGAGCCCGTGCTTCGTCTCTAACGACAAGGCCTTTAACATCTAATCTTCCTTCGTTCCTTCATTATAAATCCGTGAGTACACGAAACATAGAATTGGGATTGTATATTGGATTCACTTACAAATATCCAGATGAGCTACATTTCTTGAGCCAGAAAAATTTAATTAAAATTAATTGTGACAAAGACATTGAAGTCTAAAAAAATGTGTCAGTTGCGATCTTTTAAAAGAAAGCGATGTTTCATGGATGATAATGGAAATTATATATGTGGCTTAAAGCAAGAACATCCAATGTAAAAAAAGTCTAGTTTGTGGGAATCGAGTGCTGAAATTTAGAGAAAAATCTTCAATGCCACCAGTGCATGTGTGTCAGCAGGGAAAGACGAAATAGGTCTTTAAATCTCAAATAAAAAGCCTTTTTCTCGCTGTAACAATCGTCAACACTTTGATCAGTGAACTATTCTTCACAGTCTCCCGCACGATTTCGTAATAATTTATTGTAAAATGCCCTATCTGAAAATAATTATATAGATGTCATGTGAATGGGATGGAAGTCGTGATTCACAGGATGTTGTTTTTTTTCTTGTTTGATTTAATATGTTGGATGCATTTTGTGGACTAAAGGAAAATGTATGGTACACGATTCAGAGTGAACTACGACTGCATTGCCACCACTTTGTCTTCAACCATGGAACTGACTCTCTTTGTTTTCTCTTAACATAACATCGACGAAGAAGATCACTGAAATCTTGCTTAATTTAGACTATGTTTATCAGCAGTTTCCTGACAGTTAATCTGATGAAACTAACCCAATCCCTAAACGTATAATTTTTTGCATTTGTGCTCTGTGTTGTTTTACGGAGAGCTGTATCAGTGGAATCGGCTTCCATGAGGGGATTCAAGGAACTTGTGAATAAAAGTCCCAAACTTACAGTGCCTCTATTCGTAAAGTACATTCACGAAGATTACTGCGATATTAATATCCGTGTTCTGGTAACTGCAGGCGCCACTAAACTCACTGACCTCAACGGTACCATATGTTTCCAAATAAATGAACTGTTTCATTTCTTCCATGGTCAGCAATATTTTCATCCGTCATTTGATACTATTCACGTTAGTACTTGATGGTTCGCATTAGAGTTGAACTGAGAGTCCATGGCGATAGTTTGCAGGAAGTTGTCCTAGTGTATAAAACTGGAGTGGATAAATATTTTTGGAATGAAGGCGTAGTAAAAAAACACTTTGATTTTCTTTACTTTTCTCTATATCCATCTTATTCTGCTCATAAACAGGTTCTGCCGAGCTTTCTTTTCTTCTTCTGTTTTAATGTAAACTGCGTCCATACTGACATTAACTGTTGTAGCCATGAAAACGTGGAACGTCCATCACGAAAGTAAATATTCGTTCTTATTGAGTGAAGTTCTTCCTGTTTCTGGTATGATTTTGGTTTTTAGGTACCCATGCTCGGTCGTTCCCGTTAGAGTTTGATTGTTCTTTCATATGAAACATGCTACATTAGTTAGCCGATTATGTAACGTACGTCAAATTGATGAAAACTTGGCGTTGGTTGTTCTTGTACTAAGCTACAGGTATAAAAATGGTTAACTTGAAGGAAATGGCGGACTTAATAAAAAGGATTAATAAAATGTAATATAAGTTGATTTTGCAATGAAGCAGTCGTAAGATCACTCGAGTAGGCTGGATAGTACAAGTTGCCCAGATACATTGTCGACAGCTGCAAATGAAATCTTGCACGTTACAGTGATTTAACTTCGCTCTGGTCGCAGTACAGAGAACGAACAGCTCTGAAACTCGCGGAGACGCAGAGCTTCCGTAATCAATTTGCACAGACACAGGGAATGCGACCAGTGTGCGTCTTCCCTCTAGAAATACGCGTCGCGTTTTTCATTCGAGAATTAAACTTGGTGACAGCACCAGAAGCCAATTGATTCATTTTCCCCCGAGACAGGAAATTAATGTTCCGATCTCGATTTGTCTCCTGGAACAATATTTGAACTGGGCGAGGAGGGATCCGGCAGAGGCCCGCCGCTTTGTTTACGGGAGCAGGAAATTAACTTGGAGCCTCCAGGGCCGGACAACCTCCAGAACAGCCGGTCCCTGGACTCGGCGTGTCCTCGAGGGCAGCCGCAGCCCTGCCGAGGGCAGGAGGTCGTGCCTCAACCGCGTGCGGGTACACTTGTTTAACATACGCGGCATGTTTTTACAGTTGGTAGCGTTCGGAAGTTCTGACGCTGGAGCGCTGTGGTCGGCATTTCGCGCATGCGTGCTGTGTACCGCGCTCTGTTGGCATGCCAAAGACGCCATTACAGACCCATTCGGCGTGTTTACGTTTGTTTGTGAGCGTCTGAAATGCCTGCTCCGGTTAAGAATTCCGCCGAGGATGAAATACGCTGAGCGAACAGTTTATTTAGTTGTAAAGGCGTGAAAGTGGTTGGAATTCATGGTCGAAGTAGTGAACTGTGTGGAGGAAGCATTGAGTGAGGGAATGGTATGGAAATGGGTGAGAACTTTTAAAGATGTACGTATGGGTTTGCATGATGAGGAACGTAGTGGACGATACTCAGTTATTACTGACCACTCGGTGCATTGTGTAGATGAAAAAGTGAGAGAGAACAGACACTGTACGAATTCGACGTTAAGTGATGAGTTTCCTCAAGTCTCAAGAATTGTTCTTTATGTATCTGTTGCACAATGTTTAAATTATCGAGAGTTTTGTTTACAGTGGGTACCGAAAACGCTGTCTGAGGTGCACACAAGCAAACTTTTAGCCGGTTCTTTCCTAGATCGGCACTGTGAGGAAGGTTACTAGCTATTAAACCTGGAGTGGTGGCATTCAACGTCACCGAGGAAAGTGAACTTGAAGCAAAGTACTTCTACCCTAGGAAATTATGAGTACTGCTTCTTGGGATAGGAAGGCCTTTGGGTCTTGCCCACTCGTCTCGCATAAAGTGCCTAAGGGATGCTGCGTTCTTGGAATGTTACACAACAATTCAAACAAGTAACATAAATAGATTTATTTGAGTAAAGCAAACTGACAATACTTAACTGTGGAGTTACATTGGTGTAGCAAGTAACATGCAAACAATAATGTTTGTCGCTATAGACAAAGTCCAGACAAGCAACTGATACGGATCACAACTAGCTGTTCTTGTAGTATTCTCTGCTAGGCCGAGCTATGTTCGCCAGTGAGCCGATCTGAGCAGCCGAGGCTGGCAGGAGAGGCTCTTATATCATAATAGCGGTCGCGCAGTTCCAGACTGTAGCGCCTAGAACAGCTCGTTTAGTGTTAATGTTGATTTTTTCTTTTTTCCTTTTGTTTTCTTCCTTGCTCTCTTTATATTTATTTTCTGTTTAACTTTTAACCTTCTAAAATCCACTACGACTGCGCTGTCAAATGTGACATCTACTCTGTGTTCTTCCCTACTTGTGGTAGGGTAACGTCTTCTTTAATGTCGTACACAAATATTCTATCTTCTTTAACGGCTTTAATGACTTGAAGTCTGGTGATGGCTCTGTATGCCAAAAATCGTCTGATAAAATAAACCAGCTCTGTAAGCCAAAAACCGGCTGACCAAATAAACCAGTTCAGTAAAACATACGCAGTATTGTGTATCTCACTTATAGAATTGTTGTCCTACAAAAATGAGGGGAGGGTCCAATTAACATGATAAATTTTTAGTTTAAGTATCCATCTAACTGTGTTCAAATTTCACTGAGGGCCTACCTCAGCAAGAAATGCAGTGCCATTTCAGAACGTTACATGTTACGGTTTAGCACTCTGCACTGTGTTATGAATACGGTCCACATTTTGTTATCGTTTTTTTTTTTTTTAAATGAAAAGTTTACCAAATATAAATGCAAAACCTCTCACTTGTACCTGCTAGGAAAGCTGAAGAAATCCCTTGGCGCTTTTTAACTACTAACTGTATAAAAGTATGATGATGTTTTTGAAGCTAGCGAAGATTCTAAATCTATAGGCGTGTAAAAGGAACATTGTCATTACAACTGCAGAAAACCTAAAAAATTTCAAATTTTTTTATAGTACAATGATCATATTGACAAGTTAAGCCAGCAAAGGTTCCAAGGACAACGTAAAATTATAGCGACCTGTCGACCAAACTGATGACGACATACCTTTAAACAGCCCTGTCTCATAAGATATTGTGTGGAGTTTCACCCTTAGCCATTGACAGCGATTCCTTTAAGCCAACAGACGGAGAGTCTACTGTAAAAGACTTTGCTCCATTAAAGGCTAGAAAAATTTCAGTATAATGTTTCTGTCCAAGTTAAACGTTCTCAATACAAATACTCAACAACTACAGAAATCATTACTAGCGTAATTCTCTTCCACATCATACAACAACTTTGTTAAATGAAATTTTTATCCATCTTCATAAATTTTCAAGTAATTTGATGGGAAACTTACTAAAAATAGTTACTGGTGAGTTTTCTTGTGAATGTATACTAGAAGTGTAACTGGGTTTTCCAGCCGAAGTGGCCGTGCGGTTCTAGGCGCTGTAGTCTGGAACCGCGAGAACGCTACGGTCGCTAGTTCGAATGCTGCCTCGGGCATGGATGTGTGTAGCGTCCTAGGTTAGTTAGGCTTAAGTAGTTCAAAGTTCTAGGAGACTGATGACCTCAGATGTTAAGTGTCATAGTGCTCACAGCCATTTGAAACATTTTTGTGTTACTTTTTTCTCTGAATTCGATTCTCTTTCTCCCCATTCATTCATTCAGTTTCATGTTCCACCTCACATGCTGCTACAGTGACAAGCACTTGTAAAATATTATCTCTGTCCGTGATTTTTACTTACGTTGTTATTGTGTTGACACGCATCGCGTGTATGTATCATTTTGTACCGTCTGACTGCTGAGTTTACTATCGGCTATAACACCAATGCTAGCGTAGGGCAGGTAGTCAGATGATTCAATCTTCGGTGAAACAGAAAAATACACGAATCTTGAATAAAATTGTAGGAGAAGTTGTAATTTGTATGCATACACCAAACCAGTACCAGGTCACAGATGTCATTGTAATTGTAATTTAGTTCTTTGATATGAAATAAGGTTTTTAGTCAGGGACAATACGTCGTTTCAAGCAACAGCATAATTTCACTGTAGAAACCGGAAAATAAATTGTAGAAATGGCCGCGTGGGATTAACCGAGCGGTCTCAGGCGCTGCAGTCATGGACTGAGCGGCTGCTCCCGGCGGAGGTTCGAGTCCTCCCTCGGGCATGGATGTGTGTGTTTGTCCTTAGGATAATTTAGGTTAAGTAGTGTGTAAACTTGGGGACTGATGAGCTTAGGAGTTAAGTACCATAAGATTTCACACACATTTGAACATTTTATAGAAATGGAGTGAATTTTAATTCCCGAATTTGACAACTTCATAGAAATAAATCATGAGTCATATACACTTCTCGATGAATGAAAATGCTATTTCCTATCTTAATCTGTTTTTGATTATCGTTCAGGGTCGGTTCATGTAATCAACCATTTCTATTGTTTATTTGTGACAAGCGGCTGCAAACATCTAGGAGACATTCTCCTGCACTTGCACGGGATCTGTGGTAGCAATCAAAGATACGCTGACAGCTGCGAGGCACCTGTATCCCTTTCTTGCTTGATTTCTTCCCAAATAGCGATGTGATCTTTCAGCTGTATAACTGTCCATTTCTAGCAGACAGAACCGTGTTACAATGATTTGACGAGCATTGTAGCAAACTCTCGTTGATGTCGCGGCGACCAAATTCGCATGAAGTAAGTGTCATGGAACTCATGTGGGTTGCTATCGGAAGCCATGACCTCATTATAACAAAAATTAATGTGAGTTCGCTCCTTGTTTCGGCGTAAAAGCCAAGCGCCGGCAAGCCAGTCGTGAATGACAGAAGATATGGCTGTGAGAAGATGTCAACCAATCACAGACTGACCGACCCCTCTTCAGTGAACAACGAGACAGCAGCTGCTCCTTTGTGAAGAGCACATAAGCACTGTGACCAACTGGTGACACATGGCCTCACCCTCGACCGTCAGTGCATCTGGACCCCTCACCTCCAGACCATCCAGCAGAAAGCCCATTCCAGCCTTGGCCTGCTGAAACCCCTGTCTGGCTGGACATGAAGATTGCATCCTTTCACCATCCTCCACACCTACAAATCCCTCATCCATCCAGTCCTCTGTTATGCCGGCGTTGCCTGGATCTCTGCACCCACCCACCTTTACAAGGCCCTCCAAATCCTTGAATGCCATGCGCGCCACCTTGCCTTCTATATCCGCCTTCCTTCCCCCTCATGGCTCCTGTATGAACTCATCCCCTTCCCCCACCACCTCCTGGTCCTCCAACATCTCCGCATCCTTTACATTCTCCACAGGCTTGATCCTCCCACCCACTGGTTTCCTCATTCCTCTCCACCATCCCACCCCCCCCCCAGTCCATTGCTGAGCCTCCATCGCTCTATCCCTCCCTCTCTCCACCTCCACACCCTCCATCTCCTTCATCAGGGCAATTTCCAGCGCCTCCCCCTCCTGGATGATGAAATTCACCATGACATTTATGCTCGCCCCCCCCCCCCCCCCCGAGACCCTGCATCCCGTCCTTGCCTCTTTCCGTCCCACATCCCTCCCTACCTGGCCCTTTTCAGCGCCCCCCCCCCCCCCGCCCATTTCCCCCCTCCCCCCTCTCTTCCCCTCACTCCCTATTTCCCTTCTCCCTCACCTCCTTGCGCCTGGCAGATCCTCTTTTCTGATCATCCTCAGTGTGCCACGTCAATGTTGTGTTTAGTACTGCTTCTCCTGTGCGTCGAGAGGTGTGATTTTCATTGTGTGCTGGCCTTGTACTTAGTGTTACTGTCAGGTGTTTGTTATGTGCTACGCCATCCGTCGATACTTCTATGCTCCGGTCATACTGCGGCTTGTGTTCTTTTAAGTGTCCCAGTGTGTGGTTTTCTGTGTGCACTACTTTTTTTTACGGTTTTTATCTTCATTTTACAGTCGCCTCTTTTTTTGTCTATTGTCTTCCATGATATTCCCCCTTTTTTATATCTATGTTCACCATGTTTTCTCCTTGGTTATTTTTAAATATCTTCTATTGTTTGTTCTATGTCTTTTGGCTGAAGAGCAGCGCATATGCGGCTGCCAGCCCGCCCCGATGGGGAACTAAAATAAAATAAAGGAAAAAAAGTGGTGACACAGCAGTTCAATAGCAGCTTCGATATTAGACACTTGTTTAGCGGTGTCAACGCTATTGACTTCGCTTATACTCTGTATGTAGCTTAGACTTGGAATTGTTTATACTGAGGAAGATTGTCTATTTTGCATGTGGCCCTTTGCTTGCAACTCATCTGTGTAATTCCAGAAATTAATTATTGAAATTTTCTTTTCGTAATAAAATTCATTATTGTGACTTTGCTGATAATTTGTCCAACGAACCGAGTATGCAGGATTCCTAAACATCATACTCCTCAACCAGTAATTGGTCTACCTGTATGCCAAATAAGTCACCTTCTAGTACATGCCATTGAAATAGTGAGACTCTAAATTTGTCTTTCATAAGACTTTCATTTGGTGCTAATACGCCATTTGAAATCAAAGTGCAGCTTCACAGAAAAAAGTGAGAGGCAACGGTGAAATGGGAGGGAATTTCAATCCCAAATTTGCACACTTCATGGAAATATGGCGTCAGTCGTATTCCCTTCTCAGTGAAATCAAACTTTTTTTTCAGAACTGTTTCTACTTTTATTCATCGTTCACTGTTTCTATCGTCTGTTTGTGACAAACCTATGCTTTGTATAATTTTTTATAAAAAGCCGACGATGTGTTCGCCTCTAGCCAACGAATAAAAAGTCCCGGCGAACGTGTTTGTTTTGAGTGGAGAGGGTGCGGCGCTGTGTGGACAGAGTAATTAAGAGGACACACACGGCGCGCTGCGCATCACACACCCGCGAGTACTCTCGAGCGCCGGCCGGAGTTTGGTATGAAGCGCGCATTTCGGCGTCGGCGGCGGGCTGCGCCCTCTCTAAGTGACAGCCGGCTATTAAATTCGCGAGTGCGGCGCCGCTGAGTGCTGCTATTCATAGCGGCTGCGCGGCTGAATGAGGGCTAATATTTATGCGTGCTGGCACGCATTCATTACAGAGGCTCCGTGCTCGCAGACGGGAGCGCGCCGCGGTGTGCGAACGTTTCCTCGGGGGAACTATTGTTTAGCCGGCGCCCAAACTCGCAACTGCGACCACGGTCGGATAAACTTCAAAATTATTCCGGCAATCATATTAAATTGCTGCTTTTCATTTTGATTCCGGCAGGTTTCAATGCGAGCGGACAGTAGTACAAGTTTCCTGCGTTTCCGGAAGTTAACGAATTTAACTGAGTTTTGCTCGTCGGCAATTAATACGTGACAGTCGTGTCAAATATGAATTTGTTTCATGGGCCTATGTACGCAGCGTTGACTGTGATCTTTGTTTTTTCCAGATATCGAAGATAATGTAAATGTTACTCCAATATCTGCCTCCCTTCTGCTCTTCGTCCCAACCATGAAGCAAACAGCATAGAAAAACTCCTATTTTAGTATTGTTGTGTATAATTTCAACATTTCTTCGCAAGACGGTAGAACAGAAAAGTTCAGGGAAAAACAGGATTACGGCAATGTCCACTAATGACCCAAAACATTATGATCACTGCCCACCGTGACGTTGGATGCCGCATCGTGGCGTTGCGGGCGCCTAACGCGATAACAAAAGTACACTACTGGCCATTAAAATTGCTACACCAAGAGGGAAAGCAGATGATAAACGGGTATTCATTGGACAAATATATTATACTAGAACTGACATGCAATTACATTTTCACGCAATTTCGGTGCATAGACCCTGAGAAATCAGTACCCAGAACTACCACCTCTGTTCGTAATAACGGCCTTGATACTCCTGGGCATTGAGTCAACAGAGCTTGGATGGCGTGTACAGGTACAGCTGCCCATGCAGCTTCAACACGATACCACAGTTAATCAAGAATAGTGACTGGCGTATTGTGACGAGCCAGTTGCTCGGCCACCACTGACCAGACGTTCTCAATTGGTGAGAGATCTGGAGAATTTGGTGACCGGGGCAGCAATCGAACATTTTCTGTATCCGGAAAGGCCCATAAAGAACCTGTAACATGAGGTCGTGCATTATCTTCCTGAAATGTAGGGTTTCGCAGGGATCGAATGAAGGGTAGAGCCACGGGTCGTAACACATCTAAAATGTTACGTCCACTGTTCAAAGTGCCGTCAGTGCGAACCGGAGGTGACCGAGACGTATAACCAATGGCACCCCATACCATCTCGCCGGGTGATACGCCAGTATGGCAATGACGCATACACACTTCCAATGTGCGTCCACAGCGATGCCGCCAAACACGGATGCGACCATCACGATACTGTAAACAGAAACTGGATTCACCCGAAAACATGACGTTTTGCCGTTCGTGCACCTAGGTTCGTCGTTGGGTACACCACCGCTGGCGCTCCTGTCTGTGATGCAACGTCAAGGGTAACCGCAGCCATGGTCTCCGAGATGATAGTCCATGCTCCTGCAAACGTCGTCGAACTGTTTCGGTCCTTCTAGACACCGAGGCATCTGACCTTCTCACGGAAACATATTGGGATTGCATGTTGTGTTATTGGGTTGCAGGGTTGATGTTTGAGCAATTGTTTCGGTCTTCTAGTGAACAGAACGGCTTCGCACTTGTCGACGTTTATTCTCACATTCCATTTCACCAACCAAGGCTCTGCCGCTCTGAGTGCAGTTTGTAGTCGTGAGTTAATGTTAGACGGTTTCCAATTATGCGCGAGGGTGGCAGTGTCATCTGCGTACATTGCCACCATCGTGTTGCGTGTAGCTGGATGGTACTTAATGTAGAGGTTAAACAGTATGGGCCCTAGCATGCTTCCTTGGGGTACTCCAGCCTGAATAACATGTCGTGCTGATTGTTTGCCCTGCACTTCGGTGTTGAAACTAATGTCCATGAGATATGAGTATATGAGACGTACGAGCTTGTTGGGGTAAAAAAATGGTTCAAATGGCTCTGAGCACTATGAGACTTAACATCTATGGTCATCAGTCCCTTAGAACGTAGAACTACTTAAACATAACTAACCTAAGGACATCACACAACACCCAGTCATCACGAGGTAGAGAAAATCCCTAACCCCGCCGGGAATCGAACCCGGAAACCCGGGAGCCTGTTGAGGACCGCTGTGTCACTGAGTTTGCGTATGAGGCCGTTGTGCCACAGACAGTTGAAGGCCTTTAAGGATGTCCAGGAACACGGACCCGGTTGCTTTGGTTGTGTTGTATCTGTGAGTTAAGTGTTCAACGACACCGATGAGCTGTTGTCAAGTGGTGATCCCTGAAGCCAAGTTGCTCAGGCCTCAGGGTGTCGTTTGTAATACAGTGCCTAGTGAGTCGTTTTAGTATTACCTTTTCAAAGATATTGTTGAGTGTGCTTAGCAGACTGATGGGTCGGTAATTTTGTGGGAGGGAGTGGGCTTTTCCTAGCTTCCTGAACATCAGGGCCTACACCATCTTCCAAAAGGTGCGGAAGTATTGTTGTTTAGGTATGGCATTCGTGATGTGTGTAAGGTATTCTACTGATTTATCCCTGAACTCCTGGAGGACACGGTTTTGACTGCCATTGTTGTGGATGTGGTGCCAAGAGGTGCTGTCGGCGAGAACTTTCCACATGATTTATTTGTTTCCAATACAGTGCTCTGTTCACCTCAGTCTGCATAACAGGGCCCTGCAGTGCTGAGGAAGCACCCCAGCGGACTGCGCAATGCTACACTGTATCGTGCCAACCATGTACACCAGCTGCAGAGTTCCGATTACGTCAGGATGTCTGCGCCTGCAGCCGACTCATCGGCCACCATCCCTGTTGATTCGGCAGTGCTCCGTCGGGAGCCGTATTCCGGCCCCACTGCTGCTTCTTCCTCGTTGGTGTAGCTGAGAACGCAGCGCCAACAATCGCCTGCGATCCGGTGTTCGAATCTGCGGCCCTCGCCTCAAAAGTCGGGATCTGAGACGACAGCGTGCGGTACCGCCCTGGCTGGCTGTGGACCCTGCCTCGGCCTCAGAGGGTCAAACCAACGACCCGCTATGGACTGGGATGCTGGCACCCCATCTGTTGCTGCATGTGGCCCGGTGGTGTGATACGCCTCGCCGTCCAGGACAGCTGCCACACCTGAATGCCCCACATTGGCGTCAGAGGGTCGAACTAGTGGCCCGCCGTGGACTGGAATGCTGTCGCTACATCTGTTGCTGCGTGTAGTCCGGCGGTGTGACACCGCCTGCTGTCCAGGAGAGCTGCCACACTTGAACGAATGTCATTAGAATACAACACCTGTTTACACTCAAATGGGCATTTCTGTTTCGCTAACGCACTGCTTTGCGTTACGTATGTATAACACTTAGGTTGGCTAATGGCCCTCTTCTGCCTGTGACTTGCGCCAAGGAAACTGCTGTGTGCTCTCTCTCTGGCAGTTCTACGCCCCCGTGCCCTCTATTTGCCTTCGCAACTGCGGGTATGCATAAGGTACCGCAATCCGGCCCACACCTGGCTGTAACTCATGCTCCCAATATTGTACAAAGCTAACTCTCCCTATCCTAAACGGTGGTGCCGCTACATTACTCCCCCGTTCGGAAAGACCTGGTCCGTGGGTCGACCCTTAACTAGCTCTTAATTTGTTTGGATTGGCACTTATGACATACTTACTTACTATTAGAAAACTTAGACGTGGTTCAGTGCTCCTAAGCACATAACATGAGGAGAAAACATTAAAAAATTTGGTTCAGTGTTCCTAAGCACATGACATGAGGGGAAAACATAAAAAAATTCTTAATGGATGGCCACTCCGCTGAACACTTGTTCAAACCCATTCCTACCCTCAGTATCCAATCTACTGGGACTTGGACTACCCCCGGATCCCTCTTGGAATGGGTTCTCCGCTTGATCAGAGAGAAAACAACACATAACAAAGTTAACGCTGTGATGACACTTGGCACAGAGGTGCTCAAAATGATAGTTATTTGCCATTGCCTTTCCCTATACAGAGCGACATGTTGAACAAGCTGTTCAGCTGATATGCGCCCCTCTTGCTCTAAAACGAACTGGTTTTGCGGATCTCAACAGACCTGGCTCCAGAGTTTGCTTTAACAAGGTCAGATTTTGCTTGGCGAAAACACTAAAGTGGTTTCTAGCTAGTACAGCTGTGGCTGTGTAACATTCAGTAGCGTGACTCCTGAAATTGACGCTGGCAGTTGGAAAGTTGGTCCTATTATGTTAAAATTCCACTCCCCTCGAGCTCTATACGTTTCGCTTCTGCAAATACTCCCCGCCCAAAACAACTTGCTACTACTACCAAATTCTCGTAGGTGGAGAAGATCCAGTACATCCGACCCGTTGGAAGCTCAATTTTGCTCCACAATGTCCCTATGACAGTCTATTCCTTTCCCCCTAGCTAAAAATAACTGCCCCGTGCATGTGTCCCATATTTGTAGCTTCACAGATTTTCCTCGAATTTTCACTATTTTTGATCCAAACTCAGCACTGATTGTGTGACTACTTTCATCCTTAAAATT
Organism: Schistocerca gregaria; assembly: GCF_023897955.1. NCBI lineage: Eukaryota > Metazoa > Arthropoda > Insecta > Orthoptera > Acrididae > Schistocerca > Schistocerca gregaria. The sequence continues at coordinate 509,318,343 of NC_064923.1, forward strand.
ACATTACATGAACTGGTGCACTAAACACGACTTTCCTGACCCAGCACTGTCGATAACTAAAAATTTAAACAGGTAATCGTACGACTCTGACATCGCTCAACACATATTTATTACGGCTTTGCCACAAAATTTATTTCTCCAGAACTGCGTTCGATTTCTCCTCCAACAATACTCCACATACGTCAGGCGCTACACTTCCCTTTTCAGTGACCTGACGACAGGGATCACCATCACTCTTACTCCATCTTCAAAAAGACTGCTGCCCCTAGCAGGCTCACAATACTCGAAAACACATATAAAACACAGTGCACAATTACCTTCTGTCAACCCAAAGACACTTGACACGAAAAAAAAGAAAAACAGAAAAAGAGAAACTACACATACTCTACTACTTTGTAGACCGCAAATCATATGGTACTTCATGCTGTATTCTCTCTTCTTGGTTTTGTCTGCGCTTGGCACCTCTCTTCACTCTCTCTTTCTTCCTCTTTCCTTCTTGTGACACGACCGGAATCACATCCGGGCATCCCTTAAATGGCCGTTACCCGCCCAATGTGTACTATCGTCGTTCTAGTTGGCAGCTGAAGCTTAACGTTAACGGGAGTTGTGGTTTCAACAACTTGGTATGGTCCTTGATACCTCGTTAGGAACTTCTTCGTTTTCCCTTTTTGCGTATAGGGGCTGCACAGCAGTAGCCGTTGCCCCACTTTATACTGCGGTAAACCTCCTTTCCACTTTACTGCGTCTTCCTGCCTTTCCAAAGCCTTTGTATTCGCCTTTTGTACCCGTCTCCAAACATTCAGAATTGTTGTAGCGAACTGACCTACAGATTCACCTCTCCTTCCTCTCTGTAGCTTCACGTTGACGGTTTTTTCCGCCAGTACACTACCTCATATGGAGACAAACCGGGGTTTGTATTGACTTTTGCATTGTATGCGCGTACAATATGCTTCAAATACTTGTCCCACTTATGGTGACGAGAATCCACATAAAAACTCAGCATGTACCCGATTGTACTGTGTACCCGTTCTGTCCTTCCGTTCGCCTGTGGATGCAATGCGCTCGTCGTCAACTTCTTTACGTTCAACAATTTACAAAGTTCCTTCATTAAATCCGACATGAAGTTGGTATCTTGGTCAGTAATTATCGTCTGCGGTACACCAAACTTCAAAATGAAGTTATTTAGTAACGCTAGCGCGACTATTGCTGCCTGTTGATTTGGAATAGCCACCACCTCCACATACTTCTAAAAATGGTCTATTATTGTGAGAACGAATCTGTTCCCCGATGGTGTTCGCCTAAAAGTTTCTAAGACATCAATCTCCAGCAAAGAGAATGGACATGTTGCTTCCGGTAATAGTTGTAGCTGAATCTGTTTCCGGAACACAGCACCACAATTAACTCATGGCGGTGTGTCGACCCTTTTCAAAAACTGAAGCCCGCCATCAAGTCCAAACGCGCAGGAATTTTGACAGACGGCATCATTCTGATGTAGGATAATGCCCGCCCAGATATTGACATTCTTGTTTTGACTATAATACAGAAGTATTATACATCCTTCACACCGTCCTCATCTCTCAACATGAAATTTCAGTATTTCTGGAACACTGAAGAGAGACATTCGTGGCCGTCTGTTTGCTTCGGACGAAGTGGTTTTTGGCTACGATCATAATTCCGCAAACACCCGGTAACATCTTTCCATGAAGACATTGATCGTCGTGCCTGACAGTGGGATAAATGTGTTAACAGTTAAGGCGTTTGCTTTGGGAAGAAACTACTGTTTACTTAGTTTCTTATCACCTCTCTTATTTTCATCTGACCGCCCCTAATACTTTTGTGATTGTGGAATTCAAACATTGAAGAAGAATATGCTGCAGAGCTCACAGTTACTTGAATATATTGAACAGATTTAAGAGAGGAATCCTACTACTTCGTTCTTATAATACGATATGTTCTAGGACTTTAACGCAGTAATACCAATGAGTTCTTTTACAGGGAGTGAGTTAAGAGTAAAAATATTAAAAAGCTTAGTCTACCAGAATATTTACGGAAGTTATATTCAACTTTTCTCTACATTTTCTCTTCTACTCAAAATAATACGAAATTATTAATTTAAAATAATCGATGTGAAAGAATAAGAAAATGTCACCTTTTGTTATCAAAACTTTCCTGCCCACAGAAGTTTCTCGAAAGTTCGTAGACAGAGGGTTTTTCTGCGCGGGGTAGCCGCGAAAATCTGAGGCGCTTGCTGTGCGGGGTAGCCGAGCGGTGTAGGCGACTTGTCTCGGTTTGCGCGGCTCCCCCCGTCGGAGGATCGAGTCCTCCCTCGGGCTTGGGTCTGTGTGTTGTCCTTAGTGTAAGTTAGTCTAAGTTGGATTAAGTAGTGAGTAAGTGTAGTGGCCGATGACCTCAGCAGTTTGGTCCCATTGAAGCCTACCACAAATTTAAATTTTTACAAAGGATGTCTGTGTTCGGTTATTGGAGCACCCGCAATATTTTCGACGATAAGATTTCCAGGCATTTTGCAAATCTTTTCCAGGAATGTATCGCGTACCTACAAGGGGTTGCCTTATCCCTGCACTCCTAAGCTCTTGCCTCCTCCTGCCCCAACGCACCCCTCCCCCCCCCCCCCTCCCACTCACCCACCCCCTGGATGGAATTTCTGTACCCCAGCTGCGTCAAATCTTATACCATGTGGAACTATAAAAACCTCTTCGAAACGAATAGCAGAAGCGTGACGTGGGCGCCACCCTAGAATTCACGTAGTCGAATGTGAAAAACCACCAAATCGTTAACACGCGGGGCCGATTCGATCCGGTGCCACTGCGTCTCCGTGATTTCTGGAAAGAGTGTGCTAAAGCGCACAGATATCCTTGCATGTCCCATTTATTTCGCTTATACAAAGAAATTTCTATATGGAAGTGGCAGAAGTCCAGTGAATAGATTATGAAAGAGTAAATTATTATTTTATGAAAATCCAGGAAACAAGTTACAGAAGAGCAATAAATTTACTGGCAAGAGAGATACAAACCCACATAACAATACCCCGCACATGATGTAGTAATCTATAACCAAGTACTGTTTAAAATAATAAACAGGTTGTCTAGGGAGTTACTGATACAATTTTAGTTTAGTACAAACATGGGCGACTTGCTTTAAGTCTTCAGAAATGTAAAATTGTGCAGTTCACGAAATGGAGGAAAGTAGTGTCCTATAACTAAAATATCAAAGCGTCACGCAAATACCTAGGTGTAACAACTAGTAAAGATACGAAATGTATGATCACATAGGCTGCATCATATGTGAGGTAGATGGCATCCTGCTGTTGATTGGCAGGATGTTGGTAAGTGTTGTGTGTCTATAGAAGAGACTGCTTACAAATTACTTGCACTTTCCATCTCAGATTACTGTTCAAGTGCATTGTAATTATACCTAACAGGACCTCTCAGGTGTTCTCGAAAGTGTTCAAAACAGGGCGAAACGAAGAATACAAACATTTGGAGCAGTGTCTAAGAGTGCAGTTTGCTGGAGAGGTTGCAGCTAATGCTCAGATCTGCCACAACAAGGAAAAGTATGCGAGTAAAGTGGGTTTCGGATATGTGTGATAAGTGAAGAATCTAGAGATGTTCTTTTGCCTACCGTAGGTACGCTTAAGAAACGAACAGATCAATTAGAACATTGACATAGGAACTAACGTATTCTTCCTTGGTTCTATATATGATTGGAACAGAAAGAAACAAAATCGTATGGTATCATGTAGAATTCCCTCCTGGTAGTACTTCACAGTGGGTTGCAGAGTATACGGGTAGATGTATATCTAAAAATCAAACACAACGAAAAGCAACGTTTTTGTTTGAAAAATGTCGTACTTTCCCTTTAGTCCGATAAGTTTTAATCTTCACCTTAGCATTGCGTCCGTTTAGGAAGAAAATGTTGTTGACTGTAATAATTGCGCTGCAATATAGTATTTATACCTTTCACTGAATTAACAGTGTGACACGACACACTCATTCAAACCCTCTGTAGAAGAGCTAATAAACTGCGTGATAAAAGAATGGAGCAGCCGGAAGAGGAGAAGGAGACGAAACGACATTTCATGGATTGACAATGTGATGCTGTAACCTCGGTTACAAAAAAAGAAAAAGAAAAAAAAAGGCCAAATTTTGAAGGAACTAGGCCGAATAAGTCCACTTAACTACATGACGTCTTACCTCATCTGACTGAGAATCGTGCACCGTTCGGAACGTTATTGTAAAGGTGTTCTATCCTGTCGTGAGTGAAGGCACTGGGACTGTCGTTCGAGTTGGTCCCGTACGTGTTACATGGGGGACAGATCTGGCGATCTTACTGACTACAGGAATACCTCATCATCACGCAGGCTATTCATGAAAAACGTGGCGCATGTTGGCGAGCATTGTCTTGATGAAAAATGTCACATCCGTGACTTGTCATTGTCCCGTCAGAGTTCCCTCAGTCAACCGTGACCCTGATGTCACATCCGATGGCTACGCACACCGTGGAGCGAGGAGTAATGCCGACGTGCGTCTTGCAGAGGTTCCCTCCCAACATGTGCGCGTTACTCGCCGACGATGATAAGCCGTAGTAGTGCAGAAGCAAGATTCATTGCTGAGCACAATGAGACGCTATTTATCAGCAGTCTTTGCTTTCCGGTAGTGGCACTAATCCAGATGCCGTCGTGTGTGTTGGTGTCTTAATGGCAGTCACGGCTTGGGACAGTACCTCCCTTCCAGTCCGGCTGATGGTAATCTCGGCCAGTGGAGTGAGATGACGCACAAAGTTGCGGGGACTCTATTATAAGGTGTACAACTTTTTTTCCGCCGTTTTTTCCCAACATTTGTGGCTTTAATGAAACAAATTGTTTACACATGTGTCGTTCAAAGTATTTTCCATCGATGGTGACTACTTTCTTCCATCTTTCAGGCAGCGGACGTATCCTGCGTAGAAAAAGAATTGTTCATCACTTAAAGCGATCCACGAATCGATCGATTTTGTGACTTCTTCATGAGATCGGAAGTGTTGGTCAGCCAGGCCATGCGCCATTAGTCAAAACAGACGATTGTCAGAGGGAGCAATGTCTGGAGAATACGGCGGCTGAGATAGGACTTTACATTTTAAAGTTTCCGAGTACGTTTTGGGGTCGAACGTTGTCGTGCTGCAAAATCACTTTATCGTGCCTCTCGCTGTATTGTGGCCGTTTGTCTTTTAAGGCTCTGCTCAGATGCATTAATTACTTTCGCTCACGAGCACCTGTAATTGTTTCACTTGGTTTCAGCACCTCATAGTACACGACGCCGAGCTGGTCCCACCAAATGCAGAGCATGATCTTGGAGCCGTGAATATTCGGTTTGGCCGTCGACGTGGAAGCATGGCCGAGATATCTCCATGATTTTTTGCATTTACGGTTATCGTAATGAAACTACACTCCTGGAAATTGAAATAAGAACACCGTGAATTCATTGTCCCAGGAAGGGGAAACTTTATTGACACATTCCTGGGGTCAGATACATCACATGATCACACTGACAGAACCACAGGCACATAGACACAGGCAACAGAGCATGCACAATGTCGGCACTAGTACAGTGTATATCCACCTTTCGCAGCAATGCAGGCTGCTATTCTCCCATGGAGACGATCGTAGAGATGCTGGATGTAGTCCTGTGGAACGGCTTCCCATGCCATTTCCACCTGGCGCCTCATTTGGACCAGCGTTCGTGCCGGACGTGCAGACCGCGTGAGACGACGCTTCATCCAGTCCCAAACATGCTCAATGGGGGACAGATCCGGAGATCTTGCTGGCCAGGGTAGTTGACTTACACCTTCTAGAGCACGTTGGGTGGCACGGGATACATGCGGACGTGCATTGTCCTGTTGGAACAACAAGTTCCCTTGCCGGTCTAGGAATGGTTGAACGATGGGTTCGATGACGGTTTGGATGTACCGTGCTCTATTCAGTGTCCCTCGACGATCACCAGAGGTGTACGGCCAGTGTAGGAGATCGCTCCCCACACCATGATGCCGGGTGTTGGCCCTGTGTGCCTCGGTCGTATGCAGTCCTGATTGTGGCGCTCACCTGCACGGAGCCAAACACGCATACGACCATCATTGGCACCAAGGCAGAAGCGACTCTCATCGCTGAAGACGACACGTCTCCATTCGTCCCTCCATTCACGCCTGTCGCGACACAACTGGAGGTGGGCTCCACGATGTTGGGGCGTGAGCGGAAGACGGCCTAATGATGTGCGGGACCGTAGCCCAGCTTCATGGAGACGGTTGCGAATGGTCCTCGCCGATACCCCAGGAGCAACAGTGTCCCTAATTTGCTGGGAAGTGGCGGTGCGGTCCCCTACGGCACTGCGTAGGATCCTACGGTCTTGGCGTGCATCCGTGCGTCGCTGCGATTCGGTCCCAGGTCGAAGGGCACGTGCACCTTCCGCCGAGCACTGGCGACAACATCGATGTACTGTGGAGACCTCACGCCCCACGTGTTGAGCAATTCGGCGGTACGTCCACCCGGCCTCCCGCATACCAACTATACGCCCTCGCTCAGAGTCCGTCAACTGCACATACGGTTCACGTCCACGCTGTCGCTGCATGCTACCAGTGTTAAAGACTGCGATGGAGCTCCGTATGCCACGGCAAACTGACTGACACTGACGGCGACGGTGCACAAATGCTGCGCAGCTAGCGCCATTCGACGGCCAACACCGCGGTTCCTGGTGTGTCCGCTGTGTCGTGCGTGTGATCATTGCTTGTACAGCCCTCTCGCAGTGTCCGGAGCAAGTATGGTGGGTCTGACACACCGGTGTAATGTGTTCTGTTTTCCATTTCCAGGAGTGTATTTTTCGTCCCCGGCCACAATGCGATGCAGAGATCCTTCTCGTTCTTGCACCTCAAACACCTGTTCACAAACACACAAACGCTTTCTACATCTGTTGGTTTCAGCTTCTCTTTGAATTATTCCCATAGCCATGAGAAGTTTTGAAATGGCTTGCTGTTCACTCCCACTAATCGTGCCAATTCTTCTTGCGTTTGACGCGAGTATTCACTCAGCAATGTCTCCAGTTCTGTATTTTCTAAAACATTCTTTCTTCCACCACTATGCCGGTCTACGATGTTAAAACAACCGTTCTTTAGGCGCTGAAACCACTCACAACACGTTCTTCCACTAATAGCGTCCCTACCATACGTACTTGAGAGTGTTCTGTGAGACTCAGCCGCTGCTTTCTTTACATTGAAACAAAACTCTAACACCACCCGAGTATTAGGCTCGTAAGCTGACAACAACTACTGTATGATGCCGACACAAATCGAATAATGTTTGAATGAGGTCATGTTGACCGGGGTCGTGCCAGCTGCCTGACGTCTGCGATCTGTTTCTTTCGACCGCTACTTACCGTTGTCGCCACCTTTCGGGAAACGGCGGGAGCAAAGTTGTACACCTTTTACTTGTTCAAGGATTGTAGACGCAGATGTGCCTGGAGCTCAATATAGCGATCCCTCTGATGGTCAGATGTTGTCAATACTGACCACGAGTTTCTCTGCCCGCATGTTCCCATGCAGCCCAATATTGGGCTACTGTCACATCCGTACAAATCTGCACGCTGCACGCTACATCTATGTCTATATACATACTCCGCTACCCACTATACGGTGTGTGACGCAGGGTGACCTGTACTACTGCTTGTCTCGCTTCCCACGCCAGGGTTCCCGGGTTCGATTCCCGGCGGGGTCAGGGATTTTCTCTGCCTCGTGATGACTGCGTGTTGTGTGATGTCCTTAGGTTAGTTAGGTTTAAGTAGTTCTAAGTTCTAGGGGACTGATGACCATAGCTGTTAAGTCCCATAGTGCTCAGAGCCATTTGAACCATTTGAACTGCTGCTTGTCATTTTCTTTCCCGTTCAACTCGCAGACAGAGTGAGGGTGAAAGGACTGTCTATATCACTTCGTATGAACCCTAATTTCCAGTATTTTGCTGTCCGTACGCGAAAAATATGTTGGTGGTAGTAGAATTGTTGTGCAGTCACTTTCAAACAGCGGTTTCCTACTTTTCTCAGTAGTATTCCTCGAAAACAACGTCGCTTTCTCTCCAGGAATTCCCATTAGAGCTCCCGGAGTATCTCCGTGACACTTGCGTGTTGTCGAACGTATCCGTAACAAATGTGGCAGCCCGTCTCTGAATTGCTTTGATGTCTTCCTTTAATCAGATATGGTGTAGATGTTAAACACTCGAGCGGTACTCAAGGAAGTAGCAGTAGTGATGTATATACGGTCACTTTTCCAGACTTGTCCCAACGAACCGTTGTCTACCATTCTCGCGCCCTACCACAATTTCCACGCGTTTGTTCCACTTCGTGTCGTTTAGCAACGTTGTGCTCAGGTATTTCAACGTGACTCTGTAAAGTAGGACACTGCTAGTGCTGTATCAGAACATTATGGGTTTGTTTTTCCTACTCGTCTGCACCGCCCGTAAACCACAGCGTCATCACCAAACAACCGCAGACTTCTGCCAACCCTGTCTGCCAGATTCTTTATGCACTCAGAAAATAATTCGGTCCTATCATTTCTCTGGGTACGACCAGCTAACCCTTCGAAGACCCGGACTGAGGCTCCTATCAAACACTGTCAAGTGGCGATTACACCATTTCACAGGATTACGGAGCTCCTCCGCGTCATTCACAGCAATCAGTCAACGTCAAAGGGTGATTATCCCCGTTATTTATCCTATCCGGCTTCGCAACAACATTACACATCAACATAATTCACGAGTTCTTGATATCTTCTACCTGTCACCGAGATATTCAGCTCAAATCATTTACATACTCTCCAATGGTGTATAAGTGTACTAAGTTACACTGATAACGGGTCATAGTTTCCGGGTTTTGCTAAGAGCAGAGCAGTCTGCCTAGAGCAAGAAAAGCAGTTGGTAACGATTCTTTATTGACTATCGAGCATTAAGACAAGCTTCAAGTAAGTATTACTTAATACCTTTTATACGTTATTATAGATGAACAAGAAACTGCCGCAGTAATATTGATAAAAGCAAGGCAATGAACAAATTTTACTCCTAAAACCACGTATATTGAAGCCCTTGTGTAATTCTCCAAGTGAAATCTTGTATCAGAACTTCATCAGTTGAGAATATGAATACATCACACCAAATTTATGCGGGGGATAACATAGCCTTTAATAGTCTCCTCGAAAATTAAGGGCAGGGGTGAATGGTAACAAGGCGTCTTATTGCCTGCGGGATCTGAGGGATGGATGGAGGGAGGGGGGAGGGGGAAGGAAGGCGAAACAAACAAGCAGAGCAGGTCTCGCTTTGAAACGGAACATCCGGAAGGATTACATGACGCGCCAGGGATGAAAGAATGGCGCACCCAGGCGCGCCGCCGCCGTTCCGCGGTTACACGAGATTAAAATATATACCACACGGAGCATTTGCATCTCGTTGAAAGTCTAATATCTAGGCGGGCGTGTTACTTGAGAACGCCTTTGCTGCGAGCGGGATTCATGTTTATTTCAGCAGCTAATACAAAGGTTTGCGCTGTAAAAGAGGCGGGCAGTCCGGAGAGGAGCGGATTAGGGAGGCGGTCTGCCCGGGGCCCGGACCATCCTAGGGGCTGTGGGGCATTCTGGGCCGCGGGCGTTCTGGCAGGTGTGGACGAGTACTGGCAATGCTGTGGACCGGGATGGCGATAAGAGTACTGCCGCAGGTCGCGCCGCAGCCAATGTAGCAGCTGCGCTCTTGGTACGAACTTGATTTCGTCTCCAGGTTTCTCCAGTGGTTGCCTTTGGGGCCCAATGAAACACTGACTGGGGCATTCGACCACCTTCGGTGAGCAGCGGTTTTTCAGTGCCTGCGAGTGAAACGTAGACGATAAGCGGTTTAGGTAAGAAGAGAATAGAAGCCTTTAAAATGTGGTGCTTCAAAACAATTTTGAAGGTTAGATCCACAGATTACGTAACGTAGTGGGCGGTTCTAAATGCAGCAAGTGTCATAATTGAAGGCGTAAACAGATATAGTTGAAAGTACACCATATTTAGAGGTCTGCGCGGATAAGAAAAGTGCAATCCGCGTCCGCAGCGCATCCGCAAGGTCCTATTCCGCAACCGCATACATTTAAGTTTTGAATGACTAATTAATAGTAACAGACAGCAGTAATTAGAATTATGGTGTGTAATGACATAGTTATTGTTATGGTGCCATTTCTGTGACAACTTAACTACTTTTTATATATACTAAGATGGTATCTGTTCTTTCGGTCATGTCCAAAAGAACAGAGGCCATCGGTGACCATGCAGCCCGTTAGAATGAAATTACAATGAAATGAACACCCTTAGTTGCTTACAGGCGTTGACATATGTCAACGAGGACAGATGAAAATGTGTCCCCCGACCGGGACAGGAACCCGGGATCTCCTGCTTACATGGCAGACGCTCTATCCAGCTGATGGTAGACAGTGGGCATATTTGCCACCCAGAGAGCACTTCACACGCCACACAAAAGACACGGTCGCGGAAACGGATTAGGCTCAGGTCTCTTGGGTACAGCTACGTCGGTCGTAGCCAGGCGCTGAGGACAACAGACATCCGCTCTACCCCGGCCCTGCAAGATTCCATGAATGTCAACAGACTTGAAGTTTACAACTAACATTGCAGCACACGTACTGGGCAGATGCCTTGCTCATTATCCGCAGATGACCCACGGATATCCGCGCCGGTCGCGATTTTATCCGCCAAGTAATAAATACCGCGGATATATCCGCGGATACCCGCACCCGCGCAGACCTCTAACCATATTATAATTCCAATTAACACAAGTCCGCAGACGAACCATTTTGAGATATTGGCTTTATCCTGCATAAGCGTCATTTGTTAGAAGGTAAGAGTAGTGTTCAACATTAAAAAAAAGATGTTAGACGTACTTTTCTAGATGTGCTAGTGTCATGAATGAACACATCAACAGATGCATAACACACGCGTAGTTTAAGGAGGTGTTGTGCTTGTATCCAGAAGCACGCCTTCTAACACGCCCGCGAATACAATTGGGTGGGGTGGAACCTTAAAGTGGTTGTCGTTTCTGCTTTTCTTGACCGTGCGCCCTGTCCACACCACGTACATTCTGCTCCACACTGCTGCCAGCTTGCCTGAAATTATTTATCGAAATGTGCAAGCGAATAAGGGGAGCCACTCAACATTAAGCACAACACTGTTCTACGTCTGGTATGAACATCTATATTCTGAGGCGATATGGAAATCACAGGTTGCACTGTTTACACTCTAAGTCGTAAATGTTTATCCCAACTGACAGTCTTGATGATTATGTGTCCACTTGGACGAGCGTACGCGTACCGAACACGGCGCGGGTGATTTTTTATGATGCGGAAGCCGAATGGTCGCACGAAGGTTCTTATGCTCGTCACGCATACACATATAGTTGGCACCAATCCTCCTTGACACTAGTAATAAATTTTATCACTTTTCACAAGGTTAAATGTACAGTTCACAGTTGTTTCGTTGTACGAGCGTGCGCGTAACCGTCGCGGCGCGGCTGATTGTTGATGATGCAGAACGCGATGATCAAAAGCCCGTTCTCACACTCTCTACAAGACAATGGCACTTAAATGCCCTCTTTTGTAATAAATAGTATTACTGATTCACATCAGTTCATTCTGGGAGACCGAACACGGCGCTGATGGTTGGTACAGTACGGTACGACACGCAACGAGAGGATACACAAATACGTTATCAGCAGCCCTGCTCATTCTTAATTACTTCTTGACTCACTTTCCTCTTAATCATTTACTTATTTTATCACTTTACGGTACAACACTTGTAGCAACACTTCAACTTCCATGTTAACAATGCCTCTCACATGCAGAGCTACACACTTCACAACATAACAGTTCCGTGTCCCGCGCTCCACTCTACAGACGCGGCTGCCCGCAAAGATACTCCACAAGTAAACCAGTGATATGACAGTACACTTACAGCCTGCACACGCAACTTGTAAAGTTACGCGTATATAAGCGAGTTACTCGGCCGCCTAGAGCTGGTAGGTGGGAAGGTGAATTTGCAGGAACGATCCTGGAGCTCAGGAAGCGACGTAACGTCCTCAGCCAAAACACTGCGGCCGATCAAGCCGCAGCATCTGGTACAGGGCACGTGGTACGAAGACGAGCAGCACCTCTGGAAACGGGGAAGATCCATGTACGGGACGCTGGGACAAAGGCTGGATGCTTAAGAGTACAGCTCTCTGAAATTCGACAATAAATCACAGTTGCAGAATAAAGTAAATCTGAAAACATCGCCGACCTCAGAAAAAAATGAGACGTAAAATGTATTCAGTAGTAAATATACTCAATAGCTTAAGAACCATAGGAGTTAATATTTTACTGTGATTAATCATTTACATAATGAACCTCCGAGTTAACAACTTTTGAAATCTTCATGCGATTTCAAGACACCATGTCTCAAATGATAGCATTACGTTACAGCTAACATCCCTGAAAGCCACTCAACTGTACCTATTTTATTTCTTGACTTCGTTAGTTCTTTTACATCTTTTTACTACACAAATGCCTCTCGGAACACCTTATTCCCTACAATAACCAACCAAATCCTCGGACATCTTGATACTTTGGTACATCTATGTACACACAACTGAAGTTCGGGTGCGACGAATTGATACAGTGGTAAACGGCGTATACCGATTGCGAGAATCGGACGTTCCTTTCTCCGAACGCATCTCTGTTTCTTACCGAACGAAAGATTTTGTTTTAGGACTCTTTGTCAAGAAAATGGAGAGATCAGACGTGTGAGAGGAGGAGAGAGATTGTATTGTTGTAAGACGCCATTACGGTATTAAGTAAATGTTCAAACAGCTTTTTGCACAAAATAAAATCCAGCTATCAACAAAAAGTATTCAAGGTGCGTATATCTTCATACCGAAATTAGTTAATTATCATGGTACAGATATTATGAGACTAGATCGTTCGGAGATGAAGTTTGGAACGATACTGCAAACCTACATTTTCCGCGGTCAGTACTGGTCGAGAGATTAGCTCCGAATTAGTAAACTTTAACTTGCTAAATTGTTGGACCTATCATCCAGATTCATCAAACAATATAGCACACAGTGGTGCCGAACTATCTGCGTAGCGAGTAAAGGTTTTAGAAACTTCTGTTAGAGCACCTAACGGCGAGTAATTTCCGCGAGATCACTGCTACAGAATAGATATCTTGCTCTCCGGTGGTATTCAAAACAAAACAATTATATTTTCGAGGTTTTCAGGAGAGAAAAGATAAAAGGAAATAAGGAACTAAGATAAACCAACTAAAACCAATAACTAAACTAATAATTAAAATAAAAGCACATATAAAGAATATTTATTTAGAATAATAAATAAGTCAAGAATAATAATATATTAAAATATACTTAATGAATATTTACTATTTTGCCAGCAACTTTATTTACATATTAATTAAAATTTCCAATACAAAATTATGGTAATTTGAAAAGTGGTGAATCGTTTGAGTTTGCTGACACCGCTATTATAAACAGCACCAAAAAAGACTTCTTTCCAAGATTATACAATAGTTAAAAACAAATCTTTGTTATTCAGTCTGAGGACTCTTGCAGAAAAATATTGGCTTATTTATTGTAATTTATTGTAAATTATCTGATTGTGAAGGAATATGTGTAAAATTGCTTCACTTAAATATTCTTGCAATATATTAGTATAGTCCATTATGCGGTCAAGTTGAGTCTAATAATGTCTGTAGAACGTAAGAACGATGTATTTTTGGTGAGAACGGCCTTCAGCCAACGGAATGACAGACAGGAGCGGAACACCACGGAAGTGAAATGGAGAGAGACACGATTTCGCGTGAAGAGCACAAGGCAGCGATTGAAGGCTTTTACCTTAGATCTCTAAGGAGGAGGATCTGATTGAAGGCAGCCCTGTCTGTGGTAACGTGTGATATTCGGTCATGGTGATACACTCTGGACGGTGAGTGGCTGTTACTGTACTTTAACCTCTGAAGAGAGTTGGTATTTGGAGAGGTCTGAATGTGCTTCACTGTATAACTCTTTTTCTGCTTGCATTACGGAACTGAGAACACGCTATGAGTTACTTTGTACAGTATTTCATGTGTTCATTTGTGAATCATCATGTTGACCTCTCAACTATTTCGAGCTGGTGAAAATTTCGTGTACTGTGATCACGAAGAGCTCTTGGATATCTCGAATCTTTGATGACTGTTTAGTACAGGTACATTGCTACCATTCTCGTAATATTCTCAACGTAACATTACTGCACTTCATAAGCGTATTTCAGTCAGTATTTTAACTGGATACCGTAGGACCACTTTCTTATCATTCATGAACCAACATTATTCATAATTAATCTGTGTCATCTACATGAACTACAGATGTCACAACAGAATAATTTTTATAAATTAATCATTTGTCTTTTTTTTATATATTATATTTTATTGATTCGCGATTCTAGCCAATGCACTAATTGCTAAATTGCAGTATCACAGCTACATATTATTATTTGCAGCTAGTTAGCCAATGCGCGTGTGAGCAGACAGGCACGGCTCGAGCCTACTGTTACATCGAGCTTTTCTTTGTTAGTCCGCAGCTCGTGGTCTCGCAGTAGCATTCTCGCTTCCCGAGGACAGGGTCCTGCGATCGATTCCCGGCGGGGTTAGGGATCATCAACTGTCTGGAGAGACTGGGTGTTCTTGTGTCGTCTTCATCATCATCACTTATCCCTACTGCGGTCGGAGGATGGCAATAGTAAACCACATCCACTAGGTCCATCCCTCGTACGGCGAGGCGGGTCCCCCTTTTGTCCCCTGCGCTCTGGCAAGGAGTATGGGACATCATCATCATCATCATCATCATCATCATTCTTTCTTAAACAGTCATGTATAGTCCAACTACATAAGGTATGAGCACCATTAGGTACAATCGCAACGGGTTTGTTCATATGGGATACAGTTCAGAGAGCTGCTACTCAGCGGAAAACCGTTGAATTTCGTATCTTTCCAAACACACCTGGACCATTTCCAGAGTCTTGACAAGCACTGACAAGTCCCTGCTCCAAGCATTGACAAGTTTCTTATCCAGTTTATCAAACGTGTTAACTAAAATGGTGGGTACTACAGCTTTAACGTGGCCCCAAACGATACATCTGTCGTACGCCCGATCTTTGTATGAGCACAGTGAGTGTACTAAAGTATGCAAACTTATCTTACCACTAAGCGCGCAAATAGACAAAACCTATGAACTGTCTTCTCAAGCCAAGGGTGTCAAACAGACATTCTAAACCAAGATGACTCTGGCCCTGTAAGGCAGCTAATATCAGGTGCGGATCGTAACAAAAATCATTAGAAATGCTGTTGTCAGGTATCTAGAATGCATGAATTAATAAAAGTGAAAGTTTTGGGGTATATTCTAGAAAGACAAAACAGCTATTCCCTTTCTTTTCTACATATAATTTATCAGTTGTTGCTTTCAGGGGCCAAGCGATAAACAACAATCATGTTCAATTACTTTTGATAATCAATAACAAAATATTTAATTCTTGGACATATTGAAATGATTATTATTAAAATCGTTATCTCTGCATATGAAAATTGTTTTTCACAGGAAAGAATGAATATTAAAATCTTCATCAGCTCGTTTAAATCTATGTTGTCGTAGCTGGTCAATGCACCGAGTTGGTGGAGAATAAATTTACTTTTCGAACAAATGAAAAAACTTTCATGTACTCAATGTTTGAATAGGTTAGTATCCTAGCTTTTGGTATTCAATGATCAAAGCGTATGCAAGCTGGAGTGATAAAAATCTATACTCAACATTTACTGTGCCCTAATGCACGATGCTACTTTACCAAGTGGCATGTACAACGGCGTTGTCTCTTTGCTGGACCTGAAACGCTAATTCCCTTCTCTAGCCTTGTCTGAATTCACTCAGTCGCAACTTTCTGCATTCCATAGAACTTTAATCTTTCCCGAGTCGAAATAATGGTTATTGCACACTCGCTATGGGTTGGAGCGACGTGCACAATTTCTTTACCCGCAAAAATTCCAGCAGGAATATACTACCACTTTGCTATCTTTCGCCACGATACGTGAAGCATATCATCCTCTCCTGTCAGAAAGCAAACTCTCAATGCCTTCGCTTATTTCCACACACTTGTGCGGTCTGCCACGAGAAGAGAGAGAGAAAGAGAGAGAGCCTTAATTTTAGGTCTCAAAATGCTTTTATATAATAGGGATCTCCCCAATGTGTGGCGTCTGCGTCGCCAAGTATGGCGTCAACCAATCACCCTCTCACTAGAGGTGAATAAACATTTTTATTTTTCTTTCTGGGTCGCGGCATAGCCCTGTTTATGACCCCACTTACCCGTAGTTCCGGCGTTATTTACGCTTAGAAGAATAATGTATTGTTCTGGCTCTATCCGTTTCTGCGCTGAAGCTCGCCGCTCTCTTGATAATTGTACAATAACATTACCTAACTGCTAGGTTCATCTCCAAAATGCCTTTTTCTTTAACTTTTTTGTTTCATGCTACTGTTCATATATTTGTAGAGATTGTTTTGTTAGTTTTCAGGTACATGAGATGAACTGCAAATGCCTTTTGTTGATATAATCTAATTATTATTTTCTGAGGACCTCAAACTGTCGTTGTGGATAAAGTTCATGTATGGTGCGTTAAATTCGGAGGCCTTACACATCTATTAGGTTCATATCAGTAATGTTGGAGGCTATGGTACAGGTCCACGTCGCCCTAACCTTCTTTCTCTGTAATTCCACTTGTGTGATGGAATGGGACTACGGCCGCTCGTAGACTTGAAAAAAATTAATGCCAACAGCTTTAATTTAAGTTAATAATTTTATTTAGCTACTAACTGCGGTGCCAGTGAGGCGCCGAAAGTGGTAGCTAAATAAAATTATTAAATTAAATTACGGCTGTTGGCATCTATTTCCTTCAAGCAGTCCATCTTTATCTCTATCGTTGTGTTAGATGGCGACTCACCGCAGCAGCTTCTGACGTTGTTAGGTGGGACATCCTCAAGCAGTGCTGCTAGTGCCACAGAAACCTTCGGTAGTACCATACATTGAGTTTGTTTTAGTAACATGTATGGCCCAATAAGACGATCATTTAGAACTCCTAACCACACATTCAATGGGAATGTGGAGACACATGGATAACGTTTGAGTTGGAAGCTAGGTGACTCCAAACGTGAGAATTGAGATAATTATAAACACATCATCAGAAATGAACTGTGCTTCATCTGTAAATAAAATGTTTTTGTCAAACGCTGTGTAGCCTAAGGCTGTTGTTGCATCTATTTGAAAGATCGTTAGCCGAAGATCAAAGTCTCTCTGACTAAGACACTGAACTCGTTGGAGGTGTTAAGGGTACACTGCATCGCGATGTACTAGTCTCCAATAACTGTTGGGAATCACTACAGGAATTTCTGTGGCGAGAGAGATTCCTGGACAGTGTCTGACTGTTTGCAACACCACATCTTCAAGCACAGGTGTAACTTGTGCAAACCTTCATGCTCCCACAGTGGTGCGCAAAGTTCCCACTTTCTTGGAGTTGCTCATGCACCCACGTAAAAACTCGACTCCCAATGTGCCTTTGGGCAGGATATGCTTCTTGGTACAAGTGTGGAGTCTCCCGTGCATTGCCATTAGCCCTGACATATACGAAATGATTATCCGCGTTCTTGTCATTACTGTGATGGACTGTGTTACCACTGGCATTGGTACAATTTAACTAACGCTGTGCAAACATCTGATAAGATTGTACAGTACTGTCGTATCTATCCACTTGATAACTCTACACCTAGAAAATGTAAACAAATCCGCAACGTGGACCGGCATGTGGTGTTTACACAAAATCATGTCAGTAGTCTCAATTATGTTGCAAACTGAGACTTTTGCTTCTAGTATCATGTTCTTTCAACTGTATCCACTTGCGTCACTACTAACGATACATACTGTAGATTTGAGGAGAAAATAGATTTGTGACATAATTACACTGATGGAAGGGATCGGTGGACAGAATACATTCCGAGACATCAAGGAACCGTAATTTTAGTATTGAAGAGAAGTATATATTAATGAATTGTCAATTTAGCATTGCAGGAAAGTATGGAGGGGGGGGGGGGGCAAAAATTGCAGAAGGAAACTAAGAGACGAGTACAGTGAGCAGTTTCAAATGCACATGGGTTTCCACAGTTATTCGGAGAGGATGAGGCTTGCACAAGATAAAGAGGATGCAGCAAATCAGTCTTTAGACTGAAGACCATAACCACAATAGCTAGGTTGTTTTTCTTTGCTTTATTGTTATTTCAGGCCTCAGCTGAGGCAGGGCGGCAGTGGCGTACATACACCGCTCTTCGGCCAAGAGATACAACATATAGACGCAGAAGACAGAGAAAACATGAAAAGCATGGTAAACATATAATGAACACTGCACAAAAAATTTGAAGTCGTTCGATGGGAGGCACTGTATATGAAGGTTGGCACCAGTTGAACAGACGAAGACATCCAGGTGGAGACGCAAACATAGTAAAAAACACTGATGAAAACCCTATACACAAACAGAGAGACACTGCCGCACGGAGAACACTGGCCACAATCATCAGTGAAGCACTTAGACTGACGATGGGTGAGGGGGCGGGGGGCGGCTCCCTCATGGGCAAAGGGAGAGGTAGGAGGGTGGGAAAGAGGGAGTGGAGACAGTGGGAGAAAGAAGGGAGAGTGGTGGGAAGGAGAAGAGTGAGGAGGGATTAGAAGCCCAGGGAGAGGGATGGAAGAGGGAGATGTGGGAGAGAGGAGGGGGAAAAAGGAAGGTGAGGAGGGAGAGAGGGAGCCCTAGGGGAAAAAGGGGGAATGGGACAAGGATATCATCAGGGAGAGGGAGTTGGTGGAAGCCACCTTGGGAAAGGGTATGGAGTGTGTGAAGATGGGGAACTGGTGGGATGCAAGAATACAGGCATGGCAGCAGGCTGGGATGGGAGAGGATGGGAGAGAAGCTGGGTTGGATTGTCCTTCACTTCTATATGTTGTGTCGGCTACTGCGGGAGGGGGGGCTGACACTGACAAGGAAGGAGAGAAGTTGTGACGGCCGTTGTCAAGAATTAAAAATGATCTCTAAATTACTCTTGCACATTAACAGAACACTTTATTTTCTAGTAAGGGAAGAAACGCAAATTAACTTCTTGTTATGAGGTGGCGCGATTCGCTTGCTTTGCGCACTATACAACTAAAAGATTATTGTCTCTGCAGAGAGCCAACACTTTCACGCCCAATTAAACATATGAACGCCAAGATCTCCAAAGTATGTCCACAAGGATCCATTTATGGTCCTGTGTTCTGAGATTTGATGTTGAATTCTATCCTTGGAAACATGCAAGAAAACGTCATTTCAAGCTAGTCATAAAGTTTTAATTATTACATCGGAAAAGTTAAACTGCGAACATGAAATTTTGATGGCAATCTCTACTTATTCATCCTCCAGGGAGATAAAGTTTTCCCAATGATGAATGACTTGGCGGAGACATTGGTCGTAGCATTCGGAATATTTGCTGTTCAGCAAACGTTACACTTCGCAAATCTTTTCGGCATCTCTCTGGAAATGGCTGACGCTAAATGGTTTTCAGCAGCCCACAGCAGGTGTACTTGGGATTGTGACCCGAGCAGAATGAATTGGTATGTTCTCGTGTAGCAAAACATCCCCTTAGACATCTTCCGGCTACGATTCGTCTTGACGGACTGACGTAGCATGTTTCCTAGCTTGCCCCCTGGCTCTGCAAAGTAGTGATACACTCAGCATTTTTCCATGCTTATTAGGTGCCCAAAACGTCATGTGGATTGTTCGGAAGAACTGCAACATTTCAACTGCCCCCTCGTTTCGACGGGATTTTTGAATGAGCCGGAGCAGACGCTACACCTAGCGACGACGACCTGTACCACGTTCTAAATGTCATTCTCTGTACTGGAAACTGATGCATGGTTGATTTCCGCAATTCCCGTAGCCACATAGACCGTGACATGCCAGTCTTTCGGCACAAAGGCCTGCACTTTCCTCGTGATTCTGGATTATTCATTGATGACCACCACTCTGTTCTCATCATTCTAACTTGTTTGACCGCCTTGGCAGCGAGTGCACCCCTAACTATTGTGTCACATGATAATGTCTTGCTGCCGTGCACTTCCACCAAACCGTGCATTGATGCAACGTCGTTCCCCTTCACATTTTAATGAAACAAATGGACTACATGATTAAAACATGAGAATGTTCACATTTATTATTAAGTCATTAGTACAAATATAATGTCAGAACTGATTTGTCTGGGCACTGACGTAAGTCAAGAAAGGGGCAAGTACCACAAAGGTTGGTGAAGCGAGGGTTGTGTGGATGAGGTGCAGAGTAACTCTTCGTTAAAATCGAGATATTTCAAAAGTACATTACATTATTGATCACAACCAACACTACACACTCCCTTCCTTGGTCAAAGCTTTTTAATTTACCAAATCAGTTCTTTAAAAACGATTAAAAAGTTTTATCATTAAATCATAACTCAAACGCCCAGCAAAAGAACTGATTTAAACAGAGAGACAGTGTATCAGAAGAATTTACTGAATTTTAATAAAAGGTAAAAACACACAAGCATGTACAACAGCTTAATGGTAATAAACCATAAATGAAGAAAGTTAACTCTAGATTTAGCTACTTAACGGCCACTGAATTTAACACAGTCGTAATTTAGGTGCTACTTCAGTGAATACCCAAAACAAACAGTTAAAACAAAATCACGAAATCTAATTACTGAAAAGATTAAAAGAGAATCAGCTTCCGCCTATATCAATTACATTTACCTATGGCCATATAGAAATTAATTCCACTGCATAATCAAACGACAGAGGCTCGATTCAGTGATTTACTTTAACAAAATACCTCTAGATTCATTACATAGTAGACCATACTCTAACAGGGAATAATCGAGTTGTCATTCAGCAACAAATTAAGTATCTGGCAAAGCATAATTCAGTAACTAAGATTAATACAATAACAACAAACAGTATTTCATCACTTGCTTCTCTCATCTCAAACAGCCGTAATTTTCTGGTAGGCGGCATCTATCTTCCCCCTAGAGAAATATGCTTTTAAATCCTTACATTTGTCCTCTAGCCGTCCCTGCTTAGCTATTTTGCACTTCCTATCAATCTCATTTTTAAACGTTTGTATTCCCTTTCATCTACTTCGTTTGCTTCCTTTTTAAACTTTCTCCTTTCCGCAGTTAAATTCACTCTGTATTGCGTTATCCAAGAATTTCTAAAATACCTTGTCTTTTAACCTATTTTATCGTCGTCTGCCTATTTCGTCTCTTAAAGCTACCTGTTCTACTGTATTTCTATCCTCTGTTCTAGTCGTCTGTTGCCTAATGCTCCCTCTGGAGCACCCAAAAACCTCTGGTTCTTTTAATTTATCCCGGTCCTAGCTCAGTAATTTCCTACCTTTTTTTCCAATTTCTGCAGTTTTAAACTACAGTTAATAACCAATAAATTGTCGTCAGAGTCAAAATCTGCCTCTAAATATCTTACAATTTAAAATCTGGTTCCTAAATCTCCGTATAACCGTTATATTATCCGCCTGAAACCTTCCAAAGGTCTCCATTATCTTCCACATACACTCTTAAACCATGTGTTACCTAAGTTTAAATTACGGTTTGTGCAAAATTCTGCTGGGGGGCTTCCTCTTTAATTCTGTTTTCCCCTATCCATATTAACCTAATATTTTTCTTTATCTTCCTTTACCTGCTACTGAATTCTAGTCCCCCATCATAATTAAATTTTTGTCTCCTTTGATTAACTGCGTAATTTCTTTTACCTACAGTCTTCATCATCTGTAGAGTTAGTTGGCATATGATCTTGTACTACTATTGTGGGTATGGGGTCCCTATCGATAGCTAACCCTCATTCCTATTTTCTTAATTATTATAAACCCACTCTCATATTACCCCTATTTTGTATTTAGAACCCTGTATTCACCTGATCCGAAGTCCTATACCTCCTGCCAGCAAACTTCACTAATTCTCACTACATCTAACTCTGAACTATCCATTAAAGTTTTTAGATGTTCTAACCTGTCTGCCCAATGAAGGGATCTAACATTCCTCATTCCGATCCGTAGAATGTCAGTTTTATTTCTCCTGGTGTCGACATCCTCCTGAGTGGTTCCCGCCCTGAGATCCAAGTGGGGACTATTTTCTCTCTGGAATGTTTTACTCAAGAGAATTTCATCATCATTTAACATAGAGTAGAGCTGCAAGGCCTTGGGAAAAATTATCGCTGTAGTTTCCCATTGCTCTCAGCCGTTCGAAGTACCAGCACAGCAAGGCCGTTTGCATTGACGTTACATGGCCAGATCAGTCAATCATCGAGACTGTTGCTCCTGCTCTTCGGGAACCACACATATGACTCTCAGAAGATACTCCTCCATTTTGGTTGCAATTGCGGCATGACTGTCTCTGTCGCTGAGGCACTTAAGCCACCGATGGCAAGGTCTGTTGTTCGGGGGGGTGAGTGGGGGCTGTCTATCAAACTTTAAATGGGGCAGCACTTCTCGACAGAGATGAATAATTCAGTTACACATAACCTCGATTTGGGAACGACACTCTAGTTACGGTTTAGGATTCCTCTCGTTCTCGTTCTTATCACCCAATAGTGAATTATTACCCAGCAGTTTGTCATGACCCTTAACCTATTGGAATAGAAGTTTCAGAGGGCTTACGAGGAGAGGTGACACTGTGAGCTGTCCACAATCGTGTCATGTCTAATAAATGATTAACTAATGGCCTCAAGGAGTCATTATATGACATACACAAATAAATGTACATGGGTCAACATGTAAACAAAGCAGCAAGGATATAAATTACATTGAACAGTATCACCATGTCACAAATGAAATATAGTAAATACACATGAGACACACACAATTACGATATGTTATAGTATAAAGGTAACAGACACATTCATGAAAGAGATACTGTAAACAAAAATATGCAAAGTGTATGCCAACTTAAATAATTGACGATGAAAAACAGTAAATTTTCATGATGCACATTCTTAGACCAATGTAGGCTGCATCTGATACAGTGGTATGAGCTGGATTTCTCAATTAGCAAGAAATACAAAGAAAAAAAGGTATTGGTTTCAATTTCGCCACACCACCTGCAGTCATCTGACGTAAAGTGTTCACAACGTGTGCGTGGATGCGTCCTACTCATCCTGTAATATTAGCGTGTCAGCTGTATACACCACAGAATTTCGACAACAAAAAACAAACAACAAGTGCACCTAATTCAGAGTATCTTAACTATCGTATTATCCTAAAGTTCTAAACTACAAACCAGTCCTGACATGCATAAATCTACTTTTAAACCACTACTTTTCAAATAAAACCACGACTTCGCTTCTCCGACCATCACACGGTGCTCCTAGCACGTCTCCAAACACTGCAATTGGAAGCTGCTAAAATCATGGTATATGGGTGGTTCTCACTATACACATCATTTAACAATATACTAAAACATACCCTCTGTGCCATTTCTCTGGCGCGTTGCGTATCCGGCATTATTGATAGAGACTTTGTAACGTCCCCTTGGAAAAATTATACAAGACTGTGCTTAAACTGACACACAATATTTTTTTAGCGCAACGCAATCTGACTTTCAGTAATCCCTACAAGAGAATGGCCCTGTCTAACATTAACCTATATGTTTCACAAATCACTTACCTCACAAAAATCTTCGTTACTCGAACTACTGCAATACAGCGAGCGCCACTACTGCCAGCTAACTAAAAGATTCAAACTACGGAAGTCACTAACTACTGACAGGCACAGTTAGCAAATGAAAGATTTTAATAGAGAACAAACAATGTATTTACCTTAATAGTCATAATATATATATCACTTCATGACACCAATTCTTACAAATTTCAAAACTCCGCCATTTCTCTCCTCACATCCACCACTGCTGGCGGCTCGCCTCCAACTGCCAACGCTACGCGCTGTTAGCATCCAGCTGCTACTGCCCAACACTACAATGGCAGACAACAATGCAAACCAGCCACAGACTGCACATGGTACAGCTAGTGATTTTCATACAGAGCGCTAAGTGGCGGCGACGTTACCAATAAAAAAACCTAAAAATCCTACTTACATAGCCCCTTGCTCCCCACAAAAAAATTTACAAATTGTTTTGGGCAGTGGCCAATACAGATTTGAAAAAAATTTCATTATTACAATAACAAAGAAATGAAATGCACACACTTATCGATACAATGTTGATCAAAAGCTAAAATTTTCTCAGAGTCCATATAGACAGCCCTGATCATTCATCACAGTAAAATAGCAGTGTTTTTCTCAAAGACTGAGCAATAAAAGAAAATGCACACGGAAGTAGTGGATTTCCATGCAGTCTTGAAGAAGTAGTGTTATCCATCCAATGGAAAGACAGTGCTGACTCTTGACATGCAGACAGGTACTGGGCCACAACAGAGCAAACCAACAGCAGAGTCAGTCGAAGTTGAAGACTATTGTTAGGTAGGTCATCACAGAGCAGACACACTGTAGTCGTGGTAGAGATTATAGTATTGGTGGGCCACCAGAGGTGCAGACCCACTGCTGTCCTTGTAGAAATAA
This sequence comes from Schistocerca gregaria, assembly GCF_023897955.1. Lineage (NCBI taxonomy): Eukaryota > Metazoa > Arthropoda > Insecta > Orthoptera > Acrididae > Schistocerca > Schistocerca gregaria. The sequence continues at coordinate 509,343,108 of NC_064923.1, forward strand.
TGGTATTGGTGGGCCATCGAAGGTGCAGACCCACTGTAGTCGTTGTAGAGATGGCTAGCAGCCATCTGTTGCCACTGTGCAGTTGCACAATCACCATCGAAGAGTCTTGTGGACAATATAGCAAGTCCATAGACCACCACATGTGCACTCACAATTTTTTTTGGAAATGTCTTTAGAATGAGCAATGCATTTAACCAGTCCTTTGCTGAATTATTAACACACGTAGAAACACTAATAGTCTCTACTTCTCACATATTGTCCATATACTATGACCAACAGAAACGTGTGCAGTGAAATGTAATTTACAAGTTACTTAATTCGATGAACTGGTGTCAATTACAATTTTATAAGATGAGAATACAATAACAAAGGTACAAAATATATCATTAAGGAACATAATAGTACAGATAACATTTGCAGTAATACAGGCTTTACAAAAGAATCGAAATAACAAATATATCAGTGTTACAAAAATGACGACATAAGTACATACATAAAAGATCAGAATAACTTTTGAAACATCAATGTCACACATGAGCATTAGAACAAAACAGAATAAATCATGTGTAAACATGTTTATGAAGTAAATAACATGTTATTAATGCAAATTATATTTGAGGATAACAGTATTCCTCATCATAGTGAATGTAGCTTAGTATTAGAAGAGAAAAAATTCTGTGAAACAGTACACAGAGACAGGAAGGAAATAAATACACAAGGGTACACAAACACATAGTGGGATAACACAAAAGGAAAGGACAGGGTTTGTTTTCAGAGTAACATTTGTTACTGCAGTCCAACCCAAAACTTCATTCCATAGATCGTCCCTTTTATTTCAACATTTGATCCAGCCAAAAAAAAAAATCCTATCCAAGCATGCTTTCTGTATTCTGTTCACATCCTCTTTCAAAAATTGTTTTTCTGCACTGTACACTACTCTTTTGGCCAAACCATTTTCTTATAGCTTCTCAATGCTTTTCTTCCAGTTCATCATAGTTAGTTTCTTATATAGTCTACCCCCTCTTAAGCTAACTTAAACCTACTGAGCTCAGATGCTAAACTAAGGGACGAGGCTATGCAGCAGCACAAAACAATTAACACAAACAGCAATGGCAAAAAAATGCAAATTGGCAAAAAAGCAGCAATATAGGACTTAGAAAAGCAAATGCAACATTACAACTAATATGAAGCAATGAACAGCAACAAGAAAAATAAATCAGTAGTAAAACTGGCTTAACAGAGTAATACAAAGTCAAATTCAGTAACATTATGCCTGGAAAACAGCAGCAGCAAATGCAATAACTTATATCTAAACATGACAAAGCTGAAGCAGAAAAAATATTACAGTAAAAATGTTTAATACCTATTTCACATCTTAACACTAGAGTGATGCATAACGAGAACATACGCTAGCAGATAAGTAACCAAATCGTAAAAAAATTATTTATGCAGTTCCTGTGAAGGGAAATGTTTATTTACGTTCCCTCGTTTTCTTGGAAGTAGATCATAAATTTTTTTACTGGATCTGTAGGCATAAAATAACTATATTAGTACATCTATTAAATTTTATTTTAACCAATGCTACAGTGCAGATAGAAGCTAGATATTAAACAAAATAGGCAAAGCAAGGCGTGAAACGTCATTCGCTAGCCATAAGGCATTTCATAATGCAGTAAACAATCTTCCAACTAGCAAGACAATAGACATGAAACGTTGCTCATCATTTCATTTCAGTAAATATCATAAATTAAGAACTGTAGAGTGTAATCATGTTTTCAAGTTCGAGGGTGTCGTATTTACGATGCTTTCTACAAAGGAATGTCAATAGCGAGGATAATGGCCTCCTTTTTTTCCTCTCCACCTGTGCCTCTGACAGACACACACTAATGGCTTTTTTTTTTAAGGCGTCTGTCGCGCAGCTGGGTGCCCACAACGCATTACGTGCAGGTAGTCACTTAACTTTCTTTCCGAAATATTTACGACAGCAGTTTCCGCTACAGTGACAGTCTCATATAAAAAATTTCACAGGTCAAGAATTTGCGTTACAAATCTGTAGAAACAAAATCCTATTGATATAACAGTGTCCAAAAAATTTTCGTTGGCATTATAACACATTCACGCATGTACACACATTTCATAATTCTTAAAGTACGTTTCTAGGTGTCCAACATCCTTTTCCACAAATCAGAGTCCCTAACCACTACTCATTATTCCTTACCTTATTACACATATACATATTCGTCGACACTTCTTCAATATTTCATCATAACAGATACGTAGCATAACCAAATAACTCATATAGCATCAGCTTAAACATACCTCAGCAGCATAATTCACAGTATCGTCGTAATAATAACATCATAACACCTCAGTCAAATCTCAAAATCGTCGTAGCTTCCTCTAATAATTTCAAAACCTAAAAAAATTCTCTGCTCATGTCAAAAGTGTCATCTGCCTCAAACGTACTTTAAAAATCATGATCCCATACCAAATATGTCATTCAAAGCTCTCATAGTATCACAATGGTTCTGAAGAAATATGAACAGTTCACAAAGTACAGGCAAAATACAATTTCATAAGTGTGAAGTTATCCACCTGCATAATTGCGTAAACATGTGTCACTGACGTAGTAAAATATGTTTGTTGCTCTGTCAAATAATCAGATAGCTGTGTAATTCTGTGTTAGAGAAATATGGTACCGATGTGTAAAATTGTATAAGCAAATACCATATTAGCTAGGGCTCCTTGTGCTTGCCAAACACATGGTACACAAAGTAGGCGTGTACCCCCCTGAGGATTAATGTAATTATATCCTCAGATGTTACAGATTACAGCAATGGAATGAAATGTATCATGGAAAACCTCTGTATCATTGTATTTCAAATATCTTTAAAAATAAATGTTTTAAGTACAAAATTAGTCACTCAAATACGCGTACTGTAGCGCTAAACTGTGCGTCGTGTTGTAAGATAATCTCTGTGGAAGTGTCGTAGTTATCGTCCTCCGAAAGCTAAGTTCTACAGAAGTCAATGTACTTACCTCATGATAAACAAAAGTGAAATGCTTTGCGTATAGATATCGTAGTTACTACACTTATTGCAGTGATGAAGTAAGTACTGTACTGTAACGTATTGTTGTGCTACAGAAAAGGCTGTCTCATTGTAGCTATACCACAAAGTTACTACTAAAACATGTTTTACTTTCCAGAATAATACAGAAAAACTGTGCACATATAAAACAGATTCATTGAAAAAGCAACATTGTAAATTGTCACTCATTAGTAGCGTCGTGATAAAATCGTGTAGCTGTCACACAAACTAACCACTGAGTCATCTGGTATCTCACAGAAAGTACTTTAAATCCTGAATTTATTTTCAAGTAAACCATAATGTTGCATTAAAATCTCATTAGCATTACTGGTATATGTTCTAAATATGTCAGTCTTATAGTCGTTACGTAATCGTGCAACTAACAAGCAAGAATGTACACGCACAATAACACTGTGACGTCTGTTCACTATAACAATGCATTCGTAACTTCCGTTTAAAAACGTTCTCTTGGTTCTTGACTGGATATTTAACTTCAAACATGGTTGCATGTTAACAGTTTCTCAGTGTGACAAATTGTACTAGTAGTGTGAAGTGAAAAGTTTTATGGCAAAGACAAAGTTAAAAAGCAGATTATCTTTCAATAAACAGCTTTACATGTGAAGTGTGGTGCAATCCTTTACTCTTCATAGTACTCCGAGTTTCAACTTTAAAGCAATTATCATATTGTATACGTCGGTAAAGAACGTTAAAATTATTTTCAAGGTTAGCATCTATGTTATTTTTCTCTGTTCCAGCCGGCGCACGTGGCTGCCTGTGATGCGAGTCATTGTCTGTCTTTTTTGTTGGCGCGCGTCGTTATTGGGATTAGGAGACCTAACTTCTACAAATTCACCTTGCCGAGAGGGCCCAGCTCTGTTTGAATCCCGCCAGTTCTGATGAAATTCTAGTCTGTCGTTATGATTATATCGTCTGTCGTCATGTCGGTAGTTCCTGTAGTTTCTTTCTTGTCGGTTAAGTGGTGGAGAATTTCTCCCTGAATTATCACTACCCGGTGGACCATTGCAGCTGAAATTATTCTGTCTCCCTTGATAATAATTATTTTGGTTTCCATATTGTCTGTTTCTCTGATTGTCTCTGTGGTAGTCATTACTATGGAAATGCGATCTTTCTCTGTAACTATTATTACTCCGCCAGTGGTTGTCATATAGGTGGTGTCTGTTTTGGTCACGATTTGCGTTGTAAGAATAGACTTGTCGTGTCCAGTTATTGTTTCTGTCGTCACGGAATTGTGATGGATGTGAACTGTAGTGATTGTTTTCCTGTTTTCGCATCCCGCGACTGTGTATGTCAATTTTTAATTCTTGTAAGAGTCCCTGAAAAGCTTCAATGTCGTCTTTGCAACGCCTTGCCAAAATAATATTCCTTAAATGTTCAGGCAATTTCATTATGCAAATGCGGATGAGTTCTGAAGGGCTATATGGGTTTGAAAGATATTGATTCTTATGCAACATGTCTTCAAAATATTTGACGAGACTGGAAAATTCAGATTGTTCAAAGTGTTTCATCATCATCATGCTATGTTTTACTCGGTCTTGTGTAGTTTGAGACCAATATGGTGAGAGGAAGGCATGATAAAATTCTCCTACACTGTGACAATCGTGAATGACCGATCGCATTCTTACAGCTGGTTCATTCTCCAAGTAGCCACACATAAATTCTAATCTGTGCTCTAATGACCAGTTGGGAGGAAAACAATGAGAGAATTGATGGAGCCACGCTTGTGGATGAATGTCGTTGCCAGAATTCTTAAATGTTTTGAATTTACGTGCAGTAATGAACAGCTTATAGTCAAAATCATCATGTCAGCGAGTCGCATGTCGGTCATTGTTATGTCGTTTGGGCGGTTCCATCTCAAAATTCGGTGCACCTTGCCAATTTCTTTCATGATTTCTGAAATGTCCTGTGTTATTATTTTGTGGTTGTTCTGTATTTCTATGTTCCTCATCCCGTACTGGGGCGCGAGTGTCCTCTGAAATATATACTTCTAGTATTACTTGAGCCAACTGATCTTGTACTTCCCGCATTTCTCTTTTGTACTGTGTGTTGATTTGATTTTGCTTCTGTTTGAATTTTCTAATTTGTTCATACTCTTCAGTGACACTGAAGGCTACAGGTTTTGTGTCATTCAGATCATCATCTACCTTTGTAGATAAGTTAGTGAACTGATCTGAAAGTTCAGCTACTTTATCCGATAGTGAAATTATTTCCTCTGCGTGTTTTTCTGAACCAAGTTTCAGAGTGTCCATTTGTGTTGAAATCGTATCTACTGTGTCCTTTAAGTTTTCCTGAGCTTTTGCAAGTTGCGTAACCGAATCGGTAGATGCAACAGAGTCAATTTTAGCTTGCACGGTGTCGCGATTTTTACGAACAATAGTTTGCAATTCTTTTATGGCTGCTTCGTGATTCTGTAATGCGTTTTCATGCCGCGAAAAAATAGGTTGAAAATGCTCACAAATTTGTGTTGTTACGTCATTACAGATTTTTTGACATTTCGATTCAATGTTCAATGTAACTCAGTAGTTAAATCTTCACGTGTTTCTTCAAGTGTGGTGTCTAACTTCTGAAGATTTTGTTCCATTGTGTCTAACTTTTGAAGATTATGTTCCATTGTGTCCAACTGTTGCTGTGTTTGTCTCTGGTGTTGTTCCATTGTGTCTAACTTTCGAAGATTTTGTTCCATTGTGTCTAACTTTTGAAGCTTTTGCTGTGTTTGTCTCTGATTTTGTTCCATTGTGTCTAACTTTTAAAGCTTTTGTCCCATTTGTTGCATTAATTGTAATAACAATGCACTGGTGTCTGAAACATGTTCCTTAGTGCTATTCGGCAATGCATTTGAACCGGCAATATTCGCAGTTTGAAAAACAGAAAGTGTGTCTTGGCTTATTTGAGAAAACGGTGAGGACGCAAAACCTGAATCTACAGTATTTGCAAGATTGTGTCCTGTCATTTCGGAATCCTGAGGCGAGCTGTTGCCGACCGATCGATCGATAATGCTTCCCTGTTCACTAATTGTTGAACTGCCTACACCATTATTTGCAGCCCGCTCCATTTCCCTATGCACAATTACCAAATTACTACTTTGAACATTAGTTGATTCATTACATGGTGGCGCTAACACACTGCTTTCGTCTTCACTGTCATTTCTCAGTTTACCTTGGAGCCTAGTATTACGTTTTTCACACGCCATTATTGTCACAATACTTCACACGATAACACAGAAAAGCACAATTTGAAGAGCAAAAATAAGAGAACACATTAAAGTAGCACTGAAAATAATATCTAGTTAATTGCAAGAGCAGCTGCGAAATACTTTGTGCAAAACTACATGCATGCCACAACTATTTTACTGCACAACAATGAAACACTGCGACAACAAAGGAAATTCTCTGTATGATTACGCGCTAACAATGAACAAAAGCTACACTAATTACACAAACTACAAGAAAAATCAGAAGATTCCAGTGAGGTATCCTCGGCTAAGGGTCGACATATGAAACGCCCCCTTGGAAAAATTATACAAGACTGTGCTTTAAACTGACACACAATATATTTCTAGCACAACGCAATCTGACTTTCAGTAATGCCTACAAGAGAATGGCCCTGACTAACATTAACCTATATGTTTCACAATTCACTTACCTCACAAAAATCGTCTTTACTTGTACTGCAATACAGCGAGCGCCACTACTGCCAGCTAACTAAAAGATTCAAACTACAGAAGTCACTAACTACTGATAGGCACAGTTAGCAAATGAAAGATTTTAATAGTCAGAAACATATATATCAGTTTATGACACCAATTCTTACAAATTTCAAAACTCCGCCATTTCTCTCCTCACATCCACCACTGCTGGCGGCTCGCCTCCAACTGCCAACGCTACGTGCTGTTAGCTTCCAGCTGCCGCTGCCCAACACTACAATGGCAGACAACAATGCAAACCAGCCACAGACTGCACTTGGCACAGCCAGTGATTTTCATACAGAGCTCTACGTGGCGGCGGCGTTACCAATAAAAAAAAAAACCTAAACATCCTACTTAGGCGCGTTGCGTATCCGGCATTATCGATAGAGACTTGTATTTCTGTTTCCGTCTGGTTCGGGCTGCGCAGGCGCTGAGGCGGCTGCTGCCCTCTGGAGCGTTTTTCGCGGGGGGCCGCGCGCGATCGGCTCGGCAGTTAAATTCGAACCGAGATGTTGGTATTCTGCCTTCCGCCCCAGCACGGAGGTGTGGTCTCGTTGTTGGCCGGCCTTGTTGATTTGGGCGTTGGGTGGTGTGGCGTGTTAATTACGTGCTACAGTGGACAACTTATGGATCCCCGCAAGCGATCGCTCGAGGTTCTCCGCCTCTGAAAAGGGTGCCACGATATCGTTTGGGTTTCCGCACCCGGGAGTTGTAAGGATTGCAGGGCACACTTTCTGTGTGTTTGCTGTGTCCGGTCTGGGTGGCGGGGTTCGTTTCACCTTACTTCAGCTATTGTTTATATTTTCTGCTCGATTCCATTTTGGCCGGAGTCTAGGTGTCGAGCTTTCTGCTGGTGTGTACCCGGTCGTAGCCTCTGTTTTCCCGCCCGGGGGCAGCCGTATCTGTTGGTGGGAATTATGTAGCAGTGTGTGTTTTGCGTGGACCTTGTGTTCTCACGCGCCCTGATTTTGAGTTGAAATTACTATGGTCAGGCTGGCTCGGTTGCTGGAGTGTGTGTTATTGGTTTTCTGGGTAGCTGGGGACTGCGCGCGCCTGTTCCGTTTTGTGATGTGGCAGCAGTCTGATATTTTTATGTGTGATTGTTAAGTTGTTAGCAATTGCGTTTAGCCATGTGCTTACCTATATTTATTTAAACTGCTGGGCATTGTCATTTGCTTGTTCTTTTACCTTTATTTATTTGTAGTGTCAATTAAGCCTAAGACGTTGCCGAAGGGGCTAGCAATTGATTTTAGTGTCGTGTGAATTTAATCCGATTTAAATTCTTTAGCATTGCCATTTGCTTGTTCTTTTACTCTTATTTATTTATTGTGCAAGTTAGCCTAAAGATGATGTCAGACCTTGGTATCTGTCAACCTTATTTTGGCTACTAGCGCTCAGGTGCAATATTGCTGGGCCTATTTTGTCATTAATTGAGATCCTTTTATACTGTATTTTTAGTGGAAGGTTTGGTAAGTGCACTTGCGTATGGTATTTATAATTCCACCCCCCCTCCTCCCTCTTCCTCCTTCGTGTAAACTGATTTTGGTAAGATTGCTAGGTGGCCTTTGTTATTTTATTACCTATGTAAATTTGCCCGCTGCCGCAGTCGTAACATGTTTTGACCGGCAAGAGGCCCATGTTGGCTAGAGTTTGAATGTGGACTGCGCTGTTGAAATCAGCAAACTTTCTGTAAGGAAGTAAATAGTGGGCATTGCCGTACATATATTTATTATTTGAGCTAGTCATGTACGTGTTGTTGTGTTAAGGGTTTTAGGGCATTTTTAATTGAGATACCTTTTGGAAATTTTATCACTCTTTTACAGAAGGTATAGGAAGGAGTAACTTCGACTGAAAATTTAATTGTAGATTATACAGTTATGCTTCACATTGTAAAATTTAACTGTATTAGGTGAAAGTATGTAGTTTATGCATAATGATTATTTGTTATGTATCAAATTATAAACAGTTTTGTTTGGCAGTGATTCAAACGACACAAATAAGTTTTTCTGTTCACCTGTGGCATATAACATTTTTGTTACCTCATATTGTAAGCAGCTAGATTTGTTTGTGTCACTGTAATTTGTAAGCCACAGTGTAATTTATTACAATTAATTAATTGTTATGGGGAAATAAACCTTGAATTGTATGTCCCCTTTTCATTAACCGACTCCCATCCAAATCGTCCGCTCACCCTCATCGTATTGAAATTACGTATTAGGAACGAAAGTGGCAAATAGCAAAAAGCAAATGGCGATGCACTAGAGTAACATGCGTTATGGTTCCACGCAACGGATATTTTGTGGTATCTAGACCTGGGGGCTCCTCACAGTCTCGGGCATGGTAGCAGTGCAGCGCTTGGATCTCATGCGTTCATACACAGAAGTTCAACATTCCACGTCTCTTTATCCAAAGCAACTACGCCACAGTTCTCACACCACTCCACAAGAAATTTGATAAAAACTGCCACATGCAACAAATTCGCAAAATACTTGGTGATCTTATCCATTACAGTCAATAAACCGCCTCCACATGTGGTATCCGCAGCCACACCTGCGACTTTAATATGAGGAAAAATTCGCGGTCCTCAGACAGTCATATGAGTTTTGGAAAGATTTGCAAAAGTTAATATTTCTACCGTCGAGAAAATAATGTTACTCTCAAGTACTTGTAAGATAGCGTATCATATACTTTCGTGGCACACCTGAAACTATACGTCTGCCACACTGCAATCTCTTGGCATTCTCCGTTCCACGTGAACTTCTGTTTTGGTGTGTGGGCTTCATCTGAAACCTTCGTTTTCGTCTCGGTGCCGTTGTCGTCTCGTGGTTCGATTGTGGGTTACCGTAATATGGTATCGCGTTCTTTTAGACACGTGACTAATGTATTCATATGGGCGTCGTAGGTTGTCATGGGACCGTCCTGACTAATCCCTACAGTGTCTGTTCTAATGCCTTGTGGAAGCAGTTTGAGCGTAATATTAGGAGGTTGAGGTCTGACAAGGATGTACAGTGGGAAGTCCATTGGACATTGAACAGAAAATGAATACATCACAGAGTGACACCGGCATCGAGACGAAGCACAGATCTGACTCCAACTCCAAGGAATGAGTCGAAAATAGGTGGACGTTACTCAGAAGGCAAACTCCCTCCTGGTTCTTCTGACGGCCTGACAACCGTTTCATCATTGTCTCTTCTCTGCTTGAGTGCTGTCTGTCTGATTGACTATCGACTGCCTGATAGTTCTTTGGTTGCTTCCGGTCTGCAGTTTTTCTGTCTTCCTCACTGTGTCCTGAACGCACTAAATTTTCGATTGTATCCTCTTCGTCCTTGGGCGCCCCAATTTTCAGTACCTTTCAACCAACACTGCACTCCGTGTAGTCACGACTCCCAGTCTTCGTGCAAAGTACAAATTCCTGTTTTTGTAGTGTCTGACATATAAAAGGTTAACTTGCACCTCCTCTTCATGCTCTTCCTTGTTGTGGTAGTTCCCAGCATTCGCTGTAATCTTCCCAAAAAAACTGCACATCGCTAGGCTTTGTTTCAAGTCTTTGTATTCCTGAGATGTCAAGAAAACAGCCACCAGATAACAAACCTACGTGTCTGCAACGGGTATGCTTGTGCTCCACTCACGTATCCTAAGTTATTGTGACTTAAGAGGTTCCCTCTTGAAGTCTGTCACACAATAAGGTTTGCATTTCTCGACTCATGTGAACTCCTAAGTTAAACCATCACTGGCTTACGCGAGTCACACATCGTTTGAACTTAGCGTCCATCTTGTACACGTCACCGGGTCTTTCTCATGGCTGTCGCCGTCCGGTGTGGCCGAGCGGTTCTAGGAGCTTCAGTCTGGAACTGCGCGAGCGGTACGGTCGCAGGTTCGAATCTTGGGTCGGGCACGGTTCAAATGGCTCTGAGGACTACCAAGATTCTCTACCTTTTGTGCCGAAAGTTTAAGAGCCATGAGAAAAATTGTTCAAATGGCTCTGAGAACTATGGGACCTAACATCTGAGGTCATCAGTCCGCCAGACGTAGAACTACCTAAACCTAACTAACCTAAGGACATCTCACACATCCATGCCCGAGGCAGAATTCAACCTGCGACCGTAGCAGCAGCGCGGTTCCAGACTGAAGCCCCTATAGCTGCTCGGCCACATGGGTCGGCTAAGTAGTTCTAAGAGACTGATGACCTCATATGTTAGGTCCCATAGTTCTCAGAGCCATTTCAACCATTTTTCTCATGGCTCTTAAACTTTCGGCACAAAAGGTAGAGAATCTTGGTACTCTTCCTATCCCACTTAAAAAAAAAAAAAAAAAAAAAAAAAAAAAAAGACTCACAGAGTTTGTGGAGAAGCTACCTAACAGTTGTGCACAAGTGTTTCAGGGCCAATGAGTATGATAAATAATCACATTGAGATGTCATTACATACATAAATAAATGCACAAGGATCAACTTGTAAACATCGCACCAAGGTTACAGATTAAATGAAAAGTTTCTTCATGTCACAGACGAAAATACAAAAAATACACACAAGCTGATAAAAACGATGGTGTATGGGTGGTTCTTCTCACCGTGCATATGAATGAACAATGCAATAAAATATTTCCTCTTCGTCTTAAAATTTAGCCTAAAAAAACAATAAGTAGCTAATGGCGATGCACTAGCGTAAGATTCGTTACAGTGAAACGCAACTTGATGCTATCTTATACGGGTGGCTAATCACAGACTTGCTAAGTGTGACTCGCCAGCTGTCCCACGCATTCACACGCAGCTAAACATTTCACCTGTACACGTCCATAACAACTATCGCACAATCCTCACACCACACACATAACAACCTAAAAACAATAAGTAAATGCTAGTTACTACGACATGCAATACATTCACAAAATACTAGGTGGCATTATCACTTGTAATCACCCGTATCTGAATGAGGTGTTCGCAGTTTCTCCAGTCACGTTCATACGAGGAAAGGTTCATGGCCCTCTGACAGCTGACTGACTTTTCCAAATCTCTCTGGCGTCTAAGCTATAACGTTGTTTTCAACTTCTGATATGTTGGCGTATCCTATACTTTCGTAGTGCTCCTCTTAGTATTTTCCTTTGAAACTGCTCTCTCTTGGCATCCTCCATTCCATATGAGGTTTTCTTTGCGTGTGGGATCCTTGATAACCTTCGTCATCTTTTTTCGGTTGTCTTCTCGTGGTTAGACTGCGGTCACCCGCCATGCGCTATTATATTCTTTTTTTTGCGCACGAGTTCTGTATTCGCATGGGCGTCGTAGGTTCTCACGAGAGCATCCAAACAAATGGCCCCTGGCCCTTGAACCATAAAATCACATGTTGAGATACACTACTCGGTGAGCAGTCGCTACATGCCCGTCAGATTTTTCATCGCCGACTAGATGCGCAGAACCATCATCATCACTCACTAGTGATTGACTGACCTTGTGTCGAAATGTTGTTGGTAATAATAAATCACCTTTTCACTTTCATGGCCCACCTATTAAAATACCATTTTCCTTTTTACGCCTTACTATGTTAAATGCTTCCTTACTGATCTTTCCACGCCATGCTAGTGAATCTTTAAGCAAATTAAGCGATGTTCCTGTAGTCCAGCCATAACCATGGCTGTGTTGGAGAGTAAATCATTGCCGATTATAAAATCTAGTGACAACTCTTCGGAAACTACAGCATTCATTAGAAAATTGCCTCCTTCGTGACTTAGTGGCCCCAGAACCGGTTTCTCCACGCTCTTCATTTTAAATTAAATGGAAAAACCAGGTCAGTGTTAGGTAAGCCCATCACTGCCAGCAAGCGTACTTCTGGGTCAGCGGATCTGTCCATAAGATGTTCGATGCGCATTGTCCGTCCAAGCCTTCTGCAGTACTCTACCGTGAGACCCGCGCCAGCTCATCTGCGTCCACATGTATGTTCACTGGCGAGGATGCTACACCTGTTTTTTGCCCCAAACGCGGAAATTAGAGGAATCCCTTTAACGGGTATCTTCACTAATTTGTCGCCTCTCTGCATCAGTTTTGAATAAAAAAACGTCAAAAGTGCCGTCACTTACGAACCACAACCCAGTCATACCTTTTCTTAAGCCCCTCCTTGGCAATCTCTCTGAGGGAACACTGATTGCATTTTCCGACAGTGAAATTTACAATTCTGATCAACGTGGTTTTACACTTGTGATCGCCAGCACATTGTGCATGTGATATCCCTTTCCTGACGAAATACAGCAAATATATCCTCAGTTGCGAATATGTGACTTCCATAAGGAGTCAACCATATGCCTGCGACCTGCACTCGTACACCCATTACGTATATTCCCACATATGGAACACATTTTAATTGAAAATCAGTTGCCCAATGTTGGAGCATAGGCACGGTATTGCGATATGCATGTCTGAAGGAACTTGCATGGCACTCCTGAATAAAACATAAAGTATCGTATTTATCTGCCCAAAGTAAGCAGACGACTTTCAATTAAAATGTCTGCCCCGTACGAGAATCTACGTAATTGATGAACAAGTGCAAGTTACAGACGTATAGATGATGAAGTTTGGTTCTGGCCGTGAAGCTTGCTCGGATAGCCGAATGGTAGGGCACAATTCGCTCTCCCGGTCGCCCCATTACCGACAAATCTTCGTAGGATGTCTCTACAGCGTGTTTCTTCAATATTATACAATAATAAGTATGATAATAAAAGAATCCTCTTTCTTCGTTATTGACATCTCTTATACCTTGTTCCCATGCCCATTAAGAATCGGGGCTTATTTTAGTTCCTTAGTTGGTGAGGAGGGGAGGAGATTTATGTGTAGATAGGATGGTAGTCATTTTATTGATGTTTGGTAAAGTGGTGGCGGTATCCCATGGGGTCAGTACTGATATCTGTGTTTTCTTTTGCTAGGTACCCGTAAAACGTCAATCATACATTGCTAAAAAAAAAATTTTTAGGCTACCGCTCGCGAAAAGCGGCAAACAAGGGTTTTCGTCCCGCTCCGGCACAACTTTTCACTGTCGTCATTGCATTATACGGCTTGCAGTTGTCCACATTAGCAACTGCGAATTCATTTCGTACATTTTATAACGGCTGAAAACGCCTCAGTGGATGTGTCTTCGGACATGCTTGTATGTCTGAAGGAACAATGCCTAGTACTTTTGACCACAGGCACTGTAATATCGTACTTTCCTAATGAGGCATTTCCCGGGAAACCTCTCTCTCATTGCTCACGTATTTCAACGATCTCTCGCATCTCTGACTTAGTTGAGGCTAGCGGTGACGCACACGCATTATTCTCGCGCCGTCTCTTTTTATGCGACGCCTGTTTGCAATTTTCGTGGCGTCCTTGTCACAGCGATTCGTTCCAGACTTGTTCTCTCTGGTGTGAAGCACGGCGTTCGGCAAAGTCTCGTCTGTTTCCTTCGTTTTCTTCCAATATTGTCGCCTATCAATGTGCTGCACAAATGCTTGAGGTCTCCCATTTTCCGTGCTCTGTGCATGGCGTGCGCCGTTTTCTGTTTCGCTTGCTCGTCAGTGTCGACCAAGGATCTTAAAATATCGAGGAACTGTTCTCTCGACAGTGCCCCGACAAGGGCATTCTGTACGTGGGCTGCGAAATGTGTGTGCATCGCACTACACCATTCCTCATCTATCATTTTGTCGTCCAATTATCCCGTTGGGATGTTGCTAAAGACTGGCACGATTGTGGCGCACACTGCCCCGATGTACGTTGACCTTCGCACTTGCCTGTGTGGCGAGGCTGCAGTACGCCACCAAAACTTTGGTACGAAAATTATTACAAGTACAGCTCTCGCAAGTTGTTTAATCGAACCAGGCAACTTCTCACTAACGAGGCACTAGCCGTGCTACAATTAATACCATTTCACACAAACAAATCGCTCTCACTGTACTACATTCAGCTTCTTAAGTTCTGTACGTAATGGTGACATCATTCTGGAAGAGAGGAGCTTTTATACCCAAGTATTTTGCTTATATTTTTTGTGTCCTTACCTGTCCTACATATGAAAGTAAGGAGGTATGGTTGTGTGACTGATTAGAAACATTCGCCACGAACTGTTACCTGTAACATGACTGACGGTTCTGCAAACTGAAATGCTGATGGAAGAAAGCAGAAACATTTGTCTTCATCCATAGAGAATGTACGAGAGGTTTTCACATTAGCCCCAACAACTTCCACTCCGGAGTGTTACTGCGAGACCGTATGTGACCCTCACGTACGATTCGTTGGTTTGTATTGGCGGACGTGTTTTCACAAACTGTTCGCACCGGTTCTGGATACAGGTACTAAAATATTTCGGTTTTAGTAATAGTAATGCTAAACGGTTTTCTTTTTGCTGTGTAATGGTGGAGACAATGTTTTGTGGTACCCATTTTATTTTATTTTTATTCCGTAAATGAAGACAAGGCGAGCTCCACGAGGGTGCTTCTGAACTGCCAACTTTGTAAGTGGTAGGTTAGTGTGGTCATGGTAATCTAAATTAGTTCCTCAAATAAATTCCCTATGAGATTCAAGGGTTCCTGCAATTTTAGCTTATCTCAGTATGATTACATTCGCGTTGTGTCATATTAGACACTTAATTCTTTGATCAGTGGCTACCCATGTGGTGTTCAATGTGATCTAAGCCATGCGTTGCAATGGTAAATTTCAGATACATTCGCCTTCTGAGCTTATTTATCAACGTATTCATTCCCAAATTTGAATGGGTCTCATAAATATCCATGACAGACAGTATTTTTCTTCCGCACGATCTCCACGCGTGATTGAGATTACATTAGACTCTGTTACGCTCTAAATGGAATTACTAAATTTTTCTGCCCTCTTGCCCTAAATAAAGACAAAGTGAATAAACTTTTACTGCGAATTTTGGTACCACAGTAGAATTTACGTAAAATGAGGAGGCCGTGCTTCATTTTGCAAGTGAACGAATACTTACTCGTCGGTGAGTATGGGTGGCCTCCGTACTGAACGACTATCCGCGTGGCTATGTAATTCCTCCCGCCCCCTCCCCCTTCCCTCCCCCCGCCACCAATTATCTCAAGTGAAAATGCACTTTAAGACATATATATATATATATATATATAGAGAGAGAGAGAGAGAGAGAGAGAGAGAGAGGGACACCACGAAGTTATTATCCGAATGGGAAATCGGTAGCCCTCCGGCACACGTGCAGGTAAATAAGTGATTACAATTACAGAAAAATTGGGTGATTTATTCTTCACAAATTGTCAATAACGCGTTGGACCACCTCTGGCCCTTATTCAAGCAATTACGCGGCTTGAAGGAGTTTTTGGATGTCCTCCCGAGTGATATCTTGCCACATTCTGTCGTCGAAATCCTCAGCTGTTGGAGGACCCTGCCCATAATGCTCCAAAACTTCTCAATTGGGAAGAGATCCGGTGAGCCTGCTTTTGCAAAGCACGAAGACAAGCAGTAGAAACTCTCGTTGTGTAAGGACGCACATTAGCTTGCTGAAATGTAAGCCCCAGATGGCTTGCCATGAAGGGCAACAAAACGAGGTACCGCTGCACTCTAAGTGTACTGCGTTTGACAGCCAAAGGGTTGTCAGGCCTAATGTCGAGCGACAGTTGGGTTAGTATCCCTTCGCTGTCCGGCGCCTGCGGACACGTCTTACGCCTGGAATCTTACAGAACGCAGCATGTCATTCTCAATGGAGAGAAGTCTTCCGAAGTAAGAGTGACTTCAGGTGTGCCGCAGGGGAGTGTCATAGGACAGTTGCTATTCACAATATACATAAATGACCTGGTGGATGACATCGGAAGTTCACTGAGGCTTTTTGCAGATGATGCTGTGGTGTATCGAGAGGTTGTAACAATGGAAAATTGTACTGAAATGCAGGAGGATCTGCAGCGAATTGACGCATGGTGCAGGGAATGGCAATTAAATCTCAATGTAGACAAGTGTAATGTGATGCGAATACATAGAAAGATAGATCCTTTATCATTTAGCTACAAAATAGCAGGTCAGCAACTGGAAGCAGTTAATTCCATAAATTATCTGGGAGTACGCATTAGGAATGATTTAAAATGGAATTATCATATAAAGTTGGTCGTCGGTAAAGCAGATGCCAGACTGAGATTCATTGGAAGAATCCTAAGGAAATGCAATCCGACAACAAAGGAAGTAGGTTACAATACGCTTGTTCGTCCACTGCTTGAATACTGCTCAGCAGTGTGGGATCCGTACCAGATAGGGTTGATAGAAGAGATAGAGAAGATCCAACGGAGAGCAGCACGCTTCGTTACAGGATCATTTAGTAATCGCGAAAGCGTTACGGAGATGATAAACTCCAGTGGAAGAATCTGCAGGAGAGACGCTCAGTATCTCGGTACGGGCTTTTGTTAAAGTTTCGAGAACATACCTTCACCGAAGAGTCAAGCAGTATATTGCTCCCTCCTACGTATATCTCGCAAAGAGACCATGAGGATAAAATCAGAGAGATTAGAGCCCACACAGAAGCATACCGACAATCCTTCTTTCCACGAAAAATACGAGACTGGAATAGAAGGGAGAACCGATAGAGGTACTCAGGGTACCAACCGCCTAACACCGTCAGGTGGCTTGTGGAGTATGGATGTAGGTGTAGACTGCAGCAGAACTGTCTTCAGTGATGAGCCCCGCTTCGAACTGAGCCACGATGACCAGCGGAAACGTGTCCGCAGTATCGCCGCACAGTAGTGGAAATCAACCTGACTGGTGTCCGCCATACGGTCCGACAACCAGGAGTCTTGCTTTGGGGTGCCATTTGTCTTTGTAGTAGGACACTTTTCGCTGTAATCCGCGGCACCCTTACAGCACAGCCTACCATGACGATATTGTACGTCCCATTTTGTAACAGTTCGTGGGAATGCATCCTGGCCCTACTTTCCAGCAACCTAATTCCTGCATACACATGACATGTTTCTGCTTGCTGTCTTCGTGCTTTCCAAATATTAACTTGGTCATCAAGATTTCCGGATCTCTCGGCAGTTGAGAACATTCGGAGCATTTTGAGAATGGCCTTCCAATTAGACGGAGATTTTGACGGTCCGACGCGCGGAATGGTCAGAATTTGGCACAGTATCCATCAGGAGGACATCTAACAATTCTGACAACCAGTGCTAAGCCGAAGACCTGCTTGCATAAGGATCAGAGGTGGACTGACTGCGTTTTTGACTTGCTCGATTTGTGAAGCTCTTTTTCAAGAACCAATTATCAATTTCTTCCGTGATTGTGATATTTTAACCGTGCATGTACATCACACCTTCCAATATCTACCTTATTTGGGTAATTCCTTTGTGGTGTTTTGCTTTTTCTTAGAGTGTACTTAACGTAATTTCTTGCGAACTCGTGGCTGGCCATATAACGAGGACATACACTCCGGGTGGGGTTTCTATAGTTGTGTGGTTGCTTGAGGTGGTGAAGCATGGTGTATGTCTCTTATTGCACATTATGTGTTCTTAACTTCTCAGTGTCTCTGGTATGGTCTTCCCTATCGTGCGCCACGTGGTGCTCTTCCATAGTCCCATAGTCCCATAGTGCTCTGAGCACTATGGGACTTAACTTCTGAGGTCATCAGTTCCCTAGAACATAGAACTACTTGAACCTAACTAACCTAAGGACGTCACACACATCCAGGCCCGAGGCAGGATTCGAACCTGCCACCACAGCGGTCGCGCGGTTCCCTACTGTAGCGCCTAGAACCGCTCGGCCACTCCGGCCGGCACACTATTTGTTACTTTTGTTGGTGGGTCACAAAAATTAATCACTCTCACGGATAAAGGCTGCCTTGTTTGTTATACTATTGTTTTGTTGAAGTTAAATGTCCTATGATTTACTGAAGCAATAAATAGTTCGACAAAATTCCTTTAAATAACGATGTCATACCATATCCTCTAGTACTGCAACGGATTTGTGCCCTCTTATTCAGGGAATATTATTTGTTCGTAATAAAAGCTGTCTATCCAAAGAAAGTAACTTACTAAAGCCTCGTGTTACTGTCTGCAGGACCACGCCCTTCTTTCATGTTTGTGTCCCAGTGGTGCCTGTCACATAGCTTTCCATTACAAATACGTGTTAGAGGCCTACTGTTTGAATATCTGGGCATACTTAAGTTCCATTACGGATGACACACATGAAAGCCTAATGACAACCAAGAGGAGAGAACACTCAAGCACTGGAAGCTGTTTCAGTAAGACAAATAATAGCAACTTCTTATGTGGTGACCGCTGCCATTTTTTTTTCGAAGTTCATTAGTCATCTTCTAATTCATTATACATAACTACTCCTTCAGTACGTAGATATCAATCTCTGAGAGCAAATCAGAAACTCTTTAACCAAATTTTATATTAGCCAAAGTAAGGTACACACAATTAATGACAAATACACATTATATCCTACGTATCTTTTACTACTTTTCCACATAGTCAAAAATGGTTCAAATGGCTCTGAGCACTGTGGGACTCAACTGCTGTGATCATCAGTCCCCTAGAACTTAGAACTACTTAAACCTAAGTAACCTAAGGACATCACACACATCCATGCCCGAGGCAGGATTCGAACCTGAGACCGTAGCAGTCGCGCGGTTCCGGACTGAGCGCCTGAACCGCGGGAACACCGCGGCTGGCTTCGTCCACACAGACACTGAAGCAAACTCGTTGGTATTTAAGCAACACACAAAAAGTGGGATTTTTTTCTCGAGCAGTAGATGTCTGCAATGCCACAAGGAGGTGTCCTTCCGTCGTAGGTCAGGACTACCGATTTGCATGCTCTGTTTCAGATGCAGGATATGGGTATGTTATTGCCTAGGTTTCTTCGCAGCTACCTTCTTTGTACCTATGTTTTCCTTCCCAACTTCTGTGATGGCCCATTTTAGAGACGTCCAAACTGTGTTGCCTACTGCGCTATTCCTTATTGCTGTATCTATAGCGTTAGAGAACTTCAAAGGTATCTCGTCATTCCTTAGAACTTCCGTATCCCACTTCTTTGCGTATTGATTCTTCCTGAATAATGTCTGGAACTTCAGCCTACTCTTCTCACTACTGTATTGTGATCTGAGTCTATATCTGCTCCTGGGTACGCCTTACAATCCAGTATCTGATTTCGCAATCTCTGTCTGACAATGATGTAATCTGATTGAAATCTTCCCGTATCTCCCGGCCTTTTCCAAGTATATCTCCTCCTCTTGTGATTCTTGAACAGGGTATTCGCTATAACTAGCTGAAACTTGTTACAGAGCTCAATTAGTCTTTCTCCTCTTTCATTCCTTGTCCCAAGCCCATATTCTCCTGTAACCTTTCCTTCTACTGCTTCCCCTACAACTGCATTCCAGTCGCCCATGACTATTAGATTTTCGTCCCCCTTTACATACTGCATTACCCTTTCAATATCCTCATACACTTTCTCTATCTGTTCATCGTCAGCTTGCGACGTCGGCATGTATACCTGAACTATCGTTGTCGGTGTTGGTCTGCTGTCGATTCTGATTAGAACAACCCGGTCACTGAACTATTCACAGCAACACACCCTCTGCCCTACCTTCCTATTCATAACGAATCCTACACCCGTTATACCATTTTCTGCTGCTGTTGATATTACCCGATACTCATCTGACCATAAATCCTTGTCTTCCTTCCACTTCACTTCACTGACCCCTACTATATCTAGCTTGAGCCTTTGCATTTCCCTTTTCAGATTTTCTAGTTTCCCTCGTAGAACATTATCCTTTCGTTGATTAATCAATATTTTTCTCATGGTAACCTCCCCCTTGGCAGTCCCCTCCCGGAGATCCGAATGGGGGACTATTCCGGAATCTTTTGCCAATGGAGAGATCATCATGACACTTCTTCAACTACAGGCCACATGTCGTGCGGATACACGTTACGTGTCTTTAATGCAGTGGTTTCCATTGCCTTCTGCATCCTTATGTCGTTGATCATTGCTGATTCTTCCACCTTTAGGGGCAATTTCCCACCCCTAGGAGAAGAGAGTGCCCTGAAAATCTATCCGCTCCTCCGCCCTCTTTGACAAGGCCGTTGGCAGAATGAGGCAGACTTCTTATGCCGGAAGTCATCGGCCGCCAATGCTGATTATTTATCAAAATTTAGGCCGTGGCGGGGATCGAACCCGGGACCAAAGACGTTTTGATTATGAATCAAAGACGCTACCCCCAGACGACAAAAAGAGATCCCAGACTCTTCACTGAATACAAGACTACTAAATGTCCCACTTCACTCTGGCTCGACGACTTTGATACCTGTGGCATGGCGTCAACGTTAAACGACAAATACACTCCTGGAAATGGAAAAAAGTACACATTGACACCGGTGTGACAGACCCACCATACTTGCTCCGGACACTGCGAGAGGGCTGTACAAGCAATGATCACACGCACGGCACAGCGGACACACCAGGAACCGCGGTGTTGGCCGTCGAATGGCGCTAGCTGCGCAGCATTTGTGCACCGCTGCCGCCAGTGTCAGCCAGTTTGCCGTGGCATACGGAGCACCACCGCAGTCTTTAACACTGGTAGCATGCCGCGACAGCGTGGACGTGAACCGTATGTGCAGTTGACGGACTTTGAGCGAGGGCGTGTAGTGGGCATGCGGGAGGCCTGGTGGACGTACCGCCGAATTGCTCAACACATGGGGCGTGAGGTCTCCACAGTACATCGATGTTGTCGCCAGTGGTCGGCGGAAGGTGCACGTGCCCGTCGACCTGGGACCGGACCGCAGCGACGCACGGATGCACGCCAAGACCGTAGGATCCTACGCAGTGCCGTAGGGGACCGCACCGCCACTTCCCAGCAAATTAGGGACACTGTTGCTCCTGGGGTATCGGCGAGGACCATTCGCAACCGTCTCCATGAAGCTGGGCTACGGTCACGCACACCGTTAGGCCATCTTCCGCTCTCGCCCCAACGTCGTGCAGCCCGCCTCCAGTGGTGTCGCGACAGGCGTGAATGGAGGGACGAATGGAGACGTGTCGTCTTCAGCGATGAGAGTCACTTCTGCCTTGGTGTCAATGATGGTCGTATGCGTGTTTGGCGCCGTGCAGGTGAGCGCCACAATCAGGACTGCATGCGACCGAGGCACACAGGGCCAACATCCGGCATCATGGTGTGGGGAGCGATCTCCTACACTGGCCGTACACCTCTGATGACCGTCAAGGGGACACTGAATAGTGCACGGTACATCCAAACCGGCATCGAACCCATCGTTCTACCATTCCTGGACCGGCAAGGGAACTTGCGGTTCCAACAGGACAATGCACGTCCACATGTACCCCGTGCCACCCAACGTGCTCTAGAAGATGTAAGTCAACTACCCTGGCCAGCAAGATCTACGGATCTGTCCCCCATTGAGCATGTTTGGGACTGGATGAAGCGTCGTCTCACGCGGTCTGCACGTCCAGCACGAACGCTGGTCCAACTGAGGCGCCAGGTGGAAATGGCATGGCAAGCCGTTCCACAGGACTACATCCAGCATCTCTACAATCGTCTCCATGGGAGAACAGCAGCCTGCATTGCTGCGAAAGGTGGATATACACTGTACTAGTGCCGACATTGTGCATGCTCTGTTGCCTGTGTCTATGTGCCTGTGGTTCTGTCAGTGTGATCATGTGATGTATCTGACCCCAGGAATGTGTCAATAAAGTTTCCCCTTCCTGGGACAATGAATTCACGGTGTTCTTATTTCAATTTCCGGGAGTGTAGAAACTCGAGACAACAAAAGAGCTTCCAGTAAAGCAGCCGCTGTTTGTCTTTTTGTGATAGTCAGTGTGACAATCTTCTCGTGATGTAGAAGGTCAGGAAGTGCTCGTGCCTTCTCCCCTTACCACACTGTCAGTTTGAGGCCATCTCGGCACCCCTCGTTCTGCAGCCACTGTATTTAAGCTAATTGTCTGTGGGATCCGTCGATATGATGCTTCCATGCGTATTATTGCAATGATTAGACTATTCTGAGAAGCCAGATGATGGCGATGAGCTGTACCATGCATGTGAGCATCTCTCTACGTTCTCTGGGAACGTTGTGTGGTGATCAACATCTGGAATGCTCCAGTAACGCCCTATAAGCATCGTGAACTCAAAATATTCTTCACTGTAGGAACGGTTTCCTCTCTACTGGATATTTTGAAAATAAGCTCGTAGAAATATGGAAGTTGAATCAACATATATCTCAGGCATGGAAAGAGTGGATGATCAGTTGCGTGATTTTGGTCATGGTATTCACAGAGTAATACTTCCCAGATCCGTCATTCTACGAACCTTACGGTACAGATGCACCTGTAGTCTAGCGGTACAGTAATTGATTTATAATCAAAACGTTCTCGGTCATGGGTTCGAAACATGCCATTACTTACATTTCGATTATTAATCAGCATTGGTGGCCGAAAATTTCCGGCATAAGAAGTTATCCTCATTCCACTAACAGCCTGTCAAAGAGGGCGGCTGAGCGGACAGTGGTTCAGGGCACTCTCTCGTCCTTGGGATGGAAAACGGCGACTCAAGGCAGAAGAAGTAGCAATAATCAACGGCATGAGGATGCAGAAAGCTACGGAAACCACTGCATTAAAGTCACATATGTCCACAGCAGCAGAAAATCGTGTAACGGGAGTAGCATTCGTTATGAAAAGGAGGGCAGAGCAGAGAGCATGTGACTGTAAACAGTTCAGTGTAGGGTTATTCTTATCAGACGCAACATGAAACCAACACCGACAACAGTAGTTCAGGTATACATGTAGACATTGCAAGCTGAAGATGAAGAGATACAGATAGTATATGAGAAAACTGAAAGGGTGATACAGTACGTAAAGAGAAATTAAAATCTAATAGTCATGCTAGACTGGAATTTAGTTGTAGGTGAAGGAGTAGAAGAATTGGTTACAGGAGAATGTGGGCCTGGGGCAAGGAATAAGAGAGGAAAAAGAGTAGTTGAGTTCAGTAATAAATTTCAGCTAGTGATAGGGAATACTCTGTTCAAGAATCACAAGAGGAGGTGGTATGCTTGGAAATCGCAGGGTGATACGGGAGATTTCAGTTAGATTATATCATGGCCAGAGCAAGATTCCGAAATCAGATACTGTATTGTAAGACGTATCCAGGAGCAGATATAGACTCAGATAACAGTGTAGTAGGGATGGAGAACAGACTGAATTTTAAGAGATTAGTCAGAAACAATTAATATACAAAGAAATGGGATACAGAAGTACTAAGGAAGTACGAGACACGCTTGAAATTCTGTAACACACAGATATAGCAGTAAGAAATAGCTCAGTAGGCAGTACAATTAAAGAAGAATTGACATCTCTAAAAAGAGCAATCACAGAACTTGGAAAGAAAAACATAGGTACGAAGAAGGCAACTGCGAAGAAATACTTCAGTTGATAGATTAAAGACGGAAGTATAAAAATTGTCAGGGATATTCAGGAATACCGAAATAAAAGATGTTAAATGAAAGAAATAGACAGAGCAGGAAAGCAAAGACGAAACGGCTGCGTGAAAAATGTGAACAAATCGAAAAAGAAACTGGTCGGAATTTAAAGGTTTTGTCCACCACACGCTAGAGAAATATGTGCCTAGCAAAAGTACGGGAGAGGGAAAGAATCCACCTTGGTTCAACAGACGTAATAGGAAGTTGCTGAGAAAGCAGAGAATTTGCACAGTCGTTTTAACGTAGTCACTGCCCCGCTGAAAAACAGAAATTATGCGAAATGAAAGCAGCTGTCAAAAGATCAATGAGAGATTCTTTTAATGAATTTGAAAGGAATATTTTATCTGTAGATTTTAAAAATAACCTCTTAAAA
Organism: Schistocerca gregaria; assembly: GCF_023897955.1. NCBI lineage: Eukaryota > Metazoa > Arthropoda > Insecta > Orthoptera > Acrididae > Schistocerca > Schistocerca gregaria. The sequence continues at coordinate 509,367,724 of NC_064923.1, forward strand.
TTTTGGTCTACGTAAAATCTCTGAACGCAGCAAATAAGCTTCTCTTGCTGACAGTACGGGTAATGTAACGGATGATGATAAACAGAAGGCCGAAATTCTAAACCTAGCTTTCAAAAACTCGTTTACGGTAGGGGACTTCAGCACCATTCCCCCTTTCAATTGTCGAAAAAAAGCAAGGATGGCTGACATAGTATTTATTGTATCTCGAATTGTAAAACAATTAAGATCCTTAGACGCCAGGAAGGCATGTGGCCGAGACGGTATCCCCGTAAGATTTTCTGTTGACTATGCTACAAGTATAGCACCATTCTTATCCATCATCTGTCAGAGATCTTTGAAACAGCGGGAAGTTCCACGTGACCGGAAGAAGGCCCAAATCATAGCAATCTACAAAAAGGGTAGAAAATCTGATGCACCTAATTATCGACCAATTTCACTGACATCGATTTGTTGTAGAATCATGAAACATATTTTATGTTGAGACATAATGACCTTCCTAGACTCTGAGAAGCTCATCTGCAGAAACCAGCACGGTTTCAGGAAACAACGGTCAAGCGAGAGACAGTTGGCCTTCTTTGTGCTTGATATACAACAGGCTCTAGATGCCGGCTCCCAGGTTGGTGCCATATTCCTCGACTGTCGAAAGGCGTTCGGCTCAATTCCGCACTGTCGCTTGCTCCTGAAACTGAGTGCTTACGGTGTATCCGATGACATATGCGATTGGATAGAATGTGTTCTAACAGACAGAGAGAAATATATCGTCCTGAATGTGGAGACTTAAACAGAAACAAGCGTAACACCAGGTGTGCCCCAGTGCAGCTTAATAGGTCCGCTGCTTTTTGCGGTTTACATAAAGGATCTGGCTGATGGTATCGACAGCTGCTTTAGACTATTTGCTGATGATGCTGTAGTCTACAGGAAAGTAGTATCACACGTAAGTTGTGAACAAATCAATGAGGATTTACAGAAAATAAATGCGTGGTGTAATGGCTGGCAGTTATCTCCCAAAATTAGTAAGTGTGACCAATTGTGTATAACAAAGCGAAAATCCCCGTTAATGTACGAGTACAAAATAAATCCCCTGTCTTTGGAAGCGGAAACATCCGTCAATTATCTGTATGTGACTATTCGTAATGATCTCAAATGGAACGATCAGATTACGCAAGTAACGAGTAAGACGAACTCTAGATTGCGGCTTATTGGTTGAATCCTGAAGCGAGGCAGGCCATCAGCAAAGGAAATTGCTTACAATATGTTACTTCGTCCAGTCTTAAAGTAGTGTTCGTATGTATGGGTCCCTTACCAGTTGGGTCTGATTCAAGAGATTGAGAAGGTCCAAAGAACAGCGACAAGATTCGTGACTGGTACATTTAGCCATCGCGAGAGCTCTACAAATCGCATAGAAAGTTTGAAGTGAGACACACTTGCAGGCAGACGACGCGTTAAACGGAAGGGGTTCCTCACTAAATTCCAAAATCCCGTCTTCACCGAGGATGTAGAGGATATACAAACTGCAAAAAAAAGTTTTGCATCACCACGGTTCCTACAACTCATGATGACAGATGTTAACTGTGGATATTGTATCACAGTCCCTTTCACTCTTTAGAGATGTCACTAAACCCACCGAAAGATGGAAACAACAATGCATGAGCAGCGCGTATTTGACGGATGGCGTACGACAGACGCTAAGTTCCAGTCATTCCCGCGTTGTTTCTTTGTGCCAGGAAGGGCTCGCAACCAGGGAAGTGTCCAGGCGTCTCGGAGTGAACCGAAGCGATGTTATTCGGACTTGGAGATACGGAGGGACAAGAACTGTCGATGACATACCTCGCTCAGGCCGCCCGAGGGCTACTACTGCAGTGGACGACCGCTACCTACAGATTATGGCTCGGAGGAACCCTGAGAGCAACGCCACCATGTCGAATAATGGTTTTCGTGCAGCCACAGGACTTCGAGTTACGATTAAAACTGTGCGCAATAGGCTGCATGATGCGCAACTTCACTCCCGACGGCCATGGCGAGGTCCATCTTTGCAACCACGACTCCATGCAGCACGGTACAGAATGGACCGATCAGGATTGGCATCACGTTCTCTTCACCGATCAGTGTCGCATATGCCTTCAACCATACAATCGTCGGAGACGTGTTAGGAGGCAACCCGGTCAGGCTAAATGCCTCAGACACACTGGCCAGTGAGTGCAGCAAGCTGTTGTAGGATGCCGACGTACGCAGCTGGTGGTCATGGAAGGCCCCGTATCGGCAGCATATTGGCGATGCATTCGTCTTCATGGACGACAATTAGCGCTCCCATCGTGCACACTCTGTGAATGACTGCCCTCAGGATAAAGACATCGCTCGACTAGAGTGGCCAACATGTTCTCCAGACATAAATCCTATCAAACATGCCTGGCCTAGATTGAAAAGGGCTGTTTATGGACGACGTGACCCACTAAACACTGAGGGATCTACCCCGAATCACCGTTGAGGAGTGGAACTATCTGGACCAACAATGCCTTGATGAACTTGTGGATAGTATGCCACGACGAATACAGGCTTCCATCAATGCAAGAGGACCTTCTAATGGGTATTAGAGGTACTAGTGTGTACAGCAGTCTGGACCACCAGCTCTGAGGGTCTCGCTGTATGGTGGTACAACACAAAATCTGTGGTTCTTAAGAGCTATAAGAAGTGCTGAAATGATGTCTATGTTGATCTCTGTTCCAATTTTCTCTACCGGTTCCGGAACTCTCGGAAGCGATGTGATGCAAAACGTTTTTGATGTGTGTATTATTGTCACCAACTTTTAAGTCGCGCAGTGATCACCATTCAAAGAGAAGTTAAATTAGAATTCGTGCTGAGGCGTTCAGACAGTTGTTTTTGCAGAAGGGGGAATAGTGTCCTCCTCCACACACCGCTTGGTGGCTAGCGGAGTAATATAGAGATCCTAATCCCCAAAATATTGGTCCAAAATCCAACCACATGTATTCAGAGTTGTTCGGGAAGAGTTCAATCATCATTGTGTCACAACGACTTCCATAATCTGCTAGAAATGCTACTATCTTTACAGCTGACTCCAGTGAATAGTAAAAAGAAAAACGTCAGATTTAATAATTTTAGATATCGATAGTTAACTGGAATTGTGCTTTAATCTGTGATGTGGAGAATACATACATCATTCAGAGCATATGAGACTGGGAATTGTCTCGTTAGAATTACGTGATTAAAACGCACAAGTTGAAGTGTAACATTTTGCTTGGAAATTACTGAACATTTACGAGACGGAAAACTTACGGTGGTCGGTTGCTTATTGTCAGGCAGTCCTCCTATTCAACGTGATACGTTCGTGGTTGAAGTAAAGAAGGTTGTGGTGTGGTCATTAGGGGGTGTAACAATTGCTCGTGTAGAACAGTTTTGGCAAAAAGTTGTTCGTATCGTTTTCAAAGGTACCTTCTCGCCATTTGTCCCCGCAATCTAAGGCAAACTACACAAAAGCTAAATCTGGATGGCCGGCCTATGTCTGGAAGCTAATTCCTCTCAATGCGCATTTAGTTTGTTAACTTCAGCGTCACTTTGCGCGGTGAGTGCTAAACATAAATTTGAACTGTCAGATTGTTAGTTTACATTGGATGCATAAGCAATGATTATGATGATGTTAAGGCAGTAGTGGGAAAATTGGTGACCCGTAAGCGAGACTCTTTCTTTTTCGGAGCTTTCCTTGTTTCGTAATGACACTACCAATTCCATATCAGATGCTACGCACCCTCCCTGGCATTAGAGCAGGGCATATCAAGCCATTCCTCAAGCCGGTTCTCAGCGGCTCGTGACGCCGGAATTACACACTCAGACGAGAAACATTTCTAGTCAGTTTAAAAGAAATCGCTTTTATTTTTTCGTAACCTTATGGTACATAACGCTTTCTTCCATTATGGTGTAGTGGCATAAAACACCAGTTTCTTTTGTGAGTAATTACTGCATTAGTATGCAACTTAACTGCCGACCGCCGTGGCCACTGGGTTCTAGGCGCTGCAGTCCGGAACCGCGTGACTGCTAGGGTCACAGGTTCGAATCCTGCCTAGGGCATGGATGTGTGTTATGCCCTTAGGTTAGTTATGTGTAAGTAGTTCTAAGTTCTAGGGGACTGATGACCTCAGATCTTAAGTCCCATAGTGCTCAGAGCCATTTGAAGCATTTGCAATTTAACTGTATGGCAATTAATCGTAAAGAGCATAAATTCTTAGATTTTACTGTGATATTCGTGACGTTTCGGGTTTTGTTTACTTTCTTCTCGTTAGTGGACACACAAAACGAATGGTGTTGCACTGTGCTTAAGCGGCTGTTTACACGTTAACATCCCCGACCGCTGATCTTCAATTGTGTTTTCTGGTGTTTAAGCGTAAACGCAAATTCGACATGTGTTGTGTGAAACCGACGGCCGATTTCATCGTCCATCTTTGTCTAAATGAGTTAGGTGCCCCTCTTTTGACGCTGTCGTCGACGACGAGACGTTGTATTCCAATTGTCTCTTCTCCTAATGGAAGTTACGCCGTAGGTTCACATGACATGAGATTAAAGGGAATCTAATTATTTTGTAGGTAATAGTCTTTACGTGTCATTATGATTATTTATCATGACTAGTCGGTGCTGGAGGGGAGCAATAATTTTGTGTTGTAGTCATCTTTTGGAAACCAATTTATTTTTGAAGATAACTATGTAAACGCAATTACTGGTTCAAATGGATCTGAGCACTATGGGACTTAACTTCTGAGGTCATCAGTCCCCGAGAACTTAGAACTACTTAAACCTAACTAACCTAAGGACATCACACACATCCATGCCCGAGTCAGGACTGGAACCTGCGATCGTAGCGGTTGCGCGGTTCCAGACTGAAGCGCCTAGAACCACTCGGTACAATTACTGGATCACTGATTTCGCCCCTATGTATTGTCTTCCTCAGATCTATAAAAACGGGTAGTTGAAGCTTTACTGATGAAAATTGTATGAAGTACAATCGCTGTATTTCGTTCTGTTGAAATGTTTCGTTGCCAAATTAAATTCAGTATAAAGTCGATCTTAATTAATGGTCACATCAAAGCTGACCTAACAAAATAGAACGGAAACGTTCTGCAACGTGTATCGGTGATGGAATTAAAATACTCTGATAAACACAATCACAGAACTGTTACGCACATATGTTCGTATAACATATTTACATCAAAGAAGTTGAAAATTTGCTCACAATGCAGTAATGGCGTTTTGTGGTCAAGAAAATAGGTAATAATATTATGCTGTAATATTTTTGGTGCAAGAAGTAAACGTTTTGTATGTGCGGAAATGTGAAGTGGAAGAGTGTAACAACAGTTTTAACCTTAGAATAACACTAAATCTAACGAAGCTCTTCAAAGCTTAAGAGTAAGCTACATGAAGTAACATAAAATATTAATTACGTAGTGGATATGAATAGAAGTGCCATAGCATGTTACCGGAGGTCTCCCTGTCGTCCGCAGTAAGTTGGAAATCACGTGGTGTGAGGTCAGCATGACTAAAGCGCGTAATGGGGCTGGTACCACAGCACAAGGCAGTTCAAGGAACGGGAAAAGACGGTGTGTGCCAATCAGCAAGCAGTTACGGTGCATTGTGGTGATGTTCTTCGTTACAACATGACCGGCAGAGAACACATGGGAGACTTCACTCAGGGAAAATTCAAGGGGAAACTGGCTGTTCGATGAAGTACGACGTATTTAGCCCAGTACTATTTCACGCGCATGAGAAGTTTTCCGACCGACACGAAGGACAGCGGTCAGCTACAGCAGCAGGCAGGAAGTGATCCACGTCAAACATTGGCTCTAATTTCAACATTAACAAGACTGCAAGCCACGCGATCTCACACAACAGTCACAGAGTGACTTCACGGAGGTGGTTCTTTTTGGCCGACAACCCGTACGTCCTGTTCCTCTGATACCTGCACATCGGGCACACAGTTTACGGTGGTGCCACGACCGTAGGGACTGGACCAACGAGAACTGGGATGGCGTGCTATTCTAGGGTGAGAGTTCATCGGAACAGTGATACTCTCATACGATGAGAGATGTAAACACGTAATGCACCTAGGAATAGGTCGAATGTGGTCGCTGTGGTGGATCAGGTGTTTTAGTGAGGGAAGACATTAGGTTACATGGCCGTACTGACCTCCGAATTTTGAACACTGTGCAATCTCCGGTCAACGTCGTTTTAACACTGGACTTAGTCCCACCGTGCGCCTTTTCAGAGTGTATTCGTCTTTATTCTTATGGATAACAATGCGCGGAATCATCGAACAGTGACGATGGAGGAGCTCTTGGAAAGAGAGGATATTCGGCGAATGGAATGGTCTGTTCCCGCGACTTAAATACCATCCAGCAATTGCAGGATGCTTTGCGGAGACACAGTGTGGCACGTCCTCCAGCTGGAGGAGAGAAAGAACGCCCTCCCACAAGAAATTCTTACCAACCTTGTGGCCAGCGTGGGAATACATTGCACAGCATGGACTGCTGCTCGTATTATCACACACCCTATAAGGAAACCTGACTGAGTCGGTCCTGGTGGTGCGCTCGAAGAGCTGAAGTGGTTAAGTAGACCGTTCGCGATGAGTGGGAAATCCAGTTTTAAGTCCCGGTCAGGCACACATTTTCATATGACACAAACAGCTGACGTGAACCCAGATTCGCAAAAAGCGAATCCATTTCGTAATATATTTACCACTGCTGTAATCGTCAGAACAGTGTCAGTTTCTGCAGAAATACACTCCTGGAAATTGAAATAAGAACACCGTGAATTCATTGTCTCAGGAAGGGGAAACTTCATTGACACAGTCCTGGGGTCAGATACATCACATGATTACACTGACAGAACCACAGGCACATAGACACAGGCAACAGAGCATGCACAATGTCGGCACTAGTACAGTGTACATCCACCTTTCGCAGCAGTGCAGGCTGCTATTCTCCCATGGAGACGATGGTAGAGATGCTGGATGTAGTCCTGTGGAACGGCTTGCCATGCCATTTCCACCTGGCGCCTCAGTTGGACCAGCGTTCGTGCTGGACGTGCAGACCGCGTGAGACGACGCTTCATCCAGTCCCAAACATGCTCAATGGGGGACAGATCCGGAGATCTTGCTGGCCAGGGTTGTTGACTTACACCTTCTAGAGCACGTTGGGTGGCACGGGATACATGCGGACGTGCATTGTCCTGTTGGAACAGCAAGTTCCCTTGTCGGTCTAGGAATGGTAGAACGATGGGTTCGATGACGGTTTGGATGTACGTGCACTATTCAGTGTCCCCTCGACGATCACCAGAGGTGTACGGCCAGTGTAGGAGATCGCTCCCCACACCATGATGCCGGGTGTTTGCCCTGTGTGCCTCGGTCGCATGCAGTCCTGATTGTGGCGCTCACCTGCACGGTGCCAAACACGCATACGACCATCATTGGCAACCAAGGCAGAAGCGACTCTCATCGCTGAAGACGACGCGTCTCCATTCGTCCCTCCATTCACGCCTGTCGCGACACCACTGGAGGCGGGCTACACGATGTTGGGGCGTGAGCGGAAGACGGCCTAACGGTATGTGGGACCGTAGCCCAGCTTCATGGAGACGGTTGCGAATGGTCCTCGCCGATACCCCAGGAGCAACAGTGTCCCTAATTTGCTGGGAAGTGGCGGTGCGGTCCCCTACGGCACTGCGTAGGATCCTACGGTCTTGGCTTGCATCCGTGCGTCGCTGAGGTCCGGTCCCAGGTCGACGGGCACGTGCACCTTCCGCCGACCACTGGCGACAACATCGATGTACTGTGGAGACCTCACGCCCCACGTGTTGAGCAATTCGACGCTACGTCCACCCGGCCTCCCGCATGCCCACTATACGCCCTCGCTCAAAGTCCGTCAACTGCACATACGGTTCACGTCCACGCTGTCGCGGCATGCTACCAGTGTTAAAGACTGCGATGGAGCTCCGTATGCCACGGCAAACTGGCTGACACTGACGGCGGCGGTGCACAAATGCTGCGCAGCTAGCGCCATTCGACGGCCAACACCGCGGTTCCTGGTGTGTCTGCTGTGCCGTGCGTGTGATCATTGCTTGTACAGCCCTCTCGCAGTGTCCGGAGCAAGTATGGTGGGTCTGACACACCGGTGTCAATGTGTTCTTTTTTCCATTTCCAGGAGTGTACATGCGTGTCTGAAGGACGCTGTAACGTAAAAGAAACAGACACTACAGAAACACATAATCATAACCATGAGCAGTGTATCCATGCCATACCGGGCTGAAATGACGATAAAATATTTGTCTCTCCCTGTGCGAGAGTGGTGAAATGAGCGAGCGTTACAGATGTAGACTCTGTGACATATGGAAGTTTGAATTGGTCGTGGAGGCACATTCGGTGTGGTTGCAGTCTGCTTTCCGCAATGGTGCTGTTTGCGAATGAGCGCGCGCTTATTTACTTCCGAGCAGAGGGTTGTCTTCGTGTCCGAACTCATCGACCATGATGGCGTTTTCCTATCTGCAGGCCACGATTAAGTTAACGTGAAGAAGGACCAAAGGCGTATGAAGTCGAACGGCTTATACGCCAAGAAATGAGTCTCCCTCCGCAATACGTTCTCAGAATTCACTTTTCAATCCTAAGTATTTCTGTCTACATAAAGCTGGTGGGCGAGTATCTGTGCGCTGACGTTGTTCGACGACATGCTAACGACCTCACGTCCCAATATTCTGACGCCCATATAGGAGTTGACGTGTTTAATCACGCTGCTTTTGGCCTCCGAATGTTGCAGGTTTTCGCACTCCCGTTTGAGGTGCCGTCGGAAGTTGTGGCCTCTTTAAACTTTACGGCGATGTCTTCAGTCACGTTGCATAAACGTCGAAGACGTTTGAAACATACCCTGTCCTCAGTGGTATCTGGCAGATAAAAAATGAACAGAGGAAGCACGTGGCTTCCTCCTTTGTAATTGCCGGGTGCAGAGCTGTCGTCATGTTCGATGCCCGGCCGCTCACTTGTTCATGTTGTGGCCAGGAAGGCCATGTCCGTTCTGAATGTCTTGTACCGTAGACTGGTTCAGACGCCGATCGGAGACGTCACTCTCCCTAAGGTACCCATCGTGTTGACCTCTGTCTTACGCGCCCGCGGCGGGCCTGTCTCCTCCGGCCACTCTTACTCAGTTGGCACACCTTTCGACAGCGCGGTGGACGTTTTGCCTCTCTCTCCCACACTGCCGCCAGAGGCAGTACTAGTGTACGATGGCCCTCAGCAATGCAGGCCATCCGTTCCGACTCCAAGGTTGTTGATAATGAAGCTGTGCCGACCTCCACTTTTCTGCCTTATGGCCACATATCGAACGATAGTCGCTCGCCATCCCACACGGATCAGCATGTTAGGAAGCAATGGTCGCCGAGGGAACGGAAGAGACAACTGCGTACCCCTTCTGATGACTGCCTCCACCTGTTGTGTGCACGACCCTCCTACTGACGATACGCTGTCCTCCGACGCCCTGGCACCTGACGACGCGACGTCTTTCCCCACCTCTGTCTCCATTCAGCATTCATTTACGGACACTGACCTTCCCCAGCGGTTGCTCCCTGCTGTGTCTGACGCTACATATGGGCGTACCTCTGATGATGTTCCACTGATCCAGGTCGCTGAGACATCTGTCTCCTGGGCAGATGGCATCGGTGCTGCCTATGAACGTTCTGCATACGAAGAGGTCGCGCATGCGATTGTCAGAGTAAAGACGCAAATGTCCCTGGGGCCAGATGGTATCCACTCCGAGACAATGAAAATTTTTGTTCCACAAATTGTTCCATTCCTGACGGATCTACTCAATGAAGCACTACGGCTGACACGGGTATCTGCGGTCTGTAGAACAGAAAATGCCGTCACAATTTAAAAAAAATCAGGGGCAAGGATCCCTCATATCCAAAAACGTATAGGCCTATATGCCGTAATTAACATCTTTGGTAAGGTCTAGAAACGACTACTGTGCTATCACTTGCAATGGCACAGGGAGCTCCTTGGCCATGATCCACACTAATTCAGTTCAAGGCGAGAAAATCTATATATTATGAACTAAATAAGATACTAACCACTGCTGCTATTCTTATAGACATTTCGGGCGCCTATGATAATCTCTGGTGGTGTGAAATGTTTGCAAGACTCAGAGAGATGCAGGTACGTCAGGCCCTCTACAATAGCCTATCTGAATACTGTAGAAAGGCGCGGGAAGTCAGAAAGTGATTAAAAGGATGACCAAAAGTTGCCTGCGAGGAACAATCTGTGGCCCCGTCTTTTGGGATACCGCCTTTGAACCCGTCCTACCTCAATTGGATGGGGATAACCGTGCGAACGGGGCAATAGCACACGCCAATGACCTCCTGGTGGTGGTCTACTTGCACTCAAGAGCGCAACTCGAACTTCGGTCAGTACAGCTGCTCACAAGCATCATTCAGTGCTGCAAATGTAACAAATTTCAGAGGGTTATACTCAGTGGAACAGTAAAAATTAATGCAGCCATAAAACTACACGACATTTGCATAAGCAGATAACTCGACGAACGACTGCCGCTTGACGAACTTATCGGAACACCTGCTGACAGAGCTGCCAAGAACATGAATAAGCTAGCCAGACTCACCGTAACACACTTCACAGTACCATTACACACACTGAGAACTTCCCATTGTGCGCTCTTTGAGTCTGTGGTCAGAATTGCAGCCAATGTAAGGGCCTGTCGTGTGTGTCTGGTGACGAATAGGAACATGGTGCGACGAGGGCAAAGAAGTGACCTGGTAAGACTGTCACGAGTTTCCAACACCATGTCAGTGGAATCAATTTTTGTGGTGCTTGGAACCTTCCATATCGACATAGCCCTTCGGTTTCAGGCTGTAATTGACTGGCTGAGGAGGTAAGATAAGATAAGGTAATCGAGATTACCGGACAGGACATCACCGTGACCCATATATTTGTGCCATTGATCTCTGCCGCCAAGAGGTTTATAGCGGCCGTGGACCATGAGCACTATCCACTGAACTTCAACTGACTGCCTGCAGCTCATCGAGACCACACAGATATCTTGTCGTCGACGCCATGTTGCATATTTGTTTGCTCTTTCACGGTAGGTACTCTACACAAAGCCTGTCCTTTGCGAGGCCTTGATTGGTTACGGAAGTGAGGTCGAGGCTGGCAGCGACAATCCTAGGATTTCTACTTCACCTTCCTCCGTATGATCTCCTACAGACCATGGGGTGAATCGTGCCAAGGCTCAGCTCACATACCTCCTCAGCGTCACCTTGAAGGAGCTATGGTCAGAGAGCTCAGGAGCATCAGTCTATGTGTCATGTGATAGTGAAAAGGCGCGACCGTCAGAGGTCTTTGACAAATGTTCTTAAGGATGATGATGGGTGGTGCTTAGATACCCAAAGCGGTACAGGGTCTCATTTTCATGCACATTGTGAGCAACGTAACCACCCTTGCAACATACGGTGCTGCCAACATTACGACGGTGTCTAGAATCTCCTTTGGCTCGGTTCCTGTGGATGCAATGATGGATCTGCTTGCCGACGTCACGGACGACAAAGGCCATGGTGCTATCCAGATGGGGTCTACGAAAAAGTCTTCTGGCCGTGACGGCCTCTCACTGGAGTTTTATCGGACGTTTCGTACCATATTGGCTCCGTTATGAACGGAAATTATGTCACCTCTCGTGCAGATCGCAGTTGGTTTCCTCGATGGTATCCTCATTCCCATCCGCAAGCCTAGGGGTGCCTCGCTGATATGTGATACCGCTCCTTAAGTTGCTCAGCAGTGAGATAAAGATGTTCAACTACCTGTTGGCTGCACATTTGAACGAACGGCCCAGTAATGGGTTTACCCTGATCACACTTCTTTGGTAAATGCTAATAACATCCTCACCTTGTTCCACCGTTCGCTGCGTCAAGGCTGCCTTTCCTCTCTGCACTGTTCGCCGTGGACCCATTTCTCTGATGGTCATGTATTCAGCGGCACTTCCTGTGCAGCTGAGGTATAGGAGTCATTGGCATGGGTTACCACCTAAGGTCAAACTCGTGGTAGCTGCCTTAACGTCGAAAATCGTGAGTGATGGCTACAGTTGTGGGGTTCCTATGGACAGCGCTGGTCGATTGCGTGTCGTTACTAGTATCGGATGCTTAGGACTTGGTTTCACAAGTGATCTGTGGTGCGCGATTGCCCTCGATTGCCTGTTCCCATGTCCCAACTACGAGCTAGGATTCTAGATCATCGTTTAGGAGCCCCTGATCTTCTGCAGCGTTCACAATTCGTGAATGTCACTTAGCTTCACAATACCCCATGTGTCACAGACATTTGCTGTTCCGCCGACTATAGTCCTGCGCATTCAAGCGGCATTGGGTTCATACGTTTTCCAATACTTCCTGTTCAAGGTATGGCACGAGACCATAATCCTCCTGTGGCGCAGTGGCGACGTAGGTCTGTATAGTGTGCCTGACAGAGCGAGAGCCCATTTGGTCAGCTCTCACATGACGCCGTAGCGCTTTTGTAATACACGCCTTATCAGCCTGTTGGTGGAAGCCCTTGCACCACACACTCTCTGTCTGAACCAACACACTGTCTGAAGCAACTTTTTCCTCGAACTACGTCCGTGCTGCGATGCTGCCAACGAGCTTGACATCCACAAAGGCGATCTGTGGCTCCTTTCGGCCGAACAGGTCACCGAATGCAGTTGAGGGCAAACATCGCCACGTCGACAGTCGTGCTGTTTGGCGATCGGTTTACGCTCCTCATCTTGATACTAAAATATAATCTGCATGATGCCTTTTGTCAATGGGAAGCAAGTATGACAGTCAAGGGATTCATCTCACAGACACCTCGCGTGTGTCGCCAGTGACGTTTTGGACACGGACTAGCATCGCCTGGAGTGCTGATCGGCGGAAGGTTTTTAGTTCTTGGTGTGACAGATGTTGACCCTAGTTACCCATAAGACTCCTCGTCAGATACCTAATCATCTACATTTCCGGACGCAAGATACTTCCCGCAAGTGAAGATGAATTCTGTAAAGTGGATTTGTGGAGACGTAGTTCAGTGATTGTTTGCTGTTGGGAAGAAAAATATCCTTGACTTTTGGTGCTTCATTAATGAACTCAATTGTGCCTTTGTCCGCAGAGCCAAATACAGGCAATTTTTCTCCAATTTCCTTTGTAGTGTCTTTCTTAACCCATCGCAGAGTTAAGGTGTTGCTGAAACGTGGAGTTGATCCTTTTCCACATCTAGAACCGGTTTTTCTCTGTTCATCGGAATGTTCTTTCCGCAGAGCTATCCGTCGAGTCTCACAGAATGCAACTTACCGCTCTCTCCTCCTCGTAACGCCGGCTATCTAGCATTCTTGGTGCTAATGATTAACAAAGGTAGGTAAATAAATAAATCAGTTCACCAACTGTGTGTATTTTTTCGACTGGACTTTTATCAAAACATATTGAACCGTGGAAAAATTTTTTTGTTTTGAAGAGCGCGCCGCAGCGCATTGTATGAAGCAGTCGCTCTCCGTTTCTGGCGGTGGCGCTGCTGTGGCAATCGCAGCTTCGGTGTCTCCCTCTGGTGGAAAGGGGGAAAGGTTGCCTGGTCACGTGGATTTAAGGGGAGTTATAAGCTCACCAGTGGCAGTTGGTCAGTCGGAGTGAGTCTGGGTAGGTCACTCGTCACAAGTTGCTGGTCTGTCTCTCGATCGCATGTGTGCGGCAGTTAGTGTCTGTCTGTACTTCGGAATGCTAGTATGTCTGTCGTCTGGATCAAACATTAAAGCCGGCAAAATGAGGGTCTTGCCACTCCGCAAGTAACAGAACTCAGCTAGTGGTCGTCCAGTCGGGGCTGAGTTCCTGCATCTGAGTCTGCGCGTTAGGCCGCCAGTATGTTCGAGTTGCTCGGGCAACGATCATTGGCGGTTGGACCGATAGGTTGGTCGGTCGCGCACAGAGGCAAAAGATGACTGGTCCGCCTTGAGCGTCAGCGCATGTGAGGTCGCCACTTGAGTCCAGAGGGGCGCGCCGTATAGCGAGAGATAGTGGCTTCGCGGCCGACACGAGAGCAGCAGGAGTCAACCCACGACATCGGTCTGGCCGGTGCGAGCGGTGACGCCGTGAGACGGGAGATCGGCGAGCCTTCCTGCGTCCGTTGAAGCGGCTGGCAGCGGACGGTTCGGGAGAGCGTTGGGGGTGCTGCACCAGGTCTTCACCAGAAATTGCAGTTTATTAGAAGTTGAGTGATTTTTAGATATGTTGTTTTATTTACTTGTTAAATTGTACTTCTTTTCTTGGTGATGCCACCAGCCGCTTTGATTTGGGGTCGTCCCACCATTCTTCTCCGTTTGCCCACCCACGGGAAGGTGGTTATTTATGAATTAGGTGGTCCGTTTTTCTCTTGTGGAGTAGGTGCGGGTTAGAGCAATCCGCGGTTCAGGTTGTTCAGTTAAATCCCTGTCAATCTTCCATACGTTAATAGCTCCCTGTGTCATGTTTATCGGATTTGGTGTTAACGAATTTATTGCTTGAAGTGTAATGACCGAATTCCCGAAATATATTTTTATCTGCCGGCCGCGGTGGTCTCGCGGTTCTAGGCGCGCAGTCCGGAACCGTGCGATTGCTACGGTCGCAGGTTCGAATCCTGCCTCAGGCATGGATGTGTGTGATGTACTTAGGTTAGTTAGGTTTAGGTAGTTCTAAGTTCTAGGGGACTGATGACCACAGCAGTTGAGTCCCATAGTGCTCAGAGCCATTTGAACCATTTTTATTTTTATCTTGCCTATCATCTTGAGAGGTGGTATATGTGTAATGTAGAGCATGTTTGGCTAAGCTTGCATAATTTGCGTAAGACTGCATTTCATGGGTTTTTATTAAAAATGACTATTTTAGTATATAGAGTTGCCACCCTTCCATCGTAAGAGTTTTTTTAAAAATCAAGTGGCACTTTCTGTGGCAAGTTAATCTTTTAATGTTAGTGTTTTGTACCATTTCCATCCCTCCTACGGGGTGCATAGTTTATGTGCTTATGTGAGTTGTTAAAATTTTTAGTTTAAAGTAATCTGGTGTGTTGCAGATTTGCACCAGTGTAGTCTTTCACAGGTTGTTGTGAGCGGTCGTGTAAAAAGGGAGCGGAAGGTTCTCAGCCTGAAAGCTCATACTGTCAAAATTTGTTCTTTCTGCCTCTTAATAAATTGTAACTTAATATTTAGAGGGTGCTTTCTGATTATAATTTTAAATCAGTATCTAAAAAAAAATGTCTTTAGGAATAAAATTTCCATTTGTTGAAAGAAGTTTGATTTGTTTTCGTCAGTTACCCACTGGCAACAACTTCCACGCTCACATACTGTGATTAAATGTGTTAATGTTCTTGATGAATCGCTAGTAAATAAAATAAATTCTCAAGAAAATGTTTTGAAAGTAAATTCACGGTTCACATATATACGTGGGGAGTAATTTTTATGCTTTCAGTTCCAGACTGCTGAGACTGCTGAAATCGGTCATCTTGGAGTAATAAAAGTATCTGCACTTCGGTAGTGGCGTATGAAGCGTGTTCACTACGTTTCAGATATTTTCAGTCTAACATAGTTTTCAAAGAGGTAGTGTTGCAGCTTGAATTCGTGAATGCGGATTTAGTTGTGGGAGACAGACAAATCTACAGCAAAGTCGTGCTGCTTCAGAGACGCAGCCAGACTCTCATGAAAAGAGACGTAAGGAGAACACTACATTTGGTAACTAGAAAGATGGCGGTAGGGTCGTCGTACTATCTTTCCTCTTTCTCGAGGTGAGCAGACGAGAAACAGAAATTCTGTTGACCGCTGCACGAAGTCCCCGGCAGGTGGGCCGCTGCGAGCGCAGCAGGTGCCGGCGATCGCTCCACGGGGGCGATTTATTGCCAATCTAAATTATGGGCCGAGCGGCACCTTCGTCCGCTCATCGCCCGCTGGACGCGGCGATAACCAGGTTGGCAGTGCGGAGGCCACGGCCGGCCCAACCCAATTTGCGCCCGGGGGTGGCAGCTGCGGTGGGGGTTGTTGGGGGCGGAGCCGGCACGGTCGGCGGCGGCTGCAACGCTATCGATGAAACTCGCGTCGCACTGCGCCGTTACTACTACCGGTAGCCGAATTCATTTCTGTTTCGGTCTTCCCGCTCTATCCCCGTTTTCCTTTTTGTGTCGCTGCTGTTTTTTCGCTCTGCACTGCTCAACGTGTTTTGCGGGGATGCGTGCTGCGCCGTAACAACTCTCGCTAACCCCTCTCGCCCCTCCACCGCCCTCCAATCCCCGCCCCCTCCCTACAGCAGCAACGCGCCTCTTGCTTCACAGTTATCGCAGCGACCGGAGTGAAATTTTATGTTGGCCGCACCGCAAATAAAATACGGTCGGCTAGCCCGCGTTGCGGGTGCAGCCTTTATGGATTTGCGCTGCCGCTGTGTACGCGTGTTCCTGCGTTTGATCAGGAATGCGCGCGCGTGGCTCGTCGGCCAGCGTACGCGCGGCGCCGTGAAACGGTTTCATCGCGAGCGCGCATTCGCACCGAGCCATCCACTTTATCTGGACCTGCTGGACGGTACTCACACAGCACCGTGCCCCGCCCTGGATTCGTGCTGCACAGTTGTCTGCTACAGCGGCACTTGTAATCTCGGAACGATTTAACTCTTCTGTCGAACAGAATAATTGGAAGTGAGATAAGTGGGAGCTGCCACAGACGGTAGAAGCAATATGCCACTATTTCTCACGGAGAACGTGCTCTGAAACAGAGTGGATTTAGCAGCAGCATCTCTTACTCGCTGAAAGTACCAGTGGCGTAAGTTCGTTCGTGACAACGAACATAGTGCAGAACATTTTCGGTTTATATGTTCGACAGCCGACGATTATTGCTATGTGGTGCAGAGCCACACGTCAACCGGAAAAGTAACATAAAAGTCATAAAGAAGACAACGTGGTGGAAAATAATCACTTTAGAATGCACGTCACCTCATCCAAACTACTGTCCGTTTTAGAAGTTATCAAAACATTGTAAACTGAAAACCAAAAATCAGTGCTGGGAAAATTAGTATCACACACACCATTGTAAATATCGGTCTCGGAAGTGAGTGGTCAACGAGGACACGGGTTCGATTACCGACATCGCCAGGAGTTTTGCCTTTCTAAGAGACTTATACGGGGAGCGCTCAGACTCTTGATGCCACTTGAGGACATACTTGACCAGGCTGCTCCCTCGAAAACGGCTGGGAGTGCGGTGTATTGCCCCCACCATTCTGTCCCGTTGCCACATGACGCCAGTTGCTGCTAGATGGCACTGCTGTCTGTCTGCCTGATTAGCCCGTCGTGTGGCCAGAAGGGCGGTTCTTCGGTCACAGGTAATAACTGGACAGATATGATTAATATTAGTTACTTCATAATGGAGAATTCTACCGTTAGCCGATGCTCAGCTCGACAGTTCAGTTACTAGGAGTATTGTGAAGCTGACTGATGACATTCGCTGACTGATGATATTCTGCCATGAAACGAAAGCTTGTCTTTCCCTTCAGAGGTAAAATCATATTCGCAGCTCTCGTAGTTCGGCGCGAAGGTGCAAAAGCTTAGAGCTTTACATTACGTTCGCGTATACGGAAGTAACTTCATCCGAGACCAATATTCGTCGTAATAGCATGCAAGCGGAGTACAAAAAACAGTTTGTTTGTTCTAAAAAACTTTTTTCTGATTTGATATCTAGTATGTGAATTCGGTAGCAACGAATAATGACTACTGGGAGTGGTCCCTTGTGAATCATACTCATTCAGCATCAGTACCAGACACTATAAATGACGGTAAACAAAATTAATTATGCGATATTTTACAAGAATGTTGAAGTTGCTTCCTATGATTTCATATAATAATACCACTGCGGAGACAACGGAACAGAAAGAGAGATTACTTGTTTGTGTCTTCTGCTACATGTCACTTCATTTGTTTTATGTTTAGTTTAACATATTGCAACCCGTTTCGAGTATGTTGTCATCCTCAGGCGCTTTTTCGAACAGAAAATTTGTAACTTAAAAGTAAAATGCCTTAGAGTACATTAGCGCCGTGCTTCTTGTTTGTTGTTCATTGATGATGTCGCTGTTGAAATATTTGGAGGGAGGGGGAAGAGGTTAGTCAGAAATTGATGTCCAATGATGTTTTCTCCTGGTATGGAACTCTGTCTCGTTATTATTATAATTGACACCACAGCCTGTGTGGGATGCAGATAGTTTTTCGTCAGTTATTAGGTGTGAAATCGTGTGATATACTTTTTATTTGACAGTTGTTTATTTACGATTTTGGTGACCAAAAGCTTCGTTTTCATCATCTGTAAACTGTTGCAGATACGTATGTTTTTGGATAGGTTCCGCCTTTGGCAAAGTAATTGGTTCAAATGGCTCTGAGCACTATGGGACTTAACTTCTGAGGTCATCAGTCCCCTAGAACTTAGAACTACTTTAACCTAACTAACCTAAGGACATCACACACATCCATGCCCGAGGCAGGATTCGAACCTGCGACCGTAGTGATCGCGCGGTTCCAGACTGCAGCGCCTAGAAACGCTTGGCCACCCCGGCCGGCCATCTTAAAGTAGATAACTTGTTTAAGCCACAATTACTATTTTACATTTGTTAATTATATGTCTGAAATTAATTAATTCTCTCTCTCTCTCTCTCTCTCTGTGTGTGTGTGTGTGTCTATTTAAATTACGTTTCACTTACATTTTCTTTTTCCTCATCTTCTGAGGGAAAAGAAAACGTAAGTGAATCAAAATGTAAATAGACACACACACACAGAATTAATTAATTTCAGGCATATAAATAATAATTTTCAAATAGTAATTTTGCTTAAACAATTTATCTACTTTGAGGTGTGAGTGGTTGCAGATGACAAACTGTGGAACAAAATAGTCACTGTAGAAACACAATACATAAAAAAAACCACACCATCAGGTAAAAAGGTATGAATTCATAATTTTATTTGTGTTTTCAAATATCTGTAATTACCATTTAAAAACTAATAGTTACTTGCATACAAATGGTAAGAACATTCTTTATCTATAACAGCCATAAAATAAAAGCCCACTGAAGCTGCTGCAACTGCAGTGAAACATGTTTGGGTTAAAAAGCAAACTTGTGTTTTGTAAAGACGGAAGCTATTCAAAAACACACGTATTGTTAAAGCAAACACGGAAAAAAAGCTTCAAGCTCAGGATGACTGTTGGAGATGTCGTGAAACATTAAAGTACTACACTCTTTATTTTGGCACTCTTTTTGGACGTAATTCACCGTACAAATGTCTACATACATATGAACAGTATACAATTAATTTAATATGGGGGCCTTGTACAGTGTGAATGAGTATCGAATAACGCATTTTACATCGGTATTCGCGATACTGAAAGTCAGATAAGAGTTCGTTTCACACTGGCACATCTTAAATCCATAACATTAGAACGCAATCGAGGCTACTGACGAATTTTGAGTTCCTGAAGTCGGTTATTTCAATAAGAATATTATCTCCATACTCTGTATTACGATTGAATATTTCCATTACTTCCAGGATATCCATTCTTCTGCTTTCTTCGATTTTGTGAAAACTATCGAGATTGTGTTCGACTTTGCTCAAAACACATTGCAATATGTTAATTTAAACAAAAAACACACAAATGTTACATGTGGCAAAAAATACAGATAAGTAGTTATCTCACGGTTCCCAAAATTGGCCACAAGTAATTAGAAATACAGGTGTTGGCAGTCGTCATGACGACATTGAGTCACAATCTATCAGGATTGTCGGTGACGAGTATTTATTTAGGCGTATTTCAGCGCTCATATCATGGGAAGTGACACAGAGATTAAGTAACTGGTCCCTTATTCAGAAGGAGCAACATCAAAATCAACGTCCGGCCTGTTTCATTGCTCCACTCCGTCAGTGATAATTGCAAGAACGGTTTGCTCCAGAAGGCACGTTCCGTCATCAACATAATCCTTGCCTATCTAGCACGAGCCTGTGCTCCGTTTCTGAGATCTCGCTGTTAATAGGAAATTATTACCTAAACTAATTTTGTCTGAGCAAAAGCTGCTTGGTTGTGAAACGATTCTATGTAAACACAACCGGCTGCTAAGCACTCGCCAGCTCACCGCTCTCTGGCAAGCCTTGGGCCATGTAGCGACGGTCCTTTCCGCTAATCCTTAAAACGAGCCAAAGAAAACGGTTCAGTGAGGTGAAGAGTAGGACCGATACTTCTCTTACGACCAGTCTACGGAGCTTTCAGGACCTAAGGAGAAGTCACCCCAGCGTCCGCGGCCGGGATCAATGTCGTCTTAGCGAAACGTGGCGCGCGGTGCAACTTACACGCCGTACCAATCCGCAGTCTTTCTCTGAACCGCTTACAGGAGGATCCGGACTGATTACCTGCACTGCTTCAAATTTACTGTCAGTCTGAATACAGATCGCCAGTGTCGTACTGACTGGTGAGCAGGGTTAAAATTGTTACTACGGCTTTTTTGTAGTCAATCGGTGTAATAATCCAACTGCTTTCAGAACGCTCTCAAATAAATTTACGTACATATTCTGAAAACCACCATACAGCGCATAGCGTAGGATACCTTGTACCACTACATAATGATTTCATTTCCTGTCCGCTCAGAAGTGCGTTGTCTCACACTGAAGCGCGTTCAAATACAGATACATGTAAACAGGTAGAATACGGCGCAGCGGTCAGCTACGCCTATATACGACAACAAGTATTTGGCGCAGTTGTAAGATCGGTTACTGCTGCTACAATGGTAGGTTATCAAGATTTAAGTGAGTTTCAACGTAGTGTTATAGTGGCGCATCAGCGATGGGTCACAGCATCTCCGAGGTAGCGATGAAGTAAAGATTTTCGCGTATGACTATTTCATAACTGCAGCGTGAATACCAGTAATCCGGTAAAACATCAAATCTCCGACATCGCTGCAGCCGGAGAAATATCCTGCAAGACTGGGACCAACGACGACTGAAGAGAAATGTTCAACGTGACAGAAGTGCAACCCTTCCTCAAATTGCTGCAGATTTCATTGTTGGGCCATCAACAAGTATCAGCTTGCGAACCTTTCGACGAAACATCATCGATATGGCTTTCTGGAACCTAAGGCCCACTAGTGTACTCTAGATGACTGAACGACACAAAGATTTATACCTCGCTAGGATCTGTCAACACCGACATTGGACTGATGATGACTCCAGATATGTTGCCGGTGGGACGAGTCTAATGAAATTATATATAACGGATGGGCCTGTATGAGTATGGAGACAACCACACGAATCCATGGATCCTGCAAGTCAGTAGGGGACTGCTGAAGCTGGTGGAGGCTCTGTAAAGGTTTGGAGCCTGTGCATTTTTAGTGATGTGGGGCTGCTGATACATCTAAATACGCCTCAGACAGGTGACGAGTAAGTAAGCATCCTGTCTGTTCAGCTGGATCCATTCATGTCGATTGTGCATTCCAACGGACTTGGACAATGTCAACAGGACAATACTGCACCACACACGTCCAGAATTGCTACAGAGTGGCTCCAGCAACACTCTTCTGAGTTTAAACCCTTACGCTAGCCACCAAACATTCCAGACATCTCTTACGGATTTGTGGACAGCCCTGCAGAACTCATGGCGTCAGTTCCCTCTAGCACTAATGCAGACATTAGTCGAGTTTATGCTCTGCGTGCTCGCTGGGACCCTTCACGATATTGTGCAGGTGTACCAGTTTCTTTGGCTCTTCAATGTGTCTTGCCATCATGGTCCTTCTTCGAAAGGTATGTTCGTGGCAGAACAATCGTTCTGCAGTCAGTCGCGAACACTTACATTCCCCGTATGCGTTCAGTTTAACATAAATGAAGCGTAACTGGTTCTTTTTGCTTTGTATTGTGACAAATATTTTGAATCAATTTCAAAGATAGCAACAGAGGAAACTGTAAATGCTTTTTATGTAGGCTCTCTCATGGTTTTGAGAATACCGAATTTATTCTGTTGTGTACAGTAAATAGAATATTAACGATAATTAATGTAGGGCTTTCACATGAAAGCTCCAGATTTTTTATGAACATATAAATGAAAGGATAAATGCAACAAATGCATCATTATTTAACTTCTTAGTGTCCAAGTTCGCAGTTATGTAGTATTTTGTAAGGTAGTCTAAAATGAATCAAATGGCTGTAAGCACTATGGGACTTGTGACTACGAAGGCTTTCCCGGCGCACACGGACCGTTACCTGCATGCTTCCAGCTGTCATCCATCGTTCCAGCGTACGGGGGTCCTGCGGACGTAGGCGAGAAGAGCTTATGCCATTTCAGATGGAGAAAGCTTGACACAAGAATTGGACCATCTTAAGGTTGTGTTCAAGCAGAGTGGCTATACAGATAAACAAATCCGTCGTGCTTTCCAGTTTGGACTTCGCCTGAACCACCAGAAGATATCTGCAAATCGGTGGCTTTTCTGCCTTATGCTGGAAGCATTTCCTCGAAGATAGGAAGGATTCTGAAAAGTTATCATATCAAAAGTATTTTTCGTCCGCCAGCCAAGTTTAGAACGCTTCTTGGCTCTGTTAAGAATGACTTGGGTTTGAGGAAGCCCGGTGTGTACAAGATCCCTTGCCATTGGTCAGACAATCCGGACCATTCAGGAGCGATGTGTTGAGCATCAGCGGCACACAAGGCTGCTTCAACCTGAGAAGTCTGCAGTGGCGGAACACTGTCTCACCGAGGGACACAGAATGCTATATGAGAAGACACAAATGGTTACCCCTGTATCTCGCTATTGGGAATGTGTCTTAAAAGGATCCATAGAGATTTGTTTATCTGACAATCTTATTAATAGAGACAAGAGTTATCTTTTAAGTAAGACTAGGGATCCGGTGTTATCTGACATTAAAAAACAACGGCCAATTGCGCAACGCTACGCGCTGTTAACATCCAGCTGCCCAACACTACAATGGCGAGTATTACAACAATGTCAACCACCCACTGACTGCACACGGCAGAGCCAGTGATTTTCATACAGAGCACTACGTGGCGTTACCAATAAAAAAAACCTAAACAACCTACTTTCAAGATCACTGTCAATTTAAACCGCTCTCGCTCAGTAAGTCTCATGTTTCCTCACAGAAATCGGAAAACTGCCGAGCCCTTCTCACCTACGCACCGGAGGCCCGTTGGGCTCTTCAGTTTTCCATAGCTTTATTGATCACTGAAGATCATTCACTCCAGATATCATACAAGAGACACTTTCCAAACTCCAGCTCCGTGCCACTGGGCTCGCATTTCCCGTCCTGCATCGCGAGGGCTGTCGCCTAGGAACACAATTCCTCAATCTCTCAAAACTGCTCCACGAAATTATTTTAGCATTCAGACTTGTCAGTCAGCCCACCGACAGAGCGAACTGTAGCCACTTGAGTTTGCCATCTCCTGCTAATGCTTAACTCACATGTTGTAAAGCACTGCTTCTAAGTACATTCAGAATTTCCTTTCCCAAAGAAACACCAGCTATCATGTGGAAATCCTTTCACTCTGGAAACGGCATGTTGAACCAACACTATCGTACATTTAGCAGGATTAAAGGTTGTCCGACCCATTATCTCCACGATTCGGAATACTCCTCGTCTTCCGGAAATGTGAAAACCGTTACTGGCGTTAAAGGTAGTGATCAGCACTAGTCGACTAGCCAAGAAGTAATATGTTACAAATTGCTGTAAAAGTAGCTACGTGACTGTATAAACACTCATTTATTCAACGTGTACTAAAAATTAACTTATAAAGAAGTTTGTTGGCCTGTAAGATTTATACCTTAGCGGTGGCCATTTCAGTGAACTGCTGACAATGTAAAACTGGCTGTAAATGGGAGCGCTCGTCACATTCGTATAAAATGGCGCAATAGGTCCAATGTAGTTCCTACCACACGGATTTAGTTGATTAAGGCTTTCCTGGTTTTGCTACTAGTAGCTAATTTCGACCCTTCGACTTCGTCAAGCTACATCACATAAAATCTATTATACTTCCAAACACAGTGTAAGGAAAAAGCAACACGTGATTGTGTCCCTCATAACAGTTTCTCATAACTGTAGTAGGTGGCAGATGTCATGGAACAGAGATATGCACATATTCAGATGGTGGTAGTATCACGTACGAAATTATGAAAGGGCAGTACATTGGCGTAGCTGTCATTCGTACTCATGTGGTTCATGTGAAAATGTTTCCGACATCATTATGGTTGGACGAGGGGGTGGCTGTTGGAGCTAGACGCATTGGACATTACACTTCGGAAATCTTTAGGAAATGCAATATTCAAAGAACCACAGTGTCAAGAGTGTGACGAGAACACCAGATTTCAGGTATTGTCTCTCATCACGGACAACGCAGTTGCCGACGGCCTTCACTTAACGACCAAGAGCAGTGGCGTTTGCATAGAGTTGTCAGTGCTAACATACAAGCAATACTTCGCGAAATAACTGCAGAAATATACGCTAGACGTAAGATGAATGTATCCATTAGGATAGTGCCGCGGAATTTGGCGTTAATGGGCTATGAGAGTGGATGATCGACGCGAGTGCCTTTGCTAACAGCACGATATCGTTTGCTACGATATTGACCATAATATCGCTTGGACCCTACACGGCTGGAAAACCGTGGCCTCGCCAGATGAGTCCCGATTTCTCTTGGTAAGAGCTAATGGCAGGATTCGAGTGTGGCACACACCCCGCGAAGTCTTGGACTCACGTTGTCAACGAGAAACTGTGCAAGCGGGTTGTGGCTCCATAATGGAGTGGTATGTGTTTACTTGGAATGTACTAGGTGCAAGTGATGCGATCTTTGACTATAAATGATTATATATGACTACTTACAGACCGCTTGCAGCCATTCACGGACTTTGTGTTCTTATGGGTGACAACGCGCCACGTCACCGGACCACAACTGTTCGCGATTTGGCTCCTCAGATCGCCCAACATGAATTCCATCGACCAATTATGGGACATAAACAATAGGTCAGTTCGTACACAAAATCCTGCACCGGCAATATCTTCCAATTAAGGACGGCTATAAGGGCAGTATGATGGAATATTTTTGCAGGGAATTTCCAAACACTTGTTGAGGCCGTGCCACATCGATATGCCGCATTACGTTGGACAAAAGGAGGTCCGAGACAATATTGGGAGGTATCCATGACTTTTGTAACCTTAGTGTATGTATGGACACCTTCA
Organism: Schistocerca gregaria; assembly: GCF_023897955.1. NCBI lineage: Eukaryota > Metazoa > Arthropoda > Insecta > Orthoptera > Acrididae > Schistocerca > Schistocerca gregaria. The sequence goes on from NC_064923.1 coordinate 509,392,994, forward strand.
AAGCCGCGCGGGATTAGCCGAGCGGTCTCAGGCGCTGCAGTCATGGTCTGTGTGGCTGGTCCCGGCGGAGGTTCGAGTCTTCCATCGGGCACTGGTGTGTGTGTTTGTCCTTAGGATAATTTCGGTTAAATAGTGTGTAAGCTTAGGGACTGATAACCTTAGCAGTTAAGTTCCATAACATTTCACACACATTTGAACATTTGAACGCCTTCAAACATTGCGTAGATAGAAACTAGAGCAATACAATACTTCAAATAATTATCAAATTACAGATAAAGGCTCTGAAATATTCCAAGAATGTTCTGCACAGCCCGGGGCCACATCATTATGCTCACGGGCACATTGGCGCTAGACGAAAGTTTTACTTATGCCAACAGCTGAATGCTACAGTTAAAAAATGGTCTTTATTGAAATATTAAATGGAGTTCAGCTTAAAGTATGCATTTTGAGTTAAGTTACGCTGGTTTCAGTCGCAGGAACACACGCATTATTTCAGGCTGGAGTGGCGCAAGGAAATGGTTTTTGCTTTTGCTTCTGTATTCCTCCGCGTACTTCACATAACCACGCGGTTTTGGTACGGATGAAAGTAACCGATGGATGTAAGCGTTTGCATGTACACTTTTGGACAAAAACTCACTCCAAATTAAACAACTGGATTTTTTCCAGAAGAGTCCGAAATGATCAAAGGGGATAGCAAATTGACCATAGTGAGGTATAGTTTTGCAGAAAAGTGTTTATATGTGTAAAAGCAATCAGAGTAATTAAAAAATTAAATTAGGGAAATGAGAGGAAGTTTTTGTCCGGGTTTTCGTAGTCAAACGAAGGGTGGGAAACGGAGAAATGATATATCACATTGCTGGGAGGACAGAAATTGTCTGCCAAAGCAGCATTCGAACCTTGGATATTTATGTATCGTGGACAAGTTCTACACTGACTCTTCTTTTATCCTCTCAGTTTAGATCTGTTTCTTCGGTGTTTTTTGTCAATGGTTCTGTATGGATGGTGGGTGACATCGTCCAGATTACAATGGTGGGCACTTCTCCCACTTTTTTTTATTAGGGGGTGTGACCAGTCTCCTGGCAGAAATGCTGAGCTACTGTACCACCATAGCGACTGAGCTATCCAAGCACGAATTTGGACCTAAACTTAGGGCTTTACTCAAGTCCTACATTCCATCATTCACAGTTGTTTTGCGTACCTTCCGGGATTAACACTCCAGATAGAAACAATGGAAATCTGGAAGATAGAAGAAGAAGCAGTGACGGAAGTTGTGCTGTGGAAGCAGGTGGTGAGACAAGCTTGCGTTACTCAGTCGGAAGAGCACTTTTTCGCCAAAGGAAAAGGCCATAGGTTCGTGTCCTGGAGCGACAAACAGTTTACATGCGCCGGGAAGTTTCAAATCAGTGCACACTCCCCTGCGCAACGAAAATTCATTCTGAAGAAGATTTAAATGCCTGAAAGAAATCTGGGCAATGAATAAAAAACACGAGGCAAATACCCTCTATTGTTTTTATAATTCTAAGCTATGCTTTGGACTTTAAAGTCTCTGCCGACAACCCATTTGCTTTTTCACTATCTATATACTCCTCCAAAGGAAAATTACCGATAGTTTTTTAAATAAAGTACATTCAGTGCTTTCTGAACAAAAGATTAAAATAAAAAAAATAAAAAATATTTGAAGATATAACAGTGAATCTTTTTGCGAAATGATATTTCTATAATTAATAAATAAAATAAATTAGCGATAAATTTCACCTGCCTCACTGGTTGAGAATTTAAAGTTCAATGTTTGATTTTTCTAAAACTAAGAAATGAAATTAGATATATATTTCACATGTCTCATAGGCTGGGAATTTAAAGTTGAATGTTTAACTTAGAATCAAAGAATTTTAAAGGGAACTAGAGGATGTTTGTCACGTGCATTATGTAGACGTGCAGTCTGAATGGCTTCGGCATATTTCTATTATCTATGCCCAAAGTTGTAGAAGAGTTCAAACAATTTTTCAGTCTCCAAGACTTTTCAGTAGATAATCCATCATGCATAAGTGGCTCTTCAAGTATTGTCTCCTTTACAAATGCTGTCGACATAACCATTCTTGCTCCCTCGCTAGTACCGGTAAAAAAAAAAGAATTACAAACTATAGAACAAATTCGAACCGTAAATCACAGAGCAGCTTTAATAGAACTGTAAATTCTACTTGGTGCTCTTTCGGCGCAACTAGCGTATGAGCTTTCCTTGCTTGTGATTTAAATGTTTAAATACTTGATTTTGCAAAGCAATCTCAACTAGATAATTGCTTCAGTGATCGAAGAACTTGTATATTTTGTCGACTTATATTATTTCTTAGTTTCAGACAAATAATATCGCAAAATGTCTGACTGTTTTTAATGAAACTGTTTTTACTCCTGCAGTAACATTCATTTCGGTCACAACGAGGTGTATATTGTGTTGCTCGTTTTCTAGATGCTTGCAGCTATCTGGCTTTGTCACTGGATTTATTGCCTTGTGGAGGGAAAATAAATCACATCCAAACTTTCATTAGTAAATCCAGGAAATTTTGTTTGATTAGATACTAATCTTTGCATTATTATTAAAGCGGTAACTTTTTTCGAGCACCTTGTTGACAAAACGGACATATCAGAGAGTTACTATAAAACCCTGATCTCATGTTTCATACTGGATACAGTAACAGGGTAAAGGCAATGTTCCTGCACGGTTGGTAGCCTCCGTCTTGACCTACAGTGTATCCACTGTAAAGGTCCCCCTAGTACCATGAAAGATATATACTGACGACTTAACGCTTGCCCTATCATCCTGTTGTTTCTTCCAGTCAGCGTTATCCTAATGTCATTTTCTTCGCTGATTCTGCCGACAACCACCTCGTCACTTCCAGCCAACATAATTTTCCAACGTCCTTCTGTAATACCACCACTTACACGCTATGGTTCTCTTCTGTTCCTGTTTCCCACAATCCATAATTCGCTACAGTTCAATAGTGTGCTCCAATCGTACATTCTGAGATACTTCTTTTACGAACTAAGACTCATATATAATACTTGATACAAGAATTTTGAAAGAAATGTGGCGGGAAGGATTGATTCATTATATCGTATACTAGGGGCGTCCAATATGTTCCGGTCGGTGTTGCCGTGTGGTTCTAGGCGCTTCAGTTTGGAACCGCGTGACCGCTACGGTCGCTGGTTCGAATCCTGCCTCGGGCATGGATGTGTGTGATGTCCTTAGGTTAGTTAGGTTTAAGTATTTCTAAGTTCTAGGGGACTGATGACCACAGATGTTACGTTCCATAGTACTCAGAGCCATTTGAACCATTTTTTCTTATTTTACAAAAATCTTACATCAATGTATCACGTTGATATAATTTTATTCACATTGCAGAATGCTTCTGTTACTTTTATACGTAATCACCCTGTTTTTCCAAGCATTTTGGGCAACGTGACGGTCGGATCCTGTGCTCGTAAACAGCTGTTCATTGTTGATGTTGATTCATCGTCGTCCCGGGACTTTTGTCTCGCAATGTTCTCTTCCATCGTGACAATGATCGGTCTCATAAAGCTCGAATGACTCAGGCAGTTCTCGGGAGAATAAACTGGGAAGTCTTCCTGCACCCTCCATAGACACCAGATCTTTACCCAGGTGATTTTCATATATTCCTCCAACTCAAACATCGTCGTGCTGGTAAGCAGTTCAACATGGATTATATAGTTAGTGTCCAGTGAAGAGCTGGTTACGAGCACAAGTCTCGATCTCGTACGACACTGGTCTGCAAAAAAATGTGTGACGATACCAAATTTGCTTGAAAAAAATTGGTGATTATGTAGAAAAGTTATACAAGCATTGTATAATGACAATAAAAATATTTCAACATTATAAACTGGGTGTAATTTTTTTTATATAAAATAGGGAAAATTACTTATCGGACGACCCTCGTAGAAAAAGTAAAACAACGTTTGCTGAAATTAAAAGCTAGGGCATCAATTTTAAGAAACCAAGAAAATTCCACTCTTAAGCACACATGAGAGATCAGATAGGTGCAAAGAATACATTGAAGGGACCCAGAATTAGAGTTTAATAAGGCTTTGCAACACTTGTGCTCAAATAAAGCAGAACCAACAGATACCATTCCCTTGGATTCCTGAAAGTATCTGAGCAAGAGGCAACAAACTGACTATTTACATTAATATGTGGAATGTATAAGTATCGAAACATAGCGTCAGGTATTCGGTAATGTATGATTCACAGAATCCCGCAGATAACAGATGCAGGTAAGTGCACCGATGCAAGACGTATTGCACAAACAGCGTAATGGCTTTTACATCCCAATTTCTGACAAAAATACTACATAAAAGAATCAAAGATAAGTACACTTACGTTGCGACTGAAATCGGGAAAAGACTTAAGAGCAATAGAGAAATGATTATCTTATTTATCAACTTAGAAAATGCCTGCGACGATTTAACATGGTTCAAGACGTTGGAAAACCCGTGGAAATTATGGGTAGGCTGTACGGAAAGATGAAGAACCAAGAGGGAAGAATAAGATTGGAAGATGGGGAACGAAGACCTCAGATTAAGAAGGGTGTAAGACGGGGATGACATTATTCAAACCATTCAGTTTGAACATTGAAGAAACAATGACTGAAATGAAATAGAAGTTCAAGAACGGGATTAGTATTCAGGGTGAAATAATATCAGTTATAAGTTTCGCTGATTGCATTGCTTTCCTCTGAGAAAGCGAGGGATAATTACAGGAAATGTTGAGCTGAATGAACAGTCTAGTGAGTGTAGAATACTGATTGAGAGTAAACCGAAGAAATGCGAAAGTTGGTGGAAGAAGCATTAATCAACTTAGCTATAAATTTGACATCGGAATTCGGGACCAGGTTGTACGTATAGTTACTTGCATAGTCTGGTACAGTGTGTCGAAAACAAGAATGAAGACTGCGGTACTTTGCAGTTACGATATCGCTATGCCATTCCCTACAACAAGCAGCTCCGTTTCCATGACAATACCCTTTCTCAAATACCATAACGACATACTCGGCGTTTGTAAATACATGGGGGTACGCTAAGAGGAGCTTAGATCACAGTCGATAATTTCAGTCGTGTAAACTCAAGCACAATTTCACAACTAAGTTCAAAACATAAAACGTTAATTGAATTATTTGGAGTTCGAGCACCAACATTCCAAATGTAAGCTTGTATCTGTAGCGAGCTGTGCCTCTGTAAGAAATAAAACTAGGTTACATGCTATATTACCATCTCTTACCCACACTCTGAGGCTAAAGAAAAGACATAACGACGCTCCACAAAGGAATTATTCGAATGGGACAGAAATCGATAGATGAGATGTACATGTACACACAAACAGCTGATTGTACATGTACAGACAAACAGCTGATTACAGTTTCAGAAAAACTGCACTGTTTATTCAAGAGAAAGACCTTTACAGATTGATCGCTGCCAATAATGCTCTTAACGTTCTCAACTGGGTTGAGAACGGCGAGATTCCTGGCCAGGGTTTGATTAGTAAATCACGAAGACCAGTAATTGAAACTCTTGCAGTTTGGGGGCGGATATTATCTTCCTGGAACGTAAGCCGAGGATAGCTTGCTACGAAGGGCAACGGGACGGGCGGAAGAGTATCGTCGCCGCTCCGCTGTGCTGTAGGGCTGCAGCAGATGACAACGAAACGATTCCTGCTATGAAATGAAATGGCACTACAGAACATCACTGCTACTTCTCTGGCCGTATAAAGGGCACCGTCAGGTTGTTACTCCACCGCTGTCCGAGGCGTCTCCTGACATTCAGTTCCTCAGTGAAGACAATTATACTCCACTCAATGAGACTGCAGACGGGATGTGCCGGACAACAGTGCAAACGGGCTTGCTGTTATCCAGCGATCAATGGCGTCGGCGCAAAGGGCGGTGTTAGCTTCGCCCCCTTTCCGTTGGATGCGTGTCAATGGTCCTTGTGATCAGTATAGCACCAGTAGCACATCGGATCGACGATAACGATGAATCCATGGCTCTGAGTGCCTCAATGACGATTGCTCGGTTCACGTTCTGTCGTCTCTCTATGTCGACTGTTTCGTTCTTGACGTTGTGTTCGACCATGGTTCACCCATCCCTGCCAGCATCGGCGAATAGTGGCTTCGTTCCTGTTCAAATTTCGAGCATTTCCAATTACTCCATGTGGGTTTTTTGACACGTCCTGCCACAAATACTGACATCTCTGAATATTGTTCACGCACCTGACTGTGAGATATAGTTACTGTCCAACAGATTACACGGTACAAAATTCGCGAAGATATTATACCCTGATATTGCATGTCCGTGTTTACTATGCTTGCTGGGTGACGAATTTGCTCTGCAGCGTTACACATTCATCCATAGGCCGCCATAGTTGCAAAATTTTGCAATTTACGTCGATACCTGAAGAATATAAAATTATGGCCAATTTGCGTAACTCCTCAATGGTACGTCGCTCTTTTGTTTTTTGTTTTAGGTGGTATTTACTGTTCCACCTAAAATGCTCAGTGGACCAGTGGACAATAGAGCACAAATACTTTTCACACCTTATATGCAGTTATGGTCTCGGAAAATACAATTTCGTAGATGGACTTTGGAACTTCGTAGCGAGCAATTTGTAAGAAGCTGGTACCTATAAATTGCGCTGTATGTATGGTTGGGAGGCGCTGCAGTCTGTGACCCGCCCTGTTCACCCCCTACCGCCCCCGTTCCCGCTCCGCCCCTCCCGGATGCGGCTGTAATTAGAGGGGTGGCGGCCGCCAGGGCCCCATTACCGGACAGCGGGCAGCGGCTACTGGCCGGCTCTGCCTCTGCTCCCTTGGGAGACACCAGCGCCTGCGCTGCCCGCCACCCGCAACGCAAATTGATTCAACGCCCAGTCGGTCCGGCGGCGCGACCGCGACACCAGCTCTCCATCTGATGTCAGTCATACGCTCTTCCAGATGCGTCACTACTACTTTCTTGTGCACTTTCTCCACAAGCATATTCAATAGGTACATGCTTATATTAGACCGAATATTAGCAACACCACGAAGACCACATGCAAGAATCGTCAGATTGTTTAATGTTTATTTGTATTATTTATTTATAAGTGCCTAAAGTCCTGCCTTCCGCCATCTATAATGTAATTCAGTTAGAATGTTCACCTAGCTACAGTATGCTGTATTTAAGTGTGGATAATTGTTTACATACTGGTTGGTGAAATTAAATGAAAAATCAAAACGGAATAACAGACTAAAATCCATAAACTATGATACTTAATTTGGTGATCATCTACACTGCCGTCACAGCAAATGACTTACTGGGAGCCACAGATCCTAAACTGGACACCTAAGATTTGGGGGGAGGCGTTCATGAAATTGACCGAAAATGTCCAGTTTCAAATTAGTGTTTACTTATTAGTATAACTCTAGGACAATAAGTTTTTCTAAGTTTCAATGATGAAATTGCATCCAAAGTGCCTAAAAAGTAATTAAAAACGAGATACGATCTTCCTGCCACAACAACTTTTTGAAGCTTTAATCAAATAGTAGCTCGATGAACAACAAATACGTGGATTACTTTCAAGTAGACTTGGATGGGGAACGGCTAGAAGGCTGTGATATACATACATCCTTTGGTTTTGTAGATCATCTGTGACTCTATTTTATGTCTTAGAAATAAAACACAGAATCCAAACGAGTCTCTACATACTCTCACATGGTAACGATGCCCTGAAACGATATTTTCCTCTGCTACAGTTGTCAAAATTGCAACTAACGATGCAGTTCTTATATGAAATGATAGGAAAGTAGGTGGAGGATAAAGATATTTGAAAGAATGTGCCTGATGCCCGGAAATTCCACTCAAGACATATTGACAAAAATAGTTTTACAGTGTCTCTCGGCAGCGGAGAAGTCAGTTGAAGATGTGGTAAAGGAAAGAAGGCAGAAAATAAGAAATCAGAAAAGAAGCTCTGATTGGAAAAGTGACCCTGAGTACACGTCTGCGGCCTTAGGAAGAGATGACGTAAGAAAATCGTTAGGTTGGAATTAAACTGTGTTTCCTCAGAACTAGGATTTTTAAAGGTTATGTACCTTTTCCTCAGAACCTATGAAGGCTAGGTTTATGAGGTATTGTACGTTTCTTTCTAGAAACCCAGTAAATATAGTCTAAAGTAAATTTTCAAATTCTAAGTGTAAGCTGAGGTAAATTATAACGCAAAGTATTTTGAATGAATTTTATATTATACGTACAGAATTATAAACAAAGAAGATTAAAATTCTGCTATTCGAGATATTAAAAAAAAAAGGTCAAGAGAAAAGCTTACTGTATGCAGATAGATGAAACAGTGAATGTCTTGTCTCTTGAATAGTTTCTGAGGGAAAGATTCGTCTACTACATTTTGAAAATAAAATTTTCAAGTTCCATAAAAATATGTATAATCTAAGGAACATAACAGTAGATGTGGTAGTTCCATGTAAAACGTGGTACAAATTTCATAGCCGTAACTTCAAAATTGTGGATTTAGTGCAGCTTTGAAATGTAGGTTTTTCGTGGACATACCTCCTTAAGGAAGTTTTGTTCTTCTGGAAACCACTGTTGCTTTATTCTTCATCAATGACCTACCGTAACGTTACATAGTCTGTAAGTTGCGAATGATGGGGACATTAGGCTAAATATGTAAAACTGGAGTTCCAGGAAACCCATCCTATCACTAAAACGTCTCGAAACCATCGTTAATCAACCCTGAGAAGGACCATAAGTGAGTTAGCGCTGTCGTCCACATTACCAATGGATTCAGCCAATGCGGCTTAATAATCCCTCCGCTTTCCTTCTCGCAGCCTACTCTTGCTGGACGATCCAAGCAATTCACTTACAAATTCTCAAACATGCTGATGCTGCCATAGCTGCAACTTGTCTGTTGCTTCTTATCGTACCCTGTGTTGAACTTAAATCCGGTGCCGCTGAATCCTCGGTGGTATGAACCGTACTCACAGAATTTACTTCAGCGATATGACGTACCTGCCGGTTTTCTATTGCAGTGCCTTTATTTTCTAAGGTTCCTTACAGATACCTTATTTGCTGGTCGGTTCATCCGATGTCATTTGCCTTTATCTCCAACAGTATCACTTAGTGTTCCAATACCTGCAATTTGGGCCCATATACCTTCATAGGAAGGACATGTTAGTATCATACGATCTGATGTGCCAATGACGCATTCACACATATTAATCGGAATGTTCTTAAACTCCTGTAAATATTCGAGGTACGCTCCATGACTTGCTAGGTAGTGAATCATGCCTCTAAATAGAGTTACATGGCTTAGAGGCTTCCCCTTCCTAACGTTTTCTCACCTAAAATTTTCTCAATCTCTTTGTCACTCACTCATTTTTTAATTTTTTAAATTCTTAGATCTGGTTCCGTTGTAACTTCCTGTTCAGAAATTTGTTTCACCTTCAGAAGATTCCGTTTGCGAGGTCAGTAAAGACAACCTCTGTATCCTATGGTAATAAGTACGATGCCACAAGTCTGATATGACTAATAACAGCTCCACCAGTGTTGTCTGAAAGGGTCCTGTGAAACTTAGAAACACATTTCTCTCTGTAAGCCTATTGACTTCAGTGAGGATTGCGCTATGGCAGAGTCTAAGCAGTGGCGATGGCGCCGTTTTCCCAATCTGTGTATACCTTTGATTGCTTTGTGACATATCTTTAATATAGGTGTGTGTGTGTAAAATTTACGTTTCTCATCCATGTCTATACCTAAACACAAGCCTCACGGCAGCACATCTGAGTTCCTGCAGTGCTTAGAGTAGGATCCCGTGAGCGTGCACCAGGCAGCTAGAGTGCGTGTTATCTGAACACCATTTCTACTACTGACCAAGTACAACTTGCGCTTTACTTTCCAGCCTTGCTTTTCAGTCCCCATAACATGTCATCGGTATATGCTGAGTCTGCTGACACTTGAACATTTCCCACCGATGTTACCAATGGCTCAAAATTAAGGTTCCAGAAAACTGATCCACACACAGAACCCTATTGACAACCCTCAGTGATTCGCATCACTCCTTTACTACATGTCGTGCCCCAAACGCAGTGCATCCTGTAGAATCATCTACGAATCTCTCGGTCAAATACTTTGCACCCTCTACGGTAAGCTAGGGTAAATCTGAACAGTGGTTGAATAGGTTTCCCTGTAGGAATGAACTGAGTATACGAATTTGCTGCCATCTCCACATTATCGCCTGTACTAGATGTATCAGGAAACCACCTAAAAGAATGCCAGTCTAGTATCGTATTCTGAATACCAGGGGGTCTTTAAATTTAGTATAATTAGTTAACGGAGGTAAGTTTTAAATCGGAGATCTAAATTCATGGCCCCCTTCATGAAAAATAGTTTCAGTGTTCCTAATATCTATTTATTAAAAACATTACTTTTTGGTAAATAGGTCACTAAGTTAAGGCTGAATTTGGATATAAAATTTTGCTGATTTACTTTTTACTATTCTTTCGCATATCTCTAATGATGAAGCCTCTTGAACAGAACGAGCATTTCCAGCTCTGTATTCCGCCAAGGCAAGAAAATGCACCATGCTCCAGAAATATTTGAAGTGCCTCGTTCACGTCTTCACCTTCGCATGCATAGTGGTAACAATTATCAGTGAAGAAGAAGGGTGGATAACCTAGGAAAAGCATTCAGTGGAACGAATGCTTAGGCTCTCTGATTGTGCGTTTGGATAGGATTCTGACGTTTTGTCGCGTCCCAAGCGTGGGTTTTGCGAGGGATTGAGCGACACGGTTCGTAAACGGGAATTAGCCGGTTGACCTAATTGACAGGGAGACTTTTGATCTGGCTAAGATGTTAAATTCCCTGGTGTGAAGGTACAACGCTAGGATGTTGGTAGAAGTAAACTCGTATGGACGTTATAAAAGTTCTAATTTATTCATAAAGAATACAGATCACCCTAACTGCGTAGTGATTGTACCTACAGAATAGCCAAGTCCATTACAGAGACCGTGACTGACTTCCACCGTTCTGGCTGCCTGATAGAACTTTCCAGCACTTTGCTGCCCACACTAGCACCCTACGTCAGAGTCCCGCGGTCGCTGCCTAAACGCTCATCGGCGACTATCTCCAACTGTCTGCCTGCAGCCCGCCCTCAGCCCAAGTCGGCTGCTACTCACGCTGACTACCGTCGCTGCCTAAACCCGAGAGAGAGAGAGATCCCCGGAGCGGCGTGCCTCCGAGTTTTGTTAGCTCTTCCCCTTCGACCCCGCCAGCGCTTGGCATGACGTAGCGTCGAGTGCAACTTTTCCTTATTAGGGATTGTTTTAGTATTAACTTCAGTACTTTTCTTCAGAAGCTGGGTGGAGGGGTAGAGGAGCCTCTCCCTATATGGTCACGCACTGTGTCCTGAGCCCTTCATTGGCTCCTCATGACGTAGTGCGGTCCCCACCTAGGGCCCTCTTTCTTTCTGTCTCCGCTCCCAGACTTCTCCCTCTAGCCAAGAGTGTTGATACTGTAAGTTATTGCTTATTAAGGGACCTGCCCACAGCGCCCTTTTTATCTTAATAGCTGAGTCTGCTTCCTTGCTTATCACGCGCAGCTGCCTGGCCGCTTGGACCGCCGCCTCGGCTATCTGGCTGCGTCGTTATCTTTTGTGACCCCTCTGACACGCCTGGCGTCCCCTGTTAACTCTATCTCCCCGTATGATTTCTGGTGTATCGTCTGAGAACAACTGCATTTAGACTTGGCTTTTCTGCGGTTACAACAGTTTTAAGAAAAGCAGTTTTTTTCCTTTTCAGAGAAAATGGAAATGAAATAACATTAAATGGCAGGAAATGATTGGTTTACAGCTTTTCATAAGCACAATTCTGAAATAAAATTCAGGAAGACTGAAGGTCTCTCTTTATATCTTTGCAAGGGTGTTAACAATTGACGTTAAGCAATATTTTACGTTGTTGGATAAAACCATCGTAAGCTGTCCGTAGTCAGCACACGCCCTTAATAAATACGTATAGCATGTGGCAATTAAAAGAAGAAGAAATGTTATTGTAACTCTTCCCCGTTTCACCTCAGCTACTGTCCCGATTCAGCTTCAATTGCAAATGAAAATGTTATGGTAACGTATGAACTAGAAAATTATCGCTTTCTACTAACAATAAAACCAATATTACAAATTTTCAAATTTTTTCCCCGAATGACCCGATCTTACCATAGATCACTGATGTTAGTAAGCTTTATAGCGTGTAAATATTTAGTATTCTAGCCTGAACCCACAAAGAAATTAGTACTAACACCATCTATATTCTGTATAAAAGTGAAAATTTCATATCAGGTTTCTCATTTAGATATCACACCTAAATGCTGGTTATTTGTGAAATGATCGGTTTATACTTTGTGGAAGGAGGAGAAAGTTTACTGTCCCGTATTAGCAACGGAAAGATCGTCGCCTAATGGGTCATTGGTTTTTGGTTTCATGCTATTGCTGCCTGTAATGGTGGGATACCACAACTGTCAGTCGAATAGGGAATCGATGTGTTGAGTTCATCTGTCCAGACTTGTACAGTGTACACGAAATGGTCTTGTCTCAAGCAAGGTAGGTAACCATAGGCTGTCAGCACAGGTACAATTACTGTGGCTTCCCATGACGTGGCTCCAGTGCTGCTACTGTGTCGTCCGAATAAGACACAGCCAGGCAAAAGCATGACATGCGCAATGATGGCGAGCTGGCGCCAGTGCCATAGAGACTCGCCACTTGTGCGAGTTCCACTAGCGGTACCGGCGGCGCTGACGATGAAGATATCGACTTCGCCTCGGCCAATTGTCGGCCGAGTACAGTCCGCCAATGACCAAACGACCACGGACATAAGCCTAGCCGGCCAGTGTGGCCGTGCGTTTCTGGGCGCTTCAGTTTGGAACCGCGTGACCGCTACGGTCGCAGGTTCGAATCCTGCCTCGGGCATGGATGTGTGTGATGTCCTTAAATTAGTTAGGTTTAAGTAGTTCTAAGTTCTAGGGGACTGATGACCGCAGATGTAAAGTCCCATAGTGCTCATAGCCATTTGAACCATTTGAACATAAGCCTACCCGGAAGACAAAGAAGCAGCTTTCGCCCACTTGGTTATAGATCGTCGTCCATAGCTGACTTAGACGTGGAATGTTCTTTAGTGAACTCTTAGAAGTAAATATAAATTTAAATGTCGTATGACTAGAGCCTCCCGTCGGGTAGACCGTTCGCCGGCTGCAAGTCTTTCAATTTGACGCCATTTCGGCGACTTGCGCGTCTATTGGGATGAAATGATGGTGATTAGGACAACACAACACCCAATCCCTGAGAGGAGAAACTCTCAAACCTAGCCGGGAATCGAAGCCGGGCCATGAGCATTGACTGTCTGTCGCTCTGACCACTAAGCTAGCGATGGCGGACCGCTGAGAAGTGAGCAGACTTTTTTGTAAATTGCATTTGATATGTACTGTGAAGTTTACCTACGATTATTTCCACTTAGTCAGTGAGGGCCTTTCGTGTTATGCTGTAAGCAGTGTTGCAGACTTCATTATTCAACAAGTCATAAAGATAATTAAACCTTTTTAACTCATTTGTGTAACTTTGTTATTAATTTGTTGGAGTGTTGTAGAATCTTCGTTCTCCTATCCTGTTACCTGACCCTGGGCGTAGCTGTGTAATAGTGGCAAGAAGAAATCGTCTTAGCGGTATACTGCACCAGAAGCCGTTTCACGAACTCACAAACTCGGCCTATCGTGACAATAGTGGCAACTCGGCCTCCACAGCAATAGCAACGAAGCCTTTACAAAACTGGTGACGAGGGTTTACAAAAGTTGCTTACCAACAGTGGAACGCCAAAAGACAACAGTTTTTCAGACAAGCATACATCATCAGGCCGGATGGGCAAATCTTTGGGTGCTTCACACCTCACATACACCAAAATAAGTTGCGTTTGTAAGTACATTTAACACACTGGAATTTTGTAAAGTGTTTTAGTAACAATGAAGCGTAGGAAAGACAACAATTCGATTTTCGATGCCTTAAAATATGCCAGACTTTCATTCGCACTAGAATAAGAACAAAACACCTAACACATTAATCAATCCTACTACCAGTTGTCTTAAAGCACTAGGTGCCTCAGCAGTATAGCCGATGACGAATGGCTAGTCTACGTTTGCTTGCACGAGGGTTCGACTTAGATGAAAAGAGTATTGCTGTCTACAGACACAGTCTCTAACAACTCTCTATTTATTTATTTTTTTAAATTTTTTTTGTACATCAGATTGTATAAACCTAACTTCAGAGGGGCCGAGTACTGGCTGGAGGGAGAAGTAAGAGCTCCTCAAATTGAACAAATCAGTTAAGCGTTGGGCCACCTCTGATCCTTATGCCCTTATGCAAGCAGTTATTCGGCTCGGCATTGATTGACAGAGTAGTTGGTTGTCTTTTGACAGACATCGTGCCAAGTCTGTCGTATAGGTGCATGAGATCTTCATAATATTGAGAGGGTGGAAGGACCCTACCCAACCAACCTCAGTTGGGAAGAGATCAGGCGATTTTGCTGGTCAAGGTAGGGTTTGGCAAGCACAAAGATAAGCAGTACAAAATCTCGCCGTGTGTGGGAGAGCATTGTCTTCGCTGATCATCGGCCCTCAGTTGGAAGCAGGGTTCATCACTGAAGATAATTCTACTTCAAATCGAAGACGTGTCTGGAGACACCTGACTGTCACCCGCCACACAGTCAGAAATCCAGGATGATGGTCTGCAGTGCTATTCTTTTTCATAGCAGGGCGCTTTTGGTTGTCACTCGCGGCTTTCTTACGTCGATATACTAAGCCCAATTTTGCTACCATTCACGGCCAGCTATCCTGGCATTACAGCAAGACGTTGTCCAGGTTGACTGTTGGTTATGTTGGAGGAGGGGACCAAACAGAGATGTTATTGATCCCATCGGATTAGGGAAGGACGGAGAAGGAATTGGGCATTGCCCTTTCAAAGGAAACATCACGGCATTTGCCTGAAGCGATTTAGGGAAAGCACGGAATACCTAAATCAGGATGGCCGGACGCTGGTTTGAACTGTCATCCTCGCGAATGCGAGTCCAGTCTGGTAACCACTAAGCCACTTCACTCGACAATGTCCTTCCGCACACAGCGAGAGTTTCCGTTCTTGTCTTCATGCTTGCCTAACCCTAACTTGGCCTGTCGAATCGCCACCCCCCCCCCCCCCCCCCGACTTCCACACCCCCAAAGAAAAATTGAAAAATTGAGAACGTGTAACCGTCCCGTATACACAAAAAAATGTAAATGATGTATAACCTTCCCTACCAGAAAATAAAAACATTAAATTTGGATAGTTAAATTCTGACGTATGGAAACTGATAAATGTTGTGTGTGTGTGTTTGAGGTTTACGGGTTTACGGGCGCTAAACAGCGTGGTCATCAGCGCCCAAACGCATAGAAACAGGAACACAGGCGGTGAAGGGACGAAGACGGACGCCGAACAAGGAGAACGGCTAAAAGACACAGGCCTGACGCAGTTCCAAATGCGCACATACAGAGGCAAAACAAGAGGAGAAGAAACACACTAAAAAAGGAAAGGAAACACAAGGAAAAGAGAACAGATACCGAAGTGAAACAAGGAGGTAATCGTGACTGGCGGACCTCTTACCTAAAACCTGGGTGAGCCAGTCACCCAGCAGCACATTAAAACCTTCTCCCTAAAATCCGAGGCAACAGATTGGACAGGACACAAAACCGTAAGACCTTAACCACAGTCGCTGCGTCGTCTTGCAAAATAGAGGGCAAATCCGGTGGCAAGGAAACCACCGCCCTCTGGTCAGAGAATAAAAGACAGTCAAGTAAGTCAAGTAAGTCAAGTAAGTCAAGTAAGTCAAGTAAATGTTAACCCATGAAAAAGTGATGAATTTTGACGCTATGGCCCTGTGACATCAGTCTGAATCTCTCCTTGAGAAATGAGCTGAAAACCTCTTACCTCGTAATGGTGTCGCCGGATTACGTTGTCCATATATCTGCTAGTAAATGTAACAGCTTAGTGCAATGCTGGACTATATACTAATACTGGATAACATTTGTCTGAGATCTGAATTACCATAAAAACTGACTTTACTTAGTGACACAGCTGCACAGCTAGTCGTCTAAGAGCATATGACTGTAATGTGACAAAAATTGTGGAGTATTTTAATTTAGATAAATGACTGGATCGGAACTGGCAATGACTTAAGAGGAAATTATACTTTTATAGTTGACTGGCAAAAACAATTATATTCAGATTTTTTTTGGTTATTGACAAAGATCTACAGTCCATTACATTGGAAAATTGAAAATATTACCAATCTGGGTCAACTGCTGGTGACGAATCACAAAAAAAAGATTCAAACAAATTCATATTAATATCTTACAAAATGGTTCAATTGACTCTGAGCACTACGGGACTTAACTTCTGAGGTCATCAGTCCCCTAGAAACTAGAACTACTGAAACCTAGCTAACCCAAGGACATCACACACACCCATATCCGAGGCAGGATTCGAATCTGCGACCGTAGCGGTCGAGCGGTTCCAGATTGTAGCGACTAGAAACACTCGGCCACACTAGTGACTTAACTACGCGCATGCCAATAAAAATAATAAAATTTACCTTACAATAGATGGTTGACTTTATTACACTGTTGATTTTTCATTATATTAACAATTCAATTATTCAATTATTCATCATCATCTCATTCCATGGTATCATTTAGCTCTGTGACTGATCAAAATTATTATTCAGTCCCATATAATAAAATTTTACCATTTACTGTGCACTGTGACTTTAACGACTACTAACTGTAAACTACACTGTACCAGCCACGGACTACAACTACACTGTAACAGTGAGCGACTGCAACTGCGGCAGAGACTGCTCTGACCTGCGATTCTATTGCAGTTCTCTTTTGACACCGGCAAAGCTATTTTATGTCTCAGGCAGCGCCTGTGAATTGTCGTTCTAGCAAGTGAGGAATACATCAAGATTACATTTGCTCCAGCAGGTTTCAACCCATCTCGGAAGTTTGGCGGTCTAAGACGCTAAATTTACAGAATTTGGCTCGATATCCCTCAGGACGACATCCAAAGCTCTGTCAAACTGTGTCAAACAGAATATGGGCCAGAGGTGGACCAACGTCTTATTTCCCTATTCAGTTTTTAAAGCTCTTTCTACTCAACAAAGGATCCACTTTTTTTGAAATTGCTATCGTTTGCGTATCTGTACATTTACCCCTCATCTATCGATTTTCGTCCCATTGGTATAATTCCTTCGTGGTGCGTTGTTATTTTTTGCTTCTTACAAATATATACCTCTCCCCATCAACCATGGACCATGCCGTTGATGAGGAGGCTTGCTTGCCTCAACTATACAGATAGCAGTACCGTAGGTGCAACAACAACGGAGGGGTAACTGTTGAGAGGCCAGACAAACGTGTGGTTTCTAAAGAGGAGCAGCAGCCTTTTCAGTAGTTTCAGTGGCAACAGTCTGAATGATTGATCTGGCCTTGTAACACTAACCAAAACGGCCTTGCTGTTGTGGTACTGCGAACGACTGAAAGCAAGGGGAAACTACAGTCGTAATTTTTCCCAAGGGCATGCACCTTTACTGTATGGTTAAATAATGATGGCGTCCTCTTGGGTAAAATATTCCGGAGGTAAAATAGTCCCCCATTAGGATCTCCGGGCGCGGACTACTCAAGAGGACGTCGTTATCAGGAGAAAGAAAACTGGCGTTCTACGGATTGTAGCGTGGAATGTAAGATCCCTTAATCGAGCAGGTAGGTTATAAAATTTAAAAAGGGAAATGGATAGGTTAAAGTTAGATATAGTGGGAATTAATGAAGTTCGGTGCCAGGAGGAACAAGACTTCTGGTCAGGTGAATACAGGGTCATAAATACAAAATCAAATAGGGGTAATGCAGGAGTAGGTTTAATAGTGAATAAAAAATAGGTGTGCGGGTAAACTACTGCAAACATCATAGTGAACGTATTTATAGTGGCCAAGATAGAAACGAAACCTATGTCTACTACAGTAGTACAAGTTTATATGCCGACTAGCTCTGCAGATGACGAAGAAATTGAAGAAATGTATGATGAGGTAAAAGAAATAATTCAGGTAGTGAAGGGAGACGAAAATTTAATAGTCATGGGTGACTGGAATTCGACAGTACTAAAAGGAAGAGAAGGAAACATAGTAGGTGAATATGGATTGGGGCTAAGAAATGAAAGAGGAAGCCGTCTGGTATAATTTTGCACGGAGCATAACTTAATCATAGCTAACACTTGGTTCAAGAATCATAAAAGAAGGGTGTATACATGGAAGAATCCTGGAGATACTAAAAGGTATCAGATAGATCATATAATGGTAAGACAGAGATTTGGGAACCAGGTTTTAAATTGTAGGACATTTCCAGGGGCAGATGTGGACTTTGACCACAATCTGTTGGTTATGAACTGTAGAATAAAACTGAAGAAATTGCAAAAAGGTGGGAATTTAAGGAGATGGGACCTGGATAAACTGACTAAACCAGAGGTTGTACAGAGTTTCAGGGACAGCATAAGGGAACAAGTAGGTAAAAAGACGAGGGCTAGTAGAAATCCTTAGGTAACATAAGAAATATTGAATTTAATTGATGAAAGGAGAAAATATAAAAATGCAGTAAATGAATCAGGCAAAAAGGAATACAAACGTCTCAAAAATGAGATTGACAGGAAGTGCAAAATGGCTAAGCAGGCATGGCTAGAGGACAAATGTTAGGATGTAGAGGCTTATCTCACTAGGGTAAGATATATACAGCCTACAGGAAAATTAATGAGACCTATGGAGAAAAGAGAGCCATTTGTATGAATATCAAGAGCTCAAATGGAAACCCAGTTCTAAGGAAAGAGGGGAAAGCAGAAAGGTGGAGGGAGTATATAGAGGGTCTATACAAGGGGGATGTACTTGAGGACAATATTATGGAAATGGAAGAGGATGTAGATGATGACGAAATGGGAGATACGATACTGCGTGAAGAGTTTGACAGAGCACTGAAAGACCTGAGTCGAAACAAGGCCCCCAGGAGTAGACAACATTCCATTAGGACTACTGGCAGCCTCGGAGAGCCAGTCCTGACAAAACTCTACCATCCGGTGAGCAAGATGTACGAGACACGCAAAATACCCTCAGACTTCAAGAAGAATATAATAATTCTAATCCCAAAGAAAGGAGGTGTGAGACAGATGTGAAAATTACCAAAGTATTAGTTTAATAAGTTACAGCTGCAAAATACTAACACGAATTATTTACAGACGAATGGAAAAACTGGTAGAAGCCGACCTCTGGGAAGATCAGTTTGGATTCCGTAGAAATGTTGAAACACGTGAGGGAATATTGACCTTAATACTTATCTTAGAAGAAAGATTAAGGAAAGGCAAACTTTCGTTTCTAACATTTGTAGACTTAGAGGAAGCTTTTGACAATGTTGACTAGAATATTCTCTTTCAAATTCTAAAGCTGGCAGGGGTAAAATACAGGGAGCGAAAGGCTATTTACAATTTGTACAGAAACCAGATGGCAGTTATAAGAGGCGAGGGGCATGGAAGGGAAGCAGTGGTTGGGAGGGGAGTGAGACTGGGTTGTAGCCTCTCCCCGATGTTATTCAATCTGTATATTGAGCAAGCAGTAAAGGAAACAAAAGAAATATTCGGAGTAGGTATTAAAATACAGGGAGAAGAAATAAAAACTTTGAGGTTCGCCGATGACATTGTAATTCTGTCAGAGACAGCAAAGGACCTGGAAGAGCAGCTGAACGGAATGGGCAGTGTCTTGAAAGGAGGATATAAGATGAACATCAACAAAAGCAAAACGTGGATAATGGAATGTAGTCAAATTAAGTCTGGTGATGCTGAGGGAATTAGATTAGGAAATGAGACACTTAAAGTAGTAAAGGAGTTTTGCTATTTGGGGAGCAAAATAACTGATGATGGGCGAAGTAGAGAGGATATAAAATGTAGACTCTCAATGGCAAGGAAAGCGTGTCTGAAGAAGAAAAATTTGTTAACATCGAGCATAGATTTAAGCGTCAGGAAGTGGTTTCTGAAAGTATTTGTATGGAGTGTAGCCATGTATGGAAGCGAAACATGGACAATAAATAGTTTGGACAAGAAGAGAATAGAAGCTTTCGAAATCTGATGCTACAGAAGAATGCTGAAGATTAGGTTGGTAGATCATGTAACTAATGAGGTGGTTTTGAATAGAATTAGGGAGAAGAGAAGTTTGTGGCACAAATTGACTAGAACAAGGGATCGATTGGTAGGACATGTCCTGAGGCATCAAGGGATCACAAATTTAGCTTTGGAGGGCAGCGTGGAGGGTAAAAATCGTAGAGGGAGTCCAAGAGATGAAAACACTAAGCAGATCGAGAAGGATGAAGTTGTAGTAGGTACTGGTAGATGAAGAGCTTGCACGGGATAGATTAGCATGGAGAGCTGCATCAAACCAGTCTCAGGACTGTAGACCACAACAACAAACAACAACGACAAATATCTATGCCACGTCGTTATGAAGACTTCCTCTAAGTTTTCTCGTACTGAACGCTAAGCAGAAACTGTTCCTAAAAACATGGTGTGTACTGACAAAACTAGAAATAAAGCAGATAAAATGTTGTAGTGATGACTCATTGTTCCTAGCCGTTACATACTGCCCCATTGACAAGGTAATATCGCCGTGGTATTATTTGCTTTTCCCGATGAGAGAGCATAATAATAAAAGTCCTATTACGGTAGGTGGACTGTGTTTATACGCACCCATTCATTAAAAATGCAAAGCCAGTAAATACAGAAAATAACACTTATTGCCTATAGGAAGCCAAGTAGGATGAATACGTAATTAAATTTAAAGGATAATGGGGGGTATGCAGGATGCTAGTGTAGTACACATACCTGCCGCCCAGAGCATCAACAACGAGTTTAACTAGGCTGCGTATCGGTTGTAACCGAAGTTGTATGAGAGTTACAAATTCGTCATTCTAAGCTGTTTCAACTCTGTGACAGAGATCAATCGTAGTGGCTAGTAGTGGGGCGTGACAGCCTCTCGGCATCCCACTACCAGTTGTATCCAGAGAGTGAGGGATCTGGAGAGCGTGCCGGTCATGGGCACGGTCGACCGCCCTCTCCGGCTGGGTACGCCAGAGCAGCACGAGCAGCTTGCAGTCTGGAATAACCTTGTCAGAAACGTCGAAGACAAGGCAAAACGATCAGCCTCAATACGTCACCAATGAGATTGTTGAAATTCAAACTACCGGCCACGAAAACCAGAGAGTATCGTCAACTACAAAACAGTTTCTTTGGGGGCACCACAACTCAGAGACGTTGTGAATAACAACACTCATCACTCAACAGTCATTCAAACTATCATAAAAATTAAAACACTTGAAAATTCAAGAAATGTGTGGTCCTCTTTACTTTTAAATTGTTAAACTTTTTATTCCATTTTGAGTTGTTATTTATTTTGTTTACCATGATCGTCAACTGTTTTTTTCCCCTTCATATAGCTTTCAGTTTCTACGTTTTAGTATGGAGGTCCTCTGTTTATGTTAACAACTGACACAATGTGCCTCATATCATTTGGCGTCATGGTATTAATGGTGTCATGTAAGCTGTTAAATAACCTTAAGACACATAAAACGATCCGAAGATCCAGATCTGTGGTAAATAGAGAATTATTTCTCAGCTGCTTCTGGAGGATCAAATACGATGCTTTTCAGTCTCGAGATGTTGGCGAAATTCGAGTTCCCGTGGAAGTTTAGTAACAGACATTCTTCCTTGACACTGTGTGCGAGTGCAATAGAAAAAGGCGGGAGGTAGGGGGGTGGCAGTGCATTGGTACTGAAAGTAACCTCCTTGGACACCCCAATGTGGTTGGGGAATGTACACTATCTGACTATCTGAAAATTTGTAAATTTGTGGTAAGGTTTTATGGGACCAAACTACTTAGGTCATCGGTCCCTAAATCTACACACTGCTCAATCTGACTCAAACTAACTTATGTTAAAGACAACACACACACCAATGTCCGATGGAGGACTCGAACCTCCGACGGGGGGAGCCGCTCGAACCTTGACAAGACGCTCTAGATCGCGCGTTTACCACGCGCAGCGACTGGAATAGGTCAACTATAAGAAACACTTCTGTGTAACAGTTTGTATGGATCTGAAATGACACGATCACATAGGCTCTTCCAAAGCTAAAATAGGTCGAAGGTTTCGGTTCAGTTTCAGGACACTAGGAAAATGCAATCAGTCTGCGAAAGAGATTGCTTGCAGAATATTCGTAGGGACCATTCCAGAATAACTAACCAGAGATTTCGATCACAGAAACAGTAAGGCAGGTTTGTCTGATAGATGGGAGAGTGACACGGAGATGCCTAAAACAGTGAAATGGCCGGCGCTTGGCTATGCATATCATCTCGAGAAAATCTGCTTCAAAATTAGAAGATTTTTTTTTAAGTGACCAACCTTGGAATACACTACGGTCCCTTACGTATCTCCGTGCTGATGACCACGACAAGGCCGGCCGGGGTGGCTTAGCGGTTCTAGGCGCTACAGTCTGAAACCGCGAGACCGCTACGGTCGCAGGTTCGAATCCTGCCTCGGGCATCGATGTGTGTGATGTCCTTAGGTTAGTCAGGTTTAAGTAGTTCTAAGTTCTAGGGGACTGATCACCTCAGCATAGTGCACAGAGCCATTTGAACGATTTGAACCACGACAAGCTCATACTAATTACAGCATCCACAGTGGCCATTACACATTCTGTCCCCGCTCCGTCCTTGAAGGGAAAGGGATAAGCCCTTCAAACTGGCACATTACACTTCAGTGGTTTGCAGAGAATGGATGTAGCCGTAAGTGTTCAAGCTGAGGAGTCACAGTCTATTTTACTTGATAGAAGCATTCTAATGCCAAGATCGTATAAATATTTTATTGTTTACAAGCAACCGGTTTCGGCAGACTTCGTTGTCGTTTTCAGGTTTTCAAAAATTTTTGTGTCATAAAATGTTTTTATTTTCAGTTCAAACTTACGCAAACTTGTCATGTAGGTAACATGTTTGTCATGAATAAAACATCCATCTTCATTTTAAATGTTTTATTTAAGACAAACCTTTATACTATGTGCTGCATTTTTTCTACATGACAACTTGCTGAGAGGTCCTACTCAAAATGAAGACATTTTACAACATAATTTTCTGAAGATCTAAAAAAAAAAGAGAAAGGTTCAAATGGGTCTGAGCACTATGAGACTTAACATCTGTGGTCATCAGTCCCCTAAAACTCAGAACTACTTAAAACTAACTAACCTAAGAACATCACACACATCCATGCCCGAGGCAGGATTCGAGCCTGCGACCGTAGCGGTCACGCGGTTCCAGACTGAAGCGCCCAGAACCGCACGCCACACGAGCTGGCGAAGATCCAAAGATGACAGAAAAGTCTGTCGAAACCGATTGTTTGTAAGTTAAGATATATTTATGCGATCTTGACTTTAAAAAGTTTTTACCAAGATTATCTGAATGTTTCTGTTCGGCAAATCATACAACTTGCACGAAGTCTTGTAAAGTACAGGTATCCTGGTTAACGAATGGACCGGTTGAAGGTACATTCTCAGTTACAGAGTTCAGCAAGGTAAGCGTAGCATTGCAGTCGTATTGGCGAGTGAGGGCGGATTTTAATGAGGCGTGGGTGTTCAAATGCGTGAGGCAGAACAGGCGACATGCCAGGGAGGAGCAGTGGCGGGGCTTAGGCCCGTCACAGCCAGATGTCAGCTAAAAACGCTGCCGCGCGACGTCGCCGCCGTGACAAATCGCCCGCTCTGGCAGCTGCGTGATCCTGACTGATTACGTCCGCCTCCAATAATCTGTTAAGCTTATTATCTGCGCTAACGGGAATACGACCAGACACCGACACTGACACAGCCGGTATTTCGTTCCGCGTGTGTCACTGCCGGCGGACATTGGAATAACAGTGGAGTGGGAGAGGTATAATTATAAAACGGCCATGTGCCGACGGCCTGTGTGGTTCTCTAAATTTCTTTGAAAAACAAAAAACGAATTATTATTTCCGGTTTATTGCACAAGGGGCCCTTAATCCGAAAAAATGATTCTGGTGATTATGGTCTATAGAGGCATCATTTTAGACACGTAGCCTTTACGGGAGGATCAGTGGGCAGTCCATATCGCTTTGGGGAAAAAAATATCACGCTCGTCGCTGGTAACATATGATTCAGGAGACGCACTGAGTGAAGGCTAATTTTCCGTAAACGGACACACATACCACCACATACACTATATGGTTAAAAAAAGTTGTTTGGAACATTGTGGTAAAATGTGATCTACGAAACTAGAGGTCTCACTGACCAGGCACTTCATGCGTTATCCAGCTAGAGCCCATGGACTGGACGGTGTTTACCACTGATATGCTTTGTGGCCGTTTGCTAGTCAGAAACATACTGCTGCCGCAGGATCACACCGTGAGCTGCCCAGTATCAACAACAGCTTCACTCAATTTGTGCTTAGCACTGCAGTAACATGCCACGTAGTGGCATACAACACTTTGACGGAGTGCGGATAATAGCTTTACTTTTAGCTGGTCATGCACAGCAAGATGTTGCCGGTCAGTTTCATCTCACTAAAAGTGGTGTGTCTAAGGCGTCGAGAAGGCAGAGAGAGACGGGAAATGTGAACGACAGTCCTCGCGTGGTCGTCCTAGCATGAAAGCCCCAATGCAGGATCATTTCCTCCTACTGTCGATTCTCAGGCACCCAACACGAACTGCCAGAAAAATTGCGGATGACAGTACTGGGAAACAGGGATTCTTATCTCTGACCAAGCAGTGCGTCGAAGATTGAGACAGCGTGGCCTTCATTCCAGAGAACCAGTAAGACGTTTGGTTGGTTCAAATGGCTCAGAGCGCTATAAGACTTAAATTCTGAGATCATCAACCCCCTAGAACGTAGAACTACTTAAACCTAACTAACCTAAGGACATCACAGACATCCATGCCCGAGGCAGGATACGAACCTGCGCCCGTAGCGGTCGCGCGGCTCCAGACTGTAGCGCCTAGAACCGCTAGGCCACTCCGGCCGGCAGTAAGACGTTTTGCACTGACCAACGGAACTGACGCAATCTAAGGACCTAGGGTCTTGCACATCAACATGGAACCTTTGTAGAATGGGCTAGTGTCATTTTTGCTGACGAGACCGGGTCTGGTTTGCTAATGAACACTAGACGTGTTATGGTTGTCAGGAGAGCTAGATGACACCAGGAACACCGACCGGTTCACGATGTCCATCAGTTTCAAGTGGAAGTGTAATGTTCTGACCGCAATAACGATAAGAAGGCTGACCCCTCTATTTGCCATCTTCGGCAATTCGACCCGTGCTCGATACATCCAACAGGTCCTACAAACGACTCCTGCAGACGTGAAGTCGACGACAACTTCTTCCTAGTTGATGGAACTGCAAGACCGCCCAGCATTCTAGCAGTGTCTTGCTATCTTCAAACAGGTAACATGAACTGAACGCATTAGCCAGCATAATCTTCAGACCTAAATGCGTGGGGCCTGCTGAAGGTGGCCAGTGCCCAGCGTCCGAATCAAACTGACAATCATCAGGACCTTGCTGAAGCAGCCATTGACGAGCGAGAGCATAACTCCCAGAGAGGAAGCACGCATATGTGTGCAGGGAGGATATATTCGCTGCTTAAGACTGACAATCATCGCCATTAGATAAAGATTTTCACTGCTTTAATTTTCAAGATGTACATTTAGGATCGAGCATGTTTCATTTCGTAAGGATGTTTTGCCACTAACCAATATCGTTCTAGTTTTCAGAAGGAATTATGTCTATTTTATCATTAAGGTATTGTAAAATACGCCGTAGGTTTACTATAAGATGTCATTGTAGTAAAATCTATGGTAGTCCAAAGTTAAACTTTTATTGATAACATTTACTCTCACCACAAAAGAGGAAAGTGATTTATGCTGTATTAAACTAACTTCAATTAAACAACTTTGTAGAGTTTGTAAGGTGTCAGGCAAATCCAACACCTTCCATGAAAACCCTGACATGATAAGCAAATCCAGTAGTATGTCACATAGCTCCGAATAAATCGTGACATTAAGTTAACCAAAATAATACGAGTAACGAGTGAGCAAATGGAATACCACAGACTAACACAAGAATGCCTAAATACATGTCATACCTTCCCACCGTGAGACAGACGCAGTTCCGAGGGGAGAAACGAGAACAGAAGCCGAGAGCAGAACCGTGTTACGCTAGAAGGCCCTACGATAAGGGACGGACTGGACACCCACGTCGCCAGCCTACTGCAAAGACCACACCACCTGCATGTTTTAGTGTGAGAGTTTTTCGCGTCTCTGTTACGTTGCAGACTTTAGAAACATTGCCCCACCACGAAAAGTATAACGTTTCTTATTGGATAGACAGAATTTTTGTAGGCGGAGCTTAAGGTTAACATTGACACCCTGATTGGTCAAATGAAAACAGAGCCAGATAGTTTTTTTTAAACCAACTTCGGTAAATTGTAGTAAGGAGAAGTTAGGAGTTTGTTGTTTCCGAGAGGGCGAGCTGGACGGAGTTGCGCCGGCCGCCGCCCCCTGACGAACACCGACAAGATAATGAACGCAAGCGATGCCGCATAACAGCGCATAAAGCTTCACTCAGAACTGCAGAAGTCTCATCTGTTACACCCCCTTTTTGCGTAATACTAGCGTCGATCGTAAATTAATTCTCATGGTGTTCCCATTTCCCCTTGATGTAAAAATCTGGAACGCGATGATTTCTCTGTTATATAGTTATTGAGAAGCCACATCAGCCACTGTAATTTACGACAAGTTAGATAATTAATTAAAGATAATTGAGGGTCACTGTAGACCATTTTGTTAGTTTTCTCTTTTGTGAAACTTAATTTAAACCTAGATTATAGATGTGATATGGCATAGGTCATCCTTCGATCCATTATAGAACTTGGAAACCCATTCAGGGATTATTCGTTCACATTTTTGTTGAACGCAGTTGGTTTTTACAATCCTGTATTAAAACATTTCCTTGTATCAACAGTGCAATTTCCAGTGGTAAACGTAACTGCTTTTTCGACGTTATTTTACCAGCTAACTAAAAATAGGAAAGCCTTGAACCCCTTCCACTACATTTAGTTAGTATTAAGATTCTTTTACAGGGAGTGCAGTGGAGATGACGCTGAGATCATTAAGTATTTGGTTATATCATCGCTAGTCTCACTGAAATCTTCTGAATTCTACATGTCATGTGTGGTCTGGGGTCTCCTTACCAGCAACAGGTCCTAGGTTCAAACTAGTTAATTCCCTAAAAAACACGATCAGAGCGCCGTTGCGCGAAAGTGGTAGGGAGACACGATATAGAACAAACAGACACCACCATGAATGTTTAGAAGTTTGAAACCGACATTATTCAGGTACTTCCCGACATTAAAACTGTGAGCTGGAGAGGAAGTTCTGATCAGCGCGCACTCCGCTGCAGAGTGAAAATTTCACTGTGGCTAAGCAATTTTTTGCAATATCCCTCCTTCCAGCAAACTTTGCGATGTTTGGAAGGTAAGAGATGACTGAAATAAGGAAGTAAGGGCAAAGGACCGGGTCGTGAATACTACTTGGGTAGCTCAGTCCGTGGAGCACTTGCCTGCGAAAGGCAAAGGTCCCAAGATGGAGTCTCGGTCCACACAGCTTTAATCTGCCACGGAGTTTCATGTAAGCACACAACCCGCCGCAGAGTGAAGAATTTACTCTGGATTAGAACTGTAAAATTACTGTAGGGTACCGTAGAGCACCTTAAATGACGGTAGAATGAGGTAGTGCTCCTAATACACATGGTTAGTTTAGGTCGTACCTGCATTACTTGTACGTAATGGTGTTGCATGCCAGTATGGTCTTAGCTCATATCGATCACTTTGTTTAGGTTTCAATCAGCGTCTTACTAGATACCACTAGAATCCGGAAGCGGAGAATAGTCTAGAAAATATGTGAGTGTATATAAATGGCTGCTTAACCTACGATTATTTTTCTTCTACGTAGTTATCCTAAAGACTGTTACTTAACGATGTTAAATTCCTGTTTTGTTAGAAAATGGTTGATTTGTAATATGAAACAGAGGGATGCGTAGTAAAAATAATAAAAAAATGAAAGACATGTTTATCTCATAGCTCTAGAAAATGCTATTTGCTCAAAAAGGAGACAAAAAAATGCAAACCATGAATTTATAAGACATCGCTTCACCACTTCGATGAGCTTATATAAAACACGTTCATAAACAGCTTTGGCATTGATTATGTTTATTTCCCTATCTGTGCTGTGAGTAATAGAAATCCTACTACTTACTGGATCCTTAACTATCAACCTGTAGTTTTGACAGAGTGTTACCTAGTCTCGATTAATCATTTCATTTCTAACTGTAAGAACCAGCAACGGAATTAAATGTAAAATCTCATTAATCTAATTAGGATATCATTGCTGTTGCTAACATAATACCTCAGATGACCAAAAGATAGCCATGTGAGCATCATAATGTAATTAACATTATTATATAAAGGTATTCTGTTAATATTATTCTAGAAACGTACATCATAAACCTGTATTTTGTAATGTTTTATCTTGTAATCAATGTGATATAAGCAGAGAATGATATTTCCTGTTTCTAAACTATCCGTGCGGCTCCTATAAAGTGATTTTGGGACAAAAGACTTGTAAACGTTTTCAAATACCTCGTCACCCAAATTAAGAAACGATTTCCGTGTCTTTCTTCTTGGCTAAATTAACAGTGAAATTGTCGAAGCAAACTGTCTTGTAACGCGCATGTTTTGCAGCATTTCTTCTAGAGTGAGTTGTAAACCTTATAACGAGACAAATGCAGCACCGATATTTCAAGAAATTTCAAATTTTTTACCAGAAAAGATTATTTCCTACCATGAAAACTGGCATAAAGAAATTTGAGTTAAGTTCCGGATAGATGACTGTGGAAGATCTCCAGAACTCTTAATACCGAAAACACTACGAGTCTTAATGTCCAGGGTACGGACCAGAAAATCGTAGTCACAAGAATTCACAATAAAAAGTAGAATAAGTGAAAGGAGTCCTTAAACATAAAAATAAATCATAAAACATGAAAAACAATGGAACATCCAGGACGGAATAATGGCAATATTGGCCTTGGCAGCCAGAGACAGTAACCATTTGTGTGTGAGTTGTGTTTGCGTGAATCTGTGAGTGCATGTTGTGTAACTCAGAAGAGGGCCTTTCGGCAGAAAGCTTATTTGTGTAGCAGCCTTTTTTTTCTGCCTGTCTGCGACTCAGCATCTCCAACTTATGCTGAGCAGAAATCTATACTTTTCAGAAGATTGTCATAATATAACTTGAAAATCTTTGAGCGGCAATCAAGGCGACAGAAAACTGCCGTATTGCGGTATGCGCTGTCGCACATGGACGGCAAAAAATATGTGCAAAAATCCTCGGGTAAACGTGCTGAAACAAGCAAACTGGAGCAGCCACATGCGTACTTCCCAATACACACAGATATTGAGAGCAAATGTCCAGAAAGATGCTCACCAAATTCACTTGCTCCTATATTAGCCAGAATTAAATAAGACGGGACACACACTTCCATTGCCAGAGAGCTTGGAGCAGCCAACGGCTGGCTGCGACAGATCTTGCTACCTCAACCAACTACGTATTACAGCCGGAAAGCCTCCAGCCAGCACTCCCACTTCCGCTAGTAGTTCTGCATCGCCACAGTACGCCACGTTCGACAGGCACTCTGCCATGATTAACGCTTCCATGCGCTCCAGTCACAGGCCGAAGACAGAATACAACCGTGACGGCAAGCGCCTTCAGGCTTCACAGGCATACAGGCCGCACACTCTCTCAGGAGACACTCCCGGACTAATTCCTGGGCAAGCAGATTACGTACCTTCTAGAGAAAGACTATCGCTATTAGCCGACACCTGTTATATGCGTCGGTGGGATTATGCTGAAATCATAAAACGTCACCTTCCACAGCCGGAAACGAAGCATTTATTTAAATATTCCGAAATATCACGCGGTTGGAATCCAACGTTTCGTACCAACCTGCGGATTACGTCTCCAGGGAGAGTTTTGTACTTTTTCGGAAATACGATACACACCCTGAGTCACTACTGACTCAATTAAGTTCCTTCTACACCAGCGCGGAGGGATGACGTCACACGTTCTTAAAATTTGAGAGCGACGACAGCTGGTTGAGTTTTCAAAACATGTGAAGTCATACGTCTGCACGTTAGCACGCGGAGACGGAATTTATTTGTCGGCACTGGACCTTCGAAAAATCTACAATCATCTCCTTGAATATGTTCTCCTCAGATGTGGTCGACAAATTCAGTTTCAACGAGAATTTCGTCCTACCACCGCAGTATAATCCGGAATATTTTAATAAGCGTGAGCTGAACTCGATCTTATCAGTAAAAATGATGCAAGAAATGAAGAAATTAAGATTCCACTTATCATAAAAGCAAATCGATATACCGCCACTACGACGCGCTAGATATTTTGGTGCTACATAAACAGCGAAAGCTACCAAGCGAAGCAAGAAAATTTTGTTAAATAGCTGAGAACATGGCCAAAAGAAAAAAAGAAATCGACATTCGAAAAGTACGATACAAACTTACACGGACGTTACTTTGAATTAAAACAATGATCTCTGGGAGGGGACTGCCAAGGGGGAGATTACCATGAGGAAAAGATTGAATAATCAACGAAAGGATAACGTTCTACGAGTCGGGACGTGGAATGTCAGAAGCTTGAACGTGGTAGGGAAACTAGAAAATCTGAAAAGGGAAATGCAAAGGCTCAATCTAGATATAGTAGGGGTCAGTGAAGTGAAGTGGTAGGAAGACAAGGATTTCTGGCCAGATGAGTATCGGGTAATATCAACAGCCACAGAAAATGGGATAACAGGTGTAGGATTCGTTCAGAATAGGAAGGTAGGGCAGAGGGTGTGTTACTGTGAACAGTTCAGTGACCAGGTTGTTCTAATCAGAATCGACAGCAGACCAACACCGACAACGATAGTTCAGGTATACATGCCGACGTCGCAAGCTGAAGATGAACAGATAGAGAAAGTGTATGAGGATGTTTAAAGGGCAATGCAGTATGTAAAGGGGGACGAAAATCTAATAGTCATGGGCGACTGGAATGCAGTTGTAGGAGAATATAGGCTTGGGACAAGGAATGAAAGAGGAGAAAGACTAATTGAGTTCTGTAACAAGTTTCAGCTAGTAATAGCAAATACCCTCTTCAAGAATCACGAGAGGAGGAGGTATACTTGGAAAAGGCCGGGATATACGGGAAGATTTCAATTAGATTACATCATGGTCAGACAGAGATTCCGAAATAAGATACTGGATTGTAAGGCGTACCCAGGAGCAGATATAGACTCAGATCACAATATAGTAGTGATGAAGAGTAAGCTGAAGTTCAAGACATTAGTCAGGAAGAACCAATACGCAAAGACGTGGGATACGGAAGTTCTAAGGAATGACGAGATACGTTTGAAGTTCTCTAACGCTATAGATACAGCAATAAGGAATAGCGCAGTAGGCAGCACAGTTGAAGAGGAATGGACATCTCTAAAAAGGGCCATCACAGAAGTTGGGAAGGAAAACATAGGTACAAAGAAGGTAGCTGCGAAGAAACGATGGGTAACAGAAGAAATACTTCAGTTGATTGATGAAAGGAGGAAGAACAAACATGTTCCGGGAAAATCAGGAATACAGAAATACAAGTCGCTGAGGAATAAAATAAATAGGAAGTGCAGGGAAGCTAAGACGAAATGGCTGCAGGAAAAATGTGAAGACATCGAAAAAGATATGATTGTCGGAAGGACAGACTCAGCATACAGGAAAGTCAAAACAACATTTGGTGACATTAAAAGCAACGGTGGTAACATTAAGAGTGCAACGGGAATTCCACTGTTAAATACAGAGGAGAGAGCACATAGGTAGAAAGAATACATTGAAAGCCTCTATGAGGGTGAAGATTTGTCTGATGTGATAGAAGAAGAAACAGGAGTCGATTTAGAAGAGATAGGGGATCCAGTATTAGAATCGGAATTTAAAAGAGCTTTAGAGGACTTACGGTCAAATAAGGCAGAAGGGATAGATAGAATTCCATCAGAGTTTCTAAAATCATTAGGGGAAGTGGCAACAAAACGACTATTCACGTTGGTGTGTAGAATATATGAGTCTGGCGACATACCATCTGACTTTCGGAAAAGCATCATCCACCCAATTCTGAAGACGGCAAGAGCTGACAAGTGCGAGAATTATCGCACAATCAGCTTAACAGCTCATGCATCGAAGCTGCTTACAAGAATAATATACAGAAGAATGGAAAAGAAAATTGAGAATGCGCTAGGTGTTGATCAGTTTGGCTTTAGGAAAAGTAAAGGCAAGAGAGAGGCAATTCTGACGTTACGGCTAATAATGGAAGCAAGGCTAAAGAAAAAACCAAGACATGTTCATAGGATTTGTCGACCTGGAAAAAGCGTTCGACAATATAAAATGGTGCAAGCTGTTCGAGATACTGAAAAAAGTAGGGGTAACCTATAGGGAGAGACGGGTCATATGCATCATGTACAACAACCAAGAGGGAATAATAAGAGTGGACGATCAAGAACGAAGTGCTCGTATTAAGAAGGGAGTAAGACAAGGCTGTAGCCTTTCGCCCTTACTCTTCAATCTGTACATCGAGGAAGCAATGATGGAAATAAAAGAAAGGTTCAGGAGTGGAATTAAAATACAAGGTGAAACGATATGAATGATACGATTCGCTGATGACATTGCTATCCTGAGTGAAAGTGAAGAAGAGTTAAATGATCTGCTGAACGGAATTAACAGTCTAATGAGTACACAGTATGGTTTGAGAGTAAATCGGAGAAAAACGAAGGTAATGAGAAGTAGTAGAAATGATAACAGCGAGAAACTTAACATCAGGATTGATGGTCACGAAGTCGACGAAGTTAAGGAATTCTGCTACCTAGGCAGTAAAATAACCAATGACGGACGGAGCAAGGAGGACATAAAAAGCAGACTCGCTATGGCAAAAAAGGCATTTCTGGCTAAGAGAAGTCTACTAATATCAAATACCGGCCTTAATTTGAGGAAGAAAGTTCTGAGGATGTACGTCTGGAGTACAGCATTGTATGGTAGTGAAACAGGGACTGTGGGAAAACCGGAACAGAAGTGGATCGAAGCATTTGAGATGTGGTGCTATAGGCGAATGTTGAAAATTAGGTGAACTGATAAGGTAAGGAATGAGGAGGTTCTACGCAGAATCGGAGAGGAAAGGAATATGTGGAAAACACTGATAAGGAGAAGGGACAGGATGATAGGACATCTGCCAAGACATGAGGGAATGACTTCCATGGTACTAGAGGGAGCTGTAGAGGGCATAAACTGTAGAGGAAGACAGAGATTGGAATACTTTAAGCAAATAATTGAGGACGTAGGTGGGCCGCATCAAACCAGTCAGTAGACTGATGACAAAAAAAAAAAAAAAAGGTACCGAGGAAGAGGAAAATCGCGCTTCTATACAAGCTGATTGTTTGGTGGACTGACAGTATAAGGAATAGTAAGGTCCTCCGCACTATCGCTGACGTAAGGAAGGTACGGAAAAGGCTGCCAGATGGATGATACCGTATAGCAAACACACACCAATCAACACACTTTTTACGTATAAGGGAATCGGTACTTTAGTAAAAAGATTGTTCTTAATTTAAAATATTTGTATAAAGTATTAAATGTAGTAAAATTGTTATTTTGAAAATTGTTATTATCACCATGTTGCTGCTACTGCTTCCTTGTTTACGTTATATAGATGAAACAAGCATTAGATAATTAATATCTGCTGAGGGCAGAGTAGACGAGTTTTGGTGGGGGGGGGGGGGGGGGGGGCGGGAAACAGCACGTACCTCGTACGTCAAGGAATGCTGAGGAGTTGCGCGGCCTTCCGACTGTCTGCCACGCATCATCTCAGCCAACGGAACTGAGAGTCGATTAGCTTTCCAAAAGAGCTAGGTGAATGAACATTATACGTTGTTTATATACTAATTGGATGAACATGTGTTAATCGATTGCCGCGCAGAGTGGTCGCGCGGTTAGAGGCGCCACGTCACTGACTCCGTGGCCCCTCCCACCCGAGGTTCGAGTCATCCCTCGGCCATGGGTGTGTGTGTTGTTCTTAGTGTAAGTTAGTTTAAATAGTGTGTAACTCTAGGGACCGCTGACCTCAGCAATTTGGTCCTTTAGAAATTCACACACATTTGAACATTTGTTAATCAGTTTTCAACCTAAACGCATTGGCTACGAAAGCATCCTTACGTCATCCCTAAATACACTGAGAACATGTCATACAGAAGTTTACGATGAAATACATTTCAAATCATTTAGTAATAATAATAATTCCTTTGACGAAATTTTGACTTTTGGTTGTACTATTGCTTATCCTTTTTGTGTAAATGTGTGTTTATCATGATTTACTGGTCTGGAGTGAAAATCCATTAAATTTGGCATTATTTGTTCTTGATATAATTTTTAATGAGTGAAAATAGATATTTCTCGGTGTGGTTCATACAAAAGGGTACATAGGCTACCAACAAACAGTATGAGATGGCGTTGTACGGAATAGAACGTTAATCTTAATAATAACTTTTCAATTAAATGTAAGGAATTACTAGAAATTAATGATGTTTATTCTGTTCGTCCCAGTTGTTTTTTGTGTCAGTAACACTATACCACTGTTGGTTAATATGAATTTACTTACATCAAAGTGTGCTTTATAATATTCTTCGATCAATTATATACATTTCCGATTAGTTATGGAAATTAATTGTCTATTACTTTAGAGATGCGATCGGTCGTTTCACAATGAAATTGAATAAAAAATATTTTGCCGAATTTGTGCTTGACTGCTGCTCTCAGTTTCTATTCTCAACTATTGGAATGATTCACTCTTACCAGTGGGCAAAATCACAAATATCAACATGGTCAGGTTAAATAGAAAGAAAGTGGAGACATTACTACAGGACATGTGTAAAGACATCTGAGAAGCGAATAACTTACATGGCACTAGAGGGAGCTGTAGAGCGTGGAACCTACAGGGGAAGATAGAGATTGGAACATAACAAATGAATAAGTGGGTGTAAGTTGCTTGTAAGTGCTACTCCGAGATGAAGAGGTTGGTACAGGAGATTAGTTCGTGACGAGGAGCTGCACCAAAAAAGCAGTCAGATGACTTATGACCCCTCACCCCCCCCCCCTCAAAAAAGGAAAAATAAAAAGATTTAAAACAAAAAGAAAAAGAACTGAAAGTTGTGATGTTAGGATTTCTCGAAGTATTTGCTGCTTCCAAGATTCTCGAGTGTACTGCCGGATCCAGTTATCGGAGGTCCGTGATGTTTCGTCAAACAGCCTTTTCGCAAGCATCAGGTCGTGTCAATAGCAATAGAATGAACTGTCTGCCGTTTGCTGGCGGTATTTATACTTTCCGGCTGTGCACGTTTGGGGTGGGCGGGTGAGACGGGGGCGGGGGGGAGATGGAGTCTCATTGCCCTCCACCCACTGTGTCCGTCACATCTCACGTCCAGACGCCACGTTCTGCTTTGATGAAGCTTAGCATTGGTTCCCTTTTCTGGCTGAGTTGAAATCCCGCGTTCCTGTTCATTAAATTATCAGTCACACGGTAATCAATTGCTTCATTGAAAATGCAGTCCCAAAATTCATCCGCTGTAGCCAGAAATTCCGTTTTCTGGTAATTCATTTCAGTGCAGTGTTACACAGTTGCAAACTTATTGGGCTGCAGTGACCGGATGTGGCGCTCATGTTCTTCACATCGATCTTCAATCGTGCGGATCTTTAGTCAGATTTAAGTTTTACCTCTTTCACGCAGTATTCTGTATCTCACTACTTTTCTGAGTCCCAGGTCGTCCTTCACTGCCCCTAATAATGTTCATATTTTGGCTGGCGGGAGGAAAATTGGCTTTATGTGGTGTTCTACCTGAATAACGATAAAACCAACAGCTGTGTTGTAATGAAACGTCGTCTATTCAAAACATGCTACAAGTTTCGACCCAGAGAAGTGTCATCTTCAGGCCGCAACCGTAATCTGCGATCAACGTGTGAACCACGACAAAGACCAACGGAGTCTTCGAATGGAAACAGTACGACTGGTTAAACATGTTACGCCAGCACGTCCAACCAACAAAGTCGAGTGCAGCGGGACCCATATCAACCGGATTCCGTCACGTCGAGAAAAAGTCCACCAGCGGTCAAATCAGCTCAGCTGACCGGTGGTTGTATGTGAGACGATCGTTTTATGCTGTGGGTAAGAACTAGAAATGTCCATCTACCAGTGCATGTCGGAATTCCACAGCAATAGGATGGTGGCTTATGGACACTGCGGATTATCATTCCTCTCATTCGTCGGAATCACACGACTGTCGTGCGAGTATGGGACTGGTGAGTCCAAGAGTGCTACACTCAAACCTATTCGGGTTGTCAGTGGCGGTATGTGATTCGCTCCCAAGAGTACCGACATACTGTACGATCGGCCAAACAAGACTGTTAGCCAGAACAAGTATCATGACTCAGAACATGGGCTGGTTTGCATCGAGATATTAAGCACTTCTCGGTCAGCAAGTTGTCCAGATCTCTCATCCGAGTTACTTAGTTAGTTACGTGTCCCATTGATCAATCTCACGGTAACCGTTATGATGTGGAACGTGTGAAGTGCATAAGAAAGGCACACATGGGCCAAGGTTACCGAAAGGCTAACCTGCCCCCACCTTCTAGCCACTACGATGACCTCTGGCTTAGAGTCAAAGTAGTTGGTTATACCTATATCTGTTGTCTAATATCACTCGTGTTATAGTCATTCTTGCTATCAGAGGCAAGAACACTGCCCACTAAAATTATTCTAATCAGTGTATCAGTAAATCATCTTCAAATTGAATCTTGCATTGTTTCTACATCACTGTATACATAGCATGAGCAAATTTTTATTTCATGCCATCCTTTTATTGCACAATTCTTAATTATCAACACTGCGCGCATGTTTTCTAGCTAAGGAACTCAGTTATGCTTTTGAGTCCCTTAATGAGCGTTCTCTCTAACTCATTGCATCTGTGGTCAGTAATAATCTACTTTCGATATAAGAACAGTCCCACAAGTTGCTATAGCTGCAGCGCTAGGTGTTAACAATTGCTAGGTGGTTAGAATTAAACTTTCACTACCTGAGCCAAGGTAGACGGAGAAATATGTACTCTTTGAGGGTTTGTTTTATTCTTGATAATAAGCTTAAAATATACAGGACAAATCACATTTCCTGTATTAATTATTTATTTCTGATACTTAATTTAAGAAAAATACTACTAATACTTCTACTGCTACAAAACTAAATTAAAACCCCTAAGCAATTACCAGCCTCTAATCTACTACAAACACTACAGAATTTATTCTCTGTTGGTTCATTTATTTTGATGCATTTGACTTGTAGATGGTATTTTCCGCTACTGGATCCGCCCTCGTATTACCCCGGCGAACAGCCATAGTCTGCTGGATTCCATGGACGTCGGGCAGCACGTCAGCAGCGTTACCGCTGTAACCAGTAATTCCACCCATCACTCGTACCAACGCAACGTAGATTCTTGGGGCAGTTTGTCACTCTCCATCTGCAGGGAATGTTGTCTAGTCTGTATGGAAGCACGGTGACTTGTGGTTGAATGCTTCGTGAGGTCTTCCTTGGCAATTCAGGATATTGCGGCTGCAGTATCGTCCGCCCTCGTATTACCCCGGCGAACAGCCATAGTCTGCTGGATTCCATGGACGTCGGGCAGCACGTCAGCAGCGTTACCGCTGTAACCAGTAATTCCACCCATCACTCGTACCAACGCAACGTAGATTCTTGGGGCAGTTTGTCACTCTCCATCTGCAGGGAATGTTGTCTAGTCTGTATGGAAGCACGGTGACTTGTGGTTGAATGCTTCGTGAGGTCTTCCTTGGCAATTCAGGATATTGCGGCTGCAGTATCGTCCACGATGAGCCAGATCGAATTGCTCCATAGTGATGCTTTGGGATCCAGTATCCTTAATACGTGACGTCCATAACCCCTTGCATATTTATAGAACGTGCTGTCCCACAATGTGTGTTCTGGTGTGCCCGCACTGCCGCAGGCGTAGCTATCATTCATCTGTCTCCTGAGTTCGTATAGATACATGGCGGTTGGGCCATAGCCAGTCAGCTGACGTATCAGTCAACTTGATGGGTTAAGAAGTCTCGTTTTTAATACCTCCCTGATGTTAGGCAGATATTCGTAGTCCTCCTGCTAGCATCTGAAGTACCCCATTCATGTTGTCACAATTGTAATATACGATCCTTTATTGCCTTTTTCGCTTTGACCTCAGTTCCAAGCACCCTTCGTACTTCCACTTGATTACCTATTTTTAACCAGTAGAAGGCTCCCATTTCCCTAATTTCCAAGTCCAGTAGACATGTTCCTAGAGTTACTAACAAAGAATCATTCGGGTTAATGCGGTAGGCGCTCGTTAATCTTAGTAGCACGCCTCGTTTAACTCTTCTTACTATTGATGCTGGCTTCACCAGCTCGCACCATATCCTACAACTGATGCTAATACAGATTGGTGGTATACTTTGATTGTCTTCAAAGGAAGCCGAAATTGCCAGTTTATAATGGTTTTAATTTTATTCATTACTTTGGCTTCTTTCGTCCCTGCTTCCTCTACATGATATACAAAGTTACGACGTTCGTCCAGAAGTACTGTTGGACATTTCGTTGCGCTTCTGCTAATCATTACATCATTTAGAGTTTCGTATTAGGTTCTCTTTCAGCAGGAGGTACGTTGTTTTGTGAGGTGCTAGTGACAGTTTAACACTTCGACACCAACCTTCAGGTTCGTGAGGACCGCGTTACACTTGTCGTCCATAATTCTTCTGGAGTCACCAGTTACAATGAACAGTACGTCATCTACAAATGACACCAGACCTCTTATATTACCGCTGCCGTGTAACTTCTGTAGTATGGGCTCCAAAGCTACATCCTTAAATTCCGGCCTACACACTGATCCCTGCGGACAGTCTTTAGTCATTATGTTAAAGAATCACGTCGCCCATGGCAATAATCTCTCAGGCAGTTATACAGCGCTTATGGACAATCCAAATCGTTAAGGCTACCAAAGAAAGACGGCCACCATAGGCTATCAAAAGCGCCAGCAATAGCAATCATCATCGCTAGAACGTACGTAGACTGAATGTCTGTCGCTAGCAAAATCGTCTTATTAACCACCTCTTCAATTCACTTGCCTCTTCTAAACCTGTACTGGTGAAGGCTCATCCCGTCTAGCACTCTGTGAGCTTGTAATCTTTCGCAGAATACCCTATTGGTACCGAAACTTATGCAATGATATTCAGAGTGTGTGCTACAGAATTTGCGCTGTTCCTAATAGTGTTAGTGTCATGCCTTGCCGTTATCCGCCGGTACTGGTACGACAACGTAGGGGTGAAACACAAGCGTCAGTACGTATTACAGTTGCAGACAGTCAACATTGGCCTGGAGAAGATAAGCAGGGCTTATTCGTGAAGCTTGTTTATGAAAACAACAACTCTAGTGCTTCAGCTCATCCCGAATATCGATGCATTAAAGGAAATCGTAGAGTTCCTCTTTCATCGCCCGTGTTGAACTACGTCATTCGGAAGTTCAAAATAACTGGCGATCTGGGAATTGTTCCCGGAGAGCCGACGGACAGTTGCACCACAAATTGTTGAAGAGGTCACTGTTGCCATGGACAGGAATGCAGGACGCAATGCCCGATCAAGCAGTGCACGAGCTGTGCTACGACCGCTGAACATTCCATGGTACACAGTTGTTTCGGGAGCCAGTAGAACAATCTTTACTGCGGTTTCAAGACTGTCGCGGATGCAGATGCTCTTTACATTGAGCAACGTTTGTGACTTCTAGACAAAATCTAGATACGCCATTAACAAATAGTTCCCTCCCACGTAGAAATTAAAATGTCTCCCTTTCATTGGTTCATTCGTTATTCCTCTACGGCATATCCCTGTAGATGTTTCATTGTCCTACAATCACTCCTTATTCATGGGGGCCCTTCTTATGTACGGAAAACTTTATTGCAGTCACCTCGTATAACACACTGCCAATGGCCTTGCAGCAGTGGCAACAGCGGTTCCCGTCAGACCACCGAAGTTAAGCACTGACGGGCTTGGCTAGCATTTGGATGGGTGACGGTCCGGATCCGCTGCGCACTGTTTTCAAGCGAGATGTGCTCCGACGTTATGAGGCTAATTGAGGAGCTACTTACTTGAGAAATAGCGACTCCGGTGACGATGATAGGGAGAAGTGGTCTGCTGACCAAATGCCGCTCGGTATACGCATCCTGTGACGTCTATCGGCTGAGGATTACAAGGCGGTCGGTCGCTCGGTACTATTGGCCCTTCCGAGACCCGTATGGATGGAGTTAGGCCACGTGAACGTCTACACGCTTGAAGGCCTCTGTTTTGTGACCAATCGTCACTGGATGCTCTACAGTAGATCGTTCACTCCCCACTTGTTCATTACTGCACAGACATCGTTCCATATTTCTAAACGTAACGAGTGTTGGTTGTGTGTGTCCAGAAGATCAGATGGCAATAACCTTGCTGATCACAACCAGAGTCATAGACAACGAAGCGATAGACGAAAGTTCCCGTGATGGTATTATTGGTACATACAAAGTTTAGACAAATTATCATCAAAATTGCTCGTTTCCGGCGTTTCGGGTAACAACATTTACCTTTATTCAATTTTCGGTTTTGAGTTTGTGATCCTTATGCAGATGGTTTGGAGGTGCTGTGTCTGCAAATTGTACTTATGTAACGTAATCGGCATTCAAAAGACACCATCTGTATGAGGAAAAGGAGGTTAGTCACTTCCTTGTGAAATCCAATCTGGGTACTATCAGAGTAGAGGTATAAGCCCTACGAGCACCAAAGCTATTAATTAATGTTGGTTCCTTATTAATATCAATTTCAATTTTCTTTCTTCGCAGAGACTACCTGAAATTTCTTTAATCTGTGCTAAATGTGCCAGTAGAGGCGGAAGTTACGTGATTGTCAGGATGGAAACTTGAGTGTTAGGGCTTCAGTGTAGGCACACCACGGGCTAATTTCTTAAACGAAGTCGTTTTCTTGAGTAGGCTCTTCTTAC
Organism: Schistocerca gregaria; assembly: GCF_023897955.1. Taxonomy (NCBI): domain Eukaryota; kingdom Metazoa; phylum Arthropoda; class Insecta; order Orthoptera; family Acrididae; genus Schistocerca; species Schistocerca gregaria. The sequence goes on from NC_064923.1 coordinate 509,434,405, forward strand.
TTCAGAATACTTTACCCGACAGTCTATGAATTGATTAACATCGTCCCGTTGGGCATTCTCAAACAACATCACAAGAATACTACTGTGCTTCTATTCCATATGTCTGTGTGGGGAAAAGGCAAGTCCCTGCACAACCAGAGAACTATGAACACAACTGTCCCCGATGTGAAGTCAAGTGAAGAAAGGAGAAAGTGTACTTCTTACACGGATTTTGTTGTGGTTCCAGGAACATAGCAGTTATGCTGTTAAGTTTCGTGATGCAGGATATTTGATATTAAGAAAATGGTTATGATGACATAGAGTAATGTGTTACATATTGTAAGATGGCAGAATAAATGAAGGTCAATTTCGGACCTTACATAAGAGTTCATACAATATAACGGGAAGGTGAATATGACACCTAACTTACTTTCGCATTAATGAGCAGGTTTGCCTTTAAGTATGTAATGCAAAGGGGATGACACTCAATCGATAGTATTAACACACCACTCCTATATAATGCATGTCAATGAGCAGGAGGGGAAAGAGGCAGAGAGAGGAAACATATTGTGTGGAAACCAGCATGGGCAGACGCAGGCCCTGAGAGGCACTGCAGAAAGCTCTTAAGGGGGCGCGTCCTGCAGCAAGAGTCAGCGACTGGACGGGTGATGCATACTGCAGGACGAGTAACTGGCCATCAGACGTAGGACAGAAAGAAGCTTTAGAAAACTGCCTTTCGGAATTCCAAATGGGTATGAACAAAACCAGTGACGCATTCAATCATGTGAAATGCCAGTGGTACACACAACATGGACACATGTAACTTTCTAGGCGTCTGGAGCAGTCACAAAACGACCGATTGGCGGAAACGCACCGGGAAGGAGTAAAGTGCTGGGATTTCAAAGCAGTTTAATGGTAGAGAGAGTTTCCACAAAATAAGAGGAACGCACCAATCAGTCGAAAAAATTGTGACGTGGAGAAACGGAGAACCCAGGTGGGGAGAGAGTTCGGCTATGAGAAAGACAAGACGGAAATTTTTGGGGGCTCCTCTGAACTGGTGTCAAGTGCAGAGTGGAGCACATAACACTCTGTACAACGCAGAGGAGAAATTTGTGTGAGCACTACATGCACAGTGGCTGACATCCAGCTAGAAATCAGATGTAGCATCGCTGAGCTCCTACTGTGGAGAAACGAACCAGCCAGTTAGTTAATTGTTCTTGCTAGAACTGAGAGGGAATAATAATATGCACGCTGCTCCAGCCACGCACGTGTATATCGCCATAGTCTGAGACTGCGGATGAGTTCATGTTTATTCGCATATCGAGAAACATAGGGAGAGTTTCTGCTGGAAAATTCAGCGAAGGCCTAATTAGTTTTTATAGGAATTTCAAAGGGCGAGAGCAGCCATGCAGACGACAACTCAACGCACCTAAGGTAAATACCACATGAAGAGGCTTAAAGTTGTTGTTTCACCAGCTTGGGTCAGCTGTAAACTCTAGCGACCTTGGGTAATCTTTTGATCCACTTGTCACAAAACTAACCATCCTCCATAGACTTGATTGTCATCCTAAAAATAGTACCGAACTTTTAACCAGAGCCGGATTATTTATCGTAGTGTTGGCCAACATCATAAAGTAATCGTAAGAATAATTCTGTAAAGAAACTGTTAGTTAAAATTTAATAGTGTTGTGTTTAGGATTAGTTCACTTTCAGAGTCCGAGATGCATCATTTTGACAACTGACTTAAAATAGTTACATTGCAAACAACGTAAAAGCGTGTATTTCTGTGATAAAATTGCAGCATTAAACAATGGCATTACAGCTTACACAGATGTGTTCAGTCATAGGTAAGAAACCACCTAACCATAACCTTACAACATGGTGGCGCAGTGGGGAACTCCACAAAAGCGTTCTAATTTTCTCCTTTTTCCTATGGGACATTAGTAAAATTGCATAGTGTCGTGGAGATACTGCGGGACTTTGAGGATGGCCTAGCTGAACCCTCTTTCACATAACAGTCGTGGGTTCCCGACCAACGGAAGCACAAATATCGCGCAATGGAGAAAAAGCCGATCACCTTCCCGCTGTCAAAGAGTGACACATATTGGTAGAGGTTTCTTCTTGTTACACGAGGCACAGAATGATGTTCTCAAGAACTACCACTATTCACATGCAATTCAGACTAAGACTAAGGAACCCACTGCGTGATTCTCCCATATAAATGGTTCAAATGGCTCTGAGCACTATGGGACTCAACTGCTGTGGTCATTAGTCCCCTGGAACTTAGAACTACTTAAACCTAACTAACCTAAGGACATCACACACATCCATGCCCGAGGCAGGATTCGAACCTGCGACCGTAGCAGTCGCACGGTTCCGGACTGCGCTCCTAGAACCGCGAGACCACCGCGGCCAGCTCTTCCATATAGACAGGATGCAGATGTCGTTACCTCTCTGTCGTTGTGTCGTTGCACCGACATGTTAATTGCTTTAGAGTATATATATCAATATCTTGATTACAAAATATTTTATTAAAACTGATTATTGGTTTCAGTTTTTCAGTCACCACCAGATCTATAAATCAGCAGCATATACTGACTACGCGCCTATGGGTTGCTGCTAGATTTTAGATCCAATGACTGCCTAAAAACCGAACCCGTTAATGAATTTTATTACAATAGGCCTATTTTGTAACCACGACATTGAATTTTCCAGCCCAACTCGATAAGGGGAGGAAACAAAACGTAATTTTATGAGTTGAGAGGAGTGTGATGACGTTGCAGTGTTTACAAAATCGACTCAGATTTACAATGAACTGGGTAGCATGAACCCACTCACCTGTATGAGGTTGAGCTCCCGCAGTCCTTGATACATATAATGATTCGGTTGACAAGAGTGTCGTAAAGACGTTGTATCCTCACCTGAGGCAAGTTGCTACAAAACTGTTCTAACTGGTCATTGATATCGTGAATATTGGGACTGTGACAGAGTTTATTTTCGAGTTGGCAATGATAGACACACTTTCTATCAGGAGCAGATCTGGGGAAACTCGCTGCTACCGGAGAACTTCAACACCCCGCTTACAGCTCCCACAGGCACGTGCCATGTGTGGATGTTAATTGTCCTGTTGAAATTTCATCACAATAATGTCCTATAACAGGTATCACACGAGGGAGCAGAATGCCTGTGACGTACCGTTGTATCATCAGAGGTTTCTTAGTGACCACCAACCGTGACCTTAAAACACCCCACAACGTGGCACCAAGAGTGTCACTTGTTTTAACTACAAGGGGATTGGAGAAAGGAAAGGAAAGGGAGGGGGATTCTTGATGTCAGCTGCATCTGGACATTCAGTGGAATCAGTGACGACGAGTGAAACGTTGTGCCACACCAGGACTCGAACATGAGATCTCCCTACTTACTAGGGAGTTGTTTTAACCACCGCGCCACCCAATATTTATCCGAAAGTAGAGCCCATGGAGGGGGGGGGGGGGGGGGTCATGGACTGGGATTTCGGGTAGGTGACACTCGGCGGGGGTGTGGGTCGGCCGTGAGGCGTGCCGAGATAGTCCGCTCATTTGCGATAAATACTGTGTCACGGGTGGTATAGTGTTTAACACCGTCGCCCAGTACGCAGGAGAATATATTTGATGGTGGCATGTGACTGAATCCCAGCTAAGAACTTGTAGCAACGATCATTGTAACCGACAGGATTCATGGAGGATGAGTAGAGTTCATATATGGAGACTTGGAGCGGTTAGGATACATAGGTTTGTCTGGGTTGTGGAGCCAAAGAAGCTATTCTGGAGAAAGGAAGTAGTATGAAAGAGATAATCAGTCCACTGAAAGGTTGTTGGGCGACATTCTATATGTGTTCCAGTGCATTTCGAGTAGACATTCCAGACTGTGTGGGAGTAATCTTGGAAAGTTTTAGAAGGAATGTTTAATAAATGTAAACTGTAAGCTGTAATGTGATGTTTATAAAATCGTGCATTGCAGCCTAATATGGACACTTATTAAGTATTTGGATGCTGTAGATCCCCACAAACATAAAATTTTAAGAATGAAATTTGTAACTATGTGTGAGAGGTTGGGGTAGTGCTTAAGATTCCATCACTTGAGTTCGCCTTGCAAACAACTGTGGATGTTGAGGCAGGCAGATATCATATAGATGGTGAAGGTATTAGATATGTGGACGATGAAGTCGCACATACGGTGGCAAAGATATGGTTACTATTTGAAGATGTACCGAGGATGAGGTGTTCAGTAGGAGTATTGTACGGAGATTTTGGCCGAAAAGGGATGTTCTCCTTCTGGTTAAAATGGATATTAGGATGACTTCCGGTGTGGAAGTAAATATGGGGCAAGTGTGATATGGATGAGGAGACCATATCAGCTTGTAGGGTATCAATACTTAAATGCGGAATTTCGGTTGGAGTGTTTATGTTGGAGGAAGGTTTCATCGAGGATGAAGCCATGGACTTGATGCTGGAAAAAAATTGGTTGCTTGTTGGGAAGGAGCAAACGTTGTGGAATAGAATACCAGACTGCTGTCGAGCAGTGACAAATTCTTCAGGTGTGGCAAGGTAAGAGAAGTTTTAGACTAGGACGTTGGGGCGGTTAAAACGTGGGAGTAGGTGGCTTAAGTGTTTAGGCGGAATACGGAGAGTGTTTGGCCTTTTAAAGGCATGAATATTTAGAAAAATGATCTTTTTTATCTCATTGTGCTTTCGCCAGTGGTAAGTGCTGGACTGTATTGTAAGAACGGATGGAGTTATTAGTAGTGCATCAGCTGGGACTGGTCACAAGTGATGCAGGTGGGAGGGGATGCAAGACTGTTTCCAGAAGTGAGGGGCTCGCAGTGAAGGTAGGTTGGTTAGTTTTTCCAATACGCTGTGAGGGAGGGGCTCGCAGTGGAGGTAAGTTGGTTAGTTTTTCCAATCGGCTGTGATCTCTGGGTCGGCCTTTGTTATCACAGAGTTGAGGGCAGAGGATAGCTGGGGGTTGTGATTGATTCGAGGGCTGATGCTGTTGGGAGCAGTTAAATGGGCACTGGGACCGAAGGAAATACATCTGAGTTTATGAAGGAGATTGGTGTAGAGCTTAAATGTGGAGCATCCGATTAGGTCAGACCGATACTGGGTAATATACATGGCAACGTTTGGGATGTATTATTTGATGTTGAGAATTAAGATGCTGGTGTCAGGAATTTTAATTCAGGGTAGGAGAGGGGAAGATATTACATCCATAGATTCAGCATTATTGGATATGGTTTGGTTTTTTTTTGGTGTGATGCCAGGAAGAGGTATCTGTGTAGATGGAAAGCTTTCTTGCTATTGTACGGTACGGGGGTGACTGTGGAATGGATGTGGTGTAACAGGACAGTGTTGTAAGTGCTCTAATGGCGATAAAGGTTTTTTGTTATGGTTTTCTGAAGGAGTGAGTGTAGCTTACATCATCCTCCTTATGTCTCATTGTAATGCACAAATCGTACATGCGAGGGCTGTTCCTGAAGATAAGCAGTTACATCTCGCCAAGTTTGTCTAGAGAGTCCCTTTCTCGTATCTTCTGAAGACGTCCCTTTTGTAGCAGGGATGTCATGTTTTATTATGGTTTATAAGTATTTTCATAGCATCGCATTCAAACAAAATTTGAATCTCTTCTCTATGATTACAGTCACACGTATCACTTGTTGGTACATTAATTCAGTGAATACCTAACCACACTTAACAGTAATATGATCATCTTTGGTGATACTTCAGTGACAGTACATTCTGTGCGGTGTCGATTAGCTTTTACCATCATATTTCCGTCCGATCACTACACGTTCAATGTTGTGATTTTCCATAACAATTGTCTATTGCCATCACAATCGCTATAGTTTACATTTTCTGTCTCTTCAGTAGCCTCGCCAACAAAAATTCGGTACTGTCTTACAATACTAGTCGTAAACCGTGGCTAGGAACACACGACTGATTACTATGGCTGCCTCCAGTAGTCTTTTACCAGCACTGACAGAGGAGTTCCTGCCGACACTAGCGAGATTCTATCTCGACCGTCCCCGCCAATCACAAGTTCCTTGTTACTATACAGGGTGGTCCATTGATAGTGACCGGGCCAAATATCTCACGAAATAAGCATCAAACGAAAAAACTATAAAGAACGAAACTCGTCTAGCTTGATGGAGGAAACCAGATGGCGGTATGGTTGGCCCGCTAGATGGCGCTGCCATATTTCAAACGGATATCAACTGCTTTTTTTTTTAAAATACGAACCCCAATTTTTATTACATGTTCCTGTAGTACGTAAAGAAATATGAATGTCTTAGTTGGACCACTTTTTTCGCTTTGTGATAGATGGCGCTGGAATAGTCACAAACGTGTAAGTACGTGGTATCACGTAACATTCCGACAGTGCGGACGGTATTTGCTTCGTGATACATTACCCATGTTAAATTGCATCGTTTACCAATTCATGTATGGTTATTGTGATCAAAATGTCCAACGGGCGTGTGTTATGTCTGCTGCTCGGAATCCTGGACGACATCATCCAAGTATCCGGACCGTTCGCCAGATAATTACGTTATTTAAGGGAACAGGAAGTGTTCAGCCACATGCGAAACGTCAGCCACGACCTGCAACAAATGATGATGCCCAAGTAGGTGTTTTAGCTGCTTTCACGGCTAATCTGCACATCAGTAGCAGACAAAGAGAGCGAGAATCGGGAATCTCAAAAATATCGGTGTTGAGAATGCTACATCAACATCGATTGCACCCGTACCATATTTCTATGCACCAGGAATTGCATGGCGACGACTTTGGACGTCGTGAACAGTTCTGCCACTGGCCACAAGAGAAATTACGGGACGATGACAGATTTTTTGCACGCGTTCTATTTAGCGACCAAGCGTCATTCACTAACAGCAGTAACGTAAAACGGCATAATAGGCACAATTGGGCAACGGAATATCCACGATGGTTGTGACAAGTGGAACATGAGCGACCTGGCGGATTAATGTATGATGCGGCGTTATGGGAGGAAGGATAATGGGCCCCAATTTTATCGATATCACTCTAAATGGTGCAATGTATGCTGATTTCCTCCGTAATGTTCTACTGATGTTACTACAAGATGTTTCACTGCATGACAGATGGCGATGTACTTCCAACAGGATGAATGTCCGGCACATAGCTCGCGTGTGGTTGAAGCGGTAATGAAAATCATATTCAGTACTGTCCAAGCACAATACCATGGCCAGCACGTTCACCGGATCTGACGTCCCCGGATTTCTTTCTGTTGGGAAAGTCGAAGGATATTTGCTATCGTGATCCACCGACAACACGTATCAACATGCGTCAGTGCATTGTCAATGCATGTGCGAACATTACGGAAGGCGAACTACCTGCTGTTGAGAGGAATGTCATTACACGTGTTGCCAAATGTATAAAAGTTGATCGACATCATTTTGAGCATTTATTGCATTAATGTGGTATTTACAGGTAATCACGCTGTAACAGCATGCGTTCTCAGAAATGATAAGTTTAGAAAGGTACATGAATCACATTGGAGCAACCGAAATAAAATGTTCAAACGTACCTACGTTCTGTATTTTAATTTAAAAAACCTATCTGTTACCAACTGTTCGTCTAAAATTGTGAGCCATATGTTTGTGACTATTGCAGCGCCATCTATCAGATAGCGAAAACAGAAGTCCAACTAAAACATTCATATTTCTTTACGTTCTACACGAACATGTAACAGAAAAATGGGGGTTCCTCTTTAAAAAACGCAGTTGATATCCGTTTAACCTATGGCAGCGCCATCTAGAGGGCCAACCATAGCGCCATCTGGTTTCACCCTTCCAGTTAGACAAGTTTAGTTCTTTGTAGTTTTTTTCGTTTGTCGCTTATTTCGTGAGATTTTTGCCCCGCTCACGATCAATGGACCACCCTGTATATACTGCATCCTTGCTTAGTTCGTAGCAAGCGAGAACTTTGTTTCCAGGTTTGTGACACCGAGCAGACGCCACGTTTGAACTGCCGCGTGCTCCCGTGTTCAGACTATAGTTATTGTGACCTACTGCAGAATATGGAGTTTGTGCAGGTGAAAATATGAGCCTAGTGAAGAGATAGATGGCAGCAAAAGTTTCTCATATATGTAAGAATTTTTAATATGTTGCAGCCCTGTCAGCAACAGTGATAAATTGATGTGTCAAAAATCCGCCTCAGTTGCAAAATGTTACTGGTCTTTACCCAGGTTTCAGCTAATCTAGCTTTATACAGAAGCATAAAATAAGAATATATGCACGAACAACACACAAAAGTGATGAAATGAGACGTCTGGCGAGGAGACGAGTAGACAGAGAAGTAGACGAGTCAGAGACGAAACAGAGGAGCCATGAGTAGACCAATGCATAGGTGCGCAGGCTTCGGCACATGATGGTGATGAGGACATGGGGACGGAGAAGAGCGGGCGATGACACATTAAATCAATAGAGACACAGACGTGGTAACTCTGAAAGTCTTGGTTGAAGAGCTTTCCAGTCCTGCTTCGAAAAATCCCTGGATGGCGGCCAGTGGTGTCGTCACAGTGGTTCAAGCCATATGGAGTCATGGCACCAAGCTATGCTCGCGACAAGGTTCTTACTAGCTAACAGACCAGGTCTTCATTCTATGCAAAGCTGAGTCGTCAAGAAGGCTGCAGCTTAATTCTGGGTTCATTTATTTGTTACACACTGACCTTTAAAATTGCCGCTCAAGTGTCGCACGTCCTCAGCAAATTGGGGGCGTACCTCAACTGTAATTTTTCTTGAAAAAAGACCCCCGTTTCAAAGCGAAGCACAACAGTTGTAAACTGTTCACGTCCATCCTCTAGGCTTTTTGGTTTGGTGCACGTCTCATAATAACAAGGCGTAGCTTAACTGAATTTCTTTTATTTTCAGAACGTCGCGCCGTGGAGAATTACAGTGTTTAATATCTAACCGAAAAACACACTTTAGTAATTTGTCTAGATTATGAATTTATTCTCTCTCGATAATCATCAAGAGGTCAGCATCCATACGAACGTACTGGTACTTCAGGATGTTGAATAGCGTTTCAACAACGAGAGTGCTCAGAAGCAGCATTAATAAAGATTAATCATATTTTAAAACTTTATGTCTTGGCCAAATGCTACTTCATTAAAACTGATAACCAGAGTCGACTTTGCAACCGTCGTCAGATCTACGTGTAGCTTCTGTAACTTTTAGATCCGATAATGGCTGAAAAGCTGAAACGTTATCTATTTTAATGAAGTAGCATGAGACAAAGTCATTGAGTTTTATCATCTAATCTGTCAGAAAAGTCGGAGGTCTGTTCTGTAGGTCCAGACGGCATCATTTTGCGGAAGGTTAAGTAACAGCTACAAACTATGGAAAGTAGTCGCTCTGTTTATATTCTCGTCCGCGCAGGTGAGAAATAGGCTGAAGGCTGTTCAACATTCACCAACGTACTTCCTACGATGACAAGTTAACATCTATTCTCCTCCAATGCGAAAACAAAGTGTGTCCACTTCATTAACATCGGCCTCCCTCAGGCTGAGAGAAAGTTGGCTTGCTGTTAGTTGACAACTGTCCATTTCACAACTTTAAGAATACAGAGATGAAATACAACATTTAACTGGCATAGATCTATAATATGTCTCTTCATGCAACTCGAAGGAATGTTACAGCTAAACTTCCAGAGGCCCTGGATGTTAGATATGGCCCAATTGGCCCATAGGTCATTGATAACACAGGCCAAGGAAAATTTATTTTTCAAAAACTTTTTTCCCTAAATAGCTGATCCTTGTAGATTTTTATGAGCTGAATCCAAAGCTAGCCTTAAGTTTTTGTATCACCCATAGGTTTCGAGCAATATGCTTTTTATTGTATAGTATAAAAATCATATGCTGTACGGTAAACGAGGAAATTAATGAAACGCTTTGTTACAACTTAAGCATGGTTTGTATTTGCAGTAAGCCGTTTAAAACAATGATACGTATTAATAGAGGTTTCGCTTGTCAACTGGAACTGGTTTGTATTTTCTTTCTCTTTTTTTCTGTGAAGCTGCTTGTGTAGCTTTTTGTGCGGTGGGTCGCTTGCTGAACTTGTCAGTGAAGTGACCAAGAGAAGTCCCCCCATCATGTTAATGTTCCAGCGGCATTAGTAGCGTTTTTCCATCACTTTAATGCCCTGGAGATAACGCTCTTCTTGCTCCTCACTAACATTTCTCTTAATGTCCGGGAAGTAATGAAGATGACTGTTCAAAAAGTGAATTTTCAGGTTGATTAAACACCCTAAAGTTTTAAACTTTTTTTAACATTGTAGCTATAATAGAAACGTGTTCTGGGTCTTTTTCAGGTCCGAAAAACTGTGCTACGACTGACTTGAATGATACCTATGCTTCTTCCTCATATAAAGTCATTGGGGATTCAAAGTTAACATCAAACATTGTAGGTATAATAGAAACGTATTTTGGGTCTTTTTCAAGTCCCAGAATCTTTGCAACGACTTGCTTGAATGATACCTATGCTTCTTTCTCATTTAAGGTCATTGTGGATTCAAAGTTAACATCAAACATCAATTTTCTAATGTCAAGTCCGACATAGACGCCTTCTTTTAGTTTAGCTTCAGAGTGGTGTGGAAACTTTTGGTAGATATACTTAAAACATAGTCCATCTTTAGGTAAAGCCATTTCAAACTGTTTCATTAGGCCTAACTTTATATGTACAGGTGGTAGGAGTACGTTATTTGAATCTACAAGGTTTTTGTGTAGAAAGTTCTTCTCACCAAGTTTTAAGGACTCCCTCACATTCCAGTTCTTTCTGCACCAGTGTTGATCCCTACCCCTCCTGTCCCATTCACACAAGATACATGGAAATTTGGCAAAGCCAAGTTGCTGAAAATGGTGCATGCATGTTACTTTTATATCACCACATACCATCAAGCCATGAGCAGAATAGCCTATTTTATTTAGCACTATTTCTAGGTTTTAATAGCTTTCTTTCATATGTACGGAATGTTCAACAGGTATAGATACATACATGTTACCATTGTGTAATAAAACGCCTTTAAACTAGTTTTGGATGAATTAATAAACAGCCTAAAGTCTTTCTTTTTGTATTCAATACCAAACTCATTCATCAGACCAGGAATGTCTGAGCAGTACACTAAATCACAGTCTTCTACATGACTACTCTGCAATTCACATTTAAGTGCTTGGCAGAGGGTTCATCGAACCACAATCAGACTGTCTCTCTACTATCCCACTCCCGAACAGCGAGCGGGAAAAACGAACACCTAAACCTTTCTGTTCGAGCTCTGATTTCTCTTATTTTATTTTGATGATCATTCCTACCTAAGTAGGTTGGGCTCAACAAAATATTTTCGCATTCGGAAGAGAAAGTTGGTGACTGAAATTTCGTAAAAAGGTCTCGCCGCGACGAAAAACGTCTATGCTGTAATGACTTCCATCCCAACTCGTGTATCATATCTGCACACTCTCTCCCCTATAACGTGATAATACAAAACGAGCTGCCCTTTTTTGCACCCTTTCGATGTTCTCCGTCAATCCCACCTGGTAAGGATCCCACACCGCGCAGCAATATTCTAACAGAGGACGAACGCGTGTAGTGTAAGCTGTCTCTTTAGTGGACTTCTTGCATCTTGAAAAACTTGGAAAATTGCTGCTCTCTCTATCTCTACATGCTGGTTCCAACTGCCAATAACTTCTTTCCTTTTCATCTAGAGCCAAGCAATTCAGCTTTTTCTTTCGTTAAGCCCAGATTCCTCAACAAATCGTTGAGCTTAGTCTGAGTACACTAATTGGGCTCTAGACTTTCTGTATTACAATGGTATTCCTCATCGTCTGGTTGATCTAAATCACATTTTACAACAGTAAATACTTGTGGTGGAATAAAATTTAAATCATCTGGTAGTTCAGGAATCGGCAAATCTACACAATGCCCTACTGGTTCGATGGCGGACTGAAGGTTAGGATAGTTTATTACCTTCTTGTTTTTCGAATTATGACCAGTAATATCAACTCTGCAAAAGTAGCAATCATTGGAATAATTCCTTGGCTTCCTCCATATCATAGGAAAAGCAAAACCTAAAGGCTTTTTTCTCCTTTTAGGACCATTTTCTCAGATCTTCAACACACAGATAACATACCTTACGCGGCGCACAAGATTTATCTTGATCATGAAGTTTAGATCCAAACTATGATAGATAAACATTTTTGAGAAATGCTGTAACGTTTCTTTCGTGTTTTAATCACAAATTCACCAAAAATATAACAAAAACTGTCAGCAGAGTTCTTACAGCGACGATTAGACCATGTACTGAGGTTTTTTTTTTTTTTTTTTTTTTTTTTGTCATCAGTCTACTGACTGGTTTGATGCGGCCCGCCACGAATTCCTTTCCTGTGCTAACCTTTTCATCTCAGAGTAGCACTTGCAACCTACGTAGTCAATTATTTGCTTGACGTATTCCAATCTCTCCCTTCCTCTACACTTTTTGCCCTCTACAGCACCCTCTAGTACTATGGAAGTCATTCCCTCATGTCTTATCAGATGTCCTATCATCCTGTCCCTTCTCCTTATCAGTGTTTTCCACATATTCCTTTCCTCTCCGATTCTGCGTAGAACTTCCTCATTCCTTACCTTATCAGTCAACCTAATTTTCAATATTCGTCTATAGCACCACATCTCAAATGCTTCGATTCTCTTCGGTTCCGGTTTTCCCACAGTCCATGTTTCACTACCATACAATGCTGTACTCCAGACGTACATCCTCAGAAATTTCTTCCTCAAATTAAGGCCGGTATTTGATATTAGTAGAATTCTCTTGGCCAGAAATGCCTTTTTTGCCATAGCGAGTCTGCTTTTGATGTCCTCCTTGCTCCGTCCGTCATTGGTAATTATACTGCCTAGGTAGCAGAATTCCTTAACTTCATTGAGTTCGTGACGATCAATCCTGATGTTAACTTTCTCGCTGTTCTCATTTCTACTACTTCTCATTATCTTCGTTTTTCTCCGATTTACTCTCAAACCATACTGTGTACTCATTAGACTGTTCATTCCGTTCAGCAGATCATTTAATTCTTCTTCACTTTCACTCAGGATAGCAATGTCATCAGCGAATCGTATCATTGGTATCGTTTCACCTTGTATTTTAATTCCACTCCTGAACCTTTCTTTTATTTCCATCATTGCTTCCTCGATGTACAGATTGAAGAGTAGGGGCGAAAGGCTACAGCCTTGTCTTACACCCTTCGTTCTTGATCGTCCACTCTTATTGTTCGCTCTTGGTTGTTGTACATATTTCATATGACCCGTCTATCCCTATAGCTTACCCCTACTTTTTTCAGAATCTCGAACAGCTTGCACCATTTTATATTGTCGAACGCTTTTTCCAGGTCGACAAATCCTATGAACATGTCTTGATTTTTCTTTAGCCTTGCTTCCATTATTAGCCGTAACCTCAGAATTGCCTCTCTCGTGCCTTTACTTTTCCTAAAGCCAAACTGATCGTCACCTAGCGCATTCTCAATTTTCTTTTCTATTCTTCTGTATATTATTCTTGTAAGCAGCTTCGATGCATGAGCTTTTAGGCTGATTGTGCGATAATTCTCGCACTTGTCAGCTCTTGCCGTCTTCGGAATTGTTTGGATGATGCTTTTCCGAAAGTCAGATGGTATGCCGCCAGACTCATATATTCTACACACCAACGTGAATAGTGGTTTTGTTGCCACTTCCCCTAATGATTTTATAAATTTTGATGGAATGTTATCTATCCCTTCTGCCTTATTTGACCGTAAGTCCTCCAAAGCTCTTTTAAATTCCGATTCTAATACTGGATCCCCTATCTCTTTTAAATCGACTCCTGTTTCTTCTTCTATCACATCAGACAAATCTTCACCCTCATAGAGGCTTTCAATGTATTCTTTCCACCTATCTGCTCCCTCCTCTGCATTTAACAGTGGAATTCCCGTTGCACTCCTAATGTTACCACCGTTGCTTTTAATGTCACCAAAGGTTTTGTTGACTTTCCTGTACTGAGCATATGTACAGGAAATGGGAAAGTTAGCTTAGGTTGACAGTGAACAAAATACAATCTGTGAACATAAAAATAGAGTAGACCTTCTTTTGCCAGAAAATGTTTTTCAGCAGCGCGACCAAAGTCTTCTACATTCATTAACCTCCTTTTTAAAATATTTTAGCGATATGAAAGCTGTTAAATTCTTTAAAAAATCTCGTGTTTTAATAAAGTCGGCAAGACTCACAGGAGGAAAAACACCCCTCTGAAGATGTCCAGCGCAGCTCTGGACAAAACGTTAGGAGCTGAAGAGTTTCATGGACCATGACCTTACATCCCGGAAGGTTTACCAGAATATATGTCATCCGGTCGTGAAAGCCTTCATACTATGAACATTCTGGACAATTTAGGCGGATGATTTAGACACACAGATCGCCCTACGTGATTCCCGTAGAACATTTATGAGATACAAAAGCGAGATCTCATTTTGTATACAAAGTTCCGCACGGGCAACACTTTCGCAATTATGACGGCTGCTGAGACATCGTGGCTCACAAGAGAACCTCCCCATCGCACCCCCTTCAGATTTAGTTTTAAGTTGGTACAGTGGATAGGCGTTGAAAAACTGAACACAGACCAATCTAGAAAACAGGAAGAAGTTGTGTGGAACTATGAAAAAAATAAGCAAACTGTATAAACTGAGTAGTCCATGTGCAAGATAGTCAGCATGAAGGATGGTGTGAGCTAAGCAGCGCCGTGGTCCCGTGGTTGGCGTGAGCAGCTGCAGACTGAGAGGTCCTTGGGTCAAGTGTTCCCTCGAGTGAAAAGTTTAATTTTTTATTTTCAGACAATTATCAAAGTTTAGGCGCTCACACATGATCAACTTCACTCTCCATAATTCCACGACATGTTCAGATTAGCTTGGAAATATGCAAGGATTTGACGTTTTACACACGGAAAAATTTGAAAACGTTAAAAACATATGTTTTGACAGAGCACAGGGAAAACTGTGCGACTGTGAAACTGTTTCATTCATTTGTTGCAGTTTATGTGAAAAACTCTAATGTTTTCATCACTTTTTGGGAGTGATTATCACATCCACAAGAAAACCTAAATCGGGCAAGGTAGAACAATCTTTTTACCCATTCGCCAAATTACAAGTTAGATGGGTCGACAACATTTTCCTGTGATGCACATGCCGTCACGAGTGTCGTATAGAACATATCAGACGTGTTTTCCTGTGGAGGAATCGGTTGACCTATGACCTTGCGATCAAATTTTGTCGGTTTCCATTGGAGAGGCACGTCATTTCGTCTACTAATCGCACGGTTTTGCGATGCGGTCACAAAACACAGACACTAAACTTATAACAGTGAACAGAGACGTCAATGAACGAACGAACACATCACAACTTTGCGAAAATAAAGAAATTTAATTTTTCACTGTAGAGAAAACTTGAGCCAAGGACCTCTCGTTCCGCAGTTGCTCACGCTAACCACGGGACCTCGGGGCTCCTGAGCGTACACTATCCTTGATGTTGCTTATCTTGCGCATGGACTACCCAATTTGTATATTTTGCTTTTTTTTTACACAGTTCCCCACAACTTCTTCCTGTTTTCTCGATTGATCTGTATTCAGTTTTTCAAAGCGTATCCACTGTGCCAACTTATAATTAAATCTGATGGGGGTGCAATGGGGAGATTCCCTTGTCAGTATTCCCGTACGGTACTTCCAGCGACTTGTTCAGTCCACGCCACGTCGAGTTGCTGCACTATGCGAAGCAAAAAGAGGTCGACACGGTATTAGGAGGTATCTCATGACTGTTGTCACCTCAATGTAAATCACGTCAGGTAACGTATTCAGTACCTTTCTGTAATTTAGTCAAAACAAATTTTGAAACTAAAAGATTAGGTCCTCACACAGGATGATCTGATATCCAGAAGTCACTGGTATTCAGCAGTCTCGTATACTATTGCTGCATTATTCGCGAAAAAAAATTAAAAGTAAGCCCATTGAATAGTGGTGTAAAACAATATGAAGTTCTTCCTGAAACCAGTTCCGTAGTGAGGCAGTGTTGCGTCAGAAGTAGTACTGGACTGTCGCCGATTTGTGGAAGTGGGCGCAGCTTCCACTACAGCGCCAGCGATAACTGTGCCGGGAATTTGAGCTGAGCGATTTTCAGCTTATTTCGTGAAACCATCCACTGTTGAGAGAGGACCGTATTATGCCCAGTGTACAGTAGAGCCCCGCTACAGTAGAACGGGGCCGACCGACCACTGTTTGCGGACTGGCGGGACGGACGGCCTGCCCGCGCGTGCTAATTAACTGCTCTCTCTCCCCGCTGCCCCCCCCTCGGTCGCGGCATTAACTGCAATGTCAACTCGCATATGACGCAGGCGCCCGTCACGAAGCGTTTTAGTTTTATTGAAAAGCCGGCTCTCGAAACAAACGGACTGGCAGGCGGCGCTAATAAATTTGGACAGCTGGCGGCCGGGTGATGAGCTCTCGGGGCGGGGGCGGCTCGGCGTGGAGAGCGGGGGAGTCCCCGTCCTTGCGGCGGACAGCTGGAACGAGGAGCACTTGGCGCGGCGGGGCCGCTTTGTTCCGCTCGCCTTTATCTGCGCTCAATGGCACTTAAAATGGCAGCCACGCCGCTCCGCGCTCTCGGCGCCGTTTTTGAGCGAGTTAATTACCGCGGAGAGCCGTCGGTAGGCCTGTTGGTAGGCCTGGCGTTGGCTGTAGCGGTGGCGGGACCGCGCCGCAGGCCGCACAGCATTTGTTGGCAACACTGAACCGCTGCTGTCACTTGCAACGACGAGGTGGGTGACGTGCGAAACAAAGGAAGGCGCGAGCTGAGTGACGTCCTGCGTGGCTCTGTTCACACCAGTGCCCCGGACGAGATCTCTGTGTCGTTCGGTCTTTTCGAAAAATAGCGGATGGAACGTGTAAACAGAACTTTCGAATATGCAGCTTGACAATAAATTCCATCCTGGCAGTTCGAACGACTTTTTATACTGTCTCACTGCCGTACGACGTACAAGCGATTCGTGGGGACATCCTTTTTAACAGTCAAATCTTTATTAGCACTTTGGAGTATACAGATCTGCAACTAATAATAACAGTAATCCCAGTGATGTTAGGAATCAGAACTGGACTAAGTTACTCAAACGTAACAATTCGTGTCGTTTTCTATGTCCAAAAGGGTACCCATAACCTGAGCTGGGGGAGGGCAACATATTAGTTTTCCAAGATGCTAATCCAGATGGGTGTAAATTGAATGAGCGCAACGGAGAATAATAAACTCTAAAATGAAGATTTGGCCCTTTCTGACTACCCCCTGAAACAGATCTTACGATCTCCTAGTTCTATAAATTACAATCTAAACATAACTGAATGATGAAGGCAACTAATGCTACTAAATGATAAACGTTGTCACTCCTCATATATTTATTCTAGATTAAAACACCTTTATATTACAAAGTTTATATTCCCTAAGTAAAAGTACTAATCAATTGCCCAACTCTGCTCCTTATTATGTCAGCGCGATCTAATATCAATAACACGAAATGACTGACATCATCAACACATCAAACACTGGAAGACACTACTTTCAAAGATGATCTACGGTGGTGTGGAACATAGTGGAAATAGACTAACGTGATCACAGCTGTTTAGCTTTTACAGCCCTAATAAGCCGGAGAAATTTGCGATATCAACGTATGTACTGCGTCCGGTGCATCGAAGTGATGATTCTCGTACTTGTCTGCGACGATGGAAGAAATCCAGCTACAAATAAAAACTGTGTCAAACTCCAGGACAGCAGAAGGCGGTCCTCTGACTAATACATTCTAATACTGTCTTCTCCTCTCTGTGTTCTACAGGTGAGAAAGGCGAACTCCCAACCACAAGGACGGAGTTCGGATAACGTCTCAGCATAAGTATAGGCAGATTATGTGGTCTCAGTCACTGAACACTGCGTCCTCAACGACGACTTCCAACCCGGAGGCGAAGTCCAGAATCGTATAAGGTCACAAAAGTACAGTGTCTAACCGTTCTAGCTATAAAATCTCGTGAGAGCAATGACAGCAAGTCCGTCCGTACCAACACGAAACTGATACTGAACGACCATCACACACAGGAGTTCGAAACAGAAGACCTCGTTTCTCCGCTGCTGTCTTCCCAGCAGGGCTCGGCTCCCCACCATCGTAATTCAGAAAGAGAATCATATTCTCAAAACCACGGAATATTCGCCCTCTCTATAGATTCTTCCAAACTCCGACCAACCATATTTTAGTCTTTTGTCGTCCAGCGCGGAAAGTTTGCGAGGAAAAACCTGTACTCATACAATGGTACGCCTCTGAATAAAAATCCTTGTAAATAAACCAGCCTGCGGGGTTTCCGAGGTGCCGCTTCTTCGTTCCTCTCACCTGCGTCCAAGATTTTCAGCGTCTTCGAAGTATAATCCTTCCGACTCGGCTACAATCTGGCCGGCCGCGACTCTATTGTGCTCCAACGCTAAGGTGCTATGACGTCTGCCTTGCTATTTCCTGTATTTAAGCAGGACCAATACACCTGTGTGGGCCTTCCACCCAGGGCTTCGGTTCTGCCAGCCGTTTCACTTCCACTGGCATACCAACCTCTACTAGTAAACGCAATCATTCATTACAACGTTTTTATAGTAAGACACTCCGTCACCTTTCATGCAATAAGCGTTAGCAATTATTTACAAGATGTACGTGACAAAGTCTATCTTCTTTCAATATTCGTATACAACGTGTACAACGTACCACATGATATCTAATTGTGTTTATAGATCACAGCAAAGTATGTGTATGAGTGCTTGTAAGGTGCGAAATTATAGTCACCTTAGAGTTTGATTGATGGAGGAGGGGAGGCGAAACAGAGGAGAGTTTCTGACAAAGCACAATCTAGAACTACTGAAAATTGTGTTTATTAACCATCAAATACATTAAATAATATATCCCTTGTTCACGAAATTAATTAAGTAATACATACCTTATAATTACAGATTTAGTAACTCTGAGTGTACTTGAACATTTTACTTTTCTTTCAAATTGGTATTATTAGTACTCAGTATTATACAGTATTATACACACATCAAAAAAAGTTTTGCATCACCCCGGTCCCAGAACTCCTGAAGATAGACACTGACTGTTTATATCGTATCACAGACACAGTCCATTTAACTGTTCAGATATGGCACTAAACCCAGGCCAATTATGTACACAACCATGCCTGAACAGAGCGTATTACACGGGGGATGTGTGACAGCCTATCAATTCCAGTCATTCCACAAGGGAAGAGGTACACGGTTCGTTTGTCCGTAATTCAACCACGCCTAGACGGTCAGTAACTCATTTCGATCGCCAGAAAGGGCTATCAACTAGGGAAGTGTCCAGCGGTCTCGGAGTGAACGAAAGCGATGTTGTTCGGACGTGGAGGAGATACAGAGAGACAGGAACTGTCGATGCCATGCCTCGCTCAGGCCACCCATGGGCTAGTGCTGCAGTGGATGACAGATACCTTTGGATTATGGCTCAGAGGAAGCCTAACAATAACACCACCATGTTGAATTACGCTTTTCGTGCATCCGCAGGACGTCTTGTTACGACTAAAATTGTGCGCTATAGGCTGCATGATGAGCAACCTCACTCCCGATGTCCATGGCGAAGAGTGCAGCATATGACTGGTCAGGATGAACGCTTTAGACACACTCTCCAGCGAGTGCAGCAACGTGGAGAGTCCCTGCTGTTTTGGGGTGACATTATGCGGGACCGACGTACGCCGCTGGTGGTCATGGAAAGCACCCTAACGGCTGTATGATACGTGAATGCCATCCTTCGACCGATAGTGCAACCCCATAGGCAGCATATTGGCGAGGTGTTCGTCTTCATGGACGACAATTCACACCCCCATCGGCATACATTGTGGATGTCTGACTTTAGGATAACGACCTTGCTCGACTACAGCGGCCACACTGACAGAACCACAGTCACATAGACACAGGCAACAGAGCATGCACAATGTCGGCACTAGTACAGTGTATATCCACCTTTCGCAGCAATGCAGGCTGCTATTCTCCCATGGAGACGATCGTAGAGATGCTGGATGTAGTCCTGTGGAACGGCTTGCCATGCCATTTCCACCTGGCGCCTCAGTTGGACCAGCGTTCGTGCTGGACGTGCAGACCGCGTGAGACGACGCTTCATCCAGTCCCAAACATGCTCAATGGGGGAGAGATCCGGAGATCTTGCAGGCCAGAGTAGTTGACTTACACCGTCTAGAGCACGTTGGGTGGCACGGGATACATGCGGACGTGCACTGTCCTGTTGGAACAGCAAGTTCCCTTGCCGGTCTAGGAATGGTAGAACGACGGGTTGGATGACGGTTTGGATGTACCGTGCACTATTCAGAGTCCCCTCGACGATCACCAGAGGTGTACGGCCAGTGTAGGAGATCGCTCCCCACACCATGATGCCGGGTGTTGGCCCTGTGTGCCTCGGTCGTATGCAGTCCTGATTGTGGCGCTCACCTGCACGGCGCCAAACACGCATACGACCATCATTGGCACCAAGGCAGAAGCGACTCTCATCGCTGAAGACGACACGTCTCCATTCGTCCCTCCATTCACGCCTGTCGCGACACCACTGGAGGCGGGCTGCACGATGTTGGGGCGTGAGCGGAAGACGGCCTAACGGTGTGCGGGACCGTAGCCCAGCTTGATGGAGACGGTTGCGAATGGTCTTCACCGATACCCCAGGAGCAACAGTGTCCCTAATTTGCTGGGAAGTGGCAGTGCGGTCCCCTACGGCACTGCGTAGGATCCTACGGTCTTGGCGTGCATCCGTGCGTCGCTGCGGTCCGGTCCCAGGTCGACGGGCACGTGCACTTTCCGCCGACCACTGGCGACAACATCGATGTACTGTGGAGACTTCACGCCCCACGTGTTGAGCAATTCGGCGGTACGTCCACCCGGCCTCCCGCATGCCCACTATACGCCCTCGCTCAAAGTCCGTCAACTGCACATACGGGTCACGTCCACGCTGTCGCGGCATGCTACCAGTGTTAAAGACTGCGATGGAGCTCCGTATGCCACGGCAAACTGGCTGACACTGACGGCGGCGGTGCATAAATGCTGCGCAGCTAGCGCTATTCGACGGCCAACACCTCGGTTCCTGGTGTGTCCGCTGTGCCGTGCGTGTGATCATTGCTTGTACAGCCCTCTCGCAGTGTCCGGAGCAAGTATGGTGGGTTTGACACACCGGTGTCAATGTGTTCTTTTTTCCATTTCCAGGAGTGTAAATTTCTGCAAGAGCGGAAAGGAATATTGAGGATCCATCAGCTGACGATCAGTTAAGTCTTAGCAAACGTAACGGCACCAAAAAGGCAGATCTGAGGTTGTGTTCAATAGTGGAAGTAAGACTTCAGAAAATCAAGAGATTCATATGTTTTTTTTTTTTTTTGCCTAGAAAAAGAGTTCGACAATGTACGAGTAAAAACAAAGATGCAAGGTATTTTGATTTCTTTGAACAGTTCCAACAATACATAGGGGAAGACAGGTATATACAATATGCATACGAATCAACGACGGACAATAAGAATGGAACACCAAGAACGGAGTTCTCGGATTAAAAAGGAAGTAAGTTGTCTCTCAGGCTTACTGCTCAATTCGTACATCGAAGAAGCAAAAGCGAAAATAAAACGAAGGTTCAACAGTAGACAAAATTAAGGATGTAAGGATATCAACGATAACATTCGCCAACGACACTCCTGTCCTAAGTGAAAGCGATGGCGAATTGCAGAACATAGTTAACTGATTGAACAGTTTGATGAGTATAGTATATGTACGTACTCAAAGTAAAGAAAAGAATGACAAAAGTAAATAGTGAAATAAGTGACAAAATTTTCATCGAAATGAGGAACCCCGCTGTCGACGAAGTACGTTGGAAGGAAAAAATGACAGCTCAGGTGATAGAGACATAAGAAGAGAGTAGCACAGACAAAAGAAGCATTGCTGTTCAGTACAATTTCTTTTCGTTTGTGTGTAAACATAAGTAATTTTTATAGAAAGAAACATGATTTACCGAGACACAGATTCCATTGAGATACGCACTGTTAACTTGGAAACCCTAGCACTGGTGTGAGTGGGGTTAACTAAATCGGAGTTAATCCTGAATCAAACACGCCCTTGAGATTCGGAGCTGAATTTAATGTAAGCAGGCGATGTACTAAAGCTATATTTATTTAGGACCTAGCAATGAATCTGAAGGTTAGCGTTGGGAGGGACTGAATATGAGAATAAACTGAAGATTTTAAAGCATATCTAGTAATCTTATGGCTATCTTTTTTCTTGAAGAATGTATTCTTCACTAACACATGATTCCTTATGCACAGATTTAGAATTTCTTCACCCTCAACATTTCGTCTACCGTATCCAAAAGGGCCCAGCACCTTTTCATAGTCATTTCTATCCGTGTCGATCTGAACATTCAGATCACTAGTTATCATAATGTTATCTTCTCTTACTTGATCTTCCAGTACTTCAAGGAATTTCGTTTTTTCTTCCTCACTGCACCCTTGCTGAGGTGCGTACACTTGGAGCATAGTAGAACTATTCTTTCCCAAGTTTTCTCTTGCCCTAATTATCCTTTCACTTACAAAGCTCACATCTGTAACTGGGTCAATATCTCTGTGACACGCAAACCTCTCTTAATTTTTTGCCTCTTTATTGTGACCTTGCCAGTATAATTTGTACCCGTCTCTCAGCAATTTAGAGTTTTTTCCCTTCCACTTGGTCTCACTCAATCTGAGGATATGAATCTTTCTCCTCTACATCATGTCTACAATCTCTTCAGTCTTTCCTGTCAAGGCTATTACATTTAATGTTCCCACTCTCAACTCGTTTTTGTCTTTTTGTTGGGTTCTAATTTTCTGGTCTTGTTTAGTGTATCTTCTTGTGTTCCTTGGCTTTTCTTCAGGCTGTGAAGAGCTATCATTTGTTCCAGGGGAACAAGACGTGCTGTCTATATTAGGTATTTTTAATCCGGGGCTCGTTTTTTGATTGAAAGGAATAACAACCTTTCCTCATCTGCTGGCCTGCTAAGCGTAACGCATCCGAGGATTTTCTCGCTCAGCATTTGAAGATCCCTCTTCACCACAAGGCATTGGTATCACTCCTCATTTGCCCTTAGGAGGGAAAGGGTGCCTCCACCACCAGCTTCACCGTACGAAAGATGTTCTTTTCCGTCGTAGCTGCTCTTAAGGACTTCGCCATATCTCTGGCAAGGGTTTGATAATGTTAAGGGAAGGGAGAGGTTTAGGATAGGATAAGGTAGGAGATAAGCTAGGTCGTTGAGGGCACACTTGGTCTGGCTCCTCCCCTTCGGCCTGTCCGGCGTGGGTGACCCTAATGGTAGCTACGCTACCTCCGGCATAGCCCTCCGGATCCACAGCACGCAAACCTCGTCGTCCGCACGGATAGTGCTACGTTAAGGCTGTGTCCCCTGAAGAGGGGATATTTAAGTAATTTTCTATATCTCCGTAACTATAATAGACAAAAATCTGAAATTTTAACAGGTTCCCTTCCTTAAAAACTAAAGATTGCGTACCAAGTTTGAACAAAATCGGATGGTAATTACTATGTTTTTTTTACACTACTGACCATTAAAATTGCCACACCACGAAGATGACGTGCTAAAGACGCGAAATGTGACCGGCAGGAAGAAGATGCTGTGATATGCAAATGATTAGCTTATTAGAGCATTCACACAAGATTGGCGCCGGCGGCGACACCTACAACGTGCTGACATGAGCAAAGTTTCCAACCAATTTCTCATACACAAACAGCAGTTGACCGGCGTTGCTTGGTGAAACGTTGTTGTGACGCCTCGTGTAAGCAGGAGAAATGCGTATCATCACGTTTTGGATTGTAACCTATCGCGATTGCGGTTTATCGTATCGCAACATTGCTTCTTGCGTCGGTCGAGATCCAATGACTGTTAGCAGAATATGGAATCGGTGGGTTCAGGAGGGTAATACGGAACGCCGTATTGGATCCCAACGGCCTCGTATCACTAGCAGTCGAGATGATAGGCATTTTATCTGCATGGCTGTAACGGATCGTGCAGTCCCGTCTCTATCCCTGAGCAACAGATGGGGACGTTTGCAAGACAACAACCATCTGTACGAACAGTTCGACGACGGTTGCAGCAGCATGGACTATCAGCTCGGAGACCATGGCTACGATTACCGTTTACTTTGCATCACAGACAGGAGCGCCTGCGATGGTGTACTCACGGCGAACCTCGGTCCATGAATGGAAAACGTCATCTTTTCGGATGAATCTAGGTTCTGTTTATAGTATCATGATGGTCGCATCCGTGTTTGGCGGCATCGCACATTGGAAACGCGTATTCGTCATCGCCACACTGGCGTATCACCCGGCGTGATGGTATGGCGTGCCATTGGTTACATGTCTCGGTCACCTCTTGTTCGCGTTGACGGCACTTTCAACAGTGGACGTTACATTTCAGAAATGTTACGACCCGTAGCTCTACCCTTCATTCGATCCCTGCGAAACCCTACATTTCAGCAGCATAATGCACGACCGCATGGTGCAGGTCCTGTACGGGCCTTCTGGATACAGAAAATATTCGACTGCTGCCCTGGCCAGCATATTCTACAGATCTCTCACCAGTTGAAAACGTCTGGTCAATTGTGGCCGAGCAACTGGCTCGTCACAATACGCCAGTCACTACTCTTGATGAATGTGGTATCGTGTTGAAGCTGCATGGGCAGCTGTACCTGTATACGCCATCCAAGCTCTGTTTGACCCAATGCCCAGGCGTATCAAGGCCGTAATTACGGTCAGAGGTGGTTGTTCTGGGTACTGATTTCTCGGGATCTATGCACCCAAATTGCGTGAAAATGTCAATTCTAGTATAATATATTGGTCCAATGAATACCCGTTTATCATCTGCATTTCTTCTTGGTGCAGCAATTTTAATGGCCAGTAGTGTAGATTCGTACGGGGTTTGAATTTGCATACCGACTGAATGTTACTTGAGACCGTTCTCACGGCTGGCAGCGTCAGATGCACTGTGAGTCAGAGCGAAGGAAAAACGTAGCTATCCTGAAGCCACTGAGTTACGCGCTGCGTAGCTGCATCGAATGTTATCTTGTAATAACTTGCTACGTTATATATAGTCATGTAATTTTTCTATCTTAGTAAAGGGACCAACACGTGACTCCCTGTAATAACCACATTCGCATGACCGGGCTTTGCGAAAATATCTTTGACATTCACGTGTGCGCAACGGAAAGTAAAATTTGGCAAGGCTACCAATTCCGAAGGAAAACGTAATAACACCGATTATTGAGGGAGAGGTTTACAATGGCCTATCTCTGAAGACAACTTATTCCGCCCATTCTACTTTCAGTTTCAGTTAGTTGAACTATCAAAAATTGTGCAATCATTCACGTATTGTTCCAACGAAAAGATGTACCAGAGGACTCGGAATATAAAACAACATACTGGAATAAGTGGAAAAAGAAGGAAACAGTTGCAGTTAATTGTATATGGGGCCAGTTTGGTAATAATAACTTGCGATGACTATTAGGTTAAAGTTTCTTACGTTTAACAGTAATTATTAATAAAACTAAAAGTTCATCAGTATCACAGGGTAATGCCTTTACAGTTCTAAAATCCGCGAACTAAGTGGAACGGAACAGGGTACCGAAGACTCAGGATACAAAACAATAATCTGTACTAATAGTTTGGAATAAAGGGACAAAAGGTCATCAGCCGAATTGGGCATTGTTTGATGACTACATAACTGAAATTTTGAACTTGAATAAGGAATAATTTGAATACGTGCGGCAACAGAAGCTACACACGCGGTTGCTGTAACAAAACACGTTACGAAATAATAATGAGAGAGAATTTCGGTTACTACTACACTCGCTGTGAAACGCAATGAAATGAATTTGGAATAAATATATCTCCAACTGATTAAATGGAGGCTTTCTACTGCTATGCTAAATAGGTGCGCTACCTCACAGGAGCGTTTACTAACTTTTCCTAACTTGGGAATTTACAGTGAAAAACGAAAGAAAATTTCAGTAGACTTTAAAATTGTTGAAATAAAAGAACTACCGCTTAATATAAGCACAACTTAAACACCGAAATACGAACCAGGCCAATAAACAAAACAGCATTAACAGTTTTCTGTAAAATTAACAAGTATGAATAATTGTTTTCTTGTAAGTAAAATCTTTAGTTTGAAGTACCAGTAATTATTTGCTTTCAGGTTATTGAATTCACTTTTGCTCATAGAGAATAACTTTGTCTCTAAGTGATATTTATACCATCAGTGAAATTACTGAGGGGAATTAAAAAAACTTTTACTTCTGTTCCCAAAATTATTGAAATGATAGAAACGAAAGGCACTGAAATTAATTTTGATATACTCCTTCTTTTCAAATAAACACACTAGGTTTGTTTCAGTAACAGGTATTGACGTGGACGTACTTGGTAATAATGACTTCCATGATTACAGGTTAAAGTTTCTAAATTTTTCTAATAACTATTATTAAAACTAAAAGTTCACCAACACCACCGGGTAATGCCGCTACAGTTCTAAAAAACGTGAACGAAGTGGAACAGTTTTACAGTGGTTCGTTGTTGAAGCCGCAGCCGTCGTTGGCAATGCTATAGTAGCTCCACACGAAATTTGAGAGGACAGATTTACTTAGCAATGACCGTTCGCGGAGCAGTATCTTGGTAACATTGGTTTGTTGCAGGATTCTCGAACATATTCTCAGTTCGAATATAATGCATTTCCTTGAGAAAAAGAAGTTGCTGTCCATGCATCAGCACGGCCTTACAAAGCATCGCTCCTGTGGAATGCAACTCGCCCTTTTTTCGCATGATACCTTGCGAACCATGGATGAAGGGTATCAGACGGATGGCATATTCCTTGACTTTTGACTCGGTGCCCCACTGCAGACTCCTAACTAAGGTACGAGCATATGGGATTGTTTCCCTAATACGTGAGTGGTTCGAAGACTTCTTAAGTAATAGAACCCAGTACGTTGTCCTCGATGATGAGCGTTCATCGGAGGTGAGGGTATCATCTGGTGTGCCCCAGGGAAGTGTGGTAGGTCCGCTGTTGTTTTCTGTCTACATAAATGATATTTTGGATAGGGCGGATAGCAATGTGCGGCTGTTTGTTGATGATGCTGTGGTGTCGGAGGATACAAGATGACTTGGACAGGATTTGTGATTGGTGTAAAGAATGGCAGCTAATACTAAATATAGATAAATGGAAATTAATGCAGATGAATAGGAAACAGAATCCCGTAACGCTTGAATACTCCATTAGCAGTGTAGCGCTTTACACAGTCACGTCGATAAAATATTTGGGCGTAACACTGCAGAGTGATATGAAGTGGGACAAGCATGCAATGGCAGCTGTGGGGACGACGGATAATCGTCTTCGGTTCATTGGTAGAATTTAGGGAAGATGTGGTTCATCTGTAAAGGAGACCGCTTATAAAACACTAATACGACCTATTCTTGAGTACTGCTCGAACGTTTGGGATCCCTTTCAAGTCGGATTGAGGGAGGACATAGAAGAAATTCAGAGGCGGGCTGCTAGATTTGTTACTGGTAGGTTTGATCATCACGCGAATGTTACGGTAATGCTTCAGGAACTCAGGTGGGAGTCTTTAGAGGAAAGGAGGCGTTATTTTCGTGAATCACTACTGAGGAAATTTAGAGAACCAGTATTTGAGGCTGACTGCAGTACAATTTTACTGCCGCCCACTTATATTTCGCGGAAAGACCACGAAGGTAAGATAAGAGAGATTATGGCTCGTACCGAGGCATATAGGCAGTCATTGTTCCCTGTTTCTGTTTGGGAGTGGAACAGGAAGAGATGATGCTAGTTGTCGTACAATGTACCCTCCGCCAAGCACCGTATGGTGGATTGCGGAGTATGTATGTAGATGTAGATGTAGATGTATGAGTGATGTTGCCTTTTGATGCATGTCCCTAACAATTCCATAACCACGATTGTCGCAGCGTTACTTACAGTATCGTTTACACAGATCAATAAACGTTCTTTACACGTACAAATATCTTTTAAGGTTTACTAGAAAACCGAAATACAAAATGCATGGTATGCAAAAGGAATAAATGTAAATATGTACTTATTTACATATGTTCCTCCCTTCGTTACTAATTTACATTCCTACATTCCAGGTGCGATAGTGCTTACTGAAGATACATTTTTTGTCCCGTGATACGGAAAATGGTGTTTTGAAGCTGACACGACTGTAAGTAACCGACTATAGCTGAAGTTACGACCGGTATCTTGTAACGAGGAAGTGTGCGTGTGGCCACGGCGTCAGGGTTACGAAGCAGCATCGGTGAATGGGGACCGCTTAGCCTACTGGAGCGTCAGCTGAAATTGGCAATGTACGGCGGAAGCGCAGAATGTTCTTCGCGGGGCGTCGTGTGTCTTGCATCGTACAAGTTGTTGGAGAGGGGAAATATTCGCAAATGATGTTGACATTATTATTGCGAAACTGTCTCCTACGTAGAGTATACGGGCTGACACAAAAGTTCATTTTGGATATATGCAGGCAGACAGACACAATTTACTAGAGAAAGACGCGTCAGATGTGCCACTTACATGTTACAGCTCGCGACCCTCTTGCCTTTCTAGCTTTCTGGCAGCCTGTGATTCTATTTGACAGAATTCTATGCTCCAGATGTACACCCAAAATATCCTGCAAGTCTTACACATCTTCACCGATGATAACAATATCAGCAGTGAATCTTAATGTTTATATTCTTCACACTTACTCACACTCCTCAACGACAGGGGACAGCGGCTGAAGCACTGCCTTACACTGTTGACTAGAGTCTTGAACTGTTATTACTGCTCTCTCTCGATTCATACCCCCAAAGCTTACACCTATTTTTTTCGATAATTTAAATCACCTTACACCATTTTACATATCCGTAGTCTTTTACAATAACAACAAAAGTTACGAGGCCCGCTTGATTTTTCTTACCTCCGTTATCGATTAACAACGTCAGAACCACCTATCTGGTTCCTGTACCTTACATGAAGACAAACTAATAGTCATATAACAAATCCTCAGTTTCCTTTTCCGTTATTTGGCATATTATTGTTGTAAGCAAATCGCATTCGTGAGTTGTTAAGCTGACTGTGTTATAATTAGCGTATTTATATGCTTATGTTATCTTAGCTATTGTTTGGAGGATAGTCTTACGAAAATCCAGTGCTGTGTGTCCAAACTCATAGATCCTACTTATAAACATGAACAGTCGTTCGGTTTCCACATTCCCCAGTGCTTTTAGAAATTGTGAAGAAATGTCCTCTATGCTTTCCGGAAGCGTGCCAGAGCTATGAAGAACTCTGATTCTAATTCTAGATCCTCTATGTCTCCCACATTGACTCCTGTACCTTCAACTATCACATTAGCAAATAGTTCCTGCACCTTCTGTTGCCTCTCGATGTACTCTTTCCACCTGTCCACTCAATCTTCTCCATTTAACGGTGATATTTATTTTGTGTTGATACCAGTGATTTAAGTTTCACCGAAAGTTATTACATGTAGTATCTGTCGTGCTGATGATAATTTTCTTTTCGATTACTTCAGATTTTTCTTGTAGCCATTTCGCTTTGCCTTACCTGCATTTCTGATTGATTTCTTTATTTATGTTACTACAGACTTTTATTTACCTGATTTTTTTTTAAATTTCTTCATCCGTCAACGAATTTCTTCCTTAACCCGAGGTATCTTCGCATTTAATTGTTGTACTTCTATATTTCTCCCTCCAACATATGTGACTGCCATTTTAGGTTTCCGTACTTATGCCGGTGAAAACGTTACCCCTATATGATGACTTCGTTGTCCATCCGTCTGCTGCCTCTCCTATTGATTCAGATTCCTTTTTTACAGGAACGAGTAGAGGTATCAATTTATTATTTACGCCACACAATGTCTGCCGTCCCTTGCAGGTGTGAAAAATTTAAGCTTCGAAGTTAGTGCAATCAAGGAAAACGGTCATTTAAGTAACATATTTCGATACTCTCAATATCACTCATCAAAACCTGTATGGTCCTTCCCTTTGACCTAGAATCATGAAATTTTGCAACAAGCAAGATTTCGCAGTACAAGTAAAGGAGAAAATTCGAAAACTGTTCATTTGTAAATATATCACATAAAGAAATTTTGTTCGGATTAGTTGCCCGTCTGTCTGTCTGTTTGTCGATCTGTTAAGACAACTTTCGCTTAGGAAAGGGGAGGGGTGTGAAGTTGAAATATAGGTACTGAGGTTTACGGTCGCTTGGCAGAGTAAAGAATTTAAAATTCGGCGATATATGTCTAATATTTTGACACTCGCAAACTCTCTAATCAAGATATAGATGTTCCGTTCGTGTACACGTAGTGCTTTGTTGTCTCCTGGTAAAGCGCGTAAGAAGAAACCGAGTGACCACACGATGGAATCTCAGTCGAATTATGAATTTTTTAGTCTTCGTTTGAACTATTCTTTATTTCTCAACGACGTGAGTAGTCGCCAGAAGCAACACGTGGTTCTTGTTTCACATTAAACTGTACGTCCCATTACCCCAGTTGGATAAATATGCTAGGTTAGCGTCACACAAGACGTTGAAGTGGCATCCAGTAAAAATACTTGCACAAGGTAATGGAGTGACGTACAGTTATTATTATTCTGTGTAAATGTAATAAAGTTTGAAAGGAGCCCTCCGAGCGTGAGTTATATGCGCGCTTGACCATACCTTTAAAAAGAAAAGAAAAGAAAACTTCCACAGCAAGTGAACTGCCTGCTGCAGTATTCATTATCGCAGCAGGCAGTTCACTTGCTGTGGAAGTTTTCTTTTCTTTTCTTTTTAAAGGTATTGTCCTTCCCATCGTCTACGTGAGGTCTGAGGTTTGATTTCTCAATCTAAGATATAAATTTTACATTCGCATAGTCGCCCTAGATCGGTCAGAAGTGCACTGTGCACTGGAAACGGCCACAAGGGTGACTGGATTTATTACGTAACTCGAAATGCAGAGAACCGCCGTAGAAAAACGAGTACCGGATTATTACAACACATCGGATGTGGAAAGGGGTTTCAAAGGAACCCTCTAGGCATTTGCTTGGAACGGTTCACTGAAATTATGAAAATCCTAAATCAATATGGTTGGACGTGGAACTCAACGGTCGTCGCCCCCGAATATTAACCGCTGCGCTACCTGCCACGGAAGGGAGTGGTTATAGCCGCAAAGAGAGGCATTAGTTCAAACGATGACCAAGCGAATCTGACTGCGAACTAATATGTACCATAATAGGTTCATTTACAGTACATTATATTTCTGCCGTTGCCTGTAGTGTTTTATTATTGAAAATATGATTACGGCGTCGGTATGTAGTTCATCGTCAAGTATCAGGCCATAATAAAACACAGATATTTTACATTTTGACATGGCGGTGACAACACATGTAAACACTGTTTGGTAGGATTTTCTTTTACAGGTCAAATTATGATGCCACTCGACAACAGTCTCGATTGTCTCGATCGTTATATGATAACTGCTTATTGTGGACTGCTACTGAGGTACTGTTTTAAGCACTTGATACTGTTCCTAGCTTCTAAATTGCTACCATAGATTTAACAAAATTACATTCAACTTCAGAAAGGGTTTTTCTCTTAAAAGTCTTTTCGAGAACCCCAAGCACCAGAGGTTATTCATTGACTCGGATTTAAAATAATACAATTGGACTGCCAACTAGTTTCAGACATAACAGTCGTCTTTCTGAGGTACCCTGCGCTTGATGTTGTTTGATAACGAAGAAGCTACGAGCTGTAGTAACTACGAAAATTTAACGAAATATTAAGTTTAGATTTCCGTGAATGAGGTACGTGATTTCGAGGAAAATAACCACAATGAGTACGAGATATAAATTTGCTTCAGTGTAGGTAATAATATATATGAGACACACAAACACTTCCCTCGAATAACAAATTTCTGATGCTTTGAAATCTCAGAAAATGTCCGGCCGACCGATCCCTTCTTTTAGTCAAATTGTGCCACGAATTCTGTTCAGTACCTCGGCAATAGCTACGCAATCTATTAATCCTCACCGTATCACGCCACCTAATTTTCAAAGGTTTGAATTCTCTGCTGTTCCGGTTTTCTCACAATCCAGGTCTTACTGCCATACAGTGCTGTGCTCCAAACGTACATTCCTAGACCTGTATTCCTCAAAAGAAGACCTATGTTTCGTACTAGCAGACTTCTCTTGGGCAGGTTTGATCTTTTAGCCAGTGCCAGGCTGCTTTTAATGTACCCCTTGCTCTGTATGTCATGCTGATATGGTAGCAGAATTCCTAAACTTCGTCTAGTTCTTGATCACCAATCCTGATGTTAAGTTTCTCACTGTTCTCATTTCTGCCACTTCTCATTCTTTCGTCTTTCTTCGATGTACTCTCAATCTATGTGCTTTACTCATAAGACTGTTCATTTCATTCAGCAGTAACCCTTCTTCACTTTCACTGAGGACAGCGATGTCATCAGAGGTATGTTATCATTGATATCCTTTCACCCTGAATTTTAATCACATTCTTGAACCATTCTTTTATTTCCCTCGTTACTTCTTCGATATACAGATTGAACAGTAGATAAAAAGACTAAACCTCTGTCTTGCACCCTATTTAATCTGAGCCTTTGATCTTGCTGTTCCAATCTCATTGTTCCCTATTGGTTCTTCTACATATGGTATAATACCCATCTTTCCTTATATTTCCTTGGAAAAGTATAGCACATACCTAACCTTGAGTGATAGAATCCCTATACATCTGTAAAAATTTACATCATGGGGGAAAGTAAGGCCAGGAAGCATCAAGTTCTTGGACACCACCACTCCTCCAGTTCTACTGACCAGCGCCTGGAATATGTAGATTAGTTGCTATTCTTTCAGCTAGATGAGGAACATGGCCCTCGTAATTTCCGACCAACTGTCATATACAGATGTATATATCTCATGGTGGACAGTCAATCAGAGTGTAAAAAGCAGACTAAGACTGCCCAAGAGAGGGTTCATTAGTGCAATTTTGTCATATGATGACATGGTTGGAGTCTGTGGTTCTTATTTGAAGACAAATGTTGATGGTGTTGAGACAGCAAACCAGCAACACATTTATTTTCAGCTCCTTTATTCTAACAGTACCGTTACCAGTTTCTAAATTATGTCGTTTGTGTCCAGCTAATTCAGCATCTTCTCTCTGCTTTTTATGTACAGCACTTATAATTGCTGCAGTATCACTAGCTAAAGATCCTAAAGTTCCTAATGCACCAAATATTATTAGAAGAATACCACTTTCATGTGTTGTCAATCCAGAACCATTCTTTTCCTTTTTTGATTAGGTAATCATATAACTTTTTTACACAAAGTTAGTTAAAGTTAAAGGTAAACTATCACATTTTTTTAATGTTAGGACCTTCCTGTTTCTTTTGAGTGTCTGTTAAAAATTAATTAAGGAAACCATATTTCTTTAATTCTGCTTTCACAATTTTAAATGGTATAGATTTAGCCTTACATTTCCCATTGGAGCAAACACTATAATTAATACTATATGTTGTCATTTATAAACAATAAAAAAGTTATAATCCGAACTCATTTTCATAAATGTTCAAACCCATTTCCAATTTTTCTCTTTCCATATATTATTCCTCTAACTGCAGTAGCACCAATTTTCTCTTTTAAACTAGTATCTGAACTGTGCATTCTTTCTTTTGCAGTTAATTGAAGTTCTTTGTCAGTTTGACCTCTAGATTCTAAGCCTTTAGGATCACAATAGGCAATCTTATGGTTTTTACATGCTTCATCTAATTAACTTATTTTTGGATCACATTGTTCTAATCTTTCCTCTAGTTTAGTTAAATATCCACAGTATGAATATCCTGGTAAATACAGTTCTATCATTGGTTAATATTTAAAGCCCAGTTGACTAATCCTTTTCATGTATCTCACATCCTCAAAATGTATATGGTATATTATTTAAAAGTCTTATTAAATATGTTATACATTTGTTGTTATGAATATAGAAATCCTGAAATTTATTTGTCAACATTTTTGTTATACCAACTTTTTATTGTAACAATTTTTGTTGCTAGCCATTTCTTCCCCATGAATAACAGTTAATCTGTCAATTAAGTCATGAAAATCATTGATCTAGATATATTCAATCGAATTTCTTGTGTATTTTTTTATTATACCATACCCAGTGTGCATTCCTTCATCTGTATTCAAATTTATGAATTGTCAAGATTTGGTGACAAATTTGGAAAATACAGTACAACAGTTTCTTTTAGATGGTTTTTGTATATTAATACCATGACCTGACTTCTTTTTGCTTTGATTTTTATCACCATATATAGCTCCTGATTTCAACTAAATATCTACATAATTCAACAGCATCTAAATATTTATTATATCATCCATAGTAATATGTTTTTCGATTAAAAATTCATTAGTCCATTTGTGCCTTTATACTTCCTTCCATCGATTGTTTGTTTATCGCCATCAAAGCTTTCTGCCACTTTACCTATAAATTTAAACATCCCAACACATCTTAATCCAAAAAATTATCTTCTCTATTGTTTACAAATTGTAGCATTGTTTCAATTATATAAATTTTTAACATCTTGTACTTTATTTTTGGAGCATCTAATTTCAATTTTCTATTTTCGATTTCTTATTCATATTTCTTTGGTGTATCTTATATTTCATATCCACTTAATGTATAGGCAAATTTGGGACATGTTGACGATTTATCTAAATAGTAAAAATGTTGATCATAAGAAATCATTTGCTCTTCCACTTCTCTATTTTCTTCCTTTACTTTTAGTACATTATTACCTAAACCAGCAATATCTTTCTGAACTTTTCAAGTGTGTCAATTGTAGGTTGAACTTTTATTGTTTTCCACACTCAGGTCTTGGTTGTTTCTTCCAAAGTCGAAATGCTTCTCTTAATTCTTCCTTTTTGCTTTCTTGACAAATTCTGGCCAGTATTTTGTAAATATTTACTGGGGAAAAATATGATAATTGGTTTCACTTTATGTTTAATGTTTATGTTTATTATTTACAACCAATGTTTTATGTTTAACTTCTATGTTTTATGTTTAAGCATATCATTTATAGTCAATATTTACATTCATTGAAAAAAATTACCACTTCTTAGAAATGGGTCCCAAAATATTTTCATATTTAACGTGCAACATTTAAAAACTTCCTAATCTTTCCTCTATATTTTCCAGAATTAGGTTTCTTAGTCATGTGTATTTTGATAAATCCAAACTCATCATTATTCCAACATTGTCTACATATACCTTTAAATTCAATAAAAATTAATCTACCAACATACTCATGGCAAATATGATTTCAGTTGTATCATTTTGTCTAAAGATATTGAAGAAATAAAGATTAACTCTTACTAACTGATTTGGACTCTTGGAATATGTTTGAGCTAAATAAAAACAATCTAATCCTTGATGTCTACCTCTAGTAAAATATTCTGTAAATAGATCTTGATTTTCAAGAATAAAATCATCAAATAAAGGAAGTGGATCCTCTTCACATTCGTCAATAGGGATAATTTTATCATTATTTTCAGTAAAATTGTCGATTTTCTTTTCAATATAACTTTCTAAAATTTCACAGTGACATTTTGGTTGGTGTAAGGTTTTAGAATAAATGTTTAAATGATTTCTCTTATTCCACTTTAACCATCCTGGAGCTAAAATATATTTGTCAATGGTTAAAATTGTCTTTCTACATATACTTGGGCCAATAACAGCACATGTTATTGAACTGAATAATAATTTTTCCTTTTTTAAAATATTATTCTAGGATCACAATCTGTGAAATTCATTTAATTATAGAGATTTTTCATATTCTAAATTAGCAGACAATTTCTTTTAATTGATAAAGCATCAGTACTTAAAAAACGACTTAATGTTCCATTATGAGACGAGTTTAAAGCAGTAGCTTTAGTTGGATTTTATTCTACACTTTTAACTCCTAACATTCCATCAAAAAATTTTATTGTGATGGGAAACTATTGTTATTCCAGAAAGGACAGTATAGTTTGAAAGCATTAGAAAAATATATTCATACAAAGAAATCTAATATAAGTATCAAAGCAGATGAATTCTAAATAGAATTGTTATTGCAAGTGATGTAAAATCTTATAAGAATTAAAAAGAAGGTAGTGTTGGTAGTTTGTTGTGTTAATGTTAAAGGAAATACTGTTGGTAATAATATTCCCAAGAATATTCCCTTTGAATTAACTAATGTAGGTTTTAATTTAGCTGATGATATGTTTTTCAACAATGGTGATCATTTTCACGAAGATATAAATATTATCACTTTATTTAAACCAAATGCACAGTTTTGTGCTTGATTTATATATAAACCCAGTCATCCTCTATTTGTACCAGTACACAATAAATTACAATATTTAGTAATAACTGTAACTGTTGAGAACGAAGAATTAAATGATTTTAATAGAACTGATGTAACAATAAAGATAGAGATTAGATAACTTTTTTCTAAATAAATAAATAAGAGAGAAAGCTATCAAATTAAAACATTCCCTTGAATGAAGAGAATAAGTGTAATTTTAATAGTAAAAAAAGGTGAAGAGATTAATATAAATATAGGAGGTAGATGGTTACATATTAAGAGAGCTCAGTTGTATATCAATTTTAATGTAGCTCATGAAGGTGGTACACATTTTACAGAATATGAAAGAAAACCAAATATTAACCTGATTGGTAATTTTCCTTTATAGCTTTTTGATTTTATAACTATTAGGGAAGGAAATAGTTTTCTTTACAGAATTGAACCTCCTTTGATATCCTCATGTATATTATTTCTATTAAGTTTATCTATTTCTTATAAAATATGTTTGGAAGCAATAGTAAGATAAATTGAAATAATAATAAAGTACTATATCCATTGGAATTACTTGGAGAATTTTTCAAAGATTAAAAAGAAATAATGTCTGAAGCGGATTTACCTAAATCTTTTACATGGACTCCTTATGCAACTGATGCTCTTATAACATGCACTGTCACAGATAAAGAGGAAAAGAAGTTGCTGGTACAGTACCTAAGGAGGGTTAAATACAATCCTAAATATGAACATGAAAGACTTAAAAATCCATAAATACCAATATCTTTCTACAACTTCCAGAGTCACGAAGTTGCTGGATTAATTGATAGTAATATTTTTAATTAGATATCACAAATTATTATAATTCCTAGGAATTTGATACGCTATTTTTTATATTTGTAGTTTTACAGACAGATAGAAAGAATAATCAGTTAAAAGACTCATCATTATTGGATGATGTTCAAGTACAAAATATATATCTTAAGAATGGTTGAAATGAAGATTTTGCACATGAAATATGGAATTTAGATCCACCAAATAACTTTCTTATGACTGATGATGCTTTCCATTATTTTAAATGTGTTACACAATTGAAAGTAGATATTGATATGAATCAATAAAATGTTATTGTTAACTACCAAGTTTACATCAGATACATGATATGCAGAAAGAATACTTTAGCAACACAGTAAACAACATTGAAATAATGTGGTATCTTTAACAATTGATTAACTGATAAGATATCAGCTTGTATAGCTATGTATGTTATACAAAACTTGATGTATGACTCACAATACAGAACACTTACTGGAAATTATTAGGTCAATAAATGAACAAAAAATTAGAAAAAACTATAGAAGTGTTAGCAGCTTTTTCACATTTCATCTTCAAGTATTTTAAGAAAGATAAAAACAATAAAAACGGAAATGTTTAGTGTGTCACTTATATCTGATTTTAACATATATTATATTATTTTTCTGGATTAGTTTTTCATGTAGAATGTGTTAGCATTTCGAATTTTCAGAATTGGTTAATATTTCACTGAGCAACCAAGATAAAATATTTGGCCTTTGGGCCTGCGAGTTATGCAACAAGACTTTCTTTCGTGTATTGCCGGTAGCAGCTTTTAATACGCAATGATGCTGTCCCAAAATGCAATCAGAATTGATCTCCAAAATTTAAAAAAAGTTTTAAAGCAAAGTCACATGTCTAACTTGTAAAAAATTTGACTGTAACAGCATGTCCTAAAGTGGTGGCATCTATGAACTGTAGGGTGAATTAACATGTGTTAGTGATACTCGGTAGTTAATTATATCATTAAATTAACAATTTTTTTAAATTTGTAAAATTTTCAATAATGTTGGTATTGTGTTTCCTGTGATGCAATAATAAGAATATGTTGTTATATATTTTCTTTCCTTATTTCTGATAATACACTAATTATTTTATAAATTCTGAAATGTTCTCAGACCTTCTTTGTACAGAGAATACTAACTATATATACAAGTTCTGACTACTTTGGGTTGAAGTTGCATCTGCATGGCGCATGACCTAGCAGTTTCTAAGAAAAGGGCACCGCCTTCCATCTCTTCAAGTCTGCATAGGGGTTGTCTGCTAGCCTGACGCCAAGGCCAATATCTTGAAGGACAGCTCTGTAGACATCTTCACGCCGTTACAAGACAATATCGACTTAGAACACAGAACACACACGAACTTTGCAATGACAGCTGTCCGCCTTCACCGCAGATAATGCAGGAGATGCTGTAGTACTCATTACTGAGGAAGAGGTAGATGACGAACTCAGTTCCTTAAACACCTGGAAAGCCTGCAGCTGTGACCAGGTGGAAGCACGCTGAAACAACTGCCACCTGATGCACTGTGGCCTATAAGGAATGCTATGTTTTGCAAACTGGCGATTATCCCTCTGCGTGGAACACGCGGAGCTGGTTGCCATTCCGAAGATGCGACGCTCCCTCAAAACCACCGGCCACTAGGTCTGCTCCCTGCTTTATCCAAAGTCTTCGAAACACTACACAGTAAACGACAGGGAGTGACTGAGTACCACAGAGTAGTTTGGGCTCCGGCATTGCCGCAGCATGGAAAACTAAATACTGCGTGCTCTCTTGGACGTGATGGGAGTTATGGAGCGTCGAGAGTACTGAGGAACGATACTTCTTCACGTCTCCAGGGCCTTTGACTGCGTGTGGCGCGAGGGTCTGCTCTACAAGCTTTTTGTTCTGGGGGGCAGCGATGCCACACGTCAAACTCATCGCATCGTACCTGCTCAAACGGACATTCCACGTTCAAGCGGAAGACAGAATCTCTACACACAGGCCCATAGATGCTGGAGTGCTACATGGGTTGATTCTTAGCCCCATGCTGTACTCTCTGTATACATCAGATATGAAACACACTAACAGAGTGTCACTCGCACTTTACGAAAATGACACAGCTCCAAGGATCGACGTCGTTCGCCGCAGCTCACAGGAGGCATGAGCCGCCCGAGCGAGTTGAGCAACGAAACAGCTGCTGGAATGTAATGCTGCTAAAAGCCAGGCCGTCATAATAAGAAGACGTATACTGACTATTGACCTTCAGGTGTCGCGAATCATGGGAGGCCCCATCCCCAGGTCTCGCACGGCTAAATATCTAAACCTAACGCTTGACAGGCACCTTGCCTGGAAGCCGAACATCCGTGAGGTATGGTGGAAAGCAAATGCAGGCGCTATATCCCCTCCTCAGCCCACATTAGACGCTTCCACCTCTCTGTGGAATTACGCTATATCTGACACTGATCCAACCAATGCTAGAATACACGTCTGTAGTGTGGAGGAGCGCAGCCAATACCTAAATACGTCGGCTACAAGGTGTGGAAGGGAGAGCGCTGCGACTCGCCCTACACCTAGCGCGGGACAACCCAACCAGGGCCTTGCACGAAGAAAGAGTGATCCCCGTCATTAGGGACCGAATGAAACATTCTGACCGACTGATCTATGAAGCGTCACAGCAGGCTGACAATAGGCTAATTACGAGTCTGTGCAACGAGCAGCACAGACGACGGACCACCAGATGGCCCGAACTGCTTCGGCAGTGAGTTAGGCAGTAACAAAAAGCGTCAAGGTTCGTGACACTAAAAGGAACTACAGAAACGTTAGGGTAAGGAAACACAGTCGGAGGAAACGCAGGAACAGTTGATAAACTTGGATTGCACTTAACACAGAAAGGACTGTCAGCTAGGAAAACAGCACATGTGTTTGCCTCAGCCAAACTGTGTACAGTGCGCTGAGCGAAGGGAGGTGCCATTACTGGTGGTCGTTAAAGCGTTATGTACTGAGAGAGCTAACCATTTCGCTCAACATTTTCTACCCTCGCTTTGGTACGACTTCATCGCCATTGTAGGCAGGTCTGGAACCTGTCCGACGGAGAGGTGGCGTGTGTCATCCCGAAAACTGAAGCACTCTGTTAATTCATAGGCAGGTCTCCGTGCAGCACTGTGTGTACAGAAGGTCAGAGGCCTGGAGCAGGGTAACGAGTGGAAGGTATATGGTATGGAATGTTATGCACTTCAACATTTTTAAATAGTTTCAGTGAATTTTAGTGCTTTTTCTTTATAAAACTCATCAGTTTTAGTAATCTGTGCTGATATTCCTGTTTATATAGAAAACGAAAAGCATTCAGTTTAATATGAGGGTAACGGTGTTTGTAACACCATATATTTTACTTCAGATACTCATCACTATCCCACTACATTGCTCTCAGAGACAGATGTAATCAATTGTGCACAAGGTTTTAGAAATTATTGTAGTATTCCAGTGAATGGTACTTTTTAGGAAATGATTTCGACAGTTTATATTCTTAGAGATTTTGAGCCAATCGTAGTATTTTTTAATACATTGAGCAGTTCGGTAATTTTTTTATATTTTTAGAGATTTTTTCCCAATTTCGTAGTATTTTTAATAAATTTGAGCAGTGTTATGTTTTTTAATATTTCTATAGATTTTGAGTCAATTTTGGTACTTTTTTCCATCTATGTTTTTTTCTTATGGAGTGGACTTTGGCAGTTTTCAGCTATGTATAAGTAGTACTCCCTAGTGTAGTCACTGGATATATGCAATAGTTGAGCTTCATGTAGGTTACTCTCAACCTTCACCTATACTGTCCATGTAAAGCAGATATTTTATCATTGCCAGTTCGCCTAGCCTTCCTTCAAAAGCGAGTATACAGCTCGAGAAATGTAAATCTTAGCGTGCCTGTTTCTTAAAAATTTCCAGCCTAGGATACAGACAGCCGCTAAATTTTTTCACAAAGTGGGATGAACGTGTCATCACTTTGTTTCCTTCTCCAATGACGGCCCGTACTTGGCTCTGAATTCGCTGCATATGTATGTATCCTGCAGTTTTATAATTTTTGACTGGCAATAGTGGCAGCTTATTCACGTGATTGATGCACTTGAATAGGTCGTAGTCCATAATAGATACACTGACGCCGGTATCAATAATTACCTTCACAGGCATGCTGCATCTATTTCATTTAATTGCGGTTTGTGCGAAATCAGTATTTCTTGGTTTAGTACACAGTTGTTCATTCAGATAGAACCCTTCGTTATATCTGAGCATGGATACATTTACTTTCCGATTGGACACCATTTGTGCTCCCTCGACCATTTACGTTAGGCCTACATTGGTCGTTTGGAGTTGGGCGCGTCGGCGGTACTTGATTGTGGGTCATCCACTATTTCCGCTATTCTGACGCTATGACATCGTTTCATGTATTGCGGCACATCATTCTGCAGCTGTAGCCACTGTGGCTGTTGATTAGGAGCAGCCTTTGGTATAACATTCCTGTTATTCACAGGATGGTTCTTACCCTGTGGTGTCTGGTTTGAATACCAGTCCGCTCTCCCTGTCTTTTGTCTTTGTTCATTCATCTCCTTCACCTTCTTAGGTTTAAACGTGGCGCAATAACCTCCTTCATTTCTCCTTCTTCCGTTATATTTGTTAATCCCATTCTCAAACTGATTCCCAATAGAACTTTTGTTATTATTACCCATAATTACTTTGACTTCCGTGTCCGTTCTGGTTGTTGCCATTGGCCCAGACACAGAAAAATTGTTACTTTGGTGTCCGTTTATCGTTTGAATGTTTCCATTTTGTTCCCTGTCACACTTCGCTTTGCAACCTCCTGCATGAGGTCAATGGGGTCAACAGTGTCCATAAACTGTTCCAGGTCGTATCAGGTACATGAAAAAGTTTTTTCCTAATGGAAAATGGTAGTTTGCCTTTAAGTATCCGCAATGTGTCTCTTGGAGGCATTGGCACATCCCAGTACCGATTTTAAGTATTTGAGCAGTTCTCCCTGTCTAGGATCATATGGTTTATTCTGTAAACCTGCTTCCCCACGCCTTTTTACACACACTGGAACCAGAAGCATGACAGAAATAACGTTTCGAATTTTGAAAAGTTGTGAGAGTTGTTGGCGATTTCCATCGCCAACAATGCTACAACGGCTGTAATGAAAGAAATCACAAACTGGACCTTTTGCCTCTCTGACCAAGAAGCAGGCAGTATATTCCTAAAACTCTTAATGGATACTAAGGGATTTACCGCGTCTTTCTCTCCCGAGGACGTCTGTAATTGCCTCTGTTTTATAAGGCTCTCTTTTTGCTCGTTATGCGCCAAGGATGGCACTGCATCGTCATAGGCTGTCGCTCCAAAAATACACTCTTCACAGCTCGGGCTGTACCTGCTACCTCGACTGCGGTTTTAAATCTCGCAATATGCAGTTTTAATGAGGCTGTCAACATATTGGTATCAAGTATTTGTGATTTCATTAGGTTCTCTAAATCTGTTGTTGTTAGTCTCACGGCCCGCCATGACCATAAGTTGCTGTGTTTCACGCACACCCTGTGGCAGTCATGCATTAAGATCATCTTTCTGCCGGTTGACTGCAGCGTTCAAACGTTGCAGTGTTGCCTTAACTTCGGTGCCTATTTTATTGTGTAGATTATTAGACAAATCGTCCGCAGAACTAGTAACCTTTTTTACCTGGCCTTCAAGTGTGTGGTCAGCTTCTTCTGATCTGTTTACTTGTGGGTCCAGTTCACTCACTTCACTAGGTAAATCCTCATTGAGTAACTAGTACTTCCATTTGTGCTCATTGAGTAACTAGTACTTCCATTTGTGCTCGTATGCTATCCTTTTCCTTCTTTATGTGTTCCACAATACGCTTATTACGAAGATTGAAAAAATTCTTTAGTTGTTCGGTCTGCCTATTATCACTTTCGACTTCGTTCCATCTCTTTAATACTTTCTCTTTCTTTCCTTTCCATTTTCTTTACTGTTTCCGTTTCTTCTCGTTTCCGTTTCTTTATACACTCTCTCAAGTCTAGTTTCTGTAGCAACAGAGAAAGTAAATCGTTTTCTATCGCTGTAAGCAGCATCACCTAATCTGCCACAATGGGACCAGAAGCATGACAGAAATAACGTTTCGAATTCTGAAAAGCTGGTCTGGCGCTTGTATGTTCTTCCAGTGTTCCCACACTGGAACCAGACATTCCATTACCTATCTCGATTTCCTCGGTTTCGAAAATCTGCTCTTCCGAGCTATTACCCTCTGCTTCGGTATAAGTCAACACCAAATGTAATCAGCTTCCTCTAATCCTGTAACGTTATCACCCTCTAATCTTTCTTTTCTATTGGGCTATGTTGGATACTATCACGGTATAACTGTATATGTGTGTGCGTGTGGTTTATCGCGGGATAATAATATTTTTTTATTTTTATAATTATATTTTTTTATGGTTTTTGTTGGGGTAGCTTTAAATATTGTGGGCTAGCATGCGACTTTTATTTAACTTATACTGTGGTAAAACACTTACGGACATAGGCTGCCCGAAGTACGTACGTGCGATAATAATAAACACAGCGCGCGACTCACCGCCTCCTAATAAATACTGCTATTTATAAAAGAAAATATGCGTATTCTTACGCAAA
Organism: Schistocerca gregaria; assembly: GCF_023897955.1. Taxonomy (NCBI): domain Eukaryota; kingdom Metazoa; phylum Arthropoda; class Insecta; order Orthoptera; family Acrididae; genus Schistocerca; species Schistocerca gregaria. The sequence goes on from NC_064923.1 coordinate 509,478,457, forward strand.
CGGTAATTATTAATACTGGTATCAGGGGCTACTGGTGATTTATGTACCAAACTACACAAAAATTAACTGAGATATTGCGGAATGTAATGATTTTCAATATTCTTGTTCATTATTTGCAAGGCAAAACTGGAAAGAGTCTCATCTGCCGTTAGGCGGTCAAAATGAAACATACTGAACTCATTCAGTGCTGTGAATTTTGGTAAATAAATGTATCATTAATCTTTTCAACATCGAAATGATTGAAAAATCAAAATCGAGAAATCTCTCGCATTTAAATTTAATATTATGACACGAAATTTTAATTACATAATACAGTCAGTGTAATGGCCGACTAAATCCTGCTACGGGAGATGAGCTCTCTGCACTACGAAGTTCTGTAAAAACTTGGTTAATGAGAATTAATGGTTGCGATCATGAGAGGTGACAAATCAAAAATACAAACTTTATAATAACAATTTCTATTATATTTTGCAAAAAATACAGAAAAACGTACATTAGTTATTATGCAGCGCTACAATGGCAGCCTCAACTCTATGATAAAACTTTCCCACACAGCGCGGCAAATTGTACAGGAACAAGAAGTTTTCTCATTTTCATTTTGTGCTGTTAATAATACATCGTAAGATCACAGGAAGCTACATACAATATATTCACTACTTCATTCCAGTGGCAAGTATTTTTATTTTAAGGTTCTCAGTATTCAAAGGCCCACTAAATAAGTCACTTTGGAATGGCTGCATTGACATAAAATAAACTAGGAACAAATTGGTATGAAGTACTTTAATCGGTTATTTTTAGGAATATCTCAGGTTTGCAATGAAATATCTCTTAGCATGATCAAGAATTAATACTTTCGTAGGTTCGCGTAAGAAAACACATTTTGCGTGGTACACTTATTATTAATGCAAATCCGAGCACTTTCTTAATTGTGATAAATCTGTTCACTTGAACCAAAGATAGCCGTGAAGCGTCTACCAGGTGAATCTGTTTTCATATCGATATTACTCTTTGTAAAATGAATGAAAGTAACTTGACTTTATTCTGTTTATTCACGAAATTAATTGAAACCCATCTCCCTTTTGCTTTACGCCACGTAATATTAATTTAAGAAAGAATCTGCCGTCTTGCAAATAGCGGTGAACAATACTTCTTACATCTCGTGGTCCTCTGCACGTTATTAATCTCTGAAAAAATGTACAGCTAATTTTTATACGCCTCCATGCACGGCTTTCTCATAGGAAGATTCGAGCCAGAGGGAAAAAAAATCCGAAAAACCTATTTCTATTGTTTTCATTATTCTCAGTATGTTTATTACAAAAGATAGATGATCATGAAATATCAATACTGCCTCTCATGTACATCAAAGTGAAATAATTTTGTACACAGAATAACAGATGGCTTTATTAAGTAAACATTGCAGGTCAACCGTAAGTAAATGTTTCTCGTTCCCAGAGTACCAGTACAACAACTAAATATGGGTGATAAATAATTAGTGCGATCAGTAAAGGCACGGTGTGAGCAGAACTTGTTTCTGTGGTGTTGCAGCATCTGCTAATGAGGAAAACAATTTGTAGATAGTGCGTGGTTAACAGAATCGCACACTGATGTAGCAATGGGAACCGGTGAAGGTGCTTTATGTTGAAGCTGTGATACACGACAAAAGTGTCGAACTTTAGCTTTTATGAGGGATTAATGGCGGAGCTGTGGTAACAGCCTGGAGACGAAAGTAGAGCACTGATGTGACCGGAAACAGCTATGAGGAATTCCGAGAAAGAAGTAACATTATAGTCTTCAAGTATTACTAGTTAATTGACTGCAAGTGTACACAGGTAGCGTGGATGTGCTGCAAATCGTATCAGTATTCAATGATGTAAGTTCGGAAAATTTCATCAACTTGATAGTGATTTAATTCAGCATCCTGCAGAATGTTCTGCATACATGTGAATGAAATAGACCTCCTTTTACTTCCTGATCGAAACTTCGGATATCCTCCAAAAACTGGTAAAGCTGTCATTGCAGTTCCATCTTACATAAGAGGCCGTTCTTGATAAGACGGAAGTATTTATAATTGGTTTAATTGTTTATCAAAAGTGTTTGAAAAATAAAAACAGTTTAGCATTGCTGTGGCCTCCCACTTCATATATCATAGCGCCTACTGCATCGGCATCCCACTTGGTGTCCAACCAACATGGGATGCCAGCATCACAGGGCGTATATTCAACACGAAATCCTATGCCGTCTGTGTTGTCAAAACAAATACTTACCTGCGGCCACAACACAACGCGACACCAGGTCTCCACCAACGGCCGCCACGGACCGCTACCCGTTCGAGGAGCCTGCAGAACAGCTTCACCAGATGTCCCAGCTAGTCTAGGGACTACCTTGACACGTCAGGCACGTGATCGCATATATTTACGGCAGATACATCCGCCAACGGGCTTTGTAAGACCGCGCACTGCCGGTAAAAGGCATCTCGACACACCGCTTGGAAAGATACAGAAATGCCGCCACGGCCAGCCGCCTCTTCTAGCTGGCCGATCTCTTGTGTAGTAGACGAACCTCTCGGCATTGTAGAATTGTTTATTGCGTTCGCCCCCCGTGAAGAGTCGGGTCTCTTCTATTACTATTATTTGTTATTTAGCAATTGTGTCGATCCGCATTTGGAATCGACTCGGTTGTTCTTTTGAAGTTTGCATTATTGTTTCGTTTTGATGAGTCCAATAAACTGTTTTCGGACTTGTCTTGCGAACATTTCTATTCTGGTACCACAGATACTTCAAGTACGATGAACGAAACAAAACGCTAGAAAAATTCATTAAACAATCATTTTCAAACGTTATAACTATTTTTAATAATAATAAAACATGAAAAAAATGCATAGCGTCGTCCTGTCATGTCGGAGCTGCCACTGTTAGGGCAGTAAGACAGGTAATTAATGCTATATGATAAGTTTTTTAATCCGTTCACGTGGAAATTCCACTCGATGGTTCCACAAGCATAGTAGATGACTACTAAATTATTTTAAATTATCCTAACTGGAAGAGGTGTGTAGATTCAAAAACGTTCGCGTCATTTAACCTGCGAATTGTGCCTGTATATTACACAACTACATAATTTTTTTAATTCTGTCGAAAGGACTTGTTGATGTCAACTGTGAGTTGATAATCTGTAAGGTTGGTGGTTTCGGGATAAAAATCGATGGCTGGTCTTGAGATTCCCCAGATTTTACTCAATGTGTCTGTCGGTATGCTGAAAACTCCTGATTCCTGAAATTTTTCAAACTGTATTGTAACTGTAACTCCTGTTACTGTAGGGTATGAAGCTAATCCACATTTATCTAATTTCATAAAACCTCACACAAGGCTCGAGTTCGATCTTAGAAGAGTTCAAGGTAAGTTGTCACGAGCACGAAAAACTGTACATTGTGACTTCAGTGTATTGAATTCCACAAGGAGAATATTAACTAAACAATATGAACATCATAGATGTGTTCGACGATGCCATTTAATGTACTTGCTTATTGCATAATTCAATAACTGACAGATAAGGCACCAAACATAGTGCTATAGGGCAAACAGCTTCACTACCAGTAAATGTAACGCATTACTAAGCTTCCATTGGAACAGTTAATTAAATAGCTGCGAAAAATCACCGTCTACAAAACTTACCTTTGTCGGATTTCAGCGCAAATTTATCTACCTCATCACATTTATTACTGGCATTAAAAAAACTTCCAGCTACATTTTGTTTTCAATTTAATATCCCCTTCATTGTGCAAACTGCACCAGACGAACCTGTTGGTATGGATTTTATGTTCTTGGTCTCACATTGCTGTCCTGGCAAATATTTCACTTATCGAATTTTCGACGTTCAAATTCGATATTTACGAAGAAGAAATGAATTGCTATTGTCGACTCCCTTATCGCCTTTCAGCATGGATCATAGCAAGGATCCAATACAATTAGTTATGTGTATGTGCTATCGACACCTTTCGTTGCGTTGGGTCGTTAGTACTACCATTCGTGCCAGTATCACAGCTCAAATATAAACGTACTCTCAGACGAGCGCACAAGAATACAATTAGTGAGTTGTCTGCTGCTTGCACAAAATCTTACTCTCACAAATTTCATTTTTACAAACGCTACATTTCATTTTGCAAACCTCTACCAGGCAGTCCAAATAAAAGACCATTGCGTCTGGGTTTAATATAGCCTGTAACTGCTTAATCGCAGAAACGTTCTTCCTTAATAAAACGCAAATAACAGTTATTCCTCGCAAGTTACATTACATTCTAAATCATTTTTAATTTTATGTAGCGCCGCTGTTCAGCAAACAGAGAAACAGGACTCCTCAGATTAAACTTTAATTCCTTACGTCTCACCATGCACTGAATTCACTCTCCATGTCAGAAAATTACTCTTAATTAATTGCATCGCCCCAGCTTCCATGTTAGTGTCTCCTTCCAATGCAACATTATTTGGGTAAGGCGAAAATTTTGGCTTACTGTCTTCGAAATGTCGTCTCGACCCTGCGTCTCATTTATCTGTGAGAATTTTCTCTCAGTAAAAAAAATGCATGCATCAAGTGTACCTGTCTTCTTAATCTTCGAAATATTTTTAACGTTCTCAAACTCTGGTTTCGTAAATGTCGACGAGCGCCATTTGTCTCTATCCCTTATTCGTTTTAAATTCGACAACATATTTAGCCGGTCGTTACAGACCACGCAGTTGTATCATTACCATCATAGAAAAATATTGCAGAATATGTTTGATCCATACAATACATGCATCACAGTTATTTTTCGCATTACGGGAATGAAATTTCAAGTTGTAGCAATAATAATTCTTTTTTCCTGATGAAAGAATTTATGGAGTAGTTATGCATTATCGAAAAGGAAAAAAAGAAACATTTTCGATACAAAAGAGGGTTAAACTGTCAACTAAACATTAAAAAACTGCGGAATATTCAATATTTTAGGGAATGCGACGCAAATATAATTGGCATTTCTTATAATCAATTCTATAACACTTTTGTTACAAAGAAGCTTTTACGCCACGTTCATCCATGTACAATAAATCTGCTTTCTGAAATTCTGTTTTTGGAAAATAAACTACAAATATTTTATTAATGGAGTACTTTCAAAGTACCTTATATATAAATTCTCATTAGTATTATAGTTATTTATTTCACTTATTTTTGTATTATAATCGAAGGAGTGAGACGGTGGGGAGGAGGACGTGTGGCAAGGAAGGGGCTGTGCGAGCAAATCGCCAACATGGCACAGTAAATATAAACAGTCTCATTGTGTCAGTAACAAGGTATCACTAGAGGATAGATCAATTTTAAGTGGAGGAGCTCCGTTCTAAGACAGAGGTACTCGTTAAGACCATCTGTTAGCATTTACTCCGAAACGAACGAATTTGAAGATGATATTTTTTTATACTTCATCAGGGTATACGTTGGGATAAAAATTATTGATGAGTTAAAGCATTTTACACATAATGGCCTCAATTATGGTTGAAGTTTTTGGTTAGTGTTCCACGTAACTTCACATGGTCGAAGACTTCCGGCTTAATAAGTCACCCTCAGACTACGAATGGCCTTGTAGAAGAGGATGGAAGAGAGGACAGACCATCAGGGCACTCTCTTGTCCTAGGGGTCGGAAACTGCCCCTAAAAGGCGGAAGAATAAGCAGCGATCAACGCATGAGGATGCAGAAGGCAAAAGAAACCACTGCATGAAAGGTGTGTAAAATGTATCTACAGAACATGTGGCCTGTAATTGAAAAAGCGTTATGATGATCTCTCGATTGGCAAAAGATTCCGGAGTGGTCCCTGTTGTATATTGTTGTGATCGCGACCGGAACGGTCGCGGGGTGGCCGAAAAACCGTAACGGGACCAAACGGAGAGCGGCCCGTGCACAAACAAACGAACGGAAAGGATGGATACGAAACAACGACGGACGATGGAAAAAGACCTTACGAAGACAACGCACAAGACGCAACGGAGTGACAGAGAGAACCAACGAATCCAAGACATCCACGATTAACGAGGTCACAGTACGATAAGCACGCTGTCTTGTCGAGGCGCTGTGTCAAAACAAGCAACGATTAGACTCGCTGGCAGAGCCTTTTTTTTCTTTATTGATTTTCAGTTCCCCCGAAGGGGGAGGGGCGGGCTGGCAGCAGCTTAGTACGCTGCTCTAACGCCTACAGACTTTTTGGTAAGAAAGGAAAAACAGGCTATAAAATGATGACTTAAAGTGTAAAACGGCGAAAAATGCGGGAAATTAAAACAGAAAGGAAAAGGGGTTGGCAATGTCGATAACATACACTGGAATCGGACAAGTAACATAGTAGACACACAATTAAAAAAACATGGTGACAGTCTGGTATCTGTTCGCAAGAGATTAAAAAAAATCACACCCAGCGACAATATGATGGCTGTTCGCTACACGTCCCTAAAGACACACAACGGAACACTCACTGGAAAACAAACACTGTAAAACACTGCACGAAAAACGGAGGCACAAATACGACACTCCTGAGCCAAAGGCAGATGGGGGGCGAGACCTGGAGGAGGGGGAAAAAACAAGAAGGGAGGAGAGGAGAATACGAAAGGGGGGAACCAAGGAGGGAGAGGACTCATAAGGGGGGAGAGAGCAGGGCAGATGCGAGAGGGAATAAGAAGAGGCATAGGAGGGATATGCAAAAGGACTCGGGGGAGAGAAGGGGGCAGCGAGAGGGGAGGTGGGGAAAAGAGAGGAAGGAAGGGGGGGAGAGGGAGCCCAGGAAAAGGACAGAGGAAAAGAGGGGGAGTGATGATCAGAGTTGATAGGAGGGATAAATGGAGGAAGAGAGGGCATCATCTGGGAGGGGGAGTTGATGAAAGCCACCTTGGGAAAGGAGATGTAGGGTGTAGAGATGGAGGGTAGGGAGGATACAACAGTGAAGACGTGGTAGCGGGCAGGGATGGGAGAGGAGAGGAGCAACCAGGGGGTGAGGAGGTTCAAGGCGGCGGGAGGTGTAGGGGATGCGGATATGTTCGAGGAATAGGAGCAGATGGGGGAAAGGTATGAGATCATAGAGGATCCGCGTGTGGGACGGGAGGCGTATACGGAAGGCGAGGTGGAGTGCATGATGCTCAAGGATCTGGAGAGACTTATAGAATTTGGGGGGGGGGGCAGATATCCATGCAGGTCTGGCATAGCAGAGGATGGGACAGATTAAGGATTTGTAGGTCTGGAGGATGGTAGAGGGTGCAACCCCCATGTCCGGCCAGAGAGGAGTTTGAGGAGTCGGAGGCGGTGGTGGGCTTTGGATTGGATGGAGCAGAGATGAGGGATACAGGTGAGGTGACGGTCAATGGTGAGGCCAAGGTAGGTGAGGGTGGGGATGAGCTGGCAGAGCGAGAGGCCGGCTCTTAAATACTCTATCGGGGGCGCCGCTATTGGCTGCTGGAACCACGTGTTCCACTGTGGTGCCCTCACACTACATGTAGGCTAGGCCGCGCGAGCCGCCACAGCTTATGGAGCGATGGTGCAGAGACCTATAGGGGTCTTCGACGTCCATGACGTTTGGCAGGGATTCAAATTCCGCGGCGCGCGGTACCAGAGTCCACCATTCGCATCTCCGGGAGGATTCTGCCGAGGGACAGGCTACCATGAAAGAAGAGATTCAATAATCATTGACAGGATAACGTTCTACGAGGAATGTCAAAAGCTTGAACGTGGTAGGGAAACTAGAAAATCTGAAAACCGAAATACAAAGGTTCAATCTAGATTAGAAGGGGTCAGTGAAGTGAAATGGAATGAAGACAAGCACATCTGGTCAGACAAGCATAGGGTAATATCAACAGCAGCAAAAAATGGTGTAGTGGGTGCAGGATGTAGTATCTATATAAAAAAGGTATGGCAAAGAGTGTGTTACTATGAACAGTTCAGCAAAAGGGTTTTTCTTATCACAATCAACAGCAAACCAACAACGACAACGATAGTTGAGGTATACAGGCCGTCGTCACAAGAAGAAGATGAAGAGATAGAGAATGTAAATGAGGATACTGAAATGGTAAAACAGGACATAAAGAGATATGGAAATCTAATACTAATGGGGGATAGAAGCGCAGTTCTACGAGAAGGAGTACAAGGAATGAGAGAGGAAAGAGACTAATTGAGTTCTGTAATAAATTTCAGCTAGTTATAGCTGGTTACATCATGGTCAGACAGAGATTACGAAATCGGATAATGGATTGTAAAGCGCACCTAAGAGCATATATACACAGATCAGAATATAGCAGAGATGAAGAGGTAGCTGAAGTTTAAGACATTTGTCAGGAATAATCAAGAAGTAAAGAAGTGGGATACGGAAGTACTACGGAATGACAAGATATACTTGAAATTGCCTACACCTATAGAGACAGCAATATCGAACAGCTCAGTAGGTAGTACACTTGAAGAGGAATGGAAATCTCTAAAAAGGGCCATCACAGAAGTTTTAAAAGCAAAACATACGAACAAAAACGGTCCTGTGAAAAAACCACGAGTAATAGAAGAAACACTTTAGTTGATTGATGAAATAAGGAAGTGCAAAAATTTTCCGGAAAGCTCAGGAATACAGAAATACAAGTCTCGGAAGAATGTAGTAAACAGGAAGTGCAGGGAATCAGAGATGAAATGGCTGCATGAAAAATGTGAAGAAATCAAAAAGAAATTACTGTCGGAATATAAGACTCAGCATACAGGAAAGTCAAAACAACCTTCGGTGACATTAAAACAAGGGTGGTAACATTAAGACTGCAACGTAAATTCACTGCTAGATGCCGAGGAGAGAGTGATTAGATGGAAAAAACATTTTGAAAGCCTCTATGAGGGGGGAAGATAGTCTGATATGATAGAAGAAGTAAAAAGAGTCGATTTAGAAGAGGTATGGGATCTAGTATTACAATTAAAATTTAAATGAGCTATGGAGAACTAAGATCAAATAAGGCGGAAGGGGTAGATAATAATACATAAGAATTTATATAACCATTAGGGGAAGTGGCAACAAAACTAATATTCACGTTGAGGTGTAGAACCATCTGACTTTCGAAAAAATATCATCCACACAATTCCGAAGATTGAAAGAGCTGACAAGTGCTATAATTATTGCACAATCATCGTAACAGCTCATGTATTCAAGTTGCTGACAAGAATAATATACAGAAGAATGGAAAACAAAATTAAGGATGTGATAGATGACCTTAGGAAAGGTAAAGCCACCAGAGAGGCCATTCTGACGTTGCGGTGATAATGGAAGCAAGACTAAAGGAATATCACTTAACGTTCATAGGATTTGTCGACTCGGGAAAAGCAATCGACAATGTAAATTTTCGCAAAATGTTCTAAATTCTCATAAAGATAGAGGTAAAGTATAGGGTCAGAGGAGTAATATACAATCTGCATAAGAGCCAAGACGGCCTAAAAATGTTGATGAAGAAGAACCGAGTGCTAGGATTAAAAAGTGTAAGAAAGGGATGTAGTTTTTCGCCCCTACTGTTAAATCTCCACATAGATCAATAATGGAAATAAAATAAAGAATCAGAAGTGGCATTAAAAATCAAGGAGAAAGGATATCAATGATACAATTCGCTGATGACATTGCTATCCTGATGAAGAAGAATTACACAACTACTGAATGGTATGAACGATCTATGTTTGTTGTTGTGGTCTTCAGTCTAGAGACTGGTTTGATGCAGCTCTCCATACTACTCTATTCTGTGCAAGCTTTTTCATCTCTGCGTAACTACTGCCACATACATCCTTCTGAATCTGCTTTCTGTATTCACCTCTTGGCCTCCCTGTCTGATATTTACCCTACATGCTTCCCTCCAATAGTAAATTGGTGATCCCTTGATGCTTCAGAATGTGTCCTACCAACTGACCCCTTTCTTTTATCAGGTTGTACCATAAACTCTTCTTCTCCTCCTCAATTCTATTCAACACCTCCTAATTAGTTACATGGTCTACAAATCCAATTTACAGCATTCTTCTGTAGCACCACATTTCGAAGCCTTCTACTCTCTTCTTGTCTAAACTATTTATCATCCATGTTTCGCTTCCATACATGGCCACACTTCGTACAAATACTTTCAGAAAAGACTTCCTGACAATTAAATCTATACTTCACGTGAACAATTTTCTATTCTTCAGAAATGATTTCCTTGTCAGAGAAAGTCTACATTTTATATACTCTCTACTTCGACCTCCATCTATTATTTAGCTCCACAAATAGCGAAACTCCTCTACTACCTTTAGTGCCTCATTTCCTAATGTAATTCCCTAAGTATCACCTGATTTAATTCAACTACATTCCATTTTCCTCGTTTTACCTTTGTTGATGTTCATCTAATATCCTCCTTTCAAGACACTGTCTATTCCGTTCAACTGTTCTTCCTAGGTCCTTTGTGTCTCTGCCAGAATTACACTGTCATCGGCAAACCTAAAAGTTTTTATTTCTTCTCCATGGATTTTAATTCATATTCCTAAGTTTTCATTGCTCAGTACACAGATTGAATAACAGCGAGGATAGGCTACAATCCTATCTCATTCCCTTTTCAGTCGCTGCTTCCCTTTCATTCCCATAGACCCTTGTAACTGCCCTCTGCTTTCTGTATAAATTGCAAATAGCCTTTCGCTCTTGTACCGAGCGAGGTGGGGCAGTAACTAGCACACTGGACTCGCATTCCGGAGGATGACTGTTCAATCCCGCGTCCGGCCATCCTGATTTAGGTTTTCCGTGATTTCCCTAAATCGCCTCAGGCAAATGCCCGGATGGTTCCTTTGAAAGGGCGTGGCCGACTTCCTTCCCCGTCCTTCCCTAATCCGATGAGACCGATGACCTCGCTGTCTGGTCCCCTCCCCAAAACAACCCAACCCAATCACAAGCCTTTCGCTCCCTGTATTTTATCCCTGCCACCTTCAGAATTTGGAAGAGAGTATTTCCGTGAACATTGCCAAAAGCTTTCTCAAAGTCTACAAATGCTAGAACCGTAGGTTTATCTTTTCTTAATCTACCTTCTAAGATAAGTCGTAGGGTCAGTATTGCCTCGCGAGTTCTAATATTTCTATGGAATCCAAACTGATCTTCCCTGAGGTCAGCTTCTATCAGTTTTTCCATTCGTCTGTAAATAATTAGAGTTAGTATTTGGCAGTGATGATTTATTAAATAGATAGTTCGCTAATTTTCACACCTATTGACACCTGCTCTCTTTGGGATTGGAATTATTATATTTTCCTTGAAATCTGAGGGAATTATATTTTATGTCCTATTCCAATTCCATAATATTGCCTGCAAATACATCGTCCTTGTATAGACGCTCTGTATACACCTTCCACCTTTCTCCTTTCACCTCTTTGCTTAGGGCTAGTTTTCCATCTGCATTCTTGATATTCATACAGGTGGATCTCTTTTCTCCAAAGGTCTTGAAAGGCAACCATGGTGGGACGATTTAAATGACTGAGAATGTTGGCATAATCTTAGCGTTCTAACAAAAATAAAGCTAAATAATTTATTGATTGAATACCGTAAAAACCTAACAGGTGTTTTTAAGACTACACTGGACAAGGAGCCTGTGTGGCAGAGACAGTTTAAATAGTGGAGTGAATCAAGTACTGTGTCCCTAAAAATGTGGATAACGCAATCTGCATTGATCTGACTCTAAGCAGTCTTTGACTACTCAAATCAACTGAAGTTTCTCTACATAGGTGGAGCCGATTGACATCTGTACCCCCTGACAGTGCCAGAGCAACAGTGCGACACCCTGTTTGCTTCTTGTGGCGATGCAACTTGCAGCTGGCGAGATGTGTGCGGCAGAGGTGGGACGTGGAGGCCCCACTTGTGAATCGATCGCGGCCACAAAAGAAAAGCCAAAATCTCAAAGACTAGCAATCAAGCAGTCGGATCGCAATTTGCTTTCTGCCAGAGCCCTGAAGTCACGGTAGATATCAGTGTGTAACACTCCCGTTCGCTATTCGTACCAAGGATCAATTTGGCTCACCAATATGACTGAGCGCACAGGGATACCAAAAACGAATAAATGTGCCTTCGGCATATGAGTGGTCAGATACATTACAAGTCACACTGCCAGTACAGTAAAAATTCCACTACAGGCTCCACTCTCTAAATTACACGCAAGTGAAGTAAGTCTCAGGGCAGGTCCGAAGTACAATTCACATATGCCAGATCTTCGACCAGAAGTCCTTACCAGACCGAAGTCCCTGCACCTAAGTGCTTGGCACCTCTCCAGAAAAAAAGTCCGTTTTCCAGAAAAGTGCACGAACGACAAGGCCTTCACCCAATCCTGAGCCCAACACAGAGCTCTACAGGCGCTAAATCACCCCTCCCACATGACAGCACAAACTCATGTCGAACCAGGGCAAGAGTTAAGATATCTGCGTTCTGGAAAAAAAGATACCGCCGGTTACTAGTTTCTTTAAGTTTTTGCAGAACTGGAAGATAATTTTTTTCCAAAGTCCTGTTTCTTCCCAAGGCAACATGCAAACAGATATAGTCTCAAAGATCTTTATGTATATCGTCTGTGCCTTGGAGCGTGTTAGTCCTAGCTATGAGGTGTAATAATGATTCTATCTACAAACTTTTCTCAGATGCCTGATTTTTCTTATACAATGGAGATGGCCTGATTAAGTGGTTCACTGGCCTATTTGCACTATCGTCGAACATGAAAACAAGTGAATATTTCTTCTTAGTGGCTCTGCTGACAATGCACAGTTTACGACTCCACTATGTAGACACATTCCTTTAGACCATCGCCCCAGCCTGGCCTTCTGCTGGCGCCATGATTGGTAGCATGGCATTGTTCTGCTGGAGTCCTGTCTCAATGAGGGGCTGCTCTGTCTCCTCTGTACAGCTGTGAACCTGTCCTAAAAGATTTCTAAGGGACAGGCTTGCTGCCAATTGTTTTCGACTCCCAACATGTCGTTTCTGCGAGCTAAGAATCATAAAAATACCTCATGCTTTCAGCGCTCTACCAGGCTCTATTAACGTCTCCTCAGGCCATTAACTTTCTAGAGTCTCGGAAAAGGTGCAGTAGATTGTAATAAAATCATTAATACTTTTACGTATGTGAAAAATAGGCGAGGTAGTAACTTGTCCCCTCTCACTTCCCTCTCCTTGCCTTTCACTTCTGCGTCGGTAGAGTCTCTCTTCAGTATTTTTAGTGAAACATGCACCAGAGGAAATCACTGAAAATAGCACAAGAATCCCATCCTGATAACCAATATACATATGTGAAAAAGGTCACTTCAAAAACAAGGATTGCCCATGGCTAAAACACATCCTAGCTTGGCCTCATTCATTCCAGGCATCATTCACTCACATGAAGCTGGAAGACAGCAAGGGAACATGTAAACATTGCTGTGAGTAGTATGAATTACATTAACGCAAAAAATTGGATATGTGTTTAACAGGCCTTGCAGGAAAGAAATAAACATATTCACACCATATCCCGAGGTCAGAGTTGCCTAATTTCCCTAATCATCTACATTGTCCTGGAGTATGAACTGTTCTCTGCTCATTGATTTACCCTTCCTCTACCCCACATTTGGACTCAATCATCTAACATATACATTCTCAAATTCTGCATGAACTAGGAGATCACATGTATAATCTGTTTGTCTTATTACCTAAGTTGTATAAGTTTGTGTCTTTTTTTCTATGGCATGAGAACAAATACAGGCAGATAATGAGTGTCGATAGCATTAATAAATGTGCAGAACAAACATACTCTTCACAATGAAGACAGTTCAATTGATACATACAGAAACACAAAACGACGTTACATAATGATATTAAAGAAAGGTATCCTCTCGCTCTGTCCACAAGGGTCCCTGGGGAGACAAATTTTACAATTGAAAATGTTACACGAACTGGGGACATGACAGATGTTCATGCATAAATTGTGACTAGTAAGACTTGAGAAAAAAAATTTGCACCAGAGTGGAATGGCCTCTCACTCAGCACATGACATGGCAGAAGTGGTGGCAGATCTCTCTGGTGTTCCCTATCATATCTGGCAGCAATTGTCATCTAGGTCACCTTATAGACTGCACCTCCTCCTGGTCAGGCCACAGTCAGGCATCAGGGACTGGCGCGACAGCGTTGCATTTGACTCGCAACCTGCCACCCGGTGTAGAAATCCATTCAGCATTAGCGACATGTGGGATAGCCCGACTCTTCCCACTCGCCCCTGCATCGGAATGCACGCCTCCCAGCGTGGGACATCGGCTTAGCTCGCCTTTTGTCGATGGGACACATCACTCTCGGCAACCCACTGTGTCGGTTAGGCTCAACTGTGGTTGCAATGAGACTTGCTTGTCCCTCAATCAGTGGCCTGGCAGGTCGTTGGCTACTATCAGGCTGCTGCCAGTGTGTCGTGGAATTCTATGTGTCTGCGCTGGCTTGAGACATGCGGCCTCCACTGGGGCTGCATGACATAGGCACAGCAGCTGGTAGTGGCAGGCTGTCGCAGCCGGTGGTCCCCCCCACCAAGGCTGCTACACCTGACTCATTACAGCCGCCCGCTCCGCTCGCCTTTCGCTGGCCGGTGTGGGTTGTGACTTCCAGTCCTGTGTGTTGGTTCTGGAGTCTTCACAATCGTCAAATAAAGTGTCATATTGTCTCACAAATGTCATTACATCGATATAATCAATTTACAGAAAAGAAAAATATTAGTAAGGACGCGATATCCAAAAATAAACTTAATGCCCGCAGGTACCTGCTCAGGTTGTACGGACATAAATTATGTGGTGTGAGGTGTCTTTCTTTGTGTGTGCACTTCTTTTTGTTAGTTTTTGGTTAGTTCTGCTCTTGTCATGCACTCAGTTTTATGCTGGCACTTGGCCCGGCCGCGGAGGTGTCGCGGTTAAGGCGCTCAGTCCGGAACCGCGTGACTGCTACGGTCGCAGGTTCGAATTCTGCCTCGGGCATGGATGTGTGTGATGTCCTTAGGTTAGTTAGGTTTAAGTAGTTCTAAGTTCTAGGGGACTGATGACCACAGATGTTAAGTCCCATAGTGCTCAGAGCCATTTGAACCATTTGAACGCTGGCACTACCTCTATACCTCCACCTAACGTGCAGACTTCTCCCAATACTAAATACTAACTTATTGTACTTTAATTTGCATTTGCTAATTCTACCGAAGCGAATTTTCGTGCATTTTATTCCTTGTGTACTCCTCTTTGATTTTTCGATGTCCAGCGTTCTTGTCTGCTGACGCTGAAGGGCCCAGGAAGTGCGTCTACTCGATCACATGCTGGGGACTTACCTGAAATGTTTGTAGTGGCATCTATAATTATGTACACGTAATTTTACATAGCACAAGTACCCCTCCTGTCTCCTCTGTCAGGATCCCCCTGCTGCTGCAATGAAACACAAGCATACTGTAATATATATTTCTAGTATCAAGTCTCATCCACGGTCCATCATTTCGTTTCTGCTTCCTATTTCTGGGTCTGAGGTTTGCCACTCTACCGTGACTTGCACTTGTTCATGCTAATTCCCCATACACAATATTTCGCCGATGGCGCTAACATGGCACTGGCAGAATTCCACCACGAGACAGGCCACACTGCACGACAGATGATGGCTCATAACACAGATAGTCTTAGCGTCGACACGAGCCCAAGGTGTGGACCACTAACAGCAAACGAAACAGATTTGAAAATCGAAACGCACATGCTCTATGGCACGGTTTACCGTCTTGACACCACGAAAAACATAAAGTGACGTACATACGTCCCTTGGGCAGTGTACAAGGAAGTAAACAGAAACAATTGCATTAGCCATGGGATACTTGAAGGTTCTTCTACGATGCTGAATTGCGGTCAAATTAAGATAGATCTCCTTACTTTCCTGGGAGCGGAAATCGGACAAGAATTGGGAGGTCCAGGGAAATAATAGTGGTACTCAGTTGTTTAGAGTACTCAGTATTGCAACGTGCCTGGTTTGGTATGCCACAAAAAGTGGCAGTTGTTGATGGGATATAATTTACAACGGAATTTGAATGCAATCTGCCACTAGGCAGTGAATGTTGGCGTGAAGATGTGACAAATACGCAACTCATTTGACCACGTTCAACAAAGACTCATGCTGAAGACTAATGGAAATGTCAAACAAAATAACAGCGAAATTCAACAAATGGAAAATTACGCTAAGCAACACAATATTGACATTAATTGCATTAAACAGTTCATCCATGGGGGCTATTTACATACTGCACCATCTCTTCGTGTTGCAGTTCTCTTGTATCTTCATAGTCTAACAGCTTAATATCGCTCGTTCCGATAGTCTCTGTGGCATTATTTTGAGCTGAGTCTGCAGCGACTGTGTCTCAATTCCTGTTTGAATTTTCTCTGCGTGACCCCTGCGATGGGTTAGGTGGCCTCAATTCCACATATTCGCTACGTTGGTCATTATTCCATTGTATGTCGTGCTATTGCACTGCTGTTGGCCCCTAGAACCCTGTTGATCCTGGTTCGAATTCTGTTGCACTCTCCAGTTTTCCCCTTTCAACCCATCTTCATTCTTCTCTGGCGAATCTGGCTAGTTACAGTGGTTATTTCTGCTTCTTTCCCGCGAGTTGTGAATTTCATTCAAATACTCGGGTTCATACAGTGCAATCTTAAAAGCTCTGATTGAATCACTGCATCTACTGATGAGCAGTTGCTGATAATTTAAAGGTAACTTAATGTAGCAGCCCCTTATAATTTCCTTGGGACTGTATTGTTGATCCAAGAATCGGTTCTTCTTGACCATGGATTCGAAGAATTTGACAGGACTGCGAAATCCTGAGGTTTGTAAGGCCTTTCCTAACATGAGCTCCTGTTTTAGCCTTTCCTGCGTGTCTTGCGACCAGTATGTATAAAGGAATTCATCCTTAAATTCATGGTACGAGCGACAACTCTCCGAAACTCCGTGCACATGTTATGCAATCGTCTCTCCTAAGAAAAACTGGAGGTTGTACTTCAGTGGCCAATATTCTAGTAGCACATGACCATACAGTGCCATCCAGATCTTTGGATATAATGCGTTGTTTACCTCCTTGTAGACTTGAAAATTTTGGATGGTAAAAAAAGGTTTGTGGTCAAAAGGTTCGACATATCCACCATACGAATTTTCCCTCTCGTCTGCAGCATGTGATTCCATGTATACGTGCGGCTGGTCCCGGCGGAGGTTCGAGTCCTCTCTCGGGCATGGGTGTGTGTGTTTGTCCTTAGGATAATTTAGGTTAAGTAGTGTGTAAGCTTAGGGACAGATGACCTTAGCAGTTAAGTCTCATAAGATTTCACACACATTTCAATATTTTAGATTCCATGTATCCGAGCCCAAACGATACTTGTGCACTGTTATGGTATCTCCTTGTGTTGTCAGATTCACTTAATAATGTGTCTGACTTCCGCAGACGTGTACAATTGCTTTCTAGCTTGGTCTCTGACATGTTGCGTGTCACCGACGGCGCATTTTCAACTCCACGTTTCGCTGTGGCAGGAGTATATTCCTGCAGCATTCGCCCATTTGCATGGTGTGTGTCCTCATATAGTGGTTTGGAGAGTTAGAGGCTCACCGTAGAGAGCATCACAGAAGAGAAGAAAATGTTTTCTATACAACAGAGGCCGCTGGTGGAAGTGGTTCGGCTGGCCGCTGTAGCCCAGCGGTTCTAGGTGCTTCAGTCCGGAACTGCACAACTGCTATGGCCACAGGTTGGAATCCTGCCTTGGGCGTGGATGTATGTGATGTCCTTTGGGTAGTTAGGTTTAAGTAGTTCCAAGTTTTAGGGGACTGATGACCTCAGATGTTAAGTCCCATAGTGCTCAGAGCTATTTGAACCATTTTGACGTGGTGCACTGGCCTGTTTGCACTATTTGTGAACATGAAAACAGGTGAATTTTTATTATGTGTGGCTCTGCACACAATGCCCAGTTTACAACTCCACCCCATAGATGCATTCCTTTCGACCATCGCCCCAGCCCTGCCTTCCTCTGGTGCCATGGCAAGTAGTGTGGCAATGTTCTGCCAGAGTTCTGTCTCGATGAGGAACTGCCCTGTCTGCCCTGTACGGCTGTGGACCTGTCTGGCCAGATTTGTTAAGAGATGGGCTTGTTGCCAGTTGCTTTCAACTCCCAACATGCCGTTTCTACAAGCTAAGAATCACAAAAATACCTCATACTTCTAGCGTCCTACCAGGTTCCACCAACGTCTACTCAGGCCATTAACTTTTTAGAGCCTCGTTCAAAGTGCGTCAGGTTGTAATAAAATCTTTAAAAATTTCCATATGCGAAAAACAGGTGAGAGAGGGACTTGTACTTTTAGTCTCTTTAATTTCCCCGTATGCAGTATCTCTCTTACCCCTACTGCTATACGCCAATACATCCGGACATCTAGCCAATAGCGTTGTCGCAGTCGTGACACCTGTTCTCATCAGATCACCGAAGTTAAGCACTGTCAGGCTGGGTGACTATCCGGTCTGCTCAGCACTGTTGGCGAGCAGGGTGCACTCAGTACTTGTGAGGCAAACTGAGGAGCTACTTGACTGAGAAGTAGCAACTACAGTCTGGGAAACTGAAATACAACAGGGGAGCAGTGTGCTGACCACATGCTCCTCCATATCTGCATCCATTTATGTCTGTGGGCTGAGAATGACACGGCGGCCGGTCGGTACCTACATGACCTCTTCAGCAGGAGTTTAGTTTTTATCCTTACTTCCAATGAGCACAGAATAAGGATTAAGGTTAAATCAGAGGGAGACGAAAGTTATGAGAAGTAGCAAAAATGAGGAGGACAGCTAGAAACTTACCATCAGGACTGACTGTCAGGAAGCTGACGTAGTTAAGGAATTCTGCTACCTAGGCAGCAAAGAAACCCAGCGCGGATGGAGCAAGGATGACATCAAAAGCAGACTAGCTCTAGCTAAAAAGGCATTGCTGGAGAATTCTTCTAATATCGAACACAGACCTGAATTTGAGGAAGATATTTCTGAGAATGTACGTTGGAGCACAGCATTATACGATAGTGCAACATGGACTGCGGGAAAACCGGAACAGAAGAGAATCTAAGCATTTGAGATGTGTTGCTACAGATGAATGTTGGAAATTATGTGGACTGATAAGACAAGGGGTGAGGGAGTTCTGCGCATAATCGGAGAGGATAGGAATATGTGGAAAACACTGACACAGAGAAGGAACAGGATGATAGGACATCTGTCAAGACATCTGGCAATGACTTTCGTGGTGCTGTAGAGGGCAAAAACTGTAGAGGATGACAGAGATTGGAATACATCCAGGAAATAATTGACGATGTAGGTCGCACGTGCTACTCGGAGACGAAGAGGTTGGCACAGAAGAGGAATTCATGACAGCCTGCACCAAACCAGTCAGAAGACTGCTGATCCAAAAAAAAGACACTTTGAAACTGTTTTAGTCTCTCCCAGTACTCTATGATATCCATGGCTACTCTTCAGTTTTGAATATCTAACGTATGGTGTATGAATATAATAAGTGACACATTATTAAGATACAAAATCGTTACAATAATCATAATCTGTAAATTAATCCTTGAAACATATTTTTTCCCCACCATGCACATAAAATGCACCAAATTTCTTCATGTAACAGACGCGAGAGACAACACAATATAAAGCAAGTTAGAAATCTGTGGCTTGTGATCCCCCAAATATTCTAATTCTGAACAGACATTTATCAGTACATTGGGAAACACTGACACAGAGTATGGATTATGCACTACTCGATGCAGCTTGAGTATAACGTTTCTCACGTGTAAGCTGACAGCATTGATCTAGTTATTTCAATATCGAAAGCCTTATGCGTCCAACGTCTGTTTCTGTCCCAAAGAGACTTTTGAGATCACAAGATGAACTAGTTTTTTGTCCTGAGGTACGACGGTCAAAACAGTTTTTCACCATCTACTTTTTCATAGTTTTAAAAGAAATTAATGGAAAGTTTCAACCGAAATTCAAAAAGCCCAAAATGCTCTTTTCATGCAAATCTGGTAAACTAACTTCAGCCACGTCAAAATCATTTGTCGGAAGATTTTCTTAGTGCAGGAGAAAAACCTGTGTAGTTTTTAGAATCTTGGTCCGGTGAACCTGAAAGAACCGTTTGGAGTGTCGTACCTGAGGACAACGAACTTGTCCACCTGTTGATCCCATAAGAATTGACACATACAGCCGTGACATTCGATGTTGGAAAACCTCTGTGGGAAGATTTTCTGGTCTAACACTGCTGATGATTATTTTGTCAACCACCACATGAAAAGCAGCATAAACAAGCTGCAATCACTCGTGCATAAACAGTTATTTTAGCCAACATTTTGCAATGTACTGAAATAAGCCTGATTCATATCATCATTTTTAGAGTATCACCTGACAGAATTTCAAATCCTGCTGAATTTTGTAGGTTATTGTGTTGTCCATCGTATTAGACGATTATAGTCCGTTAATTTTATGACTGTGATATAAAAAAGAAGTCATGTTTTAAGCATTTCTTCACGGTTTATCATTTTGTAATGACTTCATTGCGTAATAATGAACTACTCATTATTATCAATTAACAAAATCTACGAATGTGGACCAGTAAACTAAAGAACAAAAAGGAATATGAGAATAAAATAAAAAATAACTGTTTAAAGCACAAAACGAAAATAAGTAAAACAAATAGTTGAAATATTAATGGACTTAAGAAAGAATAAATTGATAAAAAATTACCAAATATGTAGCAACCAGTCGCAAAATCATGTTTTATTTATTCACTTTTGGAAATCGATTTCAACTGAATAACAGCCATCACCGGTGCTTTCAACCAGTATGTGCCCTGAGTAGTAATACTGTCTTAAGCAGAGGTCAAATATAAAGTCATTGGTTGAAAGCACTGGTGATGGCTGTTAGTCAGTTGTAATCGATTTCCAAAAAGTGAATAAATAAAACATGACTTTGCGTCTCGTTGCTGCATATTTGGTAATTTTATGGTTTACGGTCGCTGCACGACTTGGGAACCACATGGAGCACACCAATCATAAATAGGTATGTTGAAAATACTCTGACAGCATAGTGTGTACATTTTATGTTTCAAAAATGTATTTCAGAAACTAACTTTATTATGCATGGTTGGATGTGGCGTGAAAGCCTCTTTATGTTATAACAGTAGTTTTAATTTTTCAAAATTAATTAATAGTGGTGGGGTATTTTCAAATTCTGAAAAAGGTTTGCAAAACGTTAATGACACTTTAAACGCCATATGATACACCTTTTTTAAATACGCTTGTTTCGAAGACATGTCTCTAACCCTAATATGCTAAATTACAGTTCGGGACGTTTTTTACCCTTAAAAGTGAAATTTGGCTAAATTGAAAAAGATAGGCATTGTTTTATTTTGTCTCGTCTATATACCCGCCACCTTTCATTAATTTCGTTTATTTAAACCTGGGAACGTTCCCTTGTAAGCAGCCTCCACATGTCAAAATCGTAAAACCGATCACTTTGCTTTGTGATTGAAACAGATATCAACGTGGGCTATTGGAGCTCAGTAAAAGACAATACCTGAAAAGTTTTTGCAAGCTCTTACTAGTAAATACCTACATTCATTACTCAAGTCGCCAATTTTGTGAGTCTCTTTGTGAGGTCGATCGAACTTCCATTGGCTCCCATGTACTTGGCATTTAATACTTAAGTAAGTAATCTCAACCGACAAACTGTTAGATTCCCCATTAAGAATGCACAATGGATGCTTTGGAGTGTTTTAGAAGTTATATAATTGGTACCGGAAGATAACGTGACCCTCAATCACTGACTTAATTCATGGCAGTGATGTGATGTTGAAAGATGTACACGTCAGTGTACCTACATAATCGTGACTCGGGAGCAGGGGGAAGAGTATTCGGTACGACCACTGGTGCCAAAGATCTAAGCGTATATCTTTGCTTTGTTGTGCGAAAAGCCTTTGGGTGCTGTAAAATCCCAGTAATGGTGTTGATTCACTGCCTTTTTGGAGGCAAAGGTAGACTGCAACAAACCACGTGTGAGATGTAAAGTTAGAAACCTTTTTATTATCTCCTTCCATTCTCCGAGAGCCATGGTTCATACTTTTTACTTGGTCTCATGATCAATGGCTTTAACCTTTAATCGCCATGAACCATGGGCCTTGTCGTTGGTGGGGACGCTTGCGTGCCTCAGCGATACAGATAGCCGTACGTGTAGGTGCAACCACAACGGAGGGGTATCTGTTGAGAGGCCAGATAAACGTGTGGTTCCTGAAGAGGGACAGCAGCCTTTTCAGTAGTTGCAAGGGCAACAGTCTGGATGATTGAATGATCTGGCCTTGCAACATTAACCAAAACGGCCTTGCTGTGCTGGTACTGCGAACGGCTGAAAGCAAGGGGAAACTACAGCCGCAATTTTTCCCGAGGACATGCAGCTTTACTGTATGATTAAATGATGATGGCATCCTCTTGGGTAAAATATTCCGGAGGTAAAATAGTCCCCCATTCGGATCTCCGGGCGGGGACTACTCAGGAGGATGTCGTTATCAGGAGAAAGAAAACTGGCATTCTACGGATCGGAGCGTGGAATGTCAGATCCCTTAATCGGGAAGGTAGGTTAGAAAATTTAAAAATGGAAATGGATAGGTTAAAGTTAGATATAGTGGGAATTAGTGAGGTTCGGTGGCAGGAGGAACAAGACTTCTGGTCAGGTGACTACAGGGTTATAAACACATAATCAAATAGGGGTAATGCAGGGGTAGGTTTAATAATGAATAGGAAAATAGGAATGCGGGTAAGCTACTACAAACAGCATAGTGAACGCATTATTGTGGCCAAGATAGACACGAAGCCCACGCATACCACAGTAGTACAAGTTTATATGCCAACTACCTCCGCAGATGACGAAGAAATTGAAGAAATGTATCTTGAAATAAAAGAAATTATTCAGATAGTGAAGGGAGACGAAAATTTAATAGTCATGGGCGACTGGAATTCGGCAACAGGAAAAGGGAGAGAAGGAAATGTAGTAGATGAATAAGGATTGGGGCTAAGAAATGAAAGAGGAAGCCGCCTGGTAGAATTTTGCACAGAGCACAACTTAATCATAGCTAACACTTGGTTCAAGAATCCTAAAAGAAGGTTGTATACATGGAAGAAGCCTGGGTATATTGACAGGTTTCAAATAGATTGCATAATGGTAAGACAGAGATTTAGGAACGAGGTTTTAAATTGTAAGACATATCCAGGGGCAGATGTGGCCTCTGACCACAATCTATTGGTTATGAACTGTAGATTAAAACTGAAGAAACTGCAAAAAGGTGGGAATTTAAAGAGACGGAATCTGGATAAACTGACTAAACCAGAGGTTATACAGAGTTTCAGGGAGAACATAAGGGAACAATTGACAGGAATGGGGGAAAGAAATACATTAGAAGAATAATTGGTAGCTTTGAGGGATGAAGTAGTGAAGGCAGCAGAGGATCAAATAGGTAAAAGGACGATGGCTAGTAGAAATCCTTGGGTAACAAAAGAAATATTTAATTTAATTGATGAATGGAGAAAATATAAAAATGCAGTAAATGAAGCAGGCAAAAAGGAATACAAACGTCTCAAAAATGAGATCGACAGGAAGTGCAAAATGGCTAAGCAGGGATGGCTAGAGGACAAATGTAAGTGTGTAGAGGCTTGTCTCACTAGGGGTAAGATAGATACTGCCTACAGGAAAATTAAAGAGACCTTTGGAGAAAAGTGAACCACTTGTATGAATATCAAGAGCTCAGATGGAAACTCAGTTCTAAACAAAGAAGGGAAAGTAGAAAGGTGGAAGGAGTATATAGAGGGTCTATACAAGAGCGATGTATTTGAGGACAATATTATGAAAATGGAAGAGGATATAGATGGAGATGAAATGGGTGATATGATACTGCGTGAAGAGTTTGACGGACCACTGAAAGATCTAAGCCGAAACAAGGCCCAGGGAGTAGACAAAATTCCATTAGAACTACTGACAGCCGTGGGAGAGCCAGTCCTGACAAAACCTTACCATCTGGTGAGCAAGATGTATGAGGCAGGCGAAATACCCTCTGACTTCAAGAAGAATATAATAATTCAAATCCCAAAAAAGCAGGTGTTGACAGATGAGAAAATTACCGAACTATCGGTTTGATAAGTCGCAGCTGCAAAATACTAACGCGCATTCTTTACAGACGAATGGAAAAACTAGTAGAAACCAACTTCGGCGAAGATCAGGTCGGATTCCGTAGAAATATCGGAACACGTGAGGCAATACTGACACTACGACTTATCTTAGAAGGTAGGTTAAGGAAAGGCAAACCTACGTTTCTAGCATTTGTAGACTTAGAGAAAGCTTTTGACAATGTTGATTCCTATACACTCTTTCAAATTCTGAATGTGGCAGGGGTTAAATACAGGGAGTGAAAGGCTATTTACAATTCGTACAGAAACCAGATGGCAATTATAAGAGTCCAAGGGCTTGAAAGGGAAGCAGTGGTTGGGAAGAGAGTGAGCAAGCAGTAAAGGAAACAAAAAAAATTCGGACTAGGTATTAAAATCCATGGAGAAGAAAGAAAAACTTTGAAGTTCGCCGATGACATTGTAATTCTGTTAGAGACAGAGCAGGACTTGGAAGAGAAGTTGAACGGAATGGATAATGTCTTGAAAGGAGGATATAAGATGAACATCAACAAAAGCAAGACAAGGATAATGGAATGTAGTCGAATTAAGTTGGGTGATGATAAGGGAATTAGATTAGGAAAAGAGACACTTAAAGTAGTAAAGGAGTTTTGCTATTTGGGGAACAAAATAACTGATGATGGTCGAAGTAGAGACGATATGAAATGCAGACTGGCAATGGCAAAGAAAGCATTTCTGAAGAAGAGAAATTTGTAGGTAAGTGCACTTCATAAGAATATGCACTTTGAAATAGGGTTTGAGCACGAGATAAGAATCAGGTACTTGCATTATACATGAAAAGATAAGAGTAGTTCAATAGATATGCTTATACCGTCTCATTTCTGTTAATTATTCCCTCATAGTTGTGATTAACCTTTGTTTGACTGTGTGGAATGGGACTGTGAAACGGTAAAAATTTGCGTTCGGTAGCTGTTTAGTCATTAGTATCACATAATGCACTTCATAAAGATATAATGCAGAAAGCTACTACGTGTGATATAATTAATTACGTTATTCATCGGTATTAGAAGGGGAGATGCTAACCAGACTGATAAATGATTCCTAACTTTGAGGTGACTGATGGTGGGCCACAAACAAAAGAAATGGAGCACATTACCTGAGGTATTTAAACATGTCTGCTTTTACACTCGAAGACGATGTTAACAAGTAAATCATATCAGAGACAACAACATTTAAATAGCTTGCATCCAGTAATTAACCATATGATTAACCTGGATTGCACTGATAGCACAATGCAGCTGTGGTGGCCATTTAGTTATAGGTTCTAGAAATATTTGTATCCTATAAATGAAAGTGCACACGTGTTTAGTGTAGTACGTGAAAGACAATATTTAACTAAACGTGATGCAGAAGTTGCAGTTTTACTGAACAACCGAATAACACTTTAACTTCGTCACACACAATGGTGGTATTTATTCACAGCAGTTGCTGTACTGTCTGATAGTGAACTGGGCAATTACCTGATGAAGTAAGTGTTATTGTGTCTGTCATAAGCAGTTAGTACATTAGCTACAGGAAGCTGGTTGACTGTTTACATGAATCTGATGTATTAGTTGGTTTTACAACATACAATTCTATCTTGCACCAGCTTTCTTTTGTAATTGCTGAATATGGAAGATTGGTTGATTTTGGGGAAGGGGACCAAACAGCGAGGTCATCGGTATCATCGGATTAGGGAAGGATGGGGAAGGAAGTCGCTCGCGCCCTTTCAAAGGAACCATTCCGACATTTGCCTAAAGCGATTTAGGGAAGTCACTGAAAACCTAAAGCAGGATAGCCGGACACGAGTTTGAACCGTCGTTCTCCCGAACGCGAGTCCAGTGTGCAAAAGACAGCGCCATCTCGCTGAACCACCTCGCTCAACTGAATACAAAAAAGAGCTTTAGGCACATGGAACATAAGACTGGGATAGACTCACTACTTAACATTTCGAAAATGTAAAACCAGTGATGAAACAGATAGTTATTGACATATGAGTACAAGCACCACATTTGACTGAGTTGGAATTAACAAAATGAAAATTAATGTTGGGTAATGGCTTATTGAGCTGTCCACTGACTGACAACATAATAAAAGTTAAGAAATACTTAAACATTTAAAAATACTTCAAGGAGCAGTTAATTTTCCTCTGAAGTAAGTGCTACGCAATTTCGTGCAGTTGAAGTCAATGCAAGAGCCTGTAGTACATATGAGCTACTCTACCCTATGTATAAATAGCCAGCCACCATCCACAAGATGAATTATGATGTCCATTTCTCCGAAGCAAAAACTGGCTTCTAAATACTTGTAGACATAGAACTAGATTGTGTAATGTGATACACAAACGTTGATTCCAAAAGCAGCATTTTTAAACGGTTTAGCGAGGCTTGATCTGTGCGCTGAAAAATGCTCATGCTGATGAAAAGGCAGGATTGCTTCGTTTTATTTGTCCAATGTTAAATCATCTACGTGATTTGATAGCTAATTCTTTACAGTCATTTCTCTATAATTCATTACATAAAGATTTTGACAATACGATTTAATAATTTGTGTTGTAGATGACACAATGTAAGTATTAAATACCTAAATCATTAAGAAATACTGTTTACAACAAAGTAAAGATTGCAGCTGACTCATTCAAGCTTTTGGTCTTAGGTAGCGTCACATTGCAGTGCAGTTAATTCTGCTGCTACATGTAGTAGTCTTGCACACCACTAAAGGCCATACTGCCATCCACATGGCACGACACACTGTTCACGTTACTGATATGGAGTGTAAACCCATGAAACGATAACGGATTCTGACAAACTTATCGATGGTGATAAGTGTATCGTTACCTACAGAAGCCTCTGCCAGTATTACAATTATAAAAGATTATAGGCACCTCTCAGTGTGCATGTGCAGTCGGTTATGTGGAATCTGTGCTGCAAGATGGGTAGATATGGAAATGTAATAGGATACAGAAAAGAGCTATCGTCTTTATTCATGTCCATGCCCCATACTGTGAAATGAGGTTTCCAGGTTCCTTAGCGTATCAACCTGGAATGTTCAATCTGCGTGGAAGGAACTGTGTATCATGTAACATGGCTTAAGAACAACAGTGATAATCGGATCCTGACTGATAGGCAGTGCCGAGCCACGCCATGTCTCACCAGTAACAATCGGTGAGAAACTGTACAGAAATTGCTGGTGTCATTGGATAAGGAGACATTTCAATTAACTTCCGAAGGAAATTTGCAAAAGGAATTGCATATAGTGATCATTTGTAGTCGGTTACCTTGCAAACGTGGTCGCAGATATAGATTCAGATTTATATTGCACGACTTTATTGAGCATAGCAGCACAGAAAGTGGACAGTAGATGATTGGGAATATTTAGTTGCATCTGACAGTTTGCGATTTTATCTCTTTTCAAATAACGCAAGGTATCAAATGTGCGTACAGTCGAGTAAAACATATAACCTGCAGTGTATGGAGTGTGAATTTCAGGCAGGCGACAGTTCTGCGACTTTTTGTGCTTTTTTTTATAAACAGTGCCTTGGGCCCATTAATTCAGGTTACGGTGAACATGGGTGTGGTTCAATAATCTCGGTGACCATGTGCTGGCCTTGGTTCTCATCCTCGGTATGATTTAGCTGTAGACATCCGCGTTTTCGAAGATAACAACAATGTGTTCGTAGGATTAATTTAGTCTTATTGCACACACAAGTTCCAGTCTGACGAGGACACAAGCACCCTGCCATATCTCTACCAGTTCGCTAAATCACTTGATCTTAATCCGATAACAAATTCCTGTGACTATGAGTAGAAGTTAAATGAAAATGAGACTGGGGGAAAAGACTAAGAACAGTAGTAGCTATAACTGTTAATACATTTATCCCACGGTGAGACTAGCCTTCATGGCAAATGTCTACAGTCGTCATGGTCAAGTTGACGACCATCATTGTACTTAGGCATGGATCTCTTCGTCGGAAGCAAATCCAAGTCCACGAATGACGTTCTCTAGTGCTCCTACAATACACAGAGCAAAAAAGGTTTTGCATCACCCCGGTTCAAAAAACTCCTGAAGATAGACGTTAAGTGTGGGTACTGTATCACACAAAAGTCCCGTTGACTGTTTACTAATGTCACTAAACCCGTCCAAAGATGTAAACGATCATGCATGAACAACGCCTATCAGATGGAAGGGGTCCGACAGCCGATCACTTCCACTCATTCCATCAGAAAGGAGGTACACGGCTCGTGTTGTCTGTAGTTCAACCATGCCTAGAAGGTCAATACCGCGGTTCGATCGAGTCCTTATTGTTACTTTCGGCCTGGAAAGGCTCACAACAAGGGAAGTGATCCGGCGTTTTTTTTTTTTTTTTTTTTTTTTTTTTTTTTTTTTTTTTTTTTTTTTGTCATCGGTCTACTGACTGGTTTGATGCGGCCCGCCACCAATTCCTTTCCTGTGCTAACCTCTTCATCTCAGAGTAGCACTTGCAACCTACGTCCTCAATTATTTGCTTGACGTATTCCAATCTCTGCCTTCCTCTACAGTTTTTGCCCTCTACAGCTCCCTCTAGTATCAAGGAAGTCATTCCCTCATGTCTTAGCAGATGTCCTATCATCGTGTCCCTTCTTCTTATCAGTTTTTTCCACATATTTTTATCCTCTCCGATTCTGCGTAGAACCTCCTCATTCCTTACCTTATCAGTCCACCTAATTTTCAACATTCGTCTATAGAACCACATCTCAAATGCTTCGATTCTCTTCTGTTCCGGTTTTCCCACAGTCCATGTTTCACTACCATACAATGCTGTACTCCAGACGTACATCCTCAGAACTTTCTTCCTCAAATTAAGGCCGGTATTTGATATTAGTAGACTTCTCTTAGCCAGAAATGCCTTTTTTGCCATAGCGAGTCTGCTTTTTATGTCCTCCTTGCTCCGTCCGTCATTGGTTATTTTACTGCCTAGGTAGCCGAATTCCTTAACTTCATCGACTTCGTGACCATCAATCCTGATGTTATGTTTCTCGCTGTTCTCATTTCTACTACTTCTCATTACCTTCGTCTTTTTCCGATTTACTCTCAAACCATACTGTGTACCCATTAGACTGTTCATTCCGTTCAGCAGATCATTTAATTCTTCTTCACTTTCACTCAGGATAACAATGTCATCAGCGAATCGTATCACTGATATCCTCTCACCTTGTATTTTAATTCCACTCCTGAACCTTTCTTTTATTTCCATCATTGCTTCCTCGATGTACAGACTGAAGAGTAGGGGCGAAAGGCTACAGCCTTGTCTTACACCCTTCTTAATACGAGCACTTCGTTCTTGATCGTCCACTCTTATTATTTCCTCTTGGTTGTTGTACATATTGTATATGACCCGTCTCTCCCTATAGCTTACCCCTACTTTTTTGAGTATTTCGAACAGCTTGCACCATTTTATATTGTCGAACGCTTTTTCCAGGTCGACAAATCCTAGGAACGTGTCTTGATTTTTCTTTAGCCTTGCTTCCATTATTAGCCGTAACCTCAGAATTGCCTCTCTCGTGCCTTTACTTTTCCTAAAGCCAAACTGATCGTCACCTAGCGCATTCTCAATTTTCTTTTCCATTCTTCTGTATATTATTCTTGTAAGCAGCTTGGATGCATGAGCTTTTAGGCTGATTGTGCGATAATT
This sequence comes from Schistocerca gregaria, assembly GCF_023897955.1. Classification (NCBI taxonomy): domain Eukaryota; kingdom Metazoa; phylum Arthropoda; class Insecta; order Orthoptera; family Acrididae; genus Schistocerca; species Schistocerca gregaria. The sequence goes on from NC_064923.1 coordinate 509,508,364, forward strand.
CTCGCACTTGTCAGATCTTGCCGTCTTCGGAACTGTGTGGATGATGCTTTTCCGAATGTCCGATGGTATGTCGCCAGACTTATATATTCTACACACCAACGTGGATAGTGGTTTTGTTGCCACTTCCCCTAATGATTTTATAAATTCTAATGGAATGTTATCTATCCCCTCTGCCTTATTTAACCGTAAGTCCACCAAAGCTCTTTTAAATTCCGATTCTAATACTGGATCCCCTATCTCTTCTAAATCGACTCCTGTTTCTTCTTCTATCACATCAGACAAATCTTCACCCTCATAGAGGCTTTCAGTGTATTCTTTCCACCTATCTGCTCTCTCCTCTGCATTTAACAGTGGAATTCCCGTTGCACTCTTAATGTTACTACCGTTGCTTTTAATGTCAGCAAAGGTTGTTTCGACTTTCTTGTATGCTGAGTCTGTCCTTCCGACAATCATATCTTTTTCGATGTCTTCACATTTTCCCTGCAGCCATTTCGTCTTAGTTTCCCTGCACTTCCTATTTATTTCATTCCTCAGCGACTTGTATTTCTGTATTCCTGATTTTCCCGGAACATGTTTGTACATCCTCCTTTCATCAATCAACTGAAGTATTTCCTCTGTTACCCATAGTTACTTCGCAGCTACCTTCTTTGTACCTAGGTTTTCATTCCCAACTTCTGTGATGGCCCTTTTTAGAGACATCCATTCCTCTTTAACTGTACTGCCTACTGCGCTATTCCTTATTGCTGTATCTATAGCGTTAGAGAACATCAAACGTACCTCGTCATTCCTTAGAACTTCTGTATCCCACTTCTTTGCGTATTGATTCTTCCTGACTAATGTCTCGATCTTCAGCCTGCTCTTCATCACTACTATATTGTGATCTGAGTCTATATCTGCTCCTGGGTACGCCTTACAATCCAGTATCTTATTTCGGAATCTCTGTCTGACCATGATGTAATCTAATTGAAATCTTCCCGTATCTCCCGGCCTTTTCCAAGTATACCTCCTCCTCTTGTGATTCTTGAACAGGGTATTCGCTATTACTAGCTGAAATTTGTTACAGGCCTCAATTAGTCTTTCTCCCCTTTCATTCCTTGTCCCAAACCTATATTCTCCTGTAACCTTTTCTTCTACTCCTTCCCCTACAACTGCATACCAGTCGCCCATGACTATTAGATTTTCGTCCCCCCTTACATACTGCATTACCCTTTCAATATCCTCATACACTTTCTCTTCTGTTCACCTTCAGCTTGCGACGTCGGCATGTATACCTGAACTATCGTTGCCTGTGTTGGTCTGCTGTTGATTCTGATTAGAACAACCCGGTCACTGAACTGTTCACAGTAACACACCCTCTGCCCTACTTTCTTATTCATAACGAATCCTACACCTGTTATACCATTTTCTGTTGCTGTTGATATTACCCGATACTCATCTGACCAGAAATTCTTGTCTTCGTTCCACTTCACATCACTGACCATTACTATATCTAGATTGAGCCTTTGCATTTCCCTTTTCCGATTTTCTAGTTTCCCTACCATGTTCAAGCTTCTGACATTCCACGCCCCGACTCGTAGAACATTATCCTTTCGTTGATTATTCAATCTTTTTCTCATGGTAACCTCCCCCTTGGCAGTCCCCTGCCGGAGATCCGAATGGGGGACTATTCCGGAATCTTTTGCCAATGGAGAGATCATCATGACACTTCTTCAACTACAGGCCACATGTCCTGTGGACATGCGTCTTAGAGTGAACCTAACCGATGTTGTTCGGACATGGACGACATACAGAGAGAAAGCAACTGTCGATGACTTGCCTTTCTCATGCCACCCAAGGCATACTACTGCAGTGGATGACCGCTCGGAGGAACCCTGACAGCAACGCCACCATGTTGAATAATGCTCTTCGTGCAGCCACAGGACGTCGTGTTACGACTGATACTGTGTGCAGTAGTCTGTATGATGCGCAACTTCATTCCCGATGTCCATGACGCGGTCCATCTTTGCAACCACAACACCATACAGCGCGGTACAGATGGGCCCATCAACGTGCCAAATGGACCGCTCACGATTGGTATCACGTTCTCTTCACCGACAAGTGTCGCGTATTACTTCAACCAGACAATCGTCAGAGACGTGTCTGAAGGCAACCCTGTCAGGCTGATTGCCTTAGACACACTGTCCAGCGACTGCAGCAAGGTGGATGTGCCCTGCTGTTTTGAAGTACGCCGCTGGCGGTAATGGAAGGCGTCGTAACGGTTATACGATACATGACTGTCACCCTCCAACCGATTGTGCAACCATACCGGGAGCATATCGGCGAGACATTTGTCTTCATCGACGATAATTCGTGCCCCCATTAGGCACATCTTGTGAATGACTTCCTTCAGGATAATGATATCGCTTGACTAGAGTTTCCAGCACGTTCTCCAGACATGAACCCTATCGAACATGCCTGAGATAGATTTAAAAGGGTTGTTTATGGACGACGTGACCCACCAACTACTCTGAGAGGTCTACGCCGAATCGCGTTTGACGAGTAGGACAATCTGGACCAACAGTGCCTTGATGAACTTGTGGATAGTTTACCACGAGGAACACAGACATGCATCAATGCAAGAGGATTTGGTACTGGATATTAGAGGCACCGATGTGTACAGGAATCTGGACCACCACCTCTGAAGGTATCGCTGTATGGTGGTACAATATGTGATGTGTGTTTCTCATGCGCAGTAAAAAGGGCGGAAATGATGTTTATGTTGATCTGTCTTCCAATTTTCTGTACAAATTCCTGCACTCTCGGAACCGAGGTGAGACAAAACTTTTATTGTTGTGTGTCCTACCAACTGACCCCTTCTTCTAGTCAAGTTGTACCACAAATTTCAAATCTTCAGCGTTCTTCTGCAACACCACATTTATATAGCTGCGATTCTCTTCTTGTCTAAACTATTTATCAACCATGTTTCGCTTCCATACATGACCACTCTTCATACAAATACTTCCAAAAAAGGCTTCCTGACACTTAAATCTAAACTTTATGTAAACAAATTTCAATTCTTCAGAAACGTTTTCCTTGGCAGAGCTAGTTCACATTTTATACCCACTCTACTTCGATCCTCATCAGTTATTTTGCTGTTCAAATAGCAGAACGTATCTACTACTGTAAGTGTCTCATTCATTTTTATTTATTTACACGTCACGTTCCGTAGAAACAAATTGAGGAGCAAATCTAGAAGGACATGGAATGTGTTACTACATGGAATTACAACATAAAAGTAATAACAGATAAAAATAAAATGTTTATGAACGCGAAAAACGTTAAGCCATAAGTTTAAGTAAACGCAATTAAAAATACAACAAGAATCAGATTAATATTTCAAGGAACTCCTCGACAGAATAGGAGTGACCCATGAGGAAACTCTTCAGTTTGGATTTGAAAGTGCTTGGGTTACTGCTAAGATTTTTTAACTCTAGTGGCAGCGTATTGAAAATGGATGCAGATGTATACTACAAAACTTGCTGCACAAGAGTTACGGAAGTCCGATCCTAATGCAGGTTTTATTTCTGCCGAGTATTAACAGAGTGAAAGCTGCTTATTCTTGGGAATAAGCTAATATTGTTAATATGAAATGACAGTAAGGAATACGAATATTGAGAGGCCGATGTCAAAATACACAGACTCGTGAACTGTAGTCGACAACAGATTCGTAAACTTACACCACTTATTTCCCGAACTGCCCGTTTATGATCCAAAATTATTCTTTTAGAATGGGAAGAGTTACCCCAAAATATAACGCCATACGACATAAGCGAAAGAAAATAAGCAAAGTAGACTAATATTCGTGTCGAACCACCACTCACTTCAGATATCGTTCGATTAGCAAAAAAGGCAGCATTAAATCTTTGACGAAGATCCTGACTGTGGACTTTCAACGATAGTTTTCTATCTATCTGAACAACTGGATATTTGAACTGTTCACTTTCACTAATCCTTTGCCCATCCTGTGAAATTAAAACGTCGGGTTTTGTTGAATTGTGTGTTAGAAACTGTAAAAACTGTGTTTTACTGTGATTTAGCTTTAGTTTATTTTCTACAATCTACGAAGTTACGTCACTAACTGCACTTTTCGGAACTTAGCCAATGTTGTACACAACATCGTTTACTACCAAGCCAGTGTCATCAGCAAACAGAATATTTTAGAGTTACCCATGACACTAGATGGCATATCATTTATAAAAATACAGAACAGGAGTGGCCTCAACACTGATCCTTTAAGTACCCCCCTGTTTGACTGTACCCCACTCTGACTCCACATCACAGCCATTCTCAGCACTATGAATAACGGCCTTTTCCTATCTGTTGTTAAAGTAAGAGCTACTCCCCTTATTCCGTAATTGTCCAACTTCTGGAGCAATATTTTATTATCAACACAATGAAACGCCTTAGTTAAATCAAGAAATATACCCAGCGTCCGAAACCCTTCATTTAACCCGTCCAGTACCTCGCAGAGAAAAGAGAATATAACATTTTCACTTGATAAACAACTTCTAAAGCCGAACTATACATTTGCTAGCAAATCGTGTGACATAAAATGATCAATTATCCTTACATATACAGCCTTTTCAATAACTTTAGCAAACACTGATGGCATAGAAGTAAATCTAAAATTGTCTACATTATACCTTTCTTCCATTTTATAAAGCGGCTTTACTACTGAGTACTTTAATCATTCTGGAAACTGAAAGTTTCCAAAGGAAAAATTATAAATATGGCTAAATACATGGCTAACATGTGCAGCAAGCTACATTAATATTCTGCTAGGAACTCCATAATATCCATGAGAGTCCTTAGTCTTGAGTGATTTAATTATTTACTCAATGTCCCTCTTGTCTTTATCACAGAGGAGTATTTCGAACATCAATCTCGGAAAGGCATTTGCCTAGAGAGTTATATGATACCCTGTATAAGCTAAATTTTTATTTAATTGAGCAGCAATGCTCAGAAAATGATAGTTAAATGCTGTACATATATCTGATTTATCAGTAACAGAAATATTTTTCCTACGAACTGATTTATATGGTCTTCCTTGTGCTGCTGATGAGACAAATCCTTCACAACTGATCATATGGTTTTAATTTTATCCTGTGAATTAGCTATTCTATTTGAAATTCACATATTCTTGGCCTCCCTAATAAATTTTTAAGCAGCGTACAGTACTGTTGGTAGTGGGCTACTGTAGTTAGGTCGTGACTGCTTCTAACATTTTGAATAATTCGCACATAGTTCTGCATGATATCCTTACTCCACTAGTCAGCCACCTGGGCTGTCTTTTACTGCTAGTATCCGATTTAGAACGTTCTAATGGAAAGCAACTCTCAAAGAGCATGAGAAATGTGTTAAGGAAATCATTATATTTGTCATCTATGTTATCGACACTATAAACATCCTGCCACTCTTGGTCCATGTCGAGGTTTAAAAAACTATTACTTTTGGATTAACTTTCCCAGATATTTTGTAATTACCCATATAAGTAAGATTTGCTTGAGTACAAAAGCCTTTTAGTGTTAAAATTTGTTCATTATGGTCTGAAAGGCCATTCACCCTCTTATGAAGAGATTGCCCATCTAGTAATGAACAATGAATAAAAATATTCCAGAATGAGATTTTCACTCTGCAGCGGAGTGTGCGCTGATATGAAACTTCCTGGCAGATTAAAACTGTGTGCCCGACCGAGACTCGAACTCGGGACCTTTGCCTTTCACGGGCAAGTGCTCTACCATCTGAGCTACCGAAGCGCGACTCACGCCTGGTACTCGCAGCTTTACTTCTGCCAGTATCCGTCTCCTACCTTCCAAACTTTACAGAAGCTCTCCTGCGAACTTCCACAGTTTTAATCTGCCAGGAAGTTTCATATCAGCGCACACTCCGCTGCAGAGTGAAAATCTCATTCTGGAAACATCCCCCAGGCTGTGGCTAAGCCATGTCTCTTTCAGGAGTGCTAGTTCTGCAAGGTTCGCAGGAGAGCTTCTGTAAAGTTTGGAAGGTAGGAGACGGATACTGGCAGAAGTAAAGCTGTGAGTACCGGGCGTCAGGCGTGCTTCGGTAGCTCAGAACCTTCTCGCTTCGGGCGTCGGGCGACTAGGTTGTGCTCTTAGTTCCGCCTCTACCGTAGCGCAGCGTGTTTTCCTCCTGTCAGTTTAGTGCCGTGTTGGTCTCCGTGCGCGTCGCATCGCTGGTTGTCGGCTGGTGTTTGGTGTTCGTGCAGCCCTTCCTGTCGCGGCGTCGTCTCTCGCCGTGATGTTCACCATGGTTCCCACGAAAGTTCCACGTACAGGTACAGTCAGTTTTACCTATGACAAATCCACGCGTCACGTGGAGCCCGGTTCTTTGGAGATACATGACTCGTTAGTCGATACAGTTAAGGTCACTACTGATCAGGTGCATACCGCATATTTCGACAGCGAATTATATGTGTTTTTTGTTAAGTTTCTTGACCCGCTCCAGGTTGATAGGCTACTTTCTCGTCATGGTTCTCAGGTACCCTTTACGCACCGTGATGGTTCCACTAGTATGGTTCTCTTGGCAAATGCAAAAGTGATATATACGAATGTTCGGGTATTTAACCTTCCGCCCGAGGTTGACGACTGTTTTCTGAAGTCCGTTTTGCTTCCTTATGGGGACGTACGCCATATTCGAAAGGAACGCTGGTCTGCTCAGCACCACTTACAGGTATATAGTGGTATTCGGTCGGTGGAAATGGTGGTCAAAAAACCTATTCCTTCTCACCTACAGGTATGTGGTTATAGGGTCCATATCACGTACAGTGGCCAGGAAGGAACATGTTATTATTGTAATGAAACTGGTCATTTCCGTACTAATTGTCCGCGGCGTGTGGTGGTATTAAAACTTACATACGAACAGCGTAAAAAATTGACTTTAGCTGATCTTCTCCCGCAAGGATCTCGGACTGAATCGCTCACTGTTACTGAGGGACGCAGTGATCCGTTGCCCGACAACGGCCGTGATTTTCCCCCGTTGTCCTTGAGTAGGGATGTTGCTGCCCTTAATTCCGATGTGCCCGCGCTGATTTCTCACAACAAGCGTCGGCGCACACAGGATGATGCGGCTGATGAATCTTCCTTATTGGCTTGCCCTTCCGATGGGCCTCCGGTAAAGGACTCTCTTTCTCAGTCGGAAATCGTGGATGAGGACGCCACAGGTGCTATCACGCCTTTTGCAGAAGCTCCCTGACACCTTATCTGACGTTGTTCCTGCTGCCGCGGCAGCCTCTTCGGAGACGCCCGTGACGGAACCTGCTTCTGGTTGCCACGTGTCTTCTCCGGTTCTCTCTGACACTTCTCCTATTGACTCTGTTTCGCATCCCCCTTCTGGAATTTCTGTCGCTCCCTCTGGGTCACAGCCTCCTCCCATCAAACTACTGATTGATTCTCCAGAGCCTGTGGATCCCGTTGTTATTCACCAACTGTCCCACCGTGAACCCATGTCTGCGGACGAGTGGGATGTAGAGGCCTCTCTCCCGCAATCTGACACGGAATGTCTACATGATGCTCCCACGCAGCCGAACGCTGCAGCGTCGGCACCGCGGAGCCGCAGTCGAATCCGTAAACAGCCACAGAGAGCCGCGTCACGGCCGAAGAAAAAGCAGTGGGAAGATGAGGGTTCTGTTTCGTAGTTTTTCTCTCTGTGGTTCAGCGCTTCTTTCTGGTATGATTACTTGTATGTTGCTCCGTCAGCTGACGGCTCTCTACCGATCTTTGTTCTTCTTTCTGGGTTGAAGTTCCATGCAAGCATATACATTTCTTACTCTGAATATTAACAGAATATGTTCTGAGCTTCGGCTCGCCGCTTTGCGACAGTTTATCTATCAGTCTGGGGCAGATGTTATTTTTTTACAGGAAGTCCTATTCGACCAGTTTTCCATTCCTGGGTTCTCGACGTTTTTTAATGTCGCTTCCGAACTTTCTACGGGCACTGCCTTGTTTTATAGAGAAGGCATTCCGTTGATGAATTTCGAAGTACTCGACAGTGGAAGGGGGATCGGGTGCACGTTTTATGATCTCAGTTTACTCCTTCTTTATGCCCCTTCTGGTTCGGATTGTATTACCGCACGTTCGAGTTTATATAAAGAAGAAGTCATTTACCTGCTTCGTAAATCCCCGACAAAGATAATTTTAGGTGGGGACTTCAATTGTGTTCTACGGCCGGTAGATCAGTCTCCTAATTTTAATTTCAGTAAAGAACTCGACGACCTTGTGCGCTCCTTGCACCTGCGTGACGTGTGGGTTTCTCGCTATCCTACACTTGTGCGACATACCTACTTTACTCCCACGTCTAGCAGCCGCCTCGATCGCTTTTACCTTTCCGATTCCTTGTGTGGGCAACTTCTGGCTGTTGATGTGATACCAGCCTGTTTTACTGATCATTGCGCTGTAGCCGTTACGTTTAATTACGAGCGACAACCGGTAAAATTGTTTCGTCCTCCTTGGATGCTCAATATCGCGTATTTGCAAGATACCTCCCTTGGTATCGTCCTGGAGGACATTTGGACTCGTTGTTCTCGTACTATGGACCGGTACCCGTCTATCGTGGCATGGTGGACACTGTATGCAAAACCACACATCCGTAGGGCTCTCATGCGTTTTGGGGCAGCGAAGGTGGCAGAAGATCGACGAACGCAAGAATTTTACTATTCTGTCTTACGTCAACTGTAAGATAGTGTTACGCATGCTCCCCTACGGGTTACTGATATACAGCGCATCAAAGCCAAATTGGTGGAGCTCAAACGCATTCAAATGGAGGGCCTGCGGACGAGGTCTCAACCACGTTCCCTTCTACAAGAGGAACTGACGTCACTCTACCATCTAGTCCGTTTACGGTCGCGCCGGAAACGTGGGTGCCTTGCCTCCCTCACAACCGCTGACGGCCGCGTGTTCACCTCTCACCGTGACATTTCTGACTTCGTTTACACCTATTTTACTGATCTGTACGATACTCATGTCCCGGCGGAAACCTCTCTTGACGACTTTACCTCCTTGCTGCCTTGCGTCGTCACTCCTCAATTAAACGACGCCTTTCTGCGTCCCTTTCCGAAGGATGACATATATGATGTTGTTGCAGGATCGCAGTCCCGCAAGTCGCCTGGATTAGATGGTATTCCTAAGGAGTCCTATGTTCAATTTTGGCCGCTCATTGGTGACACCTTAACGTCAATGGTAATGAAGTGATGCGGGGAGTCTCACTTCCTGCTCCTTTTCAGGAAGGCAGAATGGTCCTCCTCCCGAAATCCACAGGTCGACCTGCAATTGATTTCCTCCGTCCTATTACTCTCCTTAACTTTGATTATAAACTTGTCGCTCGAGCAATTAATATCCGTCTCTCTAAGCTACTCGATACCATTATTGCCGCCCACCAAAGCTGTGTGCCTGGACGCACGATACTGACTTCCGTTCTCGAATGTCGCGATGTGATCTCGGTGGCGGCTGCCGCTAATATCCCAGGGGCTTTGCTTTTTCTTGATTTCCAAAAAGCGTTCGATCGCGTCAGCCATGATTTTTTATCGAGAGTGCTCACCGCTGTCGGCTTTAATAATGATGCTCGACAAGTCTTAACTAATCTTTTTACCGGTATCAGTGTCTCGGTGATTGTGAACGGTCACCCTACCCCCCCGGATATCGATCAGACGGGGGTTACCCCAGGGAAGCCCCTTATCCATGTCACTTTTTGTTCTCTCCTTAGAGACCTTACTTCGCCATCTCACCATGCAATTACGTGGCTGGAATATATTGGGGGAAATTTTTGCAGTCCTTGCATACGCCGATGACGTCATGGTTTTAGTACGACATGCCGAGGACATACCGTGGCTTAAGGATACCTTGGATTCATTTTGTGGTCTTGCTGGTGCTCGCATTAATGATCGCAAATGCACGTTCCTGCCGTTGAGAGGCTTTGATCATGTCGTCATTCCTTGGGCGACGGTTGTCGATCGCCATAAGACCTTGGGGATCATAGTGGATCGTAATCCGATCAAAATGGCGGCACTAAATTGGCGTGAGGTTACGAGTCGTGTTCACGGGGCGATCCTTGAACATGACCGCCGTTCCCTTAGCCTCCTTCACAAGGCACGGGTTTTAGAGACCTATGTCTTCAGTAAAATATACTACGTTGCGCAGGTCTTCCCGCTTCCCGCGATGATGGCCCGCAGGCTGAAACAGCTGTCTAGTCGATTTCTGTGGCGCCGCCATGTCTTCCGTGTCCGGTATGAAGTTGTGGCCAGGCCTCGGAAGCTTGGAGGATTGGGTCTTTCAGATATCAAAGTGAAGACGTCCATCTTATTTGCCCGCCGCAATGTTTTAACCTGTACGCGGGCTCCGCATTCAGTCACCTCTCGTTTACTTTCCCGCCTCCGGCCGGCCAGTCTGACCCCTCCTGTTGATGTTGGACGGATTAATCCTAAATTGCGGCACATTCGTGAATACTTTGTACTTGTCGGTATTCTGGGTGCTGATATACTTTCTATGACGCATATTACTACCAACATGCTACAAATCCGTTGGGGTACAGCATGTTTCCCTTCTTCTGTTGAACTTGCTTCCCCGTCAACGTCATGGAAAACGGTCTGGTCTCATCTTAGTCTTCCCATTTTGCCGATGGAGATTGTTTCAACGTGGTATAAGGTCATTTACCGTCTGATACCTACTGGTGATCGTCTTTTTCGTATTGGCCTTCGTCCGACTGATCAGTGTGAGGAATGTCATCAAACTGACACCTTACTTCACAGGCTAGTTGCTTTCGGACGGGATCATTGGCTCTGGGTCCGCCGTCAATTAGCTTTTCTTACTAGAGGGCCTGAAACCGCATTCCCAGACGACATCTTCTTACATCCGGACATCTCTTATTTTCCTCAGACGAAAACGAACACGATTGTCTGGCTCTTGGGTTACTATGTCCACTACGTCATTGAAGGCGGTAATGACCCAGATCCCCGCGTTTTGCACCATTATTTGTCAACTGCGCATTGGAAATGGCAGCGGTTACCACAATACCGAACGCTTTTTGCGAATATGCTTTTTCTTGTGTTTAACCGTCAAGGTGTTGGTTAAGTTCCCCTGTGATTCCTGTTTCTTCCCTGAGCTTGAGTCCCCTCCCTTGTTCTATTTTTTCGTAATTTTTTTTTCTCTTTTGCATGTATATATATACACCCAAAATTCATAAGGGTGGGATAATGGGTTGGTCTTCCCCTTCAGAAGAAATGTTTTATTTGTGTTTCAACTAATTTGTTGATTTTCTTTTTGCAGCTAATATTAAATGATGATTTGACTATGGTTTTCTGAATTCTCGTGAAATATACCAAGTCAATCTGATAAAAAAAAAAGATGGTAGAGCACTTGCCCGCGAAAGGCAAAGGTCCCGAGTTCGAGTCTCGGTCGGGCACACAGTTTTAATCTGCCAGGAAGTTTCAATAAAAATATTGTATATGGATGTGCTACTGTTCTCATGCACTCTAGTAGAAAAAAAACAGAGTCTGCATCAAATCATATGAATTTTGGATATCTACGAAAATCTTTTTTTTGCACCACCATATACATTTTTCTGGTACAGGGTGTTTCAAAAATGACCGGTATATTTGAAATGGCAATAAAAACTAAACGATCAGCGATAGAAATACACCGTTTGTTGCAATATGCTTGGGACAACAGTACATTTTCAGGCGGACAAACTTTCGAAATTACAGTAGTTATAATTTTCAGCAACAGATGGCGCTACAAGTGATGTGAAAGATATAGAAGACAACGCAGTCTGTGGGTGCGCCATTCTGTACGTCGTCTTTCTGCTGTAAGCGCGTGTGCTGTTCACAACGTGCAAGTGTGCTGTGGACCACATGGTTTATTCCTTAGAACAGAGGATTTTTCTGGTGTTGGAATTCCACCGCCTAGAACACAGTGTTGTTACTACAAGACGAAGTTTTCAACGGAGGTTTAATGTAACCAAAGGACCGAAAAGCGATACAATAAAGGATCTGTTTGAAAAATTTCAACGGACTGGGAATGTGACGGATGAACGTGCTGGAAAGGTAGGGCGACCGCGTACGGCAACCACAGAGGGCAACGCGCAGCTAGTGCTGCAGGTGATCTAACAGCGGGCTCGGGTTTCCGTTCGTCGTGTTGCAGCTGCGGTCCAAATGACGCCAACGTCTACGTATCGTCTCATGCGCCAGAGTTTACACCTCTATCCATACAAAATTCAAATCCGGCAACCCCTCAGTGCCGCTACCATTGCTGCACGAGAGACATTCGGTAATGATATAGTGCACAGGATTGATGACGGCGATATGCATGTGGGCAGCATTTGGTTTACTGACGAAGCTTATATTTACCTGGACGGCTTCGTCAATAAACAGAACTGGCGCATATGGGGAACCGAAAAGCCCTATGTTGCAGTCCCATCGTCCCTGCATCCTCAAAAAGTACTGGTCTGGGCCGCCATTTCTTCCAAAGGAATCATTGGCCCATTTTTCAGATCCGAAACGATTACTGCATCACGCTATCTGGACATTTTTCGTGAATTTGTGGCGGTACAAACTGCCTTAGACGACACTGCGAACACCTCGTGGTTTATGCAAGATGGTGCCCGTCCACATCGCACGGCCGACGTCTTTAATTTCCTGAATGAATATTTCGATGATGGTGTGATTGCTTTGGGCTGTCCGAAACATACAGGAGGTGGCGTGGATTGGCCTCCCTATTCGCCAGCCATGAGCCCCTGTGACTTCTTTCTGTGGGGACACTTGAGAGACCAAGTGTACCGCCAGAATCCAGAAACAATTGAACAGCTGAAGCAGTACATCGCATCTGCATGTGAAGCCATTCCGCCAGACACGTTGTCAAAGGTTTCGGGTAATTTCATTCAGAGACTACGCCATATTATTGCTACGCATGGTGGATATGTGGAAAATATCATACTATAGAGTTTCCCAGACCGCAGCGCCATCTGTTGTTGACAATTGTAACTACTGTAATTTCGAAAGTTTGTCTGCCTGAAAATGTACTGTTGTCCCAAGCATATTGCAACAAACGGTGTATTTCTATCTCTGCTCGTTTAGTTTGTATTGCCGTTTCAAATATACCGGTCATTTTTGAAACACCCTGTACTTCCTATATAGTGAATCAAGAACTCTCTCCATCTTGAGTAGAAATGTTCTGAAGTCAATGTTAGGAGATCTACAAACAACAACAATAAGGGGCTTAGTTTCATTACATTCAACCGCCACTGCACATCATTAAAATATCCTGGTAAAGGAAGCCTCTGAATTGTCAAATTATTTATGTGGTTCTCCGATATACCAATAACTTCAGAGTCAACATCTGTAAGCAGTTAACTTACATTATCTCTTATTTTCGTTTTTTTTTTAAAAAAAAAGAAGAACCTTAACTCTTCACGAACAGGTCATGAAGGTCCAATGGTACCGACCGGCCACCGTGTCATCCTCAGACCATAGGCGTCACTGGATGCGTATGTGAAGGGGCATGTGGTCAGCACACCGCTTTCGCGGCCGAATGTCAGTTTCCGAGAGCAGAGGCGCTACTTCTCAATCAAATTGCTCCTCTGTTTGCTTCACAAGGGCTGAGTGCACTTCACTTGGCAGACCGTATGGTCACCCATCCAAGTGCTAGATCACCCCGACAGCGCTTAACTTCGGTGATCTGACGGGAACCAGTGTTACCACTGCGGCAAGGCCGTTCGCAACTTTAATACCTCTTATATTTTGATTAAATATGCTAATTACTTAACTTGGAAACATGACTTCCTCAGGAGGTTGGAGGGACTTCCTTAAAGCAGACATACCTATCAGCTTTGTCGTGTGACTAGGGCCTCCTGTCGGGTAGACCGTTCGCCTGATGCAAGTCTTTCGATTTGACGCCACTTCGGCGACTTGCGCGTCGATGGGGATGAAATGATGATGATTAGGACAACACCCAGTCCCTGAGCGGAGAAAATCTCCGACCCAGCCGGGAATCGAACACGGGCCCTGAGGATTGACATTCCGTCACTCTGACCACTCAGCTACCAGGGGGACACCTATCAGCTGACCTCAATCTAAAAAAGGTGTAGCTCCAACACCAACTGGTGCAGGAATTTTTCCATGAGTGATCCCACCACCACCCACTACACTGTCACCTACAAGCATTGCCAGCCTCCCTGCCCATACCTATCGAGGTGCAGACCATGCCTAGTGAAACCTGCTCTCCTGATAGACTTCACTGGCACGACTGAAATGTGGCCCATGCCCTCTGTCATCAGTGCCTTCTCCATCCCCATGTTAACCCGCCTCACAGCCGCTTTAAGATGAGGCTAATCATGACGCTGAAACAGTTGCATGAACTGCACGTTAGTGCTATCAGTTTGAGTAGCTATATTTTCCAGGTCATATTTCCTACGTTAACTTCCCTACGCTGTCAGTTTTCTGAGGCAATCCTGCACTAGCGTACTTAATCTAATTCCCTCAGCATCGCCTAACTTGATTCGACTACATGCCATTATCATCGTTTTGGTTTTGTTGATTTTCTTCTTATAGCCTCGTTTCAAGACAATGTCCATTCACGTCAACTGTTCTTCTAAGCTCTTTGCTGCCTCTGACAGAATTACAGTGTCATCGACAGACCTCAAGGTTCTTATTTCTTCCCTCTGGATTTTAATGCCTATCCCAAACTTTTCTTTGGATTCTTTTACTGTTTGTTCAATGTATAGTTTGAAAAACACTGGGGAAAAGCAACAACCCTATTTCACTCCCTTCTCAAGCATTGCTTCCCTTTCGTGCCTCTCGACTCTTATAACTGCCTTCTGGTTGCTGTACAAATTATAAATAGCCTTTCCTTCCATGTATTTTACTCCTGCCACTTTTAGAATTTTAAAGAGAGTATTCCAGTCAACATTTTCAAAAGCTTTCTCTAAGTGTAAAAATGCTATAAACGTAGATTTATATTTCCTTAACCTACGTTCTAAGATAAATCGTAGGGTCAGCATTGCCTTGCGTGTTTCTACATTTCTACGTAATCCAAACTGATCTTCTCCGAGATCGGCTTCTGTCAGTTTTTCCATTCGTCTGTAAAGAGTGTCTAACTTGGCTACAATGATGCGTTCACTATGCTGTTCTTAGTAGCTTACCCGCCTTCCTATTTTTTAATTCATTATTAAACCTACATGTGAATTACCCCGATTTGATTTTGTATTTATAACCCTGTATTCACTTATCCAGAAGTCCCGTTCGTGCTTCGTCCTGCCACCGAACTTCACTAATTCCAATATACTCAACTTGAACCTATCCATTTCTCTTTTCAAATTTCCTGACCTACCTGCCCTATCAAGGGATCTGACATTCCACGCTTCGATCTCTAGAGTGCCGGCTTTATTTCTCCTGATAACGACTTCCTCTTGAGTAGACCCCACCCGGAGATCGGAATGGGGGACTATTTTACCTCCCGAATATTTTGCCCAAGAGGACGCCATCATCATTCAACCATACATTAAAGCTGTATGCCCTCGGGAAAGATTATGACTGTAGTTTTCCGTTGCTTTCAGCCATATTATTTAATTATTTAATTAACTGTTTAAAATAAATTTTATTATCTTTTACAAAGAACAAGTGTCACAGAAAATTTTCCGGAAAAGAACAGTTTACATGTTTACTACGACAATCGCAGAATACAACATTCTGGTGTAATAAAATACTTTCCTTCTATCCACTGTGCTAGGAGTACCCTTCTAGAGATATTAGAAGCACATTAACTCACGCAAATAGAATTAGACAAACTTACAAGATTTACACACACACACACACACACACACACACACACACACACACACACACACACACACACGCACAAACTGCGAAGTCAGTTTAGGAAACGACTTCAGTTCTAGAAGCATCGAAATTTCTAGTGAGGGTTGTTAAAATTTTACTAGACCGCTCTGCAGCCGTTCTATTGTTGCATCAGCCGTGGTACTGACTTACAAGGCTAATTTCCCATTGTCGCGATGTCAAAAGCCTGCCGGTGATTGTCATGAAGAAACTGATCTGATTGTGATACGCACACTGCAGAGGGCTATCGCTAAAATTCTGGGAAATACTATTGAGAAAATCTTAAATTTCACTCCTGATATTCCCCCATTCTTGTTCAATTCTTATTCCAGAGCCATAATAAAGATCATAAAAATCAAAAATGCTGGGGTACCTGCTGAATTCATTTTAATATGCCTTTAAACAGAAAATAATGTATAGTATACGCACAATTATACTAAAAGTGCCTTAGATAAGCGATATGCATATTTTTATCCACTAAAAGGTCAAAATATGCACGGGAAAATTATATACATTTGGAATCAGGATGCAATGACATAGATAAGTACTAAGTTCAGGTACGTCCAATGATCCTACAACACCATACATTTGCATGGGATTCTCGTCTTTACTAATAAGTGTGGAGCATCTTGGTCGCTAAACCGTGGCCGTCATCAAGAGCAAAAGTGATGTTACATGCCATAGCGTGAACTCGCATGGGGGCGGGAGGAGTGATTTCAGTTTTGTCTAGTGCACGTAATTACAACGATGTTTATTTTTCTTGTTGTTTCAAGAGATAACCCTTTGAACTTTTTGTATTTCTTGAAATTTCCTTTTTCAACATCAGAATTATAATTTTCAGTCTCACATTTTACTAGCAGAGGACATCGAAAAAGCAAAAATAAATGAAACACGGAAACAAGTTTGCCTTGTGCAGACGGTCTGAAAAATCCAAAAAAGTTCGGATGCCGGTCTAAAGAAACATTCTGATGTCTAGAACGATAGTTAGAAAAATCCATGAAGAAATTTTAATTGTGGATTGTGTGCCTATTCTTGGGTGCATAGATATCTTTTCAATGCCGATCCGCTTAGAATTGAGCCAGCTGTAACTTTATCATTTAATCCAGAGGCGCTCCTCCGCCACTGTTCTATTTTCACTGTTCAACCAAAACTGTAGATATTTATTATGCGACCAAATCTGTACATATTCTCCTTTCTACGTATAAGCATGCAGATGTAACAAATGTGCTAGTCATCCCCGTTCGAAGCATCATGGTCCGTTGGAGAACATTTGTTATTCTCTATCCCTTCATCCTCCAATGGAAGGAGTGAAAGTTTACGACTTAAGTGAAGTGTACGACAGGGGAAACTACTGAGAAACGTGACCTACTCTTTAAACAACGTGAACGAAACGCTAATGTACAGTTGTTTGCATTATAAAAAATATCACGAATTTAATCCAGAGACGCTCTTCCACCACTGCTGAATTTACACTGTGCGGCCAAAACTGTACATATTTATTATGCAGCCAGAACTGTACATATTTATTACGCTACTACTAATTTATATTGCATTAAGCGAGACATTTATTGCTGTGCAAATATGCACATTGCACGAGTTCTCTCACTCTCGCATTCGCTAGCGGGAAGCACCATTGTCCAGTCCTCCCTGTTTGTGTATTTTATTGTATAACGACATCATATTATCTAAAATTAACGAGAACAACGTTGCATTGCACCAGACACGCTCTAAAAAATGCATTCACGGTACAGCTGGTATAATTGCGGAGTTCCGATACCTGCCGATGAAACATTAAACGGAAAAATTAGCTTCTGCAAGATCGTGTATCTGGAATTAGAATAGCGGTCATGTGAAATTCAGACTCATCTGAAGTATCGCGTTAAAATTGCAAGCGGCTCTCTTTCGCATTTTACCTAGTTTGCGGCACTGCGGTCTGTTGATTTTCTAATTTGCATTAATAACGCAACAGAGAGTGGGCGCGAGTGCAGCGCCGTTTTCACTGTGCCTCCACGCCGCCGCCGCCGTTCATATTATATCAGCGGTGGGGCGCGGTGGTGGCATTTGCATAGCGGCGCGTGCCCGCCGGAATAAAGTAACGGCAGCGCAGAGCAACGCACGTAAACACAACAGACTTGGCGGAAAAACGGTGGGCTGCCGGTGGCCGCTTCTGAAGTGCTTTTGGAACGTTATCGATACGCCATTCCGATTCCAGCTGTTTGCTCAGAGATGAGTCGAAATATTTGCATAAAATATTCCCAATCGCAGGGCCGGTAACAGGACACTGAGCTCCTCTACAGCACGGTCCTCGATGGTTACCGTAATGAGGGCGAGAGAGATGTGATTTTCGCAAGGATATCATATTATGTGCATATAGTGTGCAGGAAGCGTTGGAGATCGAACCGAATGGCCTCACGCAAAATGGGTGGTACGTCATTTGCAAATTGGGATAGAGTTACACAATGGGGCACACGTCCGATATTCATCAAATATTGTGAGATTGTTCATCACGTAATAGATATTACATGATTAAAATTTCATCCTATTGAGAGACGAAGTTCATCATCATCATTATGAGATGTGTTCTGACGGGTACGATTACATTTTTGCTTTAGGTGTGGTGTGAAAGAAAACACAGTACATGTGACATCGTAAGGAACTTCTTGTAATGATCGAAACACATATCGCAAGCTGTCATCTGATAATTCTACTGCCACTTAGTAGAAGAGTTCATAATACTGGAATATGTACTAAGAGTGCCTACTCTGTCATATCTTGGGACAGCGAGCTATTTTTTGTAATGATTGCGACAAGCATGGGTCGCTCCTATTTTTTATTCTGTTCAGCGAAACAAGGTAAACTGTTACTGTTTTCCTCACGATTTGGTGTATTACGTAGAGGCAGTGTGATTGATTAGGATTCCTTACGACCTGTGTAGCAGAGCAGCAGAGTGACGATTTGACTCAGATCAATATACAGCATTTTGGCTACGTTCATATATTTAACCCGCAATCTACAGATAGTAGGTCGCTGTTACATTCACCAACCAAAAGTTAATATACGCAAAATGTAGCAGATAGTTCGTGTTGTAGTAATGTGAGAGTTTGTCACAGTAATTATTCTAATAAATCAGTTTATTTGAAATTTCCATTTCCGTAGCTCCATTAATGTTCACTTCTCATGCTGTTCTGAAGTAATAACATTTTGTGATTAACACTACTTCGGATTTTTAAATATTTTGGGTGTGTAACTATATGGTGCGTCACGCTGCAGAACGTCGAAACCACGCCTGCCGAGCTCTTATGTCATTGTTTCCGCATGGTGTCCCTGTTTGAGTAAAGGTATCTATGAATTACTTCTTTTTTCTCTTATTTAAGGATCAGAACAGGTCGTTAATGGCATACAGATGTTATTTATGTCTTGAGCCACACCAGAACATCTTCAAAGTAATGATAGGCTGTACGGTTGCGCAATATATGTACAGCATTCCGTTCGAAACATTCTTGGGTATAGTCAGATTCACACCGACATCATAACTAGACGAGTTCTCCTGACTATTAACAGATGCCGTACACGGTGGCACTTTGAGTAACTTCTGTACGCTAAGGGCGAAAACGTTTGACGAGCACAGAGAGATACGTGCATTTTCTCTTCCGCAAACAATATTCTGTTGGAACTGCTGATGCCACATTTGTGTACCTTGCACTGTAGAATTTGCGTTACCATAGTCTTGTCAATAACACGTTGTAATCAAATTGTACCTGTTGGAAAGAAGAAAGTAAAACGACTTTTGTTGTTGTGTACTATTGTCTCCAAACGAAGGGCACTGATTACTGAACGAGCGAGCGATCCACCTATCTACGAAAAAAAGGCCACTACAAGCTACTACTAGTATACGAAGTGACAATTTACAGTGGGAACCAAGCTGACACCTACGTTTCGAAGTGTAAGGTAAATTGATCCACATATTTCTATCTCCAATCATGTTAAATGTTGTGAGATGTGACGAAAGGTTTGGAGCACATTGTACTTTGGAATACCGCTAACGACTTACAGTGACAACAGTGTGGGAATAAACAGCGAAGCAATGACCGTGCACATTATGCACAAAGCTAGTAAGTCAGTCAGTGCAGCCGCGCTTATTTCTTCTTGTCCCATAATATTAGCCTTGTACAAGGTAGTAAATCCATAAATTACAACATAAATTTTATTTATGCTAGGGCTGGTTGTTAGCCACAAGTAAAACCTGTTGTAAAGAATAAAATAGTGTACCTTGCATGCTTGTGTTAAAACAGATGCCAAAACGCTATGGGTCTAATATCTATATGTAAAATACAATATCTCAACTGAATGACTCTTTGCCTCATTATAGGCCAGCCCAAACCACTCACAAGGATATTTGAAATTTGTCGATGGTGTTAAATTTGCACAGAAGGCGTCGTTTGAGAAGAGATATTTCGTAAGTCCACCTCTAAGGGGGTGAAATAGGGGCTGAAAGTTTTTTGAAAATATGTCTCCCTGAAAACCACTTTGTAGTTAGAACTAAGAAAATTGATATTTGGTTTCTCAGTGAGAAATAAAGAGATTTGTGTTTCAGCATTTTTGAAAGTTAAGGCCCTGTGAGGTGAAATAGTAGGTGAAAATTTTTACGAAAATAGCTCATTATTAAAGAACTTCTGCAGTATTTCTATAGCTACAACTATAAAAAATGGTATTTGGCTTGTCGGTTGGAAAATAAACAAAAACATGCGTTTCACTGTTTCTGGAAATTAAAAGACTGTGGAGATGAATTAAGTAATAAAAGTTCTAATGGAAATATTTCATTATACAAGCATTTTTGAAGGTAAATCTGTTGGAAAAAATACCGAATTTCACTGTTTTTGGAAGTTCAACCCCATAAGGGTGAAACGCTTTATGAAGCTGTTTCATTGCGAAAGCATTTTTAAAGCTGGATCTGTGAAAATTGGCATTTAGCTTGTTGGTTGGAAAAGAAGAAATGCGTGTTTCACTGCTTTGGGAAATTCAACCCCTAAGAGAACGAAATAGTATCAGACTGATTCGTTGAATCATAAACACCCAACCTAAACGCTAAGGATAGAAACTCGAAGCTTGTAGAATGTAATCATTGTTTAAGAAGGGATTGTTCGAAATTTCGCTCCTAAGAGGGTGGAATAGGAGATGAGAGTTTTTTTGAAACTATGCCTTTTTTAAGGTAACTTTGAACTTATAACTACGAAAATTCGGAAATAAATTATTTTTCATTATTTTTGGAAATTCAACCACTAAGAGAGTAAAGCAATGGGTGCAAGCATTTTTTCTTTTCTTTAATAAATTGATAATTAAAAACTGCTAAATAATTTTTAAAGCTACATCTATGAAAACTGGTATTTGACTTCTCGATCAGAAGAAAAAGAAAGAATACGTGTTTCAATATCATTGCGAATTCAGGCCCCAAAGGGAGTGAAATATTGGATGAAATTTTTGTGAAGCTATTTCGATGTGAAAGCATTTTTCAAAGATAAACCACGATAATTTGCATTTGACATTAGTAAAATTTTAAAGCTGAGTCTATCAAAATTGTTATTTTCCTTCTCGGCTAGGTATAAAGAAATAAGTGTTAGGGCATAAAAGATTCGACGGAAATATCACCAGAAGAACGCTAAAGTAATGTTCAGACTACGCGAGCGACGCACAGGGCGCTAAGGTAGTGTACACATAAACCAAAATACAAAACTTTCAGTTACACTCGAAAAACAGAAATTAAAATTTTTTAAAATACAGGGAAACAATAAGTTTTGATAAAGAAATTCCTCGATCAAAATTTCAGTGCTGACTCATTTTTAAAAAAACTGCGGTTTGTTCACAAGTCCAAAATGCAGCCATTTTCTTCTCAAGAAAGAGTAGCGTTTTCTGCATTACAACCGCGTTAACCTGTTGCACAGACTCAGCTGCACGGTACATACCTATCGTACAGGAAGTGCGAAAAAAATTGATTTTCAGTACTCCACATAGTTATTGACCGAATTAAAAATGTAATATGTTGTCATAATCTACGAATTAAATGACATAATGCTATAGGTTTAACACAATAAGCCGACTCTTACAGTTACAAACTGTACGTTCGTCTTGATGCAACATAATTTACGGCGCGCAAATTACCCAGACTATATTCATCCAGTATTTTAGATGGTTCAGATGGCTCTAAGCACTATTCGACTTAAAAGCTGATGTCATCAGTCCCCTAGACTTAGAACTACTTAAACCTAACTAACCTAAAGACATCACACACATCCATGCCCGAGGCAGGATTCAAACCTGCGACCGTAGCAGCAGCGCTGTTCTGGACTGAAGCACCTAGAACTGCTCGGCCACAGTGGCCGGCCTCCAGTATTTCAGAAAGAGAGTACTTTTCGAATCCAGCCAAGTTTACACACAGTTTTGAATCTTTAAAAAACTTTTTCCCCATGGATCGCTTTAAAAATGTACCTTTGCAGAGACAGTCAACCACTGATTACTAGTCATCAGTATGACAGGATACCATTCAGACTCCCCTGAGCCGAGTGTTTCTAAATTACTGAACCAGATCCTGCTGGTCGCACGCGAAATCCAGCGTTTGCCGGCGGCGGGAGCCGAGTGGTTCTAGGCGTTTGAGTCCGGAACCGCGCTGCTGCTACGGTCACGGGTTCGAATCCTTCCTCGGGCATGGATGTGTGTGATGTCCTTAGGTTAGTTAGTTTTAAGTAGTTCTAAGTCTAGGGGACTGATGACCTAGGATGTTAAGTCACATAGGGCTCAGATACATTTGAACGATTTTAGATCCAGTGTTTGTCTAAAGGGACGCCTGTCTTGCCGGCAGTGCGGAAACATTTTTAAAGCGCTCAACATAAGTACACGTTTGGCGTCGAAGGTGAAGGAGGGGAGGGGAGGGGGCCTTATAGGGACACATTGCCGTTCCATTCACGCATAAGTCAAAGTTGCACCTCCCTATTGATCATCGCATTGCCAAATGTCGTTTTAGATGGCAAAATATGTTGGAATATATTCCCTAAGGGAAGCGGTGCTCTCATTGATGCCCCCTATGCCATCCCTCGAAGACCTCCATCGCGAAGGCCTCTGAAGAAGGTTTGAAATATGGACAAGAAGAAGAGTGAGGATCGTCTCCTCGTGTGACACATCCGTTGTACTATTGGGTAAATTGTAGTGAAATTTCAAGCCGATGCGACATCATTAACCTACCTCACACACTACGTGTACCTCTGATCAGTGGCCTATTTTTTCATATGTGTCGAACCTAACTGTTTGAGGCCTTACCGAGCCCGAGGGTGACATTGCAGGCTTCAAGCTTTTGCTTGTAGGTTGTAGGCAGCTTTGAGTCAAGTTTGAAACTTTTGCGTCTCCATGGGAGACAATTGTGAAGTTTCGAAGAAAGCGAGCCTACAATTGGGCTGCGCAGTGTTCATTCTTAATCGTTGAGTCACAACGTCTTTCACCATAAACGAAGGTGATCGATGTTGTGCATCCGTCAAGTAACGACGAGTATATCCCACCAGCGGGCAGTGGTGCAGAGGTGGAAATGATTTATCGCTTCGACAGAGAGCGGAGGGCGGACATTGGAGTGCGCGCCACCAGAGGCCGCCAGGATTCGCGGCTTGTATGGGCAAACCGTTTAGTTTTGAGCTGCTTTAAATACCCCGCAGACTGTTAACCAGCTCTCATACTGTACTTGCAAAACTCCACTACGCGCCATTGTAGTATTAAGTTGATTACCTCACTGTGCACTAGAATGTCGATTTGAATACAAGTGCGAATATTTGTATATCGGTTAGGATGGACTTTGCTTTCGTTCTCGGGTATTCGTCTTGTAATATCAAAGGTGAAATCACATGTCGACGTCTCTCGCTTTGGCCGTTTGTGTATGTGTCGTGCTCCCTCTTGAACTTTAATTCGGACACTGCGTAAAGGGATTCGCTTGAAGAAGAATTGTGATAGATAGAAACGAGACTCGGAGACAGACAGAGAGGGAGAGCGATAAAGAGGGAGGGAGGGAGGGGGGAGGAGGAGGAGGGGGGGGGGAGAGAGAGAGAGAGAGAGAGAGAGAGAGAGAGAGAGAGAGAGAGAGAGAGAGAGAGAGAGAGAGAGAGAGAGAGTAATATGAACTGCTACCGAGCGAGGTGGCGCAGTGGTTAGATACTGGACTCGCATTCGGGAGGACGACGGTTCAATCCCGCGTCCGGCCATCGTGATTTAGGTTTTCCGTGATTTCCCTAAATCGCTCCAGGTAAATGCCGGGATGGTTCCTTTCAAAGGGCACGGCCGACTTCCTTCCCCACCCCTCCCTAATCTGATGAGACCGATGACCTCGCTGTCTGGTCTCCTTCCCCAAAACAACGAACCAACCAACCAATATGAACTGCTTCTCGTAGAAGATTACTTGAATCAATAACTGTATGCTCCATGCCAAATGAGACCTAACATTGCAGAAGTTACGAAAGTAAATGGGACATCTAAAAGTGTACTAGCAGAGTTGAAACTTTCATCATATAAGGTGACTACTATCAAACACAGATGAGACAACACGGACAGTCGTTCAGTGTGTATGTTTGAGGGAAAGCGGGGTACAGAAGTGAATTATTAATTGGGACGAAACGAGAGCCAATTATTGATTGAAGGGAAGCATGCTGGTGTGTTATACTTTAATCGAACTTTTATGTGCATCTTTCCGTATGATTCAGGCTTTTACCACCTTCCAGCAGGAGTGAAGATTAAGAGCGTGCTGAATTGCAGTGAGTGTCCTGCAAATTGATATGATGCAATGCACCACAACAGTATTTCAAACTTAAGAAGACTACCGAAAATAACGCAACGAAATTAACATCTGAACATAATTGATATAAGGTGTAAATAACCGGGGTGTATAAAATTTTAGAGTGTTTATTGGAGATAAAAAGAAACAAGTGACAAAAATTTCATAAGTGCGCCCTTTCCCACGACGGGTCCATAAACGTTTAGGCGTTACTAATGTTCCGAGACAGCGTTAAACTTCCCTATGATGACTGTTATTTTTGAGATATTGCTGAAGATCTGGGGATTAATTTTTGTGGAAAGGGAGGTAAAGTGTGGTGTACTAGACACCGGCAGGTGCTCCAGAACAGGCGGCTGTCCCTCTGCTGAAACCATTATTCGTGAAACTCTGGTTGTTTCAAGCGTGTTAAACAATTACCATCAATCCACGTCAAGAATCGAGCTCCCATTCACAAAACATGGTTGGAGACATCGGGCCTTTTCATGAATGTCCGTGTTCATAACGTCAAATCGCTTAAATTATAATTTCCCAGGTACATCAAAGGAGGTATGTGGAAACCGTCTGTGAAACTTGTTGACAATAGGTTGTTGTTAGTGGATAACAGATTAAAACGCTCATGAAAACCATACATTTCATCTTGTACCACCATACATCGAGGCTTTTAGAGGTGGTGGCCCAGATTGCTGTACACACCGGTATCTCTCGCACTGATACATTTCTGTATTCATCGTGGCATACTATCCACAAGTTCATCAAGGCATTGTTGATCCAAATTGTCCCATCATTTCCACCCTTTTTATTGCTCATGAAAACCACACATTGCATGTTGTACCACCAAAAATTGAGACCTTTAGAGGTGGTGGTCCAGATTGCTGTACACACCGGTACCTCTCGCACTGATACATTTCTGTATTCATAGAGGCATACTATCCACAAGTTCATCAAGGCAATGCTGGAAATTGACCCATCCTCAGTGATCATTCGGCGCCGCACCCGTAGAGTGGTTGATGAGTCACGTCGCCCACAAACAGCCCTTTTCAATCTATCCCAGGCATGTTAGTTAGGATTCAAGCCTGGAGAACATGCTGGCCACTCTAATCGAGCGATGTCGTTGTGAAGGAAGTCATTCACGAAATGTGCACGAAGGAGGCGCGAAATGTCGTCCATGAAGACGAATGTCTGGTCAATATGCTGCCGATATGGTTGCACTATCGGTCGGAGGATGGCATTCACGTATCGTACAGCCATTATGGCGCCTTCCATAAGAACCAGCTGGGTACGTTGGCCCCACATAATGCCATCGCTAAACAGCAGGAAACCTCCACCTTGGTGCACTCGCTGGACAGTGTGTCTAAGGAGTTCAGCCTGATCGAGTTACCTCCAAACACGTCTCTGAATGGTTGTCTGATTGAAGGCATATGCGACATTCATCGGTGAAGAGAACGTGATGCCAGTTCTGAGCGGTCACTTCGCCATGTTGTTGGGACCATCTGTTCCGCGCTGCATGGTGCCTGGTTGCCAAGTTGGACGTCGGGAGTGACGTTGCGCATCATGCAGCCTATTGCGCATAGTTTGAGTCGTAAGACGACGTCCTGTGACTGCACGAAAATCATTATTCAACATGGTGGCTTAGCTGTGAGGATTCCTCCGAGCCATAATCCATAGGTAGCAGTCATCCACTGCAGTAGTAATTTTCTGACGGCCTGAGCGAGGCATGTCATCAACAGTTCCTGTCTCTCTTTATCTCTTCCATATGCAAACAACCTCGCTTTATTTCAATCCGAGACGGCTGGACACTTCTCTTGTTGAGAGGCCTGCCTTGCACAAAGTAACAGTGTGGACGCGATCGAACCGCTGTATTGACTACGTAGGCATGGTTGAACTACAGACAAAACGAGCCGTGTACCTTCTTTCAGGTGGAATGACTCGAACTGATCGTGTCATGGTTCCCCTCCTTCTAATAGGCGCTCCTTAAACAGTGTTATTTACATCCTTGGGCGGGTTTAGCGACATATCTGAACTGTCAAAGGACTGTGTCTGTGATTCAATATCCACAGTCCACGACGATCTTCAGGAGTTCAAGGAACCGGGATGCTGCAAAACTTTTTTCGATATGTGTATATACGAACATTACAGAAAAATTTCTTACACGATGGAGAGTGGATGTATTTGTGTAATACATTCATTGCCATACCTGCCAATTGATTAATGTCATAACGCAATTTTGTTATTAAGAAATCTAGGTGTAAAATGCCGATTAATATGGACTTTTGCATTATAGAATGCCATCTACGTATATTAGTGCCATGTTAACAAAGCTTTAGCAACTGGTTTAAACTTATCTTTTACATTTGGTGACAAGGATTTTTCCTTGTCGAGTATTTGGTTAAATTAATGTAAAGTTAATTTTTATATGCAGAACTTTGTCACTGTATCACTCGTAGACGGAGTTGCCTTATGTTATGCTTCCTTAAAGTAGTCACAGTCTAGGTAACGCATTCTATTTATCAGTTTCTGCAGAGCTATCTCATCTTCGTAGGAATGGGAGTCAGTGCAGTGGTTCCTTACTTGTAAATTGAATACTTTTCCAGATTATAGTCCAACGCAACGGCTCAAACGAAAGGTTACGCTCCAAATGCTCTAAAATGCAGACAAGTGCAACAGTTTCCATTTCTAATTGAAGTTATTGTGGGTGCTAATTACTTTTGCTTCAAATGAAATCATTTTCATTTGCCTTTATAGACTGATTGAAAATTAGCTTCACGCAAAAAGATCGTTTTTGGCTAACGGCCCGCTTGGTGACGAATGACCAGTAAGCTATGTAGTGTTTATACAAGAGATGTTATTTTGTGAAATTTATTCGCATTTGGAATTAAGATGCGAGCTCGACATTTAATAAAGAAAATAACTGGCGACAGGCTACATCCAAATTCAGTTAAATGATCGGAAACTCGTTGTCTGATTTAATTAAAACAGGACAACTGAGAGGTTCGCCGTTTTACAGAATAAAACAGGTTTAAAATGAAACATTACAATTATTATTTACAAAAATATGGGTCTAGTACAACATACATCCGGATCATGTCGATGCCAGAACAAGAAAAAGAATATAATCTAGTTCCGAAACTTTCTCAGACAGAGGAATTACTCAGGTCTGCAAAAAAATATTTTTTGAAAGTTGTTGGAATTTTGATAAATAACTTTGATTTCAAAAATACAATCAATTTTTTTAATCAAGTCATGTTTTCTCACAAAAAAGAGATTATTTTTGGGTATAGTAACAAAATTTAAGCAATTTATCACATTTTTCCAAACACTATAAAATTTTATTTTATTTATAAATCATGTTCTAAACTACATTTCCAGTACACTTCCGTTTCTCTTTAAGCTCATAAGTCCTTATGTCCTTTCTGTGTAAGCTTCTTTTATTGCTTTTCCGGCCGTGGACTCGTTGAGGATCATCTCTTTTTATCGTCCAGCGGTAGTCCGCTGTCATGTTGAAGTTCCATCTTCCTTGATATCTTCTTTCCATTTCTTTGATGTCTTTATAAAATCTTTCGCCCTGCTCTTCACTTACATCACCAAGGTTTGCAGGGAAGTAGTCAAGATGTGAGTGGAGAAAATGAACTTTAATGCTCATCTTCTTGAATTTGTCGATCACGTATGCGACGATTGTCTTGTAGTTTCGATCTCTTTTGTTTCCTCGGAAACAAGATGTCCATGTTGCCTTTTCTTTTGTTTCCATTTTGTCTGCAAAGTTGGGATCTGTCATTAGTTTTCTAATGTCTGGTAAGACAAAGATTCCTTCTTCTAGCTTTGTCTCGGGTAAACCAGAAAACTGTCCACAAAGATGTCTGAAACACTCCCCTTCTTTTGGCAATGCCTTACGAAATTGTTTCATCAGCCCCAACTTAATGTGAAGTGATGGAAGTAACACATTTCTCAGATCCACAAGGCTTTTCCTCTCAATATTTTTAACCCCTACCTGTAAGGTTTTTCGGAAGGGACAAGCTTATCTTATGTAGTGTTGCTTTGTGTCTCTACTGTCCCATTCACAGAGAAAGCAAGGGAACTTTGTATGGCCACTTCGTTGACCAAGCAGCATTGAAATCACTTTTAAACCCCACATAGCGTCCATCTGTGGTCTGAATAGCAGAGTTTGCTTAAAACCAGTTCAAGATTTTCATAACATTCTTTCAACTGAACTGAGTGTCCAACTGGTATAGAAGCATACTTATTGCCATTATGTAGAAGTACTGATTTAAAGCTTATTTTTGAAGAATCAATAAAAAGGCTCCACTCATCAGGAGCATATTCTATTTCGAAACGTGCCATAAGTCCAGCAACATCAATGCAAAACACCAGGTCACTATCTTGAGAGAAGAAAGATAAAAACAATTTTTCCCTCGATCGATACCAAGAGAAGGACGTATCCAGAGGCAACAAATGGTTATGTTTCAATCTAGATCCTAAAACCTCTGTCGATT
Organism: Schistocerca gregaria; assembly: GCF_023897955.1. NCBI lineage: Eukaryota > Metazoa > Arthropoda > Insecta > Orthoptera > Acrididae > Schistocerca > Schistocerca gregaria. Next base: position 509,537,528 of record NC_064923.1, read on the forward strand.
CTTTAGAAAGGCCTACGTCTATAACTAAATCGTTCAGTTCAGAGAATGGTAGGGGATCTGTTGTGCCAGGATCGTAGAAATCTCTGTTTTCTTCACTATCACCTTGCTGCGCCAATGGCTCGTGATCATCTATATCATCCCAAGAATCAAGAGGAGAGGGTATTGGTACTTCAGGTCCTTGAGGAACAAGGCGAATGGCTGATTGAATGTTAGGGTAACAAATGTCTTTTTTGTTTTTCAAATTGAAACAGGAACAAAAATAGCAGTCATAACTATTATTTTTGGGCTCCCTCCAAACCATTGGTATTCCAAAGCGTAAGGCCTGCTTTTTACGTTGAAACCGTTGCTTCAGTTCTTCAACACACACTGAACAAACTTTGTTTGGGGCCCAAGGCTGATCTTGATCGCCTAACCTTATATCCAAATAGGCGAAATATACTTTTTCAACAACATTAGAAATGTTTCTTTGTTGCTTTTTAACGGTATAGTTACCACATAAGAAGCAGAAGCAATCTGGCGAGTTTATACATCGTGTTGTAGCCATTGTCAATTGGCCATAAAACAACCTCACAACACAAGAAAACAGTCACTACTTTAAAGCACTAGTAACAACAACACGTGAACAGCACAGAGTGAAGAGGTACTGTGAACTGAAGGACGACAGCAAAAGCTCACTGCTTGGTGGTTGCGGCGGAAGAAGCAGCGCGACATACAGGCATTGACTTGAAAATACTGATGGTTTCACCTAATTACTCTTTATTTTACGTATATCTAACATAAAAACGGCTAAATAACAGTTTATGGCGACCCTAAAAACAAAAATTCAAACTCAGTAGAGTGCTGAAATATCGAAAAAAACTACAATTACACAAGTACTTTGTGAAATAACTGTAGTGCTGGAATTTTTTCACTATTTTTACCGAAATGAGCGTTGAAAACACTATAAAAATCACTTAATAAATTTGAAACAATTTTTATGTCGCAGACTTGTGTTATCAGAGTACAAGGACTAATGTAACATAAGCATGTTAAAGATGTTGATTTTTTCCCATGTCTTGCTTTTTCATAGTTACAACCAAAGGATATTGAATTTTACTGATCATTCAATGAAGCTGACTTAGGCTCGGGAACATTTTAATGCAGATAATAACTGTAGCTGTTATGTGACAGTCCACAAGCAGACCTGTCATTTGACTCTGTTGCTGTAATGTCTCTCCGGTTATGTAACGCTTTCGTGACCAGTGGGTCTCAAGTCTAGCACATACAAATTTATTTTCCTGAGATCACAAAGGTACGAAAGCCCCACATCCGTATGGTGCTGCGATTTAGCGTTGCATGTGCCAACTGTTCGTAGCGAACAGGCTCACTGTTTGACACCGAATGCGCGAGGTGTGACTTGATTCTTTCAGTTGCCTATTGTGTACCTTGTGTTTACACGGTTTTGTATTTGTTTCCCTGTCCGCAATAGGTAAGTTCAGTAAAAGTATTTATTGTCTTCTTTGTACCCTGTTTGCTACAAATATCCAGATTTATGCACATATTTATTGATGAAACACTTTTAAATTTGTTTAGTCGTTTCTTCTTATGGCCAGTGGGCGTAGAGAATTTCTATTTTGCCTTTTGTTCGTAGTCGTGTCCAAATTATTACATTTATATATTTTATTCGGTGCTGTAATCTTATTTTGTTTCCCTTGGTATGTATCGGAAAACACCGCAAACTCATGGTTTGCTTTTTTGTGACAATTTATTACCTTCCCCTTCTTTTTATATTTCTCCCAGTCGTAAGCTGCCTTACTAAAACAAGGTGAAAACAGAATTGGTGACTTTTCCTCTTTTATTATCGTTGCACATGATGAAACTGTTTACAATTGCAACATCCAAAGGAAAATAAAGTCAGTACCACCATTTGAGTGACCTACCGCAGACAGTAAGTCTTTCTCTTCACTCGTCAAATCGAACCGACCCACAGCTAACATTACATCTGAATGCAGTGTCGGGTATAGCTGAGGTTATACCATACCGATTTTTTGCGATTAATGTTATAACGTGAGGGTGGTGAGTAATTGTCGAAACTGTAGGTAGCTTATTATCTTGGAATTTGTTTGACATAATAATGGTAGTTTCTTCATATTTTTTTACAGATGCTAATACCCAGTAAGAGAAAAAAATTAAGTGACGCTTACATGTCTCACTGGAGTCGAGGACGAATAAATTTACGGAATCATTTCTTACTCCTCGTGTGCAGTGGGAGACATAGGTCCCACTTAAAATAAACTGTAAACAACAACCGAAATTTTGAGACATGGTCGCACTCAGCACCCGTTTCAAAAGCAGAAAACCATTTTTTACGCTAATGTGAGAAATTTTAATGAATTCGATCACGAAAGGGTTAATTAGGCGCAACAGTTCACCCTTGCGTCTTGGCTAAGAGATAGTTTTATTACCAGGAGTGCGTCTTCAGAAAATAGGATTCATGTCAATAAAATACGACTTCAGACTGTACTTTCTTTAGAAAGTAATATTTATTAGTAGTTCATGTACTGATATCAATAGACTACGTAGCTTGCAAAATCGTATCGTCCTTTTGCAACAGCTGCGCCTGTTCATCGAGACATCATCATTTCAGCCAGCGTCATCAGCTGCTACTGACAAGTCTGGACGCTGGAGCAGTTCCGGGGGCCACGCCTAACCCCGTGAGCTCCTCGTGGCCTCAGGGCTGTCTGGGCAACAAAGTGCTTCCTTCCACCGGCGGACGTCGCGAAGGGAGCGACACCCTCTGTCCCCTTCACTCCATCGCGGCGCCGTCCCCTCCACACCGCTGAGACAAAGCAGCTCCCGATCCAATAGCAGCCCCTTTATCTTTGACGCACCTTCAATATACGCCACCAGCACCGTCGGCACAGCATATTTACTGCTCTCCCGTCACTCAGCAGGGGTTCGCCGGCAGCTCCGCGGAAGACGTAACAAGTTTCTAAATTGTCAGACGCGGTGGGGCGCTGATGTGATTCACAGCGTTCCTGAGGACCCATTACATCCACCATTTCGCAAGATTTCCGGTGAGGGAAGGTCTTCCGGAAGAACGCTGCAGTACAGTAGCAATATTTCATCGAACCCCATTCAAAGTTACCCCTCTAATGAAATTCCTCTTAGCATTTGTCCTCAAGAAAGTCTGGATGATGAAGCAGTCAGCGGGTAATGAATACAAATATCAGCCAATGGCTCTCTGATCTACATGACTTTCAGATCTTTTACTACAATGGTCCTCCCAGACAGTTCACTACCACCTGATGAAGAAGATACGAGCGTCCAGGGCATCGGATCAGAGTTCTAAGTGGATTGGAGAGTTCCAAGCAAAATGTTTTTTAATGTTTTGACTAACTGATATGATGCAGCCCGCCTCCAATTTGTCTGCTGCGTCCTACCTCTTCGTCTCGCGCCATCACATGCAACCAGCGTCCTCAGTTATTTGTTGGCATTATCCGGTACGCTCATTATTTTTTTGCTATCTCTTTCTTCATTTGTGACAAGGGCACGCGTGTAACGTGGTTTCTAAAAGTAGCGAATCTCCTTATCTGTATCTGCCATGTTAGAGGCAATCTCAGTAACAGAGCAATGTAAGGTGTATTTTATAGCAAAGAAAAATTTATTACATGTGTTTTCCAAAAATGAGTAGGTACTTAAACCGTTATATATTTTCGTTTTTGCATTCCCTTACGCCCTAGCAGCTCGCAAGACATACCATTATCATGAATAGAGTACGTTCACAGTCCAGAATTCAAGGCCGTTTTAGAGTATCTCTTGTGTCATGAAATCACAAAATCTAGAAACTTGTTTGGGCCCCTAGTTAGGTGGAATGGAGAAGGAAGAAGAAGCCACTTTACTGTATCACATCAAATTTCATGCTGAATAACAACTGCATGGTGTTGGATGTGTGAACGGTTTAATAGTGGTCCCGTACCTGAAATTTTGATAACGGTAAATTGGAATTTGGTTCAGTTTTATAAATCCATCATTTTAACTACTTGCCATTTATCACATAGCTGAAACTCTCAGTTAAATTTTACAGCCGGCCGGAGTGGCCGTGCGGTTTTAGGCGCTACAGTCTGAAGCCGGACGACAGCTATGGTCGCATTTTCAAATCCTGCATCGGGCAAGGATGTGTAAGTTCTAGGCGACTGATGACCTCAGAAGTTAAGTCGCATAGTGCTCAGAGTCATTTGAACCATTTGAATCATTTTACATGGTGGGAAATAAACGTCAAAGAACATTACGACTTGTACGTCCATCAGAAACGGATGTCGGAGACTTTGACATGGAACTGCTGTAAGCGTATTGTCATATCGCTGTCTTAGTTGTGGAGTATCTTTACGGGCAGCCGCGTCTGCAGAGTCGAGCATAGGAAACGGAACTGTTGTGTTGTGGGTAGCTCTGCATGGAAGAAGCATTGTTCTTATGGAAGTTAAAGTGTTGCTGCAAGTGCTATTACACTAAAGTGATGGAATGTGCGAGTGATTCAGAGAAAAGTGCTTAATGATGTAATTAAAAGTGAGCAGTGCCGCCCAGTGACATATTTGTCTATCCTCTCGTTGCGCGTCGCACCGTTCATCAATCATCCGTGCCGTGTTCGGTGCCCAAGATTGAACTAATGTGAATCAGTAATACTATTTACCACAAAAGATAGCATTTAAGTGCCAGTGTCTTGTAGCGAGCGTGAGAGCGTGCGTTCGATCATCGTGTTCCGCATCATCAACAACCAGCCATGCCGCGACGGTTACGCGCACGCTCGTATAATTGAGAACTAAGAACTGAATAGTTAACTCTATAATCAGTGTTATATCGTTACTAGTGTCATGGAGGACTGATACCAAAAGAAATCTGTGTATGTGTGACGAGCGTAAGAACTTTCGTACGAACATTCGGCTTCCGCATCATCAACAATCAACTGCATCGTGTCGGTTATGCGTACACTCGTCCGAATGATATTGTGGGCTCTTAATCATCCATTAATTTGGTTAACACTTCTGAATTTGAATGCAAACAGTGCAACGTGCGACTTTATTTTATCGTCTCAGAATATAGTTGTTCATACCAGACGTAGAACAGTGTTGTGTTTTGACATTGAGTGGCTCCTCTAACTCGCTTGCGTATTTCGATAGATATAGTACGACCGCCGCGGGATTATCAGGTACGTGGTTTGGACAGGGCGCACGCTCAAGGAACGACAACCCCTTTAAGGTACCCCACCCTTTTGTACTCTCGGACGTGTTACAATGCTACGAATGGTAGAAACGTACCTCAACCCTCTCTGTTTAGCTCTATCAGCAATAATAATTTTCATTGCAGCAAACAACGAAGAAGTCGAGACTGTACTCAAAGCTAGCGGTCAGCGGAACGCTTCTAGATAGCGTTGCACTGTCATTAGCAGTAACACATTCTGCGTTCTCTTGGAAAAATTTTCACTGCATTTTTTCAATGGCTTCTGCACTTACTCCTTGGTAAAGACACACACATGGTTTCCCCTCCGCAAGACATTAAAAGAAAGAGCAAAATACCTCAATGGGATTTCCCATTGACCCCAACCTTAAACTGAGCACAACTATAGCGTTTTTGTTTGGAAAATCTATGGAAGAATATAAAACGATTAAAACGCTTGTTGCCAGCTAGAATAAAAACGTCTACAGATTCACAATATAGGTTCAGAAGCCTATGCGTAGATGTAATTTGTGTACATAGAGCATTGACATATTTATCATCGTGTCAACTGAGTATATTTCTTTTTACTGTCTATAGGAATTTCAAATGCGGATGGTTAATAAATGCAAGATAAAAGACCATGTTTCTGTAGCTGAACTGGAAGTCTTCTCTCGCTTTCAGTATTTTCGATAATCTGGATACCATCAATCTATTTGCCTCAAATGAGAAGTGGGAAATATATATTGGACGGGGGGGAAGCAATTCATGGTACTTCATATTTGACCTTGCGATTCCCTTGAATTTGTCTGATTATCGCTCTATGAATGGCAGACTCGTGATGGTACTCTTATGCTGCATTAGAGCAGCCGAACCTGGTGAATACTGCTCTCCTTGCCAGCAACTTGGCAGCAGCATAGAAGCTATTCAGACATAAAGTGCTTGTATAACTGGAAGATAATCTAAGTAAAATTATTAACTAAATAACTTAATTATAAAGAAGTTACATTATTTAACGGTTTGTAACCTATTAATCTCTGTTGGCTCCCAAACACATCCCCATTCAAGGTATATTAAAAGGTGAAAAATTATGACCGTCACTGAGCACTTATATCATTTTCTCATCGCAGATATTCACTCTTCGTTTTATGGCATTTCTATTTCCAGCAGTCAAAATCGAACAGAACTGAAAGTTTGTAGATGTTATTTTCCAGCATGAACTGTATCAACCAGAATAGCGACAGAGCCACAGAATAGACATTCTTCCACTGTCACTGAAAGTCACCCACTCAAAGTAATTTAAACCTCCGGACTCATTTCGAATTCAGCATTCAACATACCGTGAAAGCAGCACATCTTCCTGAAAGTTGGCTGTTACCTTTATTAACGGCCGTAAACACTGCTCACACAAAATTTCATCACACTTTTGTTAACAAGTTTGCTTGTATGACCATCGTACGCAGCAAGCATAGCAAGAATAGGTGTGTTCACTTTGAAAATAAAAAACACCTTTCCTTGCTGCAGTGTGTTTTATTTCTTCCAGATGCGTTTTGCATTCTACTTGAAGGCGTCATTAGTGAAATCTAGAATGATACAATTTGGTTTTAATTTGCTTTATTTGTAGATTATAAAACAGTTCACATCTTGTTTGTTATATAATTGAGTGATTACTTACAGTTTTCCCATTTTTTGTTGGCATCTGCGTTTCCTCTCATCTGAACACATGACGGTGGTCACCTTTAATTTTATTTTCGGCACATAAGCAATTTTTCATAGTATCAACTTTTTTCTACATTTTTTTGCGTGAACTCTTCCATAAAACCTTTGAATTAAAACTGAAATCAGCTGAACACCAAAATATTCAACCACTATCTCACAACTATTGCGTTCATATTCAAACTTTCTACAGCTCGCAGCTCGCTCTGAACAGCAACTGGCACACACACACACACACACACACACACACACACACACACACACACACACACACACACACAAAACATGTATAAACAGAACAGAAATAAACAGACTGTAGTTTTAAGCATACACGTCGTTAGGTAGGCAACATGTAAGTAAACAACCGAAACAGGATGAGACAAAGTGAACAAAGTAGTTACGAAGGCAAGCCACAGTTTTCGGTAAAATATTTACAACTAACAACAAAAGATCAGTAGTGCTCTACAGCAGTTAGGCGAAACAATATGGAAATTATGAAGAAAATAGTTCATAACATGGGAACGTGCTTATGTGTCATAATTGAAGTTATAGCACGATATCTACCATGTTATCGTATGATAGGAAAAGCACATGCCAACCAAAACGCGAAAACTGTAAGTAATCACTTGTTTAAGAAAAAAACGAGACGTGAGCTGTTTTATAATCAACAAATATCACGCACTAAAACAAAACTGTATGATTTTAGATTCTACTGCGAAGCCTTAAATTAAAAGGGGAACTACATCTGGAGTAAATGAAATTCACTACAGCTAGAAAAGATGGTTTATATTTAGAGAACGAACACTTGTAGCATTTCATCAGCCTTTAGCAGACGAAAGCCTGCCGAAGCAGATATACCATCTCACTATCGATTTTCCGGAAGCAAGAAACTCTTTGGCCAGTAGAATAGGTGCGTCTTTGTTAGACTGGGCAAAGAATATCCGTTGACTTCCGGCTGCATAAAGAAGCTACAGCTATATCACAGCTTTATTCTCGGAACCTCCAGATTGGAAACATCTTGATTTCAACGGATTGCAGTAGTTCACTCCAAGATGTGCAGACACTTGTCATTCTCAATAAAAGCAATCCACTAATAATGGATAATACGGAAACTAGAGAGGAAAATGTATATTTCAGAAAGAAGATAAAATGCATGTGGATGAAAAGACGTGGTTCAGTTACATATTCTGAAACGGCCTAAGATTCGGAGTAAACCGTCGCTTATGGCTCAAATGGTTCAAAGGGCTCAGAGCGCTATACGACTCAACTTCTGAGGTCATCAGTCGCCTAGAACTTAGAACTACTTAAAGCTAACTAACCTAAGAACATCACACACATGCATGCCCGAGGCAGGATTCGAACCTGCGACCGTAGCGGTCGCTCGGCTCCAGACTGCACCTTCTAGAACAGCACGGCCACTCTGTCCCTTAAAACTGTGCTTTTAAAAACAACTTATTACCGTCAACAGATCTAAAGACTACACTGTATGGTTAACTAAGACGGCAATGGAAAGAAGAATATCAACTATCAATACGGTTGAAATACAGTCAAATATTCTCTCTAAATCGAGGTACCACGTAATCAAGGCAAATAAAAATTATGAGTCCATAATACGCATTGAGATTTAATCATGACTCACTAACTAACTATCTTCACCGTATACATTTTCGAGATAAACCTTATTGGCAATGTTGTGGAATAACAGTAGAGGATACGAATCACATATTTTTGTAATGTGAGCTGTATCCGACCCAGCAAATCGATTTTATATGACAACTAAATTTTTACGTCACCAACCAATAACAGCTATTACACCAGCGGAGTTTTAAAACTAAATATGATATTCTTTAATAAAAGCAACCGTATCATCTAAGACTCCAAAACACTGAGAGATGGGTGCACGGCCTTCAGACCCAAACTCACAATAAATAAATAAAGAAAAGGAGACGCAGGTATAACATTAGTTTGAATGGATGTTTTTCGAGTGGTTGTGGGACAGGGAAGATCTTCTCCAGACGAGCTGCGTTGCAAGCTGAAGGAATATTTCGTTACTTGTACACTTGAAGCGCCAAAGAAACTGGTAAAGGCATGCCTATTAAAACACAGAGATATGTAAACAGGCAGAATAGGGCGCAGCAGTCGCCAACGCCTATATTAAAGAACAAGCGTCTGGAGGAGTTGTTAGAACGGTTACTGCTGCTAGAATGGCAGGTTATCAAAATTTAAGTGAGTTTAAACGTGTGGTTATAGGAGTAGGACGAGCGATAGGACACAGTATTTCCGAGGTAGCGATGAAGAGGGGATTTTCTCGTACGACCTTTTCACGAGTGCACCGTGAATATCATAAATTATGTAAAACATCAGCTCTCCAACATCGTTGCAGCTGGAATAAGGTGCCGCAAGAATGGGACCAACGACGACTGAAGAGAATCGTTCTAGATGACAGAAGGGCAACCCCTCCGCAAATTGCTGCAGATTTCAATACTGGGCCATCAACAAGTGTCGCGAGAGAACCATTCAACGAATAATCAATACGAGCTCTCTGAGTCGAAGGCCCAGTCGTGTTCACGTGATAACTGCACGACACAAATCATTACGCCTCACCTGTGCCGACACTGGACTGTTGATGACTGGCCGGACAAATCTCGTTTAAAATTATATCGAGCGGATGGACTTATACGGGTATAAAGACAACTTCACGAATCCATGGACACTGCATGTCAGCCGGGGACTGTTCGAGCTGATGAAGGCTCTGTAATGGTGTGGGGCATATGGAGTTGGAATGATATGAGACCTGATACGTCTAGATACAACTCTGGTGACACGTTCGTAATCATCCTGTCTGATCACCTGCATTCATTCATGTCCATTGTATGTTCCGTCGGACTTCAGCGGTTCCTGGAGGCCAATGCGACAGCCCACACGGACAGAATTGCTATAGAGTGGCTCCAGGAATATTCTTCTGAGCTTAAACACTTTCACTGGCCACCAAATTCCTCAGACATGAACATTATTGAGTATATCTCGGTTGCCTTGCAATTGAGCATACCTACGATGCCTTGCAATCTGCTGTTCAGAAGAGATCTCCACCCCCTTACGGATTATGGACAGCCCTGCAGGATGCATGGTGTTAATTCCCTCTTTCAGACATTCCACGTCGTGTGCGGCACTTCTGCATGCTTGCGGAGGCCCTACCAATTTCTTTCCGTCTTCACTGTATGTGTACACATATTCCGGTCCTCATGGACGTCATTGCGACCGCTATACGTTCTTTATATTCACCGAATTTCATTGTATTTTTCAATGACTTTTCTGTAATTACAGTAACTGAAACATTTAGCGAAATTTCAACTATCGGAAACACATGGTCACATGTATTCAGTCATGTTTGTGCATACATTACGAATGGAACTCCCACTGTGTTTGCTGCGTACGTCTCAATGTAGTTTTATTCCATATTGTTGTTAATTATTTCCCACGACCTCTGCGCAATCTGTCTTAATCCTCTGTCTATGTTTGCAATGGTAAAAATTTCACCTTTTCGTAGCAGATCATGCTATGAACATGGCACAAGTTTACATGGGTGTTTTCTCTTTCAGTGTCTGAGGTACCTTTATCGCTACATGAGTCTTCAAGAAACGGGACAGTTGTATGGAGAGATTCCGTTGATCAAATAATTATTGACATTTGAGTTATATCATGGGTGCGATTGCACGGCTGAGAAAGAGTTTGTTACTGTATGTAAGTCATGGGCCCCGGTCAATAGTAGAGATAGCGTCAGCTCTCAATAAGTCTGATTGCTAAGCGTCAGTCAGAAACTAACAATGAGCAAAACCATACCAAGGTTTCATTTAATTATGTCAGTGACAAGCAACCAAGTAAAGCAAGCTATTGGACCCGATACGGCGTATATGCTAGCAACGATGAAGACATGTAATTTGTGATTGTTATCACGTTTCAGCAAATACAGTATTTAGTACTGAGTTACTATTTAATACTTGATTTAATAGTCCGATGAATTCTTAAACACGATAAGTGATAATTCATACATCGAGCCTAACGACTTAGAAGTACCGCGTATTCTACGTTGGCCCCCATCTCGTGGTCGTGCGGTAGCATTCTCGCTTCTCACGCCCGGGTTCCCGGGTTCGATTCCCGGCGGGGTCAGGGATTTTCTCTGCCTCGTGTTGTGTAATGTCCTTAGGTTAGTTAGGTATAAGTAGTTCTAAGTTCTAGGGGACCGATGACCACAGTAGTTAAGTCCCATAGTCCGCAGAGCTATTTGAGCCATTTTATTCTACGTTGTCTGATAGATAACTAATTTAAGTAATGTTTCAGAATGTTGTGTGTCTGCACGGCTTCTCCCTCAGGTCGGAGTGATCGCGTCCTTTGAGCATCTACAAGCACCAGTTTGAATCATACACTCCTGGAAATGGAAAAAAGAACACATTGACACCGGTGTGTCAGACCCACCATACTTGCTCCGGACACTGCGAGAGGACTGTACAAGCAATGATCACACGCACGGCACAGCGGACACACCAGGAACCGCGGTGTTGGCCGTCGAATGGCGCTAGCTGCGCAGCATTTGTGCACCGCCGCCGTCAGTGTCAGCCAGTTTGCCGTGACATACGGAGCTCCATCGCAGTCTTTAACACTGGTAGCATGCCGCGACAGCGTGGACGTGAACCGTATGTGCAGTTGACGGACTTTGAGCGAGGGCGTATAGTGGGCATGCGGGAGGCCGGGTGGACGTACCGCCGAATTGCTCAACACGTGGGGCGTGAGGTCTCCACAGTACATCGATGTTGTCGCCAGTGGTCGGCGGAAGGTGCACGTGCCCGTCGACCTGGGACCGGACCGCAGCGACGCACGGATGCACGCCAAGACCGTAGGATCCTACACAGTGCCGTAGGGGACCGCACCGCCACTTCCCAGCAAATTAGGGACACTGTTGCTCCTGGGGTATCGGCGAGGACCATTCGCAACCGTCTCCATGAAGCTGGGCTACGGTCCCGCACACCGTTAGGCCGTCTTCCGCTCACGCCCCAACATCGTGCAGCCCGCCTCCAGTGGTGTCGCGACAGGCGTGAATGGAGGGACGAATGGAGACGTGTCGTCTTCAGCGATGAGAGTCGCTTCTGCCTTGGTGCCAATGATGGTCGTATGTGTGTTTGGCGCCGTACAGGTGAGCGCCACAATCAGGACTTCATACGACCGAGGCACACAGGGCCAACACCCGGCATCATGGTGTGGGGAGCGATCTCCTACACTGGCCGTACACCTCTGGTGATCGTCGAGGGGACACTGAATAGTGCACGGTACATCCAAACCGTCATCAAACCCATCGTTCTACCATTCCTAGACCGGCAAGGGAACTTGCTGTTCCAACAGGACAATGCACGTCCGCATGTATCCCATGCCACACAACGTGCTCTAGAAGGTGTAAGTCAACTACCCTGGCCAGCAATATCTCCGGATCTGTCCCCCATTGAGCATGTTTGGGACTGGATGAAGCGTCGTCTCACGCGGTCTGCACGTCCAGCACGAACGCTGGTCCAACTGAGGCGCCAGGTGGAAATGGCATGGCAAGCCGTTCCACAGGACTACATCCAGCATCTCTGCGATCGTCTCCATGGGAGAATAGCAGCCTGCATTGCTGCGAAAGGTGGATATACACTGTACTAGTGCCGACATTGTGCATGCTCTGTTGCCTGTGTCTATGTGCCTGTGGTTCTGTCAGTGTGATCATGTGATGTATCTGACCCCAGGAATGTGTCAATAAAGTTTCCCCTTCCTGGGACAATGAATTTACGGTGTTCTTATTTCAATTTCCAGGAGTGTATCTCAGGTGGAAAGACTGGTAAGTCTCATCAACAGTCTAATCAGTAGCTCGAATTTGGGAAACCACCCCTCTGTTCAACCATCAGTACTAACGGCATATTACAGCATAAAGAAATTAGCACAGTTGTAAGAGCACTACTACTGAGCACCTAATGAATGAAGTAACACCGAACTGACTGATATGCGATGGAAACAGGAGCACTCAAAAATTATTTTGTCCTCTTACAACGAACGATTACATAAGACTCCACGTGTTTACTTGGCGACTATCCCTCTCCGTCTTTGTGCCGAATGATATAGGGTCTGTCACCTGGTAGATAGTTTATTTGCCGTTGTCATCGCATTGTAACTGTTTAGTTCAGCTTCATGGAGCAGCATGCTACCGTTATGATACCAGCAACACTCTGGTGGTCTCCAATTCCACTCAGAAAAGTGAAATTGTGCAAATACGACAACATACAGAACAAAAAGTGTGAGGTTCGGAGACAGATAACACACATAACTTTCCTCTCTTATGTGAACTAGCGACTGCTTTGTCACGAAGGAGCACACGGTAACAATGATAAAAAAATATTTTTTTCCAATATGACCATACCAGGTCGGCTCTCCCAACAGCTGAAAGTGAGGGGTGGCTGCATCTCTAACGTAGAATTTCATGATGATGACACACTCATTTGTAAAGTCTTTTGGAGTTAAAATAACTTCCACTTTGCAACGTGGGATAGAGTGCACTCAGCAGGGTGTTCTCACCAGGAAACCCAAGTGAATCTTTTGTGGGCGGGACGTGGAATAGTAGATTCCTTAATTACGTAGAACAGAGAATTTTAAAGGTTTGTGTGGAGGCTGAAGTCAGATTTATTAGTAATTATTGAAGTGTAGCAGAAGAGGAAAGGACACTTGGTCAGGTGAACGCAGAGGTCATTAACACAAAATCAAATGGGAGTAATGCAAGTGTATGTTTAAAAATTAATAAGGTAAAGGTATTCGAGAAAACTGCTATGAACAGCACGTCGTAGCCAAGGTAGATCCAGAAGCAAAAACAACCATAGTAGTGCAAGTGTGCGTACAGTTCAAATGTCTCTGAGCACTATGGGACTTAACATCTATGGTCATCAGTCTCCTAGAACTTAGATCTACTTAAACCTAACTAACCTAAGGACATCACACAACACCCAGCCATCACGAGGCAGGCAAAAATCCCTGACCCCGCCGGAAATCGAACCAGGGAACAGATGATGAAGATAATGAAAGTATCTACGATGATACGAAGGAAAATACTCGAGTAGTTAAGGGAGATGCTTGTATAATTGTTATTAGGTATTGATATTTGCCAGTAAAACGAAAAGACGGATAAATAGTAGGAGAACATGGTCTAAAGAAGAAAAATGAATAGAGTACTACCTGATAGAATTTTTCAACAAGTACAATATAATCATTACTAAAACTTAGTGTAGGAATCATGAATGAAGATTGTGTACGTGGAAAAGACCAGGAAACACCGGCAGCACTCAGACTGATTGTACACTGGCGTGAGAAACTTAAGGACTTAGCTCCATGCAATTTGGTCTCGACCTTGAAAGTATGTCTACAGTGTAATACAGAATGCAGCTGAAACAAATACGCAATGAGACAAAGTGTCACTTTGATTCAGTGACAACAATTAAACTGAAATTACCGCGATGTATAATGGTCCCCTGGCCCATATAAAATTTGGGACATGGATCATAGTAGTGTGTGTTATCACTACCAACAACAGTGAATGATACGTAATGTTGTAAGTAGGCTGTTTAGGTTTTCTTCTTGGTAACGCCACGTAGCGCTCTGTATGAAAATCACTGGATGTCATGAACTGCTATATATATTATGACTATTAAGGTATATGCATTGTTTGTTCTCGATCAAAATCTTTCATTTGCTAACTATGCCTATCAGTAGTTAGTGGCTTCAGTAGTTTGAATCTTTTATTTAGCTGGCAGTAGTGGCGCTCGCTGTATTGCAGTAGTTCAAGTAACGAAGATTTTTGTGAGGTAAGTGATTTGTGAAACGTATAGGTTAATATTAGTTAGGGCCATTCTTTTGTAGGGATTTTTGAAAGTCAGATTGCGTTGCGCTATAAATATTGTGTGTCAGTTTAAGCACAGTCTTGTATAATTTTTCTAAGGGGACGTTTCAATGTTCCACCATGCTGGCATGCTGGCCACAACGTTTGAACCGAATTCTTGTGATAGGCCATTCTATTGCTCTGCCAGCTCGGTTGACAACTGCTGGATTTTCGCTGGTGCACGTGGACGTGTTGTAGGGGTTTAAGACGGGAGAACGGTCTTACCACTCACCGAATAACCTCCTGTCCCACGAGCTCCTGATCCAGCGCTATTCGGCATGGTGACGCAATGTCATCTATAAAAATGAGGCCCCCGAAAAGAAGCACATGGGGAAGGAGTACAGTGCCACAAAAACGTCCTCCGGTCAGTGTTCCGAGATCCCCGGTACCAAACCTTCATAAGTTTCTCACATTCATGACAAGTCCATTGAAAGTAGTCTAGGTAATGTACCACTGTTCATGTGTTCCCATCCGACACTGAACTACACTCATGCTCATAAATAAAGGATAACTGCAGAATGTGGTGCCACACAACGTGGCACTACACAGAACTGGCGCCCATAGTATAGGCACATAGGGAACACAACAGATCTGTACGTCCATGGTATTGGTGATATGTTGAGAAAAGCGTCCCGAAACACATCTGCCATAAAACGCCACTGTTTCCTGCGCATGTACCTCGACATCAATATGGTATATGATCACCATGCACAAGTACAAAGGCCGCACAACTGGTTGGCATATTCTGGATCAGGTGGTCAAGCAGCTGCTGGGGTTCAGCCACCCATTCTTGTACCAGTGCCTGTCGGAGCTCCTGAGGTTTCGTAGGGGTTTGAAGACGTGCAGCGATATGTCGACCGGGAGCATCCCAGACATGTTCGATGGGGTTTAGGGCTGGAGAACAGGCAGGCCACTCCTTTCGCCTGACATATTCTGTTACAAGGTACTCCTCCACGATGGCAGTTCGGTGGGTCCGTGCGTTATCATCCATCAGGAGGAAGGTGGGACCCACTGCACCCATGAAAAGGCGGAAATACTGGTGCAAAATGACGACCCGTTACACCTGACCTGTTACAGTTCCTCTGTTAGAGATATGCTGGTGTGTACGTGCATCAATCATAATCCTACTCCACACCATCAAACCACGACCTCCATACAGGTCCCTTTCAAGGACATTAAGGGGTTTGTATCTCGTTCCTGGTCCACGCCGGATGAAAACCCGGCGAGAATCACTGTTCAGATTATACCTGGGCTCGATCGTGCACATAAGCTAGGACCACTGTTCCAATGACCATGTACTGCGTCTGGGGATAACTGTTCCAGTGGCTGCGGTAAGGTCCCGAGCAAGGCTACCTGCAGTACAAGGGGGCCGTCTGCGGGCACTGATGGTGAGATATCGGTCTTCTTGTGGTGTTGTACACTGTGGACGTCCCGTAATGTAGCGCCTGGACACGTTTCCTGTCTGCTGGAATCGTTGCCATAATCTTGAGAGCACACTTTTTGGCATACTGAAGGCCTGTGCTACGACCTGCTGTGTTTGACCAGCCTCCAGTCGCCCTAGTATTCTACCCCTCATAACCTCATCAGTATGTGTTCTTTGAGACATGTTTAACACACAGTCACCATTAGCACGTCTGGAAACGTCTGCACACTTACTCGCTGCACCGTACTCTGATATGTACCAACACACCTCTGTGTATGTGGACCGCTCCCAGCGCCACCGTGGGACGACCGCAGGTCAAATGCACCGATTGGTCATACCCCGAGGTGATTTAAACTCGCAAACCACCCACTAGATTGTTGTTACCATGTATCAGCATTATCGTTAATTTATGAGCATGGGTGTAGTTAAGCTAACCATTTCCTTGATTATCTTTGTGAATTGGTGAGTAGCAGTTCCACCTACCTATTTGTTGTGAATCTCTCGTTGCTGCTGTGCCTCGAAGCAGTTCTTCTTCACAAGATGCAAGCAGATTACCCGTGATTATCAGTGAACATACGGGTAGCTAATTTACTTGAAATAAATCCCGCGATGCCATAACGATACCTTTATTAACAAACACTGTAAAACAGTTACAGTTAATTAGTCTGAAATAATTAATCTCAAATAGTTCGAGAGAATCGTGAAACCCTCTGTAATAGAAGGACAAGTTCTGAGTACTTCCTGTCAATGATCGGTGAGACTGGCTCTCAGCTGAACTCTCTTACATACTTCGTACAACTTCGTAGTTACTTGTCATCGTCAGTAGCCAAACATTATTCGTGTGTGTATCTATTTAACTGATTTACTGCATGGTGGTACTGTAGTGTTACAGCTCTGATGTGGTGTAGACTCCTCCTGATGTTTGTTGTGGTGGCAGTGGACTTTGACAACTAATATCTAACAAAGAAATTGTAGAGTGTCGCCTCGGAACACATGTGTTTCTCCTATGTACCGCTCGACAAGAAAGAATTATTCTCAAGGCTCGCCTATTTCTCCCAAGATTCATTGCCGCACCATGTGGTCCATTTGTCATCAATACCTTCGTGAGAATCAGCTTCTCACTTGATGCTTTTGCATTCTGCAGCACCGTTTACCTTATTACTTCTGCTATCTGCAGGGTTCCAGTAAAATATAAAATTTACAAAATAAAATGCAGTCTTTTTTCTGACTGGTTTATCCCTCCACGAATACCTGTGGCAACCTCTTCATCGAAGAGTTGCTGGATGTATTCCAATATTTGTCTTCCTCTACAGTTTTTGTCTTCCACAGCTACCCTAAGTACCATGGAAGTTCAAATGGTTCAAATGGCTCTGAGCGCTATGGGACTTAACATCTGAGGTCATTAGTCCCCTTAACTTAGAACTACTGAAAGCTGACTAATCAAAGGACATCACACACATCCATGCCCAAGGCAGGATTCGAACCTATGACCGTAGCAGTCGCGCGGTTGCGGACTGAAGCGCCTGGAACTGCTCGGCCACCGTGACCGGAACCATGGAAGTCAATCCCCGAAGTCTTAACAGATGTCCTAACATCCAGTCCCTTCTCTTTGTCAGTGTTTTCCGAATCTACGCAGACCCTCATTTTTTCTGACCATAATAGACCACCTAATTTTCATCAGTCGCAGACCCTCATTATTTCTGACCATAATAGCCCACCTAGTTTTCATCAATCGTGTATAGTGCCACCTCTCAAATGCTTCGATTTTCTTCTGTCCTGTTTTCCCATAGTCCACATTTCATTACTATACAATGCTGTGGTCCAAACGTACATATTTCTTCCTCAAAATAAGGCCTAATTTTCATACTAGTAGACTTCTGTTGACCAGGAACCCCCTCTTTGCCAGTGCTAATCTGCTTTCGATGTCTTCCTTGCTCTGTCCGTTATTGGTTATTTTGCAGCCTATACCTAGAATTCCTTAACTTCATCTACTTCGTGGCTATCAATATTGATGTTACGTTCCTCGCTCTTCTCATTTCTACTACTTCTCATTACTTTCGTCTTTCTTCGATTTCCTCTCAATCTATATTCTGTCTTCATTAGAGTCTGCTTTCCATTCAGCAGATCATGTAATTCTTTTTTACTTTCACTCAGGATAGAAACGTCTCCAGCGAATCGTATCGTTTCTATCCTTTAACATTGAATTTTAATTCCACTCTGAACCGTTATTTTATTTCCATCATTGCTTCTTCGATGTCCAGATTGAACAGTTCTTGGTCGTCCACTCTTATTACTCCCTCTATGGTCTTGTACAGTTGCATATTATCCGTCTCTCCCTATAGCTTACCAGTATTTTTATCTGAATTTCGAACATCTTGCACATTTCACATTGTCGAAAGCTGTTTTCAACTCGACAAATCCTATGAACGTGTCTTGATTTTTCTTTAGTCTTCCTTCCATTACCAACTTCAACGTCAGAATTGCCTCTCTGGTGTCATTTCCTTTCCTAAACCCAAACTGATCATCATCTAACACATCTTCAATTGAAGTCTACAACAGGAGGAATCTCACACATACAGTCAGTTATTTCTTTTCGTAATTGAAAGTTTTGAAACAAAATTCCATTTCTGAGATAAGCACAATTATGGCATTGCAGTTCGTACGAGTACCCTGTACATCACTTCTTTTTGTGCAGAAAACTGGCGGTTTCCCCAACCTTCAGAAACAGATACAGATTTTCATCACTACCTGCCGCAATGTAATCTTTTTTTTTCATTTAAATGACCTTATTGGCAATCTACTATAAATAAGTTTCACAAATTTATATAAATATCAAATGGACAGTGCTGTTGTGTTCATATTATCAAGATGTTCAAACTCTCTTTCCCATGGTCTCATAATATTAATATCCCTAACAATTTTAAGATAATAATCAATTAGTACAAATTAATATAGTAAACGCATTACTTTAAATCAAACCCTTCTGTCAATGATCATAAAATATGAAATATTCTCTATAAATAGTGTTTTTGATGACAATCATTTGTAAGATATTATTTTGGTACACTAATTTATACATGAAAAATCGAATAATGCCCTCACTTTTTCACTGTCTTGGTTACCGTCCTATAAAAATTCCACAAGAAATTCTAACATTTTGGGGTTACATAAACACCAAATATTTAGAAAGGTACCTTTATCAACGACTCAGTATCGCTCAAGATACGCAAATGCACTAAACATGGGATATTTATGTTCCTGTTATTTTGATGCAGCATATGGCTGTTCACCAAAACACTTTTAACAAGCAATTACGACTCGAAAGTCGTTATTCTACACTACACATCACTTATTTAAACGTCGTTTCATTCGTGTAGGCTAATCTGCTATTTTGGGCGCTGCATATCCGTTATATTTCAATGTTTGTAACTATGAATACGCAGTTTCCAACCACGTCCTTTTCCTTATTGAGTAGGTCTCTGGCACTGTCATTCAGCTCCGGTTATCCTTTTATAGTGGTTTCATATTCGACGTAATTCCCGACATCATTAATTTTGATACTGGAAATGTAATAAAGAAACACATTTTAGACACAACACACTAATAACCTTATCATTTTTCATATTATTTGTGTAATAATAATACTCTGCTTTTTGTGCCCCCAGTGGCGCACAAATATTTTTCTGTTTCACAAATCATTAGTTAATTGATCCATTTCCTATAGTTATCAATTAATATTTTTCATTTAAGCTAATATGCAAGCAAGCTCATCCCACAATACAGTGTGGTCCATTGATCGAGACCGGGCCAAATATCTCACGAAATAACCGTCAAACGAAAAAACTACAAAGAATGAAACTTATCTAGCTTGAAGGGGGAAACCACATGGCGCTATGGTTGGCCCGCTCGATGGCGCTGCCATTGGTCAAACGGATATCAACTACGTTTTTTTTTTTTTAACTATGAACCCAAACGGATATCAACTGCGTTTTTTAAAATAGGAACCCCTATTTCCTATTACATATTCGTGTAGTACGTAAAGAAATCTGAATGTTTTAATTAGACCACTTTTTTCGCTTTGTGATAGATGGCGCTGTAATAGTTACAAAAATATGACTCACAATTTTAGACAAACCTTTGGTAACAGGTAGGTTTTCTGAATTAAAATGCAGAAAGTAGATACGTTTGAACATTTTAATTTGGGTTGTTCCAATGTGATACAAGTACTTTGCAGGCTTATCATTTCTGAGAACGCATGTTGTTACAGTGAGATTGCCTGTAAAGGCCACATTAATGCAATAAATGCCCAGAATGATGCCCGTCAACCTCAATTCATTTGGCAATACATGTAACGACATTCCTCTCAAGAGTGCGTAGTTCGCCTTGCGTAACGTTCGCACTTGCATTGACAATGCGCTAACGCATGTTGTCAGCCGTAGTCGGTGGATCACGATAGCAAATATCCTTCAACTTTACCCACAGAAAGAAATCCGGGGACATCAGATCCGGTGAACGTGCGGACCAATCCACCTGCCATGAAGTATGCTATTCAATACCGCTTCAACCGCAAGCTAGCTATGTGCCGGACATCCATGATGTTGGAAATACTTTCTGTCATGCAGTGAAACATCTTGTAGTAACATTGGTAGAACATTACTTAGGAAATCAGCTTACATTGCACCATTTAGATTGCCAGCGATGATATAGGGACCAATTATCCTTCCCCCATAATGCCGCACCATATGTTAACCCGCCAAGGTCACTGATGCTCCACTTGTCGCATCCTCCGTGGATTTTTCGTTGTCCAACAGTGCATATTATGCCGCTTCACGTTACCGCTGTTGGTAAATGACGCTTCATCGCTAAATAGAACCCGTGCAAAAAATCTATCATCGTCCAGTAATGACCAAGAGAAGTCTACTAGTGTCAAATATAGGTCTTAATTAGAGGAAAAATTTTCTTGGAATGTACGTTTGGAGCAAATAATTGTGTGGAAATGAGACATGCACTGTGGAAAAACCGGAACAGAAGGGAAACGAAGCATTCGTGATGTCGTGCTGCAGAAGAATGTTGAAAATTAGTTGGACTGATAAGATAAGCACGATGAGGTTCTCTACAGTATCAGCGAGGAAAGGAATATATGGAAAACACTGATAAGAAGGAGGGATAGGATGATACGAGACCGGTTGAGACGTCAGGGAATAATTGAATAACTGCCACTGTTCTAGAGCAAGCCATAGACGATTAAGACCACAGAGGAAGACAGAGATTGGGATACATGCAGCAAATAATTGAGGACATAGGTTGCAAGTGCTACTCTGAGACGAAGAGATTGGCAGAGTAGATGAATTCGTGGAGTGCCGTATCAAAGCAGTCAGACGACTGATGACTCAAGGAATGGAATAATGTAAATAAATAAAAATTAAAAAGAATAAAGGAAAATAAAGAGGGTAGGGTTTACGTATGTAGAAGGCCACCACCAGCAATGCTGCCGAAGAGGTAGGACCTCAGGTCATTGAGCTTCTAGCCCTTGGGCAGCCAACGTCCGATCAGCTGCTACCAGGCATCGAAGGGCAATGACCTCAGTAGTACTTTGAGTCATCCACTGACGGCATGATGTTACATTTGGTCAAATGCAATTTTTAACTTACTGTACACGGCAGTATATGATATCCCCTGCTTCTGAATTTGTCTGAGAATCTTATACTCGTGTTTAATGTACAGTGATATTCCAGTGAATATCAGTAAGCTCGTTTAATTATGATACTGTTTGTAGTTCCTTACACTATTGTATATCTGTTTATGAGTATGTTGTATAATGAAATGATCAGTACTAATTAAAGCTTCGTTTATAGGATTCATCTGCATTAGGTGCTAGTAAATCTAGTTTGTCACTTACTCCATACGTCATACTTGATCCTTTCTCCATACTTTCGTTCTTTGCGTGTGGCTCTGTCTTCCCATCTGCTACCACTGATATTGTTGTCCACCCCACTATTACTTCCTGTGGACTTATTCAAAAAAGGGTTCAAATGGCTCTGAGCACAATGTGACTTAACAGCTATTGTCATCAGTCCCCTAGAACTTAGAACGACTTAAACCTACGGACATCACACAACAACCAGTCATCACGAGGCAGAGAAAATCCCTGACCCCGCCGGGAATCGAACGCGGGAACCCGGGCGCGGGAGGTGAGAACGCTACCGTACGACCACGCGCTGCGGACTGGACTTATTTGTCTGTTGTCTTGTGGCTGGCTTGACATGGCCCGCCACGAATTCCTCTCCTGTACCAATTTCTTCATCTCAGAGTAGCACTTAAACCTTCGTCCCTAATTATTTGCTCGTCGTATACCGGTCTCAGTCTTCCTGTATAGTTTTTACCCTCTACAGCCCCGTTAACATTTTCTTGTAGCACAACTTCTCAAATGCTTCAATTCTCTTTTTTCCTGTTTTCCAACAGTCCATGTCTCACTAGGGGCAACGGCCTTGCCGCAGTGGATACACCGATACCCGTGGGATCACTGAAGTTAAGCGCTGTCGGGCTTGGCCGGCACTAGGATGAGTGACATCCAGCCGCCATGCGCTGTTGCCATTTTTCGGGGTGCACTCAGCCTTGTGATGCCAACTGAGGAGCTACTCGACCGAATAGCAGCGGCTCCGGTCAAAGAAAACCATCATAACGACCGGGAGAGCGGTGTGCTGACCACCCGCCCCTCCTATCCGCATCCTCAACTGAGGATGACACGGCTGTCGAATGGTCCCGATGGGCCACTTGTGGCCTGAAGACGGAGTGCCTGCCATGGCTCACTACCATACAATGCTGTCCTTTAAAAGTACATTCTCAAAAATATCTTCCTAAAATTAAGGCCTGTTTTTGATGCCGTTTTTCCCAGTGCTAATCTGATTCTTATGTCCTCATCGCTCCATCCGTCATGGGTTCTTATACTGCTTATGGAGCATTTCTCATCTTATGCGTGATCACCAATCCAGATGTCTAATTTCTCGCTGTTAACATTTCTTCTACTTTACATAATTTTCGTCTCTCTTCGATTTACTCTCAATCCATGTTCTGTGCTCGTTAGAATGTTCATTCCACTCTGCAGATCCAGTAAGTCTTCTTCATTTTCACTCAGGATAGCAATGTCATCAACGAATCATACCATTAATATCCTTTCGCCGTGAATTTTAATTCCACTCTTGAACCATTCTTTTGTATCGACATTGCTTCTTTGATGTACAGACTGAACTGAAGCGGCGAAAGACTACAGCTCTGTCTAAAAATCTTTTTAAACCGAGCACTTCATTTTTGATTTTTCACTCTTACTGGTGCGTCTTGTCTATTGACCGTAATATACTTACATATTCCCGTCTTTCTTTATAGCTTGCCCCACACTTTTCCCCGAATTTCTAACAGGTAGAACCATTTGATATTGTGGAAGTTTCAAGTTCATAAATCCTAAGAACGTGTCTTGATTTTTCCTTACTCTTACTTCAATTAGCAACCGAAATGTCAGAACTGCCTCTATGATGTCTTTACCTTCCTTAAAAACATAAAGATCGTCATTTAGCACATCTTCAGTTTTCTTTTCCATTTTCCTGAATATTATTTCTGTCAGCAACTTTTATGCTTGTGCTATTAAGCTGACTGTGTGATAATTCTCGCACTTGACAGCTCTTGCAGTGTTCGGGATTGTGTCGATGATGTTTTTCGAAAGTCAGATGGTAATTCGCCAGGCTCATATATTCTACACAACAATGTGAATAGTCGTTTAGCTGCCATTTCCACGACGATTTTAGATATTCTGGTAAAGTGTTATCCATCCCTTCTGCTTTATGTGATCTTAAGTCATCCAAAGGTCTTTCAAATTCTGATTCTAATATTGGATCCCTCACCTCTTCCCTGTTGACTTCTGTACCTCTTCCCTGTTGACTTCTGTTTCTTCTTCTATCATTTCATCCGACAAGTTGCCCCTCATAGAGCCTTTGAATATGCTCTTTCCAGCTATTCGTTATCTCACTCTGCTTTAGCAGTGAAATTCCAATAGCACTCTTCATGTTACCATCCTTGCTTTCACCGAAGTTTTTTTTAATGTGTCGGACTTCGTCCGGCTCCAGCTCTTCCGACAATTAATTCTTTTCGGTTTCCTAACTTTTACATACAACCATTTCGCCTTAGTTTCTCTGCACTTTTTATTTATTTCAGTCCTAATTCACTTGTATCTCTGTATTCCGTAAATTCCCTGAACATTTTTGTACTTCCTTCCTTCACTGATCAACAGGTTTCTTCGCTGTTACCTTCTTTGTACTACCTTTTTCCATTCCATCTTCAGTAGTTACCCTTATTATACACTCCTGGAAATTGAAATAAGAACACCGTGAATTCATTGTCCCAGGAAGGGGAAACTTTATTGACACACTCCTGGGGTCAGATACATCACATGATCACACTGACAGAACCACAGGCACAGGCAACAGAGCATGCACAATTTCGGCACTAGTACAGTGTATATCCACCTTTCGCAACCAATGCAGGCTGCTATTCTTCCATGGAGACGATCGTAGAGATGCTGGACGTAGTCCTGTGGAACGGCTTGCCATGCCATTTCCACCTGGCGCCTCAGTTGGACCAGCGTTCGTGCTGGACTTGCAGACCGTGTGAGACGACGCTTCATTCAGTCCCATACATGCTCAATCGGGGACAGATCCGGAGATCTTGCTGGCCAGGGTAGTTGACTTACACCTTCTAGAGCACGTTGGGTGGCACGGGATACATGCGGACGTGCATTGTCCTGTTGGAACAGCAAGTTCCCTTGCCGGTCTAGGAATGGTAGAACGATGGGTTCGATGACGGTTTGGATGTACCGTGCACTATTCAGTGTCCCCTAGACGATCACCAGAGGTGTACGGCCAGTGTAGGAGATCGCTCCCCACACCATGATGCCGGGTGTTGGCCCTGTGTGCCTCGGTCGTATGAAGTCCTGATTGTGGCGCTCACCTGCACGGCGCCAAACACGCATACGACCATCATTGGCACCAAGGCAGAAGCGACTGTCATCGCTGAAGTCGACATGTGTCCATTCATTCTTCCATTCACACCTGTCGCGACACCACTGGAGGCGGGCTGTACGATGTTGGGGCGTGAGCGTAAGACGGCCTAACGGTGTGCGGGACCGTAGCCCAGCTTCATGGAGACGGTTGCGAATGGTCCTCGCCGATACCCCAGGAGTGTGCGGTGCGGTCCCCTACGGCACTGCGTAGGATCCTATGGTCTTCGCGTGAATCCATGCGTCGCTGCGGTCCGGTTCCAGGTCGACGGGCACGTGCACCTTCCGCCGACCACTGGCGACAACATCGATGTACTGTGGAGACCTCAGGCCCCACGTGTTGAGCAATTCGGCGGTACGTCC
Organism: Schistocerca gregaria; assembly: GCF_023897955.1. Lineage (NCBI taxonomy): Eukaryota > Metazoa > Arthropoda > Insecta > Orthoptera > Acrididae > Schistocerca > Schistocerca gregaria. The sequence continues at coordinate 509,563,211 of NC_064923.1, forward strand.
ACCCGGTCTCCCGCATGCCCACTATACGCCCTCGCTCAAAGTCCGTCAACTGCACATACGGTTCACGTCCACGGTGTCGCGGCATGCTACCAGTGTTAAAGACTGCGATGGAGCTCCGTATGCCACGGCAAACTGGCTGACACAGATAGCGGCGGTGCACAAATGCTGCGCAGCTAGCGCCATTCGACGGCGAACACCGCGGTTCCTGGTGTGTCCGCTGTGCCGTGCGTGTGATCATTCCTTGTACAGCCCTCTCGCAGTGTCCGGAGCAAATATGGTGGGTCTGACACACCGGCGTCAATGTGTTCTTTTTTCCATTTCCAGGAGTGTATGTTGTTTGTCTCTTCACCCTCGGCTTGAGACATCGGGATTTGTATCTGAACTATCTTTGTCGTTGTTGGTTTGCTGTCGATTCTAATAAGAACATCCCTGTGACTGAACATTTCGCAGTAACTCACTCTCTGCCCTACATTCGTGTTCTTAACGAATATAACTCCCCTTATACCTTTTCTCCTTCTGCTGACATTACCGTTTACTCATATGACTAGGAATCCTTATCTACGCTCCATTTCACTTAACTGACTCCTGCTATATGTCGATTGAGCCTCAGCATTTCCCTTTACAGACCTTCTAGCTTACCTTTCATGCTCAAACTTCTGAGATTCCACGCTTTGACTGAAAGAACGCTGTCCTTTCGTCAGTTATTCAGTCTTTTTTCTCATTGTAAACTCCCCTTTGTAGTCACCTCCCAGGGAACCGAATGGGGGACTGTTCAGGAAACTTTTGCCAATGGAGAAATCATGATGATACTTTTCAGTTACAGGTCACATGTCTACCGTCTTTTGCATCCTCTTGTCATTGACCACTGGTGATTTTTCAGTCTTTATTGGCAGTTTCTAAAGTCAAGGGAAAGAGAATGAGGTGAACTTCTGTCCGCTTCTCCGCCCTCTTTGACAATGCTGTTGGCTGATTGAGGGTGACCACTTATGCCGGAAATCTTCGACCACCATTACTGATGATTTTATTCAACATTTAAGCAGTGGTGGCTTTTGAACCCAGACCTGAGGACATTTTGATTATTTATCAAGGACGCTACCCCTAGACCTTGCGTGTTATTGTGGCTTATACGCAGCAAATTCGTAGATTTCGGTTCACAGGTAAGAAATGAATGATGACCCTATTTGGATTGATATGTTTCATATTTAGCCGCTCCCTGGCGTCGGGGGGTGGGGAACGCATATACCACGCTGACAACTCCAACCGTTTTCCTGTACCCTTTTTCGATACAGTACGGTATCAAAGGTTCGCACAAATTCGTTAGATGATGTGAGTGGCGCGAAGAATTTGACTCTTCAAGTAACCGAACACAGTACCTTGTCCTGGATGTCAAGTGTTCACTGGCGGCAAGGATGTCCTTAGAAGTTCCCCGGAGAACTGTGACGGAGCATCTCTCTTTTTTGTACACAAAAAAAGGGCAGAAAGTGTGAGCAGCTGTCTGCAACCGTATGCTGATGACGCTGTACTTTGAAGCATACAGCTTTTCTATTTGGTGTTATGAATGGCAGCTTGACATAAATGTGGAAACACGTATATTAATGCAGCTGAGTAAGAGAAAAAATCCTGTAGCGTTCGAATACAGTATTAGTAGTCGGCTCCTTGACACATTCATACCGATTAAATACCAATGCATAACATTGCAAAACGACACGAGAAGGAAAATAAAAGAAGACCATGTACAGATGACAAGTGAGACCTATTTTTAGGTCTGTTGGTGGCTATTTAAATGAAGTGAATGAGGGATGACGACTGCAAAATGGAAGAGCTATTGACTGAGCTGTGTGCCGCTGATCGCCTGTTAGCTGGAATAATTGGTCTTGCCAGAAGGCGGACGTGTTTGGAAATACGCCCGGTAGCTTGCTACGAACCTCCTTGGAAAGGTAATAAATTTCAGTTGCCGGTACCATCGTCGCATTTCAGCCAACGGTAGCATATCCACGTGAAACAATAAGAGTGATTGTCATTGCAACTGTGCCGCTTGCAGGAAACGTTAATTTAAATCCTGATTTCATCAGGAGGCCTCATGTAAATGTTCATGGTTGGATGGTGATGTTATCTCTGTATATAAATGGCAATGTCCTGGCTGACTGCCTCATTAAGTCAGCATCATCGCCCAGCCCAAATCACGAAGAACAGAAACTTGAAAGTTTGAAGAAGGTGTGAATCATATACTGTAGGCGCCGTTTAAGAAGAGGTTTTCGAAATTCCAACCTTAAGGAGGTGAAATAGGGGCTGAAGCGATTTTTCTTTAAAAAGTCTCTATTACGACAATTTTGGAGCTAGACCTACAAAATTTGGTATTTAGTTTCTCGGTCTGAAATAAGGAAATATTTCTTTCAACATATTTGGAAATTTAAGCCCAAGGCGCTGAAATAGTAGGTGAAAGATTGTTTTGAAAATATATCATCGTTAAAGAAGTAGTGAAGTATTTTCAGTAGTACATCTATAAACACTGGTATTAGACTCCCGGTTGCCAATAAAAATATACGTGTTTGAGTGATTTTAGAAAATGAACCATTTTGAGGTGAAATGAGTGAGGAGATTTTATATGAAAATATTTTATTATGTTGGCATTTTTAAAGCAAAATCTATGAAAATTTAAGTTTATCAGTTAGAAATTAAAAAAAAAAAAGTGTTCCAGTGATTCTGGAAATTTAGCCCATGAGAGAGTGCAAAAAGGAATGAAAATTTTTAAGAGAATATTTCTTTACACTAAAAAAAATTTAAAGGAAAATATATGAAGTCTGTTATTTCCCTTGTCGGTTAGATACAAATAAATATTTGCTAAGGGATGAAACTTGCTATGGAAATATCGCCACAAGAACGCAAAAGGCATGATTAACAAAAACTTTGGACTCCAGCTACCAGAATCGCTGTTTGATCATAAGTACAAACGGAAAAGATCATGCTTATATGAACTTAATTAGTTTGGAAAGCTTCGATGTTGCAGTTTATGAACAACATAAAAATTCAATTAAATAAAAAAAGAAAAACTCTGCTTCCCATACAATCTACGTGTGGGTGAAGCAACGAGTGCTTTGCTAGTTTCATTATAAAGAACAGATAAATATTTGAATCACAGATTTTGATCTGCTAGTATGATACATTTGATGGTTTACGAATAATAAAGGAAAACATTTTTAGACATTGACTTTAAAATGCAAACCAAGGCCAAAATTATTCAGAAATACAAACTAGGTTCACCACCAGTAAACTACTAGACAACAGCGGCGGAATTAACGTTCACTTGCAGTCAGAGCTAGTAGATGAATGTAGGGTTTCGTTGAAAAAATTAAAATATAAGTAGAAACGAATAATGACACACAACATGTCTGTGAAAGTAAGAAGAAGGGAAGATAGTATCAGGATGATCTCAATGGCATTATTCACGATTTCGAAGGCTATACATCAGCGGTGTTTAGTTGAAGTTTTCCCCAGAGTTTAACATAACAGGAAAAGAAACAAGTATGAAAACAGACGCGTGAAGCCCAAGTTACACTAAGAGATTAGCGGAAGCTAAGACATATAAATGAAACTCCCTAACAATCAGCTGAAATTCCTGGTGTCTATCAGTCGTATTACAGAGTGGGTTTATCGTGGATGAAATTAATCTGCGCGATATCCCGTACGCTGTGCTCTTGCTAGTGCTAGCGCTTGCTGGCTCCGACCACAAAACGCACTCAATATCTCAGTCGCGATGGCGAGAATCTCATCTAAGACCCAAGAACTGCTGAATCAAACTCCGGCAATTTGGCACGAGGCTGAAGTCCAAATTTGCTTATTAGAGTCACGGCAATCCTGAGAGTGGTGCCCAGCCTGAAACCTCCATTAGTCTCCTCACAGAAACACGCCCTAACGTCCCTCTCCACTCTGCGCACGGTATTCAGCGAATCACCGAAAAGGCCTAACTGTCTCTCCAATGAAGGGACTGAAACCCATTGTCTCCCACCAAATACTTTGATGCCAGAGCACCAATCAGAAACCTGATTTCGCACCCGGAAAATGCCCGAAAACACGTTTTCACATATAGGCTCCTGGCATTTCGTATGAATTTAAATATTTATTGGACTTCCTGTGGTGAACGGAAGTGAAAATTTTCTCACAGTCAGCTTTGGTAGTATATCAGAACTGGAGTGTGCTCCCTGCCGCCGTTGGATAAGCAGCTGCAGCAGCAAGTCGTATACTCCAGGCTCACTCATTTGTTACATAGTTTAATTCTTAATTTCTTTGCGTGTTTTTGGTACTTGCATTGTTTAATTCATAAATTTCGGGCGTATTATAGTATTTGAGAGTTGTAGCATCGCGTTTTAGTACCAGAATAGTGTAAAATCACGTAGTCTCCTTCCACCGCCGAGCAGAGTCAGCAGTGCGCAAGTAGCAGCATTACTGCATTTACTGGGAAATCTTGTATTTTAATAACCGTTTAAATTTTGTGTCGATTTCTTTGGGCTCTCTGTAGATTAGCTCAGACTTTCTTTGCACAACAGCTTTTAGCATGGATAGGGACTGCAACTGCTGAGTTCGGATGCAAGCTGAGTTGGCATCCCTTCGGTCCCAGCTTCAGGCAGTGTTGGCTTCGGTCACACAGCTTGAGGCTGTTGCCAATGGGCATTACTGTGGGGGTCCGGATGGGGGTTTGTCGGGGACGGCCAGCTCGTCCCATGCATCGGACTAAGACTGTGGTTGCCCGGGATACTGCCCGCATTGAGGCTGATCCCTCACCTGTGGTAGAGTGGGAGGTCGTCTCAAGGTGTGACAGGGGGCGAAAGACATTCCAGAGGGCCGAACGGAAGGCCTCTCCAGTTTGTCTGACGAACCGGTTTCAGGCTCTGTCTCTGGCTGATACTGATCTTCGGCCTGACATGGCTGCTTGTCCTGTTCCGGAGGTTGCCCCTCAGTCTGCAAGATCCGGGCGGTCGCAGAGGGTGGGCTTACTGGTAGTTGGGAGCTCCAACGTCAGGTGCGTAATGGGGCCCCTTAGGGATATGGCAGCAAGAGAGGGGAAGAAAACCAATGTGCACTCCGTATGAATACCGGAGGGAGTCATTCCAGATGTGGAAAGGGTCCTTCCGGATGCCATGAAGGGTACAGGGTGCACCCATCTGCAGGTGGTCGCTCATGTCGGCAGCAAAGATGTGTGTCGCTATGGATCGGAGGAAATCCTCTCTGGCTTCCGGCGGCTATCTGATTTGGTGAAGACTGCCAATCTCGCTAGCGGGATGAAAGCAGAGCTCACCATTTGCAGCATCGTTGACAGGACTGACTGCGGACCTTTGGTACAGAGCCAAATGGAGGGTCTGAATCAGATTCTGAGAAGATTCTGCGACCGTGTGGGCTGCAGATTCCTCGACTTGCGCCATAGGGTGGTGGGGTTTCGGGTTCCGCTGGATAGGTCAGGAGTTCACTACACGCAACAAGCGGCTACACGGGTAGCAGGGGTTGTGTGGCGTGGGCTGGGCGGTTAGATAGCCTTGGACAAGTACAGAAAGGGCAACAGCCTCAACAGGTTGCGGGTCAAAGTCAGGACATGCGGGGACCAAGCAGTAATTGGTATTGTAATTGTAAACTGTCGAAGCTGCGTTGGTAAAGTACCGGAACTTCAAATGCTGATTGAAAGCACCGAAGCTGAAATCGTTATAGTTACAGAAAGCTGGTTGAAGCCAGAGATAAATTGTGCCGAAAATTTTACAAAGGTACACACGGTGTTTAGAAAGGATAGATTGCATGCAACCGGTGGTGGAGTGTTGGTCGCTGTTAGTAGTAGTTTATCCTGTAGTGAATGGGAAGTGGATAGTTCCTGCGAAATATTATGAGTGCAGGTTACACTCAACAACCGAGATAGGTTAATAATTGGCTCCTTTTACCGACCTCCCGACTCTGGAGCATTAGTGGCAGAACAACTGACAGAAATTTTGGAATACATTTCACATACATTTCCTCAGCATGTTATAGTCTTAGGTGGAGATTTCAATTTACCAGATATAGACTGGGGCACTCAGATGTTTAGGACGGGTGGTAGGGACAGAGCATCGAGTGACATTATACTGAGTGCACTATCCGAAAATTATCTCGAGCAATTACACAGAGAACCAACTCGTGGAGATAACATCTTGGACCTACTGATAACAAACAGACCAGAACTTTTCGACTCTGTATGTGCAGAACAGGGAATCAGTGATCATAAAGCAGTTGCAGCATCCCTGAATATGGAAGTTAATAGGAATACAAAAAAGGGAGGAAGGTTTATCTGTTTAGCAAGAGTAATAGAAGGCAGATTTCAGACTACCTAACAGATCAAAACTAAAATTTCTGTTCTGACACTGACAATGTTGAGTGTTTATGGAAAAAGTTCAAGGCAATAGTAAAATGCGTTTTAGACAGGTACGTGTGGAGTAAAACTGTGAGGGGCGGGAAAAACCCACCGTGGTACAACAACAAAGTTAGGAAACTACTGCGAAAGCAAAGAGAGCTTCACCCCAAGTTTAAACGCAGCCAAAACCTCTCAGACAAACAGAATCTAAACGATGTCAATGTTAGCGTAAGGATGGCTATGCGTGAAGCGTTCAGTGAATTCGAAAGTAAAATTCTATGTACCGACTTGACAGAAAATGCTAGGCAGTTCTGGTCTTACGTTAAATTAGTAAGTGGCTCGAAACAGCATATCCAGACACTCCGGGATGATGATGGCATTGAAACAGAGGATGACACGCGTAAAGCTGAAATACCAAACTCCTTTTTCCAAAGCTGTTTCACAGAGGAAGACCGAGCTGCGGTTCCTTCTCTAAATCCTCGCACAAACGAAAAAATGGCTGCCATCGAAATAAGTGTCCAAGGAATAGAAAAGCAACTGGAATCACTCAACAGAGGAAAGTCCATTGGACCTGATGGATACCAATTCGAGTCTACATAAAGTACGCGAAAGAACATGCCCCCTTCTAACAGCCGTGTACCGCAAGTCTCTAGAGGAACGGGAAGTTCCAAATGATTGGAAAAGAGCACTGGTAGTCGCAATCTTCAAGAAGGGTCGTCGAGCAGATGCGCAAAACTACAGACCTATATCTCTGACATCGATCTGTTGTAGAATTTTAGAACATGTTTTTTGCTCCAGTATCATGACGTTTTTGGAAACCCGGAATCTACTCTATAGGAATCAACATGGATTCCGGAACAGCGATCGTGTGAGACCTAACTCGCTTTATTTGTTAATGAGACTCAGAAAATATTAGATACAGGCTCCCAGGTAGATGCTATTTTCCTTGAGCTCCGGAAGGCGTTCGATACAGTTCCGCACTGCCGCCTGATAAACAAAGTAAGAGCCTACGGAATATCAGACCAGCTGTGTGGCTAGATTGAAGAGTTTTTAGCAAAAAGAACAAAGCATGTTGTTATCAATAGAGAGACATCTACAGACGTTAAAGTAACCTCTGGCGTACCACAGGGGAGAGTTATAGGACCATTGCTTTTCACAATATATATAAATGACCTAGTAGATAGTGTCGGAAGTTCCATGCGGCTTTTCGCGGATGATGCTGTAGTATACAGAGAAGTGGCAGCATTAGAAAATTGTAGCGAAATGCAGGAAGATCTGCAGCGGATAGGCACTTGGTGCAGGGAATGGCAACTGACACTTAACATAGTCAAATGTAATATATTGCGAATACATAGAAAGAAGGATCCTTTATTGTATGATTATATGATAGCGGAACAAACACTGGTAGCTGTTACTTCTGTAAAATATCTGGGAGTATACGTGCGGAAAGATTTGAAATGGAATGATCATATAAAATTAATTGTTGGTAAGAAAATGTAGTCCATCAACAAAGGAGGTGGCTTGCAAAACACTCGTTCGACCTATACTTGAGTATTGCTCATCAGTGTGGGATCCGTACCAGTTCGGTTTGACGGAGGAGATAGAGGAGATCCAAAGAAGAGCGGCGCATTTCGTCAGAGGGTTATTTGGTAACCGTGATGGCGTTACGGAGATGTTTAACAAACTCAAGTGGCAAACTCTGCAAGAGAGGCGCTCTGCATCGCGGTGTAGCTTGCTCGCCAGGTTTCGAGAGGGTGCGTTTCTGGATGAGGTATCGAATATGTTGCTTCCCCCTACTTATACCTCCAGAGGAGATCATGAATGTAAAATGAGAGAGATTAGAGCACTCAAGGAGGCTTTCAGACAGTCGTTCTTCCCGCGAACCATACGCGACTGGAACAGGAAAGGGAGGTAATGACAGTGGCACGTAAAGTGCCCTCCGCCACACACCGTTGGGTGGCTTGCGGAGTATAAATGTTGTTGTAGAATGTAGATGTAGATGTAGAACGAAAGGAAACGGTATTTTGTCCAAGAAGTCATTCAGATTCCATGGAGCAGGCTAAGAAGTCTGGAGGCTTTTGCCTCTCCATAACCCTAAGCTTTCCGTCCCATATTTCCAATATAGATCCCGAGTCCACCTGTCCAGCGGAAGACTCTTGTCCAACCCGAGCCCCTGATTCGACTGGTAACGCCGACACGTCTTTACTTCTGACAGTGAGGGGAAGTCTGTTTCTTAATTGCCAATAGTGCGTCTGGTCCTCGGGTAAGGCTGTTTCTACCCACTACGTCGCAATTGTGGTCAAGAGGTAGCGTCTTGAATAGTAATCCAAACGTCATCGGTCACGGGTTCTAAACCTGCCACTGCTTGGCGGCTGAAGACTTTCAGTATAAGAACTCACCCTCATTCTGCCAATGGCCTTTTCAAAGAGGGCGGAGGAGCGGACAGAGGTTCAGGGCATTCTCGTCCCCTTAGGGCGAAAGCTGCCCCTAAAGGCGGCAGAATCAGCAATGATCACCGGCTTGTGGATGTAGAAGGGAATGGAAACCACTGCATTAAAGGCACATAACGTGTGACCATAGCGACATGTGACCTGTAATTGAAAAGGGTCATGATGATCTCTCCATTGGCAAAAAATGCTGCAGTAGCCACCCCCCTCTCCCCCACCCATTCGGATCTCCGAGAGGGGACTGCCAAGAGGAAGGTGATCATGAGAAAAAGATTTAACAATCAACAAAAGGATAAAGTTCTGCGCGTCGGGCCATGGAATGTCAGAAACTTGGCGGTGATAGGGAAGATAGAAAATCTAAAAAGGGAAACGCAAAGGCTTAATCTAGATATAGTAAGGACAAGGGAAGTGAAATGGAAAGAAGACAAGGATTTCAGGACAGATGACTTTCGGGTGATGTCATAAGCAGCAGAAAATAGTATAACGGGAGTAGAATTAGTTATGAATACACTCATGGAAATAGAAAAAAGAACACATTGACACCGGTGCGTCAGACCCACCATACTTGCTCCGGACACTGCGAGAGGGCTGTACAAGCAATGATCACACGCACGGCACAGCGGACACACCAGGAACCGCGGTGTTCGCCGTCGAATGGCGCTAGCTGCGCAGCATTTGTGCACCGCCGCCGTCAGTGTCAGCCAGTCTGCCGTGGCATACGGAGCTCCATCGCAGTCTTTAACACTGGTAGCATGCCGCGACAGCGTGGACGTGAACCGTATGTGCAGTTGACGGACTTTGAGCGAGGGCGTATAGTGGGCATGCGGGAGGCCGGGTGGACGTACCGCCGAATTGCTCAACACGTGGGGCGTGAGGTCTCCACAGTACATCGATGTTGTCGCCAGTGGTCGGCGGAAGGTGCACGTGCCCGTCGACCTGGGACCGGACCGCAGCGACGCACGGATGCACGTCAAGACCGTAGGATCCTACGCTGTGCCGTAGGGGACCGCACCGCCACTTCCCAGCAAATTAGGGACACTGTTGCTCCTGGGGTATCGGCGAGGACCATTCGCAACCGTCTCCATGAAGCTGGGCTACGGTCCCGCACACCGTTAGGCCGTCTTCCGCTCACGCCCCAACATCGTACAGCCCGCCTCCAGTGGTGTCGCGACAGGCGTGAACGGAGGGACGAATGGAGACGTGTCGTCTTCAGCGATGAGAGTCGCTTCAGCCTTGGTGCCAATGATGGTCGTATGCGTGTTTGGCGCCGTGCAGGTGAGCGCCACAATCAGGACTGCATACGACCGAGGCACACAGGGCCAACACCCGGCATTATGGTGTGGGGAGCGATCTCCTACACTTGCCGTACACCTCTGGTGATCGTCGAGGGGACACTGAATAGTGCACGGTACATCCAAACCGTCATCGAACCCATCGTTCTACCATTCCTAGACCGGCAAGGGAACTTGCTGTTCCAACAGGACAATGCACGTCCGCATGTATCCCGTGCCACCCAACGTGCTCTAGAAGGTGTAAGTCAACTACCCTGGCCAGCAAAGTCTCCGGATCTCTCCACCATTGAGCATGTTTGGGGCTGGATGAAGCGTCGTCTCACGCGGTCAGCACGTCCAGCACGAACGCTGGTCCAACTGAGGCGCCAGGTGGAAATGGCATGGCAAGCCGTTCCACAGGACTACATCCAGTATCTCTACAATCGTCTCCGTGGGAGAATAGCAGCCTGCATTGCTGCGAAAGGTGGATATACACTGTACTAATGCCGACATTGTGCATGCTCTGTTGCCTGTGTCTATGTGCCTGTGGTTCTGTCAGTGTGATCATGTGATGTATGTGACCCCAGGAATGTGTCAATAAAGTTTCCCCTTCCTGGGACAATGAATTTACGTTGTTCTTATTTCATTTTCCAGGAGTGTACGAAGGTAGAGCAGAGCGTGTGTTATGTGAACAGTTAAGTGGTAAAGTTGTTCCTATCAGAGTCGACAGCAAACCAACACCGACAACGATAGTTCAGGTATACATGGTATACATGCCGACGTCGCAAGCTGAACATGAAGAGAGAGATTATATGAAGATACTGAAAGGGAAATACAGTACATGAAGGAAGTTGAAAATCTAATAGACATGGTGGAGTAAAACGCAGTTGAAAGAGAAAGAGTAGAAGGTTACAGGAGAATGTGGGCTTGGGACAAGGAATGATAGCGGAGATAGTCTAATTGACTTGTGTAATAAATTTCAGATAGTAATAGCGAATAGCCTGTTTTAAGAATCAGAAAATGAGGAGGTATACTTGGAAAAGGAGAGGTGATACAGGAAGATATGATATAGATTACATCATGTTCAGGCAGAGATTATGAAATCAGGTTCTGGATTCTAAGGCGTTCCCATGAGCAGATACAGACTCAGATCACAATGTAGTAGTGATGAACATTAGTCTGAAGTTTAATAGGCTAGTCAGGAAGTGTCGTTGTCACTGCCGTCTGCTTCACATTTACTGTGTATTGATGTATCCTAATTTAAGTATTAAGTGTATTTTTCTTACTTGTCACTTCTTCTTCCGTGTGTTTTTGCTTTTAGGAAGCTTTAATTGTCGAGTGATAGTAATAGTGTTCCACAGATTTCGTGTTTGTTTTCAATACAGTCAGAGCGTCCCTTTAGTCAACCATAGTGCCAGTAGTGCTAACGTTTGTTTTCAATACAGTCCAGAGAAAGGTAGTGCTATTTTCATTGTTTTCTGCAAGAAGTGGCTAGCAATCACAGTTTAGTCAACAAGCAGCCGCCTTTAGTGAATTAGCAGTCTAGTTAAAAGTTGATTAACTCTCTACAGTAAATTGTTTCCTTACGATGGATAGGATGTGTGACTGCTGTGTACAGACGTAGGAGGAGCTGGCCACTGTTCATGAACAGCTGAGCGTGTTGATGGCCGCGGTCAGCCGTCTTCAGGCTGCTGCCTCGGAGTGTAGCGGCAGTGGGGAGTCTGGTGCGTCGCATGGTGCACCCCAGGTGTTAGATGCTTCACCCAGTGTCCCTGCTGTCGAGACATCTTCGCGGGTACCGGGCGCGGTTGGGCCACCCTCTCCCCAAGGGGGGTGTTGGGTTCAGCGGCGTCCGCGGCCCACGAGGCGGAGGGTCAATGTGGAGGCTGGCCGTGTGGCGTCGCCAGCTCTGCCTGTGAGTGGACATGTGGCTGCTCCTTCAGCAAGGTCCGAACAGGCACACGGGGGGAGGGGTTTATTAGTTATTGGGAGCTCCAACGTTAGGCGGGTGGGGGAAGAAGGCCAGTGTTCACTCTGTCTGCTTGCCGGGGGGTCTCACCCGAGATGTGGAGGAGGCCCTACCGGCGGCGATAGAGAGCACTGGGTGCACCCGACTGCAAATTGTTGCTCATGTTGGCACCAATGACTCCTGCCGTCTGGGTTCAGAGGTCATCCTCAGTTCGTATAGGGGGTTGGCGGAATTGGTGAAGGCGGAAAGCCTCGCTCGCGGGGTGGAATCAGAGCTAACTATTTGTAGTATCGTTCCCAGAACCGATCACGGTCCTCTGGTTTGGAGCCGAGTGGAAGGCTTGAACCAGAGGCTCAGACGATTCTGCATAGAGCTGGGGTGCAAATTTCTCGACCTCCGCTATCGGGTGGAGAAATGTAGGGTCCCCCTGAATAGGTCAGGCGTGCACTACACGCCGGAAGTGGCTACGAGGGTAGCGGAGTACGTGTGGAGTGCACATTTTGGTTTCTTAGGTTAGAGAATTCCCTCCCTAGGCCCGACAAGACGCCTCCTGAGACGCGGAAAGATAAGAGTAGTCAAAATGCAACAGGGAATAACAATATTAATGTGCTAATAGTAAACTGCAAGAGCGTCTATAGAAAGGTCCCAAAACTGCTCTCATTAATAAACGGTCACAACGCCCTATAGTACTAGGGACAGAAAGTTGGCTGAAACCAGACGTAAACAGTAATGAAATCCTAAACTCTGATTGGAATGTATACCGCAGAGACAGGCTGGACAGTGAAGGGGGAGGCGTGTTTATAGCGATAAGAAGTGCAATAGTATCGAAGGAAATTGACGGAGATTCTAAATGTGAAATGATTTGGGTGAAGGTCACAGTTAAAGCAGGCCCAGATATGGTAATTGGATGTCTCTATAGTCCCCCTGGCTCAGCAGCTGTTGTGGCTGAGCACCTGAAGGATAATGTGGAAAATATTTCGATTAGATTTCCCCACCTTGTTATAGTTCTGGGTGGAGATTTTAATTTGTCGGATATAGACTGGGAGACTCAAACGTTCATAACGGGTAGCAGGGACAAAGAGTCGAGTGAAAATTTTTTAAGTGCTTTGTCTGAAAACTACCTTGAGCAGTTAAACAGAGAACCGACTCGTGGCGGTAACATATTAGACCTTCTGGTGACACAGACCCGAACTATTTGAAACAGTTAACACAGAACACGGAATCAGCGGTTAAGGCATCGATGATTTCAGCAATAAATAGAAATATTAAAAAAGGTAGGAAGATTTTTCTGTTTAGCAAAAGTGACAATAAGCAGATTACAGAGTACCTGATGGCTCAACACAAAAGTTTTGTCTCAAGTACAGCTAGTGTTGAGGATCTGTGGACAAAGTACAAAACCATTGTACAATATGCGTTACATGAGTATGTGCCAAGAAAAACCGTAAGAGATGAAAAAGAGCCACCGTGGTACAACAACCGAGTTAGATAACTGCTGCAGAAGCAAAGGGAACTTCACAGCAAACATAAACATAGCCAAAGCCTTGCAGACAAACAAAAATTACGCGAAGCGAAATGTAGTGTGAGGAGGGCTATGCGAGAGGCGTTCAATGAATTCGAAAGTAAAGTTCTGTGTACTGACTTGGCAGAAAATCCTAAGAAATTTTGGTCTTATGTCAAAGCGGTAGGTGAATCAAAACAAAATGTCCAGACACTCCGTGACCAAAATGGTACTGAAACAGAGGATGACAGACTAAAGGCAGAAATACTAAAAGGCTTTTTCCAAAACTGTTCCACAGAGAAAGACTGCACTGAAGTTCTTTCTATAGATTGTCGTACAGATGACAAAATGGTAGATATCGAAATAGACGACAGAGGGATAGAAAAATAATTAAAATCGCTCAAAAGAGGAAAGGCCGCTGGACCTGATGGAATACCAATTCGATTTTACACGGAGTACGCGAAGGAAGTTGTCCCCCTTCTTGCAGAGGTGTACCGTGGTTCTCTGGAAGAGCGTGGCGTTCCATAGGATTGGAAAAGGGCACAGGTCATCCCCGTTTTCAAGAAGGGACGTTGAACAGATGTGCAGAACTATAGACCTACATCTCTAACGTTGATTAGTTGTAGAACTTTGGAACACGTATTATGTTCGAGTATAATGACTTTTCTGGAGACTAGAAACTACTCTGTAGGAACCAGCATGGGTTTTGAAAAAGACGATCGTGTGAAACCCAGTTCGCGCTATTCGTGCACGAGACTCAGAGGGCCATTTACATGGGTTCACAGGTAGATGCCGTGTTTCTTGACTTCCGCAAGGCGTTTGACACAATTCCCCACAGTCGTTTAATGAATAAAGTAAGAGCATATGGACTATCAGACCAATTTTGTGATTGGATCGAAGAGTTCCTAGATAACAAAACGCAGCATGTCATTCTCAATGGAGAGAAGTCTTCCGAAGGAAGAGTGATTTAAGGTGTGCCGCAGGGGAGTGTCATAGGACTGTTGCTATGCACAATATACATAAATGACCTTGTGGATGACATCGGAAGTTCACTGAGGCTTTTTGCAGATGATGCTGTGGTGTATTGAGCGGTTGTAACAATGGAAAATTGTACTGAAATGCAGGAGGATTTGCAGAGAATTGACGCATGGTGCAGCGAATGGCAATTGAATCTCAGTGTAGACGAGTGTAATGTGTTGCGAATAGATAGAAAGATAGATCCTTTATCATTTAGCTACAAAATAGCAGGTCAACAACTGGAAGCAGTCAATTCCATAAATTATCTGGGAGTACGCATTAGGAATGATTTAAAATGGAATGATCACATAAAGTTGATCGTCGGTATAGCAGATGCCAGACTGAGATTCATTGGAAGGATCCTAAGGAAATGCAATCCAAAAACAAAGGAAGTAGATTACAGTACACTTGTTCGCCCACTGCTAGAATACTGCTCAGCAGTGTGGGATCCGTACCAGATAGGATTGATAGAAGAGATAGAGAAGACCCAACGGAGAGCAGCGTGCTTCGTTACAGGATCGTTTAGTAATCGCGAAAGCGTTACGGAGATTACAGATTAACTCCAGTGGAAGACTCTGCAGGAGAGACGCTCAGTAGCTTGGTACGGGCTTTTGTTAAAGTTTCGAGAACATACCTTCACCGAAGAGTCAAGCAGTATATTGCTCCCTCCTACGTATATCTCGCGTAGAGACCATGAGGATAAAATCAGAGGGATTGGAGCCCACACAGAAGCATACCGACAATCCTTCTTTCCACGAGCAATACGAGACTGGAACAGAAGGGAGAACCGGTAGTGGTACTCAGGGTACCCTCCGCCACACACCGTCAGGTGGCTTGCGGAGTATGGATGTAGATGTAGAACCAGCACAAACGGAAGTGGGATATGCAATTCGAAGGAATGATGACATACGCTTCACGTTCTCTAATGCTATAGGTACAGCAATAATGAGTAGTTCAGTAGGCAGTACAGTTGAAGAGGAATGGACATCTCAAATACTTCAGCTGATTGATGAAAAAAGGAAGTACAAAAATAATCGGGGAAATTCAGGAATAGAGGAATACAACTCACCGAGGAATAAAATAAATAGGAATAGCAGAGGAACTAAGGTGAAATAGCTACAGGAAATAAATAAATGAGTGTCGAAAGGGCAGACACACCTTATAGGAAAACCTGCGTCGATGAAATTAAAAGCAAAGGTGGTATCACTAAGAGTGCAACGGGGATTCCTATGTTAAAGTAAGTGAAGAGAAAGGATATGTGGAAAGATTACCTTTAAGGCCTATATGAGAAGAAAGATTTCCCTGGGGCGATAGAAGAAGAAACACGAGTAGATTTAGAAAAGATGGGGGATCAAGTATTAGTACCAGAACTGAAGGCAGCTTTGGAGGACTTATGATGAAACAATGCAGAATGGATGGACCACATTCCACTATAACTACTGAAATCATTCGTGGCAGTTGCAAAAACACTTCACTTTGGTGTGTAGAACGTGTGAGTCAGGCGACATTCCATCTGATTTTCGGAAGAATATCAACCCCACAATTCCGAAGACTACAAGAGCTGACGAGTGCGAGATCTATCGCACAATTAGCTTACCAGCATATGCATCCAAGCTGATGGCCAGAATAATATACAGAAGAATGGAAAAGAAAATTCTGGATGAGGTAGATGACGATTAGTTAGGCTATAGAAAAGGTAAAGGCACCAGAGAGGAAATTCTGACGTTGTGGTTGATAATGGAAGCAAGACTAAAGGAAAATGAAGTCACGTTCACAAGATTTGACGACATGGATAAAGCCTTCGACAATGAAAAATGGTGCAAGGTGTTCGAAATTCTGAGAAAAAAGAGGTAAGATATTGAGAGAGGCGGATAATGTGCAACATGTACAAGAGCCAAGAGGGAATAATAAGAGTGCACGACCAAGAACGAAGTGCTCGTATTAAAAATAGATTAAGACACGGATAGTGTCTTTCGCCTCTCCTGTTCAATATGTACATCGAAGAAGCAATCATGGAAATAAAAGTAAGATTGAGGAGTGGAATCAAATTCAAGGTGAAAGAATATCAGTGATACGATTTGCTGATGACATTCCTATCCTGAGTGAAAGTGAAGAAGAATTACATGATCTGCTGAATGGAATGAACAGTCTGATGAATGCGGAATATGGGTTGAGATTAAACCGAAAAAGACGAAAGTAATGAGAAGTGGCAGAAATGAGAACAGCGAGAAACTTAACATAAGGGTTGACGTTCACGAACTAGATGAAGTTAAGAAATCCTGCTAGCGAGGCAGCAAATCAACCAATGACGGATGGCGCAACGAGGACATCAAAAACAGACTGGCACTGGAAGAAAGGGCATTCCTGGCCAAGCGAAATCTACTATCGTCAAATATAGGCTTTAGTTTGAGGAAGAAATTTCTGAGTATGTATCTTTGAAGCACAGCCTTGAATAGCAGTGAAATATGGGTTGTGAGAAAACCGGAACAGAAGACAATGGAAGCACTTGAGATAACGTGCTATAGACGAATTTTTAAAGTTAGGCGGACTGATAAAGTTAGGAATGATGAGGTTCTGCAAAGAATTGGAGAGAAAAGGAATATGTGGAAAACACTGACAAGGGGAAAGGACAGGATGACGGGACATCTGTTAAGATACCAGAGAATGACTTTCATGGTTGTAGAGGGAGACAGATATTGGATTACATGAAGCAAATACTGAAGGACATAGACTGCAAGTACTACTCAGAGATGAACAGGTGAGCACAGGAGAGGAATTCGTAGCGGTCTGCATCAAACCACTAAGAAGATTGATTACTCAAGAAAGAAAAAAAAAGAAAAGAAAAGACCACAGACCGAAGACAACAAGATACAGGAGCTTTTAAATACAAGTAATGACAGCTTAAGTAGTTATGCGCAAAAGAATTTGATCAAGAAGAACAAGCATGGGCTGAATCGAAATAGTGAACTAAGATGATAGTGAACTAAGATGATGTGCAAGACGGGCACAAATCATTATTTAAATGGGAATAAAAATGTGAGAGGGTGACCTAGCACAGGCCGACATCTCACAATCCCATCGGCCAATCTTGCGTGGCCTCGATTATGGTGACACTGGACTCCGTTTCGTCTAGCAAGGGTCCAATGGGTTCACAAAACATTTTGAGATGAGAAAACCAGAAATTGTACAAACCACAAGTCAGACACACCTGGTAAAAATGTTATGTACTGACCATAAAAAACATGAAATAATAGGTAGTCCCTTATATTCTATTTGCGGATAACATGTACCTGTTTGAAAAACAAATGCCACGGAAACGTATTGCCGCAGGACAAGAGAAGACAATAGGAATCAGTGAACACAGTAAATAAAGTACAACTCGAATAATGCCTACTTAGTTAAACAGTACAAGTTGGCCTTCACCCTCGTAATAATTAACAGTCAAGGAACTGCGTTATACTGAAGTCAAGGCAGGGACAGTGCGATTTAAATTGTCATGGAAGCATGGATAGCTTCATCATAAATATGGGTGGAGATGCTACTGGAAGAATCACTGAAAAATAATAACGGCAGCTACAGATGCGCTTCTCCTATCAAAGAGCGGCTCCTACCAGGAACTACGACCGACTGGGGTATTGAGAGTTCTCTCATCATTCGGAGGCCACACCACTGCAGGCCTTCGCCCACACAGATTAGGACCAATACAGAAGCTTACCAACAATCATTCTTCCCACGTTCTATTCGCGAGTTGAACAGTGTTGGGTGGTCAGTTGCACAAAATTATCTCACACCACACACCATCAGGTGGCTTGCGGAGTAGGGTGTAGATGTAGGTGTACCTGTAGAGGTTTCTTTAGTCTTGCTTCCACTATCAACCGAAACTTCAGAATTGCCTCTTTTGCGCCTTTACCTTTCCTAACGCAGAGTGCGTTAATCTGATTGTGCCATTATTCTCCCACTTGTCGGTTCTGGCTGTCTACAGAATTGTGTAAATATTTTTCAGAAAGTCATGTGTTGTACCACCAGACTCTTATTCCACACACCAACATGAATAGTCGTTTCATTGCCACTTCCCCCAATGATTATAGAAATTCTGATGGAATGTTATCTAGCCTTTCTGTCTTAATTGATTTTAATTCTTCTAGAGCTCTTTTAAAATCTGATTCTAACACTGGATCCCATACCTCTTCTATATCGACTCCTGTTTCTTGTTCTATCACATCATCAGACAAGATTTCCCCCTCATAGAGACCTTCGGTGTATTCTTTCCACCAATCTGCAATTTCCTTAGCCTTTAAGAGCTGTATTGCCATTGCGCTCTTAATGTTACCGCCATTGCTTTTACTTTCTGAGAATGTTGCTTTGACTTTCCTATATGCTGTGTCGGTCTTTCCGACAGTCATTTCTTTTTCGGTTTCCTCACACTTTTCATGTAATCATTTCGACTTAGCTTCCCTGCACTTCCTATTTGTTTATTCTTAAGTGGCTAGTATTTCTGTATTCCCGGATTTTCTTGAAAATATTTGTATTTCCTTTCTTCATCATTGAACTGAAGTATTTTTTCTGTTATCCATGGTGTCTTCGCAGTTACCCAATGTTTTCTTTCCAACTTCTGTGACTGACGTTTTTAGAGTTGCCCATTCCTCTTTAAGTGAACTATCAACTCAGTTACTCGTTATCGCAGTATCTATAGCCTCAGAGATGTTCAAGCGTACCTCTTCGTTGCTTAGTACTTCCGTGTCTCACATCTTTGTGCAGCGATTCTTCTTGAGTAGTCTCTTGGATCCAAGCCTACTTTTCATCATTACTAAATTGTGATCTGAGTCTGTATCTGCTCTTGGATACGGCATACAATTCGATATCTGATTTAGTATCTCTGCCTGGACATGATGTAATATGAAATCTTCCTTTATCTCCCAGCAATTTCAAAGTATACCTCCCCCACTTGTGACTCAGATCATTGCCATTTTCAGGAAGGGTAGTTGAAAAATGGTTCAAATGGCTCTGAGCACTATGGGACTTAACACCTGTGGTCATCAGTCCCCTAGAACTTAGAACTACTTAAACCTAACTAACCTAAGGACAACACACACATCCATGCCCGAGGTAGGATTCGAACCTGCGACCGTGGCGGTAACGCGGTTCCAGACTGAAGCGCCTAGAACCGCATGGCGTAGTTGAACAAATGCACCAAACTATAGGCCTATGTTTTCGGACATGCTTTATGATAGAGTAGTATACTTCTGGAGAACGAAAATTGTCCCAGAATTAAGGAACTTTGTTTTCGAAAAATTATAGTTTGAAACCAAGTACGCTCTGTCCGTCTACGAGACTTAGAAAGCAGTAGATACGAGCTCCAAGGTAGATGCTTTATATCTTGACTTTCTTAAAGTGTACAAAATATGAGCGTATGGAATGTGTACTCTATGAGAGTGCTATGGAACCAATCCTTTTCACAATAACGAGGGCATGCTGAAAAGGAATGGCTAGGAATTTTTATGTAAAATCTCTTAACTATATTTTCAGCCCTCTGCCTCTAGAGACACTGAAACTGAGGCGTTTAAGTTGGAAGCGTGGAACAAAGGTATATTGGTGTGTGAGAATCTGTGCTGTAATCGAGTTTCGACTTCGATGATTTCGTCCACACTTGGACTAATTCCCCCCCCCCCCCCCCCCCCCGCCCCACTCATCAGTTTGACAATTCCAGACCACACACGAACGCTGCGACGTCTGCAACAATCCGACGCCTTGAGTTCATTGTTTATCGACCGTTACCCTACACTTACGACTTGGCCACATCCGATTTTCATCTGTTTCCTAAGCTTAAAGGTCAATAATAGTGAGGTAGCGAAGGGGTACACGAAAGTAGCTGATGACACGAACTGCAATCGGGCGTATCCTGGGCAACGCCAGAGTCTAACTGAGAATGACCTGGCGGCTGATCCCTTCACACCAGAAGTATCAGAGACATCGAATCAACGGTCCTTTTTAGGACCAGTGTTGACTATTTTATCCGTGAATATGGAAGGAATATCTCCCTGCAAGCAACAACTCGTGCAAGAGATGTGTCACACTAAGCACTGTGATGTTTTGCGTGTTGAAGAAATACATAGGGATACCCAGCAGAGGCGTCCTTCTGTTCCTGGAATGAAAGTGGTAGTTGAAGGACCTCATGCAAAGTATCTTTATAAGACGTGACCTTGAAATCTGTAGCGTTTGTCAGTCAGACGATAACAATACTGTAATTATTACTGTTAAGTAACTGCACAGTTCCATCAGTATATAAACTATCAGCAACAGATTTTTCCTTCACATCACCTGAAAATTAGAAGGAAAGCTTCTATTGTGATAGGTGATTTCAACAGTCACAGCCATGTTTGGGGGTACACTCAAGAGGATCAAAATGGTGAGGCTGTCCTTCTGTGGGCTGAGACTTTCCATCTGTCCCTAATCCATAACAGCAGACTACCTCATTCGTTCTACAGTGGACACTGGGAGTGTGGCTATAATTAGGATCTGCTTTTTGTAAGTGAAAGTATTTTTCATACCTTCACTAAATCTGTCTGTAAGCCCATACCGAATACACATCATCGACCCATTATGTGTCAAGTTCTCTCACAAGTAAGACATCAAGAAATCTCTTTCAGACGAACGTACAAATTCAAACAGGCTGATTGGTAGAAATTTTCAAGATTACTAGATGAGAAAATAGTAACTATAGATCCTGTGATAAATCAATATGAGTGTTTTGTTAACATCGTCTATGCCTCCTCCCGAGCATCAATTCCAAGGGGATGCAGAATGAACTTTATCAACGGTATAACACCTAAAACGGCCACTCTTCTTCAAGAATACCACAGGAAGTTTGACCAAGATCCTTTCAGTGAAGCCACATCGAGCCTTGCACAGAATGTCCTCTCTTCAATATCTGAGGCTAAGAGAGAAGAATGGATACAATTAATGGCCGGCTGTAACATGAGTAAAAATAGCCAAAAGGCCTCCAGGCTATTACGTCGCCTGAGTAATGATGACAATTAGGTCAACACACATGTTAATATTAAACCAGTCAGCCGTTAAAATGGCTTCACGTTCCCAAAATATTCTTGTGGACTGTGCTTTACCTCAGTCTGACAGAGGGTGATGGGGTGCGTCAGGAAAAGCGGCAAGTGACGTATACAAAGTACCTTTCGTCGCATACCACACGTTAGCTATCTGAGTATGGATATAAGACATAGGTACGCTGTCGGGCTGGGTGTGTGCCGCGCCGCCTATCCCCGGCAGTCGGGCAGAGGGTGGTGAAGAGCGTCACCTTGCGCTCTCGGAGACGGCGCTGCTTCCCTCGGGAGCCGACGCGGCGCGTGTCGTGTCTCGGTGTGGGACCGCCGCCGCCGCCGCCGCCGCCGTAGCGGAGCATGCGCGCCGCGGGACGGGCCGGCAGTGGCGGCGTCGGACGCCGGCAGGCGCACAGTGGCGGCGCCGCTACGCCGCGGAGGACACGGACGGCCACTGCCAGCATGTGCGCCGCCGACGCGAGAGCGTGATGGCCCGCCGCGGTTGCAACCGCAGCCGGTGCCGCTGCCGGGGCCACAGCCCGCTCGCCGCCGTCTGCGCGGCGCTGCTCGTCGCTGCCACCGCCGCCGCCGCTGCCAAGGCCGCTCCAGGTCTGTAAACACTCTGCCGTCGCCTGCCACCGCGTAACAGGAGCCTAGCGGCCGTCGTTGACCTCCTTACCGATATTCTGCGTTTTCTTCCTGCAACAGTTTCGTACAACAGTCTCATCGTCACAATAAAGCAGAAACTAGTCATAAATGTAATAAACCGCAACACCCCTAAGGCCTGTATTATTTTATTTATTTTGATGGGCTTCGGTCGTCAGACGCCAGTATCCTCCAATAGTCGATTCTCTTGTGGCAACAAGTTACAAGCCCCGCTATGTTCTGCGTAGTTGATGACGAGCGGTGCCTAGTAAGAAAACAGATATCTGTGGACACTATTGTCTGACGAAATCAGAATACATGATGCGGCGTGAGACCTTCGTTTGTATAATTACAATGGCCGATGTGGCCCCTGTCTTCGACGTCTGCCTTTAATAATTTTTTTTTTTCGCGATTGAGGCTATAGATTATAGCCTCTCTTACACAGCTACATTTTCCGTCTTTACCGTCACACGAGAACAATTTTGTCTTCACTTTTGTCACTGGTTCGATGTGACCATCCACCATATCCTGTCACGTGTTTGCCGGCCGCTGTGGCCGAGCGTTTCTAGGAGCTTCAGTCCGGAACTGCGCTGCTGTTACGGTCACAGGTTCGAATCCTTCCTCGGGCATGGATCTGTGTCATGTCCTTAGGTTAGTTAGGTTAAAGTAGTTCTAAGTCTAGGGGACTATGACCTAAGTCCCATAGTGCTTAGAGCCATTTGAACAATATGAACCTCTCACGTATCACCCTCTTCATCTCAGAGTAGCATTAAACAAGTCATTAATTATTTTTTAGATGTAGTATAATCCGGACGTTCCTCCATAGTTCATACCCTCTAGCTTCACTTTAGTAGCATAGAATTTTCTCCTTGAGCTCTTAATACACTCCCTATCACTTTCCTTCTTCTTGTCAGAGACAGCCG
The DNA here is from genome assembly GCF_023897955.1 of Schistocerca gregaria. NCBI lineage: Eukaryota > Metazoa > Arthropoda > Insecta > Orthoptera > Acrididae > Schistocerca > Schistocerca gregaria. The sequence continues at coordinate 509,586,400 of NC_064923.1, forward strand.
TACACAAGATAAAACAACATAATTTAGGATCTTGTTCGGACACTTTTGCAGAGCATTTTCATGGTATGGCGTATGTTCTCCAGTGATTCCTTACAAGGGAAATGAGTACTCGTTGATTTATTGCACCAATTTACCTCTGTAACTGTATTGAACTGATGATAGCTGCCCAGTAGTGTTAACGTCAATGGTATGTGCTGTGTGTCATGCCTAAAAAAAAGCTTTCGCAGTGTACTTGTTGGGTTGACAAGCTGGTATTCAATAGTAGTCGCTCCTGTCAAGGGCTTGTTTTTTCCGGAAGTGTAGCTGTACATTGACAGTGATGCACAGCAGCGTCTATAGATTTACTGATGAAGAATCGGCTCATATGTAACTTGAGCGCGAGTGTACTGAATTCAATGGAAGAGTGACTCTGTGCTGAGCGTTTCCTACAGCGACAGAAACCACATTCCAGTTGTTTTCCGTCTTCCGGTTGTTGCAATACTCTGTTTTGTGTTGCCTATTTTAGTGGCAGCAAATCGTACTGTTTTTCTGAAGTCTTTTGCACCAAAAAAAAAAAAAAACAACGGTAATTCAGGTAACAAGCTGAATAAATCACGATTTATTTGATATTCCGTAACGAATTTACGGAGACCATTGGTCCCTCATGCCAAAATAGAAAAATCCCTGAAACAACTATTGTGCTTTGGTTTCGGATTCACCCCGTATTCTTTTCCTCTTTGCGTCCAAGGATAATCTCCTCGTATCCTTTCTCTTCTATCTACTTAGTTTTCAATGTTCGTTATATGGCATTACATTTTAAACAGTTAGTTTTTCCTTTTTCCCTTGTTTCCTTCGTTGCTCTCTACGTAACGACAATAAATTTATTTTTCCACGTGGTTTTCATAACTGACCTAGTCCCTTCTATAAGATAATTATGAAAAATCCGCCTCGATTGCACAAACTACCTGGTGTTTACCTAGGTTTCAGCGTGGGTAACCACGCCTTCTTCAGAAAAAAATATAAAACTTCTTGCCTAAATAGGCATAGTGAAAGGCTAAAATCAACACCTACAGCGGCAAGACCCCAGCCGACGTACGATGGTCACAGGCTCTCCACCGTGTATTTGTAAAATTTTTATGGAGTCTTGCCGCTGTAGGTGTTGATTTTAACCTTTGACTATGCCTATTTAGGCAAGAAGTTTTATATTTTTTTCTGAAGAAGGTGTGGTTACCCACGCTGAGCCCTAGGTAAACACCAGGTAGTTTGTGCAAACTAGGCAGATTTTCATAATTATTTCGATAATTACGATTGCTGACGCGCTGCAGTGCTGAAAGTTCCTTCTATAAGGTGCTAGAAGCAACTGTCTTCGGTAACTTAGTTGCCTGGACTCGAGACTGTTTTTGCCAACGCGCCATTATTTATTCCCGAGTTCGACTATCAGCGACCGCTATTACTACTCAACCACGACATTATTGCACTTGGTCGTTATCGGAAACACACGGTGATAAGTACATCGCACTGTCAATGCTTTTAGGTCAGCTGTGCAGACCTATCAACAAAATTACTCGGTGACTTAAGATATGCCGACCGAAGTGTCCTCACTTCCAGGTGCACTAACACTGTGGCTAAGTAATGCTCGTAGTTTCGATACACAATTGTCTCCCAGTGTCGACGCTGGCGTGCAGTGAAACGTGCGCCTACGAGCCGTTTATGACACGGAGAATTATGATGTAAAACTGTCGTGTTTGCCAAAAAAATGGTGTGTTTTACACAATAACTACTAATTTGAAACTCTGGAAGCCTTTTTCATCGATAACGTCCTCACTCCCTATAGATTAGAATTTGCACTCGCCACGTCAGTATCGTTTCGCTGAGATCTGAATAAATCAAGTGGATGAATCAAAACTTCAAATCTTGTTACACAGAATCTTGAAAGCCTGATCTCATTAACCTCTTAAAGTTTCATGGAACTTGTAACCTGCCCTTCGATAGTGTTCTTGTAGTAGTTTATTCGTAATTATCCTCCAGTGTGTTCGACTACTACTTTTTGCATTGATTGTCATGTGTGTCTCTACTGATATTTGCTTCTATCTCTGATAGTGCAACGCTCTCCAGCACATAGATAACATTTTTTTCGAAAACATGTCGCTCTTAATATTACATTTCTCGATCGTACATTTCTGATGGTTCATGGGATTGCAATCGAATTATTAAGCCTCTGAGTAAGCAGAAATTAAGGTTCTAGTTGTAAATTATCTGCGTAGTGTTCCGCACCCGATCTCAACTTCGATAAACCGCACCACAATAGGCTATTATTTTGCTACGCTTCTATTTCAACACGCCAGTAGCCTGAAAAGTATTTCCTTCGGTACTACATTTGCTTTAACATAAAACAAATAAAACAGGAAAAATAGCTTGTTGCCACAAAAAACATCAATATTCAATGAAACTGGTGATCTTAGCTGATATCTTCAACGCCATTAAGGTAATGAACACTCACAGTTTTGTTGCATCTTACGTTCTTACGTTTCACCCTGTAATCGACGAATAAAAACAGAGGAAAATATACTTCATTTGCTTTGAGCCTGGAATCTACGGGCGTATAATAGATTTCTAGTTCACGGTGTATATATTTAATACTAATGCCATTATGAAAGTACTTTAACAAAACAGCTCAAGTGCTTATCTCAGTACTACTTTTCCTCTTGGCGGAGCTATGCTTTATTGATATTTATGACAAGTTAAACGCATTAGCAGGACCGAAACTGGAAATCGCAGGCCTTTCTTTCGCTACCAATATAGCGAACTCGCAGAGCGAGACCGATTCAAGCATGAATTTGCTATTCAGTACTCATCGATCTCATTCTAATCCCCTTCCAGCACATAAGAGTAATTTTAAATTGTTGGAAATGGTCGAACGAACAAGTGTTATGTATTTACATCCCTTTCACGTTCCCAACAACTCCCACTTGCCAAAAATATCTCCTAGCGTTTCTTAGCTTATGTTCCCATATTTATTGTCCTACAGCCTCTTTAGATCCATGTCACCGCCACGAACACGCTTTCTTATTCCACATTTCCAAACTGCTGCCCCATGCAGATTTCAGCAAGGCTACTCCTCGTCCTTCTAAATCTTTCATCTAGTCATTTGTGTATCAAGCACAACAAATAACAACCATGCGTCTCCTTCCTTCCAGGTGTTACCTGTCACATACCACGTCTTCGAGTAACCACGGCGTAACACATAGTGTTTCTCACATTGTCATAGAGTTTCCTGTGTTTTCCGTATATTCTTTTCTCTTTTTCCGTCGATAACAGGCTCTGAAGCGATTTACTATTGTTTACAGAAATTGAACACACCGGCGTATCTGCTCATGATGTAGCACTGACCGTTTCCATGTCCTTTCTTTCCTTGCCCTAGCACCAACATGGTCATCGTCCTAGACGTGTGGCTCATGAATATTGTTTGGAAAGCAAATTTCACATATGAGTCTGAACGCCAAATTTTGAATGATCATTCGATGAAAGTAATTAAAAACAGAAATGAATTCTCTACACGCGTATGCGATTCTTTTAAAATTTTACGAATTATCGTTTAGTAATTTTTATTGATAATGACTTTTCGGTAACTGCCACCAACTACGAACTTGTAAAACAAAACTTCAGTTCCAGTTTCAATCAAATATGTGCCAAATCGGGGCTCAGTTGGCTTTATTCACAAAAATCCGAAAAATGGGGCCGAAAACGATGTAATATCGATCGAGGTCTATGGAGGTGAATCGAAGAAAAGGATGCAACTATCAGAAAACATAAACATCAGTTACCAAATATATATAATAATCGTTAGTTTAGTTCAATTGATTTGTTTTAAAACCTTTTCTTAGCCGAAGCGTGGTATATACCTCATATACTAGGTCCTAAATAACATATCTACCTATTGCAGTTTATTCATTGCCAATCTATGTCCTCCCTTTGTTTTCGACATTTGCAACGAGGATAATGTAGAGTTATATATACGTTACTGTAGAAATAAGCCTTTCTCTTTTCTCTCTTTAGTGTTGAATGAAGATGGTTTGCAGGGGTACGCCATTCCCCTCTTCTGTGTACCTTCCACTTCATTTCCGCGTGTGAAATGGATCCCATATCATTCGTAATCTGCTACATGTAGGACATCTTTATTATTCCTCGTCGATTCTATTGCTCAGTAGCTCTTTCTGCTATTGTTTCAGCTTAAAACGTCTCCTACGAGTCTGTGGTTTCTTCCTTGGATGTTCCATACTCAGAGATCTGGTTTTCTGTTAGTCTTCTTAGCACCTATTCCTTTGTAACTCAATTTCTCCAGCTGACCTTCTTCACCCTTCTGTAGCACCAAATATCCAGGGCTTCTGGCCGTTTTCTCCCTTAAAGGGCAACACTCCAAACAACTGTGTTCATAACCTGTTTGATTAGTTACAGGGTGAAGTTCCTGCTGGTCTGTAAACTCTTTCCTAAGTTAAATCCAATTTAGGTCTCTTGTATTCTGCTCACAATTTTTTTCCAACTTCTACCCTCCATTGTAATCCTGACTCCCAAATAGGTAAATTTGTCTATCACTTCTAGTTCACCTCTTTAAATTTCTAAAAGTTGATATTCTTCTTCGACACTTGGTATAATTACTTTGGACTTTCACTTGTTTATTCTCACATCACACTAACTATGTGAAATACTTTCCGTTGTCCAGGGGACTTTCTCTACGTGTTGTTTCGTCTCCATAGCCACAGCAGTATCATTACATCTGAAGTCTCTATGGTGATAAGTGTGAGTTTGTTTCACAGCGCCACATACGTGTAAACAATGCCATAAAGTCATTAATTATGTGCAGTATGACTTATCATCCTAAAATTCGAAATTAGTCGTTATGTCATGGTTTTTTTATATGTCAGTACTTTCGGAATAACATCTTCTTATATGAGTACTGGAATAGTTATAACACGTTTACATATCGAAACTTGATAACGATTTACTTAAACTGTCTCACAAGAAGGGAAACCTAGCTCTTTAATGTATCTCAATTATTCTTTTGTACGCCCGCAGTTATGGAGCGTATATATCCTAGCAAATCTACACTTACACCATCTGCAGACGCTAGATGTGAGCTCGAGACTGATGTAGTGTTGTGACTGCCTCCCTTAATGCTCACAAGCCCCTCAAGAACCAACGCTAGTTTGTACATTAAAGCTAATGTTCAAAGGGATGAGTACGTTACAAAGTCGATGTCACAGCAAACAAAGTTCCGTTGAACGAAACAAACCCTAACCACTATTGCGCCATTGCTATGACGACGATCGGTGAAAATAAATATTCGCCATCATTAAGTTAAATAGAACACGTTCCGGGCTTCTCGCTGTTTACGTGTGCTAACGAGGTTCTTTTTCACTCAGGGAAGTTTTAATCTTCCCTCGTGCTTGTTTATTCTGCGTCCCGGCCTTAATGGATATTCGCAGCATCGGAGAGTGAGAAAACATTACGCTTTCTTAACAGATTTTCCTCGCCGCCTGTTTGTTCCAAGAGCGCAACTAATGGCCCCTTGTTCACATTAAAGGATGGAGGGACGCCACCGAAAGCACTGTTACTCATATTGAGAGCGATATATCACGCAGGTACGTATCACATTTCAGGAGCTATATTCCAAACTGTCAATCGATCAGCTACAGCGTGTTAAACTTGGCACAGTTATCAAGAAGATGACGGATAAGAATAGCAATAAAGTAAAGTAAGATCTCATCATAATTTCTAGGAAACACTAACATTAGTGATCACGTAGCAGACATGTCTTACCCTTCTTTGTATGGTAATGCAATAACAATGTGAGAGTCGTGTGTTTCCTCATTTGTCTATTCCAAGATGATGAGGAATAACATATTGTAAAATTTTTCATATGTGTAAGTGATGAGTAGCCGTGTGCCGGATAACGAAACTGTGATAACGTGTGTACCGAAACCTTCAACCTCTTTCAATTTCAGTACCTCATAGATCTTCCATGACACGTCCGAAAGCAAGAGCTTGTTGCAGAAAGCTACACACATAACAGCACAACAGAAATTAGAATAAAATTTAATTTAAAGATGATGAACGTCGGTGTATTGAAATGTAATGTTGTCAGCACCATCTCCAATTAACTTGTCTTCTAATTTATCAAAGAAGTTGCTGGTTTAAGTATATCTGAAGCGAAAAACCAAATTTACTGTTTCTTAAGCAGACCTAATTTAATATAGACCACAAAAATTTACAAATCATGTGCCGCAATTGTAGAGATTTCATTTTATGGTGTCGAATGTTTTAATAGTCAGATGTCGTCTAAGACGAAATTTTAACCAAAAACTACGTTTTTTGATGTTTGTGTTTCATTACTGATAGCATTTATAATGAATAGAACCGACGTGTATCGCATGTGTCTGCAACACACAATGAGAAAGAAGGGTCTCTTATAGACAGACTCTATCTTTAACCGTGAGACAGCAGCATGTACACATATCTTCATACTGCTAACTAACAGTCATTAAAAGCGAATACTCAACATGAAAAGAAATGAAAAGTAGTAGGAGCAATACAACAGCGAGACTACACGATAAGGGAGTTAAAGGAGTTGTAAAGGAAAAATAGATTGTTAGAAGAGAATCACAACAAGAAACAAAATATAAACTTTATGAGGGAAAAAAATGTTGGCCAGTGGAAATGTTACAAGGAGTGGAAAGGGAAACCGATGGTGCAGCATTCTTGAAGTAGATAAGCATAATATCTAAAATCGGAAAGAACAGCAAGAATTTGTTGTATGTGCCAGAAATGAGAGAAACGGAAGTCATCCACATTCTCAATAAGAAGTCTCCGGTAATGCAATAAAATGTATTCCATTTAGTAGAACTGAACATTTATAAAGGTTTTACTGTAGAAAATAGCTCAACGTACTGCACATATCGCAGAATCATACAATAGAGGTAATGTTGATAACCTCTTCAGAGTCTGAAACTGTGTTACGGACTACAACATGAACTGGGACATTTATCTTACGCGTATAAGTGTCCCCCGACCAACTGATCTATCCAAGCACGACAGACAAGTGCCTTCTCAGTTATACTAGAAATTATTAAACTTACCTTCCAGTTTGCCTGTGATAGATCACCAAGGTATGCAGCAGAACTTCTGTGAAGATTGAAAAATGGGAGCCACTTCGATAGCGGGGCGGGTATGAGTCCAGGGGCAAAGGAGGTAGGCAGCACGCACGTCCAGTGAAATGACAATGTAACTGATGAGAAGGTGATCACTGCTGTCCTGGCTCAGGTACCGATTTTATCCCTAGGTCACTGAAAGACCGCCACTCTCACGTTACACACTGCAGCTACTTAATTTCATGGTAATCCCCCAATCCACTCCCCCTGGGTAATCACTGACATTTGTATATCGTACATTCAAGTTCATCCAGGGGAAGCCCCTGACACCTTAGAAAATTGTGCGAAGTATAATCAGTGTCATCCAGAGGAACCTCGACGCATCCCATACGCCTTAAAGAAATGTGCGAGGCCTTGAGGTAATTCGATACCAGTCATATGACATAAATTTGATGGGAACCTCTACACCAATGGAAGCCCATTAATACAGAGGGAAACACCTCCTCTTCTCTCTCCATGGACGAATAAGATTCGTTTTCCTCCTAACACTCATCATTCTTTATTTCTAGTTCAGTTGTGTAAACCTCTTCATTTGATGTCTGTACAGCACAGGTGGAGGTTCACGTTACTTATTTACGAAAAGTATTTCGATGTAATAACAATAATATAACCAAATTACGATTTTATTATTATTAACAATTTCCTTTTAGCTATACAATGTTCACATAATTTTTAGTTGTTTATTAACGTCTTCGGATGACACATGCACAGTTAGTTATTAACAGAGCTATTTGTTTCTTATACGTAATAATTTCTGTGGCTATTGTATATGATGTGTTTATATTGTATTATTTACTAAGCTAATAGTTTTTTTCTCTTATTTTCCCTTCCACGAATACAGTGTTTGCATTATTCTCTATATGCAAAATTTATATTTTGATTATATCTTTCTCATCATTTTTTTCTTTGTGCAACATATATGGGATATGAGGGCTAGCAACAGCAGGTGGAGAAAAAATACACATACAAATGTATGTATATAAATTTACAAGTACACATAGTGTACACGCAACATGTATGCACTAATGGTGAGCAACCAGGCGTGCATATTCACACACACACGAGTACGGCAACCTATCCAAAGACTTACATATAATCAGTCACGAACTCAAACATCTGTGAATAGTGGGTATATGGTAGGCTCCCTGTCCTTTCTCCACAGATGAACGATTTGTTGTCATGATATGAGAAACCTATTTTAAGCTACAGTGCAGTATTTACCTCATGGCATCTCAATAGTAAGTCTAACTGACTCACCACATGTGGACTGGCGTTAATGCCCTCGAGCAAAGACCTCTTGTAACCATCTGCCAAGATAGCTTTTGGGGTCGCCCGATGCACATCCTTATCCAGCCTCTGGGTAACACCTGGATGTAAGCAGTATGCATATATTTTCAATGTATGAAAAATGAACCTCGTCTCTCATAAGGCGAACAACGTTGGTATTCTGAACTGTCCTTCGAAAAGGATTACCGGCGACATATCCACATGTGACGAAGTCTTCTTGGTTGAACGTAATTATTTCATTTGAACGACAGCTTTACACCTTACAGATGAACGTGTGTTTATCGATATAAGGTAGTTTATAATAGACGAAGTTTGGCTTCTCAAACTCACAGAGGAACTGATGCATGTGGAGTATGGAGAGGTTCATAATGCACATACCGATACAGAGAGGCTTCGTGATAATCTTGGCCACCTTCACAGTGACCAGTCCTTCGTTGAAGATGATGTCTTGCTTGGTGGTATGGCGATGGAATCTCTTGCACCATAACGCCCACCCACAACTAATCGATTTGCTCCATACTCTCTAACATTTTCCATTGCTTCCTCGAAAACGGAATTTTTTTGTTAACTTGTAAAAATATTTGTCGAAGTCCTGAGTCTTGTTTTCCCTACGTCCAGTGCCTACATTAATGTAATGCTTTAACCAACAGGCTGCTTGAACGAGATGCCGTAGGTGATACTAACAAGTTCAATCCCAATATGAGACATTGCTCGATGTTTCTGTAGTGAAGAATGTATCACTGCTTGTCAACAGCTTCATTGTGGAATCATTTCACGAGGCTAGGTGCTCCAAACACAGCCACATGTAGCTTTGCGCGTCATGAAAATGGATGAAATATACCAGTTCTACACCCATAACGCATCCCTCATCAGCATCCACAGCCACTTTATTGATCCTTTACTTATACCTGGCAATTTGCCCTTCGGACATCAATAGGCCCCTCCAGATTTTTGACTTTGTAGCTTAGTGTACCCATACAGAGCTTTTACACTCAGATAAAGGAAGTAACTTAGATCGCCAATTGGTCTATACAACTTCTCTCTCATTCAAAGTTTGTTTGTCTCAGTGTACATGTGCACACAGTAGTGAAGTCCTCCACTAACTCTGTTTTCGAAGAAGAGGAGCACGGTAGCATTCGTCAACACATCAAAGTTCTTCCTAACATTGTGGCTCACAAAAACCATGGCACAATGAAAGAAAATGCCGCATCCAGATAGTTCCCAAGCATAAACACTGGTATTTCTCACAAATGTCCCCAAAGAGGAGTACATCAGTGTTCATGTATAATTTTAACATATTCTTCTAAATCAGGGATTTAGAACACCTGCAAAACACTGACCATGCGCTCATACTCCAAAACCATTACGCCAGTGCCTGTTCGTTTGCAGGTGAATACGGTTATGTCTGACAATGTGGTTTCGTGGAGTCTGTCCATTGAATCTAGGAGTTCATATGGAAAGAACAAGCTGAAAATTACCATCATCAAAATATGCTTGTCTGTTGATATGCATATTCTCCTGATGCATCGTCTCAGCAGGTGTCTCAAGATAAAGTACCATGTAGCGAATTGCATCAAGGAAGTGGAGCAATTTTCCTGGGATGGTTATCTTTGAAAAAAAGACGTACTTCTCAGTGGTATTAGTAATAACATTGCAATCAACACCCTTCAAACATAAATCAGCTGTTGAACGAGAAAGAGAGGATTATACCTGCTCAAATCCTGAAGGAAGATGCACCTTGGCAGTTGGTACTGCAAGTCGCAAAGATTGTCAGCTTCGCTGTGGAACTTCCCTGGTCGATGACAATAGACTCTTTGTGGAGTTTTCATTTCTCTATCCGGTGGCACCCTACAAATATGAGAGTCAACTGATGGCTTGTAAAAGGTTGCATTCTCCTGTGAGTTGGTCATGGTAACGTTGTTGTGATAAATCCTGTTCCTCAAAAATTTTCAAGATCAGCGAACAACCATCTCGCACAGTTATCCCTTACGTATGATTCGAATTTGTTGCGACTGGAGTTATACAAGCATAGAAGTTGACATTCTGCTGCATACGATATGTATCGTACTGTGGACGTAGTATACGAAGTGGTGGGATCATGCTTGATAGGTTCACGGGAATTACGCCGGATAATATTGTAGAACCCGCACAATATTTCAGCGAGACAACTGCCCGCCATCTTCAGGTGCTACTGTCGCGTCGTTGAGAAGCTCGCCAATTTATATGCTGGCTTTCTACAACAGCGCAGGCGCCAGCGGGGCATAACGTCATCGAAGACCAATCGTAGACAGCTTCGAATACCAGAGCCCTCTGCTGGAGAACGGGTCGCGGTCTGCGAAAGCGCGCCGCGGCGCGGGTAAATGCGGCCGGGAGCGACGGACTCGGTTCGCGCGCGCGAGGTGTTGGCGCGCGATTTAAGCGTCTGCGCTAAGGCTTCCCATCTGCGTCAATTCGGTGCGGTTGCCACTCTGCGGCTGACGACTCCTTAGTGCCGCCAAGGCTGGCTCCCAGACTTTGCTCAGGTGAAACCCCGTGTCTCTCTTTATTAGGCCACTGCTTATACGTATTTCGACCGCCTCTTTGATGATGGAGTCCCAGTATGTGGAAGCATGCGAGAGGATCTTGGTTTCTTCGTAATTCATGCCGTGACCCGTGTCAAGGCAGTGTTCAGCAACCGCAGATTTCTCTGATTGACCCAACCTCGTGTGACGTTTATGTTCGTCGCATCTGTCTTTCATCGTACGACACGTCTGGCCAATATAAGACTTCCCGCATTGGCACGGGATTTTATATATTGCTAGTCTTCTCAGGCCGAGGTTGTCTTTAACAGAGCGCAGCATTGATTGCACTCGTGCTGGAGGCCGGAAAACACATTTAAACCGGTACTTCTGGAAAATTCTGCCCATCTTAAAAGACACACCACCGACATACGGTAGAAAAACCAACCCCCTTCTTCATGCTGTTCTTGAGGTTTGGAGCGTGCTGGTCGAAATGCTATCCGGATCTGCTTCTCGGAGTACCCGTTCTGGGCAAACACAGAGCGGAGATGGCTAAGCTCTGCCAATAAGCTGTCCTGATCTGAGATAGCTCTAGCCCTACGCACTAGCGTGCGTAATACACCGCTGCGCTGTGAGGGATGATGACAGCTCGTAGCTTGTAAATACAAGTCTGTGTGCGTAGGCTTCCGGAACACAATGTGACTCAGGGAGCCGTCTCCTTTTCTACGAACCAAACGCTATGGGCTTGAGAGATACTACCCTAAAAGTGCCACCAACCACAGCCATTGTGGCCCCAGGAATTACTTGAAGATCCGTAACAGATTGTGGCTGTATACTGCTGTGATTTCGAAGTGGTGTTCAATGCTGTGAAGGTGTATGGCAATTGCAAGAAAGTCCAGTGTGCAGTTGCAGTGACAAACAAGTTGGTGTCATCAGCCCTAATCATACTGACAATGACAAAGCCAGCTGTCGCGGTGTTTAGGGTCATGAGGAACACATCATCAGTGAATCTGGCTGAGGTGAAGATCGTATTATAGTCGACTAAGATGATGAAGTAATTGCAGTAGCATGTCAGCATCTGCATACAACCTCCATCTCACCTTCAATGGAAGAAAAATATAGATGGGTTTCATGCACAGTTAAAAATGATATATGCAACTCTCTACAGTAGTACCACTCATATTCTAAATTAGCAGCATGTTAATAATTTCCCAAACCCCTTATCACATCATTATTTGCAGCAATTGTTTGGACATCATATCCTGCTGATACATCGCTATATTACCATCAAGTTTATTTAGAAACAAAGGCAAATTGACTAGTGTGATCAGTTCATATGTTGGTGACGATGATGACCCAGACTGTGAAGTTGTTTTCAGGGGCAACTAAACATGCTGGGGTGATGTACATATCATCATTTTGTCATGTCGTAGACTATTTGTCGTAGGTGCAACCCCAAGTGCACACACATCAATCACATCTGCAACAGAAGACGAAGTAGAAGACAAAGAAATTAGTAATGAGAAAAATTAGGTGCAAACGCACTAACATGGTAAAAAAAACATAAAACACCTTCTTGTGTATATATCCACAGTATCAGCGGAGTCAAATCTGGGTCATTTAATAACCCCTAATGAGCTATCATTTCCATTATGGCGCTTCATTTCTGCTGATTTTACTGGCGCTGTTGCTGTTGCTATTAGCATGTCTCTAACTGGAAAGATTCCTCACACCAAAACGACTCATACTTATGGCTGGAAACAACATTCCTTTGCTCATTTCAACCAACAGGAGATGAGTATTCTTATCATGTGGTTTTTATACAGAATAGCGCCTGCTTACACTGTGCCTAAGTGACATAATGTTACATCATTTCTGCAGGTATTCTTATGTATAGGATCATATTTCAGTGCATGTACAAATCCTGGTCTGTCATATGAATGGAACACCTACTGTTGAAGGGGAAGAAGAATTTACCAATGTCCCGAGACTTGCTGTGAACCATGACCAGTATCTGTAGAGCTCTACCCATCCATTGGATGCTACAGTTGGCTCTGTTCAAAAAATACCACACATATTTTAGTAAAGCGTCTTTTGCAGACACTCGCTAGTATAGAAACCATTGATGTAAGTTTCAGGTGTCACTCAGAGTTTGGTAGTTACCATGCTACACCATTTTAATAATAGTAATCATTATAACGATAATAATAATAAAGGAAAGTAGTGCGAATATTTTTTCCTCCACCACTGAGTGCTGATGAGAGCTTTGCACTACGTCCAGAGGTGTGAGGCAGCTGCTATCATGAAGAGAATTTCTATGCACCTGTGAGCGCTATCTGGAGAGACAGGTGGATGAGGTGTATCAAGACATTACTAACCCCTAGTGTGTATGCTTAAAGAAACTGATAAAAACCCAAATGTTTTACCTGTACCACTGTTGGAAGACTGTTTATAAACATTTCTGTGGTATTCTATACGAATGGACCAGCGGCACGAGGAGGCACAATCGATTTCCACATTGAAGAATTGAAATTAATGACAGACAGATAATATCTTACAATATAATCCCATATGTCAGACAGTTTGGTTGGTGATTTGTAGCGACATGTAAAATAAAATGTGGATAAAGTGTCAATATGGCAGCACTTTCGATCAGAACCTCGAAGTCTGGGTGCAATTACGTACCATTTAACGTGTGTGTGATTCCATGTGGATACTGCAGGGCCATAGGTAGGGTTCATTGGACATTTTTCTGAATGGATGTCACTCAGCACACCGAAACATGCTGATAGATAAATTCACTTTAAGGTTCCCAGGTCTTCTTTCTACCAAGAAACTGAGAAGATTTTTGGCCTGATGAAAGATAAGGCAAGTGGTTCACAGTCTGTGGATTTCGTAGACCAAAATCTATGCATACTGCACTAAGGGTGCACACTGTGCGACCTCAAAGTCTATCTCGATAGATGATTTAAGAAGCTGAGTGCTTGTGGGCGTTGGCTCTGCTCTGCATGTGGAGCGCCAAGTAGTCTTTCTGTTGAGACCCCTTGAGGTACATACTGCACCCCACCTGACAGTGTGGCTCCCATATCATGACGACGAACGGTTCATCTGTGGAGACAGGATCAGAACCCTCCTGGACACACAACGTTCATACACATACTGTTCACTGACTGCTGAGATTGTGGCTAGTTATTTGTAAATAGTGGTTGTGTGTGATGAATAGTAGGACAACTTGTGCTCATTTGTATTAGTTTCCACGTCTGAGTGCACACTATGTATGCATATAAATATTACATATACACTCAAACACACACACACACACACACACACACACACACACACACACAAAAAAGCACGCGTGCGCGAGTGAGCGCTCGCACTTAGAAACACATGCAGTGAAGAGTCAAAGAAACTCGTACACCTGCCTAATATTGCGTAGGGCCCACACAACGTGGTATGCGCTCGACTAATATCCGAAGAAATGCTGGAGGGAACTGACATTATTAATCCTACAGAGCTGTCCCCAAATCTGTGAGATTACGAGGGAGTGCAGATCTCCTCTGAACAGCAAGTTGCAAGGCATCTCAGATATGCTGAATAATGTCCATGCCTGAGGAGTTTGGTGTCAAGTAGAAGTGCCTAAACGCAGAAGAGTGTTCCCGGAGCCACCCTGTACCAATTCTGTGCGTGTGAAGTGTCGCATTGCCCTGCTGGGATTGGCCAAGTCCGTCGGAATGCACAATGGACATGAATGGTTACAGGTGATCAGACATGATGCTTACGTACATATCACTTGTCAGAGTCGTATCTAGACCTAACACGGGCCCCATACCACTCCAATTGCATACATTCCACTCAATTACAGAGCCTCCACCAGCTTGAACAGTCCCCTGCTGACATGCCGGGTCTATGGATTCATGAGGTTGTCCCCATACTCGTACATGTCCATCTCCTGAATACAATTTGAATCGAGCCTCGACCGACCATGTAACATGTTTCTAATCATCAACGGTCCAATGTCCAGGCGAGGCATAAAGCCTTGTGTCGTGTTGTCATCAAGGGTAGACTACAAGACCTCCGGCTCCAAAAGCCCATATCGATGATGATTCGTTGAGTAGTTCTCATGCTGACACTTGTTGTGATCCAACATTGAAATATGTAGCAGTTTGCAGAAGAGCTGTACTTCTGTCACGTTGAACGATTCTCTACAGTCGTCGTTGGTCCCATTCTTGCGAGATCTTTTTCAGGCCACAGCGGTGTCGGAGATTTGATGTTTTACCGGATTCCTGATATTCACGGTACACATGTGCAAAGGTCGTAAGGAAAAGACACATTTCATTGCTACCTCGGAGATGCTGTGTCCCATCGCTCGTGCGGCGACTGTTAACACTACGTTGAAACTCACTTAAAACTTCGTAGCCTGCCATTGTAGCAGCAGTAACCGACGTAACTACTACGCGCCAGACACTTGTCGTCTTATATAGTCGTTGCCGACCGCAGGGCCGTGTTCTGCCTGTCTACTTATCTCTGTATTTGAATACTCATATATAACTGTGTGTGTGTGTGTCTGTGTGTGCGCGCGCGCTTTTTCACCTGTTGTTGCTTGTCCTCATATCCCATTTATACTGTATGTAGAAGGAGATGATGGGAAAGATATGGTTAAACAAATGGGAAGCGTATTTTTTTAATGTACCTGATTGCATTAGTTTGTATCCAAGACTTCAGACCAAAATAACAATTTTGAAATAAGCCAATGTCCACATGTCATAAAAATAAGAGGGTTGCCCAGAGAGTAATGAATCGCTTTTTTTTTCTCGGCCAAAAACAGTGTTAAAAATGCGAAACGTTATCTATATATTATTTTAAGGCTCCTGAGTGATGGCGCGGAGTTTCTGTCATTTCCGACAGAAGCGTAGCAGCAGGACACTTTCAAAATGGCTTCTGTAGGTGATTTACGTTACAAGCAACGTGCTGTCATTGAAATTCTCACTGCAGACAAAGAAACTGTGGTGAATATTCACAAACGCTTGTTCAAAGTCTATGGAGCCACTGCTGTCGACGGAAGTACAACTAGTCGCTGGGAACGGAGGGTGAGGTCATCAGAACACTGTCCCGGGTTGTGACATGTGATGGAACCTGGGTTCATCATTTTGAGCTGAAAAAAAACGGAACCAGGATGCCATTCGTGAAGACATTTTGAGGACGATGAGGAGGTGATTCACACAGTGAAGCACTGGCTCCGCCACCAGGAAAAGGAGTGGTACCGAAAGGGACACGCCCCTGTTCCGCGCTGGGGAAGGGCCGTAGAATGGGACGAAGATTACGTGGAAAAATAGGGTGCGTACATAAAACACCATTCTTTCGTATGTGTAATCCTCACTATGTTCAGTAAGGAATTGTCGCCGAAAAAAAAAATGCGGTGCATTACTTTCTGGGCAACTGTAGTAGCTTTGAAAAGTATTCTATATAAGAAGCAAATATCATTGTAGAAAAAACCACTATGTATATGTCGTCAAACACAGGTTTGAAAAAGAATTTGTTAGTAAAAAATAAAAACTAGAGTAAAAATTGCACTGCAAAAAAGAAAGTATGTATAAAAAATAAATCATATGTTAATTTGTTATATCATTCTTATGGTTTCCAACCGCTTTCAGTATAGAATTATTGATTTCAACGAAGATTAACCCCTTAGCATGAAGCAAAGACAGAATAAAGAGGTGTGCATACGTGAACTCACTGTAAAGGATGATAAGAAACTAGGTACTCGAATCTTATTGGTGCAAGGGAAGGGGAGGCGATTTCCATCATACTAATCGGTAGCGATTGCTCCAGGGGTTTCGAACCAAATTTATATCACGTGACCATTATCGAGTTACGCTTAGGCCTCATACAACTGTCTAAGGTTTGTAGGTAATCTTGCTGTTTTCCTGCACCCCTGCACCACCTAGGATACCAATTGCACAAATATGTAAAGCGCACGGGGGATTCCGCTGGATAGTCTAATGTACCACATTCACACGCCAGCGAGCTCCTGGGGAAAGGGTGTGGAAGGGATTGGAGGTGACAACGAATATATGCCAACTAAATGTGTAACCTTTCACTGTATGTCCTTATCAGTGATCTCGAGGTAAGATCGGTATCCATCCCGGAACCCCCAGTGATAACTATGGCTCATCAGTTACAAAGTTATCATACCACCAGACGTGTGGGTTTTCTATCCCTCTTGCCCCTGGGCTCCTACCTGTCCTCCTTTCCTACTGAAGCCACTAGCATGACTATGACTTAGCCACGTGTAAATTGATCCATTTATGTTTTCTATATCATTCTGCATAACATGAGACATACAAACAAAACGCAGGTACGGCCACTAAACTAAAAACTTTTCACCTACCGCAGCTTAGTTTCTACTGGGACATCATGATCCAATAGTTTTTCGTAGCATACCGTAACGAATATATGTGGGAGTTATTGGTCTAATTATAGGAACCAAAAGGGTAAAATTGCTAATAACAGCATGGCTTAGAAATAGTTTTCTAAATTATCTCGTTGCTTGTTACTGACAAGACAATATCGCATTTTTTTTATTCATAGGAAACAAGT
The DNA here is from genome assembly GCF_023897955.1 of Schistocerca gregaria. Classification (NCBI taxonomy): domain Eukaryota; kingdom Metazoa; phylum Arthropoda; class Insecta; order Orthoptera; family Acrididae; genus Schistocerca; species Schistocerca gregaria. The sequence goes on from NC_064923.1 coordinate 509,603,969, forward strand.
TAAGAAGACTGTCCGCTCACATTAATGTACTGCTTGTCAAAAACCTAGATAACTATCTTTTGCAATTTACACCACTGCAAGAAGTGCAAGAAGAGAGTCAGTGATGTTCTGGAAGTTACCGAAGTGTGTGGAGCCATGCCGACTCCAGTGCAATGGTCAGCTGCGCACGATTTCCCACTTGAGCATCAATGGATCGAACAGCACGTGGTCCCAAGTATGCGTTTAAATCTGGGGAGTTTGGTGGCCAGGGTATGAAGGAAAATGCATCGTTGTGATCATGCACATACACTGCAACCTGTGTGACAAGTTGCATTGTCGTGCTGGTAGGTGCCAGTCTGCCGAAGGTAAACGAACTGCACGTAATAGTGGACATGGTCATCACGTATTGATGAATGCATGCGCTGATCCATCGTTCCAACCGGAATGACAAGAACACTCAAGGAATGCCATGAAAACATTCCCCAGACTATAAATCTCTCTACTCTGGCGTAGGTGTCTGCTTTCAGACGTTCGACGCCACACGCAATAACGGCCATCTGTCCAATGGGGCATAAAACGAGATATATTTGAAAAGGCCACCAGTCGCCAATGAGTGGGCGACAATTTGCGGTACTGACTCCCTGATTACAGCCTCCGTCGCCGATGAAGCAGTCGGCACGGACGCTTGAATCAGGCTCCTGTTACGGAGCAACATTCACTGAACAGAAGATGAGAAGACACTGTTGGTAGTCCATTGGTTCATCTAGGCGGTCATTAAACAATTGCACGTATATTCGCCCGAACACATCTCCTTAGCCAACGTTCACCCCTGTCGTCTTTGACTTATCGTCCACCACAGTTTCCTCGGTGCCATTTCGTGTTTGGACAGCGCCATTTTGCCATGTACGTCATACTTTAACCATGACGGCATTCGAACAGCTTACGAAATTATCAGTTTCGTTTTTTGCGGCCTTGGAAAATAAAACCCATTGAATCCGTACTCTACAGGAGATCAGTACCTACCGTTTCCTTGCTCCATACAGTTGCAGTTCATGACATTTTTGAAGAACGAAAATCCCTTCTGTAAAAGTAAATGTCGATACTGGGGAGATTTTGCAAAACTTAGCTAGCTCTGTTCTTCAGTGTGAACCATAGCGCTGTATACAACGTCCGTGTTCCTTGACTTCAGGAAGGTATTTGACACTATCCTGCACTACGGTTCAGTAAAAGAAAAATACGAGCTCACCGACGGTAGTATCAGGTTTGTGAACTTGTTACTGGATTAAAGATTCTTTTCCAGACAGAAGTCAATACATCGTCCTTAATGGAACAAAGTCGAAAGACGTACAGGTAATTTCTGTAGTACCTCAAGAGAGTGCTATAGGTCTGTTATCGTTTACAATATACGTAAGTAATCTGGTAGAAAGCGTCGGAAGCTCTTTAAGGCTATTCGCAGATGACGCAGTTGTCTATAAGAAAGTGGCTACGCCAGATGACAGTATCGAAGTGTACACAGTAAAGAGGAATGGTGGAGGCTCTGATAGATGATGCTAAATGTAACACATCGTGCATACGTAGGTAAAAAAATATACTAGTGTACAACTAGACCAATGCCGACAAATTGCTAGTTACATTGTCTAACTTAATATATCTAGGAGTTATAATGCAGAGCGGCCTTGAGTGGAATGACCACATAAAACAAGCAGAAGGAAAAGCTGGTCTTAAACAGAGATTCAGATGAAGAATCATCCACGAAGGAAGTGGCTTATAAGAGGTTTGTTCAACCAGTTGTTGAGTATGGTTTATCAATTTGTCGTCCTTAGTAGATAGTACTGATAGAAGAGGTTGAGAGAACCAACATAGAGCGACACGTTTCGTAACGGGATCGTTTAGTCGCGCGAGGGCACTACGTATGTGGATAACGGAATAGGGTGGCGGACTCTATAAGAGAGGCGTTGTGAGTCACGGAGCGGTTTACTGCCGAGAATTCGAGAGATTACTTTTCAGGAACAGTGGAGCAACGTTTTACTTTCTCTCCCATACATCTCTCGAAATGACCATGACACTAAAATTCGAAATGCTAAAGCTAATACACAGGCTTACAGACAGTAATTCTTTCCAACTGCCATTTGCGAGTGGAACAGGAAAGAGGGGATCACTTATTGGTAGCAGAGGTATCCTTCGCCACACATCTTGTCGATTGTGGAGTACTGATATATATGGTAAATACACATTATCGTAGCCGCATGATCTTGAGCGCCTTGACACGATTCGAGTCCTCCCTCTGGCAAGAGTGGGGGTGTTATCCTTAGCGTAAGTTAGTTTAAGTTAAATTAAGTAGTGTGTAAGCTTAGGAACCGATGAGCTCAGCAGTTTGATCCCATAACACCTTACCACACATTTCTAAATTTTTCCCATTACCATATCATTAACATTCGTTTATATTTTAACTGTCACTTATCTGTGGTGGGAAATAGTAGTATTTTGTAAAATAATAATCAATGAAAGAGCAGTCTACATCTACATCTATACTCAGCAAGCTACCTGACGGTGTGTGGCGGAGGGTACCTTGTGTACCTCTGTCGGTGCTCCCGTCTATTCCAGTCTCGTATTGTTCGTGGAAAGAAAGATTGTCGTTATGCCTCTGTGTGAGCTTTAATCTCTCTGGTTTTACCCTCATGGTCTCTTCACGTAGGAGGGAGCAATATACTGCTTGACTCCTCGATGAAGGTATGTTCTTCAACAAAAACCCATACCGAGCTACTTAGCGTCTCTCTCGCAGAGTCTTCCACAGGAGTTCACCTACCATCTCCGTACGCTTTCGTGATTACTAAATGATCCTGTAACGAGTCGCGCCGCTCTCCGTTGGATCTTCTCTATCACTTCTATCAACCCTATCTTGGAAGGATCTCACACCGCTGAGCAGTACTCAAGCAGAGGGCGAACAAGTGTACTGTAACTGACTTCCTTTGTTTTCGGACTGCATTTTCTTAGGATTCTTCCCATGAATCGCAGTCTGGCATCTGCTTTACCGACGATTAATTTTATATGGTCATTCCATTTTAGATCACTCCTAATGCCTTCCTCCAGACAATTTATGGAATTAACTGCTTCGAATTGCTGACCTGCTACATTGTAGCTAAATGATAAAGCATCTTTCTTTCTATGTTTTCGCAGCACATTACACTTGTCTACATTGAGATTAAATTGCCATTCCCTGTACCATGCGTCAATTCGTTGCAGGTCCTCTTGCGTTTCAGTACAATTTTCCATTGTTACAACCTCTCGATATACTACAGCATCATCCGCAAAAAGCCTCAGTGAACTTCTGATGTTATCCGCGAGGTATGAAGTCAACAAGGAAACGACGGCTTAAGTTCTACAGACATCTGCTCAGGGTAGGTGCAACTCTCTAAGGAAGCAGAATTTTAATCTACTAAACAATAGACCCAAAGCCTCTGATAAATAGTGCAAGGTAGAAAGGAAGTAACTCATGGACATTGGATACAGTTAGGAAGACATCTCTAACCAATCAAAGTGTAAATTACTGATCAAAAACCTTAAGGGCTTCCACGGTTACAGACCAGCAGACGAACGGACGAGAGAATGCAAGGGGCCAGAAAAAGGACAACACGCTTCTCGGCTACAAAAAAGGCTAATAGAATTTTTGCAACAACATGCTATGGTCTGTAACTGTTTATCAGAGAGTAGAAATAATAAATGTAATGAAAAGATAGGAATGCGCAGACATTAAGGTGAGCTCTCCCTCAGTGAAGTCCACAAAAATTACCACTGTACAGTCCGTGTTTGTCGTAAGAGGGAGGAGGCCTCAGGAGTGAACCTGCCTGTCCGCCTGCTGAGTGAATGTTGGCAGGACGACGTCACCGTGGGCCACAGCTGGGAGCGTGGCCCCTGTGGAGGACTTTGATAGCAGGAAGACAGCGCCCGCCACTTGAGACAATAGAAGCCGGCTAGAAGGGCGGAGAGAGGGGAGGGCTGGGTGGATAGGGGAGGGGTGCCCCGCCTCGAGGCGACGTCTGCCCGCCGGCGGCGCTCAAGTGGCCCCGCAGACCGCGTGAGCTCGTCTCTTATGGGCAGTGTGTGGGCAAGAGCGCTTGGAGACGATGATCACACCGGGCACAAACGTATGAAAGATAGCAGAAATTACGCAGAGCTTTCTTTTTTTTCGTCAGATGGCGTCCGTTTTTCTGCCCAATACCAAGCCCTACGATTCAGGGTTACGATGAATGCACTAGATTGAAATTTGGCGAGTACTTCGAATGTTGGGATGATTCCTTTGACATATGGAAGACTTATTCTTTCTTCAGTTTCGGTGTCTATTACTACTCCAATCACTTCACTGTCACCGGGAGAGTGCACGACACCATTTCTTCGTTTTAACACAACATAATTACAGTTATTGTTGTGTTTGTTTCTGTTGCTGTTTTTGTTGTCTTCCGTCCGAAAAAAAATGCCTTGGATATTTCCTACCAACCGATCCTTTCACTTAATTAAATTGTGCCATAGATTTCTTTATTCCCGAGTTCGATTTAGCATATCCTCATTAGTTGCTAGAACTGCCGATCGAATTATCATAATTCTTCTGTAGCTCTACGTTTCAAAATTTTATAGCGTCAACTTATCTGAACTGTTTACTGCCCATGTCTCATTTCTATACAAGGCTACACATCACACAAATACCTTCAGATACTGTTTCCGAACACTTCCATTTATGTCATATGTTGGCAAATTCTTTTCTTCGAAAATAATGTTCTGCCAGACAACGTTATATATCCTCTTTTTTCGTGTGTTTTTTTTTTTTTGCTACTCAGACAGCAAAACTCATCTGCTATTTTAGTGTCTCATTTTCTAATCAACTTCTCTCGGCATCGCTCTGTTTCATTCACCATACCATTATCCTTGTTTTACTTTTCTTAATATTCACCTTACAAGCTCTTTTCAGGACGCTATATATTCTGTTAAACTGCTCTTCCAAATCCTTTGCTATTTCTTTCAGAATTACAATGTCACCAACGACCTTCAACGTTGTAATAGCTCCTTGTTGAACTTCTATTCTCTTTCAAAATATCTCTTTCCTTTCCTTTACTGCCTACACAAATAAGCATTTCAAATAACATTGGAGATTACAATCCTGTCTCACTCCCTTGTCAGACGGCTCTTCCCTTTCATGTCAAATGGTTCAAATGGCTCTAAGCACTATGGGACGCAACATCTGAGGTCATCAGTCCCCTAGACTTAGTACTACCTAAACGTAACTAACGTAAGGACACTACACACATTCATGCCCAAGGCAGGTTTCGAACTTGCGACCGTAGCAACAGTGTGCTTCTGGACTGAAGCGCCCACAGCCGCTCGGCCACTTCGGCCGGCCCTTTCATGTCCTTCGAATCTTGCAAGTGCAGACTGATCTCTATACAAGTTTTAACTATCCATTTTGTCCATGTATTTTATCTCTATCCGGCCCTGGTGGACGAGCGGTTCTAGGCGCTGCAGTCTGGAACCGTGCGACCACTACGGCCGCAGGTTCGAATCCTGCCTCGGGCATGGATGTGTGTGATGTTCTTAGGTTAATCAGGTTTACGTAGTTCTAAGTTTTAGGGGACTGATGACCTCAGTAGTTAAGTCGCATAGTGCTTAGAGCCATTTGAACCAGTTTTGAAATTTATCTTTGTTAGCTTCAGAATTTCAAAGCTACACGTAAGATTTCGAGGATTTGATGTGGAAACAGCTATCTAACATGATTTTCTGATAACAGTGGCATGCACTGTTCTTCGACTTTCAGCATTGTTCGGACAATAGAGAGAGAAAAGATTTTTCTCCTTTGTTAACGGTAGAATGTTGCTGGCTAAGCATCGAGTAGATTATTTTTTGTTATTTTCATTCTCTGGGTATTGTTCCCATTTCAGAACTGGATACATTTCACTAAATACGAGTAACAGACAAACTTGTAGAGGAGCAGGTGAACCAACTGGGGAGAATTTGGATTTTTTTCTACTGTGATACTACTGGCAAAAATGGGAGGTACGATGGAACATGAAGTGATTAGTAAGACGTAACGTCAACTTTCTTGTTTTGTTCTTGATCATACGTTAGTGTTATTGTATAGTCCGAGAGATTGTGATAAACACACGTAAAAATTAGTATCGTATGTTTTCCGTGGATTATAATCACAGGAAAGGGAGAATAGCATAACTACTACACCAAACTTAATGAAATTATGTGACCGACGGTTTATGATCGAGTGTGTTACGTGAGATACTCCTAGAAACAATAGGTTTAGAATGAAACTCCGGGTATTGGGTAACAAAACGGAGACCAGGAACTATAAACCAGTCGACTACTTCTTATTAATTGCCATACAGCGATGACGAACTTTTCCTTTAGATAGGTTTCCAGCTCGTTACTTCTGAATCAAGCAGCCACGATTAAAGAGGAGAATTCGACATGATCAAATTTCATACAGTTCACTTTTATTTCAACATTTGGAGCAGAGGGTCGTCCATGTACAGCACTGATTGCAAATATAAACTGCAGTAAAAAAAATTAAATAAAAATTATACCCCCATTTAGAGGATTCCAGTTTACTCAAGACTTATTGTTGCATCAGTCCAAATGGAATGCCTGAAAGGATTACATTTACATATCAGTAGCACAAGCGGCTCTGAACTATTAGGTGTCGACCCACACTGAAACACCCATATCAGTACGTGGTGTATCGTTCACAGGCGGCAATACAGACGATGACTCTGGCATCCAGTCGATCGTACAGATGGCGGATACTGTCCTGGGATGTGTTATGCCACTCCTGCGCGACCTTTTCTCGTAGTTCTGTAAGAGCTGCTGGTTAACGGGTCGCACGAGTCATTTCTCGTCGCATGATATCCCGTACATTCTCGATTGGAGACAAGTCCGGAGATCATGCTGGCCAGGGAAGTTGTTGCACGTCTCTTACAGAGCACATTGAGTTTCACAGGCAATACATGAACGAAAATTGTCATGTTGGAATAACACATGAATTTCCTGTTGCAAGAACGGCAAAATAACGGGTCTAGCAACATTCCGTACGTACCTAGAACTGGTTAGAGCCACCTCAATAAATACCAAAAATGAACGAGAATTGTACCTTATTCCACTCGCATTATAAGGTCTGGGATGGAGCCAGTGTGTCTTGGATGAATGCAATCTGCTAGACAGCGCACACCAGGTATTTGTCGTCTGCGTGCAGGCAGAATCTGCTTCCATCGTTTAAGACTACTGCGCGCCGTTCCAAGTGATCCTCTGATGGCATCAATCTGGTCGTGCACGTCCATGCTTCGGCGTAGGTGGAAGATGGACGAGAAGTGTGCGTGCCCGTTGTCCCACTACTAATAAACGTTTCACAACAGTTGTTGTTGACGCATTTGAGCTCACAAGCTCTGTGTGATGTGGTAGATGTACGATCTGTCACTGCTGCCCTCACAGTACTACGATCCTGGCCGGCGTCTGTCGTGCATGGACGGCAAGAATCCCACTTGTGGGTGTGAGAATGTTCCTGCGATACCGGCATCGTTGCACACACAACTGACACAGCACGTCCAACGTGCGAGGCAATATTCCGAAAAGATAATCCCGCCACTCGGAAGGCCACAGTTTAACCCCTTTCGAACTCGCTCAGTTGGCTGTGGAAGGGACGTGTGCATCTCCGGGGCATGGCTACTACTTGCTTCACACGAGTGCACCACACTGACCTCTCCGTCTGTGAGCATCCCCTATTAAAGGGTAGACAGAGATGGCGCTCTGGTAGCTATGACACTGTGATATATTTTTGGCAGACAACATTGAAACCCTTATCGGTACATCTATTCTCGCTCAAGCGGCATGTGCCGTCATCGGATAAAATTCGACGGAGTCATCCCAGGGTACTACACCAGTGGCCATTAAAATTGCTACACCTCGCAGATGACGTGCTACAGACGCGAAATTTAACCCACAGGTAGAAGACGCTGTGATATGCAAGTGATTAGCTTTCCAGAGCATTGAAACAAGGTTGGCACCGGTGGCGACATATACAACGCGCTGACATAAGGAACGTTTCCAACCGATTTCTCATACACAAACAGCAGTTGACCGGCGTTGCCTGGTGAAACGTTGTTGTGATGCCTTGTGCAAGGAGAAATGCGTACCATCACGTTTCCGACTTTGATAATGGTCGGATGTAGCCTATCGCGATTGCGGTTTATCGTATCGCGACATTGCTGCTCGCGTTGTTCGAGATCCAATGACTGTTAGCAGAATATCGAGTCGGTGGAATCAGGAGGGTAATACGGAACGCCGTGCTGGATCCCAACGGCCTCGTATCACTAGCAGTCGAGATGACAGGCATCTTATCAGCATGGCTGTAATGGATCGTACAGCCACTTCTCGATCCCTGAGTCAACAGATGGGGACGTTTGCAGGAGCGCCTGCGATGGTGTACTCTACTACGAACTTGTGTGCACGAAAGGCAAAACCTCATTTTTTTCGGATGAATCCAACTTCTGTTTACAGCATCATGATGGTCGCATCCGTGTGTGGTGACATCGCGGTGAACGCACATTGGAAGCGTGTTTTCGTCAGCGCCATACTGGCGTATCACCCAGCGTGATGGTATGGGGTGCCACTGCTTTCACGTCTCACTCACCTCTTGCTTGCATTGACGCCACTTTGATAAATGGACGTTACATTTCAGATGTGTTACGACCCGTGGCTCTACCCTTCATTCAGTCCCTGCGAATCCCTACATTTCAGCAGGATAATGCACGACTGCATGTTGCAGGTTCTATACGGGCCTTTCTGGATACAGAAATTGTTCGACTGCTGCCCTGGCCAGCACATTCTCCAGATCTCTCAGCAACTGAAAACGACTGGTCAATGGTGGCCGAGCAACTGGCTCGTCACAATACGACAGTCACCACTCTTCATGAGTTGTGGTACCGTGATGAGCCTGCGTGGGCCCCGCCATTCAAGCTCTGTTTGACTCAATACCCAGGGGTATCAAGGCCGTTATTACGGCCAGCGGTGGTTGTTCTGGGTACCGATATCTCAGGATCTATGCACCCAAATTGCGTGAAAATGTAATCACATGACATTTCTAGTATAATACACTCCTGGAAATTGAAATAAGAACAACGTGAATTCATTGTCCCAGGAAGGGGAAACATTATTGACACATTCCTGGGGTCCGATACATCACATGATCACACTAACGGAACCACAGGTACATAGACACAGGTAACAGAACATGCACAATGTCGGCACTAGTACAGTGTATATCCACCTTTCGCAGCAATGCAGGCTGCTATTCTCCCATGGAGACGATCAGAGAGATGCTGGATGTAGTCCTGTGGAACGGCTTGCCATGCCATTTCCACCTGGCGCCTCAGTTGGACCAGCGTTCGTGCTGGACGTGCAGACCGCGTGAGACGACGCTTCATCCAGTCCCAAACATGCTCAATGGGCGACAGATCCGGAGATCTTGCTGGCCAGGATAGTTGACTAACACCTTCTAGAGCACGTTGGGTGGCACGGGATACATGCGGACGTGCATCGTCCTGTTGGAACAGCAAGTTCCCTTGCCGGTCTAGGAATGGTAGAACGATGGGTTCGATGACGGTTTGGATGTACCATGCACTATTCAGTGTCCCCTCGACGATCACTAGAGGTGTACGACCAGTGTAGGAGATCTCTCCCCACACCATGATGCCGGGTGTTGGCCCTGTGTGCCTTGGTCGTATGCAGTCCTGATTGTGGCGCTCACCTGCACGGCGCCAAACACGCATACGACCATCATTGGCACCAAGGCAGAAGCGACTCTCATCGCTGAAGACGACACGTCTCCATTCGTCCCTCCATTCACGCCTGTCGCGACACCACTGGAGGCGGGGTGCACGATGTTGGGGCGTGAGCGGAAGACGGCGTAACGATTTGCGGAACCGTAGCCCAGGTTCATGGAGACGGTTGCGAATGGTCCTCGCCGATACCCCAGGAGCAACAGTGTCCCTAATTTGCTGGGAAGTGGCGGAGTGTCGGTGCGGTCCCCTACGGCACTGCGTAGGATCCTACGGTCTTGGCGTGCATCCGTGCGTCGCTGCGGTCCGGTCCCAGCTCGACGGGCACGTGCACGTTTCGCCGACCACTGGCGACAACATCCATGTACTGTGGACCCCTCACGCCCCACGTCTTGAGCAATTCGGCGGTACGTCCACCCGGCCTCCCGCATGCGCACTATATGCCCTCGCTCAAAGTCCGTCAACTGCACATACGGTTCACGTCCACGCTGTCGCGGCATGCTACCAGTGTTAAAGACTGCGATGGAGCTCCGTATGCCACGGCAAACTGGCTGACACTGACGGCGGCGGTGCACAAATGCTGCGCAGCTAGCGCCATTCGACGGCCAACACCGCGGTTCCTGGTGTGTCCGCTGTGCCGTGCGTGTGATCATTGCTTGTACAGCCCACTCGCAGTGTCCGGAGCAAGTATGGTGGGTCTGACACACCGGTGTCAATGTGTTCTTTTTTTCCATTTCCAGCAGTGGATATTTGTCGAATGAATACCCGTTTATCATCAGCATTTCTTCTTGTTGTAGTAATTTCAATGCCCAGTGGAGTACTTTTTTTCCAGTAGTTTACAAGTTTCGCCGAGCTTGCCGCTCATGTTAACGTGACCGCCTCCGGAACGGGGAGATAATGAAGGCCCAGAATCGACTCCGCCATCGGGTTTACGACGAGGTGTTGCTGCCCTAGCTAGCCTGGATGTGGTCTTTTGGCTTTTCCGACGTTCCAGCAGGTGACTATCCAGCCGATTCCTACGCTCCGCCTCAGATACACACTACACAAGCATTTAGAACAATTTCTCACTCTTCCACATACAATTAACACTGTAACTTTGAATGCAGAAAGGTGATCTTAGCTTTTTGGTCTCTTTACTTACCAAGCAACGGCATGAGATACAGACGTACCTTCACTAATCTCGGATTCTTTGTATTCCTACCACCAAAGTCTATCCAGTTGGATATGTCCACGAAACGATGAAGACAGCAGCTGCTTTCATTGTTTGCCCTATTTGGAAGCCAAATAGAGAAAAATTCGCTCGTTAAGCTTTCAAAGACGTGTCTTCAATGTGTAATGAACCTTGTTTCCTCTGAACTTTTGTACTTCAACTAAAATGTTCGATTCCGTATAAATTTCGGTCTGATTTGAGCTAATTTTTATTATCAAATTATCTAAAGATAATTTGGCATATATTTGATCAACAAAGCACCATTTTTATGATAACGTAATTTTATTTTTCATATCGATCCATTCAAAGCGCCGATCTTGTATCATGAAAATTAGTAAGCACACTGTGTGCCGGACCGAGAATCGAACTTGGGATCTTTGCCTTTCGCGAGGAAGCGCTCTAGCAACTGAAGAAAGTGGCCAGTATTTATCAATAAATACTGACGGTGTCAGAAATCAGCACCCTAGACAAATAAAGAGCTCCGGCCACTGTGGCTGAGAGGTTCCAGGCGCTTCAGTTCGGAACCGCGCGACTGCTACGGTCGCAGGTTCGAATCCTGCCTCGGGCATGGATGTGTGTGATATCCTTAGGTTAGTTAGGTTTAAGTAGTTCTAAGTCTAGGGGACCCATGACCTCAGATATTAAGTCCCATAGTGCTTAGAGCCATTTGAACCATTTGGAAGAAAGTGAAATACCAAGATAAGTAACAGTTATTTGCTAATATAACGTTCTGTCCTTATGAAATTGTATAAACCTTGACAACACTAGAATAGTTAGTTCAACCTAGGACATTTACTTCCTGTACATTTACTAACATTTTGGTAACAGGAGATAAGTAATATTATACATGTGAACAATGTTTGTTCATTGCCATCAGTCATACAACCTTTGAATGGGACCCGCACGTTCACTGCTTGTGACTCAGGAATAAGACATAGTTACTGAACAGGCGACTGTGTACGATACTTAACAAACGGAAATTAGAATAATTTGCTTTTATGGGTCCGAAACAGTTCCTAATGCCTCTAATTCTGACATTACAAGATAGTACACAATATATTACATTATAGTGTTCCGAAACTGAAACTTGAATGCTACTTTGTTTTGTAAAGCATTACTTCATAGGACGCATTTGTCTGATACTGTTCACCCATCCCAAAGCACAATGGTTTCAACTAACATTCGACTGTACATCACACGTCGTTCATTAACTTCATTACTATCAAATGAGTAGACCACGTTATGTAATTTAGCAGTCAGAGAGGTATTCTGGGTTCCCCACAAATAAATTGGCTCACAGAGAGCGACGGTGCGTGTTTCAGTGTCGACGTTGGTTACCGCAATTCAGTTCCCACTACGAGTGAATAGGCTGTCAAAAGGTTTCCCAAAATGTAATTTTAGATGGCGATTTATATGTGGCTGTAAATATTTTCAGCTTTGGTACTTCACTCCTCGCTAATGGTGTGTTCTACGATTCGCATCTCTCAGCTGAAGTGCACTGCAGCAGATGAAACCAGCGTTCCTCGTTGCTGCTCTAGTCATTCTGTAATTCACTTGATCTGATATTTTGCCAGTACCACGCATCCGCCTTTGGTGGTTACTGGAAAACAGCTGTTATTGTATCTTATATATAGTTATGATAATCATCAGTTGTATTTATTAGTTTTAATAATAAGCAATCAATTTCGGTGTATTGTAACACCGAAGATGTTAGGTGCTACAATACACCGAACTGGTTGCACATAGATGAAACCAGTAAATACAGCTATAAGTGTAATCGTCACTGCAAATGAGATACGCCTTCAGGAAGGCGAGGTTTATCGGGACTCGAACCCCTATACCCACGTTCGCAGATAACACTCTACTGGCTGACATATCCCAACCGGTCGCACAGCCGGCCCGTGTGGCCGAGCGGTTATAGGCGCTACAGTCTGGAACCGCGCTACCGCTACGGTCGCAGGTTCGAATCCTGCCTCGGGAATGGACGTGTGTGATGTCCTTAGGTTAGTTAGGTTTAAGTAGTTCTAAGTTCTAGGGGACTCATGACCTCAGAAGTTAACTCCCATAGTTCTCAGAGCCTTTTGAACCAACCTCACACCATGTTATTTTTTCGGCTACTTTCCCAACACCTGATATGTCGCTGAAACAGCACTGCTAGGACACGTGTGGTAGAGAGTGGTTTACCGAAGTCACAAAAGCAACCAAAGAAAAACTTTAATGTGCTAAAAGGTGTCGTCCATCATCCATTAAACTATTTTGTAGGAATGTTCGTCTGAAGTTCAGTGAACCATAATCAGTTACTGTGAGTTTGCGTGTAACTATGCCTTGCAGAGTCTTAGCTCAGACACTGACGGAATAAGATCTCGGTAGTCTTTTCCATTTTTCTGATTCTTCTTCAAACTGTGAGGGACAGACAAATTTTAACATGTTGGTTAACGCAAGACCGCGTGGCAACCATTTGTTGCGCCGGGATCTCTCCACAAAATTGCTGTTAGCAACTGTCTCCACCGAATGCAAAAATATTTTTCTGTCTTACCTACAAAGAGGGAACTGACCATCGTAACAAAATAAGGAAGTAATAGCTCGCCCGGTAACTTTTAGGTTTCGATTTTCCCCACGAGTCGAGAAATAGTCTCAGAGTAGTTCTATGAACCGTCTGTGCACTACGGAATTCTGAATTGGGAAGTTTCTTTTTCTTTTTTTCTTTTGGGTTATCAATCTTGTGACTAGTTTTATACAGCCCGCCAGGAATCCCTCCCGTCTGCCCAACTTTTCATGTCTTTCAGTCTTACTGCGCCCTCTTGGTTCTTGTTTATACAGTTCACTACACGTCTTCCCCTGTAGCTAATAACTATTTTTTCTTAGAATTTCAAACAGATTGCTCCATTTTACGTTCGTGACTCTTTTTAGAGGTCGACAAATCCTACGAACGCGTCCTGATTTTTGTCCAATCTCGCTTCCATTAACAGCCGCAACGTCAGAATAGCTTGTCTGGTGCCTTTAGCTTTCCTATGGTCAAACTGCTTTAGCTTTCCTATGGTCAAACTGATAGTCATCTATCAGATCAACGATTTCCTTTTCCATTGTTCTGTAAATTATTCTTGTCAGCGATTTGTATGGATGAATTGCTAACCTCATTGGGCGATAAGTTTCGCACTTGTCGGCTCTTGCTATCTTCGGAATTGTGTGGATGATGTTTTCCCGAAAGTCTGATGGAATATCGCCAATCGTATACATTCTGGGTACCAACTTCAACCATCATTTTGTAGCCACTTCTCCCAATGATTTCAGAAATTCTGGTGGAATGTTACCCGTCCCTTCTGCCTTATTTGATCCTAATTCTTCCAAAGGTCTTTTAAATTCTGATTCTATTTCTGGATCCCCTATCTCTTCCCTGTCGACTCCTGTTTCGTCTTGTATGAAGTCATCAGACCTAGTCTTCCTTCTTACCTCCTTAAACAAGCCTTCAGTGTACCCTTTCCACCTGTCCGCCCTCGTTTTTCTACTTGATAGTGGAGTTCTCATTACCCTTTTAATGTTAGCATCCTTGCTTTTAATATGACAGGAGGCTGTTTTGACTTTTCTGTATACTCAGACATTCCTTCCGATAATCATTTGATGTAATGAAGCAGGTGTACAAACAGAACGTATTGTTCTCTGATTTGCTAGTATGTAGTAGCATATTGGCGTTCAAACGATTTGTCAGCCTCTGTAATGAAAATTACCCTTAAAATGGCAAGCGAGAACACATCTCCATATCATTCCCTACCAACGGGTCTGAGCAGCATATTATCTGGTCTTCACCTATGAATGGTCTTGGAAACAATAAATAACTTCATTTTATCTTATGAGTTTGCATGTCGAAGAAGCGGAAGTTACTGCGAAGCTCACACACACACACACACACACACACACACACACACACACTCACACACACGAATTATTTACAACAGAATCAGCATACACAAACTATTTACAACCAACTCTGAAGTTTTCGTGAGATTCTCTTATTTAGACAAACTATTTTCGAAGAAGAGAGTGCGACAATTCTGCTACTACCATCCATCTCTCGTGTTGTGCATGAGGGTAAATTACGAGACAGTGGGGAACGTACAGTACGTAGGCAAGTTGTATTTTGCTCATGCTCAATATGTTCAATTTGTTGATGCGATCGTTGAGACAGTGGGATCTTTGGTGCGCTCCTAATGGCAGCTGCGCACTTGCTAGGGACCTGAGTGTCGAACGGATGGTACACGCCTGTACTGCTGTGCTTTGCCTTGGTGTTGTGGGGCATAGCGGAGGAAAAACTTCTGCCGCACGCCCTGGGAGGAATCATGGCTTTTGTGAATCGGTTGTGCGGTGGTGACTTTCTTACCTGGATTGCGAACATCCTGTGGATTCGTCTCGATTTGTCGGCTCGTTGCTGAGACTTCTTTTGTTTAATGGCAAGCCCTGACAATCTGATACATTTTCTTGGGAAATTATTTATTTTCTTATAAGAAAATCCACCAGTCTTATCGCACTGTGTTGACTGACATTGTGCGGTGCTTTTTACGAAAGGAACACAGTCCACGAATGAGTTGGGTGCAGTTATTAAGGCTGTGACAAAATTAGTCCTGATATTTGTGAAACAATTAAAAAGTGTTGAGCGTGGTCAAGTTTGGTAACTCAGTTTGCAACAGTGGTGAATAATTACCTGATTGTCTAAGACACTAGTCGGGGCCATTGATTCATTTCAGTCGTTATTTTGTGTCTGTTCCTTAATCAACAGGGTAGTTAAGAAAATTCAAGTAGCGAAACTTCGTTCATTTGTGGAAACGGTACGGGTTCATTTTAAACAGCATGTGTTTATTTGTTCTGAGGCTATACTTATATTTCTTTCATGTGTTCGATGCAGATTAATAACTGTGCTTGTAAATCCCAGAACTTGAACTGATGGCTGACAAGAGTTATCTATGTCATGGCTTGGTGGTCCCTTGTTACCGCTACGTTAAGCCAGTAGCTACGCCTGCAGGTTCTGGGCATGATGCCTAAGCCAGTTATTACTCTAATTCTTGATCTAACATTCAGCCTCTCTTATGTGTAAAATTTAATTCCTTAAGTGACTCAGAAAATAGTTCATTTAGCAGAACGCTCTGTAAGGTTTTAAATGATATATAATTTTGTCAGTGTCCTTTACTTTTACTTTGGCCACTAGTAAATGTTGTTGCTGCAAGTACGCTTTCACTTGTAGCCACAAATAATTTATAGAATTTAAGGTTAACTGAGTATTTCAAGGTTTAAAAGAGAAGGTGCGTTTGAGTATTCCTTTGTAAAGCCTGCTTGTTTAAGACCATTGTGGATATGATCAATTGAAGGGATAATTAAAAACCTGTTTACCTTCCGGGAAATTTTATATGTAAGAAATGTGTTTTAAGGCATTATGTGTTATTTAGCTAATCGAGACCCTCACCAATTCACCTTGTGGCCTTGGCCTTGGGACATAAAGTTCTCCTGGTGAAAGATTCCATCACATGAGTATCGCCCCGTTTCAAAAAGTAAATGCACTACACATAATTTTCTAAACATTTGCTAGGAGTACACATTAATAATGTGGTTTCCTTATTTGTACCTGTGGGAGCGTAAATTGTACCACCCTTATAAACAAAGTCCATGAGCTAGAAAAAATGCAGTGATGTAAGGGAATGTTCCACATTTTACTTCTTAAATAACTGTTGGCAAGCTTTACCACATAATTTTTTTCACTCTTTTCCTCCAGCCCCATACACTTCCCGTGAACGTATATTTTGCATTTCTTGGATATCATCAGTTTTTCCATTATTTTCTTCGCATTCTGACCTTACCAAACGTCCGATAGTACGTATTTTATAATAGTAAAAATTAGAAGCCTCTCCAATATACGGAAGTCTCCTGCGTATTTAGATGTGATGAACAGGCAACACTATGACGACCTAGTTCATTACGTGTTAATACATCAGAGGAATACAACAGTGATATTTCGTGGTATGTCTTCGACAAGTCGTTTTGGAATGTTTCCAAAGATGTGAAGCACTGAAGGTCTATGCACAGGTCACCCAGTTTTGATCTCCCAGTTCCCATAAGTTACGGGCACATAGCGTACCAGATTTGTTCCTTGGGTTAAAATCAGGTGCTTTTCTCGTCATGGCATTGACTGAATTCACTATTATGCTCATCAAAACAACGTACCACGATTCTGGTGTTGCGACACAGAGTTCTTCGGGTGAAAGATGCCATCGCAGTGGGTGAAGACGTCAGATCTAATGGGGTATTGCACACCTCTCTTATTAACTAGTCCACAGCTATTTTCGTGCATTCGATTAGCTCTGGATCCATCCTGTCACTGATCTGTTGACAGTAATTCACTCTGTACCGTGCCTTCGTATTCATAACGAATCCCACTCTCGTTATACCATTCTCTCCTGCAGTTGACATTACCCTATCCTCATATGATCAGAAATTCTTGTCTTCTTTCCAATTCACTTCACTGACCACTACTGTATGTAGATTGAACCTTTTCATTCTCTTTTCTGATTTTCTAGTTCCCTACCACTTTGAAGCTTCTGACATTCCACGCCCTGGCTCGTAGGACGTTATCCTTCCGTTGATTATTCAATCTTTTTCCTCATTGTAACCTCCCCCTTGGCAGTCTCCTCCCGGAGATCAGAATGCGGGACTACTCCAGAACGTTTTGCGGATGGAGAGATCATCATGACACTTCTTCAATTACAGACCACATGTCCTGTGGATACACGTTATGTGTCTTTAATACAGTGGTTTCCATTGCCTTCTGCATCCTCATGCCGTTGATCATTGCTGATTCTTTCGCCTTTAGGGTCAGTTTCCCACTTCTAGGACAAGAGAGTGCCCTGAACCTCTGTCCATTCCTCTGACCTCTTTGACAAGGCCGTTGGCAGTATGGGGGTTGACTTCTTATGCCGGAAGTCTTCGACCACCAATGCTGATTATTAATGAAACGTAAGCAGCGGCGGGATTCGTACCCATGACCGAAGGCGTTTTGATCATTAATCAAAGACGCTACCCCTTTGTGTTTTTTCGTTGTTGGTGTCATTTGGTTCTACAATATTCATTGAATTTATTACCCCTAGACTACCGTACTTAAACAAATGTCACTTCGCACACACACACACACACACACACACACACACACACACACACACACACAGAAAGGAAGAGAGAGAGAGAGAGAAAGAGAGAGAGAGGGACGTCATGGATATCACAGAAACCATAACAAATACCTTACACAAATGCAAATCACATCCAGAAAGTGACTGTAACCACAAACATGTCATAAATGCGCAAATACTCGTCACTACAGACTCTCTACTACGTATAGTAAAAGAAATGATAAGACAAAAATCATTTCACTTGCACATGCAGCCACATTAAAATAAATACATATCCTCTCTCGATGATCACATGTATACACACACACGCAAAATTAAAAAAAAAGTACATTCGACAGCTGGCAACACTGATCAACTTTAAACAATTACTACATCATAGAGAAGCAAACTGCCAGAACTGCTTATGACCTATATATTTATCGTCCCAAAATATAAACTAAATAATGTAAACAAAAATATATACATATTCCAGGACACTGAAGTTACTTTGCATAGGGTAAAGGAAAAACGCATATGCCACGAAAACTGTGTTTCATTCGGTTGTAATCAGACGGCCCAAAAGTAAAAATTATCAACATACCGCAATATTACATGATACACCTACGCCAACCAATGGTGGTCTTCTAAAATAGATTCCTGCGACGAGATTTAGTTTCTCATCATGCTATCAGCCGACCTACGTATTATTGGAATGTGCGTTAGTACGAGACTAATTTGTTAAAATGTGTATGAATTGCTGACACACACTAACTGTAAGTGAATGTAGAAAAGTACTGAAGTGATACTGACGAAAGAGTTCAGTTTGTACTAGAAACTAGATACAAGTGATAGTTTATCAAAGAAAAGGAGGATGAATTATGAATTTTGTGGCTCACAGTTGTGAGATTTTATGAAACGAAACTGCTTAAGAAAGTTTAATACAGAAGAGGCAGATGTACTTACACGTGTGTACTTTTCCATACCTGCAACAGAAGTAAAGTTTGGTAATAGTGTTTTTGGGTATGTAAGGACAGAAGAAGAGATGAAAACAGAGAAGGTCTTTATAATTAACTTATACTTTTATAGACATGTCCTCATATTTGTTACTATCCTCTTCGTCCCAAGTAGATGATAGGGACTACCCTTCTTCCTAACCATTGAATGTAGCAAGCTTATAACCTACAAGACGTCGAGTATTTTTATGTTATTTTAATCATTAGTTCGGATGTTTGAAACTAATTCAAACTAGAGTCATTTTGAGAAAGATTTATATTTATTTTTCCTGTTTTTTTCCTTTCCTATTCAAGTTTAATCATCACTACATCCTACTTTGTGGCTATTTAATTTTCTGATACAGTATATAGGTTGTGGATATTGCAATAAGGAACAGCAGAGTAGGCAGTTCTGTCAAAGAGAAATGGACATCTTTAAAAAGGGAATCGCAAATGCTAGATAGAAAAATGTAGGCACAAATAGAGTAATAGCGAAGAAACCTTGTGTAACCGAAGGAATACTTCTACTGACAAAAGAAAGAAGTAAGTATACAAAAATTTTCAGTGAAATACAGGGCTACAACACTATTAATCCTTCAAGAATGAAATAAATAAGAAGCGCTGGGAAACCAAGGCGAAATAGTAGTAGGGAAGATGTCAAGAAATCGAAACGGAAATGATCGTCGGGAGGACTGACTTTTTTCTGGAGGAAGGAAAATTTTTCTTTATGTTGTTATACTTTTAGGTGGATTTTAATGATTTTATATGCAATATTTATACAAAAATATGTACCCATTTTCAAAATATACCTCGTCCCCTCTCTTTACAGGGACGAAAATAAAAAAAAATGGAAATAATCACTGTTGTAATAAGTAAACTGACCATTCAATAATCACCATAAGAAATAATAATAACAATAAAGTTCATTGTTTAGTGGAATATAGCTAACCAACCATTCCCATGTATTCTGATATTATAATGAAATCCAGACCTTTAGCTGCTTACAGGCGTTGACAAATATCAAAGAGGACTGTTTAAAAATGTGTGTCCAGACCGGAGCACGAACCCGGAGTTCCTGCTTACATGGCAGGCGCTCTAACCGACTCAGCCATCGAGGACATACGACAATGCGACTGCAGGGATTTATCTCTGGCACGCAACCTGTTAGACCCACACTTTCCATCTTTCTGCTCACACACTACATTTTCAGTGCCCCTGGCCAGGCTATCTTCATTACTCGCTGCAGTCAATCTAACCGATTTCAGTGTACCGTCCCCGTTGGTATTTATCAATGCCTGTAATCAGTTAAAGATCTGGATTTCATTAAAATTTCATTCTTCGAGAGCTGCAGGATCACCAATGGTATCTGAACAGATACCAGCTTCATATCTATGTATTCTGGTGGTCACAAGTTGCTGCCCACTGCTACACAGACTTATTGATATTTTTGTAGAAAAGGTAAACACTTGGCAGCCATTGTACATGGCAAAAAGCTGGAACATCCACAAACGTCTGCATGATGTTTCTACTTTCGAAAAATATTTCTGTTGCAACTAAAAGAAAAGATAGTAAAATTCAGTGTACACAGTTGCAGCCAGAGGGCTTGAAAGAGCTAAAAGTGCAAAGTCAGACGAGAGAAGGGGTACGTAGCACGAGTACACTGATGGTTTGCATTAGGAGAATAACTTGTTTGATGAGGTAACAGAAAAAGAAAATGCAGTTGATATGGAAAACATAGGGAATCCAGTATTAGAGTCAGAAATAAAAGGGCTCTGCAAGACTTGAGATCAGATGAGACAGAAGGAATAGATAACATTGCATCGGAATCTCCAAATCACTGGGTGGTGTTGGTAACCTACTGGGGACATACCAGTAGACATTCGGAGAAATATCAACGGAACAAACTCGAAGGTATCAATGACAGATAATTCTAGAACTATTCGCACAAACAGCAGTGTGTTTTGTATATTCCTTCCTTCACCGTTTCAGCACAGAATCTCATTCCGTACCTTATCAGGCCATGTAATTTTTAACCTTCTTATGGAGCATCACAACCCAAACGCTTTGACTCTCTTTTGTTCTGGTTTTCCAACAGTCCATCTTCCACTGCCATATAATGCAGTGCTCCAAACGTACATCGTAAAATTAAGGGCTATGATTCATACAAGTAAACTTCTGTTCGGGAGGAATGCCCTTTGCGCTTGTGCTACTCTGTTTTTATGGCCTTCTTGCTCCGTCCGTCATGGGTGACTTTACTTCGAAGATTCCTAAAAATTCATGAAATTCGTCTATTTCGTAATGATCTATTTTGATGTTCAGTTTCTCGCTATTCACATTCCTGTTACATCTCATTACATTTGTCTTTCTCCGATTTACTCTCAGTCCAAATTCTTTTACCATGTGCTTCAGATTTCTCATTATTTCTATCATTTTGAATTACATCAGTCGACATATTTTGTGAGAAAAAAATACAGGAACTGCATTAAGAAAAAGAGTCACTTGCGCGGACCTTCAAAATGGGTGTTTCATCGGAAGAAACTGAGGCAGTGGGGTGGAGTCCCATGATGCTCAGCGCGAAGTAGGTCAGGCTGTGCGCCTGCAGGAAACACTGTCTGCCAGAGCGGCCGTAAATCAAGGGCAACCCCGCTACCAGGTGCCGTAACAGAGCACCGGCTGGGGAGTGGAGGGGATGGTGGTGGCAAGGTGTAGGTGTTGCGGCGCTCCACTCCCTCCTGGGTGGCAGCAGCAGCACGTATATTTCCCGGATCTGCACAAGGCCCAGGAACCTGCGAACCTCCCGCAGCAAATTTGCATCCTGCATCAGATTCTGTGTCCTGCTTGTTGTTGTGAGGTGCAATTGTGCGTAAATTATGGCGGCGTTTTAATGGCTTCATTCGGAATTGTGTGATACATCAAACAATAAACAGAGGCAGAGAATTGGTGAAGAATTTAGGATCAAAAAATTCTATTCCGAATCCTTGAGCCTATACCTTGTGAGGTTCAATACTTTTCCAGCATAGAGACTGTCGCATGAAATTTCGGGACAGCTGCGGAATGTCCAGAACCTGTTGCCAGGATGTTGAAGGGCAGAGCTTTCCGGCAATCATCAGGCACGTAATGGGGATAGAGCCCATCAAATCATAAAACAGCAAACTACATGAACTCTTCATGTGCGCATCGTGGAACCGTAGCGGCATAATTTGGAGCGGGTAGCTAATTACTCACAACATCATACAGTTGTACTATTCAGCTTCTTGAATTCTGAAAATGCAACCTCCTATCAGTTCTGTAGCTATGGGAGAGCTTTTATGCCGTATTTTGCCGGCTTATTTAGAATACCCTCTCATCGGCCAGAACATTATGACCCCTGACCTACCATCGATGTAAACACGTCCATGCGGTAGTCGCGTCTAGTGAAGCGGAATGACTACTAGTCAGACACACGCCGGTGCATGTACGAGGATGAGTAAAATGAAAATCTTATATAAATTTTTAAATATTATGTATTGCGCAGAAGTGGTACAAACCTGTATTACTTTTCAACATAATCTCAATGCAAGTCCTCCTGTGCTTAAGTCCATAACTCCTGTAGAAAAAATTCTTTTGGTAGTCCGCGCTACCACTCATGCACCACACCACGCGGCGTACGTCTTTTCCCCCCATTGCGTCTTTGAGTGGTCCAGGCATATGAAAATCACTTGGGGCAAGGTCTGGTGAGTATGGTGAATGAGGAAGACACTCCAAATGCAGATATGTGATTCTTGTAACTGTTGAACGGGCAGTGTGGGGCCCTGCATTGTCATGTTGCAAAAGGACACCTGTTGACAGCAATCCACCTCCTTTTATTTGATTGCAGGCCGCAGATGATGTTTTAGGTGTCTGTGTATGATGCTCTGGTGACAGTGGTCCCTCTCGGCATGCAATGCTCCAAAATGACGCATTTTCCATCCCAAAAAAGAGTCAGTATAACCTTCGCTGCTGATGGTTCTGTTAGAAACTTCTTTGGTTTTGGTGATGAGAAATGGCGCCATTCCTGGCTCGCTGTCTTCGTTTCCGGTTGGTGGCAGTGAACCCAGGTTTCGTCCCCAGAAACGATTCTTGCAAGGAAGCCATCACCTTCTCTTTCAAAGGGCCGAAAAAGTTCTTCACAAGCATCAACACGTCGTTCTCTCATTTCAGGAGTCAACTGCCGTGGTACCCATATTGCAGACACTTTGTGAAACTGGAGCACATCATACACAAGGTGGGGTGCTGACTCCTGACTAATCTGTAAACATTCTGCAATGTCATTCAGTGTCACTCTGCGGTTTTCCTTCACTATGGCTTCAACTGTTGCAATGTTCTGTGGAGTCACAACTCGTTGTGCTTGACCAGGACGAGAAGCATCTTCCACTAAAGTCACACCATTTGCGAACTTCCTACTCCATTAGTAAACTTGCTCCTGTGATAAACATGAATCACCGTACTGAACCATCATTCGTTTTCAACAGGTTCTCACCTTCACTACGCCAAAACCGAAACCCAACCGTTCAAATGTGTGTGAAATCTTGCGGGACTGCTACGGTCGCAGGTTCGAATCCTGCCTCGGGCATGGATGTGTGTGATGTCTTTAGGTTAGTTAGGTTTAAGTAGTTCTAAGTTCTAGGGGACTGATGACCTAAGATGTTAAGTCCCATAGAGCTCAGAGCCATTTTTTTGTGTGAAGTCTTATGAGACTTAACTGCTAAGGTCATCAGTCCCTAAGCTTACACACTACTTAACCTAAATTATCCTAAGGACAAACACACATACCCATGCCCGAGGGAGGACTCGAACCTCCGCCGGGACTAGCCGTACAGTATATGACTGCAGCGCCCGAGACCGCTCGGTTAATCCCGCGCGGCACCGAATAACAGAACGCCGTTCTTCCCTGGTGCAAGTCGCAAACGGGGCTGCCATCTTTATACTGATACTGCGACGGTATGTGTGCATCTTCACCAACTTACAGGATGACGGTGCGAAATTTCGATTTGTTATTAAAAATTTTAGGTTTTCATTTGTCTCACCCTCGTAGTATCAGTGAGAGTACTGACCGTGTGTAGAATGATGAATGCGCGCTATCCATCTAAGTTTTGACGGAGGGCAAATTGTGAGAGCTCAGAGGCTCGGCACGAGCATTTCGAAACCTGTGGGGTGTGTCTTCAAGTCGTTGCGAAACCACTGTGAAACCAAATCCAGACATCGTGGACTGGGTAGACTGGTAAAACAGGAATGGCGGTGAACATGGCGGAACTAATATCATAATTTAATGCTTAGCACATTACAAGTGTGTCTGAATACAAAGTGCAGTGAATCCTCCTAGCGATGGGCTGCTCCAGCCGACAACCCATGCAACTACGACTGAAACGGGCACGTGACCAACTCCACAGGACGCAGGCGAAGTGACAGAGCGTTCCACTATCTGATGAAGCCCGATACTTTCTTCATCATGCCGATGGGAGGGCGGGATGACAGTCGGGGGAAAAATGGAGGGGGTATTTCCCTCAGTCTGTGCGAAGCTTCCCAATAGAAAGGATTGATTGTTTACTGTGTACTACGTGTTCAATGAATGAGATGCCTGTATTGGAGAAGAACTTTAGCAGGTATATTAGCTGTAATCATGCAGCTGAGGAATGTGTCTGTAGCCATGTGCATGAAACTTGGGAAGCAATTATATTTACTGAATATTAGAAGAAGATGAATACACTTTATCAGATGATGAAGATGCAGTAGCATGAGGCCAAGTTAGACTTCGCAACTCATGCTGTAAATGCGTGTACTATAACTGTACATCATTCAATAAAAGTCCAGTCAGTCTTCCGAAGCACAAGAGGCAAGACTTTCACCCAATCCGGCATGTGTGCTCCCTACACCAGAGTCTCTGCATCCTGCTGGAAGAGGCCATGCACCAGGCTCACTGTGCCCGTAAGCAGTGATAGCTGCGTGCTAATGAAGTACACCTCAGCGTTCATGGTGGTTCACGGATGACCCCTGTCGTTGAGCACAAACTGCTTCAAGAATTATTACGTCTGGTATTAAGCAATGAGCGGAATATTGTCACATATATAAACTGAGGATGTCACACTACCAAAATGTACAACTGCACAAAAAGTGAGAGCTTTGCAGATGGCACAAGAAAATTTAAACAATTTGCGATGTAAATACATGTTTTATTGCAAAGAATATTCCCCCCCCCCCCCACACGTGAACACAGACTGTAATAAAAGATCACAGCACATATGTGAAACCATACTGTGACATTTTGAGTGCTTTTGTGAAACATACCACATCCTTTACTTGTCTTTGAACATGAGAAGCTTCAAGAGTTACTAAATCCAATTGAATATGTCTCTGAGTACAATATCCTCAACTTTGCGATGTATACCGCCAAACTTGAACACAGACTCTAAGATGATCACTGTACACTTGTGAAACCTCCCTGAGACACATCACACAACAGGACGCTCAACACTTTTACAGTTTTACCTGCTTGTTTGAAGCACTGGCAGCGGGAGAGAGAGAGAGAGAGAAAGAGAGAGAGAGAAAGAGAGAGAGAGAGAGAGAGAGAGAGAAATTTCTGAGCCTACAGCTGCTGTGATGTTTATCACTTTTATGACGTTGCAAGTGGGCTTAATTCATGTTTGCTGCTTTAGTCAGAGACACTATTTTCCCTACTTCTCGAAGCACAAACTGATATCCAAGCACAGACATGAAGATCAGAAGAATTACACAAAAACAATTAGAAGCAGTGTCCTACAGAGGAGAAAAACGAGTGGAATTTTCGATGTCCCCTACAGGCGCTGGTGTGGAAAGGCTCTAAAATTGTGGGTGAGGGACAGCATCACGCCAGGTCAAAGAAGGGGAGAACTGTCTGGTTGGACTTGCCTCTGAACACTCAAACAGAAAAGACATCACATGACTCTCGGATGTCCCAGAAATTTCTATAGATATCTTGCCCCTGTCTCGTTTGAAATAGTCTGTAGAGGCTCCTACGCTTGACACACAGGATATCTTGTGACTCTCTGACGACATAAAACTTCCTGTGAATGTAGCGTTCTGACTGGTTTTTATTAATTTCACCTACGAAACTGCTGCTGCTGACGGTGTGGGTGCACAGTCCACCATTTTCTTCAGATGGACAATTTACGATACTTTCAGTGGCAAAATTATTTTGTACAGATTGAAGAAAACCATACAGCTGTCATATTGCACTGACAGTTAAACCCTGCAAAACTGATCTTCAGATCGCGAAATATAGAAACTATGACCAAAGACACTTTCTCGAATACACTGATTATCTAATGTTGGGGAAAGCTTGAATGTTCCAGGGTGAAAGTGATCTCCAACTGGGCTCTATCACCAGAAACTATTACCACATAGAAATAATAAACACATTTCGTATACTGCACCATACAAAATCTTCACCGCTTCATCCTGCATATAACTATCAACCACCAAGCGCAACATAAGCACATGCACTCATATTTCCCATGAGGTCGGTCGGTCTTCCATCCCTGCAGCGGTTATGAGTCAACTACCCCCTCAAAGTTTTCCAATGAGCCACTGGAGCACACTCTACAGACAGTGGTCACTCTGTCAACTGGTGTACCAAGTCTGGACTGTTTCACTTTGCTCAAGTTTGTTAATGTTTCTGGTGCCAACCTGCTTGCTCGCTTTCTTCCATTATTTCTACACCCTGCTCCAATCTCAGGGATTACACAGACATATGTATTTTCGTATAGTTCGTCATTTATGTGATAGTTCTCGATATCTGTCACGTAGTAGTACGCAACTGATCACTTGAGTATTATCATTCTGCAGATGAACAGTGTGATTTATATATCTAGAAACCCGAAATCTTAGGGATGTGTTACGAGGTGGGACGTGCAAAAGACTGTGTAACTCGAACCTTAAAGCGTCAGAGGAGATCGTTACATGAAAAAGAAAAAAAATTGAGGAAACTGGTCGTTCTACTCATATTTTTAATGATAACCTATGTCAATGAAATAACAGATCCCAAATCATCCTTCTACCTTAAAAAGTGAACTAAGGTAGTTCGCGTGTCTAGAGAATCAGCAAATGTCTCTTCCGCAGGTTTTTCACCATCTAGATGTACACAACACACATCACAAGTGATATTCTCTCAGCAAAAGAAAGTCGGGAATTGTTTAGAATGGCAGCGTAAGCAGCAACTGGGCGATTTCATGGGAGGGAAAATTATCCAGCAAACACTACCAATAACGAATCTCCGCCAACTACCATACAGAATCCTCTCACCACTGCGACCACGAAGAATGCCCAACACATATTATTAGTTCACTATTCAGCTTCCTAGAGGGCGACACGATTGAATCAGCTTCGACGGCACCCGCTGTAAGCTGGAAATGTCAATCGTTCAGGCCGCAGGCTACCGCCACCATGCACTCCTGCACTCCTGCATCCTAGGAAACCAGCCACATATTTTTCACCGCAATTACGAAGAAATATTAGGACTGTAGCCTCAGTCTGATGACATCCAGCAATGATAAAGTATCAAAAATAACCCATCCTGACGATTGTGGCTCTGGAAATTTAAATATTTTTATCTTCCTTACGATTGGAGATAACTTTCCACGTAAAAACTTTAATCCCGCTTACAGTTATCGCAGCTTCCCACGTCAAATCCATACCACCCCTCATGGCAGGACATACTCATTTCCCCTGCTGACCACAGTACACATACTTTAGAAGCCCGCTGATCACAGCGAATCTGTCACACATCCCTTAGTAGGTATAACACTTCGCCACTAAATGAATGCTGGTGAAATCAAACAATAGCGAGCTACAATCCGGGATGGATGGACATACTTCATTTGTTTTTCTTGCGAGTGGTAGTAGTGTGTCTTATGAAGAGACATGTAATCATCTTATAAGCGACCAGCTGTTAAAAAAGCATGATTGCGACGACTTTGTTGCTGTCGTCCTTCATAAAAAGAGTCCTTGGATCTACTGGCCCACAGAAGTATCGCAATACCAGACAACCTTTAAATTTCAGTATATGGTGTTGCTTCCAAAAGAAGTGGTATTCCACACGAATACGCGACACTGAATATAAACGCTGATCATCGGGTTATATATTAACAGACTGAAACTACAAGTGCGTGTAGCTGGCAGTGTAAGCTCGTAATAAACTCACCGAATTTAGAACGTGGGATTAGGCTGAGAAACGTCGTATTAAGCGCGTATTAGCAACTACCTCATACCACCGCTAGATACACTATGTGATCAGAAGTATCCGGACACATGGGTGAAAATGACTTACAAGTCGGTAATGCTGGAATTCAATATGGTGTTGGTCCACCCTTAACCTTGATGACAACTACCACTCTCGCAAGCATACGCTCAGCCAGGTGCTGGAAGGTTTCTTGGGGAATGGCAACTCATTCTTCACGGAGTGCTACACTGAGGAGAAGTATCGATCTCGGTCTGTGAGGTCTGGCTCGAAGTCGACATTCCAAAACATCCCAACGAATTTCTGTTGGATTCAGGTCACGACTCTGTGTAGGCCAGTCTATTGCAGGGATGTTGTTGTCGTGTAACCACTCCGCCAAAGGCAGGCATTTTGAACAGGTGCTCGATCGTGTTGAAAGATGCAATTGCTATTCCCGAATTCCTTTTCAACAGTGGAAAGCAAGATGGTGCTTAAAACATCAATGAACGCCTGTGCTGTGATAGTGGCACGCTAAACAACGAGGGGTGCAAGCCCCTTTCATGAAAAGCACGACCACACCGTAACACTACCGCCTCCGATTTTTACTGTTGGCACTCCCTACGCGGGCAGATGGTTTTCACCGTTCATTCGCCATACCCACACCGTGTCATCGGATCGCCACATTGTGTACCGTGATTCGTAACTCCACACAATATTTTTCCACTGCTCAATCGTCAAATATTTACGCTCTTTGAACCAAGAAATGCTTCGTTTCGCATTTACTGGCGTGATGTATGGCTTATGTGCAGCCGCTCGACAATGAAACAGAAGTTCTCTCACCCCCTGTCTAACTGTTATAGTACTTGCAGTGAATCCTGATGCAGTTTGGAATTCCTGTTTGATGGTCTGGTTAGATGTCGGCCTATTACAAATTACGACCCTCTTCAACTGTGCCGGCGGGAGTGGCGGAGCGGTTCTAGGCGCTACATTCTGGAACCGCGCGACTGATACGGTCGCAGGTTCGAATCCTGCCTCGGGCATGGATGTGTGTGATTTCCTTAGGTTAGTTAGGTTTAAGTAGTTCTAAGTTCTGAGGGAGTGATGACCTCAGAAGTTAACTCCCATAGTGCTCAGAGCAATTTGAACCATCTTCAACTGTGTGCAGTCTTTGTCAGTCAACAGACGAGGTCGGCTTGTACGCTTTTTTGCTGTATGTGTCCCTTCACGATTCCAATTCAATATCACATCGGAAACAGTGGACCTAAAGACGTTTAAGAGTTTGAAAATCTCAGGTACAGACATATGACACAAGTGACACCCAATTACCTGACCACGTTCGAAGGCCATGAGTTCTGCGGAGCGCCCCATTCTGCTCTCTCACGATACTGAGATCGCTGATATGGAGTACCTGGCCGTAGGTGGCAACACGGTGCAGCGAATATAAAAAAACGTATGTTTTTGGCGGTGTCTGGTTACTTTCGATCACATAGTATATTTCTCACGCTAATATACAGAGTATGGAATTCAGTCTATCCCAATTCCATGTGATAGTTGCGGCGATATATCCACTGGGTTATAGGTGATTGATTGAGAATGGTCACATACCATAGATGGTGTGCTATGCAACGAATCACATTAAAAATGCAACGATAGATAGAGTTCATAGGAAATGTACAAAACCCTATGACCAATACACTGGATTTTCAGATCTATAATGTTACGCTTTCTGGTAGAAATGCTATCTGTGATTTCGCATTAAGTCTTTCCACTCAACGACATACCTGAGTTGGATCCTATGGATATGTCTTTTAATGGTTACAGCCACAAGTGAACCGCAATTGCGGGTCCCTCATATCGCGAAACAAGTCACTTTTTTCGATCCTATCTGCAACAGTAAAACTCCAACATGGTTTTAGGCAGCTCCTATAGATCTTGTTTCTGTTCCTCAGTAACTTTCCGGCTCTCCCTGCAGCTTTGTCCATGTGACTGTTCCAATTTCAGTAAGACCTGAGCAGACGTCAGAGAGAGCTATATGTAAGACGTTCTGCAACCA
Organism: Schistocerca gregaria; assembly: GCF_023897955.1. Taxonomy (NCBI): domain Eukaryota; kingdom Metazoa; phylum Arthropoda; class Insecta; order Orthoptera; family Acrididae; genus Schistocerca; species Schistocerca gregaria. The sequence continues at coordinate 509,634,383 of NC_064923.1, forward strand.
GCGCAGAAACACAGTGAGCTCAGTTAATGCGACAGAACCATCTTTTTTGGCAACTCGGCGGAAATGTGAACATTATGTTGTAGCTCCACCAACCGTGTACGAGGTGCAATGCCAACGCCAAACAAAGCTTTCTCCTCCAACACTAGGTAGTAGAAAAGATAGTACAAGCAGCTGTGACAAATGCAAGAAGGCTGGCGATTTGGTACTGTGCTGTGACACATCTTCACACTACATACAGGTACTGCAGTCTGAAAGAAGTCTGCATCCTCCAGGGTGCATTAAAGCCCGTCACTAAACATTCTCTGTATCATATTCATTTTCTACCATCCATCAGAGATGAAATACGAAATATAAACACTCCATTAAAGTCATGCAAGAGAGAACTCAGTAAGATTTTTACTGCCTCTCTGTCTTGTGATATATGAAGAAACAAATATCATGTGCTGGCACTGAACATATGTGGCTATTAAATGTACTTGTATCTATCAATTAGAGCAGGTGCTAGTGATCGAAGTCACCTTCACCTGCACCTTCCCCTGCACCAGCACCTGCACATGAATGCACATTGCCTGTACTGCAGAAGGACCACCCCCCACAGACCGTCAGTCGTAAGAGAGGGTCCCTGTTTTGTTGTTTGACACATTGCTTTTTTCTGCTGCAACGAGTCCAAGCAGTGTATGACTCCACGATTCCACACCACCATACATTCTGTTTATTCAATCACGACTTAAAGGTCTGTGTCAGGTTCTAAACTGATATTAACACGTTTTGGTCCATTGGCTCTCACAGAAAACTGGACATCACGTGGTGTAAATTAAGCTGCTGCTTTCGCCACACACACACACACACACACACACACACACACACACACACACACACACACACACACACACACATACATACACACACATGGAATCTGGAAGAGATTTGTTGCACAGTGGAGGGTTTCCAAACACTTGTTCAAAGGTAATTTATGACCTCTACGTTTAAGCTCATCTTTCACACTGATGGGGCAGCAGTAGGCTTGGTGTTCCATTCTGATTGATTCATCATATGGCAGTCATGTACATAATTACTGATTCAGTGCTAGCCATCCCCAGAAGGCGTTGCCCCACCACCAAGACTCAAACAACTGAAGGCAATCCGTCATAATGTGCCAATCAACAGCGTACCAGAGGATGGCTGGGATGGAAAAGACACCAACAATGTACTGTAATAAATATCATAGTTCACAGTGTGATCTGTATTACCAGTTTTTCAGTAATTTCAGCACTGACCAACGTGATGGCACATTGCTTCCAAATTTCTGTAAATCACCCCTCCACTACTTTGTCTGTACCATGCGAATGTTGATGGATATCTGTGCCGTAAGTCAATTCATTGTTAATACTAGAACATATATAAACCAAAGTATACCACACAGCGTCCCATACCGATCTACATATTTCTAGCACTTCCCTCGTAGTGAATACTTTTGCTATTACGACTGCTAATTTTTCTCTACGTCGATGGGAATCACAGAGCATTCTCGCATTCTTAGGATAAACTTAGAGTTTGGAAGATCTCCTTCCACTGTATTTGACAAACTCTCCCAGCAACATCACAAATTTAATCTGCAGCTCACGAGAAGTAGTCTGTTACTTTCCGCATATCTTGAAAGAGCAGAGAGAGCCGAATTCGTAACTGTTGTTAAGGGAAAACTGTTCTGCGCCAATTTTACTTAAGGTACCCATCCAAGTGCACAAAATGTCTCCTGATTCTCGGATGTCGATGAGGGTAACACCCCTTACAAGCTTATGGTTACAGACGATTAAGAAGAAAGGTTTGGCTTTATGTATGATGTGAACAGTGGGCACTCCACACGTATGGAAAGCTATGAGGTGCATGTATCAGAGAGTCTCTGTGTCTTTTTCTTTTGGTGTAGAAGGAAGTAGTGTTATCTTCTTCAAATCTGCCACCATAGTGAGTGGATTAGGAAAGTTGTAGGGAAGATATATGTCAGATATTGGACATTTACGTCCTGCATTACAGTGCATATGTGTATGTTCTGTGATAATTTCTCTCTTACCAATACATTCTTTGCACTGACCCCAGACACTAGAACAGTACTTTACAATTGACAGAGCATTTGATTAAAGAAAAATTCTTCAAACTCCATCCGCCTGGAGCCCCATCATACGTAAATAGAACTATGATAGAAAGAATGTTTGGGTGACAGACGTGAATGCACTTTGACTGGCATAGATCTCCTTCAGACTGCAACACCTATATGTAGTTTGGAGATGCATTCCATTGCAGTAGCAAAATCCTTGTCCTTTTTCCAGTTCCATTCACTGCTTGTCCTATCTTTTCTACTGCCTCGTGTTGCAGGAGAAAGCTTCGTTTGGCGTTGGCCTTACACATTATTCACATTTGGTGGACCTACAACATGTTTCCATTTCCACAGAGTGGTCAAGGAAGATGGTCCTATCGCATATACTCAACTCACCTTATTTCTCCACGGGTTGAAGAAGGTCCTACATATAGTGCTCTCCGGCTTCTGCTCAGTTCTGACCTAAATTGGAACGATCTAATGGTTAAAGCAGCAGAGAGGGGGGACAGAGACGGTGAAACAGTTACAAGATGCATAGGGGCTCTCTAAAGCCATGTTGGAGTAGTAGTGTACCAGATAGGTTCGAAAAAAGAGACTCGTTTGGAGATATGAGGTTACCACGAAAATGATTCACTTGTGACTGTAATCATTAAGACATCTCCAGAGGAACCAACACAGGTATGTCGTTAAATGGAAAGATTTGATTCCAAATCGCAAACAGCATTTCTACCAGAAAATATAACATTATAGATCTGAAAACCCAATGTATTGGTCATAGGATTTTCTACCGGCTATGCATTTTTTGATGTGATTCGTTGCATAGCACACCATCTACTGTATGTGATCATTCTCAATCAAGCATCATCCTCCCTCGCCTAAAGCCCAGTGGATATATCACAGAAACTCTCAGGTGGCATAGGGATCAAATGCATTTTAATTACTATTTGTTAGCATGGGAAATATCCAGTGGGGCCATGAGAGAGTCGCAAATACCCGCTTAATAATACGTTCCTTTGATCAATCGCTTTCTAAATTCGGTGATTTTATTACCAGCTTATACCTCCAGCGACGTGCACACGCGTTTTCACTCTGTTAATACACAACGCGGCGATCACCGTCCTTTTTCAATGTCATTCAGAGGCAATAACATATCCCCAATAATAAAGCTTGTATAGTTTTGCGTTACTTCTGTGGGCTGGTAGAACCAACGCCGCTTTTTCTGCAGGGCGACGGTAACAAAAGTCGTTGCGATCGTTTATTTTTTAGAAGCTGGTCACTTATAAGATAATTTCATGTCTCTTCCTAAGGCGCACTGGTACCACTAGGAGGAAAACAAGTGAGGCATGTCCATCAATTGCGGATTGTAGCTTGATATTGTTTGGTGTCACCGGCATTCAGTTATTGACGAAGTACACTCCTGAACATGGAAAAAAAGAACACACAGACACCGGTGTGTCAGACCCACCATACTTGCTCCGGACACTGCGAGAGGGCTGTACAAGCAATGATCACACGCACGGCACAGCGGACACACCAGGAACCGCGGTGTTGGCCGTCGAATGGCGCTAGCTGCGCAGCATTTGTGCACCGCCGCCGTCAGTGTCAGCCTGTTTGCAGTGGCATACGGAGCTCCATCGCAGTCTTTAACACTGGTAGCACGCCGCGACAGCGTGGACGTGAACCGCATGTGCAGTTGACGGACTTTGAGCGAGGGCGTATAGTGGGCATGCGGGAGGCCGGGTGGACGTACCGCCGAATTGCTCAACACGTAGGGCGTGAGGTCTCCACAGTACATCGATGTTGTCACCAGTGGTCGGCGGAAGGTGCACGTGCCCGTCGACCTGGGACCGGACCGCAGCGACGCACGGATGCACGCCAAGACCGTAGGATCCTACGCAGTGCCGTAGGGGACCGCACCGCCACTTCCCAGCAAATTAGGGACACTGTTGCTCCTGGGGTATCGGCGAGGACCATTCGCAACCATCTCCATGAAGCTGGGCTACGGTGAGCGCCACAATCAGGACTGCATACGACCGATGCACACAGGGCCTACACCCGGCATCATGGTGTGCGGAGCGATCTCCTACACTGGTCGTACACCTCTGGTGATCGTCGAGGGGACACTGAATAGTGCACGGTACATCCAAACCGTCATCGAACCCATCGTTCTACCATTCCTAGACCGGCAAGGGAACTTGCTGTTCCAACAGGACAATGCACGTCCGCATGTATCCCGTGCCACCCAACGTGCTCTAGAAGGTGTAAGTTAACTACCCTGGCCAGCAAGATCTCCGGATCTGTCCCCCATTGAGCATGTTTGGGACTGGATGAAGCGTCGTCTCACGCGGTCTGCACGTCCAGCACGAACGCTGGTCCAACTGAGGCGCCAGGTAGAAATGGCATGGCAAGCCGTTCCACAGGACTACATCCAGCATCTCTACGATCGTCTCCATGGGAGAATAGCAGCCTGCATTGCTGCGAAAGGTGGATAAACACTGTACTAGTGCCTATATTGTGCATGCTCTGTTGCCTGTGTCTATGTGCCTGTGGTTCTGTCAGTGTGATCATGTGATGTATCTGCCCCCAGGAATATGTCAATAAAGTTTCCCCTTCCTGGGAGAATGAATTCACGGTGTTGTTATTTCAATTTCCAGGAGTGTATTATACTTAGAAGAGGATGTGTGAAAGATTCGCTGTTATCAGCGGGTTTGTGAAGTACGTGTACTGTGGACAGTGTTCCGACATCAGCAAAGAATATGACTATGTCTTTTCGTAGGGGGAGGTATTAATTTGACATGGAAAACAGCTATAGCTGTAAAGGGAGTAAAAGGTTACGCGTGCAAAGTTATGTCCAGTCGTAAGGGGATTTTTAAATTTCCAGAGCCATAATCGTAATGAGGGGGTATTTCGGATACTTCGCACAATTTCGAATGTCAGAAGACTGCGGCAGCAATCTTAATACTTAACTGTACTTACAGTGATAAATATAGTGCTGGTTTTGTAGGACGAATCTGTCAAGGGGCAGGAGCACATCGCGGCACCATGTGGCTGGAACAATTTAAATTTCCAACTTACCGCGGGAGACGTCTGAACTGAACTGTGTGGGATACAACGTACGGCTTCCCTTAGCATGTCGCCCTCTAGGCGGCTAAATAACGAACTAATAGTATGTGTTGGGTCGTCTTCGTAATCACATGTGATGGGAGTATTCTCCGTGGAAATTTGAAAATATTCAATATTGTTGTGTGATTGTGCTGGACAGTTATCTCCCCCATGCAGATTCCTTAGCAGACGCTTATGCTGCCTTTCTAAATATTTCCCGTCTTTATTTCGTGCAGAGAACATTGATTGTGAATTGCTGTGTGGCTGATATCGAGAACTGCCACGTAAATGGTATGATATTATGGCAAACCAGGTGAAAATAAATATGTTAGTGTATTCTCAGTCTAGAGATGGGTGTAGAAAGTATGGCAGAAAGCGAGCAACAAGGATGTGACTGGAAACAGTAGTGCCCTTGTGCCGGGGGAACCAGCCCAGACTTCGTAAATCAGTTCGGAGAATGACTGGTGCCCAAGGAGGGTGCTCTGATAGCGCATCTGACAAGTGTGTGTGGAGACAGTTGACTCACAACCATCGGCTGCAGTGGTTGACCAACCGACCTCACAGGAAATATCAGTGCATGTGCTTCCTGTTATTTAGATCAGTCTGTTTTCGCAGTACACATATGAGTGGCTGGTGGTGGAGAACTATATGCAGGATTATGAAGTGCTGATTTTGAATGGTGAAGCGCAGCAATTGTGTTTACTACATAGATTTGTGGAGAAATAGCCCAGTCTGAGATTAGTTTCACGCTGAAAAATTCAAGCTTTCCTCGGCAGTAGCAGATCATTGTAATTGAGGAAGTCTCTTTGGCCATAGTTTCCGTATTTCACGATCTGTAGACCACTTTTGCAGGGTTAACTGTCAGTGCAATATGACAGTTCTATGGTTTTCTTCCGTCTGTACAAAATAGTTTTGCCACTGAAAGTCTCATAATTTGTCCATCTGCAAAAACTGGTGGACAGTGCTCCCACACCGTCAGCAGCAGTAGTTTGGCAGATGAAATCAATAAGAACCAATCAGAACGCTACATTCACAGGAAGTTTCATGTCGTCTGAGAGTCACAAGATATCTTTTGTGTCAAGCGTAGGAGCTTCTACAGAGAGCTTCTACAGACTAGTTCAAACGAGGCATGGGCCAGATATCTATGGAAATTTCTGTGACATCCGAGAGTCATCTTTGTTTGAATGTTCAGAGACCGGTCCAGCCAGACAGTCCTCCTCTTCTTTGGAATGGTGGGTTGCTACCTCTCCTCCGCTATTTTAGAGCCTTTCCACACCAGAGCCAGTAGGACATAAAAAATTCACCGAAAATTCCAGCCGTATTTCTCGTCTGTAGGACACTGCTCCTAATTCTGTTTGTGTAATTGTTCTGATCTTCGTGTCTGTGCTTAGATATCATTTTGCGCTTCGAGAAGTGAGGAAAGTAGCGTCTCTGACTCAAGCAGCAAATATAAACTATGCCGACTAACAGATTCAGGAAAGCGTTGACCACAGCTGCAGTTGTAGGGCTCAGAAATTTCTCTCTCACCCCTCTCCCCCCCTCCCCCCCTGTCTCTCTCTCTCTACCAGTGCTTCAGACAAGCAGTTAAAACTCTAAAAGTATTGAGCGGTCTGTTTAAAGTTACAGAGACATTTATTTCGGCTTCCAAATATCGTAGTTTCTGCTTTGCAGCTAATATCAGTATCGGTATCTGTTTCCCCAAAAAGTTTGTGATATGTCTCAGGGAGGTTTCACAAGTGTGCAGATAACTTTTTAGAGTCTGTGGTCACGTTTGTTGGTATACATCGCAAAACTGTGGCAAATAACTATGCAGCGACATTCTTGAAACTGTATTTAGAGATATATTCAATTCGATTTAGTAACTCCTGAAGGAGCTCATACTGATAGACAAGTAAAGGATGTGGTATTTCTCACAAAAATATCTCGGGGATGGTTTCACAAGTGAGCTGCGATCTTTTTTAGAGTCCCTGTTGAAGTTTGGTTGTGGTGATATTCCTCAGAATAAAACGTGTATTTATATCGCAAATTGTTAAGAACTCTTTGTCATCTGCAAAGCTCTCGCTGTCGGTGCAATTGTACATTTAGGTCCTTTGTCTTCTTCAAGATATATATGTGACAATATTACGCACATTGCTTAAGCACCAGATGTAACAACTCCTGAAGCAGTTCTTGTTCAACGACAGTGGTCATCCGTGCACAACAAAGCAACTGGTACGCGGCCACCCTCTGGCTACTTTGTGCCAGAACTGTGAGGCCGGCAGGTAGCCTCTTGTAGCTGGGTGCGGAGGCTGGGTAAGCAGGGAGCGCGTGCGACGGAGTGGGTGAACGTCTTGCCTCTTGCGCTTCGGAAACCTGACTGGACTTTTATCGAATGATCTGCAGTCACAGCACACTCATTTATCAGCATGTGTTGCGAAGTGTAACTTAACCCCATCCTGCTGCATCTTCATTATCTGATGAAATTTTCTGTCGTCTCATTGTCTCTGTAGAGCCGTAGCATGAGAAGCAGGGAGAGGATGTTGCGTGGTGACCGGTATCCTTTTGCCGTAACACAAGCTGAACACTTATATTAAATGTGTTCTTTATTCATAAGAAGGGCGTTCATGTATCGTACAGCCGTTACGGCGCCTTCCACGACCACCAGCATTGTGGTTCAATTTCTCAGTAATAGTCCACGTTACCTCACTGCAGGTGAAGTATGATGTCCATTACGTACACTCTTCTGGTTCTGAGCTGGCGGTGGAGCTATCTGCTGCTGCGAGTCCCTCTGGGCTGCGACTGATGGCAGACTGAGCTCACTCGGCGCGACAGTCTTCTCGGTGTAACACACTGCGACCGACCTGGCCCTCCAGTCCACGATGAAGATCTAAATACTGGCAGCCGAGAGTGCGGTGCAGCGCGTTTTCTGCAAGTCTGTTGTTGGTCTCTATCGATGTTCTCGCAACCTCTTTAACCGCATGGTGTGCTGGTGCCAGCTTACTCCAGCAGCTTCGTCTCACCCGAAATGCAGCATATTGGTCGGGCAGTGAGGCTGCGAACGATAATGGAAAGAAAGGCAGGACGCTAGACGTAGAGACGAGCAGGGAGCCGTGACTGTGGAGGATGAAGTGCTCCCCACCATACCCAGCAATTCGGCTTGCGAAACCACAGGGACATCCCACGGAAAATGCTGCCAGGGCACACGTCCAGGCCTGAGGGAGTATCATGGGGCGATGACTACGACGGCGACGGTGATAGCGGGTACCAGGTCCATGGAGTCGGCAGTGGGGATCGACTGGGGCGAGGGCGCTATGTTCTTCCGCTCCTCCTGGGATGCCTTGGTGGCACCAGCGGGCGGCTGTGAAGGCCGCGCGGCCCCTTGAAGCCGTCGATCTGAGGGAAGAAAAGCAGCAGAAACATGCGGGAAAGGACATGCGCTAATTTCGTGCTGGTGGCAGCGCTGCCAACCAACAGGGCCTGCAGTTGAATACATATAAGACCCAATGCGTTCCTGGATCACGCCTCTTTCTCGGCGTCCATGGTTGCCACAAACCCGGAAAATAACAAGATCTCGATGCGCAAAATGATATTTGTGGACCATTGGCGGCGCAATATGTGGTGGATGTAGAAAGCGAAGTAGCGTCCGATAGCGGCGGGCGTGTAGAAGTTCGTCCAGTGACGATACGCCTCGTGGGTGGGAGCGATAAGAGGCGAAAGATAGTTGCAGTCCTGTTCCCTTGTGTGGGTGGTGCAAAACTTGGCCATGTGTTTAAAAGTGAGTAGGAAGCGTTCTGCTTCGTCGATGGGCTGCGGGTGGAACGAAACACTTGTTAGATGATGAATACCATTGCATACACAAAACTGTTCAAAGTCACGTGAAGTGAACTGTGGTCCATTTTCCCACACAAGTACTTCTGGAAAACCTTCAATGCAAAATATTGTGGACAATGCTTGAATGGTGCTACGTGATGTAGAAGCCATGGGCACCTCTAATGGGAACTTGCTACAAGAGTCTACCACTATTAGTCAACGAATGTTCCAGAATGGTCCTGCAAAATCTACACACACCAAAAACAGTTTTGCATCACCTTGGTTCCGAGAGTTCCGGAACCTGTACAGAAGATTGGAATGGAGATCAACATAAACATAGTTTCCGCCCAATTTATTGCTCATGAACACCAAACATTGCACGTTGTACCACCTTACAGCGAGACCTTCATAGGTGGTGCTCCAAATTGCTGTACACACCGGTACCTCTAATACCCTGTAGCACTTCCTCTTGCACTCATGCATGCCTGTATTCGTCGTAGAATACTCTCCACAAGTTCAACAAAGCACTGTTGGTCCAGATCGTCCCACGTTTCAACAGCGACACGGCATAGATGCCTCAGAGTGGCCAGCCTTTTTGAATCTATCCCAGGCATGTTCGATAGGTTTCATACGTGGAGAACATGCTGGCTACTCTAGTCGAGGGATGTCGTTAGCCTGAAGGAAGTCATTCACAAGACATGCTCGATGAGAGTGTGAATTGTCTTCATGAATATGAATGTGTCGCCAATATGCTGTCGATATGGTTGCACTATTGGTCAAGAAGGGCGTTCACGTATCGTACAGCCGTTACGGCGCCTTCCACGGCCACCAGCAGCGTACGTCGGCCCCACATAATGCCACCCAAAACAGCAGGGAACTTCCACCATGCTCCACTCGCTGGGAAGTGTGTCTAATGCTTCCAGCCTGACCGGGTTGCCTTGAAGCACGTCTCTGATGATTGTCTGATTGAAGGCATATGTGACACTTATCGGTGAAGAGATCGTGATGCCAGTCCTGAGCGTCCATTCGGCATGTTGTTGAGCCCATCCGTACCGCGGTGCATGGTGCCGTGAATGCAAAGATGGACATCGCCATGGACGTCGGGAGTGAAGTTGCGCATCATGCAGCTCATTGCGCACAGTTTGAGTAGTAACACACGAAAACCATTATCCAACATGGTGGCGTTGCTGTCGGGGTTCCTCCGAGCCGTAATGGATGCACTGCGGTAGTTGCTCATGGGTGACCTGAGAGAGGCATGACATCTACAGTTCCTGTTCCAGACAACACGAGACGTGTACCTCATTCCTGGTGGAATGACTGGAACTGATCGGCTGTCGGACCCTCTCCGTCTAATAGGTGCCGATCATGCATAGTTGTTTACATCTTTGGAAGGGTTTAGTGACATATCTCAACAGTCAAAGGGACTGTGTCTGTGATACAGTATCCACATTCAAAGTTTATCGTCAGGAGATCTGGAAAGCGGGGCAATGCAAAAAAAATTATTTATGTGTGTATGTGCAATCGTGGGATGGTGATTACTTCTTAGGCGAAGTTGAGAAATGGTTTTCCGTGCATGCGGGACAGTGTGACGTCATCTGTTGAATGTCGGCTGCCAAGTTCAGTGCTATCGCGCTAACTGTTTAGTCCGAACAGTTCCCCACTGTTCTTGATGAAGCTACCGCAACTCATACTTTTAATACAATTTGGTAATAAGCACACGCAGGCAGTGTGGTTTCAGTTGCCTGAGACAGCAGTCGTGTGTGAGAGTTGCGCGTATGTGTGTCTATTGTTGATAAAGGACATTGGCCGAACGCTTTGTGTGTGAAAACCTTTTCGTTGTGCCTATCTGCGACTCAGCATCTCCACTGTATGGTGAGTAGCAACGTCCCTTCTCGTATTATTGTTACATTCCATCCTGGATTTTCCATTGTTTGAATAACAGCACTGAGTTTCATTGAACAACTTTGACACAAAAGCAATAGGCCTGTCTTGTGCACCAATTCTCCGCGAAAGCAAGTACCGATTCCATAGGAAGACGCGTCGACTCTGCAAAGCTACTGGCTTGACAGGATCAAAATTTACTAAACATCTGTCACTAAGCAAGGCATGTTAGAGTTCCTTAGTTCACAGAAGGAATATTTCTCCGACGCATGCGATACAATTGAGCCGCGACCTGAGTGGTATTCGGTATGAACCGACTGCAGTACAGACACACAGCGAGGATCAGCAGGTCACCGATTGCAAGCAAAGGAGATTGGACGGGGTGCACATGCTGACTGTTTATTACGTGACGTAAACAGAAAAGGGAGGTAATGACAGTGGCACGTAAAGTGCCCTCCGCCACACACGGTTGGGTGGCTTGCGGTGTATAAATGTAGATGTAGATGTAGAAGTACTGTAGTTCAATTCGAAAAAAGTCACTTTTCGAGAAGAGCCTTGGGTCCTCCTCCTGACAATACTCGAGAAAGAGTACGCAACTTGGCCGTGTGTTAGTGTGGTATACGACCTGAGACGACAATACCGTCAAGGTCGTTTGAACAAAATGGCACTTTTGCAGCCAGCTGCTCGAAGGAACGTTAAAAAATGGCGCCTCGGAAGCACTGCCGAAGGACAAGCGCAAATACTTAAACAGTCCTTGTTGTGTATTTACAACAAACACTTTCTGTGATTCTTCGTTCAATGGAATTTGCAAATAGACATCACGTAAATATATCTAAGTAACGTCATGTTGCAAGCCTGTCCATGAGTTCCTAAGGGCCAGGTAACGGATAAGTGTCAACTGTTATCTGTGGACTGACTGTAGACTTGACGTCAGCACAAATGCGGATGCCACCGGAAGGCTTAGGCAACGAAAAGAGAGGACTTATTCATTGACCAGCCTGAATGGGAGCAATTACACCATTATCTTCCAATTATTTCAATTCACTCGCTACTTTGGCTTGTAAAGCAATGGAAACGGGGCGGGCCCGAAAAAACTTAGGCTGTGCATTGTCTATCAATCTAACACGCGGTACGAAGTTATTAGCTTTCCCCATTCCTACTGAAAATAGTTCAGGAAATTCTTTACATTGTCTTTTGGATCGAAAATCGATGTGGACAGTACGTTCTCGTGGATGCTTAGTCCAACCAAATCAAAGGCATCTAAACCCAATATGTTCTCACTGTATGTTGATTTCAACACAGTAACCTTTATTGTCCTAGTGTAAGATTTGTTAGTGGCAGGCAAACTACACTGTCCAAGCACTGGAATTGCGTATCCGTTGTAAGAAGTGAGGTGCCTGTTAGATTTAAAAACGCGTGGTGAGCCTAACTCTTCGCACATGGCACGATTAAGCAAAGATAAAGAGGGACCTGTGTATATACGAAAGTTCGTACGACACAAATAGTTAGAACGTCGTTGCACAGCACTAGGGTGACAATAAAGCACAACCTTAATCTTACTTACCTTAATCTCACATTTGTCAGAACCCGTTGTAGGTTTGCCAACCATAACGTTCACTGCATGTCTACGAGCCTGTTCTTTCTGGGAGCGGGCAATATTGATCTTTTGGTGCCGCTGAAAACGAATTACTTGGACATGGCCTGTTTTTTAATACATGTAACACGTTGTGTTACATGATGGTGAGCCCTGTCCTTTATGGCGAGCAAAACATCCATGACAAGGCCTCAGTAAGTTCACAGGCTTGTTTACATGTCTAGTGGCTGACGCATGGCTGTGTACGCGCTCGTTATTGTGGCTGCTTTGGGCGGTCGTGTGCAAGGGGCGACTCCACCCAACAAACCGGGGCCTGGTCAAAGTTAGAGGTCGCTACGGCACCAGAATCATATTGCTCTATGATTTGCAACACTTGAGGAAGTGTTGGATATACAAATGTGTGTGAAATCTTATGGGACTTAACTGCTAAGGTCATCAGTCGCTAAGCTTACACACTACTTAATCTAAATTATCCGAAGGACAAACACACACAAAATCACACACACACACACACACACATACACACACACACACATACACACACATACCTGAGGGAGGACTCGAACTTTCACCGGGAGAAGTGTGGGATCAGACCACTTTAGGATCTGTTTCCGTCTTCTACTGACTAGGACATTGAATGTTATAGCATCCCTGATCATTAAGTCATTATAAAAGTTGCCACAACTTCCCTTAAAGTTACACTTCCTAGTCATGCCCGTTAATTCCGTATACCATTGAAGGTACTTCTGAAATGATAATTAAATCAAGACCCTAAGCTGTCGACAGGCGTTGATGTACATCAACGGGAACACTTGGAATGTGTGCCCCGACCGGGACTCGAGCCCGGGATCTCCTGCTTACATGGCAGACGGTCTATCCATCCGAGCCTCCGAGCCACCAATAACTGCAGGGATTTATCCCTTGCACGCTCCCCGTGAGACCCACATTCCCAGCCAAATGTCCACACACTACATTCGTAGTGCCCCTGCCCATTAAACTCATTACTCGCGGCAGACAATCTTACAGAGTCCCGTAAGAGTTCGGGCAATGTATATGAATCCAGCACAGAAGAAGGTCAATGGCCGGTTAGTCTTAACTATATATGAAGATGTCCGAAAGAACAGATACCATCTTCATATGAAGGTACGTCTGTTCCGGCTTTTTCTACAAGCGAAAGAACTGGTATCTGACTACAGTTGCTTGAACATGCAGGTCATAATATTGAGTTAAAGCAGCCATTACTTCGTCGTAGGTGAGTTCGTCGGGAGATGCAGTTGGGAATAGTTTCTGTATTAATATGAACAGTGGTGACCACGCAGTCTAAAGGAAATACTGTAGCTTCACAGCACCATTAACTCGATGAAGTGCACAAAGAGCTGGGAACTGTGTCAGGTATTCTAGCCATTCCTCTTCTGGGTCGTTAAATTGCCGGAACGTTGGTATGCTGGTCGGCGGCACTTGGGCTTGTCGGTTGGTTGGCTGTTATTGTTGTATGGGCGACGCTGCTTGCGCAGCCGGAAGTTTTAGTACTGTCGACAGCGAGGCGGCACTTTGTTGGTTCTGAAAGTGAACAGCTTCCGTTAGATCCATTCAAAATGGACTCCTAAGAGACCGACCTGCTGAGACCATCGGTCGCTAGAGTTACAACACACTACATAAACTAACTTATGCTAAGAACAACACACACACACACACACACACACACACACACACACACACACACACACACACATGCCCGAGGTAGGACTCGAACCTCGGGCGGGAGGGGCCGCGCAATCCGTGACATGGCGCCTTTAACCGCACGGCCACTCCGCGTGGCGTTACATCCATTAATTAACCGTCTGCGGCTGAGGCGTGGGGCAGGGATGAAGGGGGCAGGGTACCATGGTTTATGCCACACGTTATAGCAAACAAAGCAAATAAAACTCTGGAAAGAGAAATTTCATTAGTTCTGCGGCTCCCCTCCAAGAATACGTGCAAGTATCCCCCCCCCCCCAAAAAAAAAAAAAAAATTACCAATAAGCACAGTTCCAAGCTAAAATACAAGAGGAGGAAGCAACATATTCTTCCAATGATACTCGTCGCCATCTTTTATGTCGTCTCGTTTTCTCTGTAGAACTGTACCATGGGAACCAAGGAGAGGATGTTGTTTGGTGGCCATTATCCTCTACCTGTAACACAAACTACACACACATATATTAACTGGGTTCTTTATTCATAACAATAAAAATTACTTGACTCAAGATAGTCATTCTAATACAAGACCACGTTAGCCTCACTGCAGGTGAAGTACAGTGTCCGCTATGTACGCTATTCTGGTTGATGTGTGCTGCCTGATTCTGAGCTAGCAACGGAGCTAACTGCTGCAGCGATTCCCACTGGGCTGCAACTGATGACAGACTGAAACTCGCTTGGTGCGACAGGGTTCTCAGTGTAACAGACTGCGACAGACTGGACCTCCGGTTGGCGGTGGCGATCTAAATACTGGTGGCCGAGAGAGCGTAGGTGGCACGTTTCCTGCAAGTCTATCGTTGGTCTCTATCGATCTCCTGGCATCCTCTTTGACACACGGTGTGCATGCGCCAGCTTATACCAGCTCATGAAGCGTATTCGTCTTCTTCATATATTCACCAATTATCATTGCTTTTCAATCAACGTGCAAGTGGCTACAGCTACCGTCCTCAGCTGCATGATTGCAGCTAATATACCCGAAAATGGCTCTGAGCACTATGGTATTAACTTCTAAGGTCATCAGTCCCCTAGAACTTAGAACTAGTTAAACTTAACTAACTTATGGGTATTACACACATCCATGCCCGAGGCAGGATTCGAACCTGCTACCATAGCGGTGGCGCGGTTCCAGACTGAAGCGACTAGAGCCCCTGATCTCTTGGGAAGCTCAGCACAGCCTGAGCCAAGTTCCTGCCATTCTTTCCCCTGACTGCCACTTTCGATCATTTCGCGAGAGGGATGAGGGTGAAGGTAAACAGTGTCCTCTGGTGGTGCTGTAGTGAACTAGGTCGGTTGAACTCCGGAACTCAAGGCAAAACACACAGGATGGAGCTACTTTCTATGACAGCTCAAATTCTTATGACTTAATTTAATTTAATTTCATAGTCTTTCCTACAAATATATTCCACATTAGAACATAACCGTTTCTGTAATGTGCTTTCTCGAATCCATGTTTCTTTCGTGTCAAAATTTGTACACTAAGAGACGTAATAGTCGCACCAGCCCGTGTGCTGACAGTACTGGAACACAAAGAATAAAACGTTCCCATCTCACATCCTGTAAACCCACAACGGCCGCGCTGCGTACCCCTCTGCCGCCGAGGAAAGCTACCAACTTTGCATAGCGCACGGCCAAATTCAACGGCGTTAGTTAACATTAAGCGCATTTTAAAATATTACTGTCTCTAGGTCTTCTGTTATTTTGTTACTGAGCAGAAAAACTTCACTTTTAAGACATTCTTAACATTAGTTCACGTTTTTGGATTTGGCTGTTAGTTGCTAGATACATATTTATCACAAGATACGGCTGAGAAACGTGAGCCGCTAGAATACTTGATTAGGGCCGCATGCTGCCCGCGGGCCGCAGTTTGTCGACCGCTGACCTAGTCTGTTATCGAAGCTGGAAAAGACATCTCACAGACTACCAGGCAATGCGACTGGTAGGCTGAAAAGCATGGATAAATATCGGCCGTCTGACTCACTCGATCACTTAGCCTTTCGGTTACATATCCCGGACTATATCGCTCTTTTCCTGTATGGTTTCTTCCATTGTCTTTGTTTGTCTTCTTTCTTCTTTGAGGAGATCAGTTTGGAGCTTATTTCCCCTGCGTGTAGTTTAACTCAGAATTCGAACATTTTTCGCCTCTGACTAGTCCACATCATTTAGAGGTTAATCCTAGATTAAATAACAGTGAAACACTCGTGTTCCGACCGGGATCCGATCCCGCGACCTCCCAGTTTTGAGGTACGTTCTAGACCACCACTGTCGACTTGTATTGTATTTAAGCTTCGCTTCTGTCGGTTGTTGCCGCTGCTGTACCGCAAGATGGAAATACCACCGTTTTCCAGCCAAGGGAAAGGGGGTGGCACGTAAATTCATCATACATCACCCAGTTACCAAGACATATTTATAAATTACGTAAATGAATAAATCTATCTAATAGTCAAACACCAGATCAAAATACCACAGGAGCTGCTAAGATTAACCTGCGCATAGAGACAGAAGCAATCCGGGGTATGCTCTTGGACCCACTATCTTGAAAGAAAATACATAGGAAAGATGAAATAAAAATTTTATTATGATATTATTTAAAGATATAATTACTTCAGTCTAAGCTATGAAGACAATCCCCGTGCGAATAGGAACTTTAGGCATCTAGGCTGTTGTCCAGAATTGTTAAGACCTTTCCATGTCCTCCTTCACTCTTTTCCTATCAAGTATGAGCGTGCACAGGTCGCTGAGTCTCATGTCTTCCATCGTGGACAGATTACACGCCTTGACACGTTGTTATGTACTGAATCAACGGTAAGTACCACATGCTGTCTCTGGAAAAGTCAAGCCAATCTTCGTTGCCTCGCACACAGTTGCGTAAAGCGGAGTGACTTGATCAATTGAATCTCCGCACTCTATAAATTTATTTAAAGTCTTATCACTCCCGTCATTTGCCTTAAACATTTTGTACGAGGTGGTATCCTCTGGAATAAAATTTTGTAAAAACCTCCATAAATGATCTGTATATCATCTGCAATGAATCAAAATGAAGAATTACCTGACTTTTTATGAATTCAAGGTGGACCTGCATAAGCGAAAATGCTTTTGCGAGTGTAGAATTATGGAGAAACTCTGATCGTAAAGCTCGCTTACCACCATTTTCAAAACCAGCCGCCCCATATTTTCTTAATAACTTCTAGCCTAGACCGTCGCTGACTTGATAACCCAATCTACAACTCAATATTTAATAAAGAATTAGTTGCGCTATAGCTAGTTAAATCGAGACCTGGATCCTGTAGAATATCTTTACTGGCACCGGTACCTATAAGCAAAAGAAGAGACTTTTCGTTAATGAACGCTTATATGCTTCCATCTTAAAATTTTACTAGTGAGTGTTCACGAAAGTGAATATTCTCTGTTTGTTAGTGTGAAGCATGTAATGTAAACTATATTTACATATTTTGTGGAGTGCTGTCCGCATAATACAACATATCCCAATCAGAGTTTTTAAATTAAAACCAAAAACCCTCCAGACCTAAGTGAAAGTCGTGGATACGTATCTCACCATGCCCCAACACGTTCTCAAAATTAACTTTCGCAATAGCAGGAGAGGAGCGGGGGTAATTTATGTCCACCTTTCGAAAATATTTTAATGTGGTCTATTACTTTATATTTTATAATTTAAAAAAAATCAGTTTAATGTTCTTAAGTATTTCTTTTACCAATATCATATACCCTCCGAATTTTACATGCAAAGTTAGGTTATAGCACTAGATAGCAGCCTCCCCAATGACTGTCGTATTCAGTAATTTCAATTGGGGGCTTGATTCATACATCGATATTTCCTTAAAAATGTATTTAGAGTAAAAGTAAGAAATTAGCATTTTTTTAGTTTTTGTGGGTTGCTCATAAATTAGGTAGTGCACGTTATTGAAAGTGTGTAGTCCTGGACCCGAATTACACATCAGTGCTGCTCCAAAAATTATATTATTAACATCATTCAACAACAATTAACGAATTTTGTCCCTTTTTATTTTTTTGAGGGTGGGCACAAAGTTCACCTCCCCCCCCCCCCCCCCAAAGAAAGTCGCTAATGTTCTTTATGGAAAATGCCTAGGTATTACTAGGGTTAAAACCAATGTACTGGCAAACCAAAGATGACAGTGTGAAACAATAGATAGGTGCGAGATATATCACGTGCACAAGATCCGTTAAATCTCCAATAATTTCACTAATTTGTTTCAGAGAGTAACGGGTTTGAAACCTGTAGAGACAACAAAAACTCAGGAATTGATTTGGATAGAGTTACAAACGTAACATACCTAAATTAAACGCCATAATACGAGAAATATTATCATCATCATCTATGTCGATCTTACGCTTTTTGCAGACCAAACGTGCTATGTTGCTCATAAGTTAAGAAAATATCACCCGTACAAAAATAGTAGCTCGCGGGTATTAGGCTTACCTACGTTTTGTTTAGTTTTTGTGCACTGCCCCTCCCCCTCACTCTACATACAGTCTTACCACCCCTTCCCCACACCCGCACACACACACACACACACACACACACACACACACACACACACACATACATTGCGCAGCGCTCGCGAGGCACTAGCTGATATGTATTCCACACAGATGCAGATTCAAACACGGGCGCGAGATGTATATTCAACCCACATTCAATAAGACGCGATTTAAACTTAGCATAAATGCCAGTTCGATATCTTTTATTATAAGATTGTACTGATATAAATTATATCGTTAAAGCGCCGTGTATCGATCGAGAAGCACCTCACCAGAAAATAATCCTGGGGGCGCCCATAAGGGCAGGGAGCTTCATTTTATACAAACAGAAACGAAGAGTAAAGAAGAGAAGAAGGGAAGTGAGGAGAAGACGGGCGCCAGAATGAAATAGAAGTAAATATCAGCGGCACTCAAATGGAAAGGAGATGGAGGAGGAAATGCTATTAAACTGTTTATTATTTTAAAAGTAATTGCCGTAACTTAGTAAATTTATCTTACTGTGACACAAGGTGGCCATTGCCTTCACAGAAAAATGTTTGCGGTTGCGTACGGAAACGTGATTGTACCTAAGCATGTATGTCAACATGAGAAGCAAATCGACGCCACAAATGTCTTGTGGATGAGCCCACATCTTGCCTAGGTTGGTTGGACAACGCTGCAGAGGTTTCGCTATGAGGCCCTTATACATACTTCATTGAGTCCCTATCTCTCCCCATGCGATTTCCGCAGTTGTGGAAGGATATTCGTGGTTCTCGTTTTGCTTCGGAAGAAGTGGTCCACGCCGGGGTACTAACATGGTTCCGCAAGTTTCCTTGAACATTTTTCCACGAAAGCATTGACCGTCTTGTCTCACAGTGCGATAAATGTATTAATAGTTATTATTCTAAGATATTATTCTATGAGGGTTGGAACTTTAATAGAGGCAACTATTTGTTTACAGATCGCACGAAATAGATGCGTGATTCAAAGTTTTACTGAACTTCAAAGTAGACCCCAGTATTGTGTATAAACCGTTGGCAGCGATGTGGAAGTCGTAGAATAATCCAAGCAGTGATAGTTGTGTTGACAGTTTGAACGGCGCCGTCGAATTTGTAGCAGTTGTGAAGCCAATGTCGTGAAGTGTTTCCTTCAGTTTATAAATCTAGCTGAGCTCACAAGGGATTATGCAGGGGAATGCAGTAGGTAGTATAGCACTTAGCAGCCCCATCAGTGAAACAAATCAGTAACAGCTTGCACTGCACGTGCTTGAGCATTGTTCTACAAAATGCTGGTCAGCTCCTGCAGAAAGTTTCATCACTTCTGTCTCTAAGCTGGTTGTATGTTGCGTTCTAAAAATGAACAGCATAGAGACAGAAGTGATGACACTTTCTGCAGGACGTGACCAACATTTTGCAGGAAAATGCTCAAGCACATACAGTACAAGCTGTTACTGATTTGTCTGACTGATGGGGCTGCTAAGTGCTATACCACCTACTGCACTCCCCTGAATTAAGCCCTCGTGAGTCCAACTCGATTTCTAAACTGAAGGAAACACTTGATGACATTCGCTTCAGAACTGTTACAAATTCGTCGAGCAATAGACGGCGCCGTTCGAACTGCCAACACATTTGTCACTGCTTAGAGTATCCTACGACTTCCACATCACTGCCAACGGGTTATATACACTGCTGGTGACTACTTTGAAGGTCAGTAAAACTTTGGAATACGTATACATTTTGTAAGAACTGTAAATAAATAGTTGCCACTATTAAAATTCCAACCCTCGTAAATATTTCTAAACTAATAAACAGTTACTTCCTTTCTGCCAACTGCCTCGTTTTCTTTTGACTGCACCTTTGCAATAATATACTCGTATTATCATTTGCAAACGAAATTTTATTAATAGCACCTTCTCTAAGCACAAAACCAGTAAATCCGTACATAGGGCGAAACAACGTTGTAATTAGAGACTACATTTTGGAACTAATTCTTCAATTATCGAGGCAGAGGTATTACTTTTTACGAATATGAGGATACAGATATTAAATTACAGAGATATCAGAATATATGTGGCACTGTAATCCCGATAAGAGTCACAACATGAACTTCTAAAAGGTGGTGGCTGTGCCTGTTCAACTGTATGGCAGTTGAATTCTCGGCTACGTAAGGTTTTAGTCATAGTCAAGTAGCTGAAATGTAAGTCTTGTGAGCAGCCTGATGTTGCACTATGTTTGACAGGATTCCTAATGTAAACACTGATAAAAACTGGATTTTTTTGCAGTAAGTGACAAAGCAGAAGAACATAAAACTGGAAGGAACATCTGGAACGAATGGATGAAAAATAAATTCCAAAGCTGGCCTTATTTTACAAACCCAAAAGAAAGACGTGATGTTAGAATGAAATCCGCTAACAGCTGGTAAACTTGTGGTTAACTAAAACACAACCGGCTTCGTGGGCTAAGGCCGCATCATCAGGTGCAACAGTGTTAAAAAGTCCTACGTATATCCGTAGCTCCTAGTAAAAATTTACTATTCAGTGACTATCGTCAGTACTATGGCAAACGAAAGGTAATGAAGACGTGCTACATTCATTTAAGACAAATTGCGAAATGAATGACACACGTCTTCGTTGCCTTTCGTTTGCCATATTGAGGGCAATATTAACAGAATTATTAATTTTTGGTACTAGCGATGGGTATACCTATGACCTATTATCATTCTTGCACCTGCTGATGCAGATTTAGGCCCCGAAACTTCTTGTATTTCAATAAACAACAGTTTTACCAGCTGTTAGCGGAATTCTTCCTAACATCCTGCGCTTCAACAACTGCAGTTACCTAGAATATAAAACAATTGTGACTAAAGGAAAGAAGTGACAAAGGACGGAAAGTTAGAGGGTTGAAATGTAGGCAGAACAGATCGATAGGCCTTATCTGTGAAAGGCAGTTAGCACGGTGCGAAAGAGGAGAAATGATATTGCAACTTTTCTATTGATTAACACAAATCTTTCTCCACAGTACAAAATGGGTCTGTGGATAAAGGACTCTGTGTGCTTTGAGTACTGTAGCTTTCATGACTTACTTGAGAGCTCACTTTCGTGATACCTGCACCAGTTAAAATGAATGTCAGACTGAGATATAAATAGCCTCCCTGATATTACGTTTTACGTCGCCTACCAGACCTCGTCTCCGCCTTAATATGTTATTTCGCGTTATCGCACATTTTTTCCTCAGCTTTTTGCAGCCGAAGCAGGCCTCGATTTAGAGGCTTTCATTAAAGCGACGCCGTCGTGACGCAGATCTCGCTGTGATGGGCTACATATTAAATTGGTTTGCAGCCTAAGCAGTAAAAAGAAATTCGCGAATGCATTAATGGATTTTATTTTCACACGAATCGACATGTAGGTGTATGACTGACAAAAAGCATTAGCAGGAAAAAGTGTTTGGTGGCCTGAAAATGCTATGAATACGTATATATTTGCTGTTGTTGCATAAAACTTCCGATAGTTGTAAAGCCAGCTTTGTTAGTCGTTACCACCAGTTAGCTCGGTGCGAGACCGAAGAAATGATATTGCCACTTTCCTGTTGATTGACACAAGTCTCCGCTTATTTCTCCACTGTGCAAAAACTGCGAGTCGATTCGCTATCTCAGTCTAATAATGATGAACAAAACAGCTTCAGCTGGAATTTACTTTCAAACCTACGACACCGTTTGTCGCCATCTAAGGCGTTTTTACAATGGTGACATGTAAGTGTCAAGTACAGCTAGTATGTCAAATCTTATGCTTTTAACATGAGGCCGAAACCGGTGTAAGGATCTGTACAAAAAAGAAAAGTCTACAGCCGAAGCTGGTGTTTTCCTAATTAATTTCTTCGTCTTACAATGGCAATGCTACATATTTGACTTGAATCTAGATAACAACGATAATTCTATTCACTTAACTTTATTTTCTGTTTACATATCACTCATTAACGTCGAAATATGTCTAGATTGTATCCATTTGAAACTGCCTTTAGAAACGAAAACTTTGACTTGTAATAAAGGACACTATAACCAAAGACTTAACAGCGTTTTACTCCAACTTTGGAACACAGTACACCAGCAATTCTGCGTGGCTTGGATTCGACAAGCCATTATAGTGAGCATCTGGTCCCACGTCGTCTCCTCGATCTTTGCGATTTTCACCGTACCCAGGACAAGCGACCCTCACAAGATACTGTCACTTACGCCAGGTGAATGAAGGCGTTTGTAAGAGGTGTCATTCCTCCCACTACTTTTTTATCACCCAGACCTGTGACTAGCTATGCAGGAGTTACTACAGAGCTACAATGGCATTTATATCATAACGTGATACCTGTCACTTAGTTACAAACTGAACACATAATGTTTAAGAGCAGTATTTTGCATGTAAGGACTTCATTAACTACTGATTATACTGTAGATTAATATTTCTCATTATTATGCAATTTTACCAGAGGGCATGCAGCTTTACTGTATGGTTACATGATGATGGCGTCCTATTGGGTAAAAATATTCCGGAGGTAAAATAATCCCTATTTCGGATCTCCGGGCTGGCACTACTCAAGAGGACGTCGTTGTCAGGAGAGAGAAAACTGGCGTTCGACGGATCGAAGCGTGGAATGTCAGATCCCTTAATCGGCAGGTAGGTTAGAAAATTTAAAAAATGTATAGGTTAAAGTTAGATATAGTAGGAAATGGTGAAATTCGGTGGCAGGAGGAACAAGACTTTTGGTCAGGTGAATACAGGGTTATAAATACAAAATCAAATAGGGATAATGCAGGAGTAGGTTTAATAATAAAAAAATAGGAGTGCGGGTAAGCTACTACAAACAGCATAGTGAACGCATTATTGTCGCCAAGATAGACACGAAGTCAACGCCTACTACAGTAGTACAAGATTATATGCCAACTAGCTCTGCAGATGATGAAGAAATTGATGAGATAAAAGAAATTATTCAGGTAGTGAAGGGAGACGAAAATTTAATAGTCATTGGTGATTGGAATTCGAGAGTAGAAAAGGGAGAGAAGGAAACATAGTAGGTGAATATGGATTGGGGGTAAGAAATGAAAGAGGAAGCCGTCTAGTAGAATTTTGCACAGAGCATAACTTAATCATAACTAAGACTTGGTTTAAGAATCATAAAAGAAGGTTGTATACATGGAAGAATCCTGAAGATACCAGAAGGTATCAGATAGATTATATAATGGTAAGACAGACATTTAGGATTCAGGTTTTAAACTGTAAGACATTTCCAGGGGCAGATGTAGACTCTGACCACAATCTACTGGTTATGAACTATAGATTAAAACTGAAGAAACTGCAAAAAGGTGGGAATTTAAGGAAATGGGACCTGGATAAACTGAGTAAACCAGAGGTTGTACAGAGTTTCAGGGAGATCATAAGGGGACAATTCACAGGAATGGGGGAAAGAAATGCAGTAGAAGAAGAAGAATGGGTAGCTCTGAGGGATGAAGTAGTGAAGGCAGCTGAGGGTCAAGTAGGTAAAAAGACGAGGGCTAGTAGAAATCCTTGGGTAACTGAAGAAATATTGAATTTAACTGATGAAAAGAGAAAATATAAAAAATCAGTAAATGAAGCAGGCAAAAAGGAATACAAACGTCTCAAAAATGAGATCGACAGGAAGTGCAAAATGGCTACGCACGGATGGCTAGAGGACAAATGTAAGGATGTAGAGGCGCATATCACTCGAGGTAAGATAGATGCTGCCTACAGGAAAATTAAAGAGACCTCTGGAGAAAAGATAACCACTTGTATGAATATTAGGAGCTCAAATGGAAACACAGTTCCCAGCAAAGAAGAGAAAGCAGAAAGGTGGAAGGAGTATATAGGGGGTACATGCTACGATGATCTCATTAGTAATTCGTAAGTGGAAAATTTTTAACACCCTCGCCAAAGGGATAATGTTTTACTATTCGACTCTGTTTTTGTGCCACAGGAAAAAGTGAGGATGAAAAGTGGATAGGGGTTGTATGGGTGTAAATGCTTAACGAGGCTTAAACCCATTCACTAGCAATAAAGCTCTACAAAATCAATTACGTGAAGAAGCTCGAAAACAAATAAAATAGCCAGCGCTCAGTTTACTCAGAAAGCAGGAATTAGTCTTTAGTAAGGCGTAACAAACAGTAAAATCGTCTGCCCCTCATAATACATTTAGTTTTTCACTAATAATCAGCGCACAAAAAAGAGATATAGAGGCATATTGTAAATAATTATGGAAGCTGTAAAAGAATGACAAGCAAGAAACAAACAAACAATAGCTCTAGACATGACATCCAAAAAATACCAACACATCAAAACATCAAACTAATACTAATACAATCAACTGAAGAATGAAATGGCTAGCGTTCTAAATGCCAAATCTGACATTCGTTGGGAGAATGAATCAACTATGTATTTCTATTTCTGAGTAACTGATCTGTACCCGTAAGATGAGAAGGTATTCTGAGACAAAACAATTGTGCTACTCACCGAATCATCGCAAGAACTGAGAAAAAGCAGAAAATAAACACTTTATTAACGACATTGTAAGTGCCATACCACAAAACAAAGTGTTGTAAGGGCTCACAAGAATGTTTCTACAAGATTATTCTTTCAAAGCAGACCAGAGCAGCCATTAACTGGTAGTAATGCTATTATATTGCACAAATAGAACAGTTACCAGTTTCGAACCGACAGGTTTATCTCCTGATGGCTGTTCACATTTACGCTGAATGTGTTGTTGTCTACAGTAGGCAACAACTAGTGTAATAGTAAATGTATCACGACGTGAGTAACGGTCTGAACACGAACAGTTGGTTAGAAACTGGTAACAGTGCTATTCGTCCAAAGAAATATCATTACTTTAGCCCGCATGACGTAGGATGGCGCTTCCGCGCAAACAGGCAGAGCGGTAACGAAGCGTGGAGGGATGGGAACTGCGCATGTGCCGCAGCAGACAGAGGGCAAAGTCCATGTTGCCGAGCTGTGTGCCTGAGGGCAACATTCGGGATCATTTGCCTTCGTTACGTTCTATTATACGTTCAAATCTATGAGGAGGAATAGTAAAAATTCAAACCAGTTTCGGTCAGTCGTCAAGAGAGAAATATTAATTCATGTCTTGACGACGTTGAGTCCACTGATCCACAGATTTACTCTGCATGCCGTCGGGAGACGGAACAGCTGACACAGCTTTGTGAAGACGTAAAGTGTAATTTTTCTCAAACTGGGTTTTGTCTAACGACGAGATCATTGAAATGGCTAGCAATACTTAGCATTTACTGTGATTTTAACTGTGTTTTAAGTAAAAATTTAATATACAACAAAATCAAATTCAAGCACAAACCTAAATCGTTATTTTTGCTTGACAACTGCTTTTACTCAATAGAATTTTTTAAAATGTGTAAGGTGTGTGTGTATGTCTTTGACTATTGTTAAGTGTAATCACTGCGAATAAAAAGAATTAGTGGTATTACGACTATCGTGTACATAAAGACTATCGTAAAAAAGGTCAGTAAGTTGTCACATATTTCGCTTTTAAAGGGCATTACAGCGAGAGATCCCATTTATAATCCATTGAATAAGCAAACAATGAACCATCGTCTCAAAATACCTCCAGTAAATGCTACTGATAACGTCGAATACCACCGATATCTCGACAAGTAGAACTGTCACTTAAGGGGCTTGAAAATGACAGAAGTTTACATGTAGAGATATCGGGCTTCTGACGAATTTATCCAGCTGCATTCTCCCATGTGTTATTAGAGCATACAACCTGGTGGGTAAAGTTTAACTTCTCCTTGGGAAATATATTTAACATTATAGCTTACGTAATTCAAAGGATACAAAGTCCTTATCCAAAAGGCTAAGAAGTTCTCATTATTATGGATACAACTGATATGTTGCCAAACACATTGTTTAAACCACGAGTCTTTAAAACTAAGTAATATTATTACATCGTAACTTCAATTTGTTTCCGAACAACTGATTGTAAATTTACGATAATAGGTTCAACGCTAATACTCATCATCACTTCCCCGTCAATCTTGTCCGCATGCCGCATAGACTGTGCCCACGGTACTGGTGGAATTTTGTCTATTGCCTCCTGCACAAGCGACTTAGTTTATGTTATCTTGAATGTTACGTACATAGCCTTAAACCCTTGCCCAAATTAATTCCATGGGGATACACTGACAATGGCACGTGGGTAAACGCATACCTGTGTGACCCCATTCACGTGCAAGGAAATCAAGTTTGTATGTTCCGTCACGTGACTTGTATAAATTAACGAGTTGCAGGAGACCGACACGAGTCTGGTTTATACGGTGCTTTATATTCCTATTTTAAGCCATGGAAAAATATTCACTTTTCTGGTGTTTGTGCTTGATGTTTCCTCTGTAACGGTTGAATTATAACTGGCAGTGACCGACTTCCAAACAAGGAATGACAAGAATTGTGAACCACATCACGAAACTGACAGCGTTCATTTCCAAATGGTTGTCAGTGCTGTTTTTCTTGTACGTAAATACAAGTTTATTCTCAGAATCAAAACCAGAAGAGTCAGTAAGCAGAATATTTATCCGAGAACCCATTCCTACGAGAACTTCAAAACCTCCGCTACCACCACTTTTTCCAGCAGATCTTCCTGGAATGGTCCTAATTGACCCACGTTTCTTCAAGATAATACACTGTTGAACTACCTCCTTCTCTTGTGTCGTGAAGCTTTGTATGGGGTGTAGTTCGTGTTGCACCTGTGTCACTTCTTTGAACTAAAACCTCTCTTCTTACCATAAGTGTATCCAACGTCTTTTAAAATTCTTTACATTGACGAAGCGCTTACCATTAAAGCCAATTTCCTCCTGCATAGCTGTAACACGACGTTGTGATGTCGGGCGTTCATCATTTACAAGCAGCACTTTTAAAAATCGATGCTAAAGCGAACAATTTGTTTTACAGTTTCTTTGCGATTTCGATGCTTTAGAGGCGACAGCAAACCATTTTTTCTACGGTTCCTACAGTTCTAACACTTTCTTTTACAATTATCTTTACTGTTCTCTTGCCCACACCACATGGTTCTGGAGACCGTTCTTTTGTCTTCGTACATCAACAGTACGAGACCTGCTTTCAAATCCACGTTTGAGAAATATATAAATGCGGTAAATACTCCCCATCACCTGTTTGTGAAGGAATTCACCTTTATTGCCGTCATCTGAGTTTTTTTTAAATCGCGCTTAAACATCTATAGACACATATTCACAGCTACACTACTGCAAGTACATAAAAAGAAAGCCGGCTGCGGTGGTCTAGTGGTTCTAGGCGCTCAGTCCGGAACCGCGCGACTGCTACGGTCGCAGGTTCGAATCCAGCCTCGGGCATGGATGTGTGTGATGTCCTTAGGTTAGTTAGGTTTCAGTAGTTCTACGTTCAAGGGGACTGATGACCACAGATGTTAAGTCCCATAGTGCTCAGAGCCATTTGAGCCATTTGAACCATAAAAAGAAAACAATAATAGCTAACAGTTGAATGAATAATTCGGTTGTCGCAAAGTACGGCACCAGTGCAGCATGTAGGAACGAGAGTCTGACTCTCTAGCTGTTAACTCGCAGCTAGACGCTCGTAAACAGAATGAATAGTATTGGCTGCCAGTGGCTAGTGGAGGGCGATGCACACAACGGCTGATAATTGAGCCGCTTTCTTACATGCTGCGGACTTTAACAGTGGCTTGTTGCTGTGGACTGCTTTGCAAGAATTAGCTGTGTTCTTCTTTGCTGGAGCCAACTTCTATTTCGTTCTGACACGCTCTCGAAAATATCAGTTTTCGACTAAACCGTGTAATGAGTGTGTACTTCAAGTTACTTTAACACTGAGTCACTGTGCTTTATTTGTACAAGGTTTGGAACTTAAATAGTGGCAACTACTTATTCACAAACGATACAGAAGAGTTACATGTTTGCACCTGTTACTGTCCAAACTAGTCACCAACGACGTGTAGAACCTGTTGCCAGCGATGTGGAAGGCATAGTATACCATTAGCAGAGCCTGTTCTGTTGTTGGTGCGAATGGAGCGGTCTACTCCCTGTCGAATCACTGTAACACTTCAGAAGCGAATGCCACGTAGGGGTTCCTACATCTTCGGGATCAAATCAAAGTCAGAAGGACTTAAGTCCAGGGAATATGCTGGATGGTACAGTACTTCCCAGTCCCATCGACCGAACAGAGTAGCCAAAGCTTGCACCGCATGTGCCCGCGCTTTGTCGTGCAGAAAATGTGTCCTCTTCTTTCGCAAAGGTGGTCGCAGGTGTTACTCCGAAAACGAACAGTTATATTGTGCATGGTCTGCGGTGAAGGAACATAATGCGTTAGGATAACAAGCTGTGGCTGCTGTGTTCGGTCGATGGGACTGGGAAGTATTGTACCAACCACCATAATCCCCGACTTAGGTCCTGGTGACTTTGATTTGATTCCGAAGATAAAGGAACCACTTCTTGGCATTCGCTTTTGAACTGTTCCAGGGATTCGACAGGGAGTAGACTGCTCCATTCGCACCATCAACAGAACAGGCTCTGCTAACGGTACACTACGTCTTCCACATCGCTGGCAACGGGATCTACACAACGCTGGTGAATACTTTGAAAGACAGTAACAGATGCAAACATGTAACTCTTTTGTATCGGTTGAGAATAAATAGTTGCCACTATTCAAGTTCCTACACTCGTAATAATACATGTACAGGAATACAGCATTCCGTTTTTAACTAGTAGAATTGTACTCAACATGAACCACTTCTCATATATTTTAAATGTTGGAACTGAAAGGGAACCACAGCTTGCCACAATGACCATTCCCCATCAATTACCGTACGTATGAAGAGGCTTCTCCGTGATTGCTCACCAGTATCAAATCTAGGGATATGCAACAGAGTACCGAGAATACAACAGAACTGAAAACACGTTTCGCGAAAAAATTGCATGTGTTCCATTTTGATTCATTTATCACGAGGAAGGGTATACGCATAATAAAAAATACACTGACATAGGTTTACCCACTGCTGACTAAAGGACAAAATATTCCTAAATGAATCAACAGTTCGGTCTAAGCCAGCAGTAAAAACCTGAGCAGAAAATTCGTTGAGCACAATTAACAATCTTGTTGTTGTTGTGGTCTTCAGTCCTCAGACTGGTTTGATGCAGCTCTCCATGCAACTCTATCCTGTGCAAGCTTCTTCATCTCCCAGTACTTACTGCAACCTACATCCTTCTGAATCTGCTTCGTGTATTCATCTCTTGGTCTCCCTCTACGATTTTTATCCTCCACGCTGCCCTCCAATGCTAAATTTGTGATCCCTTGATGCCTCAAAACATGTCCTACAAACCGGTCCCTTCTTTTTCTCAAGTTGTGCCACAAACTCCTCTTCTCCCCAATTCTATTCAATACCTCCTCATTAGTTATGTGATCTACCAATCTAATCTTCAGCATTCTTCTGTAGCACCACATTTCGAAAGCTTCTATTCTCTTCTTGTCCAAACTAGTTAACATGTTTCACTTCCATACATGGCTACACTCCATACAAATGCTTTCAGAAACGACTTCCTGACATTTAGAGCTATACTCGATGTCAACAAATTTCTCTTCTTCAGAAACGCTTTCCTTGCCATTGCCAGTCTACATTTTATATCCTCTCTACTTCGACCATCATCAGTTATTTTGCTCCCCAAATAGCAAAACTCCTTCACTACTTTAAGTGTCTCATTTCCTAATCTAATTCCCTCAGCATCACCCGATTTAATTTGACTACATTCCATTATCCACGTTTTGCTTTTGTTGATGTTCATCTTATATACTCCTCTCAAGACACTGTCCATTCCGTTCAACTGCTTTTCCAGGTCCTTTGCTGTCTCTGACAGAATTACAATGTCATCGGCGAACCTCAAAGTTTTTATTTCTTCTCCATGAATTTTAATACCTACTCCAAATTTTTTTTTGTTTCCTTTACTGCCTGCTCAATATACAGATTGAATAACATCGGGGAGAGGCTACAACCCTGTCTCACTCCCTTCCCAACCACTGCTTCCCTTTCATGACCCTCGACTCTTATAATTGGCATCTGGTTTCTGTACAAATTGTAAATAGCCTTACGCTCCCTGTATTTTACCCCTGCCACCTTTAGAATCTGAAAGAGAGTATTCCAGTCAACATTGTCAAAACCTTTTTCTAAGTCTACAAATGCTAGAAACGTAGGTTTGGCTTTCCTTAATCTGTCTTCTAAGATAAATTGTAGGGTCAGTATTGCCTCACGTGTTCCAGTATTTCTACGGAATCCAAACTGATCTTCCCCGAGGTCGGCTTCTACTAGTTTCTCCATTCATCTGTAAAGGATTCGTGTTAGTATTTTGCAGCTGTGGCTTATTAAACTGATTGTTCGGTAATTTTCACATCTGTCAACACCTGCTTTCTTTGGGATTGCAATTGTTATATTCTTCTTGAAGTCGGAGGGTATTTCGCCTGTTTCATACATCTTGCTCACCAGGTGGTAGGGTTTTTGTCAGGACTGGCTCTCCCAAGGCCGTCAGTAGTTCTAATGGAATGTTGTCTACTCCCGAGGCCTTTTTTCGACTCAGATCTTGCAGTGCTCTGTCCAACTCTTCCCGCAGTATCGTATCTCCCATTTCATCTTCATCTGCATCCTATTCCATTTCCAGTACATCGCCCTTGGATAAACCTTCTATATACTCCTTCCACCTTTCCGCCTTCCCTTCTTTGCTTAGAACTGGTTTTCCATCTGAGCTCTTGATATCATACAAGTGGCTCTCTTTTCTCCAAAGGTCTCTTTAATTTTCCTGTAGGCCGTATCTATCTTCTCCCTAGTGAGATAAGCCTCTACATCCTTACATTTGTTCTCAGGCCATCCCTGCTTAGCCATTTTGGACTTCCTGTCGATCTCATTTTTGAGACGTTTGTATTCCTTTTTGCCTGATTCATTTACTGCATTTTTATATTTTCTCCTTTCATCAATTAAACTCAATATTTCTTCTGTTACCCACGGATTTCTATTAGCCCTCTTCTTTTTACCTACTCTATCTTCTGCTGCCTTCACTACTTCATCCCTCAGAGCTACCCATTCTTCTTCTACTGTATTTCTTTCCTCCATTCCTGTCAATTGTTCCCTTATGCTCTCCCTGAAACTCTACAACATCTGGTTCTTTCAGTTTATCCAGGTCCCATCTCCTTAAATTAGCACCTTTTTGTCGTTTCTTCAGTTTTAATCTACAGTTCATAACCAATAGATTGTGGTCAGACTCTACATCTGCCCCTGGAAATGTCTTACAATTTAAAACCTGATTGCTAAATCTTTGTCTTACCATTATATAATCTATCTGATACCTTTTAGTATCTCCAGGATTCTTCCATGTATACAACCATCTTTTATGATTCTTGAACCAAGTATTAGCTATGATTAAGTTATGCTCTGTGCAAAATTCTACCAGACGGCTTCCTCTTTCATTTCTTCCCCCCCCCCCCCCCCCCCCCCAGTCCATATTCACCTACTATGTTTCCTTCTCTCCCTTTTCCTACCGACGAATTCCAGTCACACATGACTATTAAATTTTCGTCTCCCTTCATTACCTGAATAATTTCTTTTATCTCATCATACATTTCCTCAATTTCTTCATCATCTGCAGAGCTAGTTGGCATATAAACTTCTACTACTGTAGTAGGCGTCGGCTTTGAGTCTATCTTGCCCACAATAATGCGTTCACTATGCTGTTTGTAGTAGCTTACCAACACCCCTATTTTTTTATTCATTATTAAACATACTCCTGCATTATCCTTATTTGATTTTGTATTTATAACCCTGTATTCACCTGACCAAAAGTCTTGTTCCTCCTGCCACCGAACTTTATTAATTCCCACTATTTCTAACTTCAACCTATCCATTTCCCTATTTAAATTTTCTAACCTACCTGCCCGATTAAGGTATCTGACATTCCACGCTCCGATCCGTAAAACGCCTATTTTCTTTCTCCTGATAACGGCGTCCTCTTGAGTAGTCCCCGCCCGGATATTCGAATGGGGGACTATTTTATTTAATCATACAGTAAAGCTGCATGCCCTCGGGAAAATTACGGCTGTAGTTTCCCCTTGCTCTCAGCCATTCGCAGTACCAGCACGGCAAGGCCGTTTTGGTTAACGTTACAAGGCCAGATCAGTCAATCATACAGACTGTTGCCCCTGCAACTACTGAAAAGGCTGCCCCTCTTCAGGAACCACACGTTTGTCGGGCCTCTCAACAGATACCCCACCGTTGTGGTTGCACCTACGGTACGGCTATCTGTATTGCTGAGGCACGCAAGCCTCCCCACCAACGGCAAGGTCCATGGTTCATGGACAATAAGAAGTAGAAATTGTAGAGCTTAATACACCAAACTATACTGTGGCGTCGGCATTACGGCAATACAGAAATTTGCACGCCGTAACCTGGAAACGTAGCCTGACAGAGGCGTCTTCACTACCGGAAATTTGCATCGTAGGCAACCGGAACAGCCCCTTCCAATATTTTTTTGGTCATCAGTCTACTGACTGGTTTGATGCGGCCCGCCGCGAATTCCTTTCCTGTGCTAACCTCTTCATCTCCGAGTAGCACTTGCAACTTACGTCTTCAATTATTTGCTTGACGTATTCCAATCTCTGTTTTCCTTTACAGTTTCTGCCCTCTACAGCTCCCTCTAGTACCATGGAAGTCATTCCCTCATGTCTTAGCAGATGTCCTATCATCCTGTCCCTTCTCCTTATCAGTGTTTTCCACATATTCCTTTCCTCTCCTATTCTGCGTAGAACCTCCTCATTCCTTACCTTATCAGTCCACCTAATTTTCAACATTCGTCTATAGCACCACATCACAAATACTTCGATTCTGTTCTGTTCCGGTTTTCCCACAGTCTATGTTTCACTACCATACAATGCTGTACTGCAGACGTGCATCCTCAGAAATTTCTTCCTCAAATTAGGGCCAGTATTTGATATTAGTAGACTTCTCTTGGCCAGAAATGCCTTTTTTGCCAAAGCGAGTCTTCGTTTGATGTCTTCCTTGCTCCGTCCGTCATTGGTTATTTTACTGCCTAGGTAGCAGAATTCCTTAACTTCATTGACTTCGTGACCATCAATCCTGATGTTAAGTTTCTCGCTGTTCTTATTTCTACTACTTCTCATTACCTTCGTCTTTCTCCGATTTACTCTCAAACCATACTATGTATTCATTAGACTGTTCATTCCGTTCAGCAGATAATTTAATTCTTCTTCACTTTCACTCAGGATAGCAATGTCATCAACGAATCGTATCATTGATACCCTTTCACCTTGTATTTTAATTCCACTCCTGAACATTTCTTTTATTTCCATCATTGCTTCCTCGATGTACAGGTTGAAGAGTAGGGGCGAAAGGCTACAGTCTTGTCTTACACCCTTCTTAATACGAGCACTTCGTTCTTGATCGTCCACTCTTATTATTCCCTCTTGGTTGTTGTACATATTGTATATGACCCGTCTCCCCCTATAGCTTACCCCTACTTTTTTCAGAACCTTGAACAGCTTGTACCATTTTATATTGTCGAACGCTTTTTCCAGGTCAACAAATCCTATGAACGTGTCTTTATTTTTCTTTAGGCTTGCTTCCATTATTAGCCGTAACGTCAGAATTGCCTCTCTCGTGCCTTTACTTTTCC
The DNA here is from genome assembly GCF_023897955.1 of Schistocerca gregaria. Lineage (NCBI taxonomy): Eukaryota > Metazoa > Arthropoda > Insecta > Orthoptera > Acrididae > Schistocerca > Schistocerca gregaria. The sequence goes on from NC_064923.1 coordinate 509,668,810, forward strand.
TAAAGCCAAACTGATCGTCACCTGGCGCATTCTCAATTTTCTTTTCCATTCTTCTGTATATTATTCTTGTAAGCAGCTTCGATGCATGAACTGTTAAGCTGATTGTGCGATAATTTTCGCACTTGACAGCTCCTGCTGTCCTCGGAATTGTGTGGATAATGCTTTTCCGAAAGTCAGATGGTATGTCGCCAGACTCATATATTCTACACACCAACGTGAATAGTCGTTTTGTTGCCACTTCCCCTAATGATTTTAGAAATTCTGATGGAATGTTATCTATCCCTTCTGCCTTATTTGACCGCAAGTCCTCCAAAGCTCTTTTAAATTCCGATTCTAATACTGGATCCCCTATCTCTTCTAAATCGACTCCTGTTTCTTCTTCTATCACACCAGACAAATCTTCACCCTCATAGAGGCTTTCAATGTATTCTTTCCACCTATCTGCTCTCTCCTCTGCATTCAACATTGGAATTCCCGTTGCACTCATAATGTTATCACCATTGTTTTTAATATCACCAAAGGTTGTTTTGACTTTCCTGTATGCTGAGTCTGTCCTTCCGACAATCATATCTTTTTCGATGTCTTCAGATTTTTCCTGCAGCCATTTCGTCTTAGCTTCCCTGCACTTCCTATTTATTTCATTCCACAGCGACTTGTATTTCTGTATTCATGAATTTCCCGGAACATGTTTGTACTTCCTCCTTTCATCAATCAACTGAAGTATTTCTTCTGTTACCCATGGTTTCTTCGCAGCTACCTTCTTTGTACCTATGTTTACCTTCCCAACTTCTGTGATGGCCCTTTTTAGAGATGTCCATTCCTCTTCAACTGGGCTGCCTACTGCGCTATTCCTTATTGCTGTATCTATAGCGTTAGAGAACTTCAAACGTATCTCGTCATTCCTTAGAACTTCCGTATCCCACTTCTTTTCGTATTGATTCTTCCTGACTAATGTCTTGAACTTCAGCTTACTCTTCATCACTACTATATTGTGATCTGAGTCTATATCTGCTCCTGGGTACGCCTTACAATCCAGTATCTGATTTCGGAATCTCTGTCTGACCATGATGTAGTCTTCTCGTATCTCCCGGCCTTTTCCAAGTATACCTCCTCCTCTTGTGATCCTCGAACAGGGTATTCGCTATTACTAGTTGAAACTTGTTACTGAACTCAATTAGTCTTTCTCCTCTTTCATTCCTTGTCCCAAGCCCATATTCTCCTGTAACCTTTTCTTCTACTCCTTCCCCTACAACTGCATTCCAGTCGCCCATGACTATTAGATTTTCGTCCCCCTTTACATACTGCATTACCCTTTCAATATCCTCATACACTTTCTCTATCTGTTCATCTTCAGCTTGCGACGTCTTCATGTATACCTGAACTATCGTTGTCGGTGATGGTCTGCTGTCGATTCTGATTAGGACAACCCGGTCACTGAACTGTTCACAGTAACACACCTCTGCCCTACCTTCCTATTCATAACGAATCCTACACCTGTTATACCATTTTCTGCTGCTATTGATATTACCCGATACTCATCTGACCAGAAATCCTTGTTTCCTTCCACTTCACTTCACTGACCCCTACTATATCTAGATTGAGCCTTTGCATTTCCCTTTTCAGATTTTCTAGTTTCCCTACCACGTTCAAGCTTCTGACATTCTACGCCCCGACTCGTAGAACGTTATCTTTTCGTTGATTATTCAGTCCTTTTCTCATGGTAACCTCCCCCTTGGCAGTCCCCTCCCGGAGATCCGAATGGGAGTCTATTCCGGAATCTTTTGCCAATGGAGAGATCATCATGACACTTCTTCAACTACAGGCCACATGTCCTGTGGATACACGTTACGTGTGTTTAATGCAGTGGTTTCCATTGCCTTCTGCATCCTCATGTCGTTGATCATTGCTCATTCTTCCTCCTTTAGGGGCAATTTCCCACCCCTAGGACATAGAGTGCCCTGAACCTCTATCCGCTTCTCCGCCCTCTTTGACAAGGCCGTTGGCAGAATGAGGCTGTTTCTTATGCCGGAAGTCTTCGGCCGCCAGTGCTGATTATTTATCAAAATTTAGGCAGTGGCGGGGATCGGACTCTGGACCGAAGACGTTTTGATTATGAATCAAAGACTCTACCTCCTTTTTTTTTTAAATCTCATTTTGTTCGCTTTTGTTCTTTGCATCTGCTCGGGGCGGACGTCGTAAGACATCCATTTATGTTCGTTTTTGATCGATTGACTCAGTTTTTTTTATTACAGAGGGCGCGTAACCCTCTGACCGAACACGCTGAGCTACCGTGCCGGCTACTCTCTTTCCTGGAGCCGAGGAACCGATCACTCTCGTTTGCCTCAATAGGGACTGATGCCGCATGTTGACAGAAAACCACCACAATCCCAGACCAAAGACTCCACCAGCCTGCCTAGATTGCTTGCTGTACAAACTTTCTCCTCCGCCTCGTCCAGGTGACTGCATTCTCAGATACTCGCTTTCGGTAGTGCAGCGGCGGCCAATAACTCAGCTCGCGGAGAACCTTCTGGCCCACCTACGATAGTGCTCGGCCTGGCAGCACACTTCCCCCACCACGTGATCATACTGAGCGAGTGCGAAGGGCAGGGGGGGGGGGGCATAATTTGGGAAGCTGTGATAACAATGCAGCTGCACTGCATTTGACTTCGATTCGTTTATGATATTTCCCAACTACATAATAACAAATGAATGACATTTTTCAGTATTATTTAATAACTTTTGGCGCACTGGAAACAAATTTTCTCTGATACGAACTAGCGTATAGAAGCACGCAGGCAGTTTCACATATTTCTGCATTCAGATTGCCATTAATCATAACTGTTTTAGTTTCATAGACGTAAAATGCCTTCCAGGCATGTTGATCGAAATATTTTATGACATTTGCAAAATCATTGTGGTGGCATGGAGATTCTCCTTGAGGAAAACAATGGAGATACTGTTATAAACAGGGATTACAAAATAAATATAGCACAACTCTACAGTTTACTAAGACAACCCTGACATTAATGATTCTGGCACCAAGCGGCAAGTGGTGGGCGAATACTTAATGAAAATAATATAAACTGAAAGTGGTTATAACAATGTCAAGGAAAAGCAAGTGAAACTTGGAATTCCGGTAGAGAACACGAGACCGTTGACGTACTAAGTCCAGTGAACTTTGAAATCCAAGTTCCTGTATGGCAGCCAGACTATAAGACTAGAGCGCAGTCAAGCCAACATCCAGCAGCAGGTACGACAGTTCTAGAGACGAAACAGTTCCCCTGGGCGTAGGACTTCCGAGTTTGGAGTAGAAGACAGTGCGATGAGAACTGGCTTCTGAACGTCGGTGGCGGCGTTAAATAAGGCGCCATAGTTAATGGAGCCGGCGCCTGGGGTCATTGTATATTCTGAGTGGGCAATTACTGCGTGCTCTTGGTGGCCAATCGCTGTGCCTTCAAGCGAGCTCGCACGAAGGCGGCATGCGAAGCTAGCAGCGGGTCGCGCCTGCAGAAGTGCGTCGGGTGAACGATGGGTTTCTGAACCACGTGCAATGGAGAGCGCCGCTGCTTGTTGAAGAGGCTTAATAGTGGTTGATACGGCAGATGCCCCCCCCCCCCCCAAAAAAAAAAAAACCGGGGACCATGGACGTTGCCGTCGGTGGTAAGGCTTGCGTGCTTCAGCGATACAGATAACCGTACCGTAGGCGCAAACCACAACGGAGGGCTATCTCTCAAGAGGCAAGACAAACGTGTGGTTCCTGAAGAGGGCCAACAGCCTTTTCAGTATTTGCAGGGGCAACAGTCTGGATGACTGACTGATCCGGCCTTGTAACATTAAACAAAACGGCCTTGCTGTGCTGGTACTGCGAACGGCTGAAAGCAAGCCGTAATTTTTCCCGAGAGCATGAAGCTTTACTGTTTGGTTAAATGGTGATTCGGGACTCCGGGCGGGGACTACTCAGGAGGATGTCGTTATCAGGAGAAAGAAAACTGTCGTGCTACGGATCGGAGCGTTGAATGTCAGGTTCCTTAATCGGGCAGGTAGGTTAGAAAATTTAAAAAGGGAAATGGATAGGTTAAAGTTAGATATAGTGGGAATTAGTGAATTCGGGGGAAGGAGGATCAAGACTTCTGGTCAGGTTACAAATACAAAATCAGATAGGGGTAATGCAGGAGTAATCATTAATAAAAATATAGGAGCGCGGATAAGTTACTACCAACAACATAGTGAACGCATTATTGTAGCTAAGATAGACACTAGGCTCACGACTACCATAGTAGCACAAGTTTATATGCCAACTAGCTCCGCAGATGACGAAGGGATTCAAGAAATATATGATGAACCAAAAGACATTATTCAGAAAGTGAAGGGAGACGAAAATTTAATATTCATAGGAGACAGCAACTCGGTAGTAGGAAAAGAAAGAAAAGGAAAAGAAGTAGGTGAATGCGTAATGGGGATACGGAATGAAAGAGGAAGACACCTGGTAGACAGTTGTGACAGGATGCAAGACCTGTACCAAAGCGAAACCAAACACGATTAAACTCAAAAGTGGCGAGGGTCGTAATATGTTTACACTTCTCATAGAACGAATTTTTATAGTATGCCTGATGAAGATTCAAAGCAATAAAGTAGTGGATGACACACTGATGTAACATTTCCTGTATCACACTGTTATTCCTTCATCTGAAATGGAGAAAACTGATAAAGGGGGCGTCTTACAACAACCATATCTGTTACCTGTATTCTATATTTTATAAGGTTTTTCACCTTCGAACTATTGGTTAACGTCTCTGTAAATCCGATACAGAACTCACAACTTCTGGCCACGAAGCAAATCATCTGACTGCACCCTACCGTCCACACCTTCCCTCTGATGGCTGAAAACCACTGGTAACTCATTATGCTGGTAAAAGTAAACCTTCCCTCTACCAAATTACTGATTAACCCGATTCAAAAAGTAGTTCAGTCAACTGTTATTTAGCGACAATTAACGTAATTCCCATGTTCAACTTGGAAATATTAGAACTATGTTTCATCTGAAACGATCACTGACTTCCAGTATCCAGAAGAGCACACAGTGGCTCATTATTTTACAATATGCAAACTTGGTGTGGTCTGCAGTAGAGTTAACATGGTCCCAGTACCACGTATGGCAGCGACCGATCGAATCCCCCTAGCCAAGCCCTTTTTGTCACTGTAGTCCTGGTACACATCACTGTCCCATTTTCTCAGTAGATAATCACGCCTAATGTGTCCCACAGACTTCTTGACCTCGCCGCTTGAGCTCAAAAAGTGGCCTTCTCGCTTCCCACCCCACGATCTTGATCAAAATTTTTAATGCCCTCGATTTTACAGGCTAGTGCTACTAGGACGTGGAACGGTTTGGGCAGCTGGGTAAATATAATACGTGATCTGTACCATGAATTTATTTCGTCCACTTTTGGTACTACCACTAGCTCAATGTATGAAAGATACTACGGTCTTGCGGTTAGTTTTACTCCATTCATATATTTTACAAATGGCACCCTCATACCCTTCTCGCACCCACAATGTGTGTCTATGAGTCTGGTCATTGCACTATCCGGATTAACTTGTCTGTACAACTGTTGATGTAAGCTCCTTACCGATTCATGTATTATTGTTGCCCTGACCACCCTCTGAACCAAAAAATCCGTGCAACATATGAAAAATTTCGAAATCAGTTAATACAAACACTTCCTTCTGGTCATCAAGTGATACCAAATACTGCAGAAACCATACACCATGCCGGCCGGTGTGACCGAGCGGTTCCAGGCGCTTCAGTCTGGAACCATGCGACCGCTACGGTCGCAGGTTGGAATCCTGCCTCGGGAATGAATCTGTGTGATGTCCTTAGGTTAGTTAGGTTGAAGAAGTTGTAAGTTATAGAGGACTGAAGACCTCCGATGTTAAGTCCCATAGTGCTCCGAACCATTTCAACTATTTCAACCGTATGCCATCCAGGGCATAGGGCAGCTAATTCTGAAGCTGACAGCCGCCATTTTACTACATCAGTTCCGCTACCTGGCACTGAATTAGCTGGCATTTCTTTTTACGCAACCCTTGGCTGTATTCCTTCCAGCATGTCTTTGTTTGCTCCATCCTTACTTAAAAGCTTTAGGTCATTCAGTCGATTTAAATGATACGCTACTTTTGCCTCTAACTCCCTTTTTGTTCGCGACTGGGAGGGTATCTCACCTTCCAAATCTTGATAAATAATTCCGTTTCAGCTAAGGTTAACAGTATCGGACCACTTCAGCTACGCCACCGGCGAAACTTCTGAGTCAGCTCCGACACCGTACCTGAAGGGGCCTGCACTCGAATGGCGATTTCATAGGCTCACTCGTTCTTTCGTAGAAATTTCACGTAAAGAAAATTGCCGCAATTCGACAGAAAGAGAGCGCGAGGACATCGAAGTACCAGCATTAAGTAATATACTAGCCACAAGCCATTAAATCCTACGTTCTTCAGAATATCTTTATTTTTAAAATAATGAAGTCACAAAAAAAAAAATCTAGCGTAAGATAAAAGCTTATGCAAGCTCTAGAGGAATGGCAACAGATAAATAAATAACCAAATACTAGGTCAGAACACAATATCCGAAAGTATCTCAGCAGAAGTTGCCATACCAAAATCCCAAACTAATACTAATGCAATGAGTTATAAGAGGAGTAGTAAGTAGATAATAAAAATCACACTGCTTACACTACAGAGACCTCGTTAATATGGCAATGTAGCAACTTGCCCAACTTAAACCAAAACCTAGCCAGAGACAGGCGTCTGCACAACCGAAGCTACGAACCTACGAGCATAACTAGAAGAACCTCAGCTGACGCTGTTGTGGCAGAGTACACACCACAGGTGATGCCAGCTGATATACTGTCAGCACCACCTCTCCTGGATCCAAGAAGCCAGCTTCCGGCCATTCTCACAGAACGGGAACCGATGCCACGCGTTGACAGCAAGCCCTGTCCCCACCAGGCTGCCTCCATGTTCCCCTGTGCACACTTCCTACTCCACGTCGTTCATCTGCTTGACTTCTGAGATACTCGCTTCCCTTAATGCCTTCAACCTGGCCGTTTTCACACTGCGATGTGACTGGTCAAAGTGTAGTCGTAGGGTTTTAAATGTCTTCACGAGAGCTGAGTCGTCTCAGCCTGTTTACTATCAACTAGGTTAATTCAAAGACATATGTTTGGCAAAGTTTTAAATGTAGTCATAGGAGCTAAGTCCTTCACCTGTTGTATTAGCAACGGGATTAATTCATAGACATACGTAGGAGAACTGAAATGTGTATCAGTATACGTGGTTTTTTAATTTTTGTAAATTTTATTCCTGGATGCTGTGAGATTTGCCGCCAGTATTAGTTAAGCGAGCAGCCAAATATGGAGCGACCTAACGCTCGTCCACAGCCATACATTACTAGACTGGCAATACCGTATACAGTATCATCGATGTCACTTTAGAATCGCAATATGGCTGCGAGCGTAGTGGACTCGTAAAAAGCTGTTTATTTACTGACAAGACAATGATAAGAATTGGGAATCAATTGATATAACAATGCTACCTTTATATTTAAACATAATGATCAATATATATGTCGTGTTTGGCTGTAATTTTTCGTACTACAGCCGGAAGATACAAGGAAAGGAACATGTCTCAATGCAAGCATAAGTAGAAACATTTCACATTTATGCCATATGTAAGCCTAAATAATTGCATTACAGTTTGCCTTGTCTGGAATACTGACAGTACCTGAATAGTTAGTGCATATTTTAAGGGGTTTAATAAGTCTAGTATTAACAAACGTAGCTTAATAAAGTGTTTTTATTCAGTGTTATACTACGTAGGCTTTCATTCGAAAATTATGCTTGTTGAAACTTCCTGGCAGATTAAAACTATGTGCTGGACCGATACGCGAACTCAGGTCCTTTGCCTTCCGCAGGCAAGTGGTAGAGCACTTTCCCGACAAAGGCAAAGGTCATCAGCGCGAGTATGTGTCCGGTACACGGTTTTAATCTGACAGTAAGTTTCATATCAGAGCACACTCCGCAGCAGAGTGGAAGTTTTACTCTGGAGTATAATTGCTGTGAGAGTGCCCCTATAAGTAGAACGTGATATTTCTCGTTGGTAGCAAGTGTCTTCAGCCGGCCGGAGTGGCCGAGCGGTTCTAGGCGCTACAGTCTGAAACAGCGCGACCGCTATGATTGCAGGTTCGAATCCTGCCTCGGGCTTGGATGTGTGTGGTGTCCTTAGGTTAGTTAGGTTGAAGTAGTTCTAATTTCTAGGGGACTGATGACCTCAGAAGTGAAGTCCCATAGTGCTCAGAGCCATTTGAACCATTTTTTTGAGCAAGTATCTTCATCATTTGGCTGTTCTGGCGAAAAATATAGTCTGCTTTAAAAGTATGAGCATGTGTAAGTTGTTGTTCTTGTCGTAATATGATCCTACAATGTATGTATTAGAACAGCAAGTATGCAAATACTCACTCAAATGCAGAACTTGTGTAGACTACCCCGTAAAGCTTTCAAAGCTATTTCGTTTCATAAAATCTTAGTAGTACCACACAGAAACTTATGATGCCGTCATCTTCTCACATCAAATGTCAGGATTGACTAAAAGAAGCAGCTTTAAAGTCTGGTAATGTATATCCAAGCTTTCGTCGCCAGCAGTAGCACTCTAGATTACGTCTAATAGGAGCTGGCCATAGAAGCCAGAGCCGGCGGCTGTAGAATGTAATGAACTAATTATTAAAAGGAACGGTAACGTGATCCGTTTACTTTTCTGAATGTTTTCTTGATGATTTACCCGTGGGACTAATGGTCAGTGCAGTACCGTCCATTGAGCAGTTCAGTTGGAATCAGGTCTTCTACAGGACAGTGGAGTTACGGCAGAGAAGACATACTAGTGAGATGTCGGACCGATAATCACAGTTTAACTGCTCGATAGGATCTGTTCAGTGGAATAGTTCCTAAATAAACTTAAGGTGGTATTGGGAGAATTTAGGTGAGTGCAAAGGTAATACTGACTGCCAGTGATGTTATACGGTGCTATTGAGCCACGGTACCTGTAAGTGAGGGTTGGTTTCACGGGCTGTAAGAATTGATTAGTAGTTCAGGAAGAAGTGTAGTAAATGCTGCACATATGCCAGACATTCATTATTGGTCCTTAGGCTGCTCTACAATCAGCAGCCGTGTTAACTGATTCCGTGCATATTAACTAATGATTGTGTTAGTGCACTCCAAGGAATTTGGGTGTTCTTGAGATATTGATATACGAGGTGCATTCAAGTTCTAAGGTCCCTGATTTTTTTTCTCCGGACTGGAAAGAGGTTGAAACATGCGTATTGTTTTAAAATGAGGCGGCGTTCATTTTCAATACGTCCCAGAGATGGCAGCACCGTACGGCAGATGGAATTTTACCGCCAGCGACGAGAAAGAGAATTGTTTTAAATACTTAAAATGGTGACGTTTTCCTTACTTGAAAAGCGTGCAAACGTTCGTTTTCTGAATTTACGTGGTGTGAAACCAATTGAAATTCATCGACAGTTGAAGGAGACATGTGGTGATGTAGATATGGATGTGTCAAAAGTGCGTTCGTGGATGCGACAGTTTAATGAAGGCAGAACATCGTGTGACAACAAACCGAAACAACCTCGGGCTCGCACAAGCCGGTCTGACGACATGATCGAGAAAGTGGAGAGAATTGTTTTTGGGGATCGCCGAATGACTGTTGAACAGGTCGCCTCCAGAGTTGGCATTTCTGTGGGTTCTGTGCACACAATCCTGCATGACGACCTGAAAATGCGAAAAGTGTCATCCAGGTGCTTGCCACGAATGCTGACGGACGACCACATGGCTGCCCGTGTGACATGTTGCAAAGCAATGTTGACGCGCATCGACAGCATGAATGGGACTCTCTTTTCGTCGGTTGTGACAATGGATGAGACGATGATGCCATTTTTCAGTCCAGAATCAAAGCGCCAGTCAGCTCAATGGAAGTACACATATTCACCGCCAGTGCTGAAAAAATGATGGTGTCCATGTTTTGGGACAGCGAGGGCGTAATCCTTACCCATTGCGTTCCAAAGGGCACTACGGTAACAGATGCATCGTACGAAAATGTTTTAAAGAACAAATTACTTCCTGCACTGCAACAAAAACGTCCGGGAAGGGCTGCGCGTGTGCTGTTTCACCAAGACAACGCACCCGCACATCGAGTTAACGTTATGCAACAGTTTCTTCGTGATAACAACTTTGAAGTGATTCCTCATGCTCCCTACGCACCTGACCTGGCTCCTAGTGACTTTTGGCTTTTTCCAACAATGAAAGACACTTTCCGTGTCCGCACATTCACCAGCCGTGCTGCTATTGCCTCCGCGATTTTCCAGTGGTCAAAACAGACTCCTAAAGAAGCCTTCGCCGCTGCCACGGAATCATGGCGTCAGCGTTGTGAAAAATGTGTACGTCTGCAGGGCGATTACGTCGAGAAGTAACGCCAGTTTCATCGAATTCGAGTGAGTAACTAATTAGAAAAAATCGGAGGCCTTAGAACTTAAATGAACCTCGTACGTGTAATTCGGTGGTTCCAAGAGAGAGTAATTGCCATTGCATTGGTTGTATGGGGACAGGTTGCGGTAATAGTGTGTCTGGCGTAATAATTGATTGTTATTGAGCAGAAGAATCGAATTTATTGAATTAGTTTACCAACAGGCTCTATTATTTGCTATAGCGGAATTCTAAAATTGTGATTTTACAGCGGAAGCTGTCTGTTAATTATTGAGATTTTCCCAGTAATTGGCAAACCGCATTAAAATGAAGCCATTCGAGTAAAAGAGTGACATAAACCTGAAGAGGTCAAATTTTTCTTCCATTATACAAGTTAAGCTGTGTGGCACTTAGAGTTTATGTTTTCTGTATTTTAGAAATTGCTATCGTGTTATGTGGCGTTAGCTTTTGCTGTGTCTTGAAATCTTTTTTCGTCGTTGTGCTGTTGAAATAAAGATCAATAGAGCCTAGAGAATCGAATGTAAATTTGGACCCCACACATTTTAATTGTAAATAAAAGTAACTCCTCCCCACTGCAGCCCCAACAAAAAAAAATAGCTTATAACTTAAAAGAAGCAGAAATAAATAGAAAGAAAAAATGTTGTTGTTGTTGTCTTCAGTCCTGAGACTGGTTTGATGCAGCTCTCCATGCTACTATATCCTGTGCAAGCTTCTTCATCTCCCAGTACCCACTGCAACCCACATCCTTCTGAATCTGCTTAGTGTATTCATCTCTTGGTCTCCCTCTACGATTTTTACCATCCACGCTGTCCTCCAATGCTAAATTTGTGATCCCTTGGTGCCTCAAAACATGTCCTACCAACCGATCTCTTCTTCTAGTCAAGTTGTGCCACAAACTTCTCTTCTCCCCAATCCTATTCAATACCTCCTCATTAGTTACGTGATCTACCCATCTAATCTTCAGCATTCTTCTGTAGCACCGCATTTCGAAAGCTTCTATTCTCTTCTTGTCCAAACTAGTTATCGTCCAAGTTTCACTTCCATACATGGCTACACTACAAACAAATACTTTCAGAAACGACTTCCTGAAACATGAATCTATATTCGAAGTTAACAAATTTCTCTTCTTCAGAAACGCTTTCCTTGCCATTGGCAGTCTACATTTTATATCCTCTCTACTTCGACCATCATCAGTTATTTTACTTCCTAAATAGCAAAACTCCTTTACTACTTTAAGTGTCTCATTTCCTAATCTAATTCCCTCAGCATCATCCGATTTAATTTGACTACATTCAATTATCCTCGTTTTGCTTTTGTTGATGTTCATCATATATCCTCTTTTCAAGACACTGTCCATTCCGTTCAACTGCTCTTCCAAATCCTTTGCCGTCTCTGATAGAATTACAATGGCATCGGGGATCCTCAAAGTTTTTACTTCTTCTCCATGAATTTTAATACCTACTCCAAAATTTTCTTTTGTTTCCTTTACAGCCTGCTCAATATACAGATTGAATAACATCGGGGAGAGGCTACAACCCTGTCTCACTCCTTTCCCAACCACTGCTTCCCTTTCATGGCATTCGACTCTAATAACTGTCATCTGGTTTCTGTACAAATTGTAAATAGCCTTTCGCTCCCTGTATTTTACCCCTGACAAACTTAGAATTGGAAAGAGAGTATTACAGTCAACATTGTCAAAAACTTTCTCTAAGTCTACAAATGCTAGAAACGTAGGTTCGCCTTTCCTTAATCTTTCTTCTAAGATAAGTCGTAAGGTCAGTATTGCCTCACGTGTTCCAACATTTCTACGGAATCCAAACTGATCCTCCCCGACGTCCGCATCTACCAGTTTTTCCATTCGTCTGTAAAGAATTCGCGTTAGTATTTTGCAGCTGTGACTTATTAAACTGATTGTTCGGTAATTTTCACATCTGTCAGCACCTGCTTTCTTTGGGATTGGAATTATTATATTCTTCTTGAAGTCTGAGGGTGTTTCACCTGTCTCATACATCTTGCTCACCGGCTGGTAGAGTTTTGTCATGACTGGCTCTCCCAAGGCTGTCAGTAGTTCTAATGGAATGTTGTCTACTCCGGGGGCCTTGTTCCTACTCAGGTCTTTCAGTGCTCTGTCAAACTCTACACGCAGTATCTTACCTCCCATTTCGTCTTCATCTACATCCTCTTCCATTTCCATAATATTGTCCTCAAGTACATCGCCCTTGTATAAACCTTCTATATACTCTTTCCACCTTTCTGCCTTCCCTTCTTTGCTTAGAACTGGGTTTCCATCTGAGCTCTTGATATTCATACACGTGGTTCTCTTCTCTCCAAAGGTCTCTTTGATTTTCCTGTAGGCAGTATCTATCTTACCCCTAGTGAGATAAGCTTCTACATCCTTACTTTTGTCCTCTAGCTATCCCTGCTTAGCCATTTTGCACTTCCTGTCGATCTCATTTTTGAGACGTTTGTATTCCTTTTTGCCTGCTTCATTTACTGCATTTTTATATTTTCTCCTTTCATCAATTAATTTCAATATTTCTTCTGTTACCCAAGGATTTCTAGCAGCCCTTGTCTTTTTACCTACTTTATCCTCTGCTGCCTTCAATACTTCATCCCTCAGAGCTACCCATTCTTCTTCTACTGTGTTTCTTTCCCCCATTGTTGTCAATTGTTCCCTTATGCTCTCCTTGAAACTCTGTACAACCTCTGGTTGTTTCAGCTTATCCAGATCCCATGTCCTTAAATTCCCACCTTTTTGCAGTTTCTTTAGTTTTAACCTACAGGTCATAACTAATAGATTGTGGTCAGAGTCCACATCTGCCCCTGGAAATGTCCTACAATTTAAAATCTGATTCCTAAATCTCTGTCTTACCATTATATAATCTACCCGATACCTTTTAGTATCTCCAGGATTCTTCCATGTATACAACCTTCTTTTATGATTCTTGAACCAAGTGTTAGCTATGATTAAGTTATGCTCTGTGCAAAATTCTACCAGACGGCTTCCTCTTTCATTTCTTAGCCCCAATCCACAATCACCTACTATGTTCCCTTCTCTCCCTTTTCCTACTGACGAATTCCAGTCACCAATGACCATTAAATTTTCGTCTCCCTTCACTACCTGAATAATTTATTTTATGTCATCATACATTTCATCAATTTCTTCATCATCTGCAGAGCTAGTTGGCATATAAACTTGCACTACTGTAGTAGGCATGGGCTTTGTGTCTATCTTGGCCACAATAATGCGTTCACTATGCTGTTTGTAGTAGCTTACCCGCACTCCTATTTTTTTATTCATTATTAAACCTACTCCTGCATTACCCCTATTTGATTTTGTATTTATAACCCTGTATTCACCTGACCAAAAGTCTTGTTCCTCCTGCCACCGAACTTCACTAATTCCCACTATATCTAACTTTAACCTATCCATTTCCCTATTTAAATTTTCTAACCTACCTGCCCGGTTAAGGTATCTGACATTCCACGCTCCGATCCGTAGAACGCCTGTTTTCTTTCTCCTGATAACGGCGTCCTCTTGAGTAGTCCCCGCCCGGAGATCCGAAAGGGGGACTATTTTACCTCCGGAATATTTTACCCAAGAGGACGTCATCATCATTTAATAATACAGTAAAGCTGCATGTCCTCGGGAAAAATTACGGCTCTAGTTTCCCCTTGCTTTCAGCCGTTCTCAGTACCAGCACAGCAAGGCCGTTTTGGTTAATGTTGCAATGCCAGATCAGTCAATCATGCAGGCTGTTGCCCCTGCAACTACTGAAAAGGCTGCTGCCCCTCTTCAGGAACCACACGTTTGTCTGGCCTCTCAACAGATACCCCTCCGTTATGGTTGCACCTACGGTACGGTCATCTGTATCGCTGAGGCACGCAAGCCTCCCCACCAACGGCAAGGTCCATGGTTCAGGGGGGGGGGGGGGGGGGGGGGAAGAAAAAATAACAGTAATTAAAATGAAATTACAAAAGGAATAAGTCACAGGACTACTGTTATACAAATGCAAGTCGTCATTTAATTTTGTTACTAAAAATCTCGAAAAGTTCTTGACTGATTTGCATCAAATTTCTAGACGATAAAATAATAAAAGTTCGGAAAATCATACACTACATATGCAGGATGAGTCAGGAGGAAAGGGACATGGAAAAATTGGAAAGTTGTGGTAAGGTTTATAGGACCAAACTGCTGAGGACATCGGTCCCTAAGCTTACAACGTGTGCAACGTGTGGTGCGGTATTATTGATGACAAACTCATCGGTCCACGTCTTTTAGTTGACCCTCTTACTGCGACACGGTATCTTTAGGTTCTTCAGAATGTGTTACCAGAATACGTGGAAGATATCCCTTTGGCACCACGAGCTCGTATGTACTTTCAGGATGACAGAGCTCCTACACACTCCCACACATGACACAGTATCTCAACGTATTCTGGTCGTTAGATCGGTCGCTGTGGAGTCATTACTTGGCCACCGAAGTCACCCGAACTTACCCCATTTGATTACCGTTTGTGGGCGTGGCTGAAGAGCGACGTCTACAAGCTCAGTGTGCACACAAGAGAGGAACTTTTCGTTTGTATTTTTAATGCTTGTGCCCAGGTAAAAGAATCCAAAGCTGGGCTCTGATCGGCGACACAACACCGGTCTACAATAGCTGCAACATGTACTGAAGTTGACGGTGGGGTAATTGCTGCGAGAAAGAAAATCCTGTGCTCTGCTGTGCTGTGAAAATGTGCAGATTCGTTTTCTTTCTCCCAGTCAGTATCAGGTACGTTAGAAAGACATTTCAACCATAAGAAAAATATTTCTCCATTATACGTTTCTTCTGCTTGTATATAAGCTTAAACAAAAATTGTATACACAACAATGGGCTGTTTTGTTTTCTTCCTTGCAGTCGGTTTTAACAAGAAAGTTTTAGTTATGACTTATGGGTCTTTGTACTAGAATACTATGGCATTATGGAATTCGTATCGTCTGAATCTTTGTAATCCTAGCCGTTTGCGGATTAATACTACGCGAAATATAGACATCGAAGCTGCTACCCTCACATATCCAGCAGCTGGAGAGGTATCTCGTATCCGACATACCTACCATTGCAACCGATTTCTCCATTTATTTTAAATGACTTCTCCTCCCCAACAAGGTTTCATCATTTGTTAACAGAGAGAGAGAGAGAGAGAGAGAGAGAGAGAGAGGAAAGAAAGATATGGGCAGAGAGAACAGGGGTGAGAAGGGCTTAGAGAGAGGAGAGAAAGAGGTCAGGATGCATATACAATTCCGTTACATATCTTTCAATTTTGAAGCATAGCCGGATTAGCTAGTATTTTAATAAAGGGAAGATACTATTAGCTAACTAAAATTACATTTTTGCAAAAAAAGTCATACATATTCTTTGCTTCAGAAACCTCGATTATGAAGAAATAATTTTATTAATTTGTCTTCTACCATTAATAAAAGGAAATTATTGTATTATCAGCATATGTAAAGCTGCTGATAATAGTAGTGTTTGTAATAGTTGTGTCTTACAAAGCAAAGTAATTAAGAATTTACGTAAATTAATATCAAAGATAGAAGTTTAGCCATAGGCTACGAATACATCGTTGCTAAGAGACGTATATTACTAGACAGACCTACATATTTCTTGCGTTCCATCTAGCATTGCCAAACGGAGTGTTGTGGTTTTTCGATATTATAGTTAACCACAATCGTAAGACATGCTATGCATGGTAATCAGAAACAGTCTGAAACGCTCGTTTTAGAGTAAATTGCGCTGAGAAATAAATGTAAACCAAAAAAATCCATACGTTTCTCCGTTTCCGAGTTCATTAGCACTGAACTTAGCCTATCAGACCGCTGTGAGTGCAAATTCAAGCGACTCGCTAGGGACGGTGTTTTCAAACGTGTTGTTCGTTTGGTTTTATAAATTAAACAAGAGTGATACAATAATTGGGCATTGGGTGGTGGTAAGGATCAAACCCAAGTCAAAGGTTGAGCAATCACGTGCGCTATCACTACGCAACGAGAACTGACACTTGTATCCAGAGGGCCGCTTGGATTTTCGCGCGAGTCGACCTGATTGGCTAATTTCAATGCTAATTAGCTCGGAAGCGACGCAACATACATTTTCGGTCTATTTCTGACCATCTCCGTGTCGCGGTCGGCGGTACTAGGTAGGCGAGTGCCTCCTCTCAACATTGCGTCTGGTTGCAGTGATGTGAAAAGTGTCGGATTAGTCTCCTCGACCGGTAGTCATCACCTGCGACGGGTCGTGTGGATGATCGGTAGTTGGTGCGGCGACTGCGGCATAGGTGAGAGGGAGAACTGTGGACGGCATAGTGGAGGTGGCGTCGTTGAGTGGTGTCTGTACAAGCCGGTGCTGGAGACGGTGTTGGTGGAGATGCCCTCCCTGGCCGCAGCCAGCGCAGGTACGGAGCTGTCGGTCATACATAGCAATGGCCCTGCATCCTCCTATAACCGAGTAAGACAAAATCCACCAGTTCAGTTTTCATTTGAGGGACACCGTTGAGTACAGGGTAGGCCTCAAAGGTTCTAAGTTTTCTGTTTTTCGGGCAGGTGACAGTACACAGCCATACGGCTTAAAAGCCGACATGACGTCAGACGGGACCTCGAATGGAAATTCGAACACTGATCGTACGCAGGCTGAAACCTGCATAGTCAATCACTACTTCACCAATGTGTCCGTCGGGGTGTTTAAATACGTGATGGCTCAAAATTTCTGTACACAGTTCTTCGGCGTGTCTCTTGAGTCATACAGTGTTTCCCAGTGATGCAAAAGCGAATGCCAGCGACATCCTGTGGACCTAGATAAAGAGCATCCAGTATAAAGTTTTCAATTTCGTAAGCTCTTTGGCGTGCAAATTGTGCGTGGAATGTGATCTTGACCGTTGTCCTGCGATAACAGTGAGTCATGGCTCGCTCGTAAGAGGGACTCAGTACACGAAAACGCGGCGAGAATTCAGCTCCACAATAAGTAGGACGCAGTCGACGTCCGTATCTCACTGCTGGGCGAGCCGAACTTGTCATTTGACGATCTGCGTTCTATTCATGGCCAGACCTAAACTCTTACATCCATTAGGTGTATTGCCGTGTATGAGAGTGATTTCTTTGGAAGTCTCTGGATTGTCCGCGGATAACTACCATATTGCAGAGCCTGCGTTATTCCGAATGACGACGTGAAGTTCCTTCGGACTTTCTTGCAGTTCGCCGACTACAGCCATCATGAATTACAGGAAATGCAATCATGGTTACCAATATGGGCTACCACCGGGCAAGCGGCTTTCATGTAAAACGTCTCCGCTGTACGGGAATATACATAATGGATATACGAGTACACGAGTACAGCTTGCTGACACATGGTTGACGACATATGGAAGTTTGGGTCAGGCAGCCATTCGTCCATAGATAACCAAAAGTTGCTGGCACGGTAGCTCAGAGGGCTTGCTGCCTTCTGTAATAATAAAAAAACTGAGTGAATAGATCAACGAGGATCTGAACAAGCGTCAACGGACGTCAGCCCCGAACAAATACAACGACCAATAGCGAAAAATATGAGATTACGTGAATGGTATGGCGACAGCTCGTGATAAGCGGGTAAGCGGGGAACCCGCGTTCGAGTCCCGGTCCGACACCTATTTTCATTCTCGTCATTCCATCACACAGCTAATGGTGGTCCATGTTTCCAACTGAGAATAAATTTTATGCTTTTCATGACAGCTGTAATCCCCGTAGTGCCTGGCCGTTCGGACATCCATACGTAATTCTGAAGAACACAGGCACTGCAATATCATCGTTATTAGAAACTCAAAAAATGACATTGAAACATCGCGCTTTGTTCTCAGCTGCTGCCACCTAGTGTTGAAGCGATTGCACAGAATAAGTTCTGCTGAGCACGCACCACATTCCAGTATGTCCACCAACTGTTCACTCGTCTAGAAAGATGGCAATCTGCAATGATTCAGAAATACTAAAGAACATGATTCTTTCTGATAAAGTGATAATATTTCGTCAATAAGTCGACGAATGTAAATAACATATTATCATTCTATAGTAACAATTCCTGTAGGTATTACGAAAAGTTAGAGACTTAATTTGTAATATAGAGTTCCAGAATTTTCAACAATACAAAATTAAAGATCTTACGACCTCTATTGTCATCTAAAAAGAAGTAGTTGTTTAGATACCAAGATCGGCTTTGATTTCAGTAAATAGCTGAACAGTGTCTAACAGTTAAGCTAATTTCAGTATTAAATCACCTGCATTTTCACAAAATTGTAACCTCCTGATGTTAATGTCTTACATGTTTACAGTGGTACTCAAATATTTCTTTCAATTAGGTTTGCTGAAATGAGTGTAATTCAAGATCGCAAGATCAAAAGTAGCAATAACAGCAGCCTGTAACCAACAACAGTATTCCATTAAGTTCAGTTCGATGGTTTTCCAGATGTTTGCGTCGTCGAGCGGTGGACCGTTTTATCTAGAGTAGACCAATACTGTAGTGGCAAATGTTATTATTACGGCCGCCTGGTACGACACTAGAAAATACAGGGTTTATTTTCATACCCTTACAAAAACATTGCACGTAGTCGATAAAGCAACAGTTTGGAATAATAATGAGCAAAATGTATATTTGTGTTTAGTGTACTCGTTCTCACATAACTGTGCTTATATTCTCCGCAAGCTGGAGAGCACATTACGCGCAAATGGCTTTCGTTGTGGCATCCCTCCTACAACGACAGTCTCCTCTTATTTCTCCAGTATCTTCTTTCTGATGTTTCTACGTATATACAGGGGACGATGGAACACCAGGCAAAAAACCGACGATTTCAGCGCTGCACGCTGTGTTTCAGTTCGTTCTTCTCTCTTCTCTTCATTACTTTAATAACATTTTGTAGTATTTCCTAAGGCGCCTTTCATTCTTTTACCTTTCAACCTTGGAGTCATTAATTTATTCGGTAGGGGAGAATGTTGTACCTAGAGTATAATATACCTAAGGACCCATGATGTTTATAGTCGGTACTTCAGCCTAGTAACTTATTTTACAATCACATGAAACAGTGTGAACTAGAAATCCCCATAAGCAGTTTCCTCCATTTTCTCCAGCTTTTGTTGTTAGAAATGAGGATGTGCCTTTTACAGAATTTGTAAATACTTTGCGTTTACGTGCTGTATCATACATTACAACTACATCGAATATATGATACAGGTATGGAATTACACGGTAAACAAAATGCTACATATTTTTAGAACTACTTATGTAACAAGTGGGCAGTTACACCATATTTCGTTGAGCGTGCACCATCTTGTACATTAAAATAGTGCAAGATTTTTCACCTTCGAAAAAGTGATACCTGCAGATAAACTGAAGTTCTTTAAGTGTGTTAATAATTTTACCGGTCTTGAAAACGGACTAATTGCTTTTAGTTTCAAGTAGTATTTATACAAAAATTTGTTTAATTTGTAACTAGTTGTTGACAATACTTAATTTCAATCCATTTCTGGTTATTGATGGGTAACAGACTAATGACGAAGTATGCGTGGCCTAGTGGTAGCGTCTTTGACCCCAGGTTCGAAAGCGGTCAACGCCTAAATTCTGAATAAAAATAATCAGAAATAGTGGCCGAAGACTTTCGGCGTAAGAAGTCGCCCTCATTCAGCCAACGGCCTTGTCAGAGAGAACGGAGGATAAGATAGAGGTTGAGGGCACTCTCTTGCCTTTCGGGGAGGAAACTGACCTAAAGGTGGTGGAATAAGAAGTGATCAACGGGTTGAGAAAGCAGAAGGTAATATATATCCACAGAACAAGTCGCCTGTAATTGAAAAGTGTCATGATGATCTCCACTGGTAAACGACTTCCTAGTTTCTATATTGGATTTGGAATTTGTGGTAAGTTCTATGGGACCATACTTCTGAGGTGATCTGTTCCTTGGCCTACACAGTACTTAAACTAAATTAAACTAACTTACTCTAAGGACAACACACACACACACACACACACACACACACACACACACACACACACACACACACACACACACACACACACACACACACCCATGCCCAAGGAAGGACTCGAACCTCCTACGGGGTGAGCAGCGCGAACCGCGGCAAGGCGCCCAGACCGCATGGCTACGCCTCGCGGCTCCGAATTTCTAGTAGAGGATTGGCAACTGGAAGGCGACCATCAAGGAAATATGGAATAACCAACGAAAGGTTAGCGTTCTACTAGTCGGTGCGTGAAATGTCTTACGTTTTAACGCAGTAGGGAAGCTAGAAATTATTATAAGGGAAATGCAAAGGCTCAATCTAGATATGGGAGGGATCACTGAAGTGGAACGGAAAAAAGACAAGGATTTCTGTGTCAGATGAGTACTGGGTAATATCAACAGCAGCGGAAGGTATAACGGAGGTAGGATCCGTTATGAAATGGAAGGTAGAGCATGGTAAGTTACTGTGAAGACCCCAGTGACAGTGTTGCTCTCATCAGAATCGACAGCAAAGCGACACCGCAACGATAGTTATTGTACACATGGCGACGTCGCCAGCTGAAGATGAAGAGATAAGGAATAGCTCAGTAATAACTTCAGCTGAAGAGGATTGCACATCCCTAGAAAGGGCAGTCAAGGAAGCTGGAAAGCAGAACATAGGCACAAATAAGGTAACTGCGAAGAAACCATGGAGAACACAAGAAATACTTCAGTTGATAGAATAAAGAAGGAAGTATAAAAATGCTCAGGGAAGTTCAGCAATAAAGAAATACAAGTCAGTCACGAATGAAAATAATAGCTTAGGTGAAATGACTGCAAGAAAAATTTGAAGAAATTTAAAAAGAAATGGTTGTCGTTAGGACTGACTCAGCATACATAGAAGTCAGAACAATCTTCGGTTTAATTTGTTATCAGCAATGGGCAGCAATAGGAATTCCGCTTATTATATGCAGAGATCGGCTGGGTGGAAAGAGTACACTGAAAGTCTCTATGAGGGAAAGACTTGTGTGATGACGTGATAGAAGAAGAAAAAGGAGTCGATAGAAGAAGAAACTGGTGGGGGATCGAGTATGCGAATTAGATTAATTAAGATCTGATAAGGCAGACGGCATAGATAGCATTCCATCAGAATTTCTAAAATCGTTGGTGGAAGAGGCGACACAACGTTGGTGCGTAGAAAGTATTAGTCTAGCGATATAGTATCTGGCTTTCGGAAAAACGTCAACCACATAATTCCGCAAGAATAATATACAGAGGAATGGAAAAGAAAATTAAGGATTTGTTAGATGACAATCAGCTTGACTTTAGGAAAGGTAAAGACACCACAGAGGGAGTTCGGGGTGATACTGGAAGCAAGACTTAAGACAAATCAAGACATGTTCAGAGGATTTGTCGACCTGGAAAAAAGCGTTCGACAATGTAAAATTCTGCAAGGTATTCGTAATTCTGAGATAAACATATGTAAGCTATAGGGAATGGTTGGTAATATAGAGTATGTACAAAATCCATCAGGGGACAGTAAAAGTGGAGTATGAAGAACGAGTAGGCCGGATTAAAAAAGGGTGTAAGCAAGGATATAGTCTTTCACCTCTTCTGTTCAGTCTATACATCGGAGAAACAATTACCGAAGTAAAAGAAAAGTTCAAGAGTGGAACTGAAGTCAAAGGTAAAGGATATCAATGGTAAGACTGGCTGAAGACATTGCAGTCCTGAGTGAAAGTGAAGCAGAATTACAGGATGTTCTGTCTAATGAGTGTAAAAGATGGACTGAGAGTAAATCGAAGAAAGACGAAAGTAATGAGGAGTAGCAGAAATCAGAACAACAACTTAATGTTAGAACTGAGGATCACGAAGTAGACGAAGTTAAGGAATTCTACTGCCAGGGCCGCAAAATAACCTACGACGGACAGAGCAAGGAAGAAATCAAAAGCAAAACAGCACAAGCCAAAACGGCGTTCCTGGCCAAGAAATAACTACCAGTATCAAACATAGACCTTACTTTAAGGCAGAAATTTCTGAAAATCTCAGCACGTCCATCATTTTAGAGATGGTTGTGGGACTCGGCTGTTCGATACAGGATGTAAAATTAAACACTTTTCAACCGCCTATTTTCCAAACTTTTTATTTCCGAGAATGTATGGTTGGAGGACAGCATTATATGGTAGTGAAATATGGACTGTGGAAAAACCGGAACAGAAGGGAATTGATGTATTTGAGATGTGATGCTACAGAAGAGTTATAAAAACAGGGTGGACTGATAAGGTAAGAAATGAGGGAGTTCTCCGGAGAATCGGCAAGGAACAGAATGTGTAGAGAACATTAACAAGAAGGTATGGGATGGTAGGACATCCGTAAAGACATTACGGAATAAGTTACATGGTACTAGGGCGAGCTGCGGAGGGTAAAAACTGTAGACGTAAATAGATATTTAAATACACCCATCAAATAACTGAGGACATAGGCTGCAAGTTGCCGGCCGCATCAACCGGTCAGAAGGCTTATGACTGTAAAAAAAAGAAAGAAACCGAGCAATAGTGTAACAGTTAGACGATTAATTACAATAACGTCAGGGTTTTCTCTATTACAACGGTTTTAAATTTCTGTAGAACATTTCGGGAACTACTTTGCGGAGGAATTGTTGCAATTTCAGAAAAAGCCGGCAGAACGTACAACGCGAACACAATTATTTGAGAATGGAAAAACAAAATGTGTTAACTTTCTATTACAGGGCCGGCTAGAAGCGAAAGACTCAGAAGTGTATCACCGTGCTGCATGCTCTCCCCTACGTTGTGTGCAATGACTCGGCCGGTAGTCCTTGTGCACTGGAGCAGATGACTGACAGTTCACAAAAACGGGAATGATTCTAAGACGGGAGGATTCTAATTTTTTCATCATAAGCCTTCGTACTAATTTGATGTGGTCAACCGTAAATTACTCCCCTGCGCCAACACCTTAATTTCCAAGTACCATTTGCACCATATGTTCCCAACTACTTTTTGAATGTGTTCCAATTTCACTCTTCCGCTCCAGTTTTACCCCTACTGGGCCCTCAGGTACCCTGGAAGTTAATCATTGAAGTCGTTTCACAAGCCCTTCCATTTTATCCCTCCTCTACTAGCCGTCTCTGCAAGTATTCTCACCATTTTTGATAATTCTACGTAATTTTATCTTTTCTTCCATATCACCACATCCCAAATGCTTCCTCATCTTTTGCAGTATTTACACAGTCCACACTTCTCTCTCACACATCGCTGCATTCCAAACGAATGTGACCAGAATTTCTTACTAAATCTTTCCTGTACTAGTTTGCTCTATAATGTCGTCCTTACTTTATCCTTCATGTATTATTTTATTTCCAGCATAAAAGAATACATTCACTTCGTTTGCGTCGTCGTCCCAAGTTCTGATGCTACTTTTATCATTATTCTCTTTTCTACTGCTCCTCATTACATTCGGCTTAATCCCAATCCGTAATGTGTGCTGAGGAGGCAGTTTACCCCTTTCGAAAGGACCTTTAATTCTTTCTCACTTTCACTGATCGTAGCATTGTTATCGTAGAATCTTATCATTGATATCTTTCGTCCGGAATTTCAATGCATCTCTTGAAACTACCTTTTATTTCCATTATTGCTTTTTCGAAACATAGACTGAACAGGAAGGAAGAATGTCTGCATCTCTGTCGCAGACCCTTTTATATCCGAGCATTTTGTCGTGGTCTTTCATTCTTATTGTTATCAATTTCTCCTTGTACGTACTGTATGTTTTGTCTTTTTCACCGTAGCATGTACCTATTTTAATGCAGAAATTTCAAGCTCGCATCTCTATTTTATGTCATGGGAACTGTCTCTATGTCGGGAAATTCTGTGATGTTGATTTGATTTTTTAGCTGTTTAACCCATTATCAGGCGCAATGTCACAAGTGCCTGTCAGGTGCCTTTACTTTCCCTAAAGACAAACTGATCTACTGACAGATAGTTTTACCTGCAATTCCTATTGCACAGGATCTTCGAAAATTTCCTTTACAAAATTCTAGGACTTCTGGAGGGTAGGGATTACATTATATTTGGAGTGAATGCATAGCATTCTTAACACGAACCTATATGCAACGACGATATAGAACGTCAAAGTTACAGGCACCGGTGCGTTAAATGTCTGCATATACGGGGTAATTCCGTGATGATGTTACAAGCTGTTTAGGATGACGGAGAAGGATGTTGCTGTGGTTTTCAGTCTAGAGACTGGGTTGATGCAGCTTTCCATGGTATTCTATCCTGTGCAAGCTTCTTCGTCTACAAGTACCTACTGCATCCTGCATCCTTCTGAATCTCCTTAGTGTATTCATCTCTTGGTCTCTCTCTACGATTTTTACCTTCCACGGTTCCCTCCAGTACTAAATTAGTGATCCCTTCAGGCCTCATAACGTGTCCTACCAACCGATCCCTCATTCTGGTCAACTTTTGCCACAAATTCCTCTTCTTCCCAATTCCATTCAGTACCAGTTCAATAGTTACGTGATCTACCCATCTAATCTTCAGCATTCCTCTGTAGCACCACATTTCGAAAGCTTCTATTCTCTTTTTGTCTAAACTATTTATTGTCCTTGTTTCACATCCATACATGGAAACACTACACACAAATACTTTCAGAAAAGACTTCCTGACACTTAAATCTATATTCGATGTTATAAAATTTCTCTTCTTTAGACACGCTTTCCTTGCCTTTAGCAGTCTACATTTTAGATTCTATCTACTTCAACCATCACCAGTTACTTTGCTCCCCAAATAGCAAAACTCATCTACCACATTAGTGTCTCATTTCCTAATCTAATTCCCTCAGAATCACCTGATTTAATTCGACTACATTCCATTATCCCCGATTTGCTTTTGTTGATGTTCATCTTGTACCCTGCTTTCAAAACAATGTCCATTCAGTTCAGCAGCTATTCAGGTCCTTTGCTGTCTCTGATAGAATTACAGTGTCACCGGCAAACATCAGAGTTTCTATATCTTCCCCATAGATTTTAATTCGTACTCCGAATTTTTCTTTTGTTTCCTTCACTGCTCGCTAAATAGATAGTTTTAATAAAGTCGGGGAGAGGATACAACCCTGTCTCATTCCCTTCCGAACCACTGCTTCCCTTTCATGCCCCTCGACTCTTATAACTGCTATCTGGCTTCTGTACAAATTGTAAATAGCCTTTCGCTCCCTGTATTTGACCCCTGCCACATTCAGAATTTGAAACAGAGCATTTCAGTCAACATTGTCAAAAGCTTTCTCTAAGTCTACAAATGCTAGAAACGTTGGTTTGCGTTTCCTTAATCTATCTTCTATGATAAGTCGTATGTTCAGTTTTGCCCCACGTATTCCATTATTTCGACGGAATCCAAACTGATCTCCCGCGAGGTCGGTATCTACCAGTTTTTCCATTCATTTGTAAATAATTCGTGTTAGTATTTAGTAGTCGTGACCTATTAAACTGATAGTTCGGTAATTTTCGCATCTGTCAATACCGGTTTCCTTTCGGATTGGAATTACTACATTCCTCTTAAAGTCTGAGGGTATTTCGCCTGTCTCATACACCTTGCTCACCAGATGGTAGAGTTTTATCATGGCTGCCTTCCCCAAGGCTATCAGTAGTTGTAATGGAATGTTGTCTACTCCCGGGCCTTGTTTCGACTCATGTTTTTCAGTGCACTGTCAAACCCTTCACGCAGTATCATTTCTCCCATTTCATCTTCATCTACGTCCCCTTCTCTGTATATACACCATCCACCTTTCTGCCTTCCCTTCTTTGCTTAGGACTCGTTTTCATCCGATCTCTTGATATTCATACATGTGGATCTCTTTTTTCCAAAGGTCTGTTTAATTTTCCTGTTGGCAATGTCAGTCTTACACTTAATGATATATGCCTCTACATCCTTACATTTGTCCTCCAGTCATCCCTACTTAGACATTTCGCGCTTCATGTCGATCTCATTTTTGAAACGTTTGTATTCCATTTTGTCTGCTTCATTTACTGCTCTTCTATATTTTCTCCTTTCATCAAGTACATTTAATATATCTTCTGTTACAGAAGGATTGCTGCAAGCCTTCTTCCTTTTATCTACTGCATCCTTTGATATCTTCTTCTACTGTCTTTTCCCCCGTTCTTGTCAGTCATTCCTTAATGCTGTCTCTGAAACTATCTACAGCCGGCCGCGGTGGTCTCGCGGATCTAGGCGCTCAGTCCGGAACTGCGCGACCGCTCCGGTCGCAGGTTCGAATCCTGCCTCGGGCATGGATGTGTGTGATGTCCTTAGGTTAGTTAGGTTTAAGTAGTTCTAAGTTCTAGGGGACTGATGACCACAGATGTTAAGTCCCATAGTGCTCAGAGCCATTTGAACCATTTTTTCGAAACTATCTACAACTTTTGGTTCTTTCAGTGCATCCAATTTCCATCTCCTAGATCCCCACCTTTTTACAGTTTCTTCAGTTCCGATCTACTATTCATAACCAATAGATTGTGGTCAGAGTCCACATCTGTCCCTGGAAACGTCTTACAGTTTAAAACCTGGTTCCTAAATCTCTGTCTTACCATTATATAATCTATCTGAAACCTTCCAGTGTCTCCAGGCCTCTTCCACTTATATAAGCTTCATTCAAGGTTCTTCAACCAAGTCTTAGTTATGATTAAGTTATGCTGTGGACAAAATTCTTCCAGGCGGGTTCCTCTTTCATTCCTTATCCCCATTCCATATTCACCTACTACTTATCCTTCTTTTCCTGTTCCTGCTATAGAATTCCAGTCCCACATGACTATTAAATTTTCGTCTTCCTTCACAATCTGAATAATTTCTTTTATCTCATCATACATTTCTTCAGTCTCCTCGTCATCTGCGAAGTCAGTTGGCATTTAAACTTGAACTACTGTGGTAGGCGTGGGCTTCGTGTCTATCTTGGCTACAGTAATGCGTTCGCTATGCTGTTCGTAGTAGCTTACCCGCGCTTCTATTTTTTTATTTATTATTAAACCTATTCCTACTTTACCCCTATTTATAACTCAATATTCACCTGGCCGGAAATCTTGTTCCTCCTGCCACCGAACTTCTCTAATTCCCACTATATGTAACTTCAATCTATTCATTTTCCATTTCAAATTTTGTAACCTACCTTTCCGATTTAGGGAGCTGACATTCCAATCTCCGATCCGTAGAACGCCAGCTTTGTCTCTCTTGATAATGACGTCCCCCTGAGTAGTCTCCGGCGGAGATCCGAATGGAGGACACTGTTACCTCCGGAACATTTTAACGAAGAGGACGCCATCATCAGTTAACTATAGGTAAAGCTGCATTACCGTGTAGTTTCCCCTTGCTTTTAGCGAGTCCGTTTTCATTATGTATGCATCAATTTGAGGAAACGGTCCATGTATCGGATGTGAACGAGTCGAAAATTATAAGCGAAAACCATTGTGTGTGTTAATGTGATACACGTACTGGTACCGATATTGCTAAGATTGCAGGGTTGGCAACTTTCAGAGGTAGTACTATGAACCAAAACAAAGAAGAAGTATAGTGAACGTGGGCTCTAAAATGCATACCTCGAGATATATGAGCACTTATTCACTAGATGAAATCTGTTTCGCAGCATCGGGGTTGAACAAATGCTCTTAGCTGCTCAGGTACGCATTTCAGAGCTCATTTGTACTCGATTTTTTCCTTAGTTGCTTTAGTGAGATATGTAAGACACACAGTGTCTTGTTTAGTTAACAGTTCATACGTTCACCTCGTAATCTATAATCTTTTGTGATGACGATCTTTCCATATTGGCACTACAATCCTGCTTATCTATTCACTAATCCTTTGAAATAGAATAATATCTCCTTTCACCTTTCCTCAACATCTAAAGTATGATGTTTCATATGCAAAATCCCATGTAAAAACTGTGTGAACTGTTTTCAAATCTTTCGAATATGCGAATCGCGCCCTTGTGGCTGTGTTTAAACTGATGGAATGTTTTGAGATGCAAGTTTCAATGCTATAATTGAGTGTTCTACTTTATTTCCCACGGCCATCACAAGTATCAAGCGTTAATCCCTGCTTCATCAAGTTCGTCTTCAATAGATTTCGTTATCTTATGAACTATTGCCTGGCACTTGCTAAGCTAGAAGTGGAAAGCACTCACTTCGCCTATTCATTTGGACTATCCCATGACGCAATGCTGATGTCTGCTGACGATTGGTCGGCGAACTTCTTCCGTCTGTGAATGTCAAGTTCATTTTCGATCTCTCCATGTTTGTACTATCCAATTCTGATACGTATGTCACCATATATGCGTAATTATCAACCATTTTCATTGCTTACGCTTCTTTTTTTAACGGCGACAACAGCCTTTTGGTAATATTTCTTTGAGATTTCAACCCCCGACTTGACGTAACTTCATATAGTATGTTTTGAGTTATTTTGCTTCGTTAAATAAATGTTAAGACTACTGCATACAATTGCTACAAACCTGAAATTCCCTGTGGCTGTTTATTCTAACAAAAAAAATCATTTATGCAAATGTCAGTTACAATATTTTCATCACTTTACAAATAACTGTGAAAAATGTTTCCTACTATAAAATGTAGAAACGGCATACATAAGTTCAGAAAAATTTGAAACCAAGAAATTAATAAATGTCTACCAAATTTGACAATTTAGGGTACAGTGAGTATTAAAAGTTATTCTATTGCAAGTCGAAGGCTGCTATCAATTCCATCGTAATTTCTATATTCTTTAAACATAGGTGGTTGATAATTTTCCTCTACCGAAAACAATTGCAGTTTAACAAAATCACTAATGGGAAGCCGTAAGCGTTTAAGAACGAAATAGAGACTAACCTGGATCATACCGTGGTTCACAAAGCTGGTTCCATATGCCCCAATGCGCCTGCACCCACTTCGCTGCAGAGAGGTAGATCAGTTTGGGTTATCATTCACAGTGTATCTATCATCGTTAATTAGTCTATGATCACTACTGCCAGTATGTGAGCAATGCTGCGTGACTTACGTGACCGTAACAGTACAATAGCGTATTTGAGAATGACTTTCTTTAATGCATCACAACAATTTTTAACTGGAATTTCAAGTATAACATCGGTATGAAACTGAAAGTTGGATTTCAGTTAACATGGTATGTTTGTTGTGTGACACCTGCATGATGTATCTCACGGTAAGTGGAGTTCTGTCGTAACCACCAACTATATGGGGACAAACTTGTACTAAACTTACATGTAGACAGCTTCCAATTCATTGTCAGGAATGTAGGAATTTTCGTAATCTTTCAATTCCAAAGAGTGCAATACACTGTTATGAAAAAATCGAAGAGAGCTTGTCTGAATCTGGAGAAAAAAAAATTGGCTGTAACAACTTTTCACATAAGAAGGATTTACTTTGTTAATTCTAAAGAAAATATTTCGTCATGGTATCGTTGAATTAAGTGCCTTTTCAAATTGTTGAAACAACAATTATTTCTCAGCACATTAGCTGAGATGGATGGCAGCAGGAGGACAACAGATCCCAGACAATCAGTTCTGGCTATTTTATACTCGCAGTTGTTCTCCTCTGGCCTTGGTGAGTTGGTGGAAAGAATAATGAGCGATCATGTGACCTAAAAGCCCAGTATCGCCGCCCCACCCAGACGGTTCCACATTGGATCCCACCTTGTTTCGACAGAACATACTTCTGTATTGTGCTTTGATGCCAAAACAATAATTAATTTCAACATAGCTCATGTATTAACGTTTAGTATCTGGTTAGTGGGTGAGGCATTCGGATAGTGAATCCCGGTACAAAGAAAGAACCGTTCCAGAACACATGTCAGAATCTCTGTATCTCAAACATATGTAGAACAGTTTGGTCATTGTTCATGTGATCGACGAAAGAAGGAAGTACAATAATTCTTTGTGAAGTTAAGGAATACAAAAATACAAGTAAGTTAGGAATGAAATCAACTGGAAGTACAGGGAAACTAAGACGATATGGCTACAAGAAAAATGTAAAGAACTCCAAAAACAAGTGATTGTCGGAAGGACTGATTCAGCGTGTAGAAGTGTCAAGACAACCTGTGGTGACATTAAATGAAATGGCGGCAACATTAGCGTTCAGTGGGAATTCCATTCTTAAATGCAGAGGAGAGAGCGAATGGGTGTCAATAGTATGCTGAGGGCTCTATCATGGGGTGTATTTATCTGATGGCGTGATAGAAAGAGAAAAAGGAGTTGATAGGGAAGAGATAGTGGATCCAATATCAGAATTCAGTAGAGCTTTGGAAGACTTTAAATCAAATAATGTAGAACGGATAGATAATATTTAACCGAAATTTGTTAAATCATTGGGAAAAGTGGCAACAAAGCTGTTATTCACGTTGGTGTGTAAAATCTATGTCTGGTGCTATATCCATCACACTTTCGGAAAAACCTCATTAACACGATTCTCATGACTACAAGAACCGA
Source organism: Schistocerca gregaria (assembly GCF_023897955.1). NCBI lineage: Eukaryota > Metazoa > Arthropoda > Insecta > Orthoptera > Acrididae > Schistocerca > Schistocerca gregaria. Next base: position 509,699,819 of record NC_064923.1, read on the forward strand.
CAAATGCGAGAATTAAGAGCGAGAATTATCGCACAGTCTGCTTAACAGATCATGCAGCCAAGTTGCTGACAATAATAGTACACTTATGACTGGGAAAGAAAATTGAGGAACTTTTAGATGAGGATCAGTTTGGCTTAAGGGAAGGCAAAGTCACCAGAGAGGCAGTTACGGTATTTTAACTGATGAGAGAAGCAAGACCGAAGAAAAGCCAAAACACATTCTTAGGATTTGTTTAGATGGTAAAAGCACTGGACTGTGTGACAGGCCGTAAGATGTTCGAAATTCTGAGAGAAATAGGGTAAGCTATAGGGAAAGACGCTTACCGTCCAATATATACGAGAACAAAGCGGGAAAATAAGAGAGTGAAAGACCAAGAATGGAGCGCACAGGTTAAAGGTGTATTAGACTAGGATGCAGTCTTTCGCCGCTACTATTCAATGCATATATCGATGAAGCAATGACAGAAATAAAGGAGTGTTTCAGGAATTGGATTAAAATTGAAACTGGCAGAATATAAATGTTAAGATTCTGATGAGATTGCTATCCTCAGTGAAAGTGAAAAAGAATTACAGGTTGTGTAGAATGGAATGAACTGTCTAATGAGTATGGAATATAGGTTGACAGTAAATAGAAGAAAGACGAAAGTAATGAGAAGCAGCAGAAATGAGAACAACGTGAACCTTAGCATTGTAATAAGTGATCAGATGAAATTAAGGAATTCTGCTATCTATGTAGCAAAGTAATCCGTGACGGAAGGAATGAGCAAGATATAAAATGCAGAATACGCTGGTCGAAATGGCATTCTTGGCTAAGAGAAGTCTGCTAGTATCAAACGTAGGTCTTAATTAAAGGAAGAAATATCTGAGAATGGACGTTTCGAGCACAGCTTTATGTGGCAGTGAGATCCGGACTTCCAGAACAGAAAAGAACGGAATCATTTGAGGGCACTCAGGTGTGGTGCTACAGGACAATATTGAAAGTTATGTGGACTGATAAGGTAAGGAATGAGGAGCTTCTGCGCGGAATCGGCGAGGAAAATAATATACGGAAAACACTGACAAGAAGAGGGCAGAGGTTGATAGGACATCTGTTAAGGCATTACGGAATAAGTAGAGGGAGCTGTAGAGGGTAAAAACTGTAGAAAAAGACAGAAATTAAAATACATCCAGCAAATAATTGAGGTTGTACATTATGAGTGCGAGAGGCGGAATTCGTGGCTGACCGCAGGTAACAACTCAGAAGACTGATGACTAAAGATACATAAATAAATAAACAAAGTAAAATAAAAATAAAAAGCTACTACGTCTAATTTTATTGATTATTTCATCCCCCAAAATGTTGCCCCTTCTAGCACAATAACCACATGTACCGAGGTGGGACTTGAACTTACACGTGGGCAGCTGGTTTACCGTCTTTATTTTCATATGTGTTTCTTCGTCGTCTCTCTTCTACAGTTCTGTGCGGATGCCTCAGAACATCTCTCTTATTCCAACGATAATGTAAAGTAAGTAAAGTCGTATGGCGTGAATGGCATGGGGTACAAGAGAAACAGGGTCCGCTGCCTAACTGCAATTTGTGTATGTATGGATATGTGTGTGTGTGTGTGTGTGTGTGTGTGTGTGTGTGTGTGTGTGTGTCTAGTGTAGTGTGGTGTAGTGTAGTGTCATGTTCGTGTTGGCGGTAATGAAATAAGAGAGGCGGTGGTGAAACTCGACGTGGCCCACTCCTCGTGAATAGCAGCAAGGGTGCCACCGAGCTCAACGTCCTCATCAACAGTTAATGAGACCTCACTTAGTGAGACACGGCGGAGAGGTCTGGAATTGAATCCAGGACACTGGCACAAAGAGTGGTGATGAGAAACTTCATCACCTCACCCTTTGCTAGCTAACTATTGGCAGTGAAGGTTTCATCAACCAACGGGATTCGAAGCAGCTTACTTCCGAATCGAGTGCCAAAACACAAGCGTGCTTCAGCGACCTCGGCTACGGTGGCAGGTACTCCAATAATGAAACCTTTACTCAGTTTTATATCAGTAGGTCTGCCTCTGCCTAGACTGTTTGTCGTCATCTTTACTTCCATACATGACTACACACCATCCAAATTTTTCGAAAAGACTTCCTGACACTTAAATCCATACTCGATGTTAACAAATTTCCCTTCTTCAGAAACACTTTTCTTGCCATTGCCAGTCTGCAATTTATGTCCTCTCTACTTCGACTATCATCAGTTATTTTGCTACCCAATTAGCGAAATTCGTCTACTACTTTGTCTCATTTCCTAATATAACTCCCTCAGCATCTCCTGCTTTCATTCGTCTACATTCCATTATCCTCGTTTTCTTTTTGTTGATGCTTATCCTATATCCTCCCCTCAAGACACGGTCCATACCGTTCTATTGCTCTTCTATCTTAATTACTGTCTCTGACAGAATTACAATGTCATTTTTTCTTCTTCCTGGACTCTAACTCACACTCCAAGTTTTTCGTTTGTTTCCTTTTTACTGCTTTCTCAGCATACAGATTGAATAACGTCGCGGATAGGCTGCAAGCTGTCTCACGCCCTTCTCAACCATCATCTAAGCTGTAGATAGCTTTTCTCTCTTCGTCTTTTACCCCTGCCATCTTTAGATTTGATAGAGAGTATTCAAAGTTGTCAAAACCTTTCTCTAAGTCTACAAATTCTATAAAAGTAGGTTTGCGTTTCCTTAAACTATCTTCTATGACAAGTCTTATGATCAGTATTGCCTCGCGTGTTCCTGCGTTTCTCCGGAATCTAAACTGATCCTCCTCGACCGCAATCACTTCTTCTCTCAGTCTGCAGTTCCGAGTCACAGACCGGCACAGAGTTTTTATCTATCATCCAGTTCCATAGTAATGAACTCTGCGCTGCAAAGTGATAATTCATTCTGGATATACAGATAATGTTTTTCTACAGTTTAAAAGCTGAAAATAATACTTTAACAAAGAACAGTAATAATTCCTTTTTGACTTCGTATAAAACACATGTGACGTTGATGTGAGTTCAAAGGAGATGGTGACTCATTCAGTAAACCTTCATGATCAGTTTGCAGTAGAAGCTGTGTGAATAGTGCAGAAAGAGTCCAGTAAATCACTACGTCTGAGTGGGGGCGGAAGGGTGGGGGAGGAGGAGGGGGTGATGTTGGGCTGGGAAGTGTGCTCTATAAATGGCAGTAGGAGCAAGAAGGAGCGAATGGGAGTCTGGCGGCTGGGCTGGATGTTGGTTCCTTCGCCTAAGGACAGGAAGAGAAGCTTTGGCAGTAGCTGATAGGAGCGGGAGCGATAGATGACACGGCGCATTTCTGCGTCAGAAGGGAGGCTGGTTATCCTTTGGATAGAAAGTGGAAGGTGTGAATGTGGATAGTGGGTGGCAGGAATTGGCAGAAGCGTAGTGGCTGCCCTAAATTGTTGATTGGATGAACAATTTGGTTATGATAGCAGACTCGTTAGGAGCTTTCTGCTGTGTTACCTTGGGGTTGTTTGTAGCTGTCATTGCCACGCCATGTGCTTCGGGACATCTGTTCTTCAGCAGGCTTGACTCCAATCAAAAAATGGTTCAGATGGCTCTGAGCACTATAGGAGTTCTGAGGTCATCAGTCCCCTAGAACGTAGAACTACTTAAACGTAAGTAACCTAAGGACATTACACACAACCATGCCTGAGGCAGGATTCGAACCTGCGACCGTAGCGGTTACGCGGTTCAAGAATGCAGGACCTAGAACCGCTCGGCCACTCCGCCCGGCGACTCTCATCAACTGTGGAAGTAGATATACAGCGATGTCTTTCAGTCAATAAAGACGCTCCATATGTATGACTTGCAGGACACGTCTATCCAGCTGCTCGTATTCTGAACAAAAGGAGGATATTCGTAATAAAATTTAGTTTCGTGCCAATATACGATATTCAATAAGTAATGGAAAACCTCTTTCTTCTCTGTCAATTTGAATTAATCTATGAGGAGTATTCCTGTTTCAGCACCCATGGTTTAATGTAGTTCCGATCGGTAGCTACGTTATACTTATGGTGCATTGTATGGTGTGTTGTAATGCTGAATAAAATCAACCATCTGTCAGAAAAAAATGTGTGGCGTTAATCACTGAATATCCCTCGTTATTGCTTGAAATTTAGTAGCAGAAAACGACCCATGTAACGCGAGTCGTCGTCGCTGAAAGAGCCCGCCACGGCCGCTCTGTCGCTCCTTAAAGAGCTCGCAGTTCGTCCCCCCACGCCCTGCCCCACAAGCCGGCCCTATGGCGCCCCCCCCCCCCCCTCCTCCAACCCCACCGCCAGTGCTGCCACCACGCCACGCGCATTTGTTGGAAAACTTCTGCGGACGCGCTGCTCCCCCGCTCAGAGCGACCACTAGACACAGCGCTCCGCAACTAATCTTTTCTTCCTCCCAGCCGCTCGGGAATATTCCACGCGATTCCGAAGTTGGTGAATTGTCATCCCTCTGAATGAAAAATCGCATCACACCGGAAATTTTAAATGAGAAGCCCTCTGAAGGGAATCCGCAACTTTCGGAATATCTATACACCGCAGGACCAAGCTTTTTTGTGTGTGTGTGTTTCCCCTAAAAGGCGCTTAAGGTGAAGTTAGGAGTCATTCGGGGGAGCTTCTGTTACCACACAGAAAAAAAGAAAAGACATGGCCTTCACACATATGTTTTAGGCTTACTGATGCCCATCAGGTATGTGTTCTGGCGTACATTCGTTAACTTACGAATTCTCAGATTACGATTGATAAGCTTCTAAAACGTTGAGAAATTTAATATCGACCAGTTGACAGGGCATGCTGAAAAGAAATGACTCCAATTTTTTTTATGCTATGTTTCTTAAAGCTTTTTAAATAACGCAAATTCTATTAACACTGTATATCTTTATTCTTCGTGTCTACATACACTCCTGGAAATTGAAATAAGAACACCGTGAATTCATTGTCCCAGGAAGGGGAAACTTTGTTGACACATTCCTGGGGTCAGATACATCACATGATCACACTGACAGAACCACAGGCACATAGACACAGGCAACAGAGCATGCACAATGTCGGCACTAGTACAGCGTGTATCCACCTTTCGCAGCAATGCAGGCTGCTATTTTCCCATGGAGACGATCGTAGAGATGCTGGATGTAGTCCTGTGGAACGGCTTGCCATGCCATTTCCACCTGGCGCCTCAGTTGGACCAGCGTTCGTGCTGGACGTGCAGATCGCGTGAGACGACGCTTCATCCAGTCCCAAACATGCTCAATGGGGGACAGATCGGGAGATCTTGCTGGCCAGGGTAGTTGACTTACACCTTCTAGAGCACGTTGGGTGGCACGGGATACATGCGGACGTGCATTGTCCTGTTGGAACAGCAAGTTCCCTTGCCGGTCTAGGAATGGTAGAACGATGGGTTCGATGACGGTTTGGATGTACCGTGCACTATTTAGTGTCCCCTCGACGATCACCAGAGGTGTACGGCCAGTGTAGGATATCGCTCCCCACACCATGATGCCGGGTGTTGGCCCTGTGTGCCTCGGTCGTATGCAGTCCTGATTGTGGCGCTCACCTGCACGGCGCCAAACACGCATACGGCCATCATTGGCACCAAGGCAGAAACGACTCTCATCGCTGAAGACGACACGTCTCCATTCGTCCCTCCATTCACGCATGTCGCGACACCACTGGAGGCGGGCTGCACGATGTTGGGGCGTGAGCGGAAGACGGCCTAACGGTGTGCGGGACCGTAGGTCAGCTTCATGGAGACGGTTGCGAATGGTCCTCGCCGATACCCCAGGAGCAACAGTGTCCCTAATTTGCTGGGAAGTGACGGTGCGGTCCCCTACGGCACTGCGTAGGATCCTACGGTCTTGGCGTGCATCCGTGCGTCGCTGCGGTCTGGTCCCAGGTCGACGGGCACGTGCACCTTCCGCCACCACTGGCGACAACATCGATGTACGGTGGATACCTCACGCCCCACGTGTTGAGCAATTCGGCGATACGTCGACCCGGCCTCCCGCATGCCCACTATACGCCCTCGCTCAAAGTCCGTCAACTGCACATGCGGTTCACGTCCACGCTGTCGCGGCATGCTACCTGTGTTAAAGACTGCGATGGAGCTCCGTATTCCACGGCAAACTGGCTGACACTGACGGCGGCGGTGCACAAATGCTGCGCAGCTAGCGCCATTCGACGGCCAACACCGCGGTTCCTGGTGTGTCCGCCGTGCCGTGCATGTGATCATTGCTTGTACAGCCCTCTCGCAGTGTCCGGAGCAAGTATGGTGGGTCTGACACACCGGTGTCAATGTGTGAAGGTGCAAGTCGGCAGTCGCTGAACATTGTTTGTCGGACAATCACGCTATGGATTACGAACGCACGAGGATTCTGGTACAGACGTCGAGATACTGGAACAGCATTGTTCGAGAGTCCATCGAAATTCGCACCAATGACGACCTCATAAACCGTGACTGTGGCTATAATCTTAGCAAGGCTTGGGAACCAGCGATTGGGTTAATCAAGAGTAAATCGAGCAAACGTGTAGTTGTGACGACCACGGCGGACAGAGCCATCACACCGACGTCATTCCAGACGCAGTCGCAATCTGCTCCACCGCGCGACCGTGGCGCGGGGCGCGGACGGTGGAGGGAGCGCGCTGCGGGCGGAGGGTATTTAAATCGGCCGCCGTCGCGACCGAATTCATTTCCCTCTGAGAAGCCATAGCGTACGGATCTCCGTGCCGGCACGTTCACAGGAGCTCAGTCCGTCAGTTCACCTGATGATGGCGACATGTATGATCGCCGAAATATTTTGCCCGTTGGACACTGTAGACCGGCAGTACACCCGTGGTTCTTTTGATTATCAAATACGCCGGGAGAAACTCAAGAATCACATTATGAGTATAAACTCCGACAAAAATGGACCGAGAGTGTTCGCATTACTCAAGAACTATTTGCAGCTGTATATTTGTGCACCACTGCTTTTCGACTTTTCACTATGTCATCACGCTCTGACACGTTAAACCCAAATCGGTCAACGCACTGGTAGTGAATGAGGGTATTACAGCTAATGTATCCTTGCGCTCAACTGGAAGAAGCCTTGCAGGTGGTTTGCCAGAACAGAAATCAGACTGATGCTACAAATCGCTATATTTGGCTAAAACTCTTACTCCGTATCTCCTCAAAACTAGAACAATTTGAGCTCACACGCTTTACAGTTCTTCCCACTACTCAAAATGTCTCTCTATGTGAGACTGCGCAGGAGGTAGTCCGTATCTGTCTTTAGACAGAGTACCCTGTGAAGGTACTTACTGTTTGCGCGTGGGTATCCGACTCAGTTAGTTGACAATGACGCAAACATTTGTGGAATACAGCAAGGACCACGCCCAAAAAGTGCGTGGATTGCCTAGGAAAGCAAGAGTATAATTACTGAACTTTTGTTAAAGGAAGACATGTTGCGTTAACTGGACACTTCATATTACTGAACCAGTAAGAAATCAGTGCTCAAATGATGTAGGTTGTCTTACAGCAGGCTTACTATGTTGAAATGCTTTGTTATTTATTGCTACTATATACCTTGAAAACGTCAGTAACAAACAAACACCAACACGTCACAGATAGGAATGGGGAAATGTTTGTAGGGAACTGAAATTTGAGTTCGTCCTTGAAGAGTGTGCGGTTCTCGCAACTGTTTTCTCACTTCCCGTGGAACATTTGTATCGAGTCGCCATCGAACAGACACCTTTTTAGTGTGTCAATGTAATCAAAGCAACAATATTACGAAAAAGGAATTTTGGCATGATACTTAGCATTAATCCTGACCTAGAGTGTTTTACAATCATGTTAACTGATATCTGTTAACTATTGGTAACGCACTCAATGTTTTTTAATAGACAACGCATGTCTGCTGTCTGTTATCATTAGATGAAATCTTAAAGAATTAATACGTCGTGTTACGTTAAATAGTATATGATCGTATGAAATATAAAAGCATACCGGCAATATTCGCCTTTACTTGGTGCGATCATCTGTTGTTTGACGTAACACGACGTCTTTCTTTAGTTTCAACGTTTTATAAACAGGGAACCAGTAAATTTATTAAAATACATAAAGAATATATTAACTATTCTGTCGATAATTGCAGTATTTATGTTACACGACTAGTTCACAATCTTACAGGCTTAATTTCAAAATCAAAATGATTTGGACTTGGTAAAGAGCACGTGTGGATTGTGGAATTCATTGTTTTTAAGATCAGGCCCTGTCAGTGCAACCTCAGTGCATCAGCCTTGAAAATATATCTGTAATGTTCGGAACTAGCCGCATAATATAAATAATGCAACTACCGACAGAATCATTAGTAAACGCTTTAAGGCAAAACCGTGTATTGAATATTTAAGTTGTGATCTTATAATAGCAGTATCCCGAAACACGTTATCCATTTCAAGTAATAAAAAGCAATTTAGCAGCCTATTTTTACGTAAATCATACTTGGTTTCCTACAGTCGCCTAAGCCGTCACGCGCTTCATTCTCGCTGCTCTCGCTGTAACTAATACGATGGCAGTCAACCATACATACGGTCCATGTAGCTTCGAAGTAATTATAAATTTCTTTCTCTGAAGGACACATTGGGTTCCACGTGTACGCACTGCTTACGATAGAGCAAGTCACCTTTTACATTGACTGACATTAGAGAGAAAAATATGTTGTTGTCCGGTAGAGATACGTTTCATTTTGCGACTCATATGTACATCAGTTTCTACATTCGTACAATTTAATCTCCTTAATGAAACAAATTATGAAATCGAGAAGGTTTAGTGTTGTGGTCAGTCACTGCCACGAACCACATTCGGTTATGAGCACCGAGAGCTGAAATTAGTGCCGATTAAAAATACCAGAATCGTCTTAAACAGTAACTCAAAATAACACAGAGCTCTCACTAGAAGTCTGTCTCCGAAAATCGTGGCAAAATTTGCATTGGAGGCTCACCTCTGTTGTTAGAGAGTAAATTCTCTTAAACCACCTAGTAATCAAGAAATTTCTATAATAGCTGTTTAACGAAAATCCTCGAAGAAGATATACACATTTTCTGCTCTAAATCACAGAAAATGATAGTTTCACTGTATACAGCAATAGTCGAAGACTGACGACTGTAAGGGACAGAAAGGAGTTATGAGCACCAACTCACTAGACGTGTTGCATCTCACAGTAACGGAGATTCAGAAGTTCTCGCAGCTCTTATGACATGTATTTTAGAGCTCATGTTTACTAGATGTTTTTGCTTCGAATGATCGTTTCTGTTACATCCTTGAAAACAGATCATTCCTTCTGGGATCCCTTGTATGCTGAAAATCTGTGACGCGCAGAAGGCTCACGTGTCACATATCTTGATGATAACTAGTAAATGCTAGAAACCTCCAGTGGCAAAATAAATTTTGTACTCTTTAATTAATAGCGATTTCCGAAATCTCTAAAAGGCCTTGTGCATCTTATGAACCACGAAAAACACTGATGTAATCTCGGAGGAATTATAAACAACTTGAAATCGGTGAAAATGAAGGGTTTCCCCATTAGCTTTATATAGAATGAGAACGTAACTTTTTTCTTTAAAAAGTACGCTAGCTAATTTCCACGATATTTAAAAACGATTTAGTGAACAAATTACGCGATGTAAATAGTCTTCATGGGTTCGCCGCCAGATGACGTTCTGCAAGTTCCATAATATTGCTTCGGAGCAACTGTCCGACAAATTCAGGTGGCTGATCCTTGCTTGCAGCTAGATACGAGACTGACAGTATCTGCACGTCGACGCCCGTCTATAAAGAAAATGTGCAAGAAGAATGCGCAGGCGCAAAATGACGCATGCGCTGTGATTTGCAGATAGATGGCGTCAGGCTCAAACGCCCTATGCCGAAAATCGCAGAGGGGCGCTCCTGCGCATGTGCTGTACGATATGTTTACTGACAGTGCGGCCTCACGTTACTCAGTAAAAAGCCATACTTGACCATTGTTATGACGGGTCTGTTATCGAATACTCTTGATATTTACAACACATCCGCCGGGAAAGCTTGAAGAGCCACATCTGGTACCTTTACGGGGACCATGTGGCGAATAACGTAAGTGAGTTTGACAAGTTACGTCTCAAGAGAGGTAGATCGTTAAGTACCCTTGCATTTTTACTGAGATGACGCGACAAAGAAATCATCTCAACGTTTGCTAAATTTAAACAGTACATAAACTCTGCGGCTGCCTTTCGAATCAAACGACCGGACAATGCATCACGTGTGACAGAAAGGATGCGCTATACACGTCAGAAATTGTGCCTGGTGTCCAGACAATTACTGTCACTCCATCTGAAGATTTCAGCGAACCTTTCAGCGGTATCCTGGAACTGGGTAGATAGCGCCATTTAGGGGCTGACTGATTGGACTGGATGACAAGCTAAGGTTCGTCAAATAGCAAAATACGATCGACTGGAAGCCTGAGCGTAAGAAGACATGCCAAGAAGACGTACCGTCGTTAATCTCACGGAGAAGACTTTGTACGACGCTGCTGTTTGGGTGCTTGAGAAAAATCTGAATTTTGCATCTACACCGTGGACCATTCCCATCCGAGATTTGGTTAGTGGAAATGATAAGGCTGGTAGGAAACTTCCTAAGGATGTTGGCGAAGAGATTAGGCGTGACACATGCCATATCTCGACTTGAGCTCCACCTAATGAGTCCAACTTTAACGTCACCTCAGCTGAAAGAAATGCTCTACGAGAATCGAGAAAAGACCAAGACATCGTCTTACCTGCTGACAAATGAAATGCTACTGTGCTTCTCTCACGCACAGAATATAACAACAAGAAGTACAAACAACTCGACGATCCTGCATACAGCAAATTAAAAAGTGACCCGATGACTGGCATCCAGAGAAAGGCTTTGTAACTTACCACGAAAAGCTCTGTTTCATTGAAAGTCACCAAGGGTTTGCGTGAACAGGTTGTAGTTCCTCCTAGACGCTATGGCCTACACCAAGATCCATAAAAATGGGGTGCCTGTCCGTCCCTTTGTAAGTAAGATAGGAGCACCTACATATTTTCTTGCTACACAGCTGACGTTACTACTGCGACCTCTTGTAGGCAAGTGCGACCACGATTCGATTGCAATCGTCGGATATCTTAGTAAGCTTTGATTTTGTGTCATTGTTTACGAAGATGACCTTGCAAGACTTTTTAGAGCTCATTAGCAACACGTCTGAGGAGGATATAGCGGCAGTATTTAAGCACGTGCTTACATCAACATACTTCTTATTTCATGAGCAATATTTTGAACAAGTGGACGGAGTCGCCACGCGTAGCCCTCTGTCTCATGTGGTGGCCAATTATTTTATGGACGACTTTGAAGAAAAAGCACTTCAGTCAGCCACTCTGTTGTTTTCTGAAGTACGAGTATGATACATTTGTGGTGTGGCCACATCGACTTGGTACTCTACCTACGTTTCTTCAGCAGTTAAACTCGCTCCAACCGACTATAAACTTCACAAGTGATGTGGAAAAAGATGGTACTTTACCTTCTCTTGATATTTTGGTATGAAGGAAAGCAGATGAAACCTGGGAGAGAGCGTCTACCGCAAGCCAACGGCCGGCCGAAGTGACCGTGCGGTTCTAGGCGCTGCAGTCTGGAACCGCGGGACCACTACGGCCGCAGGTTCGAATCCTGCCTCGGGCATGGATGCGTGTGATGTCCTTAGTTAGGTTTAACTAGTTCTACGTTCTAAGAGACTAATGACTTGATATGTTAATTCCCATAGTGTTCAGAGCCATTTGAGGCATTTTTTTGCAAGCCAACACATACAGATCTACACTTGCAGGCCACAAGGGGCTGCCATCACCCGGCATAATGCGGTATGATTACGTACGTCAGTTCAAAGAGCGCGTTTGGTATCTCGTCAAGAAAGCTTGTCGAGTGAGGTACAACAATGGATGACAGTGTTCCTACAAAACGGTTAGTATGAAAGACAGATACGTAATGGATTCAGGCCCAAGCGAGTTCAGTCCACGTAGCGGAATGAAGGTACAAAGACATCTACCACTTTGGCCTTCTTGCCGAATTTTGGTGCCGTGTCGTCAATAATCGGAAGAGTCCTAGGAAGATATGGCATAAAGTTTGTTTTCCGAGCATCTGCAAAACTGAGGAACATGTTGATCTTGGCCTGATGATACGAGGTGTGTGTAGGATTCCTTTCCAGTGTGGGGCGGCTTACAAAGGCCAGATCTGAGGCTCCACGTCACGTATTGTGCGGCCCTTCCCCCCGGAGGTCAGAGTCCTCCTTCGGGCATGGGTGTGTGTGTGTGTGTGTGTTGTTCTTAGCATAGGATAGTTTAAGCAGGGAACGATGTCCTCAGCAGTTTGGTTCCTTTGAAATTGACACACATTTGAACAACCGTTGCGAGAAAATCTAGATTTTTCTAGTATGTTTCTGTTTGTGAGTAACGTGTGGCCGCAATGTTAGTAAGCAAAGAGTACAGCAAACGCGCAGGAGCACCGCTCTGCGATTTTCGGCAGAAGGCGTTTGCGTCTGGTGCCATGTATCTGCAAATCATTGCGCATGCATGATTTCCGCACCTGCACATTCATCGTGCGCGTGGTCTGAATAGAGGGGCGTCGACGTGTGGATACCGTAAGCAGTATCTAGTCACTAGCAAGGTTGAACCACCTGAAGATGTCGGGCAGTTCTTCCGAGAAATTAAATTTGCACAACGTCATCTAGCGGCAAACCCGTGTAGACTGTTTAGAACATAACCGCCTGGAAAACTTTAACCGAGCCAGATGCCAAAGTAGTTAGTACATTAGACTCATGTTCGGGAGAAGCCGGCTGGTTCCGGCGGAGGTTCGAGTCCTCCCTCGGGCATGGGTGTGTGTGTTTGCCCTTCGGATAATTTAGGTTAAGTAGTGTGTAAGCTTAGGGACTGATGACCTTGGCAGTTAAGTCCCATAAGATTTCACACACATTTGAACATTTATTTCGGGAAAAAACAGGTTTATGGCCTTGTCCACCATTCTGACTTTCATTGCGATGTATTTCACCGCTTACCTATCCGTGGTGAGTCTAGGGTATCGTGGGTACATGTCAGAGTGATGATACGTGGTTAAAACATCTGCCGATGATAAAGTAATTTCAATGCGTACCTCTGTGTGTAAAGGGAAAAGCACGGGATGACCAAAAGTTTCTGAAGAAAATATTAACTGCATCTTACCGTCATAGTCCTAAAAAACTATGCTCGGCAAATGATTCTTTAACCTCAGTTGCCAAATACAACAGTGTGGAAGAACCGTTAGAGAAATTGTACACATGCTTCCATACCAATTACAATCGCTACATTCTGTATGGCAAGATGACTATGGCGTACTTTACAACTACGCAAGCGAAGTGTTGCATCCGAGGATGACGTTACTAGTAATATGATGTTCAGTGGTGAGTCAACTTTTCACCTAAGTGGGACGACAGTCAACCATAAAACGGGTGAGAATATCATCGTAAGCTTGCACACTATCAAAGAGATCCCTAAAAATCAAATGTTCTCTGTTCTGTGTCGCAACGTCAGTCGTACGGACCTTTTGTTTCGATGGTGTTACCGTAACTGGGATACCTTACCTCGACATATTGCAAGAACGGCTCCTTCTTCAGTTAGAAAGTGAATCTGAAAACTTTATTTGGCAACGAGATCGAGTCCTACCCCATTAGCATCTCTTTTCGCGAGAATATTCAAATGTCGAAGTCCCTGAGCGATGAATAAGTCATAATGGGCAGTACGACAGAGCTTCTTTCCGCTAGTCTCCGCCACTACCTAATGATTTTCCAGAGTTGAAACACCGAATTGACGAATTTACGCAGAGATTGTTAACAGAAGTGTGAGAAGAAGTGGATTTTAGGTACGAGTGTGCCGTGTAACTAGAATTGCACGTACTACAGATTTGTAAGTATACTTAGGTTAGTTTACCTTGAATTTGATGAACTCTTGTTATAAGTAGTCTAAATTAGGTAGAATGTACCATTGCAACTGGGGCAGCTCTTTAGATCATCTCAGTTCAGTTATGCGAAGATACACTTCTCTATGGAAGTGAGAAAGAACGAATCCTTTACCAATTAGTCAAGCAGATTATACGTCGTCAGTTTAACGTCATTTATACCTTCAGGAAGACAGATGCCACGATACATTTCAGAGTCAAGTAGTACTTCGTACTGTAGCGACTGGAGTTTGTGTCTGTCACTTGACTGTAACGAAGAGTTACTCTGATTATCACAATCGATGCATCTGCGACCAGCATCAGATTTGATGAAGGACCTCAGACCCAAAAATCAAAATGCTGTAATGCACTTTGTCTGCATAGGCCATCAAATTGTTCACCTATATGCACGGGGTGCGGTTGTCTAGTTAGTGACAGGTTTTAGTTGAAAGTGGACCGAGGAAACCTACAGAAATTGAGGGGCCTTTCTAGAACTTGAAATGCAAGTATATTGTACCCATAATACCGAAAAAAGAGGCGTCCCTGTTGCAAACAAACAGATAATATCATTACGCATGTTAACGTAAATGGCAGGCTTTTACCCTATTGTAGTCTAGGAGCTATACGTTGAGGCTACAAAAGTCATGGTACAGCGATATGCACACACACACACACACACACACACACACACACGCACGCACGCACGCACGCACAGATGGCGGTAGTGTCGCGTTCATAAGCTATAAAAAAGCAATGCATTGGCATTATAGAATTAAAACACTGTGAGCGCGGAATGGCAGTTGGAGCTAGACGTATGGGACATTCCGTTTCAGAAATAGTTAGAAAATTCAATATTCCGAGATCCGCTCCGTCGAGAGTCGGCCAAAAATAGCAAATTTCAGGCATTACCTCCCTCCGTGGACAATGCCTTGGTGACGGCCTTCATTTGACACGATTGCGTAGAGTTGTCAGTGACACTGTATGAAATAGCCGCAGGAATCAATACGGGCCGTACGTCGAACTTATCCCTTAGGACATTGCGGCGAAACCCGGTGTCAATGGGCTATGGCAGGAGATGACCTACGAGAGTGCCTTTGTTAACAGCAGTTCATCGCCTGCTGCGCCTCTCCTGGTCTTGTGACGTTAATGGTTGCGAACAAGGTAGTGTGCAAACTGATGGTGGCTCTATAGTGGTGTGAGCTTTTTTTACATTGAATGGTCTGGGTCCTCTATTTCTGTTCACTGCTGGAGGATCATTTGCAGCATTATGGACCTTTATTTCGCAAAAAATAATGCAGAGTTTTTGAATGACAATGCGCTATGTCACCAGCCACGATTGGTCACGACTGGTTTGAAGAACATTCTGGATAATTCTAGCTAATGATCTGGCCAGTCAGATCGCCCCATATAAATTCCATAGAAGATTTGTGGGACACAATGAAGAGGTCAGAGGGCATGGCTCAATATTTCGGCAGGGGACTTGCTGAGTCCGTGCTACGTTGAGCTGCTGCACTAGGCCAGCCAGAAGGATCTCCGACGCGATATTACGAGGCAACCCACGACTTTTGTCACCCCAGTGTAAATCGTGGCATATATCTGAAACTCCAGCCGCGCGAGGTGTTTGTATGCACGTGAGAGTTCTTCGTATCTCAATCACTGAACCACCGTAGCAATTAAAGGAACATACAAGTGACAAGAATGTGACGCAAGGTGTTTGTCTTCATTTCAGAGTTGCGCGGAGGCGGTAAGGGTGCGTCTGGCAGCGGGAGAGGCGGCGGAGGTGGTGGTGGCGGTGGCTTGGGCGACGGCGGCGGGGGCGTGAGCGGGTGCCCGCCCCCGGAGCTGGCGCTGAACGGCACCCTGCGCGCCGCCGCGACCGCGACGGACCGCCACCGCAGCGACTACTCGCAGGTGCTGGAGGTGAAGTTCTGGGGCGAGCTGGGCCCGCTGGGCGAGCGCCGCCTCTGCAAGATCAAGTGCACCGGCGGCTCCTGGGTGGGCCCGCTCTGCCAGAGCCCCGACGGTCAGTAGCACTCCGCTCTGCCGGCAGAACCGCCCCAGTACCATTGCTTCCTTATCTAGTTAATTACCCTAATAAGACCCGGGCCTCCACCTCCTGTCTCAGATCCAACCAGGCACTGTACGTGTTTTACATGATGTTGACAAAGAGGCTCAAAAAATGACATATTTCATACCTCACACGGCAGGCTGCGACGTTTTATAGTTTCCATTTGTATAACTACTGTGTCACGTAAGATATTTTGCCTAAAAAAGTACCGAGAATAGAAAAACCAGTAAGACTGATGAAGCTCTACTGCATATTTGAAACCAATGCAGACACTGCAGTATTGTTATTTACGATAATGTCCTATATTAGCCCATAAATTATCGAGCCCACACTCACATTTTCACTTGTTCAAAAGTTACTGATGATTGGCAATAATTTGTAAGGAGCACATCACCTTGTATGCAAATCGTTTCCTTTAAAAACAGTTCACAATCTTTTCTGTAACGATAAATTCAGCTCCCGTATGGTTTTCAACGAAATCTCATAGCGTTGATCCTGCAAAATTGTGGCAGGTTCGTATAACGATGATGAAGGTGCATAGCGATCAGGCACTCTTCTCTCAAAAGAAGACCGGTACTGTACGATGCGACCTGTGTGAGTAAGTGCTTTTTCATCTTAAAACAAAGCATCGCTGCCAGGGGATTAAACATTATAGCATGGGATGGACCCCATCAGCCAAAAAGGTCACTAAATCCTAGGCAGTAATTCGAACTCTCAGGCCAACGATGGCGGCTCTTGGAACGTAAACTCGGTCCAGTATTGGAAACAGTGTGAAACGATCATTCAACACACAATTTCTCCGCGTTGTGACTTAACGGATGAAGTTTTTCCGAAATCTTCAATATAGTGCCACTTTAAACACCAAACTTCGACTCCATCCATTGGTTACAGGCACACCCACCATATGAGCACTAGTAATTTGCACACGTTCGAATGGTCTTAGCTGCGACCAAACGCACTTACAATAACACAGTTCTGGCCACGACTGACGTTAGTATCTTAACGTTTTGAGAACACTGTACAGGTGTACAGGTGCTGTTTTTGGTCAAACACGATAGCACAACCTGCGGGATCCGCTAGTATCTACATTTATGCTGTAGAATCCATTTCTCGCGTTCATTCCAACTTTTGACCAACCCCTGCATTTGACCTTGGGGTAATATTTCACGAACCAGCTTGCCTTCTAAATACTTTGTCAATTATTCCAAGGTTTTACTGTTAGCAAGAGTTCTGTCTGGCGTCTGCACGTTCCAAATTCCGTGATACTGAATATAATGTCTTCCAACATCTGCTGCCAAATCGCTGGAAAAAAATTCCGCATTTTCCGGTTGGCTTTGGAAGCTCGTGATAAGCCAACTGGCTCTGGTTTCCAAACTGAAACAGCTGGCTGTCTTTAAGAAAATCAATGAATGACTTGTCTCCCTGCCAAGATTTGGGACATACAATACAATTTATCACGCAAACCAAAACCAAATTTTTATTTCATTCGTTGTTAAACCGTATTAAACATCGGCTGCTTCATGAACATATAGGTTTAATTGCTTCTCGCCGCCTTCAGATTTTTTTATCTATTTTGAAAAGTGGCAAAACGTCGAACTGTATTGTATCTTGGGGAATTTTCTTACAATGTCTAATTAAAGTTCAAATTGATTTAATAATCAGTAGCAAATCGATGATATTCTCTTTTTTTACGTTTGTCACCGCTGCACGTATAATTTGTGCAGCAACTCCTCCTCGATTTGTCTTTTTATCGTGACTTTTAAATATCTTTACCTGAAACAATCGATAAAGGAAACAAATGTAATATGTGACGCATAACCCAGAACTTTTTGTGGCATCAAATTCAGTCAGACATTTCAGATAAAACCTTAGTTGGAAAATTAGACCTAGAACCAAACACCAATGTTGATACGGAATAACAGAGTACAATTGTAGGAAAATATTTGAGATCTACACTCCACTGATCAGAGTGAATTATGAGAATTAAGTATATCAATCAATGAATACTTGTAGGTGGAAAACACAGAAACACCAACAAAATTCAGAAAACACGCTTCAGCAACTAGCCATGGCATACAATCTTCTCAGAGTATTGTGTTTGGACTGTTGTTTGAATTACCGCTGGGAAGCAGCAGTTACAGTTGTGACAAGCGACCTGTGCGACGTCGTGTCCCGGTATCTCCTACAACACTTAGACATAAGGGCAAGAGTAGTGGAGAGCAGTTTAGCTGTAGTAGAGGAAAGTTGAGACTTTTTACGTCAGTAGCGACTTGACACAGATAGTACTAAGTATCTATGAGCAGACGTGTGGAGTATAAACAATTTTGATTATGGGCAACTGCATAGAATTATGATTCAAATACAGGTAACAACATTAATTACTTTCATATAATGTAGACGATTTAGGCAGCACACACCACGAAAGTACTCAGGAGGCATGAATATTATCTACTCCATATTTAACTGTCGTTTAATGTGTTATCTCGTAGCAATAATGGGAGTCGTGAGGTCAGGAACTCATCGGTAGCTGTTGCCTTCCTGGCAGCGGTAGTTTGTGCTGGCATGGAACTGCAATCGGGTGGCCTTGTGGTTGTCTTTTGTGCTCATGAATGTTCCTCATGAAACAGTTTCTGTTTTAGTGAAAACTGCATATAAATCGCTAAAGTAGTTCCTCAGATTAGCCTGAACATATAGAAAGAACCTTCAGTGGGACACGTAAGTTTACATATGTATAGATGCACAGTAGAACAAAAAAAAAAAAAAAACAGATTACACAGGCACCAGTGGACATGAGAGAAGTGAGAGGGAGGAACGAGGACATGAGAAAAATGGTAGTAATTTCATTTGACACCTTTTTCAAAATTTCTCTCTAACCTAATAACCCACTATGCACATTAGATTCTCAAATTATTCAAATGGCTAGAGAGGCATGAAAAGGCGAATACGAATGAACCACAGACAAATAATTTCAAATCTAATAACTACTCCTCAATGTCATATCTGTTCAGTGAAAGACACCTGTAACGTTTTTTACTGTAAGTTGGGCCCGCTGAAAAACTGTAGAAAGTGGAGGAAACCGGGGTTCAACAGCAAGAGTGTCATAAAAATGTTGCTTCCTGAAAAGCTGGGTCCCGAACTAGGTACTGTCAGAGACAATGAGCAGTGTTCCAATAAAAGCCTCACAGAAGTCCGGAGGATTACATTTTAGAGCTGAATATGTAAATCTTAGATATCGCTGCTGTCATCCTCTGCACCTGCTTTGTAGAGCGATGGTAAGCGTAATCCGCATTTGCACTAGTCGTGACGAAGGGACTGTAAAGGTGTTGGCTTCAATTTAGAGGCTTTCTTCCCTAAATTAATTTTCACACACAACAGGTCCTTAGGCAATGGCGTTGGTGCTTCTGTGAACTTTTCTGACTTTTTGTTAATCTGTTGATTATTTTCGCAACAGCTGTGGGTTTAGATGGATATAACTAGTGGTATCATTTCATTTCTAGTTCCATCCTACGGTGCCAATAGTGTTAATTGTTTTACCCATTCAGTGACGGCATTCAGTGAATAGAATTAAGCTAATGCAGCTTAGCAGTAAACAGGATTTAATTGTGCCTTTGATTTCATTTTGCAGTTCTATGCAACACCTCTCTCATTATATCTATGAAAGGCATGCTGCCCATATTTTAATTGGAGCACTTCTATTTAAATTATGATTTTCATTAGCTTTTGTGGCATGACTTTCTTCTTAAACAGTTCTCACGTGGAGCGCCCTTTGAAGTCTACAAGTCACCGGGATCAGATCTTGTTAGCACCTCAGTCTCAGTGGTATACTAAATGCTCAACGGTAGCCTCACACTACGAAGAGAGGGAGACAGATAATGACGTGACAGACTCGTAAACGAAAACATAAGGAAGGATAACTTGGAGAAATTGTAAGCATTTGTTTTACTGTTGGAGGGTTGTCCTTTGTGTTAGTATTTTGGGAAGAAAGAATCTGACGAAAGGACCTCACTCAGCTTTTTCTTATACGCGAAAGAGCAGTGATTTAACTCCGTGCATAGTTCCTGGGTGCTCGTTCCATTGACAGCCAGCAGGAACAGAGGAGGTATTAACAAATGTTCTTTTCTTTTAAGAATGGGAATAGCTAGGATACTGAATAAGTAAATTTTGCGTTGCTGTTACGGTGACATGATTTCTGATATGAGGTATTCAGGTAGACATACGTTGAGGAGTTAGTGTGGTAGTTAACAGTGTAGTTGCAACCAACTGGGCTTCTGGAAAAAATGGCATTGTCAAACAGACGAATATTGTAGGTTTAACGCACGCAAGCATTTATGACTAGGATACGAAATTTTCACTATTCTTGCCATGTTCGATTACATCACAATAGTGAAAGTTGGGGAGAGTGAGTACCTGGACAAAATTGCGTATCACGTTCCGTGGAAATATGCTCTGAAATATTTGGAGAGTGTAAAGCGAAAGACACCTTTAAAGTGGCGACAGTACATTCTGTCGAGCTGAGGTGCTTATGGAAAGTGACAATAACGACGGCCGCGCCTCTTATCAAGATTGCACCACCTACCATCGACGGGAGCTATCATCAGCGTGCGCGTAGAGGAAAGGCTCAAGGACTGCATAATCACTTACACACGTTGGGTATCAAGAAGGCAATTAATTGCAGTTCGCTTGTACTATTATTTAACATGAAACCCTCTCGTACACACACACTCACTCACACCCACATACACACAGCCCAATTAGCTCTTGGAATGGAAAGTACAATGAAATTACAGTTAAATCAATACCATTAAATTTTATTAATATTTGCCAGATATTGTACTTTCCGGTGCAATTGGTGACCGTGTAGCTCTCTAGAATGAAATTACAGTTAAATCAATACCATTAGCGGCTAACAGGCGTTGATATACACCAACGGCGACAGTTGAAAATGTGTGCCTCGACCAATACTCGGACCCGGGATCTCCTGCTTACATGGCAGACGCTCTATCCAACTGAGCCACCGAGGCACAGAGGATAGTGCGACTACCGGGACTTACCGCTGGCACGCTCCCCGTGAGACCCACATACTCAACTTATAGTTCACACACTACATTCGTAGTGTCCCAGCATCGGAAAGTACAATATCTGGGGAATATTAGTGACATTTAATAATACAAAATCACATTGTAAAAGAATAAAAAAAAATTAATATCACGTATATTGAGCTAGTATATGATCTTCTCATCTCTCTTATTGCTTGCGGTTTACTGCAGAATAGACAGGTTTTCAGGCCACTTCTTAGATTTGGCCAGAGCACATATCCAAAATGTGGAACAAATAGTCCTTGTATATGAAGACAGTAACTGTTCTCGAAAGAACAGAATACTGTTGATGACCGAGCAGCTGTTCCCTGGAATAAATGATGACTAACTGAAACCCTCAGCTGCCGACAGGCGTTGTTGATATACCTGGATGTGGACAGCTGACAAATGTGTGCCCCGACTGGGACTCGAACCCGTAATCTCCTGCTTACACGGCAGACGCTCTACCCATCTGAGCCACCGAGGATACAGATGAAAAGCGCTTCCCGGTCATCAACAGTATTCTGTTCTTTCGAGAACAGTTACTGTCTTCATATATATAGTTAACGGCTACCCAGCCATTGACACTCGTCTGTGCGAATGCGCACAGGTTGCCCAAGCTCTTACGGGAATCGCCAAAGCGTGTGCGAGTAATGAGTGGCTGGGAAAATGTCTATAAGGTACATTACATATGTAGAATTGTGGACAGTTGGGAATGTGAGTCTCACGGGAAGCGTGCAAGGGATAAGTCCCTGCAGTCGCGCTATTTATCTGTGTCCACGGTGGCTCAGATGGATGCCGGCACGGTAGCTCAGCGTGTTCGGTCAGAGGGTTAGCTACCCTCGGTAATTAAAGAAACTGAGTTAATCGATCAACAACGAACTTAAACGGATGTCTTACGACGTCCGCCCCGAGCAGATGCAACGATCAAAAGCGAACAAAATGAGATTTTAAAAAAATGGATAGATCGGCTGCCATGTAAGCAGGACATCCCGGGTTCGAGTCCCGGTCGGGGCACATATTTTCAGCTGTCCACATCGAGGTATATCAACAACACCTGTCGGCAGCTGAGGGTTTCAGTAGGTCGTCATTTAATTAGTCCTTGTTTTGATCAGGGAAGATTGTTTTGTTGGTCAATGTATTTTATCCTTACATTTTCTAATAAAGAATTTCTAATGATGAACTGTGCAAAGTCACAAAATTATCGATCTGCAGCTATTCTAACAAAATAATTGTACACATAAATTGATGAGCGAAAACATTACGACTACCGTCCACAGCGAGGCAGAATGCAACCTGGTGAAATTGTGAACATATGACGCAATCAGAAATGTACCGATACTTATAATTAACCTTTCGCTAATTGAGCCAGTGTAGACGGAAAGCTATTTACCCAACTTGAAAGCAATGAAGTTCAGACTGTGCATTGAAAGAGTTGCGTTGTTAGTAGTGTTAGTGCCATGACCTACTCTTAGGTGCCGGTGCTGGTACGGTGGCGTAGGAATGAAACACAAGCATCGGTGTGCATTACCGTTGCAGACCGTTAAAATGGGCCTGGAGAAACTTAACCACAGTTCTACTTGTAAACCTGTATTATCAAAACAACAGCAACAGTGAAACTTCCTACCAGATTAAAATTGTGTGCCACACCGAGACCGCAGCTCGGGAGCGTTGCCTTCCATGGACACGTGATATACCGATTTTTTATTTTTTTATTTTAGCAGTTGCTTTACAATTGTTTCGTAAGGAATGTACTGTTGGGGGTTCAAGGGGCAGAGTGGGTAGGAGTCGAAGTCAGAGGCCTGGCCACACTGTGCCACTCACAGCCACCGAATCTACGTGGCACAAAAAAGTGGAAAACACTAGAATCAACAAAGTGCAAGATACATAGAAAGAAACAAAGAGTGGGTAAGAGAAAAGAAAAAGGAGAAAGCCACACGTTTACGACGCGCTCTCTCATACGAGGAAGTCGGGGCTAGAATAAATTATAGGTGGGTTTAACTTTGATATCGCCTGAGAGAGGGGAGGGGGGGGGGGGAGGGGAGATACCCTTAGTTCCAGGCACTCCCCAGCTGGCTGAGATATAACAAGCACCAATCGAAGGCAGTTTGCAAGTACATTCGGTAACGTGCTGCATGTTCAAATTCTTCATGGGCTCGTTGTAAACAGGTCCAAAAGTCGAGGTGGGATGTAGGTCAGTCACGGAATATATAACTAATAACCCACATCTTGACCCACGTATTGGCAAAATATTTGGCGGAAAAATGGTTGTCCTCCGGGTATATAAACATCTGCGGTTTTATCGTGTCTGTTGGCACCAGGAAGTAGCAGGGAACAATTTGTAAGAACATATCGACAGACGTCGTGCGAAGAGGCGCAAATCAGACAGTGGACATCAACATCGAATTTCTGACAAAAGAGACAAAGAGGGAAACCAATAATGTGCAGTCCCCATTTTCTGGAATTATTCATCCTAACTATGTCAGGTGCAACACTGGTCTAGGGGTAGCGTCTTTGATTAGTAATCTATGCACACTCAGTCCTGAGTTCTAAACATTGTACTGCTATAATTTAGACTGATACTCAACATTGGCAGCCGAAGACTTCCGGCATGAGAAGTCACTCTCATTGTGCCGACGGCCGAGTCGAAGAGGGCGAAGGACCAGACAGAGGTTCAGGCACAGTCTTTCGAGTGGGAAACCACCCCTAAAGGCGGAAGAGTTATCATTGATCAACGGCATGAGGATGCATTAAAGATACATAATGTGTATTCAAAGGATATGTGGTCTGTGATTGAAAGAGTGTCATGACGACCTCTCCATTGACAAAAGGTTCCGAAATAATCCCCCATTCGGATCTTCGTGAGGGGCCTGTCAAGGGGAGGTGCCCATGAGAAAAAAATTGAGTAACCAACGAAAAGATAGAGTTCTACGAGTCGTGGAGTGGAATGTCAAAAGTATGAACGTGGCAGGGAAGCTAGGACATCTGAAAACGGAAATGCAAATGGTCGATCTACATTTAGTGGGGGCTAATGAAGCGAAATGGAAAGAAGACAATGATTCCTGATCAGGTAAGTATAGGGTAACATAAACAGCAACAGAAAATGATATAACTGCAGTAGGATTCGTTACGAAGTTATGAATAGACAGGTAGGGCAGAGAGAAAGAGTTACTGCCAACTGTGCAGTGACAGGCTTGTTCCTATCAGAACCAGTAGCCAACCAACACCGACTAGGATAGTTCAGATGCACATCGCCGATGTCGCAAGCTGAAGATGAAGAGATAGAGAAAGTATATGAGGATATTGAAGGGTTAAGAGAGTGCTTGAAACGAGATGAAAATTTAACAGGCGTTGGTGAATGGAAAGGTGTTGTGGATGAAGGGGCAGAATGATGAGATACGCTTGAACTTCTCTGGGAGAGGGATACAGAAGTAATAAGGAATGTTGACATATGCTTGTAGTTCTCTGAGGTTATAGATACAGAAATGGGGAATAGCTCAGTACAGTTGTAGGGGAATGGACATCTCTAATAAGGGAATCACACAAGTTGGAAAAAAAACATAAATACAAAGAAAGTGACTGCGAAAAAACTATGAGTAACAGAAGAAATACTTCTGTTGATAGCGAAAGAAGGAAAAACAAAAAGTGACGAGGGAAATTCAGCAATACAGAAGTAGAAGCCAGTGAGGAATGGAATAAACTGGAAGTGCAGAGGAGCTAAGACGAAATGGGTGCTTGTAAAATGTGAAGAAAGCGAAAAAAATGATTGTCGGAAAGACTGACTCAGCATCTACAAAAGTCAAAGCTATCTTCGGTGGAATTAAAAGCAAGGGTTGGCGAAGAGTTATCGGGCTTCCAGCCGGGTGGCGATGTCTTCAAACTGTGACGTTTCGACGAGTGACATACTCATCATCTTCTGGCGAAGATGAGTATGTCACTCGTCGAAACGTCGCAGTTGGAAGACACCGCCACCCGGCTGGAAGCCGAAAACTCTTCGCCAGCAGCTTTTTTTTGTTGTGGTCTTCAGTCCTGAAACTGGTTTGATGCAGCTCTCCATGCATCTCTATCCTGTGCAAGCTTCTTCATCTTCCAGTACCTACTGCAACCTACATCCTTCTGAATCTGCTTAGTGTAGTCATCTCTTGGTCTCCCTCTACGATTTTTAGCCTCCACGGTGCCGTCCAATGCTAAATTGGTGATCCCTTGATGCCTCAGAACATGTCCTACCAACCGACCCCTTCTTCTGGTCAAGTTGTGCCACAAACTTCTCTTCTTCCCAATCCGATTCAATACTTCCTTATTAGTTATGTGATCTACCCATCTAATCTTCAGCATTCTTCTGTAGCACCACATTTCGAAAGCTTCTATTCTCTTCTTGTCCAAACTATTTATCGTCCATGATTCACTTCCATACAAGGCTTCACTCCATGCAAATACTTTCAGAAATGACTTTCTGACACTTAAATCTATACTCGATGTTAACAAATTTCTCTTCTTCAGAAACGCTTTTCTTGCCATTGCCAGTCTGCATTTTATATCCCCTCTACTTCGACCATCATCAGTTATTTTGCTCCCCAAATAGCAAAACTCATTTACTACTTTAAGTGTCTCACTTCCTAATCTAATTCCCTCAGCATCACCCGACTTAATTCGACTACATTCCATTATCCTTGTTTTGCTTTTGTTGATGTTCATCTTATATCCTCCTTTCAGGACACTATCCATTCCGTTCAACTGCTCTTCCATGTCCTTTGCTGTGTCTGACAGAATTACGATGTCATCGGCGAACCTCAAAGTTATTATTTCTTCTCCATAGACTTTAATACCTACTCCGAATTTTTCTTTTGTATCCTTCACTGCTTGCTCAATATACAGATTGAATAACATCGGGGATAGACTACAGCCCTGTCTCACTCCCTTTCCCACCACTGCTTCCCTTCCATGTCCCTCGACTCTTATAACTGCCATCTGGTTTCTGTACAAATTGTAAATAGCCTTCCGCTCCCTGTTTTTTACCCCTGCCAGC
The DNA here is from genome assembly GCF_023897955.1 of Schistocerca gregaria. Classification (NCBI taxonomy): domain Eukaryota; kingdom Metazoa; phylum Arthropoda; class Insecta; order Orthoptera; family Acrididae; genus Schistocerca; species Schistocerca gregaria. The sequence goes on from NC_064923.1 coordinate 509,725,983, forward strand.
TTCCGAATTTGAAAGAGAGTATTCCAGTCAACATTGTCAAAAGCTTTCTCTAAGTCCACAAATGCTAGAAACGTAGGTTTGCCCTTCCTTAATCTAGCTTCTAAGATAAGTCGTAGGGTCAGTATTGCCTCACGTGTTCCAACATTTCTACGGAATCCAAACTGATCTTCCCCGAGATCGGCTTCTACTAGTTTTTCCATTCGTCTGTAAAGAACTCGCATTAGTATTTTGCAGCTGTGAGTTATTAAACTGATAGTTCGGTAATTTTCACATCTGTCAACACCTGCTTTCGTTGGGATTGGAATTATTATATTCTTCCTGAAGTCTGAGGGTATTTCGCCTGTCTCATAGATCTTGCTCACCAGATGGTAGAGTTTTGTCAGGACTGGCTCTCCCAAGGCCATCAGTAGTTCTAATGGAATGTTGTCTACTCCCAGGGCCTTGTTTCGACTCAGGTCTTTCAGTGCTCTGTCAAACTCTTCACGCAGTATCGTATCTCCCATTTCATCTTCATCTACATCCTCTTCCATTTCCATAATATTGTCCTCAAGTATATCGCCCTTGTATAGACCCTCTATATACTCCTTCCACCTTTCTGCTTTCCCTTCTTTGGTTAGAACTGGGTTTCCATCTGAGCTCTTAATATTCATACAAGTGGTCCTCTTTTCTCCAAACGTCTCTTTAATTTTCCTGTAGGCAGTATCTATCTTACCCCTAGTGAGATAAGCCTCTACATCCTTACATTTGTCCTCTAGCCATCCCTGCTTAGCCATTTTGCACTTCCTGTCGATGTCATTTTTGAGACGTTTGTATTCCTTTTTGCCTGCTTCATTTACTGCATTTTTATATTTTCTCCTTTCATCAATTAAATTCAATATTTCTTCTGTTACCCAAGGATTTCTATTAGCCCTCGTCTTTTTACCTACTTGATCCTCTGCTGTCTTCACTACTTCATCCTTCAAAGCTACCCATTCTTCTTCTATTGTATTTCTTTCCCACATTCCTGTCAATTGCTCCCTTATGCTCTCCTTGAAACTCCGTACAACCTCTGGTTCTTTTAGTTTATCCAGGTCCCATATCCTTAAATTCGCACCTTTTTGTAGTTTCTTCAGTTTTAATCTACAGGTCATAACCAACAGATTGTGGTCAGAGTCCACATCTGCCCCTGGAAATGTCTTACAATTTAAAACCTGGTTCCTAAATCTTCGGGTGAATACCCGATAAATATTCAAAACATTCCTTCAGCGAGAAATCTGAATTCGCACAGAAAGGAAATTAATGAAACCCACTATAAATTAACTGTTTGAAAACAGTATCACATTCCAAATAGCCACATGCGAATCAGCGTGGTGTAAAGCTTATTATTTCAGATATATATAAAAAAAATTGTAATTTAAACCCTAAGTTTAAATTCGAAGTCCTTATGTGCTTAACTCAACCATAATGAAAGTAATGGTTTGCTACTAAATAAATATAATCATTGCAGTCATTCAGTCAAATGTTGAAATACAAGGTGATTCAGAAATTTGAACACAAATTGAATTAGCTAAATACAACAACTTTGGAGCAGGAACGTATGGTCTCGAAATGATCCATTGTCACTGAAATCACTGGATGACAGAGAAAACAAGGACGATCAACAGACATGCATTTTAAGGTCATTAAAAATAGTTTGTTAGCTCAGCAATTTTCTACTTTACAGAAGTGTTGGAAGTCGAGAGTACAGTATTGAGTACATGCATAACATCTTTGTAGAAAATTCTTGGACACAGGCATATAGCATAAACTTCGCTAGATGCTGCAAGTACATTGGCAAGAACTGTTTCTGCCAAGAAGTGATTCTTCGTCAGGAACTCCTGTTATGCACACGACCCTTTTGATAAGCCTGAGATCAGGCAAGCGAAGTGGTCATGCAGCTGGACTTTCCAACCCGATCCGATGTGTGGGAATGTGGCAGTCTTATATACGGACACCGGTAGGGTTTCGGTATTGACTACCACCTTCGCAGGAGATATGTTGCAATCACGTGGTGAAAAATATATCTGTGTCAATTAAGGCAAACTAAGGTATCTTTTTATCGAAACCAGTAGAGAGTAAATAAAGCTGTACAGCTGTGGGAACAAAAAATATTCTTTTCCTAATATTTGTCGGCTGTGGGTAACAACTTGAGGAATGGCTTAGGATGAAACTGTGTGGCCTCGAATAATGCGTTACATATACATCTCACAGACTCGCCATAGCTAACCGTGCCTGACCAGAGTGACCCAACAACTGAACCGAAGATACTACGCAACCAAGCAAGACACATCAAATAAGACTGACCCCACGATTTATATACCTGTGTAGACGGCTAATTGCCCCCAACGATTCAAAAATTCATAATTTCAGGGTAAAATTTAAATTTTACACACGAAACATGTTTTTTTTCAAAAATGCATCTTTTGGCGCTGGTCACTCTCCGAACTTGGCAATCTACATACTACACACAGTATGTAAAAAATACAGAATCTTATCCAGTGCCAAGAGAGGACACAAAAATACAAATAGCAGGTGAAATAAAATTGTTATGCCGTAGATGACTATCTAAAGCCGTGCATCTTATTTACTGCATTCGATCTTGCTTTTGAACTTATTCTCAGTGGTACTAAATTAGAATAAGGGGCAAAATATTGAACAGACAGTTAATCATTAACTTCATTAATAATATTAACACAAAACTCCTATTTGGATACATGAGGCTGAAGATTAGGTGTAGTGCTTTACAGACGTGCTTCCACAGTACTTGCTGATAATTGTGTAGGTGTTTTCAGGCTTGATTAATTGATTCCATCGTAGTTAATTATACATGATGCAAATTTGTGACTTTTACTAGAGACTGCTGCAACAATCTGATACCAATAGCCGTTTATACCTGTTGGTAGCTGTAAGTGTTTCTACATAACAGTTCTATGAATGTTTTTGCTTAGTTTCAAGAATCGTAAACAAAACCAGAAAATTAATATTGGTGTGTTTATTAAGTGGAGATGAAATGGGCTTCCGTAGAGAAAGGTGTACAGTAGACGAACTCTATGTGATGAAACATATCATAAATAAATACGCAGAATTTAATCGATAGACGAACTCCGCAGTTCTTGATTTGGAAAAACCCTCAGTAAAGTTAACAGAAGAAATCTATGGAGCTTAATGAAGAAAGGAAGGCGCTCACTGTATTTAGTAAACACCGTGAAAACCTACACGAAATTTCAACATTCACGTATATGCACTGTCTGACAAAAAAGTTCATTCTTGCTAAAATATACTTTTCTAGTGTTAAACACATTACTCGATTTGAGGAAGAAATTTCTGAGAATGTATGTTTTGAACAAAGAATTGTATGTGGGAGAATAGTGGGTTATGGAAAAACGGGGAAGAGGAGAATTCAAGGACTTGAGTTGCAGAACTGTAGAGGAAGAAAATTAAAAGGAGCATAGAAAACATAGCACATAAGAAGGCAAACTATGACCGGACATGTACTATGACATCAAGGAATATCTTCCGCGGTACTCAAGTGGGCTGAAGAAGCTAAAGACTGTAGGGGGGAGATAAGATTGGAACATAATCAGCAAATAGTAGATATCTTTGGTTCCAAGTGGCATTTTAAGAATTATGAGACTGGCGAGCAGCTTCAAACTAGTCAGAAGAAATGATCAAAATTGATTCGTTAAGATCGAGGCAAGTTTCACAGCGCCAAATCAGGTACATAACCACAAGGAAACGTGTGCAAGATTCACATTATATCACTTCTTTAAGCTATGACAAGAAAAAAGTTAATGTAACGTACAATGGCTGCAGGCGTTTCTGGTTTTCACCCAGAGGTTCGTTTGCTACGTAGATCTAGTCTTCGCGTAATGGATCTGCTTCTTGCCTGTAATAACAAACAGCGCTCATAGGAGTTTCAGTCCTTTTGAAAAAATTATAAAATCACCAAGTTTGCACTTTTCGCAGTTCCTTTTGGCCATCATCCAACAAACGTGTCATCATCCATACACGACCCTTTAGCGTATCACTTTTTCGTGTAAAATATACTGTTAATTTTCTCCTTATGTGGTTGTTGTGCAGAAAATCTGAAGCACTGTCAATCGGTAATCTTCGAAAACCATATTTTGTAGAATCTTTCATTTTTCAGCTGAGTATATGCTGGTTTGAAACTACCTAGCAGATTAATGCTGTACCAGGTCGGAGATCGAACCTGGGGCATTCCCTTTAGCAGGCAATGCTGTTACCAGCTGCGCAATCCAGTCACGACTCGCCGTCACAGCTTTGATATGTCCTGGATAGCTCTGTTGGTTATATTATTGCCTGCGGAAGGTATGGTTCCAGGTTCGATTTTCGTCCTGGCATGCAGTTTTACTTAGCTCCATTGTTCTATCACTCTTGTGTATTTGAAGCAGACTGCAGTTTTGGCGCGTCCTACTGCTTGATCACCCTCAAAATAAGTACGTAAATACACAATTGATATCACGGTCACGGATAGCAGCAATCTACGACTCTTTTCTGATGACGCTGTATGGTATGGGAAGGTGTCGTTCAGGGGCTGCCAGAGGCTATTGGACGACACAGACGGAATTCTCTTTGGCGCTATGAATGCCATCTGCCTCTTAATGTAGAAAAGTTTTATTTCCGAATACAGTATTAGTAGCATGCTGGGTGACAAAGACATGTCATTTAAATGTCTGGGTATAGCGTTCCAAAGCGACATGAAGTAGCACGAGAAGGTAAGGACTTTAGTAAGGAAAGTGGATGTTCGATTCGAGATAATTTTAGGAAAGTGGGGCTGGTCTGTATAGCGGACCACTTATGGGACCCTAGTGCAACCCATTCTTCATTAATGAAATGTTTGAGATCCCACCAGGTCGGATTAAAGGAACTTATCGAAGATCGAAGAAATTCAGACGCATGCTGCTAAATATGTTATCGGTAGATCTGATCAGCACCCAAGTCTTACAGGGATGCTTCGTGAACTCAAAAGGGAATCATTCAAGGAAAGACGACCTTGTTTTTGCGAGACACTCTTGAGAAAATATAGAGAACCGGCATCTGCAATTCACAGCCGAATATTTCTACAGCTGGCAACGTTGATTCGCCTAAGGACCGCGAAGAAAGGAAAGACGAATTAGAGCTCGTATGGAGGAACATACTGTCGTTTATTTTCTCTGTGTTTGCGAGTGCAACATGAAAGGAAACTATTACTTATGGTACAAGGTACCCTCCCCCACTCATCATATTGTGGCTTGCGGAGAATATATTTCGATGCAGAAAAGTACAGAGTCTTATTAATTAATCTTTGATGGGTACAAATCAATTTTAATTCAATTTTCGTTGGGTATAATACGTCAAAAATATGAAAATGATGCCGGCTTGGTATAGGAGTTTGCCTATTATAGAAATCCACGTAAAAAACATGAAAATCATGACGGCTTGGTATAGGAGTTTGCCTATACTAAAAAACCGTGCGCTACCTGATTACTGTAGAAAGATACATAAATAAAATTTCACACGTTATTGTGCAGCATGTGACAATATAACAAGACGAAAGTTCTTTTCAGTAAATATTCATCTGTGTCAAGTGAAGAATGTATCTCCTTGCCCTCCTAACTCTGTGATTGGGTTCCTTCTTAATACACAACCGGGGAAAAGAACGCAACAGATTCTAAGCCACGTATATTCAAACGTTTGTGGTCACGTCTGTTAAAGGCTGCCGTGTTTTATTAGTAGCCTTTCTAAGGAAACAATAAATAACAAACCACAGTGGACATTGTACAGCCTACACAAACACCACATTAACGAAAATTCAATCTTTTTTATTTTGGTTTCGGTACGTAAATTTCGCTATTTTACGTTACTAACACCTGAAAAGCATCCATAAAATCTTTTAACTAAAGTTCAGTCTTGATCACAACACTTATGTCTCAAAAACATAAGTAACCGGTTTCGGTTATATTTGTATAACCATCGTAAGACCCATGGCTTCCTCGGAGGGTGGTAGGCGGAGCTCTCCGCAGCTGCTACTAAGTCAACTGATCAGATCTTCAATTTTCCGTGTAGTTTGCACATTTCCACGTAAGACAAACTAATGCTGGTGGAAAAGTTAAGAAAAATCTGTAATTTAGCGGTTTTGCTTTTCCCTGGCAGTTACGTCTAACGGAACTGTGGAAATTCGGTCGATTTACCAGTACGCATAACTGAATATAGATCTAAGTGAGCTTCCATTTTCTTTCTACAAACGCAGATAAAAATTTTCCCACTCCGTGTATCGAATTACAGGGTGGAATGTGCAACACCCAGAGTGCACTTAGCAATCGAAGGTAAAGCTGAGGTAGAGAATACCAGTTTATTCAGTTAAAATACTGTATGTGGAAGAACATTTCTACTCGCTAGTATGAGATAATATTATAAACTGAATACGCTTTCGCGCCAGAGTCTGTTAACATAGTTTTCTGGGTATGGTACAGTGGCATATTGGCAAAAAAAAAAAAAAATAGAAAGAAAGAAACTGTTACTGGTGAAGCCAATATTTCAGTCACCGTTACAGTGGCCTTCTTCCGGGTCTATTGTTGTGTAGTTTCTGCCAAGAGTTACTTATATATTATTCTTTCATGATTGCGTACTGAGCATGACATTGCCTAATGGTTACAAAAACATTCATATACCTGTTTTATTAGTGCTGAAGGAGTGGGAACAGTATAGTAATATGTTACTGCACTGGAGGGAGTGGGATGTGCTGTTGTCTACTGCTTCTTACATTGTGTGCTGCGATTAGAAGTCATGAGCGAATGGACTACGGACTCCTTTCTCCTTGCTGGATGCGGACCGTACGGCAACAATTACTCGCCGGTAGCGCTCGAGTCACTTGTTGTTTGTGCGGCCCGTTGGGCTCTCATGGCTGGCAGCCAGGATGGGACGAGCCAGAGTCCATCCTATCTATTCACGTTGTTGAGACGTTTTACAGTGTCGATCACTTCTCTGATCTAGCCTTTTCTCAAACTCGAATACTTGACAAGTATGCAGGTTTCGCTATTATTTTCTTGGCGCAGGCTTTCAGATTTCCGGTTACGCTCGTGTTCTCGTATGCGCGTTGTTACTGGGCTGTCGGTCGCACCGTTGTATACTTCTGTACACTCACATTCGCCGCGCGGGATTAGCCGAGCGGACGTCTCTAGCGTGCGCTCAGCCTCTCTTGCTCGGGAAAGTCAAGTAGGAAAACGCCGGTTCGGTAGCTCAGCATGTTCGGTCAGAGGGTTAGCTTCCCTCTGTAATAATAATAATAAAAAAAACTGAGTTAACCGATCAATGAACAAACTTAAACGGGTGTCTTACGACGTCCGCCCCGAACAGATTCAACGAACAAAAGCGAAGAAAATAAGATTAAAAAAAGAAAAAAAAGAGCGGTCTAAGGCGCTGCAGTCACGGATTGCGCGGCTGGTCCCGGCGGAGTTTCCGGTCCAACCTCGGGCATGGGTGTGTGTGTGTGTGTTTGTCCTTAGGATAATTTACGTTAAGTAGTGTGTAAGCTTAGGGACTAATGACCTTAGTAGTTAAGTCTCATAAGATTTCACGCACATTTGAACACATTCCGCCTCCTATACGCATTAAGCAATATTCATGCTCAAAGTATCCAACGAAGCAAATGTAAAATTTAGATTTACAAGGTAAACTATGCTAAGAAAAGTGGTATTAATTTTTCCTGTCAATAACACGATAATACAAAGCCTTCGTTTCATCTGTGAATCTCTCTTCCTTGGGTTACACTTAAACGTACAGATTTTATCCATTTCTAAATTGCTTTCCGTTTCCTCAACTGTGTGACATAAATTTACATTTTAGGCAAGTATGTAAACGCATAGTGATAGTAATTTCAAGACAAGTAAAAAAACTGATCTGCATTTTTATTTTTTACTTGAATCTGCTTTCTATCTTGAATGCTTGTAATACATGTCTGAATATCTCATTGCACCATCGTGGCAAAAATTCATAATAAGAGTAAGAACATTCGAGACATGTAGCTAAAAGTATCCAAAACTGTTTTGATGAAGCGTAGTTTCTAAAGGGGTCCGTCGTTGTAACATTCAGTAATCTTACTGGGTGACGTGAGTACAGAAATATAACCACGGAAAGAAATTAGGGGGGCCTTCACTTCAAGAGCGGGCTGTGGAAGTGTTTAATGTTAGTAACAGGACCCATTGCGGAAAAAGAAAAAAATCATCAAGGAATCAGTGCGCTATGAAACCATAGGACATTGAAGTAAGGGCGTTGCGAAAGATGACTTTACAGTGGGTTATCCACCAACAAAATCTCTGACACAACTGAGCTGTGTAGCAGTTCGGAGTCCCCTCGTCGATAGCACCCCTGCCTGATCTACCCTGTCACCTATTTTCACTTTAAAATAATTCCCTGGAGTGGTAGCTTCATGCTTCTAAAATAATGCTTCTGTCAGAAATCAGTGTGAAATAATGATTTTATTTTAGCAGTAAGGTACACATATATTTTAAAATGATTTCGCACTATACGTAATTCGTCCAAACAGAGAAAGTCAATCACGTATTTCTAAACCAGACATCGGCATGTGTAGGGGGGGGGGCAGCCATCAGAAAGTTGTATTGTAACTTGTCAAAATATCCTAGTTATCGCCAAAGCATGTCTGTCGGCGTATAAAATCACATGTAGACAGATCACTGAGCGTGCCTGCCCACCATCATCGTGGTGGCCAATTACAACCAAAAGATGACATACAAGAACATACAACTTAAGAACCAAACATGAAGAGGACTACACTCCTGGAAATTGAAATAAGAACACCGTGAATTTATTGTCCCAGGAAGGGGAAACTTTATTGACACATTCCTGGGGTCAGATACATCACATGATCACACTGACAGAAACACAGGCACATAGACACAGTCAGCAGAGCATGCACAATGTCGGCACTAGTACAGTGTATATCCACCTTTCGCAGCAATGCAGGCTGCTATTCTCCCATGGAGACGATCGTAGAGATGCTGGATGTAGTCCTGTGGAACGGCTTGCCATGCCATTTCCACCTGGCGCCTCAGTTGGACCTACGTTCGTGCTGGACGTGCAGACCGCGTGAGACGATGCTTCATCCAGTCCCAAACATGCTCAATGGGGGACAGATCCGGAGATCTTGCTGGCCAGGGTAGTTGACTTACACCTTCTAGAGCACGTTGGGTGGCACGGGATACATGCGGACGTGCATTGTCCTGTTGGAACAGCAAGTTCCCTTGCCGGTCTAGGAATGGTAGAACGATGGGTTCGATTACGGTTTGGATGTACTGTGCACTATTCAGTGTCCTCTCGACGATCACCAGAGGTGTACGGCCAGTGTAGGAGATTGCTCCCCACACCATGATGCCGGGTGTTGGCCCTGTGTGCCTCGGTCGTATGCAGTCCTGATTGTGGCGCTCACCTGCACGGCGCCAAACACGCATACGACCATCATTGGCACCAAGGCAGAAGCGACTCTCATCGCTGAAGACGACACGTCTCCATTCGTCCCTCGATTCACGCCTGTCGCGACACCACTGGAGGCGGGCTGCACGATGTTGGGGCGTGAGCGGAAGACGGCCTAACGGTGTGCGGGACCGTAGCCCAGCTTCATGGAGACGATTGCGAATGGTCCTCGCCGATACCCCAGGAGCAACAGTGTCCCTAATTTGCTGGGAAGTGGCGGTGCGGTCCCCGACGGCACTGCGTAGGATCCTACGGTCTTGGCGTGCATCCGTGTGTCGCTGCGGTCCCGTCCCAGGTCGACGGGCACGTACACATTCCGCCGACCACTGGCGACAACATCGATGTACTGTGGAGACCTCACGCCCCACTTGTAGAGCAATTCGGCGGTACGTCCACCCGGCCTCCCGCATGCCCACTATACGCCCTCGCTCAAAGTCCGTCAACTGCACATACGGTTCACGTCCACGCTGTCGCGGCATGCTACCAGTGTTAAAGACTGCGATGGAGCTCCGTATGCCACGGCAAACTGGCTGACATTGACGGCGGCGGTGCACAAATGCTGCGCAGCTAGCGTCATTCGACGGCCAACACCGCGGTTCCTGGTGTGTCCGCTGTGCCGTGCGTGTGATCATTGCTTGTACAGCTCTCTCGCAGTGTCCGGAGCAAGTATGGTGGGTCTGACACACCGGTGTCAATGTGTTCTTTTTTCCATTTCCAGTAGTGTAGTTACCACTAGTTACCATAACATGACGTAATGGAGAAAAATTACATAAACTCGCTGCAAATTGTTAATTTCAAAATCAACGTAAAATTCAGAAAAACTGTACTGGAATAGACTTAATTATCAGGTTGTATTTTCCTAAGTTATATAACGACGAAGAGGAGAAATTTCATTTCTATGTTGTGGATAAATAAGTGCAAATAATACCAAAATAATGCTAAAATTATTGTTAATCACCAGATGTCGCCACTTTTCTGCAGGAGTGCATAGTAGACACGGTGTAATACAAGCATGGGCCATGACCACACTGAAAGGCAATTTTTCTCTTTCTTCTGTGTTATCTGAAAATGATTGTTGTAGTCATTCTAAATCGATAATTATCCGTATAGTGCTGGGAAGTATTCCAATTAAGAGTCCTGAAACTTGCAACTAATCATTGAAATAATGACGGTTAACTGAAATTACTACATTGAAACAAACCCTATTGTCTTGTGTCGAATTGAAGCTGTACAAATTGTTTCTGTGCTGAAATGTTATTTAAAGTCCTTCACTTCACAATGTAACCACATTTACGAGAAAACGAATTAGATATCAACATTTAAGAGTGAATCGTTACGCTGATGACAGAGGTGATGTTTCACCATACACATTAAACATGCCGCCGAAAGCGCTATGAAACCACTTAGTTCCGTGAAACTTCATGCGCCGCTGGTCTGAACTGCGAGCAAGATGCATTAGACATTACTAAGCAGTTCTTCTTATGGAAAACAAATCTTGAAAAGTGCAATTCTGAATGATTAAATGAAGTAGTGGAGAGTACCACAAACGGAATAATAACCACGTGGACATCAGAATTATGGGAATGACACCAGAGGAAATTATGACCGAAAATGGGTAAAGCTGAGAAACAGAAATTTACTCCTATGGTACACTGGAATGGAAAGGATTCATCATTTATCACATTGGCAGATCGGGTTTCCATATCAGTAATAATAAAACGTTACAATGTATAAGGGTTATCAGCCTTGGTACATCAACTTATTTGTGTTGGTTTTCGAACCACTGGCTTTCTTCTTCGGGAGTCACAGTACATAATTCCATTCCATATTATTTACTTTACTAAAAGTATTACCGAGATTATCGTTGTTCTGATGCCAAGGGTTTCATTAGGTCCTGAATGAATGCCACCTACATAGAAATGGAAAAGTGTATAATCCACTTGTTCCTATAATGAAGTTTTGATCCTAACAAATACATGCAACTTATAATTCAAGGGAAGTTATGGGAAAAATCATTTTAAGATGAAGTAGTCTATTAAAGCCCTTTGTTCCCACAACAAGGATTATAACTCATTTCATTGTACCCTCAGACAAGCAGCCAGCCTTTAATTTACCTATGGATTCCTCCATTACTTTAGCTGACAGAGAGACTTACGCTGCGCAGCTGTTAAAAACGTGTAAAATATTTGACTTGCTCGCTTAATTGATTAGAAGGGACTTTAATTTCTTACCAGAGTGGATGACTCAGCCATTTTTTAAGAGATGAACAGGCCACTATATTCCGTGCTCTTGCTTTAGCCATCTCAGTCTTTAGATATTTATGTTTGGAAATGTTTTAGAACAATAGGAATGCTAATAACTTTTAGTTGCAGTGACAATGTATATATGCAAATTAACGTGGCTGATATGGGAGTAATAGTGTGCGATTTTAACTGGGCATATATCTTTCCGTGTTTTATGTTGTAGATGGTTTAACATCACTGATCAGTAATTAATTTAACAAGGGTACTAATAACCACCCTAATGAGGAGCCTAAAGCTAAAGGAACACACACACACACACACACACACACACACACACACACACACACAGAGGGAGAGAGAGAGACGCTCACACTCACAGGAAAAGAAAAAAAGGAATGAATGAAAGTTAAATGTAATAGTATTTTAGAGAGGTTACGTGGAAAAACAGAGAGAGAAATGAAATACGATATGTCAGCCGTCTGAGCTTCACAACTTCTATATAAGACGTAAGTACAGCCACCACAAAACTACTACAAATGCTCTGTTATACAATATTAGTTCTACCACTGTGTCATCACGTGGTAGCATATAACTTTAAAACGGCGTATATCAACATATCCACTATTTTTAAATTTCTGAAATTACCGATTTACGGCGCGATAAATCCAGTAGTACCAATTAACATTCTTTCACTGTAAGTGGTATCTAAGCCGTCAGACAGTATTAACCACCACAAAGTCGTTATAGTGAGTAACTCGTCGAAGTAAGCCATATCTGCTACAGCATGTCTCTCGACATCTAAAATCATAAGGCGACTTATAGCTGTCCGTGCACTCCCACAACCATCGCGATATACTAATTCCAGCCAATAGGTCGTGCACAAGATAATCAGTTATAAAAGTGAAAACTAAACAGAAGTTGCTGTGGTTACAATAACAATATCACAAACAGTGTCACAAAGTTGATAATCCCAATATAAGTACAATGTTCATAAAAACGTACACATTTTAAAATCTAAACTTTGCTAGATGATGAGCAGCACAACAAACGTTATGGTAGCTACGCATAAAACCGTCTTGGATTTATAGGTCTGCTTAGTGACGTGTCCACCTACTCAAGAAATCGAGGGAGCAACAGAGGGCTATCATTTAGAGAAGGTAGCACAGACTGCTGTGCAAGGTAGCTGTCTGAAGTAACGTAGACGTTATCTGTGTGGCATAAAAATTTATACACCAACTTCACAATCAATCCAGTCTAGAGGTTAATAAGCACAAGTGTTAAGAATATGTGTCTGTATTCCAAGAACTGAAATGAGTTTGTCTCTTAGAATGAATGCTTCTTTTTAAAAAGAAACTTGTTTTTAAGTTTAGTTGCTTGGGTAGGAGTAGAATGATAAGGTGTTCATTAAGATTTCATTAATTTTAACACTAATGATGTATCCGTATCCCGTAAACCGACTCGTTCCACATCATTTGGATAGCAGAGTCGTTCTAATGATCTATGGAACATGTAGGTAGTTAAATAAGGCTTGCAGCAGGAGATAGCTTAAAGAGAGTCACTGTTTGTGTGTTGTGTTGCAGACAGCAGCCACTTCCAGCCGCTGTTCCGTAACTGTCACCTGGGCGCGACGCCTCCCAACTTGGTCGTCTTCTACCGCAACATCTCCATTATGGTGAGAAGAACACCGCTCTTCGCATCTGTGTCTTGTGAACATCAGCATGCTTTTAGAGGCGCTAGCTCCCGCCTTCTGCTGCTAAGTTTCTCCATGAAACGAAACGCTTAATTTTACTTGGAAATCTAGTCGAGAGACCTTTCATATATCTCAAATCTCTGTACTGTGCAGAGCAGGGATATATATATATATATATATATATATATATATATATATATATACGGGGTGATTGATATTAACGTTTAAAAACCCTTGATGTGACATAGATGATGCTGAGACAGGTAATTTAAGATGCGACACATGCGGGGAAAAACGTTGGGAAATACCCCAAAAGTGGATGACAAATATTGAACAAGTGGCGTCACCAGATGACGTAAGTGGGCCGCTAGAAAGACAGGACGTACCGAGTACGTCACTATACGTAACACTGCAAGTTTGCGAATGCCAGCAACCGTCTCTGGCGGCAAGCGAGCAACTACACTCCTGGAAATGGAAAAAAGAACACATTGACACCGGTGTGTCAGACCCACCATAATTGCTCCGGACACTGCGAGAGGGCTGTACAAGCAATGATCACACGCATGGCGCAGCGGACACCCCAGGAACCGCGGTGTTGGCCGTCGAATGGCGCTAGCTGCGCAGCATTTCTGCAACGCCGCCGTCAGTGTCAGCCAGTTTGCCGTGGCATACGAAGCTCCATCGAAGTCTTTAACACTGGTAGCATGCCGCGACAGCGTGGACGTGAACCGTATGTGCAGTTGACGGACTTTGAGCGAGGGCGTATAGTGGGCATGCGGGAGGCCGGGTGGACGTACCGCCGAATTGCTCAACACGTGGGGCGTGAGGTCTCCACAGTACATCGATGTTGTCGCCAGTGGTCGGCGGAAGGTGCACGTGCCCGTCGACCTGGGACCGGACTGCAGCGACGCACGGATGCATGCCAAGACCGTACGATCCTACGCAGTCCCATAGAGGACCGCACCGCCACTTCCCAGCAAATTAGGGACACTGTTGCTCCTGGGGTATCGGCGAGGACCATTCGCAACCGTCTCCATGAAGCTGTGCTACGGTCCCGCACACCGTTAGGCCGTGTTCCGCTCACGCCCCAACATCGTGCAGCCCACCTCCAGTGGTGTCGCGACAGGCGTGAATGGAGGGACGAATGGAGACGTGTCGTCTTCAGCGATGAGAGTCGCTTCTGCCTTGGTGCCAATGACGGTCGTATGCGTGTTTGGCGCCGCGCAGGTGAGCGCCACAATCAGGACTGCATACGACCGAGGCACACTGCATACGACCCGACATCATGGTGTGGGGAGCGATCTCCTACACTGGCCGTACACCTCTGGTGATCATCGAGGGGACACTGAATAGTGCACGGTACATCCAAACCGTCACCGAACCCATCGTTCTACCATTCCTAGACCGGCAAGGGAACTTGCTGTTCCAACAGGACAATGCACGTCCGCATGTATCCCGTGCCACCCAACGTGTTCTAGGAAGTATAAGTCAACTACCCTGGCACAGCAAGATCTCCGGATCTGTCCCCCATTGAGCATGTTTGGGACTGGATGAAGCGTCGTCTCACGCGGTCTGCACGTCCAGCACGAACGCTGGTCCAACTGAGGCGCCAGGTGGAAATGGCATGGCAAGCCGTTCCACAGGACTACATCCAGCATCTCTACGATCGTCTCCATGGGAGAATAGCAGCCTGCATTACTGCGAAAGGTGGATATACACTGTACTAGTGCCGACATTGTGCATGCTCTGTTGCCTGTGTCTATGTGCCTGTGGTTCTGTCAGTGTGATCATGTGATGTATCTGACCGCCGGAATGTGTCAATAAAGTTTCCCCTTCCTGGGACAATGAATTCAAGGCGTTCTTATTTCAATTTCCAGGAGTGTATTTCAGAAGAGTTCAACAATTCTGTCTGCGCGTTTAAATGCATGATAGCTGTTGACAGCGTAGCCAGAGTTATGTCCTTTCGTTGGTACCATTTCAGTTACGTATTATTTTACCGTGTGCTCTGCACGGCACCGAGAGCTCGATAAGTGTGGTAGAGAAGCCGACTGGTATGACGTCGCAAGTTCGTTGCGCGCCCCGTATTCCTTGTGAGTCCCGATGGTCTACCTTGTTGGGCGTGCTATGGTTGGGACTGCCGATCGTACCCTCGCCCGTAGAGGCAGTGCTTCACATCACTTCGCTAGATTAATCTGTTTTCATTCTTTCATTATCCGATAGCAGAACTCGAGGAGTGGTAATACAAGACAACAATGAATCAGTTTAAATTTAGCTTAGCGGAGCGACGCTTAACGCTGTCCTCAGTGGAACAGGTGCGGCCAGGTACGTAACCTGGAGATGTCACATGTTCAACATTTCTCACCTGTTTTTTGGAATATTCCCCGAAATTTGAAGCCCCACGCGTCTTATATTAAATTACTTGCCTCGGCGTCAACTAGGTCGATTTTAACGTTTATAAACGTTGATAAGAATCGCCCTGTATCCCAACAGTACTTTCTCCACCTTACGAAGGAAGACCGAAGGAAAGTTCCAGTTTAAGTCCAAATATGGGTTTTTTACCACCGTGGTCACATAAGTGAGGAGTTTTTTGTAAGAACGCAGATGCGTCTAACTTCTGTTGGTAGTCCTGTTCGTCCTACCTTATACTGTTTCTACTACTAAGAAGCGCAGCATGCCAGCAAGGCCAGAAGTAGCAGAAAATGAGAAAAAACATAGAGATCAATATGTAAAGACAGTTGTCAGTCGCAAGATAATATTTGCCCACCTCGGCGACATCATATAAATAAAAGAAACCTTCAAATATATTTGCAACTTGGCGACAGGAAGGAAAAAAAGGTAAATTCATATATACTTAATATACAACCATTGGTGCATAAGACATTCGAGACAATGAGCAACGTACAAATTTCCTCAAAAACTATAACAGGTAACGAAAAGGGAACTACTCCTGGAGTAGGACGGGTATCGCCCGAGAAGTGTTGAGTGCGTCTTTATACCGTAGTGAAATGCGGCAGCCAGTCAGTCGCACAGACTAGCATCCAACCAATCTCCACACATCCAACAATTTTTTCGAACTCACAGGAATAAGTCGGAACCGGTGATTTAAAGTAGTATCATACAAGTGTTTTAAATCGCAACGCACGTGTAATTTTCTGGTTATTTCCTTGTGCTACAAGCAGATCTAGATAATAATCTGTTGGCTCTTTGCAGGCTCTCCATATTAGTGACCACTTAAGAGATTGTCTGGCTATAGGTTGACAAATATGTGTCTTGTGAGTTTTTATTGTGAGTATAATCATGCCCGTTAAAACGAGTTTATAACGATATAACTGTCTGCTCGATGTATTTTTGTGGGGTTCTTCACATGGGGACGTATATACACCAAAATGTAGGTAATTGTTTACTCCAGCATGTCATGTTTATTTCGCTGCGTGAATTCTCTAGCTTAAAGTGACCTTTAATTTAATTTTTATGTCAACACTTTCAGTGTATCATTTGCCATGCGACGGTATGCCATGATCACCTAACTATGCGTCTTATTTAACCTAATCTGTTTCTCCCATCAGATGAATTGTTTCTAGAAACTTTACCCAGTTTAGGTTCCAATCGTACATTTCTCTCGTCAACAAATTGCTCTGATTTGACAAGCCTTTGTTTTTAAACTTCAGGTATCTGTGTGATATCCCTTCTCCAGAAACAAGTTCAGTGTTAACAGTTGCGGTCTAAATAGAAGAGGCTGGAGTAAATGTGGAACCTAGCACAAATTTTGGTTCTAGCACTTGTCTAAGTGGTGCTTATGAATCACTCAGTTTATCACCATTTCGCCAACTTGACGAAACAAGGTACCGAAGCAGGTGAAGACTACAAGTATGCATGACAGGCGATATCTATTACCATCTGTGAGTAATGCCGATTCCGCTCTTACCCGAGAGAATGTACGTGCGCAGTAAAACTAACAATACATCAGATGACTTTACATATCGAGCTCCCATACCAAGCATCAATCACACGTCGGCGGGCCAAATCCAGAATTGTCCCAACTTCCAGAAAATGGGAAAATGGAAGTTCTTAAATGATTCTTTGGTCACTGAAGAGCGGTAACAGTGTCGTCCAAAAATATCGAGTTAATTTCTGATTAGCGATACTAGTTCGCAAAAAAAGTAGTTTATAGAGGCTTTTGTTCACTGCATCACTTTGCGACATACTGCACAATGTAACGTACTAGCTCGCTTCAGCATCGACACCCATCGAATGTTAAAATTCTCTTCACCCACGAATGAAAGTTCAATACTCGTCGCGGGCAATATGCCGCACTGAATCATTTCCTAAACCTTCTTATTGCCGAACTCAGCGACACTGCGATTAAGACTGCTACTGAGAAACGGAAGATCCTTCCCAAGGAAATGGGGCATCTCGCTTATAAACCGTTTCTGACGTCACACTGCCCTGTATATTACAACGTAAATTACCTTTATGACCGCCCTTCAAATTCTGAAAACGAAGCAATGAAACTACAAATTCATAATGGTAGCCCACTCTTTCACGGTCACTTGCCGCCTACAGATTACATTATATATCTGCTTGCTCACTTATTATTGACAAACATATAATTAAATTTTTTTACAACATTGGTTTACGTAAAGAAAACATGTTTCTAAACAAGCATAAAAATTAACTGGCTACTTGATTCGATTCTTCTTTCCACTATCTGTCACCTAGTGCCCTAGAATTTACAATACCTGCAGTGCCCTCGCATGATGAATATCTTTATTAATGGCTGATTCAAACATATTTAACACTAGTATTGAAAACACTGAATATTGTGAAATCGTTAAGAGAGCAGATAATGGATATACTACCTACAGCGTTCTGACATTATATTTGTTACTATGGAAAAATGCGTATTCTGGCATAATTTGTTCAACTGCAAAATTGTTAGTCATTTGTAACGTTGAAACTAATTAGTGTATCAAAACATGGCTCTAGCAACTTACAGCAAATACAGGTATTTTCCATTTGTCACTGAGTTTGAGTCATAGCACCTCAGGTTCTCACACAGTTACTTTGTTCGGAAAATTGGACCAAATGTCAGTTATTAATATTACTGTAATGCTGGTACGTAAAAGCATTCCAAGCGACAGTGGACAAGTCCGCTCCCTGAGTTTGGTAGCCTTAGAATTAATGCAGCGCTACAGAGCTGTATGACACTAAATAACCAATATTTTCACTTGGATATAATTTATTTTATTAAGATTTCTCGCCACGACGCGCCTTTAGTGCACATATGACGCACGTTGGAATCCGCGTCATTAATGTCTCTCGCGTCTTGCTGCTTATCGGTTAGCTAGAAGGGGTGTTTAAGCTCCGCCCCTTGGGCTATCACCACGCTTTCAAACAGGAGCTGGTGTGTCCTCGGCATAAGTTCTCTGTGTAGACCGCCATTTCGGCAGACCCCTTGGGGCCACCCTCTCGCCTTTGTTGAGCACTTTAAAAATGTACCTCTAAAGAGGCAGCCAGTCACATATTACTAGGCACTGCCGTGACAGGATTCCTTTTCGACAGCCCTTAGTCCGTGTCCTACGTGAGCGACAGAAGCGTGCGACAGCGAGCGACTTCTGGATACGTGAGACTCCAGCGACAAGCAGCAGCATCGGGCGGAAACCTTGGGTGTCCTGCTTGCGAGCGACCATGTTGCGCAACAAGATGGCTGCTTAGAGCCAACCAGCTGTTTCTATAAAACGGCGTTCTTAACCTGTAGAGTAAGGCTACAGAATTAGGTTTACTTAAGAAAATAAAGCGAAAAGGTATGCTCTGCATGACATTTACCATGGTAGGAATCTCAATGGAGAATTTCATAAGTATCGTTAACTGCGAAGAACACCACACAAGTTCTTCGAATACACGTGAACGAGCAGAGCAGCATTCGCCTCTCTCGTCAATAAATTAAATACGAAGTTCTTTTGCATGATCAAGAACTTTTAACAGCCAATAAATGTGGAGGAATGACTATTACATGACTAACTAAGCTAAATACCAACATAAGCTCACTAACTGGTATCAGTGCACAATGGCTAAGTGTAGTGTAATGGTAGCATATATAGTTGATAATTACGAGTGACGAAAAGCTCCTGAGTTCGAGGCCCACCCGTATTTTTACTGACTCAGTTACGATTCTGTATACTAAGTTTTGTGTATCCTGTTTAAACTGCATCGCTATGTACATTTTTAAGGTCTTGCTAACGAACTTGATCTTCATACCTATTCCAGTATATCAAACATATTTAATTCCTAATAAATTACAATGAACTACGAAATGTTACAGATATTTGAAGTTGCGAACGTAATTCATCAGCAGTCAGTGTTAAGGCCAAGCGTTTCAATTACTCTAAATAGTCTGTAAAAGTAAAGCTTACTAAATTTTTGTAAGGAAACTTATACATTTTGTTTAAGGATTTGTCTGAAAGCGTGAAATAAAAAATATTAGGGAAACGTTTGGTGCACTTCATTTTCTGTTCATGATTTCGAGCATCATTCAAAGGCACGTAAAACGTTTCTCTGATCTACTTATTTCTTTCACACAAATCATTTCATAAAATATTTGGCTGATTTCTTCCAATTTTGAATTTCAAGTTTTATTCAGAAAGCATGATTTTACTCACTCCTCGTTTGCCTTCCTAACGTACTTGATTCGAAGGAAGCCTTTTTGACATTTAAATACCGCACCACTGTAACTTTTTATGTGCAAAATTGTTAGGTCTTGAACAGACGACATTTTTGGCACTTCATTTACAGCAGCTTTTCGTAAAATCTTTCAATTTTTCCTCAGCTTGTTAATTAAGTTTTCATTCATTACCCTGATTACTTTCATGCAGTTAAATATTTTATTGCCAAACTAGATCTCTTGCTGGTCACTTTGATACCTCGTTCATCTGTTTCTCTCCCTCTGTTTGGCTATGAAAATTTGGACAAAACCTCATGGTGTAAGTTGTAGGAAGTCTTGTTTTCTCTCTGCTCACGCGTTTACACAAGCGTATCGAGTGTTAATCATATGATAAAATAGTCCTTCTGCATGCTGTCATTTCCAAAATTCGTCGTTTCGGTATCTTAAACCGTTTATGAGATACGAAGATTTTGACGACCACTTGATTTCCGAAGCGCCGGAAAGGTTCGCTAGCGCCGTGAGCGACACATCCGCGAATATAACAACCAATATCTCAAGAATGAAAAGAGATATCATTCCGGTCTCAACTTTAAATACAATTTAGATATATTGGTTACTGTCACGTGCAATATTGTATGGCCTTAAATGAATTATGTGGAAAGTCTACACAACCTGATTTTACCTCTGCAAATGCTTAAAAATTTCGTACAGCACAGTAGTAAGGACGAATAACGAAAATAAATTCTGACCTTTATCATTTAGGATATCATATCATATCATATCAAATTTTTTCACCGAATAGTTTTCGTAAAATCGGATATTTAGTAATTCATAGCTGTCGTCGCGTCCGCTCCACTGCTTTGCGACGAAGATACATGGCAGTCGCTCTCTGTCGCTCATGCTGCAGCGACGAGATTCAAACACTTTTGTATTCAAACGTCGCCAGTTGCAGCAGGAGTCAGGCTGCGACACAGATGTCGCTCACGTAGACACTTCCATAACTACACCTGCGGCTGTGTTTTCTCACCTGAAGCTGTCGCGCGCTGTCGCTCGCTTCTGCCGCTCATGTAGGTCACAGCGTTAGCTTTCGCATACCGCCTGCAGGCGCTACCTCAGCGCGAAAGCAAAGAGAGCTACACTCCAAGTTTAAACGCAGCCAAAACATCTCAGACAAACAGAAGCTAAACGAGTCAAAGTTAGCGTAAGGAGGGTTATGCGTGAAGCGTTCAGTGAATTCGAAAGTAACCGACTTGACAGATAATTCTAGGAAGTTCTGGTCTTACGTTAAATCAGTAAGTGGCTCGAAACAGAATATCCAGATACTCCGGGATGATGATGGCATTGAAACAGAGGATGACACACGTAAAGCTGAAATGCTAAACACCTTTTTCCAAGGATGTTTCACAGACGAAGACCGCACTGCAGTTCCTCCTCTATATCCTCGCACAAACGAAAAAATGGCTGACATCGAAATAAGTGCTCAAGGAATAGGAAAGCAACTGCAATCACTCAACAGAGGGAAGTCCACTGGACCTGACGGGATACCAATTCTGTTCTACACAGAGTACGCGAAAAACTTGCCCTCCTTCTAACAGCCGTGTACCGCAAGTCTCTAGAGGAGCGGAAGGTTCCAAATGATTGGAAAAGAGCACAGGTAGTCCCAGTCTTCAAGAAGGGTTGTCGAGCAGATGCGCAAAACTATAGACCTATATCTCGGACGTCGATCTGTTGTAGAATTTTAGAACATGTTTTTTGCTCGAGTATCATGTCGTTTTTGGAAACCCAGAATCTACTCTGTAGGAATCAACATGGATTCCGGAAACAGCGGTCGTGTGAGACCAACTCGTATTATTTGTTCATGAGACCCAGAAAATATTAGATACAGCCTCCCAGGTAGATGCTATTTTCCTTGACTTCCGGAAGGCGTTCGATACAGTTCCGCACTGTCGCCTGATAAACAAAGTAAGAGCCTACGGAATATCAGACCAGCTGTGTGGCTGGATTAAAGAGTTTTTAGCAAACAGAACACAGCATGTTGTTATCAATGGAGAGACGTCTACAGACGTTAAAGTAACCTCTGGCGTGCCACAAGGGAGTGTTATGGGACCATTGCTTTTCACATATATGTAAATGATCTAGTAGATAGTGTCGGAAGTTCCATGCGGCTTTTCGCGGATGGCGCTGTAGTATACAGAGAAGTTGCAGCATTAGAAAATTGTAGCGAAATGCAGGAAGATCTGCAGCGGATAGGCACCTGGTACAGGGAGTGGCAACTGATCCTTAACATAGACAAATGTAATGTATTGCGAATACAAAGAAATAAGGATCCTTTATTGTATGGTTATATGATAGCGGAACAAACACTGGTAGCCGTTACTTCTGTAAAATATCTGGGAGTACGCGTGCGGAACGATTTGAAGTGGAATGATCATATAAAATTAATTGTTGGTAAGGCGGGTACCAGTCTGAGATTCATTGGGAGAGTCTTTAGAATATGTAGTCCATCAACAAAGGAGGTGGCTTACAAAACAATCGTTCGACCTATACTTGAGTATTGCTCATCAGTGTGGGATCCGTACCAGACCGGGTTGACGGAGGAGATAGAGAAGATCCAAAGAAGAGCGGCACGTTTCGTCACAGGGTTATTTGGTAAGCGTGATAGCGTTATCGAGATGTTTAGCAAACTCAAGTAGCAGACTCTGCAAGAGAGGCGCTCTGCATCGCGGTGTAGCTTGCTCGCCAGGTATCGAGAGTGTGCGTTTGTGGATGACGTATCGAATATATTGCTTCCCCCTACTTATACCTCCCGAGGAGATCACGAATGTAAAATTAGAGAGATTCGAGCGCGCACGGAGGCTTTCAGACAGTCGTTCTTCCCGCGAACCATACGCAACTGGAACAGAAAAGGGAGGTAATGACAGTGGCACGTAAAGTGACCTCCGTCACACACCGTTGGGTGGCTTGCGGAGTATAAATGTAGATGTATATGTAGCGACGTATCTTCTTACTCAACACAGGAGCGTGGAAATGGTTGCCTACGACGATGGCGCCTGCTGGCCAGTGACTAGCTGTCTCTGTGCAAGTGCAGTTCTAAAGCATCCAGTGGAGGTGCGTGGTGGGAGTGAAGGTGCTTTCTAACTGGGGAGTCTTAGAAGGACCCTTCATCGTTTTATTCACGCATGTGACAATGCAGCACCCGCCTGTGATCACGCCACAGATGGATGCGAAACAGGAGAGCTGAAAAAGCATAACCGCTTTTTGCTGCTTCTAACCACGTTCTAATTTCGTCGAATGGTCTTCAACCATCCCTTGTGGTTCAGTACCTAAAATCGCTGTTGCGCTACATTCAGACGTGGTGCTATCACTTTAAGTGAGATTGTCGTCTCACGATCTCCTAAGGCAAGGGTTGAATCGTCACAGGAATGTCAACACTGTCTATGAATGTCAAGAAAGTCGTCCTATTGTTCATCGCACCGACAAGAGTCGTTTCTGGCGACAAAATGTGTCGAAATTAACGCTCCAAGGGAACGGGTGGTTTTATTGACGCCGTCTATGCCACTCTCTGAGGTCTGAAGAGCTTTGTGTGTGAAATGATTTCCTCTGCAACCTATAAGAAAATAGCTTGGTTTCAGCGCTGGACGTCGCGACTCTGACATCAGTCGATGAGACGTCGTAATAAGGTGTTAAACGTAAGTAACGGAGGGTGTGACGACCTTCCCATCATGGGAGACGCCAGTGGTGGAGATGTCAAGAAACGTGATGGAATTTATTGGCAATATGACTTTATTAACACACCTTACATCTCAGATGAACTTCCAAGCTCTGGAATTCTTGTGCTTGTGTCGACACATTGTTACTGGAAGCATTTTCACTGTGCTATCTCGACTTCTGGTAGCAGTTTTCAACAAACGAGTGATTCCCATGGCTTGCTTCATGCGATATTTTACAACCTCATTCCACAAATCCCAACGGTAAGCCGAACGGTCCCCGTCTGTCAGTCTACGTGGTCCACCTGGTCTTGGTTTAACTGTGGTTGTTACTTCGAGTTTTCGCTACCTAGTGTCACCCTGCTAGCATTAGAAGGGTAGAAATATCACTGGTGGTTATTACTCAGGTGAAATACAATGGTTAGTACAGTGATTAGTTGGTGTTCGAGGTTAATGAGCTCTCCCTATTGATAACACAACACTCCCGGTCTCCATTCACACTTGTGGGTCCATATATGTTGACACCCAGTTGTCGATGCCGCATTACACAATGGTATCCGGATACTTTTTTATTAGTGTATAAGTCCCAGGCTCTTCATCAGTATTCTAGGTCTGGCTGGATGAGTGTTTTAGAAGATCCTTTGGCAGGATGATTACATTTTCCGATTATAGTACGACCAGTGTTTCGATATTCGATTTGCCAAGACTGAGCCAGTGTGCCCCTTCCACTTAATGTAATTTTTCCATCCTCTTATTTGCATGGTTTGATTGATTCTACTTCTGCCTTATAGTAGTCAAAGTACTCCGTATTTTAACGTTCCTAAACGTTTCTAAAGGTGGCAGGGGTAAAATACAGGGAGCGAAAGGCTATTTATAATTTTTACAGAAACCAGATGGCAGTAATAAGAGTCGAGGGGCATGAAAGGGAAGCAGTGGTTGGGAAAGGAGTGAGACAGGGTTGTAGCCTCTCCCCGATGTTATTCAATCTGTATATTGAGCAAGCAGTAAAGGAAACAAAATAAAAATTTGGAGTAGGTATTAAAATTCATGGAGACGAAGTAAAAACTTTGAGGTTCGCCGATGACATTGTAATTCTGTCAGAGACGGCAAAGGACTTGGAAGAGCAGTTGAACGGAATGGACAGTGTCTTGAAAGGAGGATATAAGATGAACATTAACAAAAGCAAAACGAGGATAATGGAATGTAGTCAAATTAAATCGGGTGATGCTGAGGGAATTAGATTAGGAAATGAGACACTTAAAGTAGTAAAGGAGTTTTGCTATTTAGGAAGTAAAATAACTGATGATGGTCGAAGTAGAGAGGATATAAAATGTAGACTGGCAATAGCAAGGAAAGCATTTCTGAAGAAGAGAAATTTGTTAACATCGAATATAGATCTATGTATCAGGAAGTCGTTTCTGAAAGTATTTGTTTGGAGTGTAGCCATGTATGGAAGTGAAACATGGACGATAACTAGTTTGGACAAGAAGAGAATAGAAGCTTTCGAAATGTGGTGCTACAGAAGAATACTGAAGATAAGGTGGATAGATCACGTAACTAATGAGGAGGTATTGAATAGGATTGGGGAGAAGAGAAGTTTGTGGCACAACTTGACTAGAAGAAGGGATCGGTTGGTAGGACATGTTTTGAGGCATCAAGGGATCACAAATTTAGCATTGGAGGGCAGCGTGGAGGGTAAAAATCGTAGAGGGAGACCGAGAGATGAGTACACTAAGCAGATTCAGAAGGATGTAGGTTGCAGTAGGTACTGGGAGATGAAGCAGCTTGCACAGGATAGAGTAGCATGGAGAGCTGCATCAAACCAGTCTCAGGACTGAAGACAACAACAACAACAACAACAACAACAACAACAAGAGTGTAAAATTTTCACGCCTTTGAAATCTTATCGATGAGGAGGAAAGCTGCTATCGGATCCATCTCGGCTATTAACAATGGCATAAGAAAGTGGTTCCCTTGTTTTTAAAATTTTTCCTGGGTCTAAACCTATGTTTTCATCTCACATTCTCATTATTGTGATACTACTGGGCTACGGATTGCTTCTTTGATTAGCAATTAAAACGCCATAGATCCAGGGTTTTAACACCGCCATCGCTTAAATTCCGAATAAAGATCATCAACAATGGAGACCGAAGACTTAAGCCATATAAAGTTACCCTCTTTCTGCCAACGGTCCTATGAACAGAATGAAAGTGCTGGCGGAATTTGAGGGCACTTTCTTGCCCCGGAGGGGCAGTGGGGGGTGGGAGGGGACTGCCTATAAAGGCGGAAGAAACAGCAATGATCAACGGCATGACGACGCAGAAAACAATGGATACCACTGCATTAAGAAGGCATAATGTGTATCCACAGGACATGTGGCCGATAACGGAAAAAGTATCGTATGATCTCTCCGTTGGTAAAAGGCTCTGGACTATTCCCAAATTCGGATCTCCGTTATGAGAGTGCCATGAAGGACTTGACAATGAGAAGAAAAATCAATTAGCCAACGAAAGGACAACATTTTACGGCTCTGGCTTTGAATGTCAGAGGTTTGAATGTGGTAGGGAAGCTAGAAAATCTGAAAAGCATCTAGATATAGTAGGGGTCAGTGAAGTGAAATGGAAAGAAGACAAGGTTTTCGGTCAGATAAGCGTAGGGTAATATCAAAAAGCAGCAGAAAATCGACAGCAAACAAACAATGAGAATTATAGTCCAGGCAGGCAAGGCGACTTCGCAAGTCGAGGATGAAGCGATAAAGAGAGTACATCAGGATGTGGAAGGGTATTTCGGTGTGTAAAGGGAGATGAAATTCCTACAGTCATGAGGGACTGTAATGCTGTTGTGCGTGAGATAATAAACTTCCGAATAATACCGACTTGATACCAGAAATGAGAAAGGAGAAAGACTAATTGAACTCTACAATAAATTTCAGCTAGTAATATTGATTACCCTTTTCAAGAATCGCTAGAGGAGGAGGCATATTTGGAAGAGGTCGGGAGATACAGGAAGATTTCAGTTAGGTTACATCATAGTATCACAGCGATGCCGAAATCAGAATCTAAATTGAAAGGCATACTCAGGAGCAGAAGTAGACTAAGCTTCAAAATGGTTCAAATGGCTCTGAGCACTATGGAACTTAACATCTGTGGTTATCAGTCCCCTAGAACTTAGAACTACTTAATCCTAACTAACGTAAGGAGATCACACACATCCATGCCCGAGGCAGGATTTCAACCTGCGACCGTAGCGGCCACACAGTTCCAGACTGAAGCGCTTAGAACCGCACGGCCACAGCGGCTAACGTCAAATTTTAGTAGTGACGATGAGTAAGCTGAGGGTTAAGAGCCTAGTCAGGAAGAACCAACGCGCAAAGAACTGGAGTGTAGAAGTACTAAGGACTGAAGAGATACTGTTGAAGTGCTCTGAGGCTACAGATACTGCTGTAATGAATACCTCAAGACGTGTCAGTTGAAGAGAAATAGACATCACTGTATAGGACAATCACAGAAGTTGGAAAGAAAAACATAGGTACGAAGAAAGTAAATGCAAAGAAACCAAGGGTAACTGAGGAAATACAACAGATGGTCGACAAAAGAAGGACATACAGAAATGTTTGAAGGAATTCAGAAATACTAGTCAGTTAGGAACGAAGACAACAGGAAGTGCAGGAAAGCAATTGCGAAATAGTCAGTGAGACTCTGCGGGAAACCTAACTTCTCAACTCCTGTACGCCCTGCGAGTCACGTATGCCACTTAAGAAGGCTCTGGTGTTCTTTCCGACCACTGTTTTAGTAGCATCATCTTGGAGTTGTTTCACAAAAGCTTCCAAGTACCGTCCTGTAGGATGTGGTATACGATTGTCCCGGGACACTAACCAGCTTATAAAATGGGTCTTATGCAAAGTGCTTGACATACATGGACCAGAGGCTGCTGATCATAGAGTGGAATTACACTCCTGGAAATGGAAAAAAGAACACATTGACACCGGTGTGTCAGACCCACCATACTTGCTCCGGACACTGCGAGAGGGCTGTACAAGCAATGATCACACGCACGGCACAGCGGACACACCAGGAACCGCGGTGTTGGCCGTCGAATGGCGCTAGCTGCGCAGCATTTGTGCACCGCCGCCGTCAGTGTCAGCCAGTTTGCCGTGGCATACGGAGCTCCATCGCAGTCTTTAACACTGGTAGCATGCTGCGACAGCGTGGACGTGAACCGTATGTGCAGTTGACGGACTTTGAGCGAGGGCGTATAGTGGGCATGCGGGAGGCCGGGTGGACGTACCGCCGAATTGCTCAACAGGTGGAGCGTGAGGTCTCCACAGTACATCGATGTTGTCGCCAGTGGTCGGCGGAAGGTGCACGTGCCCGTCGACCTGGTACCGGGCCGCAGCGACGCACGGATGCACGCCAAGACCGTAGGATCCTATGCAGTGCCGTAGGGGACCACACCGCCACTTCCCAGCAAATTAGGGACACTGTTGCTCCTGGGGTATCGCCGAGGACCATTCGCAACCGTCTCCAGGAAGCTGGGCTATGGTCCTGCACACCGTGAGGCCGTCTTCCGCTCACGCCCCAACATCGTGCAGCCCGCCTACAGTGGTGTCGCGACAGGCGTGAATGGAGGGACGAATGGAGACGTGTCGTCTTCAGCGATGAGAGTCGCTTCTGCCTTGGTGCCAATGATGGTCGTATGCGTGTTTGGCGCCGTGCAGGTGAGCGCCACAATCAGGACTGCATACGACCGAGGCACACAGGGCCAACACCCGGCATCATGGTGTGGGGAGCGATCTCCTACACTGGCCGTACACCTCTGGTGATCGTCGAGGGGACACTGAATAGTGCACGGTACATCCAAACCGTCATCGAACCCATCGTTCTACCATTCCTAGACCGGCAAGGGAACTTGCTGTTCCAACCGGACAATGCACGTCCGCATGTATCCCGTGCCACCCAACGTGTTCTAGAAGATGTAAGTCAACTACCCTGGCCAGCAAGATCTCCGGATCATTCCCCCCATTGAGCATGTTTGGGACTGGATGAAGCGTCGTCTCACGCGGTCTGCACGTCCAGCACGATCGCTGGTCCAACTGAGGCGCCAGGTGGAAATGGCATGGCAAGCCGTTCCATAGGACTACATCTAGCATCTCTACGATCGTCTCCATGGGAGAATAGCAGCCTGCATTGCTGCGAAAGGTGGATATACACTGTACTGGTGCCGACATTGTGCATGCTCTGTTGCCTGTGTGTATGTGCCTGTGGTTCTGTCAGTGTAATCTTGTGATGTATCTGACCCAAGGAATGTGTCAATAAAGTTTCCCCTTCCTGGGACAATGAATTCACGGTGTTCTTATTTCAATTCCAGGAGTGTAAAATAAAAGAAAACAAAACACATGTTCCACAGTCCACTCTTTTAGGCAATGATACTACTCAGTTGTATAGGAATGTGATTGATCACCGATATGGTCCACAGGCAAGTTAACGATTTATAGATTCATGAAAAAGGTGGCAAAATCAAAGTACACCTTTATGTAGCGGCATGCCCGCCACATCTTTTAAAATAAAGTGATGTTCACAAATATAAATGTCTGACTGACCGAAAGTTTTTAAGTTCTATTAGTTTTTCACAAAAATCATCATCCGCCATGCGTAGAACTCCTGTTTTAATAGTGCCAGGTTTTTGTTTTGTATTTCAAGAGTCACTTGTAGTAGTTAGATGTTCATGTCGTATGTAGCTCTCACAGCAGCAATAGCGCTCATCTGAGTACAGTGAGTTCGCGCAGCTTCTAATAACATGCGATTCACTTTATATTTCGTCACTGTTCTTTAGCTTCAACTTCTGTATTTCGTGCACATCAGTGTAGTTATCAGCCTGTCTTTAGGGTGCATAGGAAGTGTGATTGCTGTGTTTAGATATGAGCTGTGCTGGTGACCCTTCGCTCGCAGCTCTAGGTGGTGCTAGCTTCAGTTATTCACTCGTAGCTGTTGTCCAAGGTCATCAGAGTGGGGGCTAGGTGTGGCGATCCGAGGGACGTTTAGCACATCCCATGTGCCCCTCCCCCTCCGATCGATCCACTACTGCGGCTGCTCTGGGTACTGCCCGCATTGAGGTTGATTCCTCCTCCATGATCGAGTGGGAGGCTGTTACAAGGTGTGGCCGGCAGTGGAAGACTTTCCGAGAGGACGATCGAAGGGCCTTCGCTTTGGCTGACGAAGTCTCTAAGACAGATGAAGTCGCTCGCCCTGTGCCAGAGGAATCCTATCGGACTGCAAGACCTGGATATTTACAGAGGGTGAGATTACTGGTAGCTGGGAGCACCTACGTTGGACGCGTATTGGGGCCCCATGGAGATATGATTGCGAAGGAAGGTAAGGAATCAAATGGGCACTCTGTCCATAGTCATTCCAGGTGTGGAAGGGTGCTTCCAGATGCCATTTAGTGCACATACAACTGCAAGTAGTGGCTCTCGTTTGTATCGCTTTGGATCAGAAGAGACTCTCTCGTTTTCGGCAACTAGCTGAAGTAGTAAAGACTGACCGTCTCGCTTGCAAGATGATGGCAGAGTTCACTATCTGTAACATCGTTGACAGAGACGACTGTGCTTCTTTAGTACAGAGCGGAGTACAGGGTCTGAATCAGAGGCTCAGACGTTTCCGGTCCATGTAGGTTGCAGATTCCTCGAATTATATCTAGGGTGACGGATTCCAGGGTTCCCCTACATAAGCCTCCGAATAAATCAATAATTTGTCTCTTTTATCCAACCGCATGAAACACTTGATACAGTTGCTGAACAGTTCGAAGAAAACTTGAGTTTCATTTGAAATAGGTATCTCACTCATACAATTATAACTGATTGTGATTTCCATCTACCCTCAATATGTTGGCGAACATACATGTTTAGAGTCGGTGGTAAGCGTAAATAGTCGTCCGAAATCGTACTGAAATTTTTTCAAAAACTAATTCAGGAGCCCACTCGAACCGAAAAAGTTTCCGAAAACGTACATGACCTCTTAGCAAAAAATAGTCGTGACCAAATTTGGAGCATTTTGACTGGGATCAGTAACCGAACGGTTGTTGCAGCTAGAGTGGATATCGTAACATCCTAACCCAACAAAAATAAACGAAAAATACATCCATTTAAAAAATCAGATAAAAATTCGTTTGACACCTTCGTAAGATAACGTGTCCACTTCTTTCAATCTGACTATATAAACTTTGAGTAGATGTGGTTTGAATTCAGAGGTTATAGGATCTACGGCAATTGAGAGATCTATACCAAAAAAATTAGTTGATCTTACTGATACACCATGGAAAACAAAGCAGGTCAGAGGAGTGTAGGAGAAGCAACGGAAGTAGCATTTCAAATTTAAAACAACGCAAAATCACCAATATTGCTGAATTTTTACACAAGCTAAAAATTTTGCGTGAACGTCAGTACGTGTTACTTTCAACACTTTCCAAAACGGAACTCTGTCTCGAATTCTGGCACAAAACCGTAAGAGACTCTGTTTGTATGTAAAGTACATCAGTGGAAAGATGCAGTGAATGCCTCCACTGCACAGTAACAATGGTGTTGTTATTGATGAGAGCATCACAAAAGCAGAGTTAATAAACACCGTTTTCCGAAAGTCCTTTACCAAAAAAGACGAAGTGCATATTCCGGAACTCTAATAAAGAACAATAATATCCTCGGTATAGCGAAGCAGCTTGAAACATTCGTGCAAGGCAAGGTTCCGGTCCAGACTGTGTACCAGTTACGTACCTTTCGGAATGTGCTGATATAATTTGATTCATACTGTAAGTAGGCTATTTAGGTTTTTATGTTGGTAACGCCATGTAGCGCTATGTATGAAAATCACTGGCTGTGATGTGTGCAGTCTGTGGCTGGTTAGCATTGTACGAATAATCACTATTGTACTGTTGGGCAGTTGGATCTGAACAGCGCGTACCGTTGCGCAGTTGGAGGTGAGCCGCCAGCAGTGGTGGATGTGGGGAGTGAGATGGCGGAGTTTTGAGAGCGGATGAGCGGATGATATGGACAGAGACAGTAAATTTGTAAGACTGGATGTCATAACCTGATATATACTCCTGGAAATTGAAATAAGAACACCGTGAATTCATTGTTCCAGGAAGGGGAAACTTTATTGACACATTCCTGGGGTCAGATACATCACATGATCACACTGACAGAACCACAGGCACATAGACACAGGCAACAGAGCATGCACAATGTCGGCACTAGTACAGTGTATATCCACCTTTCGCAGCAATGCAGGCTGCTATTCTCCCATGGAGACGATCGTAGACATGCTGGATGTAGTCCTGTGGAACGGCTTGCCATGCCATTTCCACCTGGCGCCTCAGTTGGACCAGCGTTCGTGCTGGACGTGCAGATCGCGTGAGACGACGCTTCATCCAGTCCCAAACATGCTCAATGGGGGACAGATCGGGAGATCTTGCTGGCCAGGGTTGTTGACTTACACCTTCTAGAGCACGTTGGGTGGCACGGGATACATGTGGACGTGCATTGTCCTGTTGGAACACCAAGTTCCCTTGCCGGTCTAGGAATGGTAGAACGATGGGTTCGATGACGGTTTGGATGTACCGTGCACTATTCAGTGTCCCCTCGACGATCACCAGAGGTGTACGGCCAGTGTAGGAGATCGCTTCCCACACCATGATGCCGGGTGTAGGCCCTGTGTGCCTTGGTCGTATGCAGTCCTGATTGTGGCGCTCACCTGCACGGCGCCAAACACGCATACGACCATCATTGGCACCAAGGCAGAAGCGACTCTCATCGCTGAAGACGACACGTCTCCATTCGTCCCTCCATTCACGCCTGTCGCGACACCACTGGAGGCGGGCTGCACGATGTTGGGGCGTGAGCGGAAGACGGCCTAACGGTGTGCGGGACCGTAGCCCAGCTTCATGGAGACGGGAAGTGGCGGTGCGGTCCCCTACGGCACTGCGTAGGATCCTATGGTCTTGGCGTGCATCCGTGCGTCGCTGCGGTCCGGTCCCAGGTCGACGGGCACGTGCACCTTCTGCCGACCACTGGCGACAACATCGATGTACTGTGAAGACCTCACGCCCCACGTGTTGAGCAATTCTGCGGTACGTCCACCCGGCCTCCCGCATGCCCACTATAAGCCCTCGCTCAAAGTCCGTCAACTGCACATACGGCTCACGTCCACGCCGTCGCGGCATGCTACCAGTGTTAAAGACTGCGATGGAGCTCCGTATGCCACGGCAAACTGGCTGACATTGACGGCGGCGGTGCACAAATGCTGCGCAGCTAGCGCCATTCGACGGCCAACACCGCGGTTCCTGGTGTGTCCGCTGTGCCGTGCGTGTGATCATTGCTTGTACAGCCCTCTCGCAGTGTCCGGAGCAAGTATGGTGGGTCTGACACACCGGTGTCAATGTGTTCGTTTTTCCATTTCCAGGAGTGTATATGAATTTTGAACACTATTAAGGTAAATACATTGTTTGTTCTCTATCAAAATCTTTCATTTGCTAAGTATGCCTATCAGTAGTTAGTGCCTTCAGTAGTTTGAATCATTTATTTAGCTGGCAGTGTTGACGCTCGCTGTATTGCAGTAGTTTGAGTAACGAAGATTTTTGTGATGTAAGTGATTTGTGAAAGGTATAGGTTATTGTTAGTCAGGGCCATTCTTTTGTAGGGATTATTAAAAGTCAGATTGCGCTAAAAATATTGTGTGTCAGTTTAGTGTTGATCAGAATTGGTAAAGAGCGAAATGTCTGAGTACGTTCAGTTCTGCTCAGCTGTTTGAAAATCAAATAATGTAAGAGGTTAATCAGCACAGTAATTAATTAGTGTTTCTAAGGGGGCGTTTCATCCGGGGACGTTTCAATACTTATCAACCACATACAACAGCCCGCTAGTAGAATGATCCATACCCAAAGACTGGAAAGATCCAAAAGTCAAACAAATATGAAGGAAAGGAAATAGGAGTAACCCGCTGAATTACATACCCATATCACGAACGTCGATTTTCAGTAGGTTTTTCGACCGTACGCTGTACTCGAACATTATGAATGGCCGAGAAGAAAATGGTCTATTGACAGATCGCCCACAACGAGTCACAAAGTATCGGTCCTATGAAACACAACTAGCTCTTTATTCTCATGAAGTAATGGGTGCTATCGATAGGGGATGTCAAATAGATTCAATATTTTTAGATTTCCAGATGCTATTGAACACCTTTCCGCACAAGCGACTTCTAATTAAATTGCGTTTCTAAGGGGGATCGTTTCAGTCGTGTGCCTGGATTCGTGATTTCCTGTCAGAAATGTCAGAGTTCGTAATAACTGACCTACATAAATGATTTTGACAACAATCCGAGGAGACCTCTTAAATTGTTTCCACATTATGTTGTCATTTACCGTCTTGCAAAGACGTCATATGATCAAAAAATTTTATAAAATGATTTCGACAACGATTTTTTGTGGAGAAAAAGTGGTAGTTAAGTCTAAATCATGAATTCGCTATGTATCAGTCAAACGTTAAATTCAACATAAATAATAAAAATCTAAAGACTGTAAACCCAGCTAAACACTTAGCAATTACAATTACGAAAAACTTAATTTGGAACGATCTCGGGCTTAATGTTGTGGGAAAAGCAAACCAAAGACTGCGATTTATTGGCAGAGCACTTCGAAAATGTAACAGGTCGACTAAAGAAAATGCTTACAGTACAGTTGTCCTCGCTCTCTTGAGGTACTGCTGCGAGGTGTGGTATCCGCATCAGAAGGACATCGACAAAGTTCAAATACGGCAGCTCGTTTTGTATTATTGCAAAATAATGTCGAGATATCACACACGAATTGCGGCAACTGTCATTAAAACAAAGGCTGCTTAGTCTGCGGCAGGACCTTGTCATGAAATTTAAATCGCCACCTTTCTCCTCGAGGTGTCAAAATACTTTGTTGGTGGCCACCTTCATAAAAAGAAATCATAACCATAATAAAAGAAGAGAAATCAGAACTCCCACGGAAACAATTAAGTGACTATTTTCCAGAGCGCTCTTCAAGAGTAGACAGTTAGAGAAGTAGCTTAAAGGTGGTTTTGCAGGCATTTAATGATGAAATGCAGATTTCTCAAGTAGATGTAGATGTAGACCATGTTTGAAAAGTACAAACCGCCCGGTGTTCATTTGAGATGTGCTGTCACAGCTGCTGAACCGCTCTTTCTCCACATGAGGATGTCGGCTCAACACGATGACACATCATCGATGTTATTGATAACAGGATATTATCGATGTCAGTAGCTCGCCTCATAAATGAACTGGAAGGGACGCCCTGTCGGAAGATCAGAGCAGTCACCAGACCTTAGTCTCACTGATTTTCCTTGTGAGTTAAAATAACGCTGATAATGTAAGAAATCCTAATATACAGTGATGAGAACCTGTTGACCGGGTAGTAGCTGTCTGTGTACAACAGACTAAAGGGAAATTTGTGCTGCAGAAATTTACGTTCCTTTGCACTGCTAGTACTTCGTGCAGTTTCAATAAAATGAAATTGTTGATATCAGGTGTCAGTTGTTTGTGACAATAACAAACTTACATGTTAGTTTCCAACCATTAGTTGCTTAGAGCAGAGTATCCACTTTAGGATTAAGTAACACCGGCATAATCTTCAACCCAAGCGTGTGGAACAGCAGTACACCGAATTCAGTTTACTGATGCGTTGCAGTATATGATACTTTTCTTTTCTTTTCAGAGCAGCTCAACAGCACTTACATTTTCAGAAGTTATTACACCAACAATGAAGGGTGACGTTTTGAAAATGTCAGCAACTCATTCTGGCGAAATGTCAGAAAAATTATCAAACGAACTTCGGCCGAAGAACCCGACACGGAAACCAACAGACATTTTGTCAGCATTAACAATTTCATTCTGTGACAGATCAGTGCACATACTGAACTGTCATCGTATTACGTTCATCTTGTGAAACCTTGAAGACATCGTCACATTCTATTAGAACGTACCGGTTTTATTGTTTACAACCTATGTGGCAGGGTACTTTCTTGAAGCCAGGAGGCCAGTACTATGACAGCTGAAAGTTAGAGACAGAATACCATAATCTCAGTGGCATCCCAGACATACGGATGGATTGCTTAAGAAACAGTAGTGGGCCTATGAATAATGAGCAGCATGTGGTCGCTTTCAGCTGGATCTGAATAGCTAGGCAGGAGACCTCCGAATGGAGGTTATAACTTCTGCCCCTACAGCGCCTCTGAGGCAGAAATTGTCAGTATGCTCACAACTCCTCGCAGCTGATGTCAGTGCCACTGAATAACGCTTTTCTCTCGCTTCTAAACACACGTTCTAGTACGCCCCAAACTGACGCTTATTGTAACATATATCCTTTAATATTTCAGGGAATTTACAAGTGGGCATGTGCAAATCTCAACATCTGGGCATCTCTAATTCCGTTGCCTACGTCTTTGCGTTATTGTGACTAAAGTGTCGCTTTATTAACCGTCATTAGTGGTATTAATAGACTATGGGCTGTATCGCAAGCTAGGCAACACCCTGTTTTCCGAGTAGCCTAATAACTCGGAAAGTCTCCTATTGCAGGTATTATAATGATTTTATAGGAGCTTATGCAAGTTTGCAAATATTTGTTTTTACCCCGCATTCTTCTCTATTCCGTCCTCAGAGTCATCCATATTACGACAGGGTCGAAGTCTTCCTCCATATTCAAGTGGGTCTACCGTGTGCCGATATTTTGATTTCTATATACCTGGTACGTTTTATAATTTGTTTTGCTTATTCTTCTTATCTACACAACCATTGCGTTGTAACGGACCGGTTTGTAGGCCCGTCTTTGAGGGGTGCGTGAGCATTTTTTTTTTCGTCAAGTCAGGACGCCTTAGCTACTCTCGCACTGGGATT
The DNA here is from genome assembly GCF_023897955.1 of Schistocerca gregaria. NCBI lineage: Eukaryota > Metazoa > Arthropoda > Insecta > Orthoptera > Acrididae > Schistocerca > Schistocerca gregaria. Next base: position 509,762,714 of record NC_064923.1, read on the forward strand.
TAATCAGCAGGCGAGGGAGTCTGGAGTCCGTCGAAAACTGGGTTGGCCACAGCAGAAGAGACTGGTTTCAGCAAAACATTTTATTGAGACGGCTGTCACAGGTGCGTGCCCTTGTCCTTTTGGTGCAGGCTAGTTTCTATTCAACGCTTTCTCGCTCCCGGTGCATTGGAGGTAGCCGCGCCTGAAGACCCCTTACGCTACTGAGGTGGCATGCTGAGGATGTGCTCCGACGGCCAGCTGAAGCCACTATAGCATTCTTGCAGACCAGATAGTGCACCTTATAGCGACTTGGTGATGGTAGCCACAGTATTCTGTGGACCACCCGGAGGCGTTGAACCCTCGACCCCAAGAAGCGTAACCGCAGGCTGCCTCTAGAGGCTTTCTGGACCCAGTAAACAGGTCTGCCGCACTATGTTGCCCAACTCTTCACTGCTAGCTGGGTCAATGAGTCTCCCTACTCGTAGCGTCTGTTAGCAAAGTTACTTTGTTGCTTTGCGGCGAAGGCATTGACGGGTGATTTGTGGAAACTGCGTCGCCGCCTAGTTACAGAAGTCTTGCCACACGTTGATCCATCACTGCCGTTTTTAGGCGGACGAATGTGTCTTCAGTCATGTGCTTTCAGGTGCGCTATCTGGACCACCGTGGCTCAACATTCCTCAGTGTCGTGATATTCTGTTCACTCTGCGAAACCATACATTGTTTTTTAGAGACGTCAAGTTAACTATACCTGGATGGAATACCAGTTGTCTCAGTTAACTGTCCTTCCAATCCTAATGGTTTCATGGAAGTACTGCTAGAAAAAAGGTCTGATCCCTTTTCTTTCAAAAGCCCCTGATCTCGCAAGACTTTGTCACTAATGGTACTTTGGTTTCTGCAAGAAAAGATGTACGTGTTTCTGCATAGTTTATGTGTTTAAAACAAAAATCTTAATATACCTGAGGGTACTTCTATACGTACTACTTCTCTACCAAGGAAACGACGGTGTTAAAACTGTTATGGCACTATTTGGTGATATAAACGAGTATTAGTGCGTGACTCACATGATATCTGGCGAACCATGGATGGAGGGCAGCAGACAGATTCCACATTCCTGCATTTCTGGGAAGCATATTACTCGGTGCCCCAATGCAGGGAAACGAAGGTCGGAGCAGGCGGAATACTTTCTCAGCTAAGTGAGTTCCTCGAAGACATCTTAAATACACTCCTGGCCATTGGTCATTAAAACTGCTACACCACGAAGTTGACGTGCTACAGACGCGAGTTTAACCAACAGGAAGAAGATGCTGAGATATGCAAATGATTAGCTTTTCAGACCATTCACACAAGGTTGGCGCCGGTGGTGACACCTGCAACGTGTTGACATGAGGAAAGTTTCCAACTGATATACACAAAGAGCAGTTGACCGGCGTTGCCTGGTGAAACGTTGTTGTGATGCGTTGTGTAAGGAGGAATGCGTACCATCACGTTTCCGACTTTGATAAAGGTCGGATGATAGCCTATCACGTTTGCGGTTTATCGTATTGTTACATCGCTGGTCGCGTTGGTCGAGAGCCAATGACTGTTAGCAGAATATGGAATCGGTGGGTTCAGGACGCCGTGCTGGATCCCAACGGCCTCGTATCACTGGCAGTCGAGATGACACGCATCTTATCCGCATGGCTGTAACGGATGGTACAGCCACGTCTCGATCCCTGAGTCAACAGATGGGAACGTTTGCAAGACAACAACCATCTGCACGAACAGTTCGACGACGTTTGCAGAAGCATGGACTATCAGCTCGGAGACCATGGCTGCAGTTAACCTGGACGCTGCATCCCAGACAGGGGCGCCTGCGATGTTGTACTCAACGACGATCCTGGGTGCACGAATGGCTAATCGTCATTTTTTGGGATGAATCCAGGTTCTGTTTACAGCATTATGATGGTCGCATCCGTGTTTGGTGACATCGCGGTGAACGCGTACTGGAAGCTTGTATTCGTCATGACCGTACTGGCGTATCACCCGGCGTGATGCTATGGGGTGCCATTGGTTATACGTCTCGGTCACCTCTTGTTCGCACTGACGGCACTTTGAACAGTGGACGTTACATTTCAGATTTGTTACGACCCATGGCTCTACCCTTCATTCGATCCCTGCAAAACCCTACATTTCAGCAGGATAATGCACGACCGCATGTTGCAGGTCCTGTACGGACCTTTCTGGATACAGAAAATATTCGACTGCTGCCCTGGCCGACACATTCTCCAGGTCTCTCACCAATTGAAAACGTCTGGTCAATGATGCCGAGCAACTGGCTCGTCACAATACGCCAGTCACTACTCTCGATGAACTGTGTTATCATGTTGAAGGCGCATGGGCAGCTGTACCTGTACGTGCCATCCAAGCTCTGTTTGACTCAATGCCCAGGCGTATCAAGGCCGTTATTACGGCCAGAGGTGGTTGTTCTGGTTACTGATTTCTCAGTATCTATGCACCCAAATTGCGTGAAAATGTCATCACATATCAGTTCTATTATAACATATTTGTCCAATGAATACCCGTTTATCATCTGCATTTCTTGTTGGTGTAGCAATTTTAGTGGCCAGTAGTGTAGCAGAACCCAGTACCCTGTCCTCGACGGTGAGTGTTTATCAGAGACAAGGATGCAGTCAAGAGTGGACCATGAATGTGTGATAGGGCGATGCTATTCTCTGAATACGTTAGTGGACTGACGGCTAGGATGAGCAGTTACGTGAGGCTGCTTTTTGATGACGCAGTAATATAGTGAAACTATTGTCGTTGTACAAGGTTATAGGATGACTTTGAGAGCATTTCTGTTTGATGTGGTGGATGGTAGCTTCCTATAAATGTAGGGAAACGTAGGTTAAAGGAACTGAGTAGGAAAATTAATCGTACAATGTTAGAATACGGTAATAGTGCTGTGCTCATTGACACTCTCGTCGGTAAAATATCTACACGTAAAGTTGCAAAGTTGTTGGTATTGCAATGAGCAATTAAGGTTAATGGTAGGAACCGATAATGATCGATTTATTGGGAGAATTTTAGGGAAGTACATCTCATTTTAAAGGAGGACGGGTATAGAGCACTAGTGTGACAAATCGTGAGCACTGCTCGAGCGTTTGGGATTCCCACCAGGTCGGATCCCCGCCAGGTCGGATTAAAGGAAGACTTCTACGCGTATCACAGGCGCCCTGCTAGAGGTTTTACCGAAAGGTTCGATCAACACGTGAGTGTTGCGGAGATGGTATGAGAACGCAAATTGAAATGGTTAGAGAGAAAACAACCATCTTTTCGCGACACATTGTGGAGAAAATTTAGGAAACCGCCAACTGCAGCAGACTGCAGAACGGTTCTACCGCCGCCAGTGTACAGCTCGCGTTAAGACCACAAAAACAATATGAAAGAAATTAGGACGCCTGTCAGACGGTGACTTTTCCTTCACTCCAGTTGATAGTGGAACAGAAAATTAATGACTAATATTGGTCCAAGTTGCACTTCACCATGTACCACACGGTGCCACTCCGTGGCACTGAACTAGCAGTTTGCAGACAGATGTGTTCCTTTGGTCCACCTGAGAATGCCGTGTAAGATGTATGGAATAAAATAGAAGACTGCAATGGGGTTTAGATGGTCATGTTCGAGGTGAGTGAAAAGGCTGCTGCATTCGTTACTTCAACTGCAATGAAAAATATGTGCATTCCGTTTCCCTCTACTGCGCATTCGCTGTAATGTCTGTCCCTTAATCTGGATTGCAAGAACAGTCTGTAATGAACAGTCTGTAATGTAATGACGATTCCCGGCGACACGAAGAGCCTTTTAGTGTGTGTGTGTGTGTGTGTGTGTGTGTGTGTGTGTGTGTGTGTGTGTAAGTGTGAATTCCTAAGGGACCAAACTGCTGAAGTCATCGGTCCCTAGACTTACACACTACTTAGACTAACTTAAACTTATCCTAAGAGCAGCACACACACCCATGCCCGAGGGAGGACACGAACATCCGGTGGGAGGGACTGCGCCATCCGTGTCATGACGCCTCTAACCGCGCGGTCACTCCGCGCAGCGCCTTTTAGTGTTCTGAGATTCAGGGACGAGGAGATTTCCCTGAACTCGCAGGGCTTATTTTCCAGATGTACTACATAACACCAAGTGAAGTAAATTGATACAGTGATTTTCAATCATCAGTCATTTTCAATCACAAAACCTATCTAATATTTTATATTCGAATCTGTACGTTCGATTTTGCTGGGCCGCCCCCTGTCATAAGGAGCAGATGACTGAATGAAAGGCAAAACACAAGGCAAAAGGACGTCGTATGATGCAAAGTCTTTCTAACACCCCGTATGGGTCACCCCTCATGAGAGTGTCTGCGTTAAGTGTACTAGTGTAAATACTAGCTTTCCTAGTGATTTCTGCTACGTGCAAAATTATTTGCAGTAATCTTCTTATAGACGTTTCTTTCCAGTAAGCGATGATGGACGTGATTCTAGCAGAAGGTCCAAATGGCAGTACTAGGAAGTGCGTTAAACACTGCCAACTTCATCCCGCACATGCGCTCTGAGTTTCACTTTCGCTGAATGTGAATGCTATTGGTCATACAGCAAACGTCCCACCTGAAGTACATTTTTTGCCACACTTTGTTCGGCATATCTGGCGTCATTTCTGCCATTTTGATTTTCAAATTTCAGGTGATCCTAGTCGTAAAATCCGGTACTACAAAAATAGGTGAATGGAACATTAGCTACATGACGGCACCTTTGCCATATGTCGTCTCAAAAAAATTCTATATATAAGCAAAAATTATTTTCGTAATTATTTTTGAAAATATTGTTGGAGTGAGACAGCAAGCATGTTGCAATATTTGAAATTAATTACAAAACACTCTAAACCGCATGTTTTACTCTCATTCCATATTTGCACTCAGTGGAGTGTTCATTCCGTTCACTACATCCTGTAATTCTTCTTCACATTCAGTAGGGAAAGCAATGTCGTAATCGAATCTTATCGCTGATATTCTGTCACCCAGAATTTGAACCTCGTTACTGAATTTTTGTTTTCTTCACTGTGTCTTCGTGCAGACTGAACGGTAGGGGTAAGAGACCCATGTTACTTACATCCTTAGAGGCGAAAATGAAGGAAGTTTAAAATTTTTCATCTGACTTATATAAACACTCGGAGACCTTAGAATACGACACAGCTCCTATTGGACAAGTGACTGCTGTGGGGGCATCTCTGTGGATACCGGATGGCATGACGGGCTGGAGCCACAACTCGGGAGGCGCGAGCCGTCGCAATAATCGCATAACGCGGCCGGCCCGACGGTGCGGCCCACGTGACCGCAAATACCTGCTGCCGCCCCATGCAGCGCATATACGTAAGGCGGCGCACCGTGGGGGCTCGCTGTGCCGTGCCGTGGCGGCCATATTGATCTGCGCCTACCGGATAATTCGCGGCTGCAACCACAGGCCACAGCCGGCCGACTGCCGCCTAATGACCAGGCTTCCCGCCTGCCACGACTGGTGGTTGGGTTGCCGTCCACCTGGTAGGGGTGCCGCCGTGGATTCCGGACTCATGTGCGTAGTTCAAAAACGATCACGAAGCGCCGGGCTTGCTCGGTTTCAACCTCCAGAAAACTGTTCTGGGAAACCCTTCAATGCATTTTCTAAGTTCTTCTTCAATCAACTTCTGAAGATTACGACTGATCACTGCCATCACCCTTCTCTATTTCGTGCCACTATAATCAAATCTAGAATTTTTTTTTAAATTTTGAATCTCGTGAAGATGTTCTATTATTTTCGATCCTCCGTCATACCTTGCATTTAGTTCCTGAATCTTTTTATCATAATTAATTTTTAGACAGTTACACTGATCAATTGTAACCATCTCGTTTCCTCTCTTTACTGTTTCCTATTTGTCCAGTACGCTTGCATCTTCTCTCCATTTTGCCTTTTCCACCGTTCAGTCGATGTTGTTTCTGATTTCTTCTTTTTGATGCCAGCAAAATTTAGTATTTTATTCTTAAAAATGGTTTCTTACTGTCACTTCCGACTATTCAATATTTCTTTCCAATTCCTTCCTTATATCTGTAATCCCTGCTATCGTTTATTTCTGTTTCCATGGATTTAGGCACATTTACTTCACGTGCCTGTTCTCATTCATTTCTTTGGGATGTCCAAGAGAAGATTAATGTTCCTGTTGCTTTTACTTGAAATTTGCTATATATTTTAGTAGATCTCTTCCTCCAACCACCTTTATTTCGTATTGCACACATCATTTTCTACGAGTCCGTCTTTCATCCAGACCTATCTATATTCTGTCCAGCATACAGCTCATTATTTATATTAACATATATTTAAACATTCTGTTACAGTATTACAATTTTGTATGTCTTGTTACATATATTTGTCGTTATAACACAGGCTCCTTGCCGTTTAGTCTTACTTCTACTTTAAAATTTTCTGATTGCTTCTACTGTACGGTCTGCCCAAGATATAAGAATTTACTAACTCTATTTTGCCTGTATTCCTATTTTGATTAATTTTCATATTTGTCTCGAATCTTTAGTTTTTATGGCTGAAATCTAAGAGCAGTTCCGTTACCTCTAATGTTTGGTCGGTGAATCTGTGCACCCAAAATAAATAGTCGCTCGTCTTTATATTGGGTGAGACATCTGGAGAACGTGTTGGCGAGGACAACATTCTAATATACTCTCTACGAGGCAGGTCACGACTGCACGAACTGTATCCTGTCTATCGCTACTCTGTTGAAAGCCGTCAAGCAGACCTTAACAATAGGCCACAACCACCAGTCTTAATATTTCAGAAATATAATAATTCGTTTCCAAATTATAAGAGTGGACTAAGTAAACCAGAGACGATCGTGTTGTGTGCCCTGTGATATTCCATACAATCACGCAAGTTGTTGGGCCTGCATGTTGGCGACTTCAATCAGGCAGCGTTCGATCTCTACAGAATCTCCGCACACACAAATACGTCCATAATGATAATGCCCAGATAGTCTGGACTCGTCAGAAAAGACGACTTGGTGCACTTAAGAAGAACACTCTCGACTGATCTTTTTCTGATATCACATAAAGCAAAGCCATAACCATGGTCACCATACACACAGGTCTTCGTTGATACTAGTGTTCATACAAGAACGCCGTTGTCTGACCCATCGTACATGACTGTATGTTCTCGTGTGGCCTGTCGCATAATGTTTAATCTCGCGCTTTAATCGAGATGTTCTACGTGAGGTTGCGTATGGCCCTCGAAAAGCACCGATTCCATATTCGCATGGTATTCTTTGGATCGCGACTAACGTGAGCAGCAGTAGCGAAGTTGGATAAGCTGCAGTATTTATGAGCCACGATCTTGCCGCTGCAGACTTCCGACAAGTGTTGGTAACCTTTTCTGCGTCTAACACTACACACAATCCGGTCACGTCATGCACATCCAACATTCAGTTTCCCAAGGAGTCTATCATTTTATACAGAATGTAGATAATGTGTAGTACTACAACTCTTGTGTTGCCCTGCTGATCTGCTGTTCATTTTTAAACCCAAGCACGTATCATAACGTTAATTGCAAGCCGCTCTGAGTGTACTGCAGTTAAAGTAGCCAGCATTGTAGATGTTCTCCCTCGATCTAATAACCGTCAGTGTGGCTTATCAGCTGTTATTTACATTTGTGGATTCAGCATGGACTACGAGGTCATTGTGCAGGTCAGGCAGACCCTGTTGTATTACCAACAAATTCTCTTAATTTTTGTACCTTTAATGTTCTTTTCTTCGTTGTTATGTCAGCACTGTTATGTACATTACCCCCATTTTCAGCAAGACTGAAGTAATACGGCGAATGAAATATGCCCTACGGAAGTGTCCAGTCATTACGATACAAACTTCCAATAATTTAATTACGTTCGAAAATTTATTCTTATTGAATGACTGGATGATATTTGTTACTATAATGGGATCTAACAGCTAATGAGGACAAGGACAGATCTTCTGTGCATTTGCTAGAAATATATTCGGAAGTGTCTGATAAAATATGATTTGTCTGTTCTTTCGTTACGTGTATTTCACGCGCGTAATCACATATGCTAGATGAAAACAGTGTGTTCCCGAATAAGAGCTGATTCACTGTGTGTAGCTGAAGCAAAACTGTCTCCAGACTATTCTCGGTTAGAGTTGTAATTACAATTAATTGTGACACGTTCCGAGTGAAATGTGCTTCATCTGTACGACATATGGTTCCTTGATAACTGAAATATCTTTCTCTCACCACATTTGAAGCTGGGGCACAAATAATTCTTCTCTTTAAATTATATAGTTGGCGACGTATAATAGTTTTACGCTAGCACCCCTGAAATGAGTCGTATTTGTCACCATTATCTATTCGGGCGATATACAAGTGAACTTTATTGGTAGACTGTTTATTACGTGGTCGACAGCTTTGTCAGTCCGGAAACAGACACTACGTTTTCTTGGCTGGTAAGTTTTACCGATATTCAGTCGGTTTCTCAAAGAAAATATTTTCAATTATCACGCAAACAGTGTAAGATGTTATTCTCATGTTACAATTTTGTTCTAGCTCACATACTACTGAAATTTCATTAAAAATTTGACGCCTATATTTAACGTCTTGTCTCTACCACCAAACACGGACATAATTTTTAATAATCTGGAGGACGACCAGAGAAATGTTACTATTATCTAAAACACCCGAATTTCGACTTTCTCGTCTAAGTCGAAGACTCAAAACTTCGAGCGTTCGTATTTCTATACTTACAGCTCTACTGCATTGCGAAAGTACCAGTGATACTGAAACTGGTGTTTTGCGATGAAGTACAATTTCATTTGCTGCACACACCGCATGTATTACACAAGAACTTTGCATGTACAGTAACGTAAACGTTTTCACTCATTGCGTTAGTATGACTCATCAGTTTACGCACCGTTAAGAAGTCAAACAGAATTCTAGTACATTTCTAGCCTTCGAGCAATTCTATTGCATTTTTCAATGGTTCTAACAATGTCACGATTTCTCTTTAAATGTTGTTCTCATAACTAATAAGTTTACCTGAGACACCTCCCACCAAAATCATTTCCATGATTTTATAGTGCCATCTAACAGCAGACTTGAGGATATATTCTTTCTGCTCAAGGTTCTTTTCTGCACTCTCCTTCTTCAGAAATGACGTTCACATCCATAATCCTTCAGCAGGTGACTGAACAGCGGTCTTGTAACTAGACTATGCAACAGGGCCATTCGATCATGGGTTGCTCGAATGAGCGTGAAGGAAATAGAGTGTCGCTGCTCCCCACGTCATAAGCGGGTGCATTGACACCTGCCGAACTTTCGTGGGTCTACATGCACTGGTCGATTGGAGCGACCATGAACGCACATGAAAACCTCTAATTTTTGTCCACATTCCATCAGCACCTCTGCCCAATTTCGCAGTGCAGTTTCATTTTCACGCTGCCCATGTTTATGACGTCACCTCTCCTGAAAATGTGTGTGAAATCTTACGGGACTTAACTGCTAAGGTCATCAGTCCCTATGCTTACATACTTACTTAATCCAAATTATCCTAAGGTCATACACACACACCCATGCCCGAGGGAGGACTTGAACTTTCTGCCGGGATCTGCTGCACAGTCCATGACTGCAGCGCTCTAGACCGCTCGGCTAATTTCGCGCGACTCACCTCTCCTGAACTACGTGTCGTAGAAAGATACAATTTTGCAGGTACGCCCACTGATTTATGTGAATAATGACTGCTATATGTGTTGCAAATACAGTTAGTATTAAAGAAGTAATAAAATAAGTAGTCATGCCAGATGCGGCAGTTTTGTTGCATGAAGAGCGAAAAAGTAATATGCCACAAACATTTTCCTTTTATCATTTTGTGGGGGCTTTCAGCGAGAAAAAGTCACGTAAAGGTTTAAAATTATTTGTAAAGTTGGATGCAAATTATTAACTGCTCTTATTCTCAAGTACTGGATGAATATACTCTAGCTATTTGTGCATCGTGAGCTAGGTTTCCTTTTTAATTTCCACCCCCACCCCTTTCAGAGATATGTGGTTCTTACCCCCAAGGCCGTTCTCTCCAAACAGTAAGTGGTATGTGTACCTACTTTGGTTGAAGTCGAGCTAGTGATTTTGGAGGAGATGTGGAACATACCTGTACGTAAATACACTTCTACTTTTATAATATGTGAGGATTATGTGATACTCTCTGTGAACTGAACTCTGGTACAAGTACGAGTGTGAGTCAGATGAAAATCTTAAATTTGAAATAACAAATCGAAATTTCGCTCCGATATCCTGCAAGTTGGTAGGCGCGCTACAAACAGCGTGCAGAATGGCCTGTAGGTGGCAGCATATTGCAGATGCACACTTACCGTCGCAGTATCGGTATAAAGATGGCAGCCCCACTTGCGACTTGCACCAGGGAAAAACAGCGTTGTGTTATTCGGTTTTTGCGTAGTGAAGGTGTGAAACCTATTGAAATTCATCGACAAATGAAGGTTCAGTAGAGTGATGCATTTTTGTCACAGCAGCAAGTCTACGAACGGAGTAGGAAGTTCACAAATGGTGTGACTTCAGTGGAAGACGCTCCTCGTCCAGGCCAGGCACAGCGAGCTGTGACTTCACAGAACATTGCAGCAGTTGAAGCCATAGTGAAGGAACACCACCGAGTGACGCTGGATGACATTGCAGCATGTTTGGAAATTAGTCATGGGTCAGCACACAACACTGTGCATGGTGTGTTCCGGTTTCACAAAGTGTCTGCAAGATGGACGCCACGGTCGCTGACTCCTGAAATGAGAGAACGCTGTGTCGATGCTTGTGAAGAATTTCTTCGGCACTTTGAACGAGAAGGTGATAGCTTCCTTGGAAGAATCGTTACTGGGGACGAAACCTGGGTTCACTTCCACCAACAGGAAACGGAGAGAGCGAGAAAGGAATGACGCCATTCCTCATCACCAAAGCAAAGAAGTTTCTAACAGAGCCATCAACAGGGAACGTTATGCTGAATCTCTTTTGGGACGAAAAAGGCCTCATTCTGGCGTATTACATGCCTAGAGGGACCACTGTCACCAGTGCGTCTTATACAGATCTGCTAAAAAATCATCTGCGGCTTGCAATGAAATCAAAGTGACGTGGATTGCTGTCAGTATGACAATGCAAGGCCCCACACTGCCCATACAACAGTTGCAGCAATCACAGACCTTCATTTTGAGTGTCTTCTTCATCCACCATATTCACCACACCTGGCCCCAAGTTATTACCATATGTTTAGACCACTCAAAGACGCAATGGGAGAAAAGAAGTTCCGTTCTGATGAAGATGTACGCCATGCGGTGCATGAGTGGTTACGCGGACTACCAAAAGATTTTTTTTCTAAGGGAATTTATGCACTTTGTCAGCGCTGGAGGACTTGCATTGAGCGTGGGGGAGATTAGGAATATTCCTCCGCGAGAAATTCCTCCCGCCACTCTGTTTCGACGAATGTGGGCTCCTCGAAGAAAAAATCCGTGAGTTAACATCCGTTTGCAGACGCGGAAGATGTTGGGTAAATAAGCAACTTCCACCCATCGCGGCTGAACATTTGGAGATACAGACACTGATGTGGAAAAGTCCTCTCACAGCTCACTACAAGTAACAGTGCGATTACGAGTAATACGACAAACGAATTGAAGAACTTCAAGACAGTTACAGCACAACTGAAATTTAATCTTTGGAAATTCGTCTCAGTTGGTCCCAACTGAATGCTACACTTCTGTGTGATCCAAATCATGTATTCCTACAATGTCATCGTAAAACCGATCACATAAACGTACTTAAAAATGACGTTAGGGTCTTGATCGTTAGTTCCGAAGCAGCCTCCAAAGCTTATTAGCAACCCATAAATGAAATGAAATAGTTCCAAACTCATAATATAAATATAGGGGCACCAGATGCAGGAATCCTGCACCGCCTCTCATGTTAAGGTATCAGTGGGGGTGTTTGCCGTTGCCGTCCTCCGATCAGTTTGAAGTGTCTAGTGTGTATCCGAGGCGTGTGGATGGCTGTGATGAGGATTTGAGATATCGTACTGCTGGGGTTATGCTGTTAATGCTGCCAATAAAACACAGCCTTTGGTTAGCCTTCCCCACAACATTTTCTATGTGTTCTTTCCAATTTAAGTTGTTCGTAATTGTAATACCTAGGTATTTAGCTGAATTTACTGCTTTTAGATTAGACTGATTTATCTTATAACCGAACTTTAACGAGTTCCATTTAGTACTCATGTGGATGACCTCACACTGTTCGTTATTTAGCGTCAACTGCCACTTTTCGCACACTTCAGAAATTTTTTCTAACTCGTTGCGTAGTTTGTTCTGATCTTCTGATGACTTTATTAGTCGATAAATGACAGCGTCATCTGCAAACAACCGAAGACAGCTGCTCAGATTGTCTCCCACATCTTTTAGATAGATAAGGTACAGCAAACTGCCTATAACACTACCTTTGGGAACGCCTGAAATCACTTCTGTTTTACTCAATGACTTTCTGTCAATTACTAGGAAGTGTGACCTCTCTGACAGCAAATCGCTAATCCAGTCACATAACTGAGACAGTATTCCATAAGCACGGAATTTTACTGCCAGCCGCTTGTGTAGTACAGTGTCAGGCACTTTGCGGTACTGCCTCTCTTTCCCTTGTCCGCCAAATATTATCACTGAATATTTCATCCATTACCATGATTCGAAATAGCTTACTTCACAATCTAGCGGCACAGCACAAGCATGCACTGGCGGCATGACTACTCAAGAAGGTGACCAACGATATAGCAACCATTAAAAAACTTGATAAGTTGGTCAACAATGCCAACGTCCTCGATATCACTCCTCACGTTGCTAGAAAAATGCTCTTGATAATTAGATGCCAAGGAAAGACCAAAGAACAATTAACACTGATCCTCTTCACACGTGCTGCTCAATAGGATACAGAACTTTGAGCTTGTAAATGTGTGTCACTGTGTGGCATCTTTATGTACGTGAATACTATTGCACCTGCACTCATGGATGTAAGACCCCAATCTGGTTCTTTTATAAGGTCCTCATGATCTGTCTGGATGGTTCTTATAGACCTACACAGATATTCAATTTCGTATCCGCAGACTTTGAAAGTGTTCTCAGAAGACACCGAAAAGAACATTTCATTGTTGCTTAAAATACACAGCTATTCATGTGAACTTAGGTGGGAATCTCTCAGATGTGTAGCAACCGCAGCTTTTCAGTTCTTACCGCATTAACAAAAGTATACTTACAGCATAGTACTTTCGCATAGCCTGTGTTAAATTTTCGGTTAGTTTACCCGCTCCAGTGTACTGTGTATGTGAAAATTATTTTGTGTCGTAATGTGTCATTTATTAAGCCTGAGAGTGGTATGCAGGTGGTTCCGAGTGGTAAGTTGCTGAAAGCAAAATAACTTTTTTTAAAACCAAACAAACGACTTTATTTAACTAATCAACATTTTTCACAAGTGTAATGAGTGTTAAGAAAAGCCGCAACAGATCACCCAATTTACAATTACAGTTTTTGAAAGCTAGTGGCAGCAGAGTTTAAAGCAATTACAAACCACCAAGTATTTAATGCAGTAAACAAAGCAGCAGTTGCCTGGCAGGTTACTATTACAAGTTACAGAAAGAAATCGGCGGCAGAATTTTAAATTAATTAATTCAAGAAAAAAAAATCAGCAACTGACCAAAAGATTTACAGTTCCACTTACAGAAAGTCATTGAAGCACAAATTAAAACAGCAATAACCAATTGATGGCATAATTTAAATAGCTGATTACTGCAGTAGAGAAACAGTAGCTGCTCCCTATGGTTGCAGTCACACTTACAGAAAGCCGCGCGAGGCAGAATTTAAAAGAAAGAACGGTGAGCAACAAGTGGCAGAATTTAAAAAAAGAGGCTGAAATGCCTTAACAAAAACACAACCGTAAACCATAGAAGCATTTTGAAAAAAAAAAAACAGTGGTATAAATATCATTTAGTGCAGCACGTACCATTAAACTGGTGGTTAAATCTTGCCCAGAGCGGATAATCCACAAATATATCGCAGCGCATACATTTACTAGCACCGGCCCAGTATACGAGCGAAGAAGAGTACACCCCTTCAACCAGACAACACAAAATTCCTTCTGTAAGACAGGGGTGCCATTAAATCCAAAGCAAAAATTCGACTAGGCTGAACCGCCGGCGAGCTCAACTAGCACTGCTTATCGATTACAAATACTTCAGTAGCGAGTGTGTGTGTGAATTCGTAAGGGACCAAACTGCTGTGGCCGATAGGTTCTAGGAGCTTCAGTCCGGAACCGCGCTGCTGCTATGGTCGCAGGTTCGAATCCTGCCTCGGGCATGGATGTGTGTGATGTTCTTAGATTAGTTAGGTTTAAGTAGTACTAATCGAAAGTCTATGGGACTGATGACCTCAGATGTTAATTCCCATAGTGCTTAGAGCCGTTTGAACCATTTTTGAACCATCGGTCCCTAGACTAACACACTACTTAAAGTGACCGAAAGTAACTTATGCCAAGAACGACACACACACTCATGCCCGAGGGTGGACTCGAACCTCCGTTGGGAGAGGCCATGCAATCCGTGCATGGCGCCTAAAACCGCGCGGCCAATCCATCGGTTTCTGTAGAGACGTTACTTCATAATGTAGGCCCCTGTTCCGGGATCCATGTACACACCAAATTAACAGACAAAATTACAAGCCCCCCCCCCCCCCTGTAACACATGACGCTCAGATAAACAATGAAAATAAATTTACATATTATACATATGCAGAACACATCACCTTGAGATGAAAGGACCACTCATCCACACTCCTTACAAAAAAAGTACAATAAATAGAACTAACTGCAACGTCACAGAGGTGAGTTAAATTAAGTGAGTTTTTGCCATTTTATACAGGGCCCACACTTAACACGAGCGAACTCGGCCCCCTTCTTCCACTGATACCGCAATATTAATAAGAACAGGAGGTAGGAAATCAGTTATTAGCCAACCTAATGTAATTAGTTAGGTGAATGTGCTATGCTACTGACAGGATTTTCGGTAACCAGAACAATGGGGAACACATAGACCTGCAGATCACAGAACAACAGAACAGTAGTAAAACAAAGTGCTTAACGTAATTTCTTAGGAACGTCGTGGGAATCAACAGCAGCCCAAAGACTGTAGCAAGCTGGTACTTCAGGCGTCCAGCTGTCGATTAGGAACTATTAGGCCGTAATCCACAAGCATTTACGACCAATGATCGGAACCTGACCGACAGTTGTCAAACACGGCGCCCCATCTGACACAGGGCTCCTTTTGAGATCCATCCTGAAAGTAGAAGCAACAGTGCAAACGCCACGTCAGAAAAAGTTTTCCAGCGGACGATGTACACAGCCCAAACTGCAACAGCCGGCGTATCGATACAGGAATGGCTAGGGTTTTGACGCGTAACTGCTCTCCAAGCCGCACCTGCCCGAAACAGACTGCTCTTACTCGCGTCTCGCTGCCTGTTCGGAGCTTAAGAAGGCCCCTGACAACAGCGGCCGCCCTTAAATCGCCGACACAGATGCAGCCTTCCATCTGGTGGTGGATCCGCCATTCGTTCCACTGGCAAAACTACCTGTGCTGCTAACCTGAGGAACCAATGGGTATGGTGTGAATAGAAAAGATATCCAGTACAGAAAATGCCTATGTACCCCACCATGGTACGGATTACACTAAAAGTATAAAGTCTGGATTGTCAAGAACAAATTGTATTACAACTTTTCCAGTGTTAAGCTGAATGTGTGCGTATTCCGGAAGCCAAGAATGAACCACACATATGACTCCATAAGTGTCCGCCCCCGGTAGCTGAGTGGTCAGCACGACACAATGTCAATCCTAAGGGCCCGGGTTCGATTCCCGGCTGGGTTGGAGATTTTCTCCACTCAGGGACTGGGTGTTGTGTTGTTCTAATCACTATCGTTTCATCCCCATCGACGCGCAAGTCGCCGAAGTGATGTCAAATCGAAAGACTTACACCCGGCGAACGGTCTACCCGACGGGAGACCCTAGTCACACGACTCCAGAAGTAGATGAACTCTTATTAGGTACTGCGTACATGTTACTTATTTGTACACCTCCTTTGTAAATTACGTTGAAGTTGTGTCTGTTTGCGTTACACGACGATGATAACACAAAACGAAAGAAGACTGATTGTGTTGATGACCTGTCGAAATGACAAGTCATTATTGTCAGAAGACAGCTGTAGAGGGACACGAATAGGAAAATAAGAAGACCATACCTATTAAAAACAATTAGTGATACAGAAGGCAGTAATACGATCGAAAATGTTCAAAGAAAGGCAACTCGTATTTATTATCGTCAAATAGGGGAGAGAGTGTCACAGATAAGATAAGCGAGTTGGAATTGCAATCATTAAAACAAAGGTGCTTTACGTTGTTGCTAGATCTTTTCATTAAATTTCAATCGCCAACGTTCATCTCTGAATGTGGGAGTATTTTATTGCCGCCAACCTACATACGGAGAAATGATCATCATATTAAAAGAAGAGAAAACACGTACAAAAATATTTAAGTGTTCTTTTTCCCTACGCGCTGTTTGATGTGGATGATCCTGAATGTCGAAGTTGGATGAGTACTTGTGCCAGCTCTTCCCGAACATAATTCTGGTGTGTTAACCACTGCGCGCCTTTCCACACATTATGTAGCGTTCAAATGGCTCTGAGCACTATGGGACTTAATATCTATGGTCATCAGTACCCTAGAACTTAGAACTACTTAAACCTAACTAACCTAAGGACATCACACAACACCCAGTCATCACGAGGCAGAGAAAATCCCTGACCCCGCCGGAAATCGAACCCGGGAACCCGGGCGTGGGAAGCGAGAACGCTACCACACGACCACGAGCTGCGGACATTATGTACCGTTGATCGACATCACGGCCACCGTATCTCAGGACGAGGCCGAATTTCATCAGGTGGCAAGAGATGTAAGACAGCGTTAGGTATTCATCGAAACCGCACGTTTCTTGTACTGTGGTTCTGGACTGAAGATAAATCATCATTTCTATGATGCATTCTATGTGGACGGTGATCTGCACTGTATGGTACTGTCGCTGACCAACTGTGAGCACTACGCAATGCACGATCGTTGATTCACTTTTCTTAAAAGCATCCGTCTCCAAAATCAAAAATACAAAACACGTATGTTTGTATAATACAGGTAATCGGTTGCACAAGATTGTACTTTCACGTGGTTTCGACACCGACTGTGGGAGCCTTCATCGAAAAATTCAAACAATTACATGTAGTAAGAGATGTAAATTTTTACTAGCATCTGTTACTACATGTAATCCTTCGGATTTTCTGCTGAAGACACACACAGTCGGTGTCGAAACCAGGTGAAAATGAAATCATGTTGCATGAATTTTAACCATAGTGGGTGCTGTTAAACTCCGTGAATGTTCCTTTATAGTTATTTATATTCCTGAGCAGTTTGGAGTCACACTTATTTGATTTAGTAAGTTTTTGTGTATGGTATATTTAACTTGCAGGCTAATACTAAACTTTTCGGCGGTGGTGGCCGTGCGGTTCTAGGCGCTTCAGTCCGGAACAGCAAGACTGCTACGGTTGCAGGTTCGAATCCTGCCTCGGGCATGGATGTGTGTGATATCCTTAGGTTAGTTAGGTTTAAGTAGTTCTAAGTTCCAGGGGACTGATGACCTCAGATATTAAGTCCCATAGTGCCCAGAGCCATTTGGACCATTATTTATTATTTTAGCTGAGTCACATGCCGTTTTAGAGCAGACAATTAATTCTTTGATATTGTTGTCAGTGAGTATTGGCAGGATATTATGTTTGACACCCTTCTCAAGTAATTCAGTTTCATTTTTGTCAGATGTGATGGTGGTTGAACTAATCACCCTATCGTAAAACCATTGTTCAGATATGGAAGGAGAGTCTAGTTGTTGCAGTTTGTTAGGACTGAGAGCTAATAAAACCCTATAAATTTTGTTGCAACTGTTAGCTGTATTATACAAATTACATTCTTGTAGGGTTGCTGTCTCACAGCCTTATTTAAAATTGCCACCAACATGCTGCATTTCACTATCACCATTTCTAACGTCCTTTTATATCAGGATTATTGTACAAAAAATTCAGAGGACTATAGTGCCCAGTAAGCGACGTCAGCCTCGACCTCGAGGTGACTGAAATGGCTGCGTTCCTACACAGTATATCATTTTGTGTATATAGTAGCGGAGGGTCGTCCTATTTGAAGTTTTATGTGAATGACGTGCCAGTGCAGCTAGATGCGGCGTCTAAAGCAAGTATAGACAGTATTTATGAGATGTTTGTTACAGACATGAACAAGTAAAAGTAAACATGGCAGCACACATAACCGATTTTCAACATGCAATGATTATTGGTACAAGTCTCATAAACCATACCATAGCATAAGAATTCGGGTTACCGAGGTCAACAGTGGATCTTCAATATCACAAGCGTTCCACAAGCGTAAACCGTAGTACAGGGCTTACGTCTCCATTGTAGAGTTAATACGGGCGACCGACCGTCTACTTTGAGACAATTCGCCTGTGTTTTTAGTGAGAGGCTACATGAACAGACGAATAAAAACCTGGTAGAAACCAACCTCGGGGAAGATCAGTTTGGATTCCGTAGATATGTTGGAACACGTGAGGTAATATTGACTCTACCACTTATCTTAGAAAATAGATTAAGGAAAGACAAACCTACATTTCTACCATTTGTAGACTTAGAGAAAGCTTGTGACAAGGTTGACTGAAATACTCTCTTTCAAATTCTGAAGGTGACAAGGGTAAAATACAGGGAGCGAAAAGCTATTTACAATTTGTACAGGTTAAAATGGCTCTGAGCAATATGGGACTTCTTAAGTCATCAGTCCCTTATAACTTAGAACTACTTAAACCTAACTAACCTAAGGACATCACACACATCCATTCCCGAGGCAGGATTCGAGCCTGCGACCGTAGCGGTCGCGCAGATCCGGACTGTAGCGCCTAGAACCGCTCGCCAATCCCAAAATCTGTACAGAAACCAGATGGCAGCTATAAGAGTCGAGGGGCATGAAAGGGAAGCAGTGGTTGGGAAGGACGTGAGACAGTGTTGTTGCCTATCCCCGATGTTATTCAGTCTCTGTATTGAGCAAGCAGTAAAAGAAACAAAAGAAAAATTCGGAGTAGTAATTAAAATCCATGGAGAAGAAATAAAAACTTTGAGGTTCTCCGATGACACTGTAATTCCGCCAACGACAGCAAAGGACCTAAAAGACCAGCTGACCAGAATGGACAGTATCTTGAAAGGAGGATATAAGATGAACATCAACAAAAGCAAAACGAGGATAATGGAATGTAGTCGAATTAAATAGGGTGATGGTGCGGGAATTAGATTAGGAAATGAGACACTGCAAGTAGTAAATGAGTTTTGCTGTTTGGAGAGCAAAATAAGTGATGATGGTCGAAGTAGAGAGGATATGAAATGTAGAGTGGCAATGGCAAGCAAAGCGTTCTGAAGAAGGGATATTTGTTGGCATCGAGTATAGATTTAAGCGTGAGGAAGTCGTTTCTGAAAGTATTTGTATGGATTGTAGCCATGTATGGAAGTGAAACGTGGACGATAAATATTTTAGACAAGAAGAGAATAGAGGCTTTAGAAATGTGGTGCTACAGAAGAATGCTGAAGATTAGATTGGCAGATCAAATAACTAATGAGGAAGTATTGAATAGAATTAGAGAGAAGAGAAATTTGTGGCATACCTTGACTAGAAGAAGGGATCGGTTGGTAGGACACGTTCTGAGGCATCAAGGGATCATCAATTTAGTATTGGAGGGAATCGTGGAGGGCAAAAATAGTTGAGGGAGACCAAGAGATGAATACAGTAAAAAAATTCAGAAGGATGTAGGTTGCAGTAGGTACTGGGAGATGATGAAGCTTGCGCAGGATAGAGTAGCATGGAGAGCTGCATCAAACCAATCTCTGGACTGAATACTACAACACAACACGCTATCTGATCAGAAGCATTCGAGCATACATGTGTAAAGCGGAACTGACGACCAGATGTGACGAGACGCGGATCCGTCAATGCAGTGAGTTGTGTGCTGCCAGTAGAGAAGCAGTGACAGGAAAATGGTTCGGTCAGCAGAGCTCAGTTATTTGGAAGTAAATCCAACACGGACATTTTCTCTGAAGCTATCCAAATAGACTGTTGGTGATTTAATTGTGAAGCGAAAACGCAAAGTGACAACCGCAGCTAAACAAAGAGCGTGCAGACGTCACGTAATGACTGACAGGGACCACTGAGCATGGCGGGTGGTGGTTGTAAAAAGTTGAATGACATTATCGAAAAGAGTTCCAAGTCCAGCAGTCCAGCTAGCGCCGTGCGTAGTGAATTAAAAAGAATGGGTGCCAAGCAGCTCCTCAGAAGCTTCACATTTCTGCAGTCAGTGCTGAGGGAAGCTTGATGTGGTATACAGAGTGACTCCTCAAGAAGGACGACGACTGGAAACAATGAATTTCGGGTTACGAATCACGCTACACCCCGCGGAATTGCGACGAAAGGGAGTGACTTTGTCGAAGGCCTGAAGAACGTTACCTGCTACCGTGTCCAGTACCGACAGCGAAGTACGGAGGAGGTGGTGTTATGCTATGGGGATACAAATGGTGGTTGGGATGTAGCATCCTTAATACGCTTAAGAAAATGATAAATGCGGAATGATATGAACACTGAATACAGCATTGGGTACAGCGTATAGTAGTGGAATAGTTCCGAGACTACGACTGTGTCAGCAATGACAATGCTCCCAGTCATAAACCTACATGTGTGAGGCAGTGGAGGTAGATACCAATGCAACCACAGGCATCCGTGCTCTAGGGTCAGGGCAGGGCACTGTGTGGCGCCCCGCAAGCGGACCGTTGTTTACTCGCGTGGGTAGTGGTGCTGCCGTGTAAACAGATCTATCTACATCTACGTGATTACTCTGCTATTCACAATAAAGTGCCTGGCAGACGATTCAATGAACCACCTTCATGGTGTATCTCTACCGTTCCTCTCTCGAACGCGTGAAAAACGAGCTCTTAAATTTTTCCGTGCGAGCCCTGATTTCTCTTATTTTATCGTGATGATCAATTCTCCCTATGTAGGTGGGCGCCAACAGAATGTTTACGCAATCGGAGAAGACAACTGGTGATTGAAATTTCATGAGAAGATCCCGTCGCAACGAAAAACGCCTTTGTTTTAATGATTGCCACTCCAATTCACGTATCATGTCTGTGGCACTATCTTCCCTGTTTCGCGATAGTACAAAACGAGCAACCCTTCTTTGTGCTTTTTCGATGTCACCCGTCAGTCTCACCTGATGCGGATCCCACACCTCGCAGCAGTACTCCAGAATAGGGCGGACAAGCGTAGTGTAAGCAGTCTCTTTGGTAGACCTGTTGCACCTTCTAAGTGTTCTGCCAATGAATCGCAGTCTTTGGTTTGTTCTACCCACAATATTATCTATGTGATCGTTCCAATTTAGGTTATTTGTAATTGTAATCCCTAAGTATTTAGTTGAATTTACAACCCTCGGATTTTGTGTGACTTACCGCGTAATCGAAATTTAGCTGTTTTCTTTTAGAACTCATGTGAATAAATTCGCACTTTTCTTTATTCAGGGTCAATTGCCACTTTCCGCCCCACACAGACATCTTATCTAAATCATTTTGCAAGTCGTTTGGATCATATGATGACTTTACAAGACGGTAAATGACAGCATCATGTGCAAACAATCTAAGGCGGCTACTCAGATTGTCGTTAATATAGATCAGTAACAGTAAAGGGCCTATAACAGTTCCTTGGGGAACGCCGGATATTACTTACGTTTTATTCGATGACTTTCCGTCTATTACCACGAACTGTGACCTTTCTGACAGGAAATCACGAATCCAGTCGCACGACTGAGGCGATACTCCGTAGGCAAGTAGTTTGATTACAAATAGCTTGTGAGGAACGGTGTCGAACGCCTTCTGGAAACGCTACGGTTGCAGGTTCGAATACTGCCTGGGGCACGAATGTGGCTGATGTCCTTAGGTTAGTTAGTTTCAATAGTTCTAAGCTCTAGGGGACTGATGACGTCAGCAGTTAACTCCCTTAGTGCTCAGAGCCATTTGAACCATTTTGAACCTACTGAAAATCTAAAAATATGGAATCAGTTTCACATCCCCTATCGATCGCACTTATTACTTCATGATTATAAAGAGCTAGTTGTGTTTCACAAGAACGATATTTTCTCAATCCGTGCTGACTGCATGTCAATAAATTGTTTTGTTCGAGGTACTTCATAATGTTCAAATACAGTGTATGTTCTAAAACCCTACTGCAAATCGACATTAGTGATATAGACCTGTAATTCAGCGGATTACTCATACTTCCCTTTTTGGGTATTGGGGTGTCTTGAGTAATTTTCCCGTCTTTAGGTACGTATCTTCCTGTGAGCGAGTGGTTGTATATAATTGCTAAATATGGAGCCATTTTATCAGCATACTCTGAGAGGAATCTGACTGGTATACAATCTGGACCGGAGGCCTTTATTAAGTGATTTAAGCTGCTTTGTAACACCGAGGATATCTACTTCTAAGTCTCTCATCTTGGCAGATCACCTTGAACGACGATGGCGCTTTCTTGTAGAAAGGCCACGACTAAAGTAACGTTCGATGCCCAGTGCACACGACCTGAGACATACGATATTGTGTCTCACTGTTTAGAGGCCCAAAACCCGTGGATGTTTTCAGCTCGTTACTAAATGCAAACAAGTAGGAGGCCGAGTTGATAGGAGCAGAAGGAGTCCAGGTTACAATAACATGCGGCACGGCACACTGTTAGAGAGAAGGATTATTGTTCAAGAAACAGATAGTACAATGAAAATTACTTAACTTCAGTAGTTTGTAGGACTGTAGATGCGACTATGAACTAATAGAAAATATTCTCAGGGACTAAGCCTGATAGGACCTCCTCAGAGAATCAATGCAAACAGAACTGGCTGGAGGCCAATTACGAAAGTGCGTCTGCCTAGGTTGGAATCTAGCTAAGAAGTGAATGAGGCACACTCCAGTTTCTTCGAGCTGCAGAGCCCGCTAGAGTGCGCTGTGCGCGGCAGACGACGGGCTGCCAACCTTGTGTTGGCGCGGCGTTGTACTAGTATCTGTGGCAATGACACCACATACGAAGTAGAGCGTTTCCTCCATGAAGTAATATACGTCGATCCACAGGAATTTATCAATACACATCTCTCAAACATCTCCAGTACAGTTTACCTAAAACTTGTCTATGAAGCAGCGTGCGACTTCTTCAACGTTCCACCGATGGATATCGTTTCCACCACTCGGACGGCAACGTGGATGTAGTGACTGTCGACCATGCAGGATCTCAGCGTTCGGATCATTTGAATCTTCGAAATGCCGTTTGAAGTTCCGGCCACGCTTGTCGTGAACGCACTGCGTCCTTACGGGGAAGTACTAAGTCTGGTGGAAGAAAAGTGCGATAAGTGGCATACGCTCGAGACGTATCCTGTACTGAACGGAGTGCGTCAGGTGCGAATCGAACTGCGTAAACACATCTCATCGTACGTCACCGTTGCTGGCTGTCGAGCGATCATCATTTATGACGGTCAGCCGCGGACTTGTTCCGGGTGCGGGAGGAAAGGGCAAGAACGGAAAATGAAATGTGTGTGAAATCTATGGGACTTTATTGCTAAGGTCATCAGTCCCTAAGCTTACGCACTACTTAACCTAAATTATCCTAAGGACAAACACACACACCCATGCCTGAGAGAGGACTCGAACCTCCGCCGGGACCAGCCGCACAGTCCATGACTGCAGCGCCTGAGACCATGCGGCTAATCCCATGCCGCGGGCATGTTCCCTCTGAATGCCTGCAGCGACGCCTAGTCCAGATACCACGTGCATACACAACGCCAACATGGCATACGATGAGGCAGCGAGGAACATGTCGGAGGCGTTCGTTGTTCCGCTCCAGTTGCCGAACCCCGCTGGCGCAGTTTCCACGCCCACGAAGACGATGCCTCCTTCGGGACCGTCGCCGTGCTCTACAGCAGCGACCACGTCTGCATTCCACCCGTGTGAGGAAGGCGAGCATCAGGAAATCGATTAGAGCTCGCGTACGGAAATGCGGAAGGTTACTACTGTTTTTCGTGATCCACAGGACGCGGACACGCATTCCCGCAAGCAGAAGTCGCGCATGCAACGAAAAAAGAGGAGGCTGCCTCCAGGAAATGATTCTCGAGATGGTTACACGTTGCAGGACTGAGAGAAAAATCCCACTGTGGCCAGGGCTGTGGACCTCGCACCAACGGTTTGTGGATCGAACGTCCGCCCAAGGACGAAGCCAGATTGACGACGCTCAGCTCACCGAAGAGCCCCCTGGCGATTTTGCGGCTGACGTAGGAAGAACATCATGCCTCGCCTAATGTAACACATCTCCAGTTTGGTGATTGGACATCCGAGATGGAAAGAATGATATCGGACTCGAGCGACAACCAGATGCCCGTGGCCGGCTGATCGTCGAACGGAGATATTGTCTCAGACGATCAATAACATATACGGTGCGGTTGACAGGGAAGGTCGGACGGACAATGTGGCGCATACTGGCTTAAACGACTGCAGGATACGTCATTGTACTATCAAATGACCCAGGTGTATCGGATGGTTACAGTCAATGTCAACGGCATTAGCTCCACGATCAAAATTCAGTTGTTAAAGCACATGATTCGAGCGGCGGACATTGACGTCAGCCCAACTTCCGACGATGGTGGTGGTTCGGCCACACTACTAAGCGATGGCATCGAACCATCAGATATTCTAGAATGAGAGTCTCGGTCGGGCACACAGTTTTAATCTGCCTGGAAGTTTCATATCACCGCACACTCCGCTGCACAGTGAAAATCTCATTCTGGGAACGTCCCCCAAGGCTGTGGCTAAGCCATGTCTCCGCAATATCCTTTCTTTCAGGAGTGCTAGTTCTGCATGGTTCGCAGGAGAGCTTCTGTAAAGTTTGGAAGGTAGGAGACGGATACTGGCAGAAGTAAAGCTGTGAGTACCGGGCGTGAGTCGTGCTTCGGTAGCTCAGTTGGTAGAGCACTTGCCCACGAAAGGCAAAGGTCCCGAGTTCGAGTCTCGGTCGGGCACACAGTTTTAATCTGCCAGGAAGTTTCATATATTCTGTTTTTGCCATCAGCGAGAGGCATTGCGCTCACCATTGGCACAGTCCGTCTTGTGAATCTGTATGCCCCGTCTGGTACTGAGAAGCGTCGAGAGCGAACACTCTATTACTGCAGTGAGGTAGCTCCATTGCTTCAAGGCGCTACAGAGCACCTGGTGGTGACGCCCTGAGGATCAGATCCCTGACCATGTCCAGCCCTACATACTATGGTCAGAGATCTCGCTTTGCATGATACATGGACACCCTAACCAAGGCGACCGACGCGGATATACACTTCACCTGTCACTCGGCCAGCAGTTTGGACAGCATTTATTTCTCCCGAGGTCTTCGTGCAGCAACTGTCGGTGCTGAGCTGTGGCCCACTTCATACTCAGACCATCAGGCCTTCATCTGCGCCGTGACTGTGCCACGACAACAGACGAGCCGTAGTAGAGGACCTTGGACTATTAACGTTAACATTCTCCGCGAAGAGGCTTGCTGTGTAGCCGTCACTAATACCTGACACAAATGTGAGCAATGGCGTCATACCTATGATTCCATGACACGATGGTAGAAATACTGCACCATATCAGCTCTTCGCCGCACGCTCATGGAATATAGACGAGACAGGGTGCTTTGGCTCCGATCAACCTTTGAGTTTTACTGGGAACTAGCGTCACTACCACCTTCGCCAGAGCGCCAAATGGCCGTCCACCGGACACAGGCACGGCTTCTGCAGATCACGGCCGACAGACAGGACGGCACGCGGGTTCGATCGAGACTGCAAGATTCCAACCCAGAGGAATGAGCCTCTCTTTATCACATCGTCAGAGAACGGAGATGCTGTAAGAGACGACTCATCACGGCAGTTGATTTGCGGGCGGGCAACGCGCAGAGACACACACCACCATACCCGTGCACTCAAAGATTATTACGCACTCTCTATCTAGCAGATCAACGGCATGTACAAATTACCTGGTCCTGATGGTCTTCCGCTTGAATTTTATGGCACCTTTTGTGACCAGACGGGGAAAGTTTGGTGGCAGATGTGCTGCGAACTCCTGGATCCGGACTTCCGCGTCCCCCCCCCCCCCCCCGAATTTTTTGAGGGCATAATCATCCCTGTGCCTGCCAAAAGCAAACGGGGGGGGGGGGGGGGGGTGCAGAGCGCAAGACTTCCGGCCGTTCACATTATTGAGCCGGTCAGGGTGGCCGAGCGGTTCTACACGCTACAGTCGAACCACGCGATCGCTACGGCCACTGTTTCGAATCCTGCCTCGGGCATGGATGTCTGTGATGTCATTAGGTTAGTTAAGTTTAAGTAGTTCTAAGTTCTAGGGGACTGATGACCTCAGCAGTTGAGTCCCATAGTGCTGAGAGCCATTTGAACCATTTTTTGACGTTATTGAATTCAGATTACAAGCTGTTCGCCTGCATTCTTCGAGCTCGCCTCCTCGCATTTGTCAAAGATACCATTCATGCCGACGAAGCATGTCTAGGAGGTGGCAGTAACATACACATAGCGTTAAGCTCTTATAGACATGTAGTGGCGCTCATGTCGGCATTCCGCTTAGAAGGTGCCCTCGTGGCGGTTGACCTAGACCACGCATTTGACCGAGTTGCAGACCATTCCTCGCAGGCTGTCTTAGAGAAGATGGGACTGTACGCAATATCGGCAGGTTTGCTTCTCAGTCTCATCCATGCAGCCACTTCCACAGTTCTCTTCAATGGCTACCGCTCGCCGCCGTTCATTATTGAGCGCTCAGCGTGACAAGAATGTCCCCGGTCAGTCTCTCTGTTCACCGTCGCCCTCGAGCCTGCACCTCATGGTCTACGACAACGTTTGGAGGGCATTTGCCTCCACGACGTGCATTTTAAATGTTGTGCCTATGCGGACGATGTATACTACTGGCCATTAAAATTGCTACACCACGAAGATGACGTGCTACAGACGTGAAATTTAACACACAGGAAGAAGTTGCTGTGATATGCAAATGATTAGCTTTTCAGAGCATTCATACAAGGTTGGAGCCGGTAGAGACACCTACAACATGCTGACATGAGGAAAGTTTCCATCCGCTTTCTCATACACAAACATCAGTTGACCGGAGTTGCCTGGTAAAACGTTATTGTAATGCCTCGTATAAGGAGGAGAAATGCGTACCATCACGTTTGATAAATGTCGGATTGTAGCCTATCGAGATCGCGGTTTATCGAATCGCGACATTGCTGCTCGCGTTGATCGAGATCCAATGACTGTTAGCAGAATATGGTATCAGTGGGTTGAGGAGGGTAATGCGGACGCCGTGCTCGATCCCAACGGCCTCATATCACTAGCAGTCGAGATGACAGGCATCTTATCAGCATGGCTGTAACGGATCGTGCAGCCATGTCTCGTTCCCTGAGTCAACAGATGGGGACGTTTGCAACCATCTCCACGAACAGTTCGACAATGTTTGCAGTAACATGGACTATCAGCTCGGAGACCATAGCTGCGGTTACCCTCGACGCTGCATCACAGACAGGAGCGCCTGCGATGGTGTACTCAACGACGAACGTGGGTGCACGAATGGCAAAACGTCATTTTTTCGGATGAATCCAGGTTCTGTATACTCATTCATGATGGGCGCATCCGTGTTTGGCGACATCGCTGTGAACGCACATTGGAAGCATGAGTTCGTCGTCGCCATACTGGCGTATCACCCGGCGTGATGGTATGGGGTGCCATAGGTTACATGTCTCGGTTACCTCTTGTTCACATAGACGCCACTATGAACAGTGGACGTTACATTTCAGATGTGCTACGACCCGTGGCTCTACCCTTCATTCGATCCCTACGAAAGCCTTACATTCCAACAGGATAATGTACGACAGCATGTTGCAGGACCTGTACGAGCCTTTATGAATACACAAAATGTTCGACTGCTCCCCTGGCCAGCACATTCTCTAGATCTCTCGTCAATTGAAAGCGTCTGGTCAATGGTGGCCGAGCAACTGGCCCGCCACAATACGCCAGTCACTACTCTTGATGAACTATGGTATCGTGTTGAAGCTACATGGGCAGCTGTACCTGCACTCGCCATCCACGCTCTGTTTGACTTAATGCCCAGGTGTATCAAGGCCGTTATTACAGTCAGAGGTGCTAGTTCCGGATATTGATAGGATCTATGCACCCAAATTGCAGGAAAATGTAATCGCATGTCAGTTCTAGTATAACATATTTGTCGAATGAATACCTGTTCATCATCTGCATTTTTTCTTGGTGTAGCAATTTTAATGGCCAGTAGTGTAGTATTCTTGTCTAGGTCGGCAGAAGATATATCTACGGCGACCGCGTTGCCGGGAGGCGTATTAGCTTGCGACATTCTCACTACATGGATGTGGGCAGAGGCTTGCAAATGAGTACTCCAGTGCCCAGTACCAAAGTCCCTGTGATGAAGTGTTTGGGAGGGACCTTCTATGGGAACGTGCACCGTATAGCAGGAGATACGTATCACAAACTACTTAATGTGATCCGCACGCAAGTTCGAACACTTGAATTGATCATGCGGGTACATTTTGTCAACGTCTACCTCGCTCCGAAACTAAATCATTACACACACGTTATCCCGATGGCTGCTACGGTAGCTGCCAAGTTCCAGGCGGCCTTCTGTCATTTCGTCAGCGAGGGTCGGGTTTTCAAGAACCGCGACGAGACGATAATGTCGCCCACACACGAAGGCGGCATTGGAATGATAAACGAGCACAAGAGGGCGTGCGCTCTCTTCCTGCTGACGATGCATCGTCTGCGTACTTCGGACAAGGGCACCCTCCGTGGTACACTGACTCAGGAGGTGGAGCCTCAAGCCTTCTGTCCACCGATTCCTGTTGGACGTATCACGCCAGCACTGTGTCACATTCTCACCTATCTGGTCGACATGAGTTATCTGTTGGATGTCTTGGCGACCACGCGGGATCCTAGGACCAAGTACTTCTACCGCTACTTTCAACGGACGTTGCCTACTAATGTGGTTGAACGCCGACATCCGGCGGTTGGCTAGGGACGAGTGTGGAGTAACATACACTCCCCTTTCCTTCCCACCACGGTCAGGGCGCTGCAGTGTGCGATAACGACTGAAAAATTCCCCATCCGACATGATCCATCTTGCCGAGGATCCTCTCTACCTCAGATGCGCTTTGGTCGACACCGATATGCATCGTTTCATTTGTGGTACAGCTGCCGACTGCTGGCTCCTCACACAGCGGATGTTGGCGTTGTTGCTGCGGCGGACGCCTCAGTCCGTAGAGCCTACCGAGCTGATCCATCCTGGCGTCGCTAGCTTTCCTGCTGCTCGTCATAACGTCAGGGCGTGGGTTAAGATTATGGCATTGTCATACTTTCCTAATGAGAGAGTTGCGGGGTTGCTAGATTTCTGATATTATCTAACGAGTAATACACGATTTTACGGCGCACCGCGTCGTATGGTACGTTGTTTGCAAATTAGGCACCCTCCAGACCACTGGGGTGTACTAGGTGTGAGAAGAGACTGATAGATTGCACATGATGGATTGATGAGAGACATCAACGGTAAACATAGAGTGTTTTAGCCACGATGAACGAGAAGACGACCAGGACGGCTCGCCGTCTGGCTGCCGTGGAAACCTCCGGAGAAAAAATAAAAAAGGAAGAAAACAAAATTAGAACAAGAAAGAATTACAAATGAATACATAAGAAGAAAATAAATAACAAATAAAATTTAGTAAAGTATTGTACCTTTTCCTTTATCCTTTTCTTTTTTTATATTTAATTTTTATTCTTGGGCGGAACCTGATGTGGTGGCGCACGACCGTCCTAGTTAGCTTCAGGGTGAAAGTGGCGGGTGGCTGTGGCACTTGCTTTGTTTTTTTTTTTATTATATTTTTTTCGTTAGGTTTTCGGGGGTTGTATGGGTGATAGGGGCCAACGCCTGAAGTGGAACAGATAATTTTCTTACTTTATATAGACCAGGAAAAAAAAAGAAAAAAAGGGGGTAGCGTCTTTGATTCATAAACAAAAGGTCTTCAGTCCCGGTTTTGATTCCAACCGCTGTTTAAATTTTGATTAATAATCAGCATTGGCGGCCGAAGACTTCCGGCATAAGAAGTCACACTCATTCTGCCAATGGCCTTGTAAAAACGGCAGATGAGTGGACAGAGGTTCAGGGCACCTCTCTTGTCCTAGAGGTGGAAAACTGTCCGAAAAGGCGGAAGAAGCAGCAGTGATCAACGGTATGAGGATGCAGAAGGCAATGGAAACCACTGCATTAAAGACACGTAAAGTGCATCCACAGTACAAGTGGCCTGTAATCGAATAAGTGTCGTGATGATCTCTCCATTAGCAAAATATTCCGGAATAGTCACCCATTCGGATCTCATGGAGGGGACTGCCAAAGGGGAGGTTAGGATGAGAAAAAGACTGAATAATCAATGAAAGGATAACGTTCTACGAGTCGGTACGTGGAATGTCAGAAGCTAAAACGTGGTAGGGAAACTAGAAAATCTAATATAGTAGCGGTCAGTGAAATGGAAAGAAGACTAGGATTTCTGGTGATGAGTATAGGGTAACATCAACAGCAGCAGAAAATGGTATAACGGGAGTAGGATTCGTTATGAATACGAAGGTAGGGCAGAGAGCGTGTTACTGTGAATAGTACAATGACAGGGTTGTTCTTATCAGAATTGACAGCAAACCAACACCGACAACGGTAGTTCAGATATACATGCCGACGCCGCAAGCTGAAGATGAAGAGACAGAGAAAGTGTATAAGGGTATTGAAAGGATAATATAGTATACATAGGAGATGAAAATCTAACAGGCAAATAGGGACTGAAATACATCCAGCAAATAATGCAGAACGTATGTTGCAAGTGCTACTCTGATATTAAGAGGTTACCACAGGTGAGGAATTCGTGGCGGGCCCCATCAAACCAGTCAGAAGACTGATGACACCTCCCCCCCCCCCCCCCACCCCCCTTTAAAAAGTACCACCAGCTTCCTGTTGGATGAGAGTGATAATTTGGAGAGTGAAGGGGGCACAAGGAGATGGACGGACAGTGGGGTGGAGGGAGAAGATAGGCACAGACTTCCCTGAAATGGCCTTTATACCCAATGGAACACTCCTTGAAAAAATCCCCAGCAGAGTTTATCTCATACTAAAGGCGAATCGTAGACGCACCCCCTATTAATGTCCAGTAATATGTCTGCGCATACTTTTTATTAGATTGCGTATCAACCAGAAATGTATGGGGACCGCACAGGCTTCATCACCCGACCACCAAAAAAATATCCATTGCCTTTCCATGGCGTTTGGCCAGTCAGTGTAGATCGGCTTCAACTTCCTAATGTAAAGTTTTCGATAAATACACTCAAAGATAACTGCCACCTAAGAAGGTGGCTACAATAAAAGTACTTAATATTTATATTAAAGTTAGCTAAGATTAAGTTTTTTTTGTAAAACCAATTCATAATACGAGTTGAAACTTGAAATGTAAATATTTGTCACTTTGGTTGTTTCATAGAAACATAAATAGAGTTCTGTGCTCTTAAACCGAAAGGCGTGTAATATACATAACGTCCAACTTTATGATATATATCACAACACAACTGTTTGGCCTAGCAGTCACTGTTACGTGGTTTTATCGGCCGAAGTCTTTTTAAAAAAAATTCGCTCTGTTTTCTCTTGAAGTGATTGCATATGAAGGACAAAGCTAATGCAAGGAACAGTTCCGGAGTCGGTAGTATGAACGTATCGGAGCTTGCAATATTCGTAAAATCCGTTTTATTGGATCGTTTTATACGTCTGAGTTTACTAGCGTCTCCCTCCATTCCGTGTTCGATGAGACAGCACAAATACAGCTGCTCACTCCCCTGGGAAATGTGGTTGAATTAACAACGGCCTGCAGCATTTCGTTCTTCTATGTGCGACCAATCAGATTCAGCTGCTCCTGTTTCTCGGTATCAAATGGATAACTCAGCAACTGCATCGCCGCCTTCCATTGCTAGATGTTACTGCAGGCAGGGGCGTAGGTATGACGAGATTTCAAATCGAGTGCTATACGATATTAGTCTTCTAGTCTGCAGGGTCGTTTGAGCTATGAAACAAGATGACAACGTAATCACATCTCCGGAAGAATTAAATTACCGAAGGAAAAATACAGGACAAGCAAAAAAATTACACATATCCCTGACAGAGCTACTCTACAAGCTTATATTTGTAATACGCACCAAGCCGAAGTTTCAGAACGCCTCACCACGGAGCAAGAGTGTCTCCACATGGCGTCTACTGGAAAAATGCTTGGGTCTTGTGGTCTTTAGTTTGCTAAATGTGCTTCACTTCTGTCCATTGAGCACAATTTCGTAGCAAATACCCGGTGAAAGCTCCAACAGATAAAAGAGCCCATGAGCGGTACAACACATTCCATGAGAAATGGCTACTTATGTGGCCCGAAAAAAGCAGTCCAGCCGAAGACATCAGCAGAGGAGGTGGAGCGTGTGCGGGAATCGTTCGTCAGGAGCCCTAAGAAATCGACGACGTGTGCGAACAAAGAACTGCAGACGCTTCAGTCAACTGTCTCGTGCCTTCTACGCAAACGTCTGCGGGTGAAAGCATACCGGATGTAGTTGCACTTTCCACTGGGGGTATGATTCCATATGAAAAATCCAAGGTTTTTGTGCATTAATCTTCATAACATGCATGTTTCGGCCACAGAACATCCACATGACTTTGTCGAACACATTCGTGCTTCTCCCAAAAGTGACATATTTTATGCCATGTCCTCTTAAAAGGTTAAAGGACCACGTTCGTTGTGGAGAAAATTGTGCTTTGTTTCGTGTACCTAGACATGCTACCGTAATGTTTTATGACACAAGATAGTGGAGACTTTATTTTGCAATAAGACGTACTCTGCCACACCATCATTCGTGATTATTTCAATGTCGAATAGTCTCAAAGTTCGATTAGACGTGTTTCCCTTCACGATTCTCCTCCCCTTCAGTGACCGCCACATTCACATCACTTAACACCAGGCGTTTTCTTCTAGCGCGGTTATCTCAGAGATACTCTTTTCGTGTATCCGCTGTGACTTAATTTGGAAAATATGCAACGAAGAACACACACACACACACACACACACACACACACACACACACACACACACACAGAGAAAGAGAGACAGACAGAGAGAGAGAGAGAAATAAGGGTAATCATGGTCACAGTGTGAAACAAAACTTCCGAATATTAAAATGTGCTTATGTTTTGGGAAATGAAGTGGTAGTGCGACCTCCAGACCAGATGGGAAGTAACGCAGATGCCAGCAATCGGTAAGCAGTAACTTACGTAAAAAACGCTACGTGAATCGCTATTAAACCTAAAAATAACAGATCAAAAGAAAATGTATCGTTCTAGATACCATTGAGGATGCCTTAGAGGGAAAAGAGCGAAACGTGCCTGCGAGAAATAAATTACAGTGGCAGCAAGAAAAGGACGCTTTGTTTACAAAATAAATATTTCTGTGCTTGCTGCAGAGGATGGCCACGCAAGCTTCTTTTATCGATCAACTGAAAATTTCTTCTGTTACCCATGGTTTCTTCGCAGTTACGCTCTTTTTACATACGTCGTTCTCGCCAACTTCTGCGAGAGCCGTTTTTAGAGGCATCCATTCCTCTTCAGTCGAACTACCTACTGAGCTATTCAAGATCAAACTAGAGGAAAAGGTGTAAATATGGATAATCTCTTTCGTTTTTGACTTAAATGTACGTTATTTCGTAAAAAATCTAGATTTTATACCTTCATTAACAACTATAAGAGATGATGAGATGCGAAACAATGATTAGTTTACATTATTTATATTCGAAAACAAGGATTTACAAAAAGCTTGTAAAATGGAACTTAAAAAAAAGGAGGTACAAATACGGGAATCCACAAAAACGTGCAAGAAATCTTTTGAAATATTTTAATGAAATGAGTTAAAATAATACAGAATGGTAGAATAGTCTACAGAAAGCAACTTTCGTATATTTATACATGAAATCTGAAACTATTTGCAGGAATCGCAAACGTAAGTAGCGCCTTCCGAACCAGCACAGTCTAAGCTTGCCCACATTTGGCACATAACACATTTAATCCACAACTCTCCTCTCCTGTCTTGAGGGAACTTTTCTTCACGAAAGACGCAGTTGCATCGCTTGAGCCTGGTGTACCCAATAGTTCACATCAAGGTCATTATCGCTGTCCACAAGGTGAGGGCTTCTGGAGCCTCAAGATTCCGATGATGAATCAGATAGTTTTGCGGAAAAGATTTTCTTTCTTTTTTTTTTTTTTTTTTTTTTTTTTTTTTTTTTTTTTTTTTTTTTTTTTTTTTTTTTGAAGACCTTTGGATTTTGCACCTTTGTCCGCAGGGCGGCCTCTAACTACAAAGAAACTCAGCCACCTCTTCTTGACAGCACTTTTGTCAAGCGACTTTGTCAACTGATCTTTGTATGACGTTCCAGTGATGTGGCCGGCGGGTGTTGCTTTTCGTCTCCACGTTGTGGTTCTCAATTTTAGGGGCGAGAGATATGTCGAGTGGTGAAACTGCATTTGTTGAAGTCCCTGGGGAACTTCCGCAGTTTTAATGGCTTCATCAACAGGCATAGCTAGAGTCTGCTGTGACTGTGCATCAGAATAACTCGGAGAAGAAGTAGATGATGTCGATGGTTCAGAGATAGAAAATAGAGGAGCATGTGATTCAAAAAGCAGCATTATGTCTGTGTTCCACTGTGGAGCAAGTTTCTCCATTAACCGAATAAGCAGCTACGAAATCAGCGTCTGTGAAGATGTAACGGTTCATAGAGCATAGCCCAGTTACTTTGAATCCGTTTTTTGCTATCTCAGCTGATTGGGTACGAACGTAGGCTTGGCCAAAAACCTCCATAACGTCGAAAGGTGTGACCGGACGCCTACTGTGATGCAACCATACTCTCACTGCCTCGCTGCAGTACGTTTTCAGAGGTCCCATCTACGTCTTATCGAATGGCTGCAGTTTGTGGGTGCAATGTGGAGTAAGTGAGATGATAGTCACTTGGTGTTCTTTCACCAAGTGAGTCACATCTGGATTACCAACGCCGCTATTATGACGATAGAAGATGAGGAGAGCACACCTTTGTTCAGTCGGACATGTTTTCTCAATGAAACGACCGAACCATTCGGTGAACAAACTGTTTTGAGCCCATTCTGAAGGATGGGCTCTACCCTTTGCACCAGGGGGCAGCCTCTCATTAAATGATGATGATGTTCGGTTAGTGGGGCGCTCTATTGCGCGGTTATCAGGGCCCGTACGAATTCCCAGCCGTTGTTCAGTACAATCTCGCCACTATCATGAATGATGAGGACAACACAAACACCCAGTCATCTCGAGACGAGCTCTCATTGGAGCTTGGGGCATG
Organism: Schistocerca gregaria; assembly: GCF_023897955.1. Lineage (NCBI taxonomy): Eukaryota > Metazoa > Arthropoda > Insecta > Orthoptera > Acrididae > Schistocerca > Schistocerca gregaria. The sequence goes on from NC_064923.1 coordinate 509,798,450, forward strand.
TTGGTTCTACTGAAAATTATCATTGGCGGGGCACAATGTCCCACAAGATTTGTGGAATGACATCTGATACTTGCGTCTCTCAAGAAAAAGGTCAGCTCAAGCTCGTCCTGCTACTCCTCCTTTCAAAGGAGTTGTCAAACTATTCGCCATTCTTTTCAGATCCGTCTAAATACACCCAAAACCTTTTGCTCCAGCTGAAGGAGATAAGGAAGTAGCTGTTTTTCGAGTTCTGCGTTTAAAATCGGTTTCCTTCCAAGCTTTCTCTTGAACTGCTTGCGCTGGGATTTTATCAAGTTAAAGAAATCTCTGCAACGTGGTATGAGGCACTCCCAATGTTCTTGCAGCATCTTTCACAGAAGCCTTTGTATCTTTCACAGATGCTATGGCACGTACCATCTGCCCAGTGCCGGATACATATGTGGGCCCCTTGTGGGGCCGCCCGCATTGCCACACTCGCCGCCTCCAATCAGCCCGCACGCCATTCGTTCCTTTCTTTCGTCAGTCGACTCGACTGAATCTAGTTATCGAGTAGTTGTACTTTCCTATGTGGCATGTGCGTCTGTAGAAAGAAGTTTTTCAATATTGCGGCGTAAAAAGACATGGCTGAAGTCGACAATGAAGGAGGATCTACTTGTTTAGCTTTGTTGACCACTCACCTGACACTGATTGTCCTACTGACGATGTAATTAACAAATTTTCCAGGAAGAATTGGCGCATACAGTTCATCATTCAAGGAAGATAACCACAATTGCAACGTTTTATTCCATTAAATAGCGTTGTCTTGTATATGTGTATAATCATTTTAAATACAACTTTCTTAAACTTTGAATGTGACTTTATTTTTTATTTTGGTATATGTAAAGGTAGCTCAAGATATCTCTAGGGCCTCCCTCCTCTAGCTTTCTCTGTATGCGGCACTGCAGATGCCTCCGTTCTTACATTCATAGCTCTTCTTTGTTCTCAGCATTCTGCAAGGCCGAACACAAGCACTAGAGTCTATTTACGCAATTTTAAAATTCTATTTGTTTGCTTGTTACTGTGTGGGGTATATACGTGAACTTTAAACAAAATTCGTCTAACCATATCCCCATAAAATTATTTAAATGTTTTATATTCTTTAAGAGAAGAGATGGAGTAATCATGGGCCATCCTTAAATAGGAGCTCATTTTTACATCAACCCAATGGGCCCATGTTTACACCAACCATTCTTAAGCAACATGGCCACTATCAAGTCAAACCTAAAAGCGTGTGTAACGTGAAACGTGCTTTTGAAAGTGGATTACGATTTGCCTATTCCGGATATCACTGAGAAATTGTTTTAAACTAATCAGAATGAAATAATAAGAAAACAATTTCACATACCTGCCAAACGTTTGCAGTTCTGAACAAACACCAGTTCACACAATAACGGATAATGTAACTACACTGCTTGAAACACTGCTTCCAACTGTTCACTGCTACCATTTATCAATAACAGGTGCTGTTTTCAGTCCTCCGGTCTTCCCGTGCCCTCTTCGTGAGGGGTGCCCATAACCACACCTGTGCCCATTTTTACACGTTTTCCTCTATCTATAGTCTCAAAGAACATGGAGTATTTCTTCCTTCCTGAACACTTTCGCATCCCACTTCTTTACTCTTCGTTTTTTACTGAGTAGTGCCTTACACTTCAGCCTGCTCTTAATCATTGCCAAACTGTGATCTGACTATCTCTAACCCTAACTCCTTACAACCCATTATCTGATTTCGTAATCTGTGCCTGACCATGATGCAATCAGTCAGAGATCATCCCATGTCTTCTGGCCTCTTCCAAGTAAACGTCCTCCTCTTGTGATTCTTGAACAGAGTAATACTATTACCATCTGAAATTTGTTGCAGAATTGAGATAGTTTCTTTCATTCCCAAGACCAAGACATTACTGTCCCGTAATCCTTTCTTCTACTCCTTCCCTACAACGACATGCCAGTCCCGCATCACTGTCACATTTTCATCTCTGTTTGCATATTGAATTACTCGTTCAATACCTTGATATACTTTCTGTATCTCTTCATTTTTTTTCTTGCGTCGTCGGCATGTATACCTAAACTATTGTTGTCCGTGCTGGATTGCTATCGATTCTCCATAACGTCCCCTATTATATTCTCACTACTCCTACGATGGTGGAAACATAATGGTCACCCAGCGCTCTTCGAATACTGTTTCTCTGAACTTAACCAGGAAGACACAACAACAACAACAACGTCTTCCTTCCAAGGATTTGCACAAGAACTACAGTCACTTTGTCGCATGGGCTCTACAGACCTATTGCAATTATAGCTGTGGGAATCTGAATTCTACATCTACATCAACATGACCACTCAGCAATTCACAGTTAAGGGTCTAGCAGAGGGTTCATTTCAGGCCCCGACATTTCCTCTACGCTTTCACTCGTAAACAACGCACGGGAAACCTATTTTGTTACGATGGCCATTCCTCCCAATGTAGGCGGGCGTAAGAAAACATTTTCGTATCCGGAGAAGGTGATTGTAATTTCGTGAAAAGATCCCGCTGCGAAATAAAACATTATTCTTTTAATGATTGCCACCGGAACTCGCGTAGAGTGTCTGTGGCGCTGTGTCATCTATATCACGATAATATAAAACGAACTGCCTTTCAACTTTTTAGACGCCCTCCGTCAATCCTATCTGATAAGAATTCCTTACCACGCATCAATACTCTAGAAGAGGACGGACAAGAGTAGTGTGTACCTGTTGCATTTTGTAAATGTTCTTGCAATAAAAGGCCGCCCTTGGTTCGTCTTACCCGCAAACCATCTATGGGACTGTTAAATTTATTTAAGTTGTTCGTAATTTTTATCGCTAGGTATTTTTCTGAATAACTAGCATTTAGATTTGCGTCATTTGTCGTGTAACCTATCACTTTTTACGTTTCACACGCTTTTAGGTTAGACGTGGTAGTGGCCATATTGCTTAAGAATGGTTGGTGTAAACATAGGCCCATTGGGTTGGTGTAAAAATGGTGCCCATGATTACACCGTCTCCTCTCTAAGTTAACGGTCTCCTTTAACTATTCACGTGGGTGACCTCACATTTTTCATTATTTAGGGCCAATTACCACTTTTAGCGCCTTATAGGTGTCGTGTCTAAATAATTTGCCAATTGGTATTGATTTTCTGATGTCTTACCCAGTCGGTAAACGTTAGGAACGTTAGGGAGTCTATAGCAAATTCTTGGGGAACACCAGATATCACTTCAGTTTTAGTCGATGTTGAAACCTTATAGTCAAGGTAAGGCAGGATTCGGTTATAATTTTGGACGGGGCAGTAATCAGTTACTATTGATTGTCTTTTACAGCTACACACATTTATTTTTAAAACAGTAGTTCCAGACTCAACAATAAATAAAAAATACCACACCTCCTTAATGAAGGAATAAATAACTGTGTAAGTAATATAGTTTTCAGTGCATTACAATTTAGCAAATCACCATAAAATACAGATAATCTTAAAAAAAACCACTGTGATCACTGCTGAAGGCCTTACCCGCTAAGAACGGCAATAAATTAAGAATGTTTCAGAACTCGCTGCAATTATAACTTAAATGTACTGACATATTAAAAAGTAAGTGGCCACAAACACAGAAGAAGATATCAGGCTCCAGGAATGGCAGTAAATAAGGTTTTAAGGCTTACTGCTAAAATACAAGTATCGAATTATTTTTTTAAAGCAAATGACCACAATCACGGCTGAAGACCTTACACGCCAGGAAAGGCAATTATATAAAAATATTTAGTAAACAGCAAATACAAGCAAAGGTTAATTAAAGGAAACAAGCAACTGACCACCAAACGGGTGAAATAAGATGATGATAACCTTGTAACACAACTCATAAACTGCTAGATTTATTCCAGGTGACCGGAACTATTAACTAGACATACATAACTGTTAATTTAGCCATTGCAAGGTATGGTAATAAATAATACAATAATAAAACACAAGGACTAGTCACAACGGTGCCCCAGGAAACGACCTCTGAGAAGGTCCGCCAACCAACACTTTCGCGAGCGATGAGATAGGCATCCAAGAGGTGCATTCACTTCACAAGATGGTAACTCAGACTAGTGGCAGTCCAACGAAAGACTAATGATAATCCTGCTGAAGCTACCTGACGTCCAGTAAACCAAATGCAAGAATGGAACAGCACACCAAATCCGGAACCATCGGACTGCACTGCGCCCCCAGAATTCTGTGCTTAGAGCGCCAGGAACGAGAAAGGAATCACTACCACCAGAGTAGAAGAATCACAAACGGCATACAATGGAGAAAGCTATCAAAACTACAAGCCTAACTGGGAAGCAGCAGCAACGAGAGGAAACATACACTGTCGTTACATACACTAAACCCAGGGCAGGTAACTTGGTCGTTAGCGGCCAACAGGCAGGAAAAACACCGGTGAGTGAAATTAACAAATTGTAACAAGCTGAACGCAGTAAATAGTAATAAGAAGTCGAGGAAAGTTAATCAGATTTGCTTTCCCCAAGCATTCCACTCACTGCTCTTCGCCTTGGCGACACTACGAGCAGCAACACGAACCCAAGTCACTGGAGAATCGCGAGATTTCACAATGGTGGAGGTTTCCCTCCTTGAATTGAAATGCACTCATCTTTAAGCCTGCAGGATCCGGTCTACGACAAGGGCGTGCACCTTCGTGACCACAGCCATTCCATCCGGCAGTCCATGCCCGCCACCAGTGGTCCAGGCGTGTTCTTGCACTGCGCGGAGCTGGCTCCTGAGACCCCAACCGAACTGCCACACTCACACGACACGGAAAAACGACGACGTCACCCAAAAGATGGAGGAACAGTTACTACATATCGTTAACCGCCGCTGCTGCCACTAGCGGACAGGCAACGCTTGCGAAACGAGTGGCGCCAGTCAAGACTAACAACCGCAACCATGTCAACTATACGATACGGTCTGGCCTCCAACAGAATCCTGCTGAATCCTCACAGCGCCAACGCGAGCCGCAGCACGGCTCAGATGCCTTTCCGTTACTTACTTTCTGAAATGAAATCACGAATTCAGTCGCACAACTATTACGATACTCCACAGGCACGCTGTGTTTTTGAAAAACGCTTGGTGGCAACGGTTCCTAAATACTTCTGAAAATCAAATTGTATGGAATGAGTCTCAGATCCTATGTCGATAGTAGATAATACCTATTACATCATGTGGGTAAAGAGTTAATATTCGCCCCATGCCAGTTTTTATGCCTACTTTATAAGGACAACAATCACTAAGATTGGTTGGTTCATTGGATATTTTCACAGCCGTTTAACATATCTCTCATTACTTAATACTAAATTTATCTTATCGTCCAACTGCATATGTCTTGACAGTATTATCTCGATATAGAATGCCGGGAAAGAAGTATGTTGTTGTTGTTGTTGTGGTCTTCAGTCCTGAGACTGGTTTGAGGCAGTTCTCCCAGTACTTACTGCAACCTACATCCATCTGAATCTGCTTAGTGTATTCATCTCTTGGTCTCCCTCTATTTTTACCCTCCACGCTGCCCTCCAATGCTAAATATGTGATCCCTGGATGCCTCAGAATACGTCCTACCAACCGATCCCTTCTTTTTGTCAATTTGTGCCACAAACTCCTCTTCTCCATAATTCTATTCAATACCTCCTAGTTAGTTACGTGATCTACCCATGTAGCCTTCAGCATTCTTCAGTAGTACCACATTTCGAAAGCTTCTATTCCCTTTTTGTCTAAACTATTTATCGTCCATCTTTCACTTCCATACATGGCTACAATCCATACAAATACTTTCAGAAACGACTTTCTGACACTTAAATCTATACTCCATGTTAACAAATTTCTCTTCTTCAGAAACGCTTTCTTTGCCATTGCCAGTCTGCATTTTATATCCTCTCTACTTCGACCGCCATAAGTTATTTTGCTCCCCAAATAACAAAAATTCTTTACTACTTTAAGTGTCTCATTTCCTAACCAAATTCCCTCAGCATCACCCGACTTAAGTCGACTATATTCCATTACCCTCGTTTTGCTTTTGTAGGTGTTCATCTTGTATCCTCCTTTGAAGACACTGCCCACTCCGTTCAAATGCTCTTCCATGTCCTTTGCTGTGTCTGACTGAATTACAATGTCATCAGCGAACCTCAAAGTTTTTATTTCTTCTCCATGGATTTTAATACCCACTACGAATTTTTCTTTTGTATCTTTATTACTTGCTCAATATACAGATTGAATAACACCGGGGAGAGGCTACAACCCTGTCTCACTCCCTTCCCATCCACTGCTTCCCTTTCATGTCCCTCGACTCTTATAACTGCCGTCTGGCTTCTGTACAAATTGTAAATAGCCTTTCGCTCCCTGTATTTTACCCCTGCCACCTTCAGAATTTGAAAGTATTCCAATCAACGTTATCAAAAGCTTTCTCTAACTCTACAAATGCTAGAAACGTAGGTTTGCCTTTCCTTAATTTTCTTCTAGATTACGTCGTTGAGTCAGTATTGCCTCACGTGTTCCAACATTTCTACGGAATCCAAACTGATCTTCCCCGAGGTCGGCCTCTACTAGATTATCCATTCGTCTGTGAAGAATTCGCGTTAGTATTTTGCAGCTGTGACTTATTAAACTGATAGTTCGGTAATTTTCACATTTGTCAACACCTGCTTTCTTTGGGATTGGAATTATTATACTCTTCTTGAAGTCTGAGGGTATTTCGCCTGTTTCATAGATCTTGCTCACCAGATGGTAGAGTTTTGTCAGGACTGTCTCCCAAGGCTGTCAGTAGTTCTAATGGAACGTTGTCTACTCCGGGGGCCTTGTTTTGACTCAGGTCTTTCAGTGCTCTGTCAAACTCTTCACGCAGTATCGTATTTCCCATTTCATCTTCATCTGCATCTTCTTCCATTTCCGTAATATTGTCCTCAAGTACATCGCCCTTGTATTGACCCTCTATATACTCCTTCCACCTTTCTGATTTCGCTTCTTTAATTAGAATTGGGTTTCCATCTGAGCTCTTGATATTCATACAAGTGGTTCTCTTTCCTCCAAAGATCTAATTTTCCTGTAGGCAGTATCCATCTTACTCTAGTGAGATGAGCCTCTACATCTTTACGTTTGTCCTCTAGCCATCCCTGCTTAGCCATGTTGCACTTCCTGTCGATCTCATTTTTGAGACGTTTATATTTATTTCTGCCTGCTTCATTTACTGCCTTTTTATATTTTATCCTTTCATCAATTAATTTCAATGTATCTTCTGTTACCCAAGGATTTCTACTAGCCCTCGTCTTTTTACCTACTTGATCCTCTGCTGCCTTCACTACTTCACCACTCAGAGCTACCCATTCTTCTTCTACTGTATTTCTTTCCCCTACTCCTGAAGTACGACACCTGGAAAGACGACAAAGTTATTGATCCAATGACAGCATATGCCACATGAATTGATAATGGTTTCAGCGTCTTCCGCCAAGAGATAGCTTACTGGCATAGTCTCCAGAGAGCCATCCGTGTCCACCCTTTAACTGGGAATGCTCACAGCTAGAAGGCTCTGTGTGGTTCAAACGTGTGACGCAAGTAAGCAACCATACCACGCAGACGCGCTCGTGCTTCATACGGCGAAATGTGCTGGTTTGAAAGGGGTCATATTGACGCCTTCCGAGTAGTGGGATGATCTTTTTTGAGAACTGTCACTGAAGTTGGAGTTGCTGTGTCAGTTACACAAGGATGCTGGTAACAGTGGTCACATGAACATTCTGACACCCGTAGACGAAGTTCCGGATGTCCACGCAGCAACGGCGCCCGCGAAGGTCGTCTTAATTTAAGGACAGCAGTGGCAGATCGTACAGTTGTCACAGCACCGATAAGAAGGCGTGTGGGCCCAGACGTGTCAACACGAACTGTTGCGAACCGTTATTAGGAATGGGTCTAGGGGCAGCTACACCTCTAGCTCGCCTTCCAATCAGTCCATAGCATTAACATGCATGGCTCAACTGATGCAGTCAGATGATCACTTGGATGATGGAATGGTGCGCTGTTGTCTTCAGCAATGAAAGCAGATTCTGCCTGCAAGCAAGTAATGGTCGCCTGCGGATATTGTGAACGCTGTCTCGTAGAGTGGTTTCCTCCATGACACAGAGCCCCAACACCAGGTCTGGGGTGCTACAAGGTAAGACTCTTGTTCACCTTTTTTGTTTTAGGAGGGGACGCTAAGCAGTAAGTGCAGAATTGTTAGACCCGTTACTTTGCCGTTCTTGCAACAGGAATGTGATGTGCTGTTGCAACAGCATAATGCTCGCCCACCACTGTCCATGAAACACATTGCGCACTGCAAGACGCGCAGAAATTTCACTGGCAAGCAGATTCTCCGGATATGTCTCCATACGTGTGGTATATGATGGGACGAAAGATGACTCGTGCAACTCGTCAACAACTCTTACAGAACCACGTCAACAGGTTGAACAGGAGTGGCATAACGCGTCCCAGGACAGTACTCGCCATCTGTACGATTGACTGGATGCCAGAGTCAGCGCCCGCATTGCCGGCCGTGGATGCTACACTACGTACTAATGTGGGTGTTTCAGCATGGGTCAATACCTGGTCCCTGAGAACCGTCTGTGATATTGATCCGTAAATGCAGACATGTACTCCATATGCAATATTGTGACAATAAATCTTGGATGGACTGGAAACTTTTAGAAGAGGTACTAATCTTTTTCTTTTCTGTAGTTTATTTATACGATGTGACGTTCTCTAGATTTTCACCACTAACAATGTAATCAGATAATATCGCGTCTTACTATGTGTAACGGATGGCAGCTGTCTTTAAATGAGGATTAACATTATAATGCACATAACAGAGACTGGAAAGTTCCTCAAGTTTTTCCGCAATTCCTTTCGATCGTCCGATGATACTTTCTTGAACACGACAGTATCAACAGCGGTGAATCTCCCATGCCCGCTGATCCTGTCTAATAAGCTGTATCATATTTGTGAGCATTACAGTTTATATAATGCTTCCTTGGGGTAGACCCGATGTTACTTTCCCGACTGTGGCTAATTTTAATTACTCTAATTTTGGCCGTGTCACTGATGTACTTACAAAAATACTCCTCTAGATCACATTTTGGTTACAAGGAAAAAATCTGATGCAAGGTCGAAGGTCTTCGGGATATGTAGAAATACGTGCTCATAGATTGATAGACGTTTTCTTCCAGTAGCGTCTTATATTTTAACTTGGCTTACGTTCTAGCGTCTTGAAACAGATGGTCGTCAGCTATAGTTCAGTTTCTGGATACTACATTTTACCCTATTTGTAGATGAGACATATCTACGCTCTTATCCTCTTACCCTTTTCCTAAGCAGGAGTTACCTGCGCCTGCCTTTGTGGCCGAGCGGTTCTAGGCGCTTCAAACCGGAACCGCGCTGCTGCTACGGTCACAGGTTCGAATCGTGCCTCGGGATGGATGTATGAGATTTCCTCAGGTTAGTTACGTTTAAGTAGCTCTCAGTCTATGGGACTGATTGCCTCATATGTTAAGACTCATAGTGTTTGGAGCCATTTTTTGAGTTACCTGCGCTGTTTTCTAGTCACATCAGACTATTCACTCTTCAACAGATAATCGATAAACATGGGCCACCGAGGGAGCTAAAGCCATTGTACACTCAATGTAAAACCTGACTAATTCCGTCAGACACCACGTTGGCTTTAAATAATCGTAACTGTTTATCAATATTACTGGCTGCTAGTATAGATTTCTCTCATTTATGTTACGTGGCGGTCAAACATTGATACGCCATTATTGTTAAGCATGAAAACATTTTCATCTGCATCTGCCTCTAAAAGTTTACTCAGCAAGTCATAGTTAAGTGGTTGGCAGAGGGTTCACCAAACAACCAAGCTATTTCACTACCGTACCGATCTAGAACGAGTACTTAAGCTTTCTGTGCGAACTCTGCTTGGCGCAAACAAAGTATTTTCGCTACTGGAGGAGAGTTCGTGATTGAAATTTCATGAGAAGATCCTCTCGGAATTAAAAGCGCATTTGTTTTAACGATAGCCGCCCCAGTGCATGTATCATGTCCGTGGGACTCTCTTCCCTATTTCGCGATGATACAAAATGAGCTGCTCTTCTTTGAACTTTTCCTATGTCCTCAGTCAGTGGCATCTGATGCGGATTCCACAACATACAGCAATACTCCAGAACATGGCGGACGAGCGTGGTGTAAGCAGTTTTTTCAGAAGACTAAGTATTCTGCCAAAAAAAGGCAGTGTTGTCTTCACTTTCCCCACAACATTATGTAAGTCGTCGTTCCAATTTAAGTGTCCGTAACCGTAGTCCTTAAATATTTAGTGGAATTTACAGGTATAGATGTGTGCGATTTACAGTGTAAGAGATTTTTAGCGAATTCCTTGTGGTACTCACTTGGATGACTTCATATTTTTCATCATTTAGAGCCAATTGTCACTTTTTTCACCATACAGATATTTCATCTATACCGTTTTGCAATTGGTTTTGATCATCTGACGACTTTACAAGACGCTAAATGACAGCCTCATTTGCAAACACTGTGACAATACTTCTCAGGTTTTCTGTGTGTGGTTTAAGTTGTGTCGCTTATGTACATCAGGAACAGCAGAGGGCGCATAACACTTGCTTGGGCAGTGCCAGATATTATTTGTGTTTTACTCGATTACTTTCCGTCAATCAAGTTCACAATTTGTAATTTCTACTTTCTACCTGATAGCTTCCGTTTCAATATCAGCCATATCAGGGAGAGATAGAAAGGAAATTGTGGACTCGTTCGTTGCCCTTACCTATAACCAGAGCTTACTAGCGTTTATAGGCTATGACTCGGTAAATTATTACAAACTTCAAGCAAGGCACTTCTTACAAATGCACAAGTTTCTGCTAACTGTCTTCTTGTCATTTTTCTTGTATGTAGTGAAGGCTTTCAAATTTATGAATGGCACTATTAATCCAGGATGGCTCTTTCGCGTCCGTTGTTACGTTATTTGGAACATATTCACAAGGACCATATTTTATGTTTAAACTTAAACCGCCAGTGTTCTGCATTTGTCAAACCTTAATTAAATGTTCTCAGTTCAGTATTCACATAATTTGTTAATGATTTTCTAACCAATCAAAAGCTAATACTTTACTAGTTCTTTATATGACGTCTATCCCTTTGGTGAACATTTTTCTTGTAATAGCATCATTGTCGCTAACCCCTTTCTCTGTGGTGACTGGCGAAATTAATCCCTTTGTTTGTAACAGGGGGTCATAAATATTTCTTTCGCGTGTGAGTGGTCGACTAGTTGTTAAAGTTTCTCAGAAAAAGTTTTCACTATTACTTCGGAAACAGTTTATCCTTACCGCCGACAAATGTTGTAGCTTTCCCGGTCGATAATGGGGAGGTTAACATCACGACCTACTGCTTTCGTACGAAGTGGTAATATTTCTATGATTGCTCGAGCTATGCTTCATACTTTCTTGTGTGGTGAGTGCGGCCTACTGCCGATAACTAGTTGGAGACGAGATGCTTTGAGCTTTACATATGAAATAGCAATCATATAAATGTACCTGAAACTTGTAAAGGGTTACAATGAAATGAACACCCTTAGCTGCTTACAGGCGTTATTTCATTCTAACGAGCTGCATAGTCACCGATGGTATCTGTTCTTTCGGACATGTCCGAAAGAACAGATACCATCTTAGTATATATATTGCAAAGGGTTTTAACGACAATTTGTAAAGGGTTTTCAACGGCAGACGCTCACCCAAGAACGCATAGTTGAACAACAGCGGTGAGCAGAGAACATATTGGACCTCTTAGCAACAAATACTCCTGAATAAATAGGGAGCATAGTGACGGATACAGGGATTGGCGGCCACAAGGAAGTTGTAGAGGGAATGAATGTCATAACATCCAAACCCACCAACGAAAGGCAAAATACATCTATTTATAAAACCAGCTAAAATTCGGTTGATGCCTTCCTGAGAGAGAGTTTCCTCTCCTTCCGATTTACCTACGTAAGCGTAGACTAGGTGTGGTTTGAATTCAAAGTAATAGTAACGACGGCAGTTGAGAGATATGCTCTGATGAGTCAAAACATTATGACCACTTGCTTGATAGATTTTTGTCTGCCTTTGGAACGAAATACATAACTGATTCTGAATTTCAGGGATCCGACAGTTCGTTGGCAGGTTTGTGGAAGATGGCATTAGACATCTACGCACAGGTAATGTAATTCGCGTAAATCACGGGCCGCTTATTTGCGTATTCGGTGATGGCTCCCGATAGCGACCCAGATGGGATCCATACGATTTCCAGCAGACGAATTTGGCCACCGAGACATCAAAGTGAGTTCAAAATAATGCTCCTCCAACCACTGTAGCACTGTACTGGCTCCGATACACGGACATGACTTCGCCGTCAGGGAAGACATCATGAATGGATGCAGGTAGTTCGCAGTTGTAAACGTGTCTTCGTTTACTACCATACGTCCCATGCCAGTGCAGGAGGATGTCTGCCATAGCATAACACTGCTCCCATCAGCTTGCGTCCGTAGCGTGCTGCACATTTCGAACCACTGGTGATCTCGATAACGGCGTTTGTGAAGACGACCACCGACCTATTGTAACAAAAATGTGATGCACCCGAAGGGCCTACACGTTTCCATTGACAGGCGGTAGAATCTCGATGGTCCCGTACCCACTGAAGTCGTAATTGACGATGTCGTTGGGTCAACATGTGAATACACAGGGGAGGTCCGCTGCGGAGCTCTATGCTCAATACAGTACGGTGAACGGTGTGCTCCGAAACACTTGTGCGTTCGCCAGCCTTGTGCTCTTTCATCAGAGATGTCACAGGTCACCATCTATCCTACTTTACGGAACAGACAAGCCTTCGAACCCCATGTTCCGTGAAATTCGTGACGTCCAGCCATTTAGTACCTAGTGGTAGTTTCACTTTATTTCTACCTCTTTCTGTAGACAATCACGACAGTAACAGGTGGACATTAGACCAGCTTCTTCCTTTTCGAGATAGTCGTTCACAGGTTCTTCTTGATAAGTTTCACTTTCTCAAAGTCGATTATCTCAATGGATTCACCATTTGCAGCTCATATCATCGCTGGGGTGATCACAAGTCCGCGTTAATTCCTCTTACATCGTTTTGTTACCGGATCACACGAACGCAACGCTACCAGGTGGCAACCAATGTCGCGTTAGGCAGTGGTCATAACGTTTCGGTTTATCAGTGTCTATCACATAAATTAATAAGAGATGGTACTGATCCCCCATGGTACACAAAACGGATCACAACTGTTGTAGAAGCACAGAAAAGCACGTGTTAATTTACAAGAACTGAAATCGTCAATACTGGCGAGGTTTTACGGGAGTTCGAAATTTACCGGGGACTTCAAGGAGAGATGCTTTTAACACTTTCCACAACGAAACTCTGTCTCGAAATCTGCCAGAAAACCGAAAGACATTCTGTCCGTATGTGAAGTACACCAGCTCGATAACAACTGTGATGTCACTGATGACAGTGCAATTAAAGCGGAGTCACTAATCGTAGTTTACTGAAATTCCTTCATCAAAGAAGGCAAAGTAAATACAACATAATACAAAACTAGAGCAACTACCAACACAAGTAACTTAGAAGCAGGTATTCTCGGTGTATCGAAGCAGCTTAAATCACTTAAGGCAAGGCCTCCGTTCCATATTGTATACTAGTCAGGTTCCTTTCAGACTACACTGATACAATAGATCCGTCCTTAGCAATCATATACAACCGTTCACTCATAGAGAGATCCGTACCTAAAGACTGGAAAGTTGCGCAAGCCATATCAATACCCAATGAAGGAAAAAGGAGTGATTCACCTAATTACAGACCCATATCACTAACACTGATTTCCAGTAGTGTTCTGGAACATATACTGTGTTCAAATATTATGAATTGCTTCGAAGGAAACGGTATATTGACAAATAGTCAGCACGGGTTCAGAAAAAAATCAACACCTGGTAAATTTATAACGAAACCTTTTAGTCTACATTATCAAGGGACAATTAGGTATTGGTACGTGAACAATGAACACGGGACAAGCAATAGTCCAATTGTCTATAATATTTACGCAGATCTGACATTTTCCAACTGAATGTATTCATCATCAAAGATGCAATGTTTTTCCAATTTTGTCATATGACGACATAGTTGGAGACCGTGGCTGTTATTTGAAGACTAATGTTTATGGTATTGACACAATTTTATAATTAATGTAACAGTACTCGCTCTAAAACTCACAAAATCAATGTCTCTCTGTACTAGAGTAAAATGCGTTTTAGTTGCATAAGTGAATATATGATCTTTTTCCAAATATGGGACATCTTCAAATATTACGATGTATCATAGCTTCTTTGACATTCATATGTTTGTTAGCACTTTGTATGTATCAAAACATGTGGTGCATGGTAGAAATAGTTTCTGTGGCAAATCTAAAGTGTTCAGTGGGAAAAATTTACGTGTGCAACAATAATATTGCAGTGGGAATTTATTCCGATCTGTTGGACGACTGTTAAGAGAACAAACAGTCCAAACCGACATATCATTTAAGTCACATCCAATGAAAATCTGTAAGGCAACCATCTGTGTGGCGTGCTTATAATTATATATTATTTATATTTTAGGACAATTAATCTGTAAAAAGCTCACCAATGTTGTAAGGAAATCATGGAAACCGTTTGAAGATGAGTCATAACGATTCGAAACCGGTAATGGTAACCTTTGAATAAAAGAACTGAAAGTAAATTTGTGGTTGGTTGCTATCCCAACACCATCAACATCTGTCGGCAATATTTTTGGTTGAACAAATTAAGCCCCTCATTAAGGTCAAAAAGTTCCCAAACAATGCGATGTGCTATTTCAGTCTGTATTCGAATGATCTGCTAAATTACAGGTTCGCGTTCCCTTCAAGCCAACGGCTGCTCCTAAATTCGGTCACCACCAGTGCCAGAATACTGCCAAATCCAAGAGAACAAGAAACTAAATTTCCACCATAAACTAAGTGCTTGAACAACGTGCAAATGCAAACCATTGGTGCATACCAACTGTGTTTAGAAAAGGACCAAGAGGATTAATTCAACTGTTCACTGATGTCAGTTGTAGATTCCTATTTAATACCCATACCAAAGGAAATACTTTCAACAGTAGCCGTCAGCAAAGTCTTTTTTTCCAAAACAGAATTAGCAACTGCATGTTTAAGCTAAAGCTAGACACCGAAACCCAGAAAATCAAAGGGATAAGTACACCCTTTGGGTGTAAATCTCCCACTTGATGTTGCAAGCTGGCCGCCTATATTTGAGACGTACGTAGAAAGGCATGCAGCAGCCACCTCATTTTGTCCAAATTACGTAGATGATGAGAGTGTCACACCGTAAAAAAGCAGAGAACCCATGAAATTTTCATGAAGTATTTAGTCGTCTTCAAGGTGCAGCGTTGAAATGAAACCTCCAAGGTTCTTTTCCTTTAAAAACGAAGCAAAATAGTTCCAGCACGTTTTTGCGATAGCTGGCGCCAAACCCTCAGAAAGGCACCTAACTGCTTTCAACATGCATTCGAAGAATCCTGCAGAATTGCACCCATTTTTTCGATAAAATAAATTACTCTGCAATACTAATTCCCCGAGTAGCAGAGACCACGCATCGTCTCAACATGTTAGATGCAAAGTTTTCATTTACATTTTGTCAGATATACATGGATAACTGTAAATTAAGGCTGACCCCACTCTCGCGGCACATTCCTTAGAGAAGACGTTGTCAGTAGCACATGGCGCATCACAGCATTGCTTAGATGTAATTTTATCATCTAGAAACTAATATGGTTCAGAGCCAACAATTCATTTGCACCGAATACTCCGGCAAAAGTCCACAGGAAATATTCAGAAACTGAAAATGAGCTTTAACCTTGATTAACATCATCAAGTAATTTAACATCTACTTACGCATCACGATGTTTCGCCTGTTTACCAAACACAAGGCCCTCTCTCTGTTCAGTCTATAAGCGAACCTCTCAGAGATAACTGCTCAAAGGTTTCAGCATTGCGATCTCTTTCTCAATACCTTCACAAAGTGACGGGAAATTGTGTACTTGACGATGAAGAATTTTGGTTAACAATGTATCAGGATCAAGCGTTCTTGTTCTATAAGGAGGAAGTACTCTGTTACTAACGAGTCACAGACAGCAGGAAACAATAGAAATTTTCTACTTATGCAGGCATACCACTAGTAGATCGAAGATAAGCATTAAAGATGTAGGTTCAATAGAAATGCAGAAAGACACGCAGTAATGAGTGGTTTTCTATTAAGGCACCACTTGGCTGTGGTCAATGGCTTCCTCTTGAGACGTCATCCACCATCAGTACGAAGGAAATTCACCCCTTTCTACCTTCAGATCTCTCCTCACTGTCTTGAGATTACAGAGTGCGTGACTGCTACTCCTTAACCACGAGTATGAAGAACTTACTACGGCAACCAGTGTACTCACTCGGCCTTATCAAATACAGTGCTAAGCATTGCAAAAAAAGCACTGAAAACGAACTGGGCCACGAACCACGATTTCCTTGGCTGAAACCCATGCAGCCCTAGGAAAACATTCATCTTGACTTCGTAGTGTCCTGTCTACATTCCACGTGGCAAGTAGCGGTGGATTACTGTCAAATTTCCCGTATATCGCTAACACTGTATGCCTCACAATGATGGCTACTTCTGACCTTACAGAGTCCTATCCATCGAAGATAATAAATCATAAGCTGAATTTTTTGCGGTAGGAGCCACATCCGACATTTTGCATCAGCGGCGTTCTACTCACACAACAGCGGAGACTCCAGTGGAATGACTCGAACCTTGAAACAAATAACCAAAGCATTTGAAGAGGTCATAACAGGCTAAACATTACTCGAAGATTAACAGGCATCAGTCTTCCGTCACCATCTTCAATCTTCCAGGAACGTTCATCAGCGTACACTCCGTTACAGTGTGAGAACTTCACTCTGGAACTGGATCTATTGTGTACCGTTAGTGTTTGAGTGTCTTGATGGCATGCTGCTAGAGCTGATACATGTGCTTTTCAGGCGCACCTGCGCTTGAACAGCAACTGCCATAATGAGAGACCTGTAATTGGCGCGCTATTTCTCTCTCTCTTTCTTCCTCTCTCTCCCTTTTACTTCCGTTTTACCAACTATTCATGTTGTTGGATCAGGCCACTGATTCAGTTGTTTTATTCGTGAGATGAAAAATTAAAACTTTTCCTATAGCTTATGATTTTTAATGCTTAATGTATCACTACATGTACTCTAACTGTAGTAAAGTATCAAGCACAATCCCAGCTGACAAAGGACCGCAAAGAAATACTTAAAATTTGTGGTCTAGCGGTATACGAATTTATGTGTTTCTTTGTCAATGAATCCGATGTATTACAAGTCGTTGCAGTGAAAACCATTAGAATACTGCTTCGCATGGATCGTAGTTAAACTAGCACACAATTTTGACACGCAACGTACGTAACCTTCCATTAACAAACGGCTTAATGTTTGCAATATTTTTTACGGATGGCCCAGACACCAGACCACATACGAGCACAGCGACATCATCAAAAATCCGACACCTTGTGCTCACTGTCCTCGATCATCCTCCACACAGTCCTGACTCCGCTCCATCCGATTATCATATGTTTGGAAAACTCAAAGCGCATCATCGAGGACTTCACTTTGCTAGTGACGAAACGGAATAGGCAGAAATAAGGCTGTGGCTTCGTCAAGAATGTCAACCATTCTACAGTGATGTTATCAACAAACTGGTCTCTCATTAGGAGGAATGTGTAAGTCGTCCCGATGCTTCTATGTTGGGATTTAATAGGTAGATATGAAGAATGAAGTTGTAGAATGTTAATAAAGTTAGTTTTGTTTAAAAATATTTAATGGTTCTCACAAAAAAGAATTCGGAGGCTTTATTTTCAGAACGCTCTCGTATTTTAACAGCAAAAGTCTTCGTTATTTAGATCCGTAGCACAGGATTTATTCTGTGGTGGTTTATTGATGATGATATGAATGAAGTTAGGATGTAAAGACAGAGAGAGGTATTGGGGGGGGGGGGTGTCAAGTGAGGCTGGGATTGGTTGACTACCTGCTTTAACCCAATAAGTCTCTGAAATACTGAAGGGAATATTTGTTTCTCAGTTCATTCTGATCACTGAGTAGAAAGTCTGATCTGTATTTGTGTTGTTAAAGATTTCAATTTCTTCGGGAAGGTCACATTTGATGTGTTTGATAGCAAGGTGAAATACAATGCTGTTGGGAAAATGACTGTGTTCAGCAGGACTTGTGGTAAAGCTGGATTTTTTCAGCTTGTTACTCAGTAACCAGATTAAACATAGAGACCGATTTTCCTTTTAGTATTCCGAAGACTTACCAGCTCAAAACAGCTAGTCAGTAAACCCACCCCAGCCTCCCATGACACCTCCTTCTTTCTCTGCCTTTATATCCTCAGGACATTCATGTTAATTTCAATACCCTACCACAGAATATATCCTTTGTTATGCATCTAAATATTCAAGCCTTGTACTTTTGAAATAAATTAATATTCAAATGCAATAACCAGAATATAGTTTTGTTAATATTCCAGGCCATGTCAATGTAAGAACAGAAATCATACAGCACTTCATTCGTCGCTTTGTTTTCAAATGTGCAGTTCACATATACATAGAACAACTACGGCTCTCTGCAAATATTACAATATTAATTCATTTCATTTTAGGGCATACATGTTAACGCCTGGTTTGAATTGTTGTCAAAACATCGACTCTATTATAATCAAAGGGCAAAAACTGTCTCTGAGCAAAGTATGCTATAACTTCGTCTTAGCATGTATGTAATAAGTACCAGTTGTATAGCACATACTGGATACTGGTAAAGTTTTGTGACAATCGGTATACAGGGTGCTACAAAAAGTACAGGAAACATTCCTCACATACAAA
Organism: Schistocerca gregaria; assembly: GCF_023897955.1. Lineage (NCBI taxonomy): Eukaryota > Metazoa > Arthropoda > Insecta > Orthoptera > Acrididae > Schistocerca > Schistocerca gregaria. The sequence continues at coordinate 509,817,511 of NC_064923.1, forward strand.
GAAAGAAAATATGTTATGTGGACATGTGTCCGGATCGCTTACTTTCTATGTTAGAGCTCAATTTATTACTTCTCTTGAAATCACATTAATCATGGAATGGAAACACACAGGAACAGGACGTACCAACGTGGCGTCAAACACTTTGTTACAGGAAATGTTCAACATGTCCTCCGTTAGCGAGGATATATGTATCCACCCTCCGTCGCATGGAATCCCTGATGCGCTGATGCAGCCCTGGAGAATGGCGTATTGTATCACAGCCGTCCACAATACGAGCACGAAGAGTCTCTACATTTGGTACCGGGGTTGCGTAGACAACAGCTTTCAAATGCCCCCATAAATGAAAGTCAAGAGGGTTGAGGTCAGGAGAGCGTCGAGGCCATGGAATTGATCCGCCTCTACCAATCCATCGGTCACAGAATCTGTTGTTGAGAAGCGTACCAACACTTCGACTGAAATGTGCAGGAGCTCCATCGTGCATGCCCATGTTGTGTCGTACTTGTAAAGCCACATGTTCTAGCAGCACAGGTAGAGTATCCCGTATGAAATCATGGTAACGTGCTCCATTGAGCGTAGGTGGAAGAACATGGGGACCAATCAAGACATCACCAACAATGCCTGCCCAAAAGTTCACAGAAAATCTGTGTTGATGACGTGATTGCACAAGTGCGTGCGGATTCTCGTCAGCCCACACATGTTGATTGTTAGAATTTACAATTTGATCACGTTGGGATGAAACCTCATCCGTTAAGAGAACATTTGCACTGAAATGACACATTGTTGGATGAACCATTCGCAGATGTGTACCCGTGGAGGCCAATCAGCTGCTGAAAGTGCCTGCATACGCTGTACATGGTACGGAAACAACTGGTTCTCCTGTAGCACTCTCCATAGAGTGACGTGGTCAACGTTCCCTTGTACAGCAGCAACTTCTCTGACGCTTACATTAGGGTTATCGTCAACTGCACGAAGAATTGCCTCGTCCATTGCAAATGTCCTCGTCGTTCTAGGTCTTCCCCAGTCGCGAGTCATAGGCTGGGGTGTTCCGTGCTCCATAAGACGCCGATCAATTGCTTCGAACGTCTTCCTGCCGGGACACCTTCGTTCTGGAAATCTGAACCGATACAAACATACAGCGCCACGGCTATTGCCCCGTGCTAATCCATACATCAAATGGACATCTGCCAACTCTGCATTTGTAAACATTGCACTGACTGCAAAACCATGTTCGTGATGAACACTAACCTGTTGATACTACGTACTGATGTGCTTGATGCTAGTACTGTAGAGAAATGAGTCGCATGTCAACACAAGCACCGAAGTCAACATTACCTTCCTTCAATTGGGCCAACTGGCGGTGAATCGAGGAAGTACAGTATATACTGACGAAACTAAAATGAGCTCTAACATGGAAATTAGGCGCTTCCGAGCACATGTCCACATAACATCTTTTCTTTATCTGCGTGTGAGGAATGTTTCCTGAAAGATTGGGCGTAACTTTTTGTAAGACCCTGTGTATTGTGGTATATATTCATAACCCAGACAAAGGTGAGTGGACCGAGCGAGGTGGCGCAGTGGTTAGCACACTGGACTCGCATTCGGGAGGACGACGGTTCAATGCCGTCTCCGGCCATCCTGATTTAGGTTTTCCGTGATTTCCCTAACTCGTTTCAGGCAAATGCCGGGATGGTTCCTTTGTAAGGGCACGGCCGATTTCCTTACCAATCCTTCCCAAACCCGAGCTTGCACTCCGTCTCTAATGACCTCGTTGTCGATGGGACGTTAAACACTAACCACCACCACCACAAAGGTGAGTGGTGCATAGCCAAACGACTGTCCCAATGGATGCTGCTAAATAGGTACCAATTACAAAGCCACACATACTTTCGGAGCAGCTACATAATTCATTATTGGATACAAATCCCAAAATAAACATTACTCATGGCCATACATTGAAGTATGCACCGTCTTACTGTCACAGAAATAGGACCAAGTATTACGCTATGAAACGGTCGTGTAACCTCCTGTGCACCATATGAAGGTAGACGTGAAAAGATTCGAGAACATTTTTATGGAGTAATGACGAATCCCAAAAAGGTGATTGGTTGCCGTTTTATATATTTACATTGATTCTTAATCATTCATAATGGACAAGCTTCATTAGTCGATATGGCAAATGAATTATGCTCTTTAATCGCCTGTCGTGTTCAACCACAGCACGGACAAGGTGTCGAAATCTCTCTCCGATTGCGATAGGATGCTGAAGCGTTAAGGTTAACGGAAACGGATATGATGTGCGAGCAGGTCGTGATCAGGATTTTCAATAGACGTGTGTAGTGTAAGAATAGACTTTACTTCGAAGCTGAGGTCTGACGTGGCTGCCACGGAGATTGTATTGCAGCCGGGAAAGAGATTAAGTGGAGCCCAAGTGCGGGATGAATAATAATTACGCGACCCACATTCCGCCGGGCTGGCAGCTGATTTCCCCCGTGGCTCCGACCGCCCTGCTTTGTGCACCACACTCCCCCTTATTTTGCATACCGTTTAATTTCCACAGAGAACCCCTTAATGGGAGCTTTCACGGCCATTTTTAAACAGCTCTCGGAAGAAAGAAATATTCTGCCGTTTGTTGCGCGAGACTCAGTTCCATTTGCTTAACGTTTTAGCACCAAGTTTGACAGAACTGGATTTTAAAGGAAGACTTCCTTCAAAAATTCTTATCTCCAGGTGAGCGCGAGCTAAGCTTTTAGCTGCATGGTGTATGTATTCAAATTAGCCTCCTACACAGTTATAGGATTCTACCACTACATTTGAATTAAAGTTTCCGGGGACTATAATAGCACTTTTGTGGTTGTCGTTGCTGCAACATTAACCACAATTCTGTGGAATTTACTGTTATAGAGAAGAGCGATGATAGAATGAGTAGTACAGAAGTGAATAGCAGTTGGGATGGTGAAAGAATACTTACCTCCCTCGAGAATCTCAAATTGTGGACAATTTTCTGCAACGGGTTCGCTATTGCCCAGTCAGTGAACCAAGATCGTCATTTCTTCAGCAGTCTTAGTTCCTTACAGAAGAACTGAGACTCAGTCATAGGTAAAGCAGGTGGTAGTCCTTGATTCACCCGTAAGATACTACCAACAGAAGAGTTTTTCCGTTATCTCCTGTCTCAGAAATGAGATGATTATAGAAGATACTTGGTTTTAATGATCTGTAAATGATGTAACTGAATATAACATAACAGTCGCTACATGAAGGCAATCCAAATTGGGGAGAGCTATCGTGTGCATAAATTGAACGCTGCAATACCAATTACTGAAGTTTCCTCTAATATACTGATTAATTACGTATACGGAGACATCCTCTTACTTTACACAGTCACTTTCGTTACGTCAAGCAAGTGAATAGGTCGGCATGCATTATTGTTTGGAAACAGAAACCGGTCAGACCAGTGTAGTTTTTGCTCTGCAATATTTCCTACAGCGGAAAAATAATTTGCTTAAATCATTTTCTAGACCATAATTCAAAAACATTTAAGGAAATAACACCAACACTGTCCGATCGTTTGTGTCCGAACAGTCTGCCGCCAACCTCGCCTGCATTCCTCCTAAAAAATACATAAATCACAACGAATGTGGAACAAATGATTAGGAGACAAGATGCCTTGAATCAGTGATGGAACCAATGTAATAGAAAAATTTAAATGTCATTTACCGACCAAATACCTGACAACTACCAAACTGCCAAATCTGCTCAGCTTGAGCTCCTAAGAAGGAGAGGTGATATAAGATCAAGAAAACAAATGAAATACACACTTTCAGTGGATTCTGAGGCTTTATATTCACCGTGTAAATTTTCTGCAAGTATTGACGTTTTAAATCGATTCTCTGTTAATGGAATTAATATTATCTATCACTGGACAGTTTTTCTTTCCTACAAATAAAAATATTTTCTCATGCTGAGCGCTATTTTATCATTACTAAACTAAAGAGGAAAGATAGAAATAACAGGCCACGTTTCAGACTGCTAACTAAATGCTCCTGCCACTCAACCTCGAATATTTCTGAAGTACATAGGATCCACATCAAATACATCTGACTGGGTACACTGAACGCATACAAAGAACTTCTGCACTAATGGCCACAAGTTTATTTAACCCCATGGTGAGCGTCACTGAGGTGCTGAAAGCCTAAATTGGCAGATGCTCTAACACCTCACATATCCCGCAGAAACCTCCTTACAAAATTCCAGAAACCAGGATTAAGTGAGGCACCTAAGAATGTACAGAAACCCTGTACATATCACTAGGCATCTAGAGGACAGTTTTAGACTTATTACACCGTGCGCAGAGGAATTCACGTAGCCTTTCTTCACACGCTCCTTCCTTGAATTTTACGGGACAATAACTTGTCGTTGTAGTTGTTGTGGTCATCAGTCCGAAGACTGGCTTATTGCAGCTCTCCAGTTATCCTGTGCAAGCATCTTCATCACAGAATAACTACTGCAACCTACGTGCTTCTGAGTCTGCTTAATGTATTTATCTCTTGGTCTCCCTCTACAATTTTTATCGCCACACTTCCCTTCAGTGACTAATTAGCGACCCCTTGACGTCTCAGACTGTAATCAAAGACCCCTTTCTTCTAGTCAGGTTGTGCCACAAATTCCTTTCCTCACCACTTCTATTCAGTACCTCCTCATTAGTTCCTCATCTCACCATATGATCGTCAGCATTCTTCTGTAGCACCACATTTGGAAAGCTTCTCTTCTATACTGTTCATCGTCCGTGTTTCACTTCCATTCATGGCTATACTCGGTACAAATACTTTCAGAAAGGCCTTTATATATATATATATATATATATATATATATATATATATATATATATATATATATATAGTGGCAACTTCTTATTCACAGCTCGTACAAAATAGATACGTGTTTTAAAGTTTTAATGACCTACAAAGAAGTCACCAGCATTGTGTATAACCCGTTGCCAGCGATGTGGAAGTCGTAGGATACTATTAGCAGTACCAGTTGTGTTGGCAGTTCGAGGGGCGCGGTGTATTACCCGACGAATTTGTAGCAGTTCTAAAGCGAATGCCGTGAAGTGTTTCCTTCAGTTTAGAAATCGACTTGAACTTACGAGGGCTTACGTCAGGAAAATGCAGCAGGTGGTATAGTACGTAGCAGCAACATCAGTCAAACAAATCAGTAACAGCTTGCACTGTACAAGCTTGAGCATTGTCCTGCAAAATTGAGGTCAGGTCCTGCTGAGAGTGTCATCACTTCTGTCTCTATGCTGTTCATTTTTGGAACACAACCTACGACCAGCTTAGAGACAGAAATTATGACACGTTGTGTAGGATCTGACTATCATTTTGCAGAAAAATTTTCAAGCACCTCTCTTGTGCTTTTGTTTTTAGTAATGTTTGGTTTTGTCTCTAGCGTCTTTCCGTTATTTTGTTAACTCACTGAAGCAGGGGAGTTACTGTTGCGGTGCACGGTCGGTCTTTGGGATAGCTAATTTTTGCTCTTTTGCAACCAGGTCAGTCAGAATGCTATCTTTATAGTCTATGCTACCATTGACTGTATGGACGACAAATTCGTCAACTGTTTTTTTTTCATTTTTGCCAGTCAGCCTTATTTGGAAGAAGTTTTTGTTTTCTTTTATGTAAAGTCTGAGCATTTAGTTTTTGTGCATGTGTTTGTGTGGACGAGTGTGTAAGGCACTTTCTAGTACTTCTCATTTGTTTACGTACATTGTGGACTTCGCATTTGCGAGTGACATGTAAGTTTTGCTGATTCCTCCTGCATTGTTGCAGTATGTACGTGTTTGTCCTCCTTTGCTTAGAACAAAGAAGCTGCATTCATTTATTGTGTCGACTACGATTAGTCCCCTATTGTTTCTTCTGTCTGCAAGCCATAGATACGACTGTGCGTCGATGTCATTAAGTATGAGTAATGTTTTGTCCCTAGAAATTTGTGCTGTATGTCATATGAATACCATCCTTTTATGCAGATGATAATCGAAGATTCTCGTCCATACGTAATTTCAGCTGTGGTTACATGTTCCGTTATTTCCGTGACTATATAATTTATGTTCGCTATTACAATTGCAGCCTTGGCACTTTGTGTCTCGGTAACTGGAATGAGATGTTTCGGAAGGCTGGAAGTCTCCCGCCTTGCATGTATGGCTCTTCGAGACAGATTATATCTGCCTGTACTTCGTTCAGAAATTCTACTCAGTTCCACTCCAAACGAGCGTGCTCCTATTGCTGTTTAGTTGTGAGATCTTCACAATGTTGGTATTTTGTAAAGGCATAGCACTTAGTGTTGTGTCTTAAGAGACGTAATAAATGCCTCCATGCACCCTGACGAAGTCCTTATAAACGTTATCAATGTTTAAACCTTAACTTTTTCGTGCAAATGCTTTTCCTAAGAGTCTACAGAGCTGTCGATGGTCGATTTCCAAGTTCTCTGTCGTAGGTATCATTCTGTAGGTCTGCTCTGTTGTAGGGAAACATATTTTTTCCGCTTCTGGCTGACTGACGATTATCAGCAGACGCAGTGCTGTCTAGAAAATTTTCTATTTTCTAACCTACTTATGCTTAAGTTACTGTCCAGATTATCATAATCAATTACGTTGTTAGCCGGCCGCGGTGGTCTAGCGGTTCTGGCGCTCAGCCGGAACCGCGCGACCGCGACGGTCGCAGGTTCGAATCCTGCCTCGGGCATGGATGTGTGTGATGTCCTTAGGTTAGTTAGGTTTAAGTAGTTCTAAGTTCTAGGGGACTGATGACCACAGATGTTAGGTCCCATAGTGCTCAGAGCCAATTACGTTGTTATTGTGTTGTTTGGTGCTTCCTCGTGTGTGCTGTGACACTTCCTGACATTTGTCTCCCTCTATTGTTTGTGTGCACCGGGAATTGTGTGTGGATGAACTATTTTTAACTGTTTTATTAGAGAGATGGTTTGTATTTAGCATTTTACTTCCAGTATATCTGGGTTTTTTTATATTGTCTGCCTATCTCGAAGTTATTTCGCAACTGTTTTCTTTATGGCCGTATTTCACTGTGTGTCGTGGTGTGTTTGCTGCCACCATATACTCGTATAACGTTTGGGCTTTATGTACGGTCTGTATTTGCTATAATCAAAATCTGAATGTAATTTTATTGATGTGTTTTGACCCAGTGAACTATTAACAGGTGCTGTATCTTTTTGTGTTTCTTGTACTGGTGTTTCAATACGTCTATTTGTTTCTTGTTTTTCGGATTTGTGACATGAATATGTACTAGTATCACTGAAGTGCCCTGGAACATCCTTTTGTGTTTGCTTTCTTGTTTGTTTTGTTACATTCCCCGCTACTATTAGAAAACGTCCTGTTCCAGCTCTTACACTCGTAGCAGAAGTCAGATCTGGAAGATTTCCCACTGCAACATTTCATGTTTTATCTCTCTTCATAAGTGGCAGTCAATGGGTCCCTCCACACACATATTGTCTAAATAATGAGTGATGTAAAAATACCTTAACTATATAATGTCAAACGTTTGCAGCGATGTAAATTGTTCCTTTCTAACCCAGTTAATTGTGCTACATCTACATCTACATGGACACTCTGCAGATCACATTTAAGGGCCTGCCAGAGGGTTCGTCGAAACACCTTCACAATTGTCTGTTATTCCAATCTCGTATAGCGTGCGGGAAGAATGAACACATATATCTTTCCGTACGAGCTCTGATTTCCCTTATTTTATCTTGGTGATCGTTCCTCCCTATGTACGTCGGTGTCAAGAAAATATTTTCGCATTCGAAGGAGAAAGTTGGCCATTGGAATTGCGTGAGAAGATTCCGTCACCACGAAAAACTCCTTCCTTTTAATGATCTCCATCCCAAATCCTGTATCATTTCTGTGACACTCCCTCCCATATTTCGCGATAATACAAAACGTGCTGCCTTTCTTTGAACTTTTACGATGTACTCAGTCAGTCCTATCTGGTAAGGATGCCACACCGCTCAACAGTATTCCAAAAGTGGACCGACAAGCGTAGGGTATGCAGTCTTCTTAGTAGGTCTCTCACATTCTCTAAGTGTCCTGCCAATAAAACGCAGTCTTTGGTTAGCCTTCTCCACAACATTTTCTGTGTGTTCTTTCCAATTTAAATTGTATGTAACTGTAATACCTAGGTATTTAGTTGAATTTACGGCTTTTAGATTAGACTGATTTATCGTGTAACTGAAGTATAACGCGTTCCTTTTAGCACTCATGTGGATGACCTCACACTTTTCGTTATTTAAGGTCAACTGCCACTTTTCGCACCATTCCGATATTTCTTCTAAATCGTTATGCAGTTTGTTTTGTTGCTCTGATGACTTTATTAGTCGATAAACGACAGCGTCATTTGCAAACAATCAAAGACAGCTGCTCAGATTGTCTCCCAAATCGTTTATACAGATAAGGAACAGCAAAGGGCCTATAACACTACCTTAGGGAATGCCTCAAATCACTTCTGTTTTACTCGATGTCTTTCCGTCAATTACTACGAACGGTGACTCCTCCGACAGGAAATCGCAGATCCAGTTCCATAAGTGAGAAGATATTCCATAAGCACCCAGTTTCACTACGAGCCGCTTGTTTGGTACAGTGTCAAAAGCCTCCTCGAAATCCAGATATACGTAATCGATCTGAAATCCACTGTCAATAGCACTCAGCACTTCATGTGAATAAAGAGCAAGTTGTGTTTCAGAGGAACGATGTTTTCTATATCCATGCTGACTGCATGCACATGTTGTCCCCAGGCAACTGCACGCCGCAAATCCGTCGGATTAGTTGTCGAAGGCTTATGTTTGCGCTTGCATGTATGCTTTCTTTGCATTTCTGTATGAAGGGCTTTAGAGTCTCACCGTTGAAGCTGTACTCCGTGTTAGTGAAGGTTGTTTGTAACGTCATATTCGGTGTGCTCTATTTTCCTCTCGTACAAGTCTAGTTTTTGCATCCACGCCCCCGTCTTATCAAGTTTCCTGTTTCTATATTTGCATCGTATACAACCAACCGTGACTTCCTTTCGGCCTTCTGTCGTCTTGTGACTTGTCTTCGGACATTTTACACAGACTGGTTCTTTATCGCAACGTTTTGGCTGGTGACCTAGGCGCTAGCAATTGAAGCATTTGTAAACAAGCACGGAGTCTGCGATGTATAAGGACTCGAACAGCAGCAGCACTTTCTTTCTCTTTGCAGCAGCAGGAAACGAAATCCTGGAACGACTTTCAAGATTTTATTAACTACTCGTTTACCTTTTGGGCCTGTTCTAAACGTTTCCATATAGTTCCTCCTTGAAACCATGATCAGTTAGAATAGTTACGACCTGATGCATTGCAAACAGAGGTCGGAATTTCCTCGGCTCTTCACATCTGTTATTTTGTAGTTGGACTGTCTTTTCTGTTTTTCCTTTTACATGCTTGTGTTTCCGTTTCTAAGATGCCTGTGTTTCCTGTGGATCTGGTTGTTTTTATTTTTACTGTGTCTTGTCTGAGACTGATTGTTTTAGTGATTGTTTCACGTATGACCTTGGTGTCTTGATTGTTTTCCGATTTGGAGAAAATAACGCTCGACTGTTTCGATTTTGCTTGCTGTATGTGTTATTCTACTTTGTTCTTCGGTTTTTAACTTGAGCCAGCGGTTACAACTGCTGCAAAGAACAGTGGAGTTGACTTACTTTCCGTTATTAATCTTTGATTTTCTAATTTGAGATCGGTTATTTCTGTTTCCAGACAGCGATTTCTTTCTAGCTCATCTGGTGCATAGGCTTTATCTAACTTTTCCCGTAAACGCACATTTTCTTTACTTCTCATTCTGCTCTTATAATTTTGATTGAGTGATGACGAGCGCACAAATTTCAATTTTCACTGCTGCTTACGTAACTGTTAAGGTTCTTTTACGCCTCAGTTCGTTTTGAAGCTCCGTGAGAATATCGTCGACAACGGCTCTCTCTTCCGCAGTCGTAGGGTCTGAAGCTGTTACCGACGATGCCATTTCACCAGACTTGGCTTTATAGCAGCGGCGGCTGCCGCTAGCAGAGAAAATGTAGTTTTCTCCAGTATCCACGCATTCACGTGGATATGGAGGCAGGGGAGGCAGAGAGGCAAAAAGCGCGCGTCCCAAATATTCCACAGTGTGAGCTGATGGGAGCCAAAATCACTTGTGTTTTTATAAAATATAGCCTTTTTTAGTGTATTTGGCTTCTTCAGAAACACTTTTCTGGTCATTGACACTCTATATTTTGTATCCTCTGCACTTTTTTCATAATCAGTTATTTTTCTGCCGAAATAGCAAAACTCATCTACTGTTGTTATTTTTGTTGTGGTCTTCAGTCCAGACAGTGGTTTGATGCAGCTGTTCTTGCTACTCTATCGTGTGCAAGCGTCTTCTCCGAGTCACTGTTGCAATCTACATCCTTTTGAATCTGCTTATACTACTGTATTCATCTCTTGGTCTACCTCTACGATTTTTACCCTACACGCTTCTCTCCGATATCAAATTGGTGATCCTTGATGCTTAGGAACGTGTCCTACCAACAGATCCCTTTTTCTAGTCAAGTTATGTCACAAATTCCTCTTCTCCCCAATTCTGTCCAGTACCTACTTATTAGTTCTGTAATCTACCCTTCTGATCTACATAATCCTTCTGCGGCACCACATTTCTAAATCTTCTATTCTCTTCTTGTATAAACTGTTGATCGTCCATGTTTCACACCCATACATGCCTACACTCCACACAAATACTCTCAGTAAAGACTTCCTGACGCTGAAATCCATACTCGATGTTAAGAAATTTCTCTTCTTCAGAATCTCTTTTCTTGCCATCGTCAGTCTACATTTTATATCCTCTCTAATTCGACCATCGTTCTTTATTTTGCTGCCAAATAGCAAAACTCATGTACTGATGTAACTATCTCATTTACTAACCTAATTTCTTCAGCATCGCCTGATTTATTTCGACTATATTCAATTATCCTTATTTTGCTTTTGTTCATGTTCATCTTATAGCCTCCTTTCAAGACATTCTCACTTTCGTTCAACTGATCTTCCAAGTCCTTTGCTGTCACTGACAGAATCGCAAAGTCATCGGCAAACCTCAACGTTTTTATTTCTTCTCACTGGATTTTCATTCCTATTCAAAAAATTTCTTTCGTTTCGTGAACTGCTAGTTCAATTTACTGACTGAATGGCACCGGAGATAGGTTACAGCACTGTATGATTTGCTTCTCAACTATTGCTCCCCTCGACTCTTATAACTGCCATCTGGTTTCTGCACAGATTATAAATAGATTTCGCTCCTTGTACTTTACCCCTGCCACCTCCTGGATTTGAAAGAGAGTATTCCAGTCAACATTGTCAAAAGCTTTCTCAAAGTCTACACAGGCTGTAAATGTAGGTTTTCCTTTCCTTAACCTAGCTTTTAAGATAAGTAGTAGGGGCATTATTGCCTCGGGTGTTCCTTCGTTTCTATGGAATCCCAACTGATTTTCCCCGAGGACAGTTTCTACCAGATTTTCTATTTGTCTGTCAAGAATTCGTGTTAATATTTTGCAGCCGTGACTTAGTTCGGTAATTTTCACACGTGACAGTACCTGCTTTCTTTGGAATTAGAATTATAATATTCTTCTTGAAATATGAGCGTATTTCACCTATCCCATACATCTTGCCCACCAGATGGAATAGTTTGGTCACCGCTGGCTCTCCCAAGGCTATCAGTAGTTCTAAAGGAATATCGTCTACTCCCGGGGCCGTGTTTCTACTTAGGTCTTTCAATGCTCTGTCAAATTCCTCACGCAATATCATATCTCCCATTTCATCTACGTCCTCTTCAATTTCCATGATATTGCCCTCAAGTACATCGCCATGGTATAGACCCTCTATATACTCCTTCCACCTTTCGGCTTTCTCTTTTTTGCTTAGGACTGGTTTACCATCTGAGCTCTTGATATTCATACATGCGGTCCTCTTTTCTCCAAAGATCTCTTTAATTTTTCTGTAGGTGGCACCTATCTTACCCCTAATCATAATACGTCCTTTGTCCTATAATCATTGCTGCTTAGCCGTTTTGCACTTCCTGTCGATCTCATCTGCTACAGATGTACAAATGCAATAACATCAGGGACAGGCTACTGCCCTTTCAGGTTACGGCATCTCTAACTTCGGCCTCGACTCATGTAATTGCATTTTGGTTTCTATACAAGTTGTAAATCTGCTTTCGTTCCCCGTATTTTATCCCTGCTACCCTTAAGAATTTCGAAGAGGCTATTCCAGTCATTTTTATCAAAATCTTTCTCTAATCCCACAAATGAGGTAGGTTTGCCTTTTCTTAACATTTCTTCTAAAAGGAACTGTAGGACCAGTATTGTCTCGCGTCTTCCTACATTTCTTTGGAATCCAGACTGATCTTTCCTGTGGTCACGTTTTACCTGTTTTTTTTTTCATTATACGAGTTAGTAATCTCAGCCATGACTTATTAAACTGATAGTTAGGCAGTATTCACACCTGTCAACATCTGATTTCATTCGAATTGGAATTATTATATTGTTTTTGAAGTCTGGGATATTTCGTCGGTCTATTACATCTTGAACACTAGATGGAAGAGTTTTGCGATGGTTTGCTTTCCAAAGGCTCTCAGTAGTCCTGACGGTAGGTCGTCATCTCTTGAGACCTTGTATCGACTTAGATTCTTCTGTGCTCTGTCAAATTCTTCCCGCAGTATCCTATTTCCCCTCTGTCTTCATCTTTATCCTCTCTATTTCCATAAAATTGCTCCCAATTGCATTTATCTTGTATAGAGCCTCCATATAGTCCATGTACCTATCACTTTACCCTTCTTTGCTTAGGACTCGTTTTAGCTCTTGATATTCATACCGGTGCTTCTCTATCCTCCAAAGGTGTCTTTAATTCTCCCTTTGTCGGTATGCGTACAGAAGATTCATATGGCTCTGAGCACTATGGGACTTAACTTCTGAAGTCATCAGTCCACTAGAACTTAGAACTACTTAAACTTAACTAACCGAAGGACATCACATACATCCATGCCTGAGGCAGGATTCGAACCTGCGACCGTTAAGGTCGCGCGGCTTCAGACTGTAGCGCCTAGAACCATTCGGCCACCCCGGCCGGTCATGTAGAAGGTCTGATGGACCGCCAATAATGTTTTTCTGTTTTCAAGTTCCCATGCGATATAGTTCATGTGGAAGTGATGTCATTATTCCCATCCCAAGCGTGAAGATATCTTCGTTGACAGCCGGTACAAACGATTACGCACTAAAGATCTACATACTCCACTGAGAAATGTTATGTAAATATAATTTTTTCATTTGCTGTATAGACATTCTGTTAATTTCTTGGACCCAGTGTGAACTGCGGACGACTGGCTAGTGCCCCACAGGTATTAATACATTTATTCCTTGTTTATTTAAATTATGAAAATTCTTGTTTCGTAACAGTCGTTTTGGAACATCCACTTCAACGACGACCTAGTACACCATCGTTGGCTTGCTCATCAAACTTACTTGTAATTGAAAGGCATTGACAGAAGTTTCCTACTTCAGGTGAGCGTCACTGATATCAAATACCGTATTACACTTAATAAAAAAATAAAAGTCGAAATAAAACAAACAACAGATTCGTCTGCTTCTCCTACTTCGCACTGGAAAGGGAACAACATCTCCATTAGTCATATCTAAACTTACCCTCCAGTTTCCATATGAAGTTTCGAGTCGGTGAACCACTGCTGGGAGCTCCCGGGCAATCTACAATATCTCGGCCCCAAAAACTGTCACAGATCGGCAGTGACTGGCCGTCGAGGATATGTGAATAAGCTCCAGTTTTTAACGACACTCCCCAAAGCAATTTTCATTTATTCGTTACTCCACTACAGCTTTCTACCGTGGTGCAACGAGAATAGATCTCTTTCCCGAATGAAAAGTTTCTTCCTGGTAATAGCAGCACCTATTGTTCACCTATGTGGCTCATTTCGTGCAGTCGTTTCGTTCTTCGCACCAGTATCATTCAGATATGCAGCACAAGTAAACGATGTGCGGTATCACGGTGAACGTATTTGGTACCTGCGAAGAGAGAGAGTTTTTGTTTATTTCGAGCAATGGTCGAAGGCTGCTTTTCCTCACACCACTTTGTCGAATAGAATGAAACTCTCCTGCCTGTCACCGTAGTATCCCTTTAGGGTCACTGTCTCTTCAGGCGTTCTCCTGACAGGTATGAGATGAATTTCCCGTCACTTCTTCTTGAATGAACATTACAGCCTAGATTGTAATTTACTTGGATTCAGAACTGCAGCTTACAAACTGAAAACAAGAAATGAAATATTTGTTATAAATAAATACATCTCCCCTCTGACCAAAACCTCCTCATCCAAATCCGACAGCCCATCTCTTCCGCCTCTATCTCTCTCCTCCTCACTCCTCTCTTTGTCCACTCTTTCCCCCTCTCTCTGTCCGTTTTCTCCCCCTTCCCATCTCTATCCATGTCCCCCCCCCCCCCCCGCGGCCTCTCTCTCTCTCTCTCTCTCTCTCTCTCTCTCTCTCTCTCTCTCTCTGACATCTGCCCTTGTTCATTGTTACTGCAAATGAAAGTTCGAATGAGGAAGCAAAGCATATAAAACGAATGGGTGCAGCAGTTGGTATCATTAACATACCTAGCGAGCTGGCACAGTGGTGAGTATATTGGACTCGCATTCGGGAGGATAACGGTTCAAACCTGCGTCCAGCCATCCCGATTTAGATTTTCCGTGATTTCCCTAAATCGCTCCAGGCAAATCCCGGCACAGTTCCATTGAAAAGGCACAGTCGACTTCCTTCCCCATCCTTCCCCAATCTGATGGAACCGGTGACCTCGCTATTTGGTCCTCTCCCCCAAATTAACGAACCATCCATTAACATAAGAGGTGCAGGAGAGACCTATGCAGCTTCTGGATCAGTGATGATAGTAGCTTCAGTGACAGGAATTCTCATAGTCACAAGAAGGATTGAAAACTTTCGGATTATTTACGTTCCATGATAGTAGTCTTACCACAGGTAGATATGCCATAAATAAAATATTCCAGATTCTTCTTAAAACTGGAAGGAAACAAAGATATACGCTGTTGTGTATAACACTTTTGTTTAAAATTATGTAGTAATAATATATTTGGGCCCTGAAATGTAATTTAAAAATAACTGGTAGAAAAAAACGAAGCCACACTTTGTCACAGTGCAGCATTGTATATTTCGAGTCAGTTTTGGGTCCATGTGAATCTTAGCGGAATATCGTGTAAATATATGAAGTAAAACGTTCAACAACTTCGCCTTGATATATTAAACATATTTTAAAAAGTGTGTCCAAATTTTTACTTGTGCGTTGTGGAAACATTTGAAATAAATTGGTCAAGATTTTTTCCAGATTTTTGCTAACAATGTTTTTCCATCATGTGTTAAACATGTGTTTATTTACCACATACATTTAAAAATATGAAGCCTAAGTCCCACTATAGTTTGTTAGAGTATCGTGTAAAAATAGGAGATAAACGGATTAAGAACTTTAGAGGATTTTGCTAACAACATTTCCCCTTTATGGATTACACACATATTTATATTGAACATATTTTTTTTTTTAATTTTAGCCTACGTCCATCTGAATGTTTATTAGAATGTTTGTTAGAGTTCCGTGGAAAAACTGAAGTAAATCATTCAGGAACTTTTCAAGATTTTAGTAATAACTTTAAAGAACGACTTGCCTCTATATAGTAGTATATAATCATATACTGTATGTATTAAAAATATGTATCCTACGTGTAAAATAATTTCATCAACAAATTTTCCAGGTTTTTATTTACAACCTTTCCCCTTTTTGTAGTCAAATACCATATACGATTAAAAACGTGTAGCTTGTGTCCGTCCAGATACCTATTAAGGTATTATGTAAAATTTTGAAGTAAATCCGTCACAATTTTTGGTACCAACTTTAAAACTCAACTGAGATAATTTTGAACCTAAAGATCTGAAAACTGGTATTTAGTTTCTCAGTCAGAACATAAAGAATACGTGAGTTTATAAAAATTCAACAACTAAGTTGATAAAACATTGGTTGAAAGTTTATTGAAAATACATAATTTCAAAAGCACAGTGAGAGTATTTTTAAAGCTACATCTATGACAACTGGTAGTTGACTTCTCGGTTAGAAATAAAAAGAAAAGAGTGTTTCTGGAAATCCAACTCCTAAGCAAGTGCAATAGGAGATGAAAATTGTTAAGAAAATATTTCGTTACATTAAAAAAAAAATTTAGCTGAATTTAGGAAAACTGGTATTACACTTCTCGGTTAGATACAAAGAAATACTTGTTAGGAGATGAAAAGTCCTATGGAAATACCTTCAGAAGAACGCAGAACGCATGATTGACAAATCCTTTGGAATCCATCTACCAGAATCGATTTTCGCCCATAAATTCATTCGGAAAAGACTGTGCTTATATGGCCTTAATCAGTGTCAAAAGCTTAGAAGGTGTTGCAACTTCTGAAAAACATAAAAATTAGAAAAAAAAGACCTATACAGCCCATATAGTCTACGCGAGAGAAGCAGCGGGCACCAAGCTAGTCTGGAAACGTAATTTCACAGGAATAATTTATTGTAGCGTTACATGACATGGGTGCCAACAGTAGGCGTAAGTAATTCAGCAATACAGGAAATCCTTATACAGGAACCGCAGCTTATGGCTATGGAGAAGGCATGGGTAGTATGTTTTTGTGTTTAGTACGCTGTGACAGCGAGCCGACGTGTCAGTGTGTGGTCGGGTGTGTGCGCAGAGCGAGAAGTCGGTGTTCCCGCACGGTGCCATGGTGACGGCGCGCTGCCGCCGGCCCGGCCTGTACAAGCTGCTGGGCAACTCGTCGCTGCGCTGCCAGAACGGCGCCTGGAACCCGCGCCTGCCCGCCTGCATCCCCACAACCATGCTCACCAACTTCACCGGTGAGTACGCGCGCTGCGGCGTCACACTGACGCACTCACATTCACTACAGTCCTACGCGTAACGTTGCGGTAGCAGGGAAGACAAATGTTCGACTTCGGTTTACTGGTAAGATGATTGTAGCTCATGTGTAAGGTGGATCGCATACAGAAATGTACATTCCTGGAAATTGAAATAAGATCACCGTGAATTCATTGTCCCAGGAAGGGGAAACTTTATTGACACATTCCTGGGGTCATATACATCACATGATCACACTGACATAACTACAGGCACATAGACACAGGCAACAGAGCATGCACAATGTCGGCACTAGTACAGTGTATATCCACCTTTCGCAGCAATGCAGGCTGCTATTCTCCCATGGAGACGATCGTAGAGATGCTGGATGTAGTCCTGTGGAACGGCTTGCCATGCCATTTCCACCTGGCGCCTCAGTAGGACCACCGTTCGTGCTGGACGTGCAGACCGCGTGAGACGACGCTTCATCCAGTCCCAAACATGCTCAATGGGGGACAGATAAGGAGATCTTGCTGGCCAGGGTAGTTGACTTACACATTCTAGAGCACGTTGGGTGGCACGGGATACATGCGGACGTGCATTGTCCTGTTGGAACAGCAAGTTCCCTTGCCGGTCTAGGAATGGTAGAACGATGGGTTCGATGACGGTTTGGATGTACCATGCACTATTCAGTGTCCCCTCGACGATCACCATAGGTGTACGGCCAGTGTAGGAGATCGCTCCCCACACCATGATGCCGGGTGTTGGCCCTGTGTGCCTCGGTCGTATGCAGTGCTGATTGTGGCGCTTACGTGCACGGCGCCAAACACACATACGACCATCATTGGCACCAAGACAGAAGCGACTCTCCTCGCTGAAGACGACACGTCTCCATTCGTCCCTCCATTCACGCCTGTCGCGACACCACTGCAGGCGGGCTGCACGATGTTGGGGCGTGAGCGGAAGACGGCCTAACGGTGTGCGGGACCGTAGCCCAGCTTCATGGAGACGGTTGCGAATGGTCCTCGCCGATACCCCAACAGCAACAGTGTCCCTAATTTGCTGGGAAGTGGCGGTGCGGTCCCCTACGGCACTGCGTAGGATCCTACGGTCTTGGCGTGCATCCGTGCGTCGCTGCGGTCCGGTCCCAGGTCGACGGGCACGTGCACCTTCTGCCGACCACTGGCGACAACATCGATGTACTGTGCAGACCTCACGCCCCACGTGTTGAGCAATTCGGCGGTACGTCCATCTAGCCTCCCGCATGCCCACTATACGCCCTCGCTCAAAGTCCGTCAACTGCACATACGGTTCACGTCCACGCTGTCGCGTCATGCTACCAGTGTTAAAGATGCGATGGAGCTCCGTATGCCACGGCAAACTGGCTGACACTGACGGCGGCGGTGCACAAATGGTGCGCAGCTAGCGCCATTCGACGGCCAACACCGCGGTTCCTGGTGTGCCCGCTGTGCCGTGCATGTGATCATTGCTTGTACAGCCCTCTCGCAGTGTCCGGAGCAAGTATGGTGGGTCTGACACACCGGTGTCAATGTGTTCTTTTTTCCATTTCCAGCAGTGTATTTGTGATCACCACAAGTCCTGATTAAAGAAATACTCGGAAGTAATTCACAGGTGTGATGCCAGTTTCGTTACTGGAAGGTTTGGTTTGCACTTAAGTATTATCAAGGTGCTGTCTGCCCCGAGCCGGTCGCGGTGGTCGAGCGGTTCTAGGCACTTGAGTCCGGAACCGCCCTGTTGCTACGGTCGCAGATTCGGATCCTGTCTCGGGCATGAATGTGTGTGATGTCCTTACGTTAGTTAGGTTTAAATAGTTCTAAGTTCTAGGGGACTGATGACCTCAGCTGTTAAGTCCCATAGTGCTCAGAGCCATTTGAACCATTTTTTTTGTCCGCCCTGATACGCCAGCACGGTAGCTCAGCGTGTTCGGTGAAAAAAACTGGGTGGAAGGATCAACATCGAACTTGAACGGAAGTCATGTGACGTCCGCAACAACCAAACATAACGATCAACAACGAACAAAATACAAAAAAAGGGGGGGCTAGCTACCGTAATAGGATAGTGAATGAAAGGATCAACGAAAACCATGAACGAGTATCATCGGAGGTCCGCTCGGAACAACTTCAACGAACAGTATAGAGCAAAATGAGATAAAAACACAAAAGGAAAAAGACAGCTGAGTGGTCAGCGTGACGGAATGCTGTCCAAAGTGTCCAGGTTTCGATTGCCGGCTGGGTCGGAGATTCTCTCCCCTCAGGGACTGGGTGTTGTGCTGTCATTATCATCATCTCATCGCCTTGACGCGCAAGTCGCCGAAGTGGCGTCAACTAAAAAGACCCTAACCACACGACATTTCATTTCGTGAAGATTTTTATATTTGATTTTGAAACCAAATAGTTGAAATAAATGCAAGTTCACTCGCACTTTAAGTGGAAGACACAGCCTGAATTATAATCTCAGCAATTAATCAAAGGGCGAATGAATGTGTGTGAAATCCTATGGGACTTAACTGCTAAGGTCACCAGTCCCTAAGCTTACACACTACCTAATCTAAAGTATCCTAAGGACAAACACACACACCCATGCCCGTGGAAGGACTCGAACCTCCGCCGGGAATCAATGAGAGAACAGACATTCAAGCTACATTATATTAATAGCTTAATAAAATTAAGGTTCTTTAAAAAGTGAAATAAATGCCACCACCCGTTACACGCGAAACTACTTTCACGTGTAAACAACAGTTATGGCTTGTTGCAACCCGAGATATTGTGCCAGCAGAGGCAGCTATCATTCAAAGGGCTCTGAGCGATATGGGACTTAACATCTGACGTCGTCAGCCCCCTAGCACTTAGAACTACTTAAACCCAACTAACCTAAAGACATCACACACACCCATGCCCGAGGCAGAATTCGAACTTGCGACCGTAGCGGTCGCGCGGTTCCAGACTGAAGTGCCTAGAACCTCTCGGTCACACCGGCCGACTCAGCTATCGTCAACACATCAGAAGAGAACAGAATTGATTCACCAATTTCTCCTACAAATTACCCCGATTAAGCAGCCCCTCCAACAAAGCACAAGCGGGAAATCCGTTCATTAGCTGTTTGATGAAAAACAAAGTTTAAAAGAGAACAGCTCTTAAAAAATTGCAAAAACCAGAGATACTAAGTGAGGATGAACTACTCCGTACACAATTTAACTATCAAAAACCTGCTTTTCCGACCCCAGAAAATCAGACCTGCGTCAGCCAGTAACACGAGGGGCAGAATACATAACACGTCCGGTAAAGCCACTGAAGAAATTGAAAGATTTCGTCGCATAGAAAACTTCCTTGCACCAAGGCCACAACTTGCGACATCCCAGACGTTAATCACCGGGAACTTTCCTGAAACCTGGTAGTCAAGGGAAGGCAAGATTCGAATACGATTGTGGACGGGGTCGTAATCAGTTACTGTTGTTAGCCTTTTACAGTTACGCACAATTTAGTTTAAGCAATTAATTCCAGACTCAACAATAAATAAAAATACCACACGTTATTAATGAAGGAATAGACAACTGTGTGAATAATAGTGTTTTCAGTGAGGTACAATTTAGGAAATCACCATTAAATACAGATACAGCAGACAATGTTTTAAAAACAAATCACTGTGATCTGAGCAGAAGGGCTTAAACGCCAGGAATGGCAATAAATTAAAAATTATTTAAATCTTGCTACAACATACAATTACAGGTATTGAAATACTAAAGGTAAGACGCCACAAGCACAGTAGAAGGCATCAGACGCCAGGAATGGCAGTAAATAAGGTTTTAAAGGCGTACTGCGTAAATACAAATACCAAATTAGAATTTTAAGGCTAGTGACCTGAATATCTTACACGCCAAAAGAGTGATAATAATACAGAAAATTTTAGAACCTGCTGTAAAACACCAAATACAAAATTAAAGGTTATTTAAAAAAACAAGCAACTGATCACCAAAGGAGTGAAATAAGACGATGGTAAACTTCGTAACACAACCCTTAACATCTACTAAACACGACACTGTTAGATTTATTGCAGAAGGCGACGAGAACTATTAACTAGACATATATAACCTTTAATGTAGGCATTACAAGGTATTCTAATAAATAATAAAGTAAGAAAACACAAGGATCAGTACATAAATTCCTGATAGGGTACTGAGGCAGATTGTACCCGCAGAAGGCGTGGACTGAAGGAGCGTTACACCAAACTACTGGCCATCAGACCTCCTTTTAGGATTCACCCGTCTTACAAGGACCAAGAGGCCACATTCGGTGCTCCAGGAATCGACCTCTGAGAAGGTCCGGAAACAAACACTTTAGCTAGCAATGTGATAGGCAACCAAGAGTTGCATTCACTCGACAAGATGGTAACTTAGACTAGTGTCATCCTAACGAATGACTAACGATAATCTTGCTGAAGCTACCTGACATCTGATAAATCAAACGCAATGGTGGAACAATACGCTACAGCCGGAATCGGCGGTCTGCACTACGTCCTCAGAATACTGTGCTTAGAGCGCCTGGAACAAGAAAGGAATCACTACAACCAGAGTAGAAGAATCACCAACTGGCCCCTACGCAAGTAAGTGGGGCCTTAGCGGCCACCAGCAAGAAAAATTACCGCTGGTTGAACTTAACAAATTATAACTAGTTGAATGAAGTAAATAGTAATAAGAAGTCGAGGAAAGCTAACCAGATCCGCCTTCCTCAAGCACTCGACTCGCTGCTCTTCGGCTTGGCGACACTACGAGCAGCAACACGAACCCAGGTCACTGGAGAATCGCGAGGTATCACAATGGTGGAGGTTTCACTACTTGTATTGACACGCACTCATCTTTGAGCTTGCTGGATTTGGTTTACGACGCGGTCGCGCCCCTTCTTGACCACAGCCCTCCCGTGCGGCAGCCCATGCGTGCCGCCAGCGGTCCCAGCGTGTTCTGACACTGCGCGGACCTGCTGCTCCTGAGTCCCAAACCAAACTGGCACACTCACACGACCCGGAAAAACAGCGACGTCGCTCCAAAGATAGGGCAACAATTACTACATATCGATAAACGCCGCTGCTGCCACTAGCGGACAGGCAACGCTTGCGAAACCAAGTGGCGCCAGACAACACGAGAAGGAGACAAACAACCACGACCATGCCAACTAAACGACACCGTCTGGCCTCCAACAGAGGGCGGAAACCTACAAACAGCAGTAATGCAAGCCTCAGCACGGCTCAGTTCCGAAAAAGAGATAAAAGGTAATCAAATCCGGCCAGGTGCTAGAAAACGGGAGTGGACTTTGGTGCGAGATCCGTCTTCGCCCAGTGGCAGGACTTCCCTTCTGCCAGCTGCTGCCCACAAGAAAGCTGCTACGGCGATGAACTACAGTCGGCTTTCTCCTTGCAGCCGGTCCCATTCATATCCGTCAAAGTCGCCACGCCCAACGCGTCCCTCGTGCACCAGGCAGAACCCCAGAAGTGAACCACAGGTTTGTAATATGAGGCCACTCGGGCCAACAGCGAGTGAAATTACCATCCCACTCCCTGCTCTACTCCTCAGCCAACCTCACAGTCCAACAATCGAACTTAAGGCCACGTTCTCATTCAATTGAGTAAAAGTTAATAAAAGTTTGGAAACTTTTTTGGAGACAATGAAAACACATACAAAGTATCTGTTTGGCTACTGTGAATAGTCATACTTAGAAATTTATTTTAGAATATCAAGGGCGTGTGTGTTTCAAGTACGCAAAATGGATAACATCAGTCGATACTACGTCACGTTTATGGGATATTATATCTGACCACAATGAAATAAGGTTAAATTTAACGATATGGTGCCAACTCCCACTTTGAGTTCGATTTTTGGTTTTTGACTCTATGGTCTTGCAAAAAATAGTTAATATTAACAAATTTCATTTATTGTAGGTACAAGCTCCCAAGAAAAATGTTCACTCTTCGAGGATCAAAGGTACAAGATAACCCTTTCACGTCGGCGCCGTGATTGTTGCGCCGTGCGGTGTGTACGAGCGCCAGTCCCTCCCGGCGGTGGTTGCTGTACAGCCCATTTTTCGCGATCCCCGTGGCGCTATACTGTCCTGCTTTCACACTTGTAGTGTTACCGCAATTATTGGACTTTATAGTATATTTTTATTAGGGAAAATATTTGTACTAATCACATATTTTTTTTGATTTTGTCTGTATCCGTGCACAAATCCAAGTCTGGGGATGTCAATGGAACAGCTTGAGTAGCACTTGTACCCGATGTAGAAGCATCTACAATAGGTGTTCCATGTTGATAGTCAGATTCGGACCATGATTGCCTTTCATCTTTAAGGTCACTGCTCAGTATGAGAGAAAGAGCTTCGTCCACAGTATATCGCTTATCTGCCATATCGCCGCGCGGGATTAGCTGAGCGGTCTAAGGCGCTGCAGTCATGGACTGTGTGGCTGGTCCCGGCGGAGATTCTAGTCCTCCCTCGAGCATGGGTGTGTGTGGTTGTCCTTAGGGTAATTTAGGTTAAGTAGTGTGTAAGCTTAGGGACTGATGAGCAGTACAACTCAAGCGAAACCAACGCTTTGAGAAAGAATGCAACTTCATCTAGTGACTTTGAACAAAGCCGCTAGATGGTGCTTAGGTCAAGCTTCCACGAAGCGGAACAGTATGACACGAGGCGGAACTGCTACAGCAGTCCACCGGCTGGGCGGCACATTCGCTCCCGACTCCTACAGAAGTTCACCGTAGCGAAACGGTTAATAGGTTGAACTGTTTTTATTTTATGCTGCAAGCATTTTTGCTAAATTGTTTGCTGGGGAAAATCTGCTTAAAGTTTAGAGAAAACTTTTATACCTATTATTAATTCAGTTTCCATAAAAGCTTTATGCTATTATAAATATTTGGTGTCGCTGATCACACTACTTCGAACAGTGGGCTGCATAAGCTTGTGTAACGTACGGATTAATAAAACTTTTCCTCCCAACAATCTAAGTCATATATACCCTTCAAAAAAGCAGTAAAAATCGAACTTTAGACCATTTTGAATGATAACCTGGCCTTAAGAGAGCGCGACCGCTGCCTGCACGGATTATCGGGCTACCAGCCACCGCCTTTGGCCAAAGATAAATACTATTCAGTGCGCAACGCGACCTATCGATTCGTGGTACGTCTCACTACCTGTTTGGTTAACTACACGCTTAAACGAGTGTTTTGTCATCGACCATACCGTTGCTTTGCCGCTCTCATTTTGATTTACAAACTTGAATTGCACATTGGTGAGGTGTGCAAACGCATAAACGTAATCACATCCACACAGTATTATATTTTTCCCTGAAGCTACATAGCGTGAAACGAAGACAGGGCTGATCACTACACTATTGTCTGAGGACGAAGTGGATGCAGTGATTACCATGAGTCAATGAAGACCTTTTCCTTAAAATTACCACAATCTACAGTTCGCAAGCAACTTCGCGGTGTGTGGCGGAGGGTATTTTGCGTACCCCTGTCACTTCTCCACCTTCCCGTTGAAGTTGAGAGAGTTTGGCCTGAAGAACGATTTCTGGCAAGCCTCCTTGTGGACTCCGAACTCTCTGATTTCATTTTCATGGCCTTTAGGCGAGATGTAGGCAGGAGGAATGAATTTAATTGTATACTTTGCTCCGAACGCAGTCTCTCGAAACTTTACCAGTGAACCACACTATGATGCAGATCGCCTCTCTTGCACTGTCTTCCGCTGGAGATGTTTGATCATCTCGGCGGCGCTTTCATGATTATTAAATGAACCATCTGCTAGGAACTTAAGTGTAATTTGCAGAGTAACCGACTCGCATTCTGGAGGACGACGGTTCAATCCCGTATCCGGCCATTCTGATTTAGGTTTTCTGTGATTTCCCTAAATCGCTCCAGGCAAAGGCCGGGATGGTTCCTTTCAAAGGGCACGGCCGACCTCCTTCCCTGTCCTTCCCTAATCCGATGAGACCGATGACCTCGCTGTCTGGTCTCCTTCCCCCAACAACCCAACCCAACCCCAGAGAAACCCTGAAGATGTAGATATAGATGTACCGAAACGCGCTGCTCTTCTTTTGATCTTCCCTATTTTCCCTATGAATCTCTTTTGGTACGTATCCCACACTGATCGAGTATTGATTGATGGAAGGTTTTGCTAGCTACCTCCTCTGGGGGACTACATTCCGTGATGGTTGATCAGATTAATCTCAGACTGTCTTCTGCATTCCCTGCCATTATTTTCATGTGGTCTTTACATTTGAAATCGCTCTGTACGTATACCCTTGATATATTAGGAAGTAAATGCTTCGATTGGTTAACTACTCAAATTTCGTAGCACTTACATTTACACTGGGTTGGAAACTTTGTTGTCGGCGAAGATCCAGGGCAGACCTAGGGCTTTTCATTACCATACAGTTACCATACAGTAGACTTGAACGTCTGAGAATTACGCGGTGGAATATGGACTCACTAATACCATTCTCAAAGAAATCTGCTAATCGTGGCCATTGGTTCAATACACAGGAACAGAGCATATACATATACTCTTGAACTTTTAACCTGGCTATTCAAAAGTGGGTGGAGCAATAGCTAAATTTATAATTCTTTATCGTGTGCAGAAGCCAGGCATGAATATTTCGCGAAACTTAATATGCAGTAATCGGCACTAAAGTTAAAGCTAAATCATAATAAAATTATAGCAAAAAGCTATTTCCGAAACCCTTGCTACTTGTAGAAAGTCATCCTAATCAATTTAAGTAAGATACTGTAGTTTCCCCCCCCCCCCCCCCCATGAACCATGGACCTTGCCGTTGGTGGGGAGGCTTGCTTGCCTCAGCGATACAGATAGCCATACCGTAGGTACAACCACAACGGAGGGGTATCTGTTGAGAGGCCAGACAAACGTGTGGTTCCTGAAGAGGGGCAGCAACCTTTTTACTAGTTGCAAGGGCAACATTCTGGATGATTGACTGATCTGGCCTTGTAACAATAACCAAAACGGCCTTGCTGTGCTGGTACTGCGAACAGCTGGAAGCAAAGGGAAACTACGGCCGTAATTTTTCCCGAGGGCATGCAGCTTTACTGTATGATTAAATGATAATGGCGTTCTCTTGGGTAAAATATTCAGGAGGAAAAATAGTCCCCCATTCGGATCTCCGGGCGGGGACTACTCAAGAGGATGCCGTTATCAGGAGAAAGAAAGCTGGCGTTCTACGGATCGAAGCGTGGAATGTCAGATCCCTTAATCGGGCAGGTAGGTTAGAAAATTTAAAAAGGGGAAATGGATAGGTTAAAGTTAGATATAGTGGGAATTAGTGAAGTTCGGTGGCAGGAGGAACAAGACTTCTGGTCAGGTGACTACAGGGTTATAAACACATAATCAAATAGAGGTAATGCAGGAGTAGGTTTAATAATGAATAGGAAAATAGGAATGCGGGTAAGCTACTACAAACAGCATAGTGAACGCATTATTGTGGCCAAGATAGATACGAAGCCCATACCTACTACAGTAGTAAAAGTTTATATGCCAACTAGCTCTGCAGATGACGAAGAAATTGAAGAAATGTATGATGAAATAAAAGAAATTATTCAGATAGTGAAGGGAGACGAAAATTTAATAGTCATGAGTGATTGGAATTCAAGTGTAGGAAAAGGGAGAGAAGGAAACGTAGTAGGTGAATATGGATTGGGGCTAAGAAATGAAAGAGGAAGCCGCCTGGTAGAATTTTGCACAGAGCACAACTTAATCATAGCTAACACTTGGTTTAAGAATCATGAAAGTTGGTTGTATACATGGAAGAATCCTGGAGATACTAAAAGGTATCAGATAGACTATATAATGGTAAGACAGAGATTTAGGAACCAGGTTTTAAATTGTAAGACATTTCCAGGGGCAGATGTGGACTCTGACCACAATCTATTGGTTATGAACTGTAGATTAAAACTGAAGAAACTGCATAAAGGTGGGAATTTAAGGCGATGGGACCTGGATAAACTGAAAGAACCAGAAGTTGTACAGAGTTTCAGGGAGAGCATAAGGGAACAATTGACAGAAACAGGGGAAAGAAATACAGTAGAAGAAGAATGGGTAGCTTTGAGGGGTGAAGTAGTGAATGCAGCAGACGATCAAGTAGGTAAAAAGACGAGGGCTAGTAGTAATCCTTGGGTAACAGAAGAAATATTGAATTTAATTGATGAAAGGAGAAAATATAAAAATGCAGTAAATGAAGCAGTCAAAAAGGAATACAAACGTCTCAAAAATGAGATCGACAGGAAAGGCAAAATGGCTAAGCAGGGATGGCTAGAGGACAAATGTAAGGATGTAGAGGCCTATCTCATTAGGGGTAAGATAGATACTACCTACAGGAAAATTAAAGAGACCTTTGAAGAAAAGAGAACCACTTGTATGAATATCAAGAGTTCAGATGGAAACCCAGTTCTAACCAAAGAAGGGAAAGCAGATAGGTGGAAGGAGTATATAGAGGGTCTATACAAGGGCGATGTACTGCTGGAGAATATTATGGAAATGGAAGAGGATGTAGATGAAGATGAAATGGGAGATACGATACTGCGTGAATAGTTTGACAGAGCACTGAAAGACCTAAGTCGAAACAAGGCCCCCGGAGTAGACAACATTCCATTGGAACTACTGACTGCCTCGGGAGAGTCAGTCCTGACAAAACTGTACCATCTGGTGAGCAAGATGTATGAAACAGGCGAAATACCCTCAGACTCCAAGAAGCATATAATAATTCCAATCCCAAAGAAAGCAGGTGCTGACAGGTGTGAAAATTACCTAACAATCAGTTTAATAAGCCACAGCTGCAAAATACTAACTCGAATACTTTAATGACGAATGGAAAAACTAGTGGAAGCCGACCTCGGGGAAGATCAGTTTGGCTTCCGTAGAAATACTGGAACACGTGAGGCAATACTGACCTTACGACTTATCTTAGAAGAAAGATTCAAACCTACATTTCTAGCAGTTGTAGACTTAGAGAAAGCTTTTGACAATGTTAACTGGAATACTCTCTTTCAAATTCTGAAGGTGGCAGGGGTAAAATACAGGAGGCGAAAGGCTATTTACAATTTGTACATAAACCAGATGGCAGTTATAAGAGTCGAGGGACATGAAAGGGAAGCAGTGGTTGGGAAGGGAGTAAGACAGGGTTGCAGCCTCTCCCCGATGTTATTCAATCTGTATATTGCGCAAGCAGTAAAGGAAACAAAAGAAAAATTCGTAGTAGGTATTAAAATCCATGGAGAAGAAATAAGAACTTTGAGGCTCGCCGATGACATTGTAATTCTGTCAGAGACAGCTAAGGACTTGGAAGAGCAGTTGAATGGAATGGACAGTGTCTTGAAAGGAGGATATAAGATGAACATCAACAAAAGCAAAATGAGAATAATGGAATGTAGTCGAATTAAGTCGGGTGATGCTGAGGCAATTAGATTAGGAAATGAGGCACTTAAAGTAGTAAAGGAGTTTTGGTATTTGGGGAGCAAAATAACTGATGATGGACGAAGTAGAGAGGATATAAAATGTAGACTGGCAATGGCAAGAAAAGCGTTTCTGAAGAAGAGAAATTTGTTAACATCGAGTATAGATTTAAGTGTCAGGAAGTCATTTCTAAAAGTATTTGTATGGAGTGTAGCCATGTATGGAAGCGAAACATGGACGATAAATAGTTTGGACAAGAAGAGAATAGAAGCTTTCGAAATGTGGTGCTACAGAAGAATGCTGAAGATTAGATGGGTAGATCACACAACTAATGAGGAAGTATTGAATAGGATTGGGGAGAAGAGAAGTTTGTTACACAACTTGACCAGAAGAACGAATCGGTTGGTAGGACATGTTCTGAGGCATCAAGGGATCACCAATTTAGTATTGGAGGGCAGCGAGGAGGGTAAAAATCGTAGAGGGAGACCAAGAGATGGATACACTAAGCAGATTCAGAAGGATGTAGGTTGCAGTAGGTACTGGGAGATGAAGAAGCTTCCACAGGATAGAGTAGCATGGAGAGCTGCATCAAACCAGTCTCAGGACTGAAGACAACAACAACAAACATCAACAACTGTAGTTTTAATTCTTACCGGACTGCGTCATGGCAATCCGTACGAGTCCTTTTCCTATTTTCCTCGAAAATGATAGCTAAGTATTTTTGACTTACAAATAGTATAAAGAGCTTTGTTTCATTTTGGTGTTTATGGCAGCAGAACACATCAGGATGTTGGGCACAAAAAGAAGTACACGGACGAGTAAATGTCCTAGAGTGCTCTTAATATACAAAACAAAATTTTGAAAATAAGTTTCCTACGTATGTGAAATGTATGTTGATGTTTAGGAGTCACTACTTACGACAGTATTTGTACTTTACTGTAAAAATCAACCGAAAACAAGACTCTCCAGCGAGTAGTGGAGAAAAGCATTTTCCAACCAAGTAAGATAAGCAGAAACATTATGGATACACTAAAATCACAACACATTGCCATGCGTGTCCGCTCCCGGTAGTTGAATGGTCAGCGCGACATAATCCTAAGGGCCCGGGTTCGATTCCCGACTGAGTCGGAGATTTTCTCCACTCAGGTACTGGGTGTTGTGTAGTCCTAATCATCATCATTTCATCCCCATCGACGCGAAAGTCACCGAAGTGGCGTCAAATCGAAAGACTCTCACGACATTTACATTTTACCATGCCTAAAACGATGAAGGAAATCCTTTGACATTCAAAACAGCTTGCAGTCATCTCGGAATAGTTAAATATGGATCCTGTGTGATTTGTTCTCGCTACAGTATAGCGTGCAAGACTAGGTAACGATTGTGGACGTGGATTTCAATCACACCCACTTCTTTCCAATGTGGACCACCACTTCTGGTGACTGTGGGCCAGAGGAGATCCGACAATTTACCCTCGTCCTCACAAAACTAGTCCCCAACGATGCGAGCTGAATGAAAAGCGGCCCTGTAGCCTTGGACAGCCGACAACAATGGACAACCACCATTGTACAATTTAATGCACCTGATCAGCCAAAATTGTCACATAATCCTTGGCAGTAATGCTGCCTTACTGAGAAGCCGTGGCCTCCATAGAACACTACCGACTCTGAGTTATCAGTCTCCTGACTGGTTTCATGGGGACCACCAAGAATTCCTCTCCTATGCTAAGTTATTCATATCAGAGCAGCACTTACAACCTACATCTTCGATTATTTGCTCTATGTATTCCAATTTCTGTCTTTCTCTACAAGGTTTTGCTCTCTACCGCTCCCTCTAGCACCATGGAACTCTTTCCTTGACGTCTTAACACATGTCCTATCATCCCGTCCCTTCTCCTTGTCAGTGTTTTCCATACATACCTTTCCTCTCTGATTCAGCACAGAACCTCCTCATTCCTTACCTTACCAGTCCATCTTATTTTCAACATTCGTCTGTAGTACCACATTTCAAATGCTTCGAAACCTCTTCTCTTCCCGTTTTTCCACAGTCCACGTTTCACTGCCATACAATGCTATGTCCCAAATGTAAATTCTCAGTAATTTCTTCCTCAGATTAGGGTCTATGTTTGATACTAGTAGATTTTTCATGACCAGGAATGCTCTTTTTGCCAGTACTAGTCTACTATTGATGTCCTCCTTGCTCTGTGCGTCCTATGTTATTTTTCTGCAAAATTATGAGAAATTCTTAACGTCATCTATTTCGTAACCATTAATCCTGGGCCGGTCGGAGTGGCCGAGCTGTTCCAGGCGCTACAGTCTGGAACCGCGCTAACGCTACGGTCGCAAGTTCGAATCGTGCCACGGGCATGTATGTGTGTGATGTCCTTAGGTTAGTTAGGTTTAAGTGGGGGACTGATGACCTCAGAAGTTAAGTCCCATAGTGCTCAGACCCATTAATCCCGATAAGTTTCTTGCAGTTCTCGTTTCTATTACTTCTCATTACTTTCGTTGGAATTACATTCAACCCATATTCTGTATTCATTAGACTGTTCATTCTGTTCAGTACATCCTGTAATTCTTCTTCACTTTCAATCAGGACACCAGTGCCATCAGTGAATCTTAACGTTGAATCCTTTCGCGTTGAATTTTAATGCCATCCTTGAATTTTCTTTAATATTGTCATTGCTTCTTTCATGTATGGATTTGTCAGTAGGGGCGAAAGACTGCGTACCTTTCTTATACTATTTTGAAACCGAACACTCCATTCTTAGTCTTCCACTCTATTGTTCCCTCTTGGTTCTTTTTCAGATTGTATATTACCCGTCTTTCTCTTTAGCTTACCCCTATTTTGTCTCGGAATTTCTAACATCGAAAAACATTTGAGATGGTCGAATGCTTTCTCCAGGTCGAAAAATCCCAGGAACATGTTTTGATTTTTTGTTAGTCTTTCTTCCATTCTCAACAGCAACTAACGTCTATATTGCCCTCTGGTGCGTTTAAGTTTCCTAAATCCTAATTGATCATCATCTAAATAGATCCTCAGTTATCTTCCCCATTCTTCTCCACAATATTCTTGTAAACACCTTGGATACATGAACTGTTTAGCCGATTTTGCGATAATTTTCTCACGCGTCGGCAGTTGCAATCTTGGGAATTGTGTGTATGATGTTTTCCCGAAAGTCCGATGGTTTATAGCCAGTCCCTTACATTCTACGCATCAACGTGAACAGTCTTTTTCTTGCCTCCTACCCCCATGAGTTTAGAGGTTCTAATGGAATGTTATCTAGCCCTTCTGCCTTATTTAATCTTAAGTCCTATAAAGCTCTTTCTATTTCTAAATCTGCATACCCTATGTATCCGCTTTAACTCCCTCCTGTTTATTCACCAAGACAAGTCTTCCCCCTCCTCATGGCCCTCAATGTACTCTGTCCACCTACTAGCTTTCTTCTCTGTATTTAATAGTGCAATTATCAGTGAGCTCTTAATGTTACGGATTTGGATTTTAATTTCTCCGAAGGTTGTTTTACTTTTCTCTGTATTAAGTCAATCTTTCCGACAATCATTTCTTTATCGACCTTCACATTTATCATGTAGCCATTCGACCTTAGCTTCCCTGCACTTCGTATTTATTTCATTCTTAAGAGATCTGAATATCAGTATTCTTGAATTTTCGTGAACATACACTCCTGGAAATTGAAATAAGAACACCGTGAATTCATTGTACCAGGAAGGGGAAACTTTATTGACACATTCCTTGGGTCAGATACATCACATGATCACACTGACATAACCACAGGCACATAGACACAGGCAACAGAGCATGCACAATGTCGGCACTAGTACAGTGTATATCCACCTTTCGCAGCAATGCAGGCTGCTATTCTCCCATGGAGACGATCGTAGAGATGCTGAATGTAGTCCTGTGGAACTGCTTGCCATGCCATTTCCACCTGGCGCCTCAGTTGGACCAGCGTTCGTGCTGGACGTGCAGACCGCGTGAGACGACGCTTCATCCAGTCCCAAACATGCTCAATGGGGGACAGATCCGGAGATCTTGCTGGCCAGGG
This sequence comes from Schistocerca gregaria, assembly GCF_023897955.1. Taxonomy (NCBI): domain Eukaryota; kingdom Metazoa; phylum Arthropoda; class Insecta; order Orthoptera; family Acrididae; genus Schistocerca; species Schistocerca gregaria. The sequence continues at coordinate 509,850,038 of NC_064923.1, forward strand.
TAGTTGACTTACACCTTGTAGAGCACGTTGGGTGGCACGGGATACATGCGGACGTGCATTGTCCTGTTGGAACAGCAAGTTCCCTTGCCGGCTAGGAATGGTAGAACGATGGCTTCGATGACAGTTTGGATGTACCGTGCACTATTCAGTGTCCCCTCAACGATCACCAGAGGTGTACGGCCAGTGTAGGAGATCGCTCCCCACACCATGATGCCGGGTGTTGGCCCTGTGTGCCTCGGTCGTATGCAGTCCTGATTGTGTCGCTCACTTGCACGGCGCCAAACACGCATACGACCATCATTGGCACCAAGGCAGAAGCGACTATCATCGCTAAAGACGACACGTCTCCATTCGTCCCTCCATTCACGCCTGTCGCGACACCACTGGAGGCGGGCTGCACGATGTTGGGGCGTGAGCGGAAGACAGCCTAACGGTGTGCGGGACCGTAGCCTAGCTTCATGGAGACGGTTGCGAATGGTCCTCGCCGATACCCCAGGAGCAACAGTGTCCTAATTTGCTGGGAAGTGGCGGTGCGGTCCCCTACGGCACTGCGTAGGATCCTACGGTCTTGGCGTGCCTCTGTGCGTCGCTGCGCTCCGGTCCCATGTCGACGGGCACGTGCACCTTCCGCTCACCACTGGCGACAACATCGATGTACTGTGGAGACCTCACGCCCCACGTGTTGAGCAATTCGGCGGTACGTCCACCCTGCCTCCCGCATTACCACTATACGCCCTCGCTCAAAGTCCGTCAACTGCACATACGGTTCACGTCCACGCTGTCGCGGCATGCTACCAGTGTTAAAGACTGCGATGGAGCTCCGTATGCCACGGCAAACTGGCTGACACTGACGGCGGCGGTGCACAAATGCTGCGCAGCTAGCGCCATTCGACGGCCAACACCGCGGTTCCTGGTGTGTCTGCTGTGTCGTGCGTGTGATCATTGCTTGTACAGCGCTCTCGCAGTGTCCGGAGCAAGTATGGTGGGTCTGACACACCGGTGTCAATGTGTCCTTTTTTTCCATTTCCAGGAGTGTATTTGTACTTTCGTCTTTCACTGATCAACTGAAGTACTTGTATTTGTTCTGTTACCCATCGTTCCTTTGTAGTTACCTTCTTTGTACCTAATTTTTTTCCCAATTTCTGTGATTGTCCTTTTTAGAGATGGCCATTCGTCTTTAACAGACGTGCCTACTGAACTACTAATTATCACAGTGTGTATAGCCTCATACAACTTCAGGCGTATCTTTTCATACCCTAGGACGTCCACATCCAACTTCCTTACGCATTGATTCTTACTGGCTAGTCGTTTAAAAGTTAGCCTATTGCTTATACTTAAAGAATAATGTAATACTGCAATTACAAAGAAAGCAATTTCTGACAGGTGTGAAAAATACGAAACTATCACTTTAACAAGTCTCAGTTGCAAAATACTAATATAAATTCTTTACAGAAGAATGTTAAAATTCATAGAAGCTGACCTCGGGGAAGAACAGCTTGGATTCTGAAGAAATGTAGGAATATTGACCTTATCTTAGGAGATAGATTAAGGAAAGGGAAACCTATGTTTGTAGCATTTGTAAACGTAGAGAAAGCCATTGATAATTTTGACTGGAATACTCTTTTGAAACTTTGATGGTAGCAAGGGCAAAATACGAAGATCAAAAGACTATTTACACCTTGTACAGAATCCAGACGACAGTTGTAAGAGTCGACGGGCATGAAATGAAAGCATCGGTTGAGAAGGGTCTGAAACAGGATTGTAGGCTATCCCCAATGCTATTCGGTCTGAGCAAGCATTAAAGGAAATCAGTGAAAAATCTCGAGTAGAATTAAAGTTCAGGAAGAAGATATACAATCTTTGAAGTTTGCCACTGATATTTCTGTCGCATACAGGAAAGGACATGGAAGAGCACTTTAGCAGATTGGACTGTATCTGCAAAGAAAGGTATAAAAAGATCACGAACGAAAGCAAAAGTAGGATAATGCATTGTTGTCGATAAAATTTTAGATGACTCTGAGGAAACGAGACACTGAAAGTAGTTGATGAGTTTTGCTTCTTGGGCAAGAAAGTCGCCGATGACGGCCGAAGAAGAAAGTTTATAAAGAGTAGACTGGCAATGGCAAGAAGACTGTTTCTGAAGAAGAGAAATTTGTTAACATATAATGTAAACTTAAGTGTTAGGAAGGGTTCTGAAGGTATTTTCCTGAAGTGTAGCCACGTAAAGAATTGAAACATGGACGATACACATGATGGACAAAAAGATAGTAGAAACTTTTGAAATAGTGGTGCTACAGAAGAATGCTGAAGATTCGGTGGGTAGATCACGTAATTAATGAGGCGGTTCTGAGTAGAGCTGTGGAGAAAAGAAATTCGTGGCACAACTTGACTAAAGGAAGAGATTGGTTGATAGGGCACATTTTGACACATCAAGAGAGCAACAGTGTGGTACTGGAAGTATGTAAGGAGTGTAACTAATCACGTAAGTAATGAGGCGGTTCTGAATAGAGCTGGGGAGAAAAGAAATTCGTGGCACAACTTGACTAAAGGAAGAGATTTGTTGATAGGATACATTTTGACACATCAAGGGAGCAACAGTGTGGTACTGGAAGTATGTAAGGAGTGTAAAAATCGTAGAGGGAGACCATGAGAGGAATACAACAAGCAGTTTCCGAGGACGTAAGTTGCAGTAGTTATTCATAGTTGACGAAGCTTGCACTAGATAGAGTAGCACGGAGAGTTATGTTAAACCAGTGTCCGGGCTGAAGACTACAATAACAACAACTCTTCATCTTTACTAAACTGCGATTTACGTCATCTGCCTTTACACACTGAATTACCCGTTAAATACGTTCATATATTTTGTCCATGTCTTCATCATCTGCTTGCGTACCTGCTCTTCCTGTTCGTAATGAAACCTACTCCAGTTACAGCATTTTCTGTTGCTGCTGACATTAACCTGCCTGACCATAAATCCTTGTCTTCTTCCCATTTCACTTCGCTGACCCCCACTACATCTAGATTGAGCCTCAGCATTTTACTTTTCAGATTTTCTAGCCTCCCTGCCACTTCGAACGTCTGAAAATCCACTCCCCGACTCGTTGTTTGTTCAGTCATTTTCTCACAGTCACTTCCCATTTGGCATTCCCCCTCCCGGAGATTCTCATGTGGGACTAGTCAGGAATCTTTTGCCAATGGAGAAATCATCATGATACTTTTGTAATCACAGGCAACATTAGAAGTCTTTAATGCAGTGGTTTCCATTGCCTTCTGTGTCCACATGTCGTTGATCAGTGCCCTTAGGTGCAGTCTCTACCCCAAGTGCAATAGAGTGCCCCGAAACTCTGCCTACCCCTTCACCCTCTTTGACAAGGCTGTTGGCTGAATGAGGGTGACTTCTTACGCTAGAAGTCTTCTACCGTCTTTTTTGATCATTTTTATTCAGACTTTAAGCAATGGCGGGGTTCGAACAGTGGTGGGGTTCGAACCCGGGACCGAGGACGTTTCGATTACTGATCAATGACGCTACTCCTACATCACGTGTCATGTAAGCCATGACACGACTCTCCAGATCATCATCTAACCCTTGTCATGTTTCACCCTTGCGTCGTAAATCCGACTAGAAGTTGGAAACAGTGTGAAACGAGACCCATCCGACCTAATTACTTTCTTCCATTACTTCGTTATTTTATAACTTCCGCACTACATTTGTCTGTTATGGTGATTTTCATCACTGCTGGATGGGTTTCGACTAACTGCTCGCGCTGCAGGCCCCTACTTGTTGACCATCCTTAGTGTTGTTTTGGTGCTTACATGGTTCGCGAGGACGACATTCAATTCTGCAGTGGACTTAGAAGTTAGCTTTCTCTTATCTCTCGTCATACTCCTCTACAATAATGGTCTGACATGATTACTCGGCTAATACTTCCGTACGAGTTGCGACTTAGTGGATGAAGTTTTTCCACTTTCGCTGAAAGCGGTATAAATCTCCGAGCGGTCCCACCTGAAACACCGAACAAAAGCACCTGTCATACTAGCACCAACTATTTGCAAACGTTCGAAATCACTTAGGTGAGAGGTAATGCACTCACAATTACACAGAAAACTGTGGTGAACACAACTGACATTAGCCATGTATTAAAGATATTTCACAGTTGTCGTTCATAGCCAAATAAAACTGCGCAACATACAGGCTTGGCTAGACACTGCATTTATTTTCAAACATAAATTTCGCGCGATGTCTCCTTATTTTTAACCAAAACTTTACTTACCTTCATATCATTTTATTTTCCTACTTTCAATTTTTTCTGCGGTGTAATCTTCTTTAAATTGGTTATACTCCACTTTTACAGTTAACAGTGGACAATTTAGGTTAATATTTGATTTCCATATCATGAATTGGAAAACAAAATATACAGGGCGATCAGCAACAGTCTGGAATGCTCGTGAGTGTGTCGCAGCAGAGGCTGTGTTGAGAAATAATTGTTAAGAAAAAAATACCTTGTGCGGTTTCCGATTCAATTGACATTGACGTGAGTCAAAGTAGTTCCGCGGACCAATTCAATCTCTTGCACGAGGTGAAATGCGACAACGCACGTGAATATTTGGGTCCATGGATTACCATATTTTGAAATCCTCATTACCAGTTAAAATGTGCCTGTTTCGAAAGTTATAAATTCAACCCTGTTGGGCAAAAACCTATATTTTTTTAGTTTGAGGAAACCAATAGAAAAACACGTTATGTGATACAGTTTCTACAGAACGCTTGAATTTGCGATCGGAACAACCTGTATGTTTGTGTAAATGCTAATTAAATGGGATACGGCGCAACTTACCGAATTTTTCCTTAACAGGTATTAATCAACTTAATCTACCCTGCTTTTCAGACTGTTTCCGGCAACCCTCTATATTTCTTGATTACAAATTAAAAAGAAATTTTTGTCAATTTTACAACACAAAGTTATCCGACAGAATACTGTTCGGCTCACCGTGCGTCACGTGACGCTACACCCTTACTCGGCGGGCCATCTGTCACTGTATGTCGTCTTTTCTAGTCGCAAGCGTTCCAACCCCCAGGATCCGAAGGTTCCAAAGAAATAGAGCCGTCTCGCTGCTCTATAGAGCGCTAGTGCGAATGGCGCACCCTTATATGTGTGGCTTGTAAAGGCTTTCATGAATTTTCCTTTTAGATAGCTATCATGCGTAGAAATTTTGGGGTCCCTGTAGCAGCGTATGACTGATCGTCATTTCGTTGCATGTGCATCGTAAATCCGTATAGAGTGGTACGTTTTCCTCGTCCTACTACTCCTCAAGTCTTTTGCGAGGTGCAATGGGCCTCAGAGACATCCACGACATTAAATATACTCCAAGAAACAGTTTTATCCAAGTACTCGTCTTGTAGTGAAGAAGATTCGAAAAAAAATTGGTTGTACTTCCTGCAGGCAAAATTTTGCCACAGTTTGGACATAGATAATAAATTACCAATTAGAATATTTTATTAATTTATTTATTTCCAATCACAAGATAAGAGTTATCATATCTTCCCTTAAATTTAAGTAGATAACTATTGTTTGATGGTTATCGTTGTGATATATGAGCTGTGTATATTAATAAGCGTAATACTGCATATACGATATTACAGCAGTCTTAGTCTTACTTATATTGTCTTAAGAAGTGTTGTCAAAGCGTGATGTCCCAGTTGAATGGGAGTAACAGTGCATGTCAGCTATACTACGGGATCAAATATGGAGAAGATGATCACTGGTCTGGGGAGAACCGAGGAAGAAAAGTGTAAACATAGAAGATGGAATCATAAAAAACGGAAATACATACAGATCTACATCTACATCTACAGTTATCCTCCGCAAGCCACCCAACGGTGTGTGGCGGAGAGCACTTTACGTGCCACTGTCATTACCTCCCTTTCCTGTTCCAGTCGCGTACGGTTCGCGGGAAAAAACGACTGTCTGAAAGCCACAGTGCGCGCTCGAATCTCTCTAATTTTACATTCGTGATCTCCTCGGGAGGTATAAGTAGGGGGAAGCAATATATTCGATACCTCATCCAGAAACGCACCCTCTCGAAACCTGGACAGCAAGCTACATTGCGATGCAGAGCGCCTCTCTTGCAGAGTTTACCACTTCAGTTTGTTAAACATCTCCTTAACGCTATCATGGTTACCAAATAACCCTGTGACGAAACGCGCCGCTCTTCTTTGGATCTTCTCTATCTCCTCCGTCAACCCGATCTGGTACGGATCCCACACTGATGAACGATACTCAAGTATTGGTCGAACGAGTGTTTTGTGAGCCACCTCCTTTGTTGATGGACTACATTTTCTAAGAACTCTCCCAATGAATCTCAACCTGGTACCCGCCTTAGCAGCAATTAATTTTATATGATCATTCCACTTCAAATCGTTCCGCACGCATACTCCCAGATATTTTACAGAAGTAACTGCTACCAGTGTTTGTTCCGCTGTCATACAATCATACAATGAAGGATCCTTCTTTCTATGTATTCGCAATACATTACATTTGTCTATGTTAAGGGTCAGTTGCCACTCCCAGCACCAAGTGCCTATTCGCTGCAGATCTTCCTGCATTTCGCTACAATTTTCTAATGTTGCAACTTCTCTGTATACTACAGCATCATCCTCGAAAAGCCGCATGGAACTTCCAACACTATCTACTAGGTCATTTATATATATTGTGAAAAGCAATGGTCCCATAAAACTCCCCTGTGGCACACCAGAGGTTACTTTAACGTCTGTAGACGTCTTTCCATTGATAACAACATGCTGTGTTCTGTTTGCTAAAAGCTCTTCAATCCAGCCACACAGGTGGTCTGATATTTAGTAGGCTCTTGCTTTGTTTATCAGGCGAAAGTGCGGAACTGTATCGAACGCCTTCCGGAAGTCAAGGAAAATAGCATCTACCTGGGATCCTGTATCTAATATTTCCTGGGTCTCATGAAGAAATAATGCGAGTTGGGTCTCATACGATCGCTGTTTCCGGAATCCATGTTGATTCCTACAGAGTAGATTCTGGGTTTCCAAAAACGACATGACACGCTAGCAAAAATCATGTTCTAAAACTCTACAACAGATCGACGTCAGAGATATAGGTCTATAGTTTTGCGCATCTGCTCGACGACCCTTCTTGAAGACTGGGACTACCTATGCTTTTTTCCAATCATTTCGAACCCTCCGTTCCTCTAGAGACTTGCGGTACACGGCTGTTAGAAGGGGGGCAAGTTCTTTCGCGTACTCTGTGTAGAATCGAATTGGGATCCCGTCAGGTCCAGTGGACTTTGTTGAGTGATTCTTGTTGCTTTTCTATTCCTTGGTCACTAATTTCGATGGCAGCCATTTTTTCGTTTGTGCGAAGATTTAGAGAAGGAACTGCAGTGCGGTCTTCCTCTGTAAAATAGCTTTGGAAAAAGGTGGTTAGTATTTCAGCTTTACGCGTGTCATCCTCTGTTTCAATGCCATCACATCCCGGAGTGTCTGGGTATGCTGTTTCGAGCCACTTACTGATTTAACGTAAGACCAGAACGTCCTAGAATTTTTTGTCAAGTCGGTACATAGAATTTTACTTTCGAATTCACTGAACGCTTCACGCATAGCCCTCCTTACGCTAACTTTGACATCGTTTAGCTTCTGTTTGTCTGAGAGGTTTTGGCTGCGTTTAAACTTGGAGTGAAGCTGTCTTTGCTTCCGCAGTAGTTCCCTAACTTTGTTGTTGAACCACGGTGGGTTTTTCCCGTCCCTCACAGTTTTACTCGGCACGTACCTGTCTAAAATGCACTTTTACGATTACGTTGAACTTTGTCCATAAACACTCAACATTGTCAGTGTGGGAACAGAAATTTTCGTTTTGATCTGTTAAGTAGTCTGAAATCTGCCTTCTATTACTCTTGCTAATAGGATAAGCCTTCCTCCCTTTTTTTATATTCCTATTTACTTCCTTATTCAGGGATGCTGAAAGGGCCTTATGATCACTGATTCCCTGTTCTGAACTCACAGAGTCGAAAAGTTCGTGTCTGTTTGTTATCAGTAGGACCAAGATGTTATCTCCACGAGTCGGTTCTCTGTTTAATTGCTCGAGGCAATTTTCGGTTAGTGCAGTCAGTATAATGTCACTCGATGCTCTGTGCCTACCATCCGTCCTAAACATCTGAGTGTCCCAGTCTATATCTGGTAAATTGAAATCTCCACCTAAAACTATAACATGCTGAGAAAATTTATGTGAAATGTATTCCAAATTTTCTCTCAGTTGTTCTGCGACTAATGCTGCTGGGTCGGGAGTTCGGTAAAAGGAGCCAATTATTAACCTAGCTCAGTTGTTGAGTGTAACCGCCACCCATAATAATTCACAGGTAAGGAAAGCACGGGCAACGCTGACAATATAAGAGAAACACTGCGTCGGTTTTGATCAAGAAGAAGACAGCATGGCTTATACATGCAGAAAACGAGGCTATATCGATAGTAACAGTTAAACCTTTAATCTTCTCATCAATGTGACGTTGCTGTGGTTTAAATGGAGGCTAGTGGTTATTTATCCTCAACTGTAAGACAGCAGGCTATCAATTAAAATAAAGATGGTGGTGTGGTGTTGGCCCTCAACTACATACCCTCTGGCTCAGTGATGAAATATTAAAATTTTTGGCTGGTTTCGTTGTCTAGGGGCTCGGATACGTAGTTGCCACATTACAAGCCAAATACTGCTGAGTCTATAGTATACCACATGAATGTACGCATCAATCGAATGGTCGAAGGTTCCTATCACTCGGCAATTGCGAATTTAAAAATGAAAGATTGCAATTATATAAAATAGGGAGGTATTATCTTAACGACTTTAAATGAAGAGTACGAAAGTAGAACTACTTTGAGAATGCGATACATTTCTGCTAAACACTTATGGGTGTTGATGGTCCAACAATTAAATGAAGCATAAGTTGAAGAACAGGGGAACAACAGATTCCTATTGAACGTAATCAGTTATGAGCAACAACATAGGTCGTGAGGTATTCACTTCTAAACGCATACTACGTCACTGTAGAAACCACTGAAATCTCACAAGTTCACAAGTAGGCACTCTGAAGTATTTCTATCACCTGCGACCACGGCCAACCGCTCCACACTCTCCAAGTCTCTCTCGCGACTGTTCGTCCGTCGCGCCGTACTTTCCCGCACTCTCACGTGTCCTGCCGTACTGTCCAGAGCCCTCCGCGTCCTGTGCGAGTGTCCCTTGCGCCACCCTGTTCGAAACTCCTCCTACATTCACTTCGGTAGTCGCCTGCCGTAGTAATGAGCGCTGTGATTGGCTAGAGGCTCCCTCCATGTCTCATAGCCAATGCACACTCACAAAAATACTGAAACACATTCGAAATACTGGACCTACATTTAACTAAATTGAAATTAAATACATATTCCTGCGGCTGGACCATAAACACGCTCTAACACACATTATTAAATACAAAATAGACACATATCTAATGAATGGCAAGCAAAAGTAGTCCAGTTGCCTAACGTCTCTGTGCTTTCTAAAACACAGTAAATATTTGACCAATTTCTTCATGACTAGTATATATCGGATATAAGCAAAGACATAGACGAATAAATATATTTATAAGCATGCTGCTAGCGTTTTCTTGTGTTACTGTGGAGTACTTATGGCCTGACGGGATCGTTAGTAATCATCCACTTTGACCTCCAATAACTCACGTACTATTCAACTTATATGCCTGTAATTTATACCAGTTTAGGTCTACACTAATAGCTTTCTAAAGACACATCGATCGACAAAATCGATTGAAGCGTTTAGACTTTGGAAAATCGTTACTGGGTGTTACTTCTATAATTTACAGCAGATACAAAATGTAAACTAATAAAGATCTTGAAAATATGGTTACATCATCGGAATTTTCGTTCAATTAATGGTAACATACATGTTTATTTTTTAGGTATCATGATTCATCTGGCTACTATTAATTTCTATACAAACTATAAAATGTCTGCCATTAAGGTTTCCGCCATCTTTGGCACTCCCAGCATGTCTCCTTCATCGACACAGCATCACCATTTAATTTCTAGCAATGTGGTCTCTGGACCCTGGCTAACGTTCGGCATCACACGACAAGCTGCGGCCTGCTGAGAGGCTCCACTGCAGCCACGCCGACTCCGATATTTCCAGGGCGCCACAACTCGCCCGTTACCTCGCAAGATTGTAATGAAGAAAGAGATGGAGGAATATTTAGTGTTATGCTTAGGTGCAGACGAAATTTTTCACTTACTGCATAACAGAGGAGTGATGATAAGTGGTTAATACATGAGGCGACGACACCTGTTAATATCAAACCGGAAGAAAAAAGAGTGAATGAAAATCACATTGTCCATACAGTATCCTAAACTGATCGTGTAAAGGACTTGAGACATCATTAAACACAATGCCCTCCCCCCATCACACACACACACACATCTTATGCGATCCTGAATGGTTAGTATGATTTCTGTAGTGTTTTTGCTATTTGCATTATACTGTAGCATGTAATAGATGTAATGACAGGGCTGGCAACGGACTAGTTATAGTTGGAGTTACGTTTTTAAATATTCTTGAATTTCGTGTCAGATATATGGAGATTTATCTCATGCTGCGAAAGTTTGTTCCTCCTAGTTCAGATGCTGATTCTACGAGGATTGCTCAGAAAGTAATGCACCACAAATTTTTCTTCAACAATTGTTTATTGAACATAATGAGAATTACACACACGAAGGAATCGTGTATTATCTACACACACTATTTCAGTGGTGCTGATTAAAACACATACTAAGTAGACAGGCACATTTAAAAAACACGGCGACAGTCTGGTTTCCGTTCGCAACAGTTAAAAACTCACCTAGTAGCAGTATGGTGGGTGGTGGCAACACTGGCAGGGGAATGGTCTCCCCGTCCGCTGCAAATCTTGCAGCTCAGCTGAACCGCCTTCGGATGACCTCACCCTCTGCGACCAGCGACTGACTGTACCTAGACTTGACACAAGCGTTTGTGAATTATCCCCACAGTTCCTTTCCCTGCAGTAAGAAATTCAGTGACTCGACGATCCTTGTATCGTATATCACCTACAGACGCCGTTTCGAAACTGTCCTGCAGCTACGCTATTTGTCGGAAGTGAGGGAAACTTGGCCCTCTCACTGAGGAGACTTCAAATAATACATACGTAACGCTTCAGAAAAGTGATATTGTTTTCTGCTGAGAGAAAAACACGGTGCATTTTTTGGACAACCCTCGTAGGTTATGCTGAGGACTTTCGCAATGTTTTGATTTGACACGTGATTACCTTGAACAGCTAACCTAAGGACATCACACACATCCATGCCCGAGGCAGGATTCGAACCTGCGACCGTAGCAGTCGCACGGTTCCGGACTGCGCGCCTAGAACCACGAGACCACCGCGGCCGGCAGTTTTTGTGTCCTCAGAGTCTTTAGTGGCGGCGTGATTGAATAAAATCTTCTTAGTTTTCAAGCCACGCCAAATCCGACAAAATGTTATTGTAATTGACGCAGCTCGAAAACCGAGAATATTTTATTCACAAAGTTTTGGTACCAATCTCAACACTAACCAAAGCTCATATTTCAATATTTCATATCAGACTAGGAGGAATGAACTTTCCTAGGAATGACGTATCGAAACAGCTCGATGTTGACAGTATGTAAGCGATAAGTACAGGAAAGGAACAGAGATAACATGTACTTAGAGAAAAAACGAACAGATCAAGGATTGAAACCCTGAGAGCACTTGTTTCCATTTCTTCTTCCTGGAGAAAGTCTCGACTTCAACGAGCGGAACAAATATTTATCGATATTTTAACTGCCATTTGACTCTGTAGGTGGTTCATTTTATTTAATTAAAAGCATAGTAAAACACAGTTGATACTATTGTGTTAGGATAGTTTACGGTGAAAGAAGAGGGCGTCCCGTGAAAATGTCATGAACGTGACAGTGCATTGCTGTGGCAGCATGACTGCCTCTCGATCACTGGAAAACAACAGAGACCGACCACGGTTAATCGTGAAGTCTTCTTCTGTCTAATTAGCCGCTTCGTCTACACCGGAGCACCAAAGAAGCTGGTATAGGCGTGCGTATTCAAACAAACAGATATGTAAACAGGCAGAATACGGCGCTGCTGTCGACAACGCCAGTATAAGACAAGTGCTGTTGCAGTTATTAGATCGGTTACTGCTGCTACAAAGGCAGGTTACCAAGATTTAAGTAAGTTTAGACATGAAGTTATAGTCAGCGCACGAACGACGGAACACGGCATCCCTGAGGTAGCGATGAAGTGGAGATTTTCCTGTACGACCATTTCACGAGTGTACCCTGAATGTCGGGAATCCCGTGAAACATCAAATCTCCTACATCGCTGCGGCCGGAAAAAGATCCAGCAACAATGGGACCAAACACGACTGAAGAGATTCGTTCAGCGTGACACAAGTGTAACCCTTCCGCAAACTGCTGCTGATTTCAATGCTGGACAGTCAACAATTGTCAGCGTGCCAACCATTAATCGGAACTACATCGATAGGGTCTTTCGGAGACGAGGACCCACCGTGTACCCATGATGACTGCACGACACAAAGGTTTACGCCTCGCCTGGGCCAGTCAACACCGACCTTGCACTGTTGATGACTGGAAACAAGTTGCCTTGTTGGACGAATCTCGTTTCAAATTGTATCGATCGGATGGATGTACACGGGTATTCAGACAACCTCATGAATCTATGGATCCTGCGTGTCAGGAGGGGACTGTTCAAGCTGGTGGAGGCTCTGTAATGGTTTGGGGCGTGTGCAGTTGGAGGGATATGGAACCACTGATATGTCTGTATACGACTTTGAAAGATGATACGTACGTAAGCATCCTGCCTGATCACTTGCATCAACTCATGTCCATTGTGCACTCCGACAGACTTGAGCAACTGCAGCAGGACATTGCGACACCCCACACGTCCACATCCGAAATTGCTACAGAGTGGATCTAGGAACACTTCAGCTGGCCACCAAACTCCCCAGACATGAACGTTATTGAGCATATCAGGAATGCCTTGCTACGTAATTTTCAGAAGAGATCTCCATCCCTTCTTTCTCTTACGAATGGGCGGACAACCCAGCAAGATTCATGGTGTCAGTTCCATGCACCGCTACTTCAGGCTTTAGTCGATTTAATTGCCATGTCGAGTTGGGGTAGTTCTGCGATATCTCAGTGGCATTACACAGTATTAGGCAGATGTACCAGATTCTTCGGCTTTTCAGTATCTCCGTTGTCTTCTACAACGTGCAGTAGCATTGCTTGGCCACGGCTATAGTAACGGTTATTTTTCCATTTTTTAGTGTCCCTCATATCTGTACCACATATCTCTCTCTGTTTTGAGTTTATTGCGTCACACGTGGCAGAATCTTTTCATTATTATCTTTCTTTTTAACTTTTTGGCCTGTGCTCAGTTTGTCGCCACAGTCGTCAGTGCACGCAGGGATGGGAAGTATTGTGCATTATCTGTCTATGATTTTTGTGAACTTTGTTCTCCGTGTTTCCGTATTTTATCTGTTCTTGTACCGTATTTCATGAGGTGTAGCTTGGGAACCAGCCCAGTTTTAGCCTAAACTAGCAAAGCAGGCAGCCTATAAATCACATTCATCCTCACTAGATTGCTAGACCAAAGGCTGTTAATACGCTCTGCGGATTCGATCTGGCTCTGGTTCAACTCCTTGTCTCGCCAGCTGATGCGCTTCACAGGTCCTCTTAGTAAACAACGGCAGACTGAATTGCCTGTTTTGTAAGGAACACCCATGACATGAACTCTTAAAGCCCTACAAAAAAAGAAGAGAACACGGTCTTTGATTAGTAATCAAGACACACTGTCCTGGATCCGAGCCCTATCACAGGTTAGATTCTGAAAAAAAAATCGTCAGCAATAGCTGCCAAAGACTTCCGACATAAGACGTCACCCTCAGTCTGCCGCCGGCCGGGGTGGCCGGGCGGCTCTAGGCGCTACAGACTGGAGCATCGCGACCGTTACAGTCGCAGGTTCAAATCCTGCCTCGGGCTTGGATGTGTGTGATGTCCTTAGGTTAGTTAGGTTTAAGTAGTTCTACGTTCTAGGGGACTGATGACCTCAGAAGTTAAGTCCCATAGTGGTCAGAGCCATTTGAACCTCAGTCTGCCAACGGACGTGTGAAAGAGACTGCCGGAAAGGACAGGGCACTTTATTGCCCTTGCAGTGGATAACTGGCCCTAAAAGCTGGAAGAACTACCAATGGTCAACGACATGAGAGGGCAGAAGGCCTTGAGGACCACTACATTCAACAAACATAAACTGTTCAAAAATGGTTCAAATGGCCCTGAGCACTATGGGACTTAATAGCTGAGGTCATCAGTCCCCTAGAACGTAGAACTTAGAACTACTTAAACCTAATTAACCTAAGGACATCGCACATCCATGTCCGAAGCAGGATTCGAACCTGCGATCGTAGCGGTCGCGCAGTTCCAGTCTGAAGTCCCTAGAACCGCTCGGCCACACCGGCCGGCAAACATAAACTGTACCTACAGCGCATGTAACATGTAGCTGAAAAAGTCGCTTGTGAGGAACGGTGTAAAAAGCTTTCAGGAAATCTAGAAATACGGAACCAATTTGAGATACCCTGTCGATAGCGGCCATTACTTCGTGCGAATTAAGAGCTAGCTGCGTTGCACAAGAGCGATGTTTTCTGAAACCATGCTGATTACGTATCAATAGATCGTTCTCTTCGAGGTGAATCATAATGTTTGAATGCAGTATATGCTCCAAAACGCTACTGCATATCGAGGTTGTTAATGTAGAGAAGCGTTCTCTTCGAGTGACTCCTGGGAGGAGATTCCGTTTAGAAAATCTGTGATGAGTGGTTTGGTGATTGCAGAGTACGCGCCGCCGACGATCCTGGTGAAGACGCCAGCGGGAGCGGCCTCGATGGAGCCGTCTGGCGCGGTGGCGGTCTTCCCGGGCACGACGCTGCACCTCGAGTGCCTCTTCTCGCGGAAGCTCGGCAACCCCGAGTGGACGTGGACGCCGACGTTCCGGCAGTACCTCACAGGTAGCCCGCCGGCTCCTCCTCCAGCACGTAGGCTACTCGATGAGGCGCGCCATCAATGGCGGACATGCTCGCTGTATCCTCCTCTCCGGCTTCCTTTACAATTTTTACTCCCCACACTCCGATCAAACACTAATCTGATGATCTCCAGATGTCTCAAAACGTATCTTGTCAACCTATCCCTTCTATTAGTAAAGTTGACCACAAATTTCTTTTCTCCCTAGTCCTGTTCAGTTTCTCCTTATTAGTAAAGTGATCTACCCCTCTAATCTTCAGCTTTCTTGTGTAGCAACACATTTCAAAAGTTACTACTCTCATCTTGTCTAAACAGTTTATCGTCCATTTCTCAGTTCCATTCACGGCTGCAGTCCCAAATAGTACATTCAGAAACGACTTCCTAACACTTAAATCTATATTTAATATTAACAAATTTCTTTTCTTGAGAAACGTTTTTCTTCCCATTGCTAGTCTACATTTTATATCCTGTCTATTTCGACCATGAGCTAGTTTGCTCCCCAAATAACACTCCCCCCGTCGGAGGTTCGAGTGCTCCCTTAGACATGGGTGTGTGTGTTGTCCTTAGCGTAAATTAGATTAAGTAGTGCGTAAGCCTAGGGACCGATAACCTCAGCAGTTTGGTCCCATGGAACTTACCACAAATTTCCAATTTTCCCCAAATAACAAAACGCATCTACTTCTCTGTCTCCTTTCCTAATCTAATTGCCTCAGCATCACTTGATTTAATTCGACCACATTCCATTATCCTCATTTTGCTTTTGTTGATGTTCGTCTTATATCCTCCTTTCAAGTCACTGTCCATTGTGTTCAACTGCTCTTCCAAGTCGTTTGCTTTTTCGGACAAATTACAATGTCACCTTCAAACCTCAACGATTTTATTTCATCTCTTTGATCTCTAATTCGTACTACAAATTTTTCTTTGGTTTCCTTCACTGCTTGTTCCATGAACAGACTGAATAACGCCAGGGATAGACTACAACCCAATCACACTCCCAACTCAACCACTGCCTCCCTCTCGTGCCCCTCGACTGTTATAACTGCCGTCTGGTTTCTGTTCAAGGTGTAAATAGCTTTTCGTTCCCTGCATTTTAACCCTGCTATCTTCAGAATTTCAAAGACACTATTCCAGTTAACATTATCAACAGCTTTCTCTGTCTTCAAATTCTATAAAAGTACCTTTGCCTTCCCTTAACCCACCTTCTAAGGCGAGATGTAGGGTCAATATTACTTCGCGTGTTTCTACACTTCTCCGGAATCCAAACTAAATGCAACAAAATTGTGAAAACACTGAGTATAAGAATTGTGGATCATGTACAAAGTACAGGGTGTTTCAAGAAGTTTCTTTTTCTGCAGCATGTTGGATGGTTCAGTGTATCCGCAATTATGGTAGCCAGCTACAAGTTCACCTTTTAACAGCGCGATTGGTTTCAGCCACCGGGGCCTTTTCAAATGGTTGTGAGTCTAGTAACCGTGGTCTAGGGAGCCGGCACGGTAGCTCAGCGTGTTCCGTCAGAGGACTGCGTGCTCTCTGCTATAAAAAAAAACTGAGTCAAGGAACCAACGATCAATTGGAATGGATGTCTTGTGATGTCCGCCCCGACCAAACGCAACGAACTATATCGAACAAAATGAGGAAAAATTAAATTAAAAAAAAAGGGGGTAGCGTCTTTGATTCATAAACAGAACGTCTTCGGTCCCGGGTTCGATCCCCGACACTTCCTAAATTTTGATAAATATCATAGGCGGCCGAAGACTTCCGGCATAAGAAGTCAGCCTCATTCTGCCAACGGCTTTGTCAAAGAGAGCGGAGGAGCGGATAGAGGTTCAGGGCACTCTCTTGTCCTAGTGGTGGGAAATTGCCCCTAAAGGCGGAGGAATCAGCAATGATCAACGACATGAGGATGCAGAAGGCAATGGAAACCACTGCATTAAAGACACATAATGTTTATTCACAGGATATGTGGCCTGTAATTGAAGAAGTGTCATGATGATCTCTCCATTGGCAAAAGATTCCGGAATAGTCCCCCATTCGGATCTCCGGGAGGGGACTGCCAAGGGGGAGGTTACCATGAGAAAAAGATTGAATAATCAACGAAAGGATAATGTTCTACGAGTCGGGGCGTGGAATGTCAGAAGCTTGAACGTGGTAGGGAAACTAGAAAATCTGAAAAGGGAAATGCAAAGGCTCAAGCTAGATATAGTAGGGGTGAGTGAAGCGAAGTGGAAGGAAGACAAGGATTTCTGGTCAGATGAGTATACGGTAATATCAACAGCAGCAGAAAATGGTATAACAGGTGTAGGATTCGTTATGAATAGGAAGGTAGGGCAGAGGGTGTGTTACTGTGAACAGTTCTGTGATGGGGTTGTTCTCATCAGAATCGACAGCAGACCAACACCGACAACGACAGTTCAGGTATACATGCCGACGTCGCAAGCTGAAGATGAACAGATAGAGAAAGTGTATGAGGATATTGAAAGGGTAATGCAGTATGTAAAGGGGGACGAAAATCTAATAGTCATGGGCTACTGGACTGCAGTTGTAGGGGAAGGAGTAGAAGAAAAGGTTACAGGAGAATATGGGCTTGAGACAAGGAATGAAAGAGGAGAAAGACTAATTAGGTTCTGTAACAAGTGTCAGCTAGTAATAGCGAATACCCTGTTCAAGAATCACAAGAGGAGGAGGTATACTTGGAAAAGGCCGGGAGATACGGCAAGATTTCAATTAGATTACATCATGTTCAGACAGAGATTCCGAAATCAGATACTGGATTGTAAGGCGTACCCAGGATCAGATATAGACTCAGATCACAATATAGTAGTGATGAAGAGTAGGCTGAAGTTCATGACATTAGTCAGGAAGAATCAATACGCAAAGAAGTGGGATACGGAAGTAATAAGGAATGAGGAGATACGTTTGAAGTTCTCTAACGCTATAGATACAGCAATAAGGAATAGCGCAGTAGGCACTACAGTTGAAGAGGAATGGACTTCTCTAAAAAGGGTCATCGCAGAAGTTGGGAAGGAAAACATAGGTACAAAGAAGGTAGCTGCGAAGAAACCATGGGTAACACAAGAAATACTTCAGTTGATTGATGAAAGGAGGAAGTACAAACATGTTCCGGGAAAATCAGGAATACAGAAATACAAGTCGCTGAAGAATGAAATAAATAGGAAGTGCAGGGAAGCTAAGACGAAATGGGTGCAGGAAAAATGTGAAGACATCGAAAAAGATATGATTGTCTTAAGGACAGACTCAGCATACAGGAAAGTCAAAACAACCTTTGGTGACATTAAAAGCAACGGTGGTAACATTAAGAGCGCAACGGGGATTCCACTGTTAAATGCAGAGGAGAGAGCAGATATGTGGAATACATTGAAAGCCTCTATGAGAGTGAAGATTTGTCTGATGTGATAGAAGAAGAAACAGGAGTCGATTTAGAAGAGATAGGGGATCCAGTATTAGAATCGGAGTTTAAAAGAGCTTTGGAGGACTTACGGTCAAATAAGGCAGGAGTGATGGATAACATTCCATCAGAATTTCTAAAATCATTAGGGGAAGTGCCAACAAAACGTCCATTCACGTTGGTGTGTAGAATATATGAGTCTGGCGACATACCATCTGACTTTCGGAAAAGCATCATCCACACAATTCCGTAGACGGCAAGAGCTGACAAGTGCGAAAATTATCGCACAATCAGCTTAATAGCTCATGCATCGAACCTGCTTACAAGAATGAAATACAGAAGAATGGAAAAGAAAATTGAGAATGCGCTAGTTGACGATCAGTTTGGCTTTAGGAAAAGTAAAGGGACGAGAGAGGCAATTCTGACGTTACGGCTAGTAATGGAAGCAAGGCTCAAAAAAAAAAAAAAAAAAATTAAGACACGTTCATAGGGTTTGTCGACCTGGAAAAAGCGTTCGACAATATAAATTGGTGCAAGCTGTTCGAGATTCTGAAGAAAGTAGGGGTAAGCTATAGGGAGAGACGGGTCATATACAATATGTACAACAACCAAGAGGGAATAATAAGAGTGGACGATCAAGATCTAAGTGCTCGTATTAAGAAGGGTGTAAGACAAGGCTGTAGTCTTTCACCCCTACTCTTCAATCTGTACATCGAGGAAGCAATGATAGAAATAAAAGAAAGGTTCAGGAGTGGAATTAAAATACAAGGTGAAAGGATATCAATGATACGATTCGCTGATGACATTGCTATCCAGAGTGAAAGTGAAAAAGAATTAAATGATCTTCTGAACGGAATGGACAGTCTAATGAGTATACAGTATGGTTTGAGAGTAAATCGGAGAAAGACGAAGGTAATGAGAAGTAGTAGAAATGAGAACAGCGAGAAACGTAACATCAGGATTGATGGTCACGAAGTGAATGAAGTTAAGGAATTCTGTTACCTAGGCAGTAAAATAACCAATGACGGACGGAGCAAGCAGGACATCAAAAGCAGACTCGCTATGGCAAAAAAAGGCATTTCTGGCCAAGAGAAGTCTACTAATATCAAATACCGGCCTTAATTTGAGGAATAAATTTCTGAGGATGTACGTCTGGAGTACAGCATTGTATGGTAGTGAAAGATGGTCTGTGGGAAAATCGGAACGGAAGAGAATAGAAGCATTTGAGATGTGGTGCTATAGACGAGTGTTGAAAATTAGGTGGACTGATAAGATAAGGAATGGAGAGGAATGGAATATGTGGGAAACACTGATATGGAGAAGGAACAGGATGATAGGACATCTGCTAAGACATGAGGGAACGACTTCTATGGTACTAGAGGGAGCTGTAGAGGGCAAAAACTGTAGAGGAAGACAGAGATTGGAATACGTCAAGCAAATAATTGAGGACGTAGGTTGCAAGTGCTACTCTGAGATGAAGAGGTTAGCACAGGAAAGGAATGCGTGGCGGGCCGCATCAAACCAGTCAGTAGACCGATGACATAAAAATAAGTGAGTCTAGTATTGTCTACTCTATGTAGTCCATTGATTAGTCTGAATGGTTGAATTATTTCCAAGGATTATGTGACTGTTTTTGCTGATCAGGTTCAAAAAATGGTTGAAATGGCTCTGAGCACTATGGGACTTCTATGACCTTCTCAGATCATCAGTCCCCTAGAACTTAGAACTACTTAAACCTAACTCACCTGAGGACATCACACACATCCATGCCCGAATCAGGATTCGAACCTGCGACCGTAGCGGTCACGCGGTACCAGACTGTAGCGCCTAGAACCGCTCGGCCATTCCGGCCGGCCTAATCAGGGCGACCCCAAGTGCAACTTTGTACACAATGGTGAAGGTGTGCCCCAAGACAATAGGGCCACTTTTTCACACAACTCGCATCGTGCCGGACTGATTTCGTGAGCGCGAGGATGAATTGTCGAATCTCTCCTGGCCAATACATTCGCCAAGTTTCAGTACTACTTTCTAGAGAAGGTTGCTTGTACGCTATGCGATTCCTCCATCGTTACCTGTTTAGTCACTCTTTTGTGGGATGGCTGGTATAAGGTTCCCTTCAAAACCCACAGGACCTGTATTTATCCACTCTGAAACGTCAGGAAACTGTTTTGATACACCGTATTAGGCTTGGCAGTGTGTTTTTTCTTTTTTTTCATTTCCATATTTTTTGTGCAACCCCTTAAGTGCATACATGTAATATATGTACCCTTTTAAAATAGTATACTTGCTTTTTTAAGCAAAACCATAAAGATATACATGAGGTAAAAATTTTCTCCAAGTTCTGTTTCCATAGTCGGACCAGTCTCTTTGAAACACCCTATAGTGTTGCCCACATTCATTTTGTAGTTATTGTTTCACTGTGTTGTTTTAACACTAAAAACATATTACTGTTTCTAAAATCAGCAACATATCAGTTTGACCACAGGGGACGTGAAGAATTTTCACCACATCATCTTCCAGATCAGCAACAAGATCCGTCTCCAGTATTTCGCTACGTACATCTAACCCTCAGCAACCCATTTTACTTCTATTTTTTTAGAGCTTATACTTCAGCAGTTACTTCGATGTTCCGATTTCTTTCATTATTATTGAATACTCTTTTTGTTAGTATATATAGTTCATTCTTTTCATTGAAATAAAATAATTTTAAATATTTTCAGATATATTCATTTTTCTCTCTGTCAAATATAGTTTACCCAGCTCCTGTTCCCAGTAATACGATCCATACAACAATATTGATACTTCCAATATTCTGTGTAATTTACGTAATGTTCATCTTTCGCTACTTATAAAATTTAGTTTGATTATTCCAAGTTCATACTACAATTCTAAAATTGCTGTAGTTTCTTACTCGCATCATGACTTCTTATGTAAGTAATGAAACGCCAAAGATAAATAATTCTTACATTGTTGCTTCTCTCTCTTTCTACGTGTCTTTCTCTTTCTTCGTCCAGCCACTACCACATGCTCCTCATGTTCCATTCTGGAACTTCCTTCTCCTTTCTCTTTAATATTTGTTCTTTACATCATCAATAAACATTGATACAACGCCAAAAATAGCTATAGTCGTACAAGGTAAGAGTAAAGAATATACAGGGTGCCAAAAAAATGATCTGTACAACTCTGATCGCCGTTTCAGAAACGGGGATGGGTAGAAAGGTGCTGTTTGCGGCATAGTGTTCACACGCACTTGAAGTTTTTTGTATATTTTTTTCATCATCACGTCCTACCATCGAACAGTGTTATACGAGGTTAAGTAAGGCTGAACTGTCATGAAGAATACTCGTTCTATGAGTCCGAGCACGGGTGATGTAGATGTCGGAAGGGTGCAACATGGCCCGGAACCTCCTCATATCACTCTGCAAGGCGTCTCGACAGTCGCAGCTACCACCAACCTCTGTGCACTTGGTGCTGCACAAGACACTGAAGCTTCATGCCTACATGCTGCAGCTGCTGCATGCGCTTCAGTCTGATGACGCCACCTGAGATGCATCGACGATGATCCGGATTATCTGAAAAATGCGACGTACACACACAAGGCTTCCTGTTATGTGTCCTGGAAGATAAACCGACACACTGTAGTGTCTCAGATTCTGGGAACCCCTATTTAGCGTGAAAATCGTGCGTGACATACAAAGGTAAACCTGTGGCGTTGTCTGCTCCATGACGGTATAGTAGAATCGTCTTTATTTCCAGACGCGCGAACAACCTCGGCCGTTTATCTGAACATGGTCGAACAGTTTGAATCTCTACCGGGTGAATAACTGCAGGCTCACATCATGCAGCAGCAGGATGTCTCCCTTTGTCACTGGGCCACAATCGTGGGGAAGGCTTTGGACGGCACACTTCTGCGTCGGCGGACTGGCAGAGGAGATCCTTTCCCTGCCCCTTCCCCCCCCCCCCCCCCCCCCCACTCCCTCTCGCCCATGCTGTCGTCACATGACCTCATTACTATGAAAGAACAATCAGTCTTAGTTCAAACACTGGATTTTTTATTTATCCTCCTATGACGCTTTTTACCTTATATGAAGCATCTTCAGATTCACTGGAATATGTCGTGTAACTCCATTAGAAAATTTTCTTTGGGGCTTTCTGAAGGATATTGTCCACCATACATCGGTGTGGGACCTGTACGAACTGCGAATTCGCTTCGGAGCAGCAATCGCACACGTTATTAGGACATGTTAGGCCGATCGTAGGTGGAACTGGATTATCGCTTAGGTATAATGCAAACTGCAGGTAGCACAGACATTGATGCGAGTAAAATTACTGTTAAGAATTTAGGTGTTTGTAAACATTATGTAGCAAGCCGCAATTTTTTACCTGTCCCTATTCCCGAAATGTATGTTATTAGAGTTGCAGAGATTATTTTGGAACACCCTGTATATTCTAATTTTAGATTGTATTATACAAGCAGAAAAGACCTAATATCTGAAGAGTGACCGATACTACCAGTTCTCAGCCCTAAGTTCAAGATTTAATGATAAAATTGCACCAATATCCTTTTAAATTAAGTTACGTTTTGCTGTTTGCAGACAATCTAGTGACTTTTTTTTTTTGTGGAATGGAAGGTGATTACGGACATGGAGATAAAGAGATCTGTTAACTGACACTACTGCTTTGTTAATAGTTACTGTTTTCCCCCAAACTGGTTAAAACACACTAAATTCTATCAGTTTCGTTTTGATGTGAAGATATTTTAAATTAAACGTATTTGCTCTGTTCACAAACATCTACGGGCCTTGGTGTAAACCAACTTCTGTTCCAGCTGAAATCACTTCGTCGTCTACGAGGATAGTTGCGTCCAGAGTAACGTGTTTTATCTTATTGCTTCGATGCAGTTTAATCAAGGCATTGCCACCGTAAGTGTAATGTCGAGTGTGAGTGCGGTCTGGACGTTGCTAGGCTCGATATTGTTGTCTTATAAACAATAACTCCAACATTACAAATGTTGTTCTTAAAAATGTTGAATATCACTCATGTACGTTTTATTATCTATTATGTAGCCATGACAATCAAATTTTATTAAAACTGGAAATAGGGCAAGGGATTGGTACTAGGCACACAATAACAGCTGTTAATCATTCTCTGTTTACGTGTATGTCGATTCTTCAGACCGCCGCCAGGAATTAAATTTGTGAACGATAAACATCATTCAAGGAAAACAAAAGGAGACATGCTCGCCTACACGAGACACACTGTTATTTTAGTATCGATCTGACTGCAGTACACAGACAGCATTCATATTCATATGATCTTCCCAGAAAAAAATAAATAAAAAAATTATCCCAATCCTCACATTCAACCAAGTTTTACAGGCTGTTTTCCTTGGTGGTAATGCAAATCCTGAGAATCCAAACAAATTTTTCCCAGCAGGGAGCCCCACTGCTGCAGTACCAGTTCTCTGGAATGTTGTTGTTGTTGTGGTCTTAAGTGCAAAGACTGGTTTGGTACAGCTCTCCGTGCCACTCTATCCTCTGCAAGCCTCTTCTTCTCCGAGTAACTGTTGCAACCTACTTCCCTCTGCATATGGTTACTGTTTTTCTCTCTTGGTGTCCCTCTACGACTTCATCTCCCCTGCCCCGTCCCAAGCTTCGCTCCAATGCTAAATTGGTGACCCATCGATGCCTCAGAACGTGTCCTACCAACCGATCCTTTCTTCTAGTCAAGTTAAGCCACAAATTCTTCTTCTCCCCAATTCTACCCACATACCCACCTGATCTACAGTATTATGTAACTTCTATTCTCTTATTGTCTAAACGGTTTATTATCCATGTTCCACTTCCATAGATGGCTACGCTCCATAAAAATATTTCAGAAAGGTTTTCCGTGACACTTAGACCTATACTAGATGTTAACAAATATCTCTTCTTCAGAAACGCTTTTCTTGCCATTGTCAGTCCACTCTCCCTATTTCGACCATATGCTTTATTTTTCTTCCCAAATACCAAAACTCATTTATACTTTAAGTGTCTAATTTTCTGACCTCATTGCCTTAGCATCATCTGATTTAATTCGACCCATTCCATTATCCTCGTTTTGCTTTTATTGATGTTTATATTGTGCCCTCCTTTCAAGATATTGCTCATTCCTTTCAACTGCTCTTCCAAGTCCTTTAGTTTTCTGGAATAAGGCTGCGGAAACTTAACCCCCTACAAATGGCCATCTTTTCCCATTAGCGGCAGATATTCCACGAGTAAAGGCACAAATAACTATCCACCGAGAACATGTTGATGATGCTGGTGGTATAACGCGAGGTGTAGCTTAATTAGCAAGAAGTGATTACTACTTGTTATAGTTGCTCAGCAGCGACATGAGGGGTGTGGTACTTGTTTCCAGGATGGGCGATCGCGGCGGAGGAGCGCGAGTGGAAGTACCGGCTGTCCATTTACTACAGCAAGCCGCAGGACACGGGCGTCTACACGTGTGCCACGCCGCGGGGAATCACCAACAGCATCGCCGTCCACGTCGCAGGTGAGTCGCGGCAGCTGCCCATCTGAGCCCTGCGCCGGCCCGCGCTCACTTCTGTCCTCGTCTTCTTCCTGGCGTGCTATTTTGTTTCCGAGCTACTATCTCCTGCACATTTCCTGGCTCCTCTATGGAGCCTTTTGAAGTTTAAGATCCTCTACACTTGTTTACCACTTCATTAAGAATTTATTTGATACACTCCTGGAAATGGAAAAAAGAACACATTGACACCGGTGTGTCTGACCCACCATACTTGCTCCGGACACTGCGAGAGGGCTGTACAAGCAATGATCACACGCACGGCACAGCGGACACACCAGGAACCGCGGTGTTGGCCGTCGAATGGCGCTAGCTGCGCAGCATTTGTGCACCGCCGCCGTCAGTGTCAGCCAGTTTGCCGTGGCATACGGAGCTCCATCGCAGTCTTTAACACTGGTAGCATGCCGCGACAGCGTGGACGTGAACCGTATGTGCAGTTGACGGACTTTGAGCGAGGGCGTATAGTGGGCATGCGGGAGGCCGGGTGGACGTACCGCCGAATTGCTCAACACGTGGGGCGTGAGGTCTCCACAGTACATCGATGTTGTCGCCAGTGGTCGGCGGAAGGTGCACGTGCCCGTCGACCTGGGACGGGACCGCAGCGACGCACGGATGCACGCCAAGACCGTAGGATCCTACGCAGTGCCGTAGGGGACCGCACCGCCACCTCCCAGCAAATTAGGGACACTGTTGCTCCTGGGGTATCGGCGAGGACCATTCGCAACCGTCTCCATGAAGCTGGGCTACGGTCCCGCACACCGTTAGGCCGTCTTCCGCTCACGCCCCAACATCGTGCAGCCCGCCTCCAGTGGTGTCGCGACAGGCGTGAATGGAGGGACGAATGGAGACGTGTCGTCTTCAGCGATGAGAGTCGCTTCTGCCTTGGTGCCAATGATGGTCGTATGCGTGTTTGGCGCCGTGCAGGTGAGCGCCACAATTAGGACTGCATACGACCGAGGCACACAGGGCCAACACCCGGCATTATGGTGTGGGGAGCGATCTCCTACACTGGCCGTACACCTCTGGTGATCGTCGAGGGGACACTGAATAGTGCACGGTACATCCAAACCGTCATCGAACACATCGTTCTACCATTCCTAGACCGGCAAGGGAACTTGCTGTTCCAACAGGACAACGCACTTCCGCATGTATCCCGTGCTCTAGAAGGTGTAAGTCAATTACCCTGGCCAGCAAGATCTCCGGATCTGAACCCCATTGAGCATGTTTGGGACTGGATGAAGCGTCGTCTCACGCGGTCTGCACGTCCAGCACGAACGCTGGTCCAACTGAGGCGCCAGGTGGAAATGGCATGGCAAGCCGTTCCACAGGACTACATCCAGCATCTCTACGGTCGTCTCCATGGGAGAATAGCAGCCTGCATTGCTGCGAAAGGTGGATATACACTGCACTAGTGCCTGTGTCTATGTGCCTGTGGTTCTGTCAGTGTGATCATGTGATGTATCTGACCCCAGGAATGTGTCAATAAAGTTTCCCCTTCCTGGGACAATGAATTCACGGTGTTATTATTTCAATTTCCAGGAGTGTATGAAATGTCCACGTAAGCTACAGTGAAGTTCCCAGATGAGATTTTCACTCTGCAGCGGAGTGTACCGTGTATAAAACTTCCTGGCAGATTAAAACTGTGTGCTGGCCAGAGACTCGAAGCCGGGACCTTTGCCTTTCGCAGGCAAGTGCTCTACCAACTGAGCTACCCAAGCACGACTCACGACCAGTCCTCACAGCTTTACTTGTGCCAGTACCTCGTCTCCTACCTTCCAAGTGAAGTTTAGAAAGTAGGAGACGAGGTACTGGGAGAAGTAAAGCTGTTATGACGGGGTGTGAGTCGTGGTTGGGTAGCTCAGTCGGTAGGGCACTTGCCCGCGAAAGGCAAAAGTCCCGAGTTCGAGTCTCTTTTATTTTACCATAAAAGGTCGTTTCCATATATATTGAAGAGCCAAGAAGCAGGTACATCTGCATAATATCGTCTAGAGCCCCTGCGAGCACGCAAAAGTGCCGAAAAATGACATAGCATTGACTCTAATAATGTCTGAAGTAATGCTGGAGGGAACTGATACCATGGATGCTGCAGAGCTCTCCTACATCCGTTAGAGTACCAGTGGGTGGAGATGTCTTCTGAATAGCACGTTGCAAGGCATTCTAGATACGCTCAATAATGTTAAAGTCTCGGGAATATGATGGCCAGCGGAAGTGTTTAAAATCAGAAGAGTGTTCCTGGATCCACTCTGTTGCAATTCTGGACTAGTGGGATGTCCTGCTGGAATTGCCCAAGTCTGTCGGACTGCCCAATGGACATGAATGGATGCCGGTGATCAGACAGGATTCTTACGTACGTGTCACCTGTCGGAGTCGTATCTGGATACATCGGGGCCCCATATCACTCCAAACGCGCGCGCCGCACACAATTACAGACCCTCCACCAGCTTGAACAGTCCCCGCTGTAATGCAGTGTCCATAGATTAATGAGGCTGTCTCCATATCCGTAGACGTCCATCCGCTCGATACAATCTGAAACGAGATGTCCGACCAACCATCATGTTTTCAGTCATCAGCAGTACAATGTCGGTGTTGACAGGCCCAGACGAGGCTTCGTCGTCAAGGGTACAAGAGTAGACCTTCGGCTTCGAAAGCCCATATCGATGATGTTTCGCTGAATAGTTTGCACGCTGACACTTGTTGATAGCCCAGCATTGAAATCTGCAATAATCTGTGGAAGGGTTGCACTTCTGTCAAGCTGAACGATTCTCTTCAGTTGTCGTAGGTCCGTTATTGAATGGTCTTTTTCGGCCGCAGCGATGTCGGAGATTTGATGTTTTACCGGATTCGTGAAATTCACGGTACACTCGTGAAATGGTCGTATGAGAAAGTGTCCCGCGATCGCTACCTCGGAGATGCTGTGTTCCATAGCTCGTGCACCGACTATAACACCACTTTAAAACTCGCTTAAATCATGATAAACTCCCATTGAAGCAACAGTAACCACCAGGCACTTAATTTCTTACACAGGCGTTGCTAACCGCAGCGCCGTATCCTGCCTGTTTACATATCTCTGTAATCACTATTGCTATAGTGAAGCCTAACTGAGACACTTTGACACTTTTTTCCTGTTTTTGGAATTTAATAGCCGTTTTTTTGTAAATGAGTAGTCACTGATAACAATAATACATTAAATTTAGTACTGCACAAGACCTGATTACATTATTAGAATTAAAGCGTGAGGGGAAATTAGAAAATGAAACAGAATATTCGACATTATTAAGCGATTATATTGATAAGAATTTAACCTGAAAGTTGCATGTTACAAATCGTATAAAACAGATAGGCTCCGTAGCTCTTGACTTACTGAGAAAGAAATGCGAAAACGTCTATTTAAGTTTAATATCTTCGTTTACTAACGTCATATGGCTTAATGTTATGGGATAACTCGTCCATAGAAAGAAATGTGTTGACTCTTTTTATAGTTTTGAGAAGGCATAAGAAGCGCTCTGTTTAGTTCTCGAAGAGTTTAAGTTATGATTAAACAAATTTGAAATACAAATGTGTACAAAACAATGACCGATTACAATCATATAAATAGTCAACATATTTCTAAAACTGACCTATTCCACAAGAGAACGAAAGGTGCAGCTTTGAACCTCAGAACAAACATATTAAACAATAACTAAATGTATTAAAAATTGTGATATGTTGCCAAACTTATTAAAATTGGATTTTAGTACTTGCACACACTACACTAACAAGTATTAATAAAGTATTTAAAAGGCAAACAACAGACACCATAGCTATACAAATGAAGCACGTATGACGGGAATAGTGGATATATTAAGAGCTCCCATGGAGAGTTGTTCATTTTCTGTATGATTTGTGAAATGCTCACTGTCCAAAACTGGAGCTACTGAAACACTAACAAGCACGTACGCATACACGCATCTGTAAGTGCCCGCGCCTGTCCACCCACACATACGCACAAACACACGCGCCCACACACACACACACACACACACACACACACACACACACACACACACACACACACACAAACACACATACAAACACACTAGCCTCTACCAACAGTGTTGACTGAAAGTGATAACTGGATTCTTAAGTGACAAAAGTAGTTATATATGTTAATGTTCTCTAGGAATGGGTAAGAGAAAATTTGTTTTTTATTTCCTTTACTTGGTCTTACGTACTAATTCTTCGTCACGTATCAATACGGAAAAGCTTCATGGACTACACAATGGTCATTGCAAGTATATGAAAAAATCTCAGTTTATTTTAGCTGCGTTAGTAGTGAACTGCATGTTAAATTGATCCTATTCGTCAGAATTACACTTCACTGCTATCATCTTCATATGTGATACCTAATCCATATCTTGAGATACTGTCTGGTTTTGGGTATTTTTTTTAGCATATACAAGGGTTGCCCAGAAAGTAATGCATCGCATTTTGTTTCGCCAACGATTCTTTATTGAACACAACGAGAATTACACACACGAAAGAAAGGTATTTTAGATAAAATCTCCATGTCGTTATATGGCCTCCCTCCAGCGCGAAACAAGGGCGTGTATGCCCTGTCGGCACCAATCCTTGTCCTGGTGGCGGAGCCAGCGCTTCACTGTGTGAATCACCTCCTCATTGTCTTCTAAATATCTTCCGCAGATGGCATCCTTTAGTGGCGAATGGCAGCAGCTCGCTGCAACATGTCAGTTGTGACAGCCGTGAATGGTCTCCCCAACCGCTGCAAGTCCTCCACCTCCACCGAACCGCCTTCTCATGACCTCACACTCCGTGACCAGCGACTAACTGTACTTTTCAATTTCAATAAATTTTATCAACAGCCGTACACTTTAAGATATTTTATGTCATTGTGAAAGCAACCAGTCCCGGCAATTCATTTTGCCATCTTCAGGTCCCAGAGATTAACTGTCTACCCCACAGTTTCATTTTCTGCTGTGACAAATTCAATGGCGGTACGTTGCTTGTAACGTACATCAGTATAGACGCCAATTTGAAAGTGTCCTGCGGCTACACTATCTTTCGGAATTGACACAATTTCGGCGTGCTCACTCAGGAGACTTCAGATAATACATACGTAACGTTTCGCATTCGTAGCATTGCTTTCGACTCAGAAAAGAAATATGGTGCCTTACTTTCTTAGGGTTTCCTCTCGTTCCCTTCAAAGATAACCGTCTCTGTCCGCTTTCTTATTAGACTAAAATTATATTCGCGATCATAATGGATGTGATTGTAGAGGCTGACGGGATGCATAGATTCTCCATTAAAGAATCGTTCTTGGAATTTTAATGAGATTTTGCTCTTTTCGAGATACACATGAACCTAGCTTCGCCTCATTTGTTGTTTGTTGGTTTCATGGACCAGACAGCAACGGTCATCGGCCTCGCCTCATTTATGACGCACTCTCTCCATATAAGTTTACTTTCCCGATACCGTTCACCATTACCTTGGATGTTGCCTTATTTGATCATACACACTTACCAAAATGCTATAACCGATCATACAAGCACAGTATGGCATTAATTTTCATAATGTATCCGCAAATCCAGTGTTCTACAAAAAAATATTCTTTGTTTGATCTTCTTCCCGAGAATCGCAACTTCTGGAAAATAATGAATGACTCGAAATATTCGTGTTGGGAAGTCGTACATTTCGTGATATACACGATGTAATATGTCTCTATGCTTTTTGCAGGGTGTCAGTTTCTGTACAAGGTTGATATAACTACGTAGTTTATAAACATTTTTGTGTGCTAAATCATTAATAAATAATATGAACAATAATAAACCATTCACACATTTTTCCAAAATTACTTACTTGTCTGTAAAATGACTCTGCTATGCTGTCCTACCCAATAATATTTCGTTCTCTACTTCACGCTTCATTTTTTGTTAGCTTAAACAAAATACTTTTCGGTACATCGACAATTTTAAGATGTAGAATGTATTCGCAGAAACTGTAGACACCTAGCTATCAAACATATCTTCACAATTCTTTAAGATGGAAAGTAGGTCTTGAAACACTTAGTACTAAATACAACATAAATACCTGGTAAAGTGCTGATATACTTTTCTGTCACAATGAAGTCAGGAACACTGTAGGCATATATGTCACAAATATTTTAATGTTGGAGTTTCAAAATTAAAATACATTTGTTGTTTGCCTATTAGTTTCCTTCAAAAAGTAAAGGTGTCAACAAGAAAGATCGGTAGATCATATGGATCAGACACCTTAGCTGATTCATTGGTTCTTGGCGTATATAATTGCGCAATTTCCCTACAATAAATCGAACTACTACGAAAACTATGAAAGGAATGTAGAACTCTATATTATTTACGCTCCAGCCAGTTATTGTGAGAAAACAGTTGTAAATTATTGTCCCCCATGAGTTATGATGGTTGCCTGCACATAGATATTTAAGTAGATTAATGTACATGCATCTAAGATAGCCCTATTTGACAGCTGCTACGTATTAGGATGATGATATCGTTTCTCATAAATAATACTACATTACTCATTGTCTGTACCTAAAACGAATTTTAATGTTGAGTGGACGATGACACAGTGCTATAGTCCTTATGAAAACATTTTTATTGCTACTAGCTGTAGGAACAAACGGATTTCACGTAAACAAAAAGTAAACAGTAACACAGTAAAATCTCATGAAGCGTACTCGGATTAAGAAGAAAAGAAATAGAAAAGAAAAGAAGATTAAGTTGTGAAACTAAATGCCGAGAAACCGAAGAAAGAATAGAATGTTAATAAAACCTCAGTTAACCATATAGAACTTAGTTTGCAACCATCACTTAGGCTCATATGGCAAAGCAGAACAACTTTTGATGAAAAATGTTTACCGATGAAGCAGCCATCAACAATAGCTTAGATCAATTATTACATTCCAGAAACGAAGTTTCTATGATAGACGAATGCCAGTATTAATGCCTCAACGGAAATCTCTGGAGTTTCAGTTAGAGGACTCGTATTTCATGTTCGACAGTATGGAAACAACATACTAACTCTTTACAACATACAGATTTATGCGATGAAAAGCAAGCTAACCGCCACCTCTCTTTGATCATTTTCAGTCGTTCAATGTTCTCTCTCTCTCTGTCTATGCATCTTTTCTCTCAAACACACACGCACGGACGTACGCACGACGTTTCTCTGTTCTTTCAGAAGATTAAAAATAAAGGGTAGCGACACCTAAGTGGTAGTCGAATGTTTCACACACTTTGAGTCAGCTCACATAAAATTGTAAAGAGTTTTTGTAATGTGTCAGACGTTCAATGGCCACACAAAGTGTTCCCAGAAATGAAGCGTGCAACAAATGAAATTCCAGTCGTGCGTTTAGCCACCTTGTATTTTTAGCTTCCCCTTTGATTTCTGGAGACGAGCAATTTTCAGAGAGACTACATTAACAGGGAATCTCTAAACCAATAAACTTTCCTCTGGATTTTGTTACAAGAACATGTCAAGGGAATTAATTCATTTTACAAATCCCTTTTACTCCGTTTATTCTTTGTCCGCATTCGATACACTAAAAATAAATTCAGCAATGTGTGGCTAGATAACACTTAAATCACGATGACACCGCCAATATTGCGTGAAAAATAAACGAAGCAATAGAAAAACCTAACTTTTTCCTAAAGTTAATACAGCCAGTAGAGGGAAAATGTCGTTAAGTGGTATCGGGAATAAAACTTACGTACGTAAGAAATTTACGTCGCTCACTGCAACTTTGTTGAAGTTGCTGGAAAATGGCTTCACAGTCATTAAAATTGCAAAACATAATAACACCTGTGAAATTTAATAAATAAAACATATTTTTTATGAATAATTTAATATTAGTCGTTAAGGTAATGGATTTTATAAAAAGAAGTATGGCAGCGACAACTCATCCATTTGAATGGGATTTTCTTCTTTCAGTTACCCTGATGACCATTGCGCCTACACGTACGATTGAATCGTTAATGCATTCTTAAGCTGCAAGTAAGTTTTGTTGTGAATTGAGAAGTTGATCCCCTACATGCGTAATACAGGACAGAAAACCTGTAAAAGTGTCTCTTTCTTAGCAGAAAAGTTACGAATTTTGTCTACATCGTAATTGCATCTTTGAGTTTTCTAATATAGACGTACTGGAAATGGCCATTTTCAGGACTGTACGCTAGAGGAAGACACGTAAGGAGCAAGTCAAAGTCAAGTAGTAAGAGAGAATGTTGTACACTTTTCAGACTTTCACCTCTAGGAAAGTATATAACGGAAGTATAATATGCGTTTGATTCCATTACTGAGCGATAGCATTCACTTTTTAAACGCTGCAGCATTTTTTGGAGTTACAAAAATTACTCCGGAGATGTAATGTTTTAGAAGTGTGAAAAAATGTTTCAGATTACGACGTAGTCATGTGCCTAGGAATAAGTGTTCAATTTAAATTTAAAATTATTGAAATCGAGAAAGTCTTGCCTATACTGTGTTAAAGAAGATGTCTGTTACACTGCTGCTGTGCTAAATAATAAGTAACTGAAAGGAAATTGAGCAGAAGTATTACCAAAAACAATTTACAAATTAAACAAATTTTCAAGTAGAGGCTACTGAAAGCTAACACAAGTATCCATTTACAAGACAGGTAAAGGCACTAGAAAACCCGGTTCATTCACAAATATATGTTCCATGGTAGAAGATCCCCTTCTGTTTCAAGATACAGGATGGTGCACGACCGACGAAAAATGCGTTGACCGTACACGCGTTACATAATTGTTTTTAAAGATATATAGAATTGTGCACATCGTTAAGGTCTGTAACTGAAGAATTAACAATATCTTCCAAATGGCAGTAATATTTTAGACAGCATTAAATGTTGATATCTAGAAAAACTTATAAACGCTGTCCATAACTTAGCCTTATGTCCCACAACAATAACAGTAGAAAATGTCGGAAACTGGATATAGCGGTCTCCTCCATCTAATTCTGAAATCGGCCAACAATAATGTTTCTAATTATTT
The DNA here is from genome assembly GCF_023897955.1 of Schistocerca gregaria. NCBI lineage: Eukaryota > Metazoa > Arthropoda > Insecta > Orthoptera > Acrididae > Schistocerca > Schistocerca gregaria. The sequence goes on from NC_064923.1 coordinate 509,884,186, forward strand.
CAGTTATGACCATAAATGCTGTTAATGCAAGAGGTGTTCCTTGAGATGCTAGATTGAAATACCGACCATGAAAGATCAGATAACCTAATGTAGTTGAGTGAAAATGGTACAATACAGTTAAAAGAATTTTTTGTGTGAAGATTAAAAAAAGGCGATAGTCATCAATCGCCAAAGGGGAAAAATCGGATGCATTCATTTAATTTATTCGTAAAAGTAAAAACTAATTTAAACATAGATACAAATAAAAAATAATACGAAAGAATGTGCCTTCTGGGTGAACTAAGGAAAAATCATCATTCTATGTATGTGATATAAACCTATCAGCATACATATGATCATGCAAAATATCTAAAATTAATCAAAAGTCTTCTATGCACTGTTTCGCACGCTTTCTCAAGATACATTGTATCTTCATTTTTACATTTTTCGTTATGCAATGTATTCATTTTCTTATGAAGTCATATGTTAACCAGTCTCATAAATCACACTGTTTTGCCTCATCTGCTCATGACGGCTGCAGAAAGGCATCATACAAGACTTTGAATAATGACATAAATTTACGATGTAGACAGAAATCTGCGAGTAAGTCAACTTAATGATGATAGAACATCTGTTACCTAATGTTGCTACGTTTGTATCAGGAGCGCTTATACGCAATGTAATCAATGGCTGTGTTTTGCACGGATAAAATTTGATGAATTACAGTTAAAAACGTAAATGTAAAAAATTAGTAACTACATGCATCACAAATGCATCTCCATAACAAACTTAAAGTAACAAAACCACACATTCAGTCTCATGACACACTGCTTGTCGGTCCTATATATTGCCGAAAAATGTGTCTTAATAAATATTTCGAAAATAATAGAGAATTTGACATGTACAGAATGTTTGGCTTAACTTGAGACAACCAAATATCACGAAAACAGCGCATCGTACAAAAAAAAATTCTAGTTTAAAGAGGACATCTGTCTCTGCTACCTTACCAGCCCTCCTGTACAAGCGCGCTCAACATTTCATTTTCAAATGGTAACCCTCTACTAATTTTTATTGCATGTCTGTGTTCAACGTACAAAATTCGTGCAATTTACTCGAACCTTTGTTTATCATTTGTGATAAATGACGCTGTAATCGACGAAATATCAAGGTTATCTCTTTTTGCAGTCAAGATCCGATGCATTTGGTTCTACGCTTCATTTACGATGTAAATGTAAACTTCTGTTTTGGAACTGTTGATATTCATGCTAGATTTTTACTTTAGTACTGAAGATCTGATAGTGCGTTACAATATGGTTTGCCGTTTCAGTGTACGGTTAGAAAATACATTTAAAGTGATCGAGGAACAACGACATGGATGTAATAGTTTTCTGTTCCCATCGGCATGCTTGATGTCGGTGGCGCCCCTTGCCTCTCACCACTGAGGTGCTTGATTTGACAAGTACCAATGGCAAGTGTGCCTGCCACCATCAGTTCATCGACATGTCACCTTATTACAATGGTTTGGATTTGTATTCCGCCGGTAGCTGCGTAACGGCCGGCGTGAGAGCTTGAGTGGAAACACATGCCGAAATCAAACATTCTGATGGCAGAGTTGGCACAAAGGTTTCATTTACATCGTAAATGAAACGTATAATCAAATGCGTCGCTTCTTAATTGCAATAAGAGGTATACTTGATATTTGTTCATTACAGCATCATCTACCACGAACAGCGAACAATGTTTTGAGTAAACCGTGCGTATTTTTTGTCGTAGATCCGAATACGCAATAAACATAGGGTGTTCCCATTTGAATATACAAAGTTGATCCTGCCCACGTAGGAGGGGTAGCTACAAGGTGGACAGTTGTAGTCCCTTTACTAATATCACTAATATCAACTTTTGACCTAGAACATTTTTTCCTTTCGTACTATGCGTGGTTTTTGAAGTAGTATGCTACATACTTTACCATAGCATTATGTGTATTTTACCTCATGTACCAAAAGTAATCTTTCCTTATACAACAACTATCAAAGACAAATAAATGTATTTCCCAAAAAATTCCTTATGCTGTTTGCGTGTGTGTCTGTATTAGTAATGTAGTCTTATTATTACATGAATATTACGAAATATTGTCCCTAATATCACTACATTCACTGCAAGCAACGTATTGGAAGAAGTGTATATCTCTTATGTAATAATATACCGGTGAGGACGGGAAATGCCCAAAAGTAATCCGATGAAATAAGAACCTTCAACATGAAATAAAATACTGTCAACAAGCAGCTTCTGTCAGACATTTAATTTATAATATGACATATTTATTAGTCCCGTTGAAATGACGTTAACAAAGATTCGTCACAAGGGCCAGCACCCAAGACTGTGGAGTGAAGGAGTTAGCTCAGCGATAGAAACATCATTCACAGCTTCGACTATAATAACAAATTACTTTATACAAAGCTTCATCATTTACCATACGAAACCAAATTTACCGTTCTTCTTTTTTTAAAAAAATGACTAAGATACAATTGCTACACTCCTTACATCAGATAATCTCAGAAACTGTCGAAAATGTTGAATTAAGTTACTGATTATCCTGCAAAGGCGTAACCAACACGGAAAATGCCCAGAATTTCAGTGTTAACAGAGTTTCAAATAAGGTAAAATATTTTCAGGAAACGCTACATTTTTTACAGAATGCAAGCTTAGCCACATAAAATTACCCAGAACAATTTAAACAAAATTCTGTATCTCATTTAATGCGCCAGAGCGCTCACTGGAAGTGTTAATTACCAAGTGTAGCTGCTTTCCCAACATGAAAACTAGCCCGTAACAGTTTAAATAAAAAATAATGTATTTAAGAAAAATGCGATACACCGCTCTTTATTATGATCAATTACTAAAATTGGCCAGAGTTTTAGTCTTAACAGTCACGTAAATGAAATCAAATATGTTTAAAAAACGTTCAATATAATTATTAGGTGTGGTCTTACAGTTTCGATCTTGACCTCTTAGCTGACTGACACGAGATCGATTGTCCGTTCCAAACACCGGCACTTTGGCTGCTGGGATGGCAACCGTTAGAATAGCGGTCAACCACGACAGCGAAAAACTGCCGAAAATGTTTGCCCATTAACTCGGGAGTGACACAGTACAACTCAGTTACAACAGACCAATTGTAAATTAACAGTTTGTAAATTACAAGACTGAACAATTTGAGATTGAGGGAATAAGTACCAATAATTCCTTTCCTGGGTTAGTTCGTAAGACCAGCACCTTTATAATACTTAGCAATCCTCATAACTAAAGTTGTACTACAAGGAATGAGAAATTTTTAAACAATGAGATCACGTGTTTAGGAATATTAATAGTGGCTACGAAATTTAGTTGTGGAGTAAATGGCTTATACATACACTGCAATAAGCCCAACAGTTGCCGTCATATAACATTTCCACCACAAAAATGTAGTCCTGTTTCGGAAACACCGCCTGTGTCTCTTTTACACACGCAAAACATGATACTATCACGCAAATACGTCACCAGATTTATAAGCCAGAATTGGCCACTTGTGAACAAGCGAAGTCTCGGATACAAAGACAGAACATGTAGGCTGCCGTTGCTCCCTCCTGTTCAGTGGTGACACTGGCGTGAGAACGCAACACACGCCAACACGAAGACGGCTGACAGCAGCACTTCCCGTCCCGGCACACGCGACTTCTCATCTCAACTGACACACCAGAAATGGCCTCCCTTCACGGCGCGGAGCAACCTGTGTCTGCCAACGGCGTCAGCTGCTTTGACACTCAAAATGGTTCATACGGCTCTGAGCAGTATGGGACTTAACATCTGAGATCATCAGTCCCCTAGAACTTAGAACTACGTAAACCTAACCAACCTAAGGACATTACACATACTCATGCCCGAGGCAGGTATCGAACCTGCGACCCTAGCGGTTGCGCGGTTCCAGACTGAAGCGCCTAGAATCGCTCGGCCACACCTGCAGGCTGCTTCAGCAATATCGTACATTCTGGGTCCTCTCCCAAAGTGCTGTTCACTCCTTTCCCAGCCAAACTCCGCCAGAGTTCGGGAACAGCCCGGTAAGTGATACCTCCAATCGAACACCACAGCCCTACCATACCTGCGATACATCATAAATATGGAAGAATTAACTTTCAAATTTGAAACGCAAATTTGAGATCCTGCGACGAAGTTATTGTACAAAACATGGTTTTCGGTTTATATGTAAAGGCAAATTGGAGAACAGTTTTCTCCATTGTCTTTGTCAGGAACAGGATATAGTAGCGTCGCCGGGCGAGAAATGACTGCTGCTCAGACACACGACCACGGTGTATGTAGATTAGCTCAGACGTTCTTTGCACAACAGTATTTAGCATGCATAGGGACTGCGACTGCTATGTTCGGATGCGGGCAGATTTGGCATCCCTCCGCTCCCAGCTTCAGGCAGTGATGGCTTCAGTCACACAGCTTGAGGCTGTTGCCGATGGACACCACTGTGGGGTCCGGACGGTAGTTTGTCGGGGACGACCAGCTCGTCTCACGCATCCCTCAATCGACTATGGCTGTGGCTGCCCGGGATACTGCCCACATTGAGGTTGACCTCTCACCCATGGTACAATGGGAGGTCGTCTCAAGGTGTGGCAAGGGGCGAAAGAAATTCCGGAAGGCTGAACAAAGGCCTCTCCAGTTAGTCTGACGAACCATTTGCAGGCTCTGTCTCCAGCTGATACTAATCTTCTGCTGGACATGGCTGCTTGTACTGTTCCAGAGGTTGCCCTCAGTCTGCAAGATCCGGGCGGTAGCAGAGAGTAGGCTTACTGGTAGTTGGGAGCTCCAACGTCAGGCGCGTAATTGGGCCCCTTAGGGATACGGCTGCAAGGGAGCAATGTGAACTCCATATGCATACCGGGGGGAGTCATTCCAGATGTGGAAAGGGTCCTCCCGGATGCCATGAAGGGTACAGGGCGCACCCATCTGCAGGTGGTCGCTCATGTAGCTACCAATGATGTATGTCGCTATGGATCGGAGGAAATCCTCTCTGGCTTCCGGCGGCTACCTGATTTGGTAAAGACTGCCAGTCTCGCTAGCGGTATGAATGCAGAGCTCACCATCTGCAGCATCGTCGACAGGACTGACTGCGGACCTTTGGTGCAGAGCCGAGTGGAGGGTCTGAATCAGAGGCTGAGACGGTTCTGCGACCGTGTGGGCTGCAGAATCCTCGACTTGCGCCATAGGATGGTGGGATTTCGGAATCTATTGGACAGGTCACGAGTCCACTACACACAGCACGCGGCAACACGGGCAGCAGGGGTTGTGTGGCGTGGACTGGGCGGTTTTTAGAGGTTAGATGGCCTCGGGCAAGTACAGATAGGGCAACAGCCTCAAAGGGTGCGGGGCAAAGTCCGGATATGCGGGGACCAAGTAGCAATCGGTATTGTAATTATAAACTGTCGAAGCTGCATTGGTCAAGTACCGGAACTTCAAGTGCTGATAGAAAGCACCGAAGCTGAAATCGTTATAGGTACAGAAAGCTGGCTGAAGCCAGTGATAAATTCGGCCGAAATTTTTACAAAGGCACAGACGGTGGTTAGAAAAGATAGACTGCATGCAACCGGTGGTGGCGGGTTTGTCGCTGTTAGTAGTAGTTTATCCTGTAGTGAAGTAGCAGTGGATAGTTCCTGTGAAATGTTACGGGTGGAGGTTACACACAACAACCGAGCTAGGTTGATAATTGGCTCCTTTTGCCGACCTCCCGACTCAGTAGCATTAGTGGCAGAACAACTGAGAAAACATTTGGAATACATTTCACATAAATTTTCTCAGCATGTCATAGTTTTAGGCGGAGCATTTACTCGATATAGACTGGGACACTCAGATGTTTAGGACGGATGGTAAGGTCAGAGCATCGAGTGACATTATACTGAGTGCACTAACCGAAAATTGCCTCGAGCAATTAAACAGAGAACCGACTCGTGGAGGTAACAACTTTGACCTACTGATAACAAACAGACACGAACTTTTCGACTCTGTATGCACAGAACAGGGAATCAGTGATCATAAGGCCGTTGCAGCATCCCTGAATAAGGAAGTAAATAAGAATATAAAAAAAAGGGAGGAAGGCTTATCCTATTAGCAAGAGTAATAGGAGGCAGATTTCTGACTACCTAACAGATCAAAACGAAAATTTCTGTTGCGACACTGACAATGTTGAGTTAATATGGAAAAAGTTCAAGGCAAGCGTAAAATGCGTTTCAGACAGGTACGTGCTGAGTAAAACTGTAAGGGACGAGAAAAAACCCACCGTGGTTCAACAACAAATTTAGGAAACTACTGCGAAAGCAAATAGAGCTTCGCTGCAAATATAAACGCAGTCAAAACTTCTTAGGCAAACAGATTATCGTAAGGAGGACTATGCGTGAAGCGTTCAGTGAATTCGTAAGTAAAATTGTATGTACCGACTTGACAGAAAATCCTAGGACGTTCTGGTCTTACTTTAAATCAGTAAGTGGATCGAAACAGCACATCTAGTCACTTTGGTATGATAATGGCATTGAAAGAGAGGATGACACGCGTAAAGCTGAAATACTAAACACCTTTTTCCGAAACTGTTTCACAGAGACAGATCGTACTGCAGTTCCTTGTCTAAATCCTCGCACGAACGAAAAAATGGCTGACATCGAAATAAGTGTCCAAGGAATAGAAAAGCAACTGAAATCACTCAACAGAGGAAAGTCCACTGGACCTGGAGGGATACCAGTTCGATTCTACACAGAGTACGCGAAAGAACTTGTCCCACTTCTAACAGCCGTGTACGGAAAGTCCCTAAAGGAACGGAAGGTTCCAAATGATTGGAAAAGAGCACAGGTAGTTCCAGTTTTCAAGAAGGGTCGTCGAGCAGATGCTCAAAACTATACACCAATATCTCTGACCTCGATCAGTTGTAGAATTTTGGAACATGTTTTTTGCTAGCGTATCATGTCATTTCTGGAAACCCAGAATCTACTCTGTAGGAATCAACACTGATTCCGGAAACAGCGATCGTGTGAGACCCAACACGCTTTATTTGTTCATGAGACCCAGAAAATATTACATACAGGCTCCCAGATAGATGCCATTTTCCTTGACTTCCGGAAGGCGTTCGATACAGTTCTGCACTGTCGCCTGATAAACAAAGTAAGTTCCTACGGAATATCAGACCAGCTGTGTGCTGAATTGAAGAGTTTTTAGCAAACAGAAGACAGCATGTTATTCTCAATGGGGAGACGTCTATAGACGTTAAAGTAACCTCTGGCGTGCCACGGGGGAGTGTTATGGGCCCATTACTTTTCACAATATATATAAATGGCTTAGTAGATAGTGTCGGAAGTTGCATGCGGCTTTTCGCGGATGATGCTGTAGTATACAGAGAAGTTGCAGCATTGGAAAATTGCAGCAAAATGCAGGAAGATCTGCACTTGGTGCAGGGAGTGGCAACTGACCCTTAACATAGACAAATGTAATGTATTGCGAATACATAGAAAGAAGGACACTTTATTGTATGATTATACGATAGCGGAACAAACACTGGTAACAGTTTTCTTCTGTAAAATATCTGGGAGTATGCGTGCGGAACGATTTGAAGTGGAATGATCACATAAAATTAATAGTTGGTAAGGCGGGTACCAGGTTGAGATTCATTGGGAGAGTCCTTAGAAAATGTAGTCCATCAACGAAGGAGGTGGCTTACAAAACACTCTTTCGACCTATAATTGAGTATTGCTCATCAGTGTGGATCCGTACCAGGTCGGGTTGACAGAGGTGGTAGAGAAGATCCAAAGGAGAGTGGGGCGTCTCGTCACAGCGTTATTTGGTAAGCGTGATAGCGTTACGGAGATGTTTAGCAAAATCAAGGCAGACTCTGCAAGAGAGGTGCTCTGCATCGCGGGGTAGCTTGCTGTCCAGGTTTTTAGAGGGTGCGTTTCTGGATGACGTATCGAATATATTGCTTCCCTCTACTTGTACCTACCGAGGAGATCACGAATGTAAAATTAGAGAGATTTGAGTGCGCACTAAAGCTTTCCGGCAGTCGTTCTTCCCGCGAACCATACGTGACTGGAACAGGAAACGGAGGTAATGACAGTGGCACGTAAAGTGCCCTCCGCCACACACCGTTGGGTGACTTGCGGAGTATAAATGTAGATGTAGATGTAGAGGAAAGGAATTCGTGGCGGGCCGCATCAAACCAGTCAGCCAGTCAGTAGACTGATGACAAAAAAAAAAAAAAAAAAAAAAAAAGATGTAGATCGGTGAGCGTGCTGTCCGTGTGTGCAATGGGGAAGGCGCACGATCTGTGTCCGACTGAGGAGAAACTGTGTTGGCGCGGAGGCTTGGCAAGAGCATTTAGGAACATGCCCGACTTGTTGGGTGTTCGTGGAGATCTGTGGTGAGAGTCTTTAACAAGTGGCGAAACCAGCGCGTAATCACTTGTAGACGTCGTAGGAGTTCGGCGGCCACCCCTCATTACAGAAGTCGGACGTTGTAGGCTGCGCAGACTGGTAAAACGGGACAGGCGGTGAACTGTGGCGGCATTAACATCAGACTTTAGTGCTTGGCAGAGGAAAAGGTTTTCTAAACACAAAGTGCACCGAACACTCCTCTCGATGAGCATCAGCAGCCGACGACCCACGCATGCGCCAATGTTAACAACACGACATCGGTAACTTCGACTTAAAATGTCCACGTACATCCCTTCATGACGATCTTGTTCCCGACATTAGTATTTTTCAACAATACAGTGCGCAATGGCACAAAGCCAGGAGTATGGTGGAGTGGTCTGAGGAACAAAGTGGCGAGTTCCAGTAAATGTGCTGGCCTCCCATTTCGACAGTTCTGAACCCGATCGAACACGTGTGGGATGTGATCGAAAGTGGCGTCACAGTTCATCGCCCCCTTCAGGTAATTTATGGGAATTAGGTGACTTGTGTGACCAGATGTCGTTCCAACACCCTCCAGCGACCTGCCAAGGCCTCATTCCTTCCATTCCACGACATGTCGCTGCTGTTATCCGTTTCCAAGGAGGGCATGCCGGCTGCTAGGTAGGTGGTCATAATGTTCTGGCTGATCAGTGCACAACTTTTATGTGAAATCATACTGCCAAAGACAGTGTTCAAATCTGTACTGGTGGTGGTAGCGCTCTCCTAGGAGTGTGAACGATCCAATACGTTTTTCTGCATTTTTGCCCCAACTGCTAAAATGTATTCGCAGTCCCGACTGGAGTAGTTCCCACATATTATAATGTCTACTGCTCGTTTAATATCGTACTCTGTCTGTGTAGAAGCGTGGACAAACATTGTTGTGTGTTTATTTGTGTGACTGTTCAGCAACTGCAGATTTCTCGAGTTCTCGATCTTTAATGTGCCTATTTTTCGTTCTCCCAAGAAGGTAAAGGACACGCTTCAACCTGGTCAGGGTCTGTCTTCAGCTCAAGTTCCCTGGAAGTTATAAGACTCTTTGCGATCGCAACACAACTACATCAGCCAATTTATCCGTAACGTTATAAACCTCTGTGCAGAGCACCAAATGCACATTAAAATTCGAGAACACTTGAAATCAGCACGTGAACACAGTTCACAAATAAACCAAGATAAATGTGTCATGGAACTAGAGTCTTCTGAGAAGCTTCTACATTCTGCGATTCCGTTACTGAAGAAGCAGTAAAGACCAGCGATAACAGCTTCAAACAGGACCGCAAATTTAATTTAGTAGTGCGCGGTTGCGAGACACAGAAAAATGGGCTGAATCCTTTACGTTCCTGCCTGCCGCGGTGCTCGCGGTTCTAGGCGCTCAGTCCGGAACCGCGCGACTGCTACGGTCGCAGGTTCGAATCCTGCCTCAGGCACGGATGTGTGTGATGTCCTTAGGTTAGTTAGATTTAAGCAGTTCTAAGTTCTAGGGGACTGATGACCGCAGATGTTAAGTCCCATAGTGCTCAGAGCCATTTGAACCATTGAACCTTACGTTCCTATGAACACCATGACAGCACCAGTACAGACATGGACACAACCTCTGGCATCATGACATAATGACGATGTACGCCGATCAATGACAAGTCATGTACAGGTTATAAACGATGATGACAGCAGTTGCCATGACAGTCACTTGTTCCTTATAATGAACAGGTGCAGTATTTCGTCTATAGCTCGAAACTGTAACCAGATTTGATGCGACAAGTAAGCCGAAAATGTTCATGTATCACGACAATGACGAGAAAAATTCACGAAACTAATGCGTTAAGGTAGTTTCTTTGAACACAGTTGACAATCTTAATTATGCACTTCACACGAGTCGTCCTTGGTTTTATACAACAAATAATCTTTGCTTAAGCGGAAAAGCGTTTTTCATGGTTATTCTGAAACCACTAATTTCTAATGGAGAGGCATTCACTATCATCAACGTCATTGTCAGCAACTTAAGAAGTACTCCGTACTAGTCCTACCCTTGCCTCTCTTGCCCCTTATTGTCTTCAGCTAATCTCATCGACGTTGTTCCTGCTTTTTCTTAGCCCTAACTCAGTTAACCTGAACCATTTAGCTGTTCTTCTGTCCCTCCTGTTAGCTGCAAACTTTCATCTCTCTTCTTCTCGCTGCTCAATCCTCAATGTTTAAATGCATTTAGTAATCCAAGTACAAGTCTCAGTGTCCTAAATTAAATTTTCTAACACATACTGATAGTAATATTGCCATTTCAGACGTATCTAAAGCTTATTAAAACCCTGCCCAAACGAAAAACACACTAAAACATTTATATTTTTCTTTTTGCTCCTGTTGCTATCAGTCTAGTCGTTGCCTGTGGTTGCCTTCAATAAATAAACTCATCAGCAGGTTTTATAACCTCATTGTTAATTTATACTACATATTTTTTGATTCGTTAGGTAAACTATATTTTTGTGATACTGTGATATCGAGAGCTACATTGAAGTTAGTTTATTAAGTCCATCGGACAGACTGTAAAATTTTGTGAACGAAACGATGATGAAAAGAAGGTGATCCGGTAACAGGTACCCTTTGGTTTTCTCGGTTAAACGATCTGAAAATATGTTGCAGGAACATTTGCTGGTAATCGGTTTTGTGAATAGCAAACTCGCTTATGAACCATGTTGTGAAACAGAAATCTTTTATTTACTTCATTACAGTTCCTACTAGGCTTTTTCATACCCGACAGGAATTACTTCTGTCAGTGAATACAGGTCAGTCTCCAGCAGCTTCTGAGCGACCATCTCTGACGGACCCATTGTGCAGGTAATGGATGTTTTAGGTTGTGCAACCTGCCAGACACCATTGCCCATAAGTGAGCATAAAACTGTCCCTATGTGAACGGACAACCTACGCAGAACGTGAACTGTTGCTGACTGCAAGTGGACAGCGTGGTCGGAAGAGATACGCTTCCGGCTCTATGCAAACCGCGGCTGCAGCGACGGCGAAGTGAGGCGTTTAGTTCCAAGTTATGCGGGTGGTGGAAGTAGTTTTCTGATGTTTTGGAGGTGTGTTTCGTAACATAACTTGGACCCACTCACTCAGGTTACCTTGAACGTAAACAAAACTCAACACATGGCTATTAGCGTTTAAACTCTGAGTTCACCAACAAAACTGAAATCTTGACGTAATCCAGTTACATCATTTCCATCTAACCAAACTAATATGAAATCACCGTTTAACTGACGGAAAGAATCGGTACGTCAAGGAAGGGGTCAGACGGTGGTACCGAAAGTACCCTCCGCCACACAGCATTAGGTGGCTTGCGGAGAATGATGTAGATGTAGATGAGACGCTGCGCTACATAAACGAAAGTTGGTAGGTGTGTTTTTGCAAATGATAGATAATATCGTTTCAAAATTCAAGCCAGTTGCTTAAGAGTTGCGCTACTAGCGCCACTACGAGGATGTTATTCAGATTTGCTTCAAATACAGGCTGTAATGCTCGTGACCGTTGTTACCTTCGAGCAAGAAAACCGGGCTCCGCACGCGCACGTGGTACTACCAGGAGGGAAGATCATCATATTCGGCACATGGTTCTGCCTCATCGTACTGCATCTGCAGCAGCACTGGCAGCAACGGTTGGCTCCACAGTGACACAACGAACTGTACCAAATCGCTTACTTCAAGGGCGGCTCCGAGCCAGAAGCTGTGTAGTATGCATTCCTCTGATCTCGAAACACCTCCATTTGTAACTTTACTGATCTCAAGCGAGAGTTAGTGGAGAGTGGGGTAAAGGTATGTTGTTTTTTTTTTCTGATGAGAGCTGGTTGTGCCTCGGTGCCAGGTAAAGCCATGTTTTGGTTAGAAGAAGGTCAGTTGATGGCCTGCAGCCAAATCGTTCCGCGTATTAGACACACTGAACATACACCTGGAGCTAAGGTCAGGGATGCGTTCGTATGACAGCAGGATCACTCTCGTCGTTATCGCACGCACCGTATGACTGCAAATTTGTACGTCAAACTGGTGATTCGACCAGTTGTGCTGCCATTCACGAATACCATTCCAAGGACTGAAATGTAAACTTTCACGACCGGAATTGCCACATTTAATAAAACGTACGGGGCTATTATGCCATGGTCGAATGAATTTCACTCTAAAACCCGATATTTCGTCGCCATCTGCGGAGGAAATTTTCAAGGGGTATCATAGTTTTGTTGAATGTACGAATCACAATCTGGTTCGCTACTGGCTACAGCATAATTGAGCTTCCACGAGCTTCCACCTAGTGGTGTGATGTCACATGTTTTGAATACATGAGCACAATTGGCCATTGTCGACTGCCGTCCTCCGCCATTGCTATCATCCCACGGTGGACAGCCGGTACACATTTCCACCTTCATGTTGAAATTCGTACGGTGTTTTGTAATATCTATGGCCTCTCTGTACAGCCTTTCATGATATCTGAAATCGTTGATAGAACTGTTAGGTGGTTAACAAAGACGTCCTCTATCTATCAGGGCGTTCAGAAAAGTCTCTTCATTTCAGTTGCCCTAGCACTAGATTTTATGCACTGCCGAAGTTGCACAACGAAAATGTTCCTCTAAGACCTATAGTGAGTGCTGTTAGTTTGCCCATCTGTTCGTTCCCAAGTTCTTGACAACATGGTTTCGACCATATATGGGTTGATCGGATTCGGATATCAATAATTTGACACATTTTATCAGTAAATTAAACGACATAGTGGTATAGTCGGAGGACATATTATTTAGTTTCCATGTGTTGTCGCTGTTCAGTATGGTTCAACTCCATGAAATGTAGCAACAGCTGAATCAGCTTTTTCCTCCCAACGTTTCATAACTATTTAAATATTGCCTCACAACCACGTATTTCAAATGGAACGAAGAGTTCTATGAACAGACGGATGATGGAGCTATGAGGAGACCCTTAAGGCCGGTTATAGCGCACATCTTTATGGAAAACTTAGAAGAGCAAGCACTGAAACCTGCGAACAAGAAACCGAATATCTTATTCCGTTACGTAGGTGGTATGTATATTTTCTGGCGGCATGGCAGGGAGGAACTGGATCGTTTTCATCAAACATCTGAACGGGATCCCTCCGACGATTCGTTTACCAAGGAAGCGGAGACAAGCGTAATACTGAAGTTTTTTCATGTACTTAGTTTTCAAGAAAGAAAATGGTAGCTTGGGCCACATAGTTTACCGGAAACCCACGCACACAGACCGTTACCTACACCGGGATTCGAACTACCACCAACAACAAAAGCGAGGCAACATTAAAACGTTGGCGGATAGAGCAAGGAAAATCTGCGAACCAGTGCAGCTTGACGCAGAATTAATACATCTCACCAATGCATTAATCTAAAGTGGTTTTTCGTTTTCTGAGGTGAATAGAGCGTTAAGATGAACTCATAGGAATTATACCGATGCTGAAGTGCCAGAGAAATCGAAAGTTTTCCTGCCATCCATTAAGGACGTGACTGACGGCATAGGAAAAATCTTGAAAAAGCGGAACATCGCGGTAATCTATACGACTACACGGAAGATACAAGATTACCTAAAATGGCCAAGGATGCTCGATACCCGCTGAAAAACGCTGGGATATATAGGATTCCGTGTAGTTGTGCGGAGGTGTACGTGGGTGCTACAAAAATATCTGTCAAAAAACGACTCGAAGTGCATGAGGGTAACTGCAGAAGAGGGGAGACTGAAAGATCAGATGTTGCGGAACATGCCTTACAGCCAGGAGACCACATGATTAATTTTGATGTGACTGAAGTGCTGGCAGCAACAAGCGAATACCATGATAGAAAATGTAGAAAGGCCATAGAGATTGCAAAGCACCCCAGGAATTTCATTAGGAAAGAGGAGGTTGTGAAATTAAATGACATTTGGATGCCAGTGCTGAAGAAGATGTGTACCTGTCTTCCACCATGGTATGGTAGCAATAGCGGACGATGGCAGTCGAAACGGCCAGTTGAGCTCGCGTATTCGAAACATGTCACGCCACTCCGCGCAAGCTCGTGGAAGCGGGACTTTTCTGTAGCCAATAGCGAGCCAGGGTGTGACTCTGAAATTCCACAAAGCTACGATACACTTTGAAAATTTCCTTCGCAGATGGAATAAAACGTCGGTTTTTAAGGGAAATCTATTTTACCGTGGCAAAATAGCCCTGACCACTTTAGTAATTGTGATTGCTGGGTGTGTTCTCCAAGGGAACAACGCTCGCCTAAATACCGCTCTTGTAACTCAATGTGCTCTACAGAATGTCGGAATGTCGCTTTCGCCTGCTAGATCAGAATATCCGTCTCCAATGGAGCACAAATGAGACAACTTCGGACAACTTCAGCATCATCCACAAACAGAATTATTCTTCCCTTTACTGACCAACCAAGTACAACAGGAGTTGAACTTAATCCGACAAACTGACATTCGGCACCTGTACAACAAAATAGATGCATTTTTGCATATTTGTGTCCGACGTAGTGGTGGTTACATCAGACATGAATGAACAAACATTACACATTTGCAGTGGCTTACCTCGAGCTTACATTAACCCGTGAACTTACAACTTAATCACTTAGTGTTACCTGGACAAATGTTTTCGTGAAATTTCATTGCTATACATAATTACTTTTTGGTGTTGCGATTTTTCGTGGGTGTTAGGTATAATTTATCAAACTTTGTGAACTGCAGTATGTCAAAGTTCAGTGCAAGGAACAAATGAAAAAGAAAACACAACAGCAGTTACATATTTTCAATTAGTGAGCAGCTCTTAGAATTGAAAACCGAAGTACACCAATACGAAATAAAATTTGTGAAGAGAGACAACCATTTCAAAATTTTCTGCCTATAGGAGGCAATTTACTGTATTAGAAGACACTCATTCAGATGGTTCAAAAAACAGCAATGTCAATTTAGAACTAAATAGCAAATTTCTGCTACTGTCAATCTTCACAGTATACAGAATTTGAATATCGAAGTAATAACTGCAACAGACTGACGTACAATGAAATGGCTAGTTAATACATAAGATTAATTAATTTAAGAATCCTGCCTCAAATAATAAAACATAGGTACATACCCCTCTGTCAGATCGCTGGCCCGTGCGATTTTTTTAAAAAATATTAGTCGTCATTGTGACCCTTAAAATGCATTAAACAGGGAAGAACATTTGGATAGAAGTACCGGTTTCTGGAGAACCCGAAAGAAGTGTGTTCACACCATAACTTAGCTCTCAAGAGAAACTGGAAGTATCACTGTGGTCACATGGTGTTACATGGAAAAAGTGACGAGATAAACTCACTGCGGGCTCCTCAAGAATCCGCGCCACAGGATCCCAGAATACCACATAGCCCCCTGACTTGTTCTCCAGTATGCTGACAGAGTCCTTCGAATCAAACTTGCGTCAAGCATTTGCAAAGTGGCTCACGCTATTACTCAAGTGACAGCCACATTGAACACTCCACAGCTGAGTGCTCTAGCCTCTCTCACCACTCTCCGTTAACAGTCCCGGCACTTCGTGGAGAGCCGCCGTACAACAAAAGCGTTGCAACCCACGTCTCTCCAACGGCAACACACAGGCACCCAAATAGCCTACCAGGACCTGCACAAGAAACCCTCTGATGAGACGTTTCTAGAGAAAAACCGAGCCATCAAAGAAGGTGAAAAGTGCAGAAAAAACCATCGCAATAACGATATGCTACAACTCACCGTCGGACGGTTCACATGCATAGAAAAAATATATAGTACGGTAAAAATGTAAATGTTATGTGACTAGGGCCTCCCGTCGGGTAGACAGTTCGCCGGGTGCAAGTCTTACGATTTGTAGCCACTTCGGCGAAATATGCGTCGATGGGGATGAAATAATGATGATGATTAGGACAACACAACACCTAGTCCCCAACACCTCATACCCAGCCGGGAATCGAACTCTGGCCCTTACGATTGACATTCTGTCTCGCTTACGGCTCAGCTGACAGGGGCGACATCTATTATGGTACGACTACACTACTGATGACAAATTTCTGGAAATAATATCCACCGTTAAATATCTAGGAGTGACTAACCATTGTGCCCTTAAGTGTAATGAACACTTAATACAAATAAAAGGAAAAACAGATATAAGATTCATAGGAAGAATCGTAAGGAAAAGTAGCTTGTCCACAAAAGCACTTGTTGAACCTACTGTCGAGTACCGTTCATCGGTCTGGGATTGTTACCAAATAGAAAAGATAAAGGAGATCCAATGAAGAGCGGGGCCTGTCGTCAGGGGATCATTTAGTCACTGCAAGAGCATTAATGAGGTACTCAACCAACTCCAGCGTCAGATATGAGAAGAGAGACATCGCGCATATCGGAGAGGTTTACTACTGAAATTTCGAGAGGGTACTTTCAGGAAAGAATCGTACAACGTATTACTTCACCCCACATACCGAAAATTTTTCTTCTACGCTCAATTATTGCCCCTGGAGATGGCAGTTAGTGGTACCACCTTCTGCCACACGCCCTTCGGTGCCTTGCGGAGTATGATGAAGTAGTTGATTGGAAAATTTGTGGTAAGGTATTATGGGACCAAACTGCTGAGGTAATCGGTCGCTAAATTTACACACTACTTAACCTAACGCAAACTAACTTACTTTAAGGACAACACACACACCCATGCCCGAGGGAGGACTCGAACTGTGACAAGGTGCCTTAGACCGCTCGGCTACCCAGCGCGGCTGGAAGTTGATGAACATGAACCAGAAATTGACTTCGATGTTATAGGTGGCAAAGGTTACCTTTTGCTCTACATGTTCATAGTAAGAATGTGGTGAACATACCCATCCTGCAGGATCACAAGTTACATTCAAGGGTTGCATGTATAAATTCCTGGTTTGACCGTCAATGTTAATCCTATCGAAGTTTGGGACTCTTTGGAACAGTGGGTAAAACATTGCAATCCACATCCCCACTATTTGGTAATACTGCGGTACCTGTTGTCTAGCTTATGGATTCTACTGGTTGTGGGATACCTGCAATGTCTTGTGGACTACGTTCCTTGCCAAACTGAGGACTCCATAGGCCGCAGTATTAACATGTTTTATGGGAAGGACAAGTGCTTTTCCCGATTTATTTATACTTAGCTCTATATTTGTACTTCTTTATTAATTCAGTCCTTAAGTCACTATATGTAATGCGTTGCTGTTGCAGCCGTGCACTGCGGACCGCTGGAGACTGACGACACTCGGCTGACGAGCCGGAAGGAGGGCAGCCGCCTGGGCCAGCTGGCCGTCTTCCAGTGCCCCGCGGGCTTCCGCCTGCAGGGTCCCACCAACCTCACCTGTCAGGCCTCAGGTAGGTCCCGTGTTAAAATCTTAGAGACCGCAGGGATACCTAAACAGGGCAGCCATCTAGGCCAGCTGACCTTCTTCCAGGCCCACGGGCTTCCACGTGCACTGGTATATTGACCTCACCCGTCAGGCATCAGGTGCGTATTACATACCAAAGGGATTCCTATACGAGAGTGGGATTGCGAGGCCGGTGTCAATCCTTTCAAGTATTAATATGTGTCATACTGCAACACTAAAATCAAGTATAAAATCTACCTCTCACCAACGGTTGCCTTGGCGGCGATGAAGTTGCTTAGTTCCCTGTAGAGGATGATGCCGTGATGATGCTACAAGCTTCCATCGGTAGTTAGAATGGTAAATGTATGCGTTTGAGGTAAAGTGTACTGGTTCGGAAACGACCGAATCGAAAGTTGTAAGCGAAAACCTTTCTCTTACCTCAGACAGCTGACCTAGCTCTTTGCTATCCATGTTTGTAGAAGAGTTAGCATGAACCAAAACTAGAAAAAAATTGTCTGGTAAAGGTGGATTTTAAAGTGCATGCCTTAAGAGCTATAAGCACTTTTTCAATAGAGGAGATGCGTTTCACAGTACCAAAGGTGAACAAGTGCTCGTAGTTCGTAAGATACACCCTTTAGGTCCCATGTTTACTGCACATTTTTTCTTATTTTGTGCCATTATACAGCCCCTCAAAATGTGGAAAGTAAAGAGCTTGCAGCAGGAGACATTCAGTGCCAGAGACAACAGAAGGATTATAAATTGCGACTGGGTCGTTTCCGAATCAAGATGCCTTATCGTAGATTCATATATTAACTCATATCAACCATACCTGAAAGTTTGTTACATCATCACGGAATCACCCTGTATTCTGTTCTATTCAGTTCGGTATGGATTTACCAAAGGTCGTACGAGGTGGTTATGGTCGTAAGCAGGCAGATCTGTATCCATGCTGATTTTTTCAGACGTCATAATCTTTGTGCTTAGGACATGCACTTTGATCTTGCATCAAATGGAGATGAGCGCTTTTGATCTGTGATTCTATGTACCCGATCTATTACCTCTTTTATAAACAGATGTGGCCACCGCTCCATGCACTAGGATCTTGCATCAAATGGAGATGAGCGCTCTTGATCTGTGATTCTATGTACCCGATCTATTACCTCTTTTATAAACAGATGTGGCCACCTCTCGTTTCCGCCGCCAAGGGACTATTCACTGCAGAAGAGGCTCTCAGTAGCTATGAGCTAGTAAACTATATAATTCCGTGGCGCATTCATTGTAAATTCCATCAATGATCCCAAATATTTCCACAAGAAACTGGAAAATGGTTCAAATGGATCTAAGCACTATGGGACTTAACATCTGAGGTCATCAGTCCCCTAGACGTAGAACTACTTAACCCTAACTAACATGAGGACTTCACACACGTCCATGCCCGAGGCAGGATACGCACCTGCGACCGTAGCAGCAGCTTGGTTACGGACTGAAGCGCCAAGAACGCTCACGCACCGCGGACGGCCACCAGAAACTACGCAAACGTGCAGCTGTATACAAGATTTCATACTTCACAAGTAATACAAGTCATGATGTGGGGTCATTTTCAGTAATACAAATGGGCAATCGTACCACATGAGTGACGAACACCTCACGGTATGCATTTCATTATCTCTAGAACACTAAAGGGGGAAGGTGGGAAACGTTACATTGCTACTAAACCATCATAAAGTTTATTACTCAACAGTTTATTCGAAGGAAATCGTAATCCATAGGTAATGCATTAGTTAATTACAATTATTAGATCTTCAGTTGTGTGTTACATACCAAATTAAGTACAAAATGTCCTGTTTTATACCCTACAGCAATCGCATATTTTACGAGGTTTCAGCAATCTAAGATTAATCCTAAACGAAACTTTCTTAATTTCAATACATCCAGGACGCAACGTTCACCAGTTTTCTACGGCCCTTTCTATTAAATTGAGCAAAAGTCACGGGAACGTTTCTCTTTTCCTCGTATGTACCAGTATGATACCTATTACTGAACTGCCTGTGTAGAGATACGATACGTGGGATATCTGTTAAAGAGACATGGGAAGTGGACATGGCAGTTCGTCGCAAGTTAGCCGGTTTTGAACATGAGATAATGGTCGGTGCAAGAGGTGTGGTTTAACATTTTGCAAACTATGAAGGAATTACGATTATTGTTAAGGTGGATCTTCAGTATCTCAGAGATAAAGCTTCCACACGCTTTAACCACTACACAGGAAGACCACAAATGCTTGATGAACGGACTTCACATTGTGACCGTGTGCTGTGAGTCAGAAACATCAGGAAGTGGGACATCAGGAATCCATTTCTATCACGATTGATCGGAGACTACCACAAAGCACACGCTTCATCATCTGACGACCGACATTACGCCCAGTGCCTTCCCATCACGTCTGCTCACACAGTGTATATGCGTGGCCAACACGAACGTTGAAAACAAGTACGACACTCAGTATGGGCTATTAGTCCGCATTTCTAATAATTGGCTTTTTCTATCTTGCTGTGACTGTACTACGAGTTCTGAAACATATCCGTGAGGTGTATATCCTCTGGTTTCTTGCCATGATTGAATAAGATGACGATTTTTGCTTTCTATCGGAAGTGACGACTGACATAGGGGTTTTCTACAAGTTTTCCGAGCAGTAGTATTATGCGTGATTGCTTGATAGACTACAGGAAGGGGACAAGTACATCAGTTGAGGAGGTATTATGCAGAATAAGGGAATCATCGACACTGTCAGAATCCCGAGAAAAATAATCAAATACTTGGTGCAGAGAATTCACAATAACCAGTATCCACCATCATTTATTTAACTGTGTAAATTATAGTTACAACAGGGAGATGAGTATCCTCAACGTTTTACATGCTGAACCTCGAGGTATACATCACAAACACATATTTTCTGGTCTGTTACGTTTACGTCTGACTGTATGTTAGATAATCGAATCGACTGATTGTAGCGAGAACCGAATGTCGAAAATAATTGCAGATACTTTTAGGTTCTACATTGCAGCACCAAGGAAACTGGAATAGGCATGCGTATTCACATACAGACATATGTAAACAGGTAGAATACGGCGCTGCGGTAGGCGACGCCTATATAAGACAAGTGCCTGGCGCAGTTGTTACGTCGGTTGCCGGTGCACACATTTACGTGTTTTTGAACATGGGTTTATAGCCTGCACACGAGCGATGGGACCCAGTATCTCCAAAGTAGCGATGAAGTGGAGATTTCCCATTACGACCATTTCACGAGTGCACCGTGAATATGAGAAATCAGGTAAAACATCATATCTCCGGCATCGCTGCGGCCGGAAAAAGATCCTGCAAGAACGAGAGCACCGACGACTGAAGAGAATCGATCAGTGTGATAGAAGTGCAACCCTTCCACAAATTACTTTAGATTTCAATGCTGGGCCATCAACAAGTGTCAGCATGTGAACCATTCAACGGAACATCATCATTATGGACTTTCGGAGCTGAATGCCTACTTGCGAACCCTTGTTGACTGCGCGACACAGAGATTTACGCCTCGCCTGAGCCAGTCAACTCTGACATTGGACTGTTGATAACTGGAAACATCTTGCCTGGTCGGAGGGGTTCCTTTCATACTATATCGAGCGGATGAACGTGTACGGGTATGGAGACAACCTCATGAATCCATGGAACCTGCATGTCAGCACTGGACTGTTTAAGCTGGTGGAGTCTTTGTAATGGCGTGGGCGTGTGCAGTTGGTGTGATGTGGGACTCCTGATACGTCTAGATACAATCCGGACAGCTCAAACATATGTAAGCATCCATTCATGTCTATAGTGCATTCTGACGGACCTGGACAATTCCAGCAGGACAGTGCGACACCCCACACGTCCAGAATTGCTACAGAGTGGCTCCAGGAACACTCGTCTGAGTTTATACACTTCCTCTGGCCACCAAACTCACCAGACATGAACATTGCTGAGCATATCTGGGATGCCTTGCACCGTGCTGTTCAGAAGAGATCTCCATCCCCTTGTACCCGTATGTTTTATGGACAGCACTGCAGGATTAAGGGTGTCAGTACCCTCCAGCACTTCTTTAGACATTAGCGGAGTCCATGCCACGTCATGTTACGGAGGTCCTACACGATATTAGGCAGGTATACCAGTTTCCTTGGCTCTTCTGTAGTATGAAAGATGTATCGCAATTAATATACTGACACTGTCTAAAGTACACGGTATCAGAAGCAAAAACGTTCCAATAAATAAGAGTCCAACTGTGAATGCGTAATAATGAAACGCCACTTACTCCAATGTGGTGCATTGTCCAGGTTAGTACGTATTTGAAATGTCACTTATTCTAAATAGTCCCCATGCAATTCGGATCCAGTCGCATCCATAACGCAAACTGGGATTGTAGTGTTCCATGATGTGGCACAGATACATCCTCCATCCTCAGTTGACGTAAGACATCTAAGGCCCTATTTTAGTCCATGATGGATATCTGAAGCACTTACCCACCAAGGCCACTTGATTCCATTTCTCTACATTTTCTGTCTGGGGTCACTCAAAAGTGGTATATACAGCTATCTCATTGATGTGTTTGAAGAAATGGAGCCGAGCGGTTCTAGGTGCTTCCATCTGGAACTGTGCGACCGCTACGGTCGCAGGTTGGAATCCTGCCTCGGGCATGGATGTGTGCCATGTCCTTAGATTAGTTAGGTTTAAGTAGTTTTAAGTTCTAGGGGACTGACGACCTCAGATGTTACGTCTCATAGTGCTCAGAGCCATTTGAACCATTTAAAGAAATGGAGCAGCGAACTGTACCGAATTGTCTAGATTTACTACATTATCCGGGTCGTTAAAAAGAATTTGTATTGTCACTGCAGAGAAGAGTGCAGTGTTGCATCTAAGCGTGAGGTCGATACGCGAAGTATCTCATTTAACAAGTACAGTTAAGTTATAACACGTAATTTACTTAAGTAATTTCTTATTTCTTATTGGGATATGTGGGGCGGCGGATGGATAATAGTAATAAATACAAGAATGTTCACGGTTTTTTACGAGAGTCTCAAAACTGCTTTTGTTTCAGCCTGAAAGAGATGGGGAACATACAGACCATAATTTCCAGTCTGCAGGTCTACATTCTTCTTGTACTCACTGAACGAAAGTGTTTAGTTCTCTCCGTTCCCTCACTCATGTCAGAAACTAAGATTATAAATAAAAATTTTAGTTCTTACTGATTAACATACTCACACTCACAACATGGTACTATTTCTGATAAAAATAATAATAATATACATTCAGAAACAGAAAGATTCACATTAAGCAGAAAGGAAGTAGGAAGGGGATTTATCGACATAAAAAATCTACATTATGGACAGGTAGACAATTTAAGAAAATTCTCTATAGAACGAGCAGAAACTAGCAAAATACACAAAGCAATCACTCATATAAATACATTGGCTACAACGTTGCAATTTCATATCCACTTCTACATGCCTTTAGATCACATAACATCAACATATACGAAGAAAGTAAATTGGAAAAAGAAAACACTACATGGCAAGCACCCGTATCATCTAACACAGCCACACATCGATCAAGAGGCATCCAACACATCGGTAAGAAAAGGCAATACATACAGTGAGACGGAAGGATTCATAATTGCAATACAGGATCAAACAATAAACACCAGATATTATAGCAAGTATATTATTAAAGATCCCAATACCACAACAGATAAATGCAGACTTTGCAAACAACAAAAAGAAACAGTAAATCACATCACAAGCGGATGCACAATACCAACAAATACAGAATACCCCAGAAGACATGGCAATGTAGCAAAAATAATACACCAACAACTTGCCATACAACATAAACTAATAAAACATCACCTTCCCACATGCAACAATGCACCACAAAATGTGCTAGAGAATGATGAATACAAATTATACTCTAACAGAACCATTATAACAGATAAAACAACACCACATAACAAACATGACATCATACTCACCAATACAAAGAAGAAATTAACACAACCAATCGAAATGCCCATAACCAGTACAACAAATATACAGAAGAAAACAGGAGAAAAAAATTGAAAAATACATCCAACTGGCTGAGGAAGTCAAGGACATGTAGCATCAGGATAAAGTTGACATTATACCAATTATACTGTTAACTACAGGTGTCATACCACACAATATCCACCCGTACATCAATGCAATACAGCTACATCCAAACGTATATATACAACTACAGAAATCTGTAATTATTGAAACATGTTCAATTACCCGAAAGTTCCTAAATGCAATATAACATATACCGTACAGTTAAAAGGAAGTCACGCTTGATCAAGTTCCGCGTCACTTTCCACTTTTAACCAGGCATAACTTCTGAGAAAGGAAAGAAATAACAATAATAACAATGTCTGTACAAAAAACCAGTACTATGAGCAGTTCAGAGGCGACCTCTACAATGAGTTCGAATTAAGTGGTCTTTCGCCCTGACTTACAATCATCGAAGTTAATTGGTCGCCATAAAATTTGAAAATAATCTCACCACTTGCCAAGCGTTTTTGTTAACATTACGGAGGGCACACAAACAGTTACTTCCGTGAAATCTAAGCGATTCAGGGCCGTGGACCGTACACGCGATTTCACTTCTTATTTGAACCGAAAACATGCGTTTAGTAGAAGCCTGGCTGTGACGTCATTTGAGGCAGCGCGTAAGCCGGCGTTTGGCTGACGCAGACCGATTGATAGCTGGATGCGAAGTGTGCCTCACCGCCTCTCAGGACGGATTTATACATTGTGAGTCAGGAGGAGAGGTACATGAGACGCGATAGTAATAGTGATTCTGAACAAAAAACTTCAGTGACACATGCCTTATTGCGAACGGTTTCCGATATAGAACACGATTAATATCACTTTTGTTCGTTTTTTTTAATAACTCGAAAACCGCACATTTCAACGAAAAAGTATCTCAGTACACAATTAAACTATATTAAATTTGCTGTAGCTTAGGTACCTTTTGGAGGCCAGTTTGAGGTAGTTTTACAGCTTGATAGAGCACAAGCGTCCTGTATCAAAATGTTCGCCTCAACTCTCCTTTATGTAACTGTGCTACGTTGTAAACAATGAAAATAAATAGAAATGTACATAAAAAGTTTTCTATTTCAGAAATCATTCAGAATTGGGCATTGTTCAGAATCAGCAATGCTCTCACCCATCAAAAAACGTACCTTTCCTCCTGACTCATCCTGTATACGAGCGGAGCGGAATATCTACCGTCATCTGCTCTAAGCCAGCGTAGCTGCAACTGAACGTCCACTTTCTCGGACACTTTTTATTTTATAACACTGCTGCGCATCAATTTACTACGTTCGTAATTTTTTGTATAAATTTACTACGTTCGTAATTTTTATACGAATGGGGTTAAGTTGGCTTTAATTACAGATAAGTTACAGCTCAATTGCATTTAAACTTTTCCCTATAGAATTTTTAGAAAAGAAACGACATGACCTCTGAACTAAATCTTTAAGAGTCCTTGTATTGATTCTTATTTACATTATGTTTTTGAAGCTTGTTGTAGCTCACCATTTAATAGATGTAATCAAATGCTGTAATCAGAAGTTTCTATCACTAATGTAAATGATACTTAATCTATTACAAATAAGGACCTTTGTTTCAAATTTTGTTTTTAATTAATTACTTGAAAATTAGTAGATGTAGATTAATGGGATCACATAGTTAAGGTTTTCATATCAACCTGACTCTTCATACCAATTTTCGTCTTTATGTGTCTAGTATTTAAGGCCTTCAATTTTTCGTAAACACACCGATTTTTACCATTTTATTTCTCCGATCAAGTTGAGACCTGTAACAGTTGATTTTCTCTTATAGTTGCCCATTCTGAACAATTTTTGGCATTATAGCTTTATTTCTTAGTACCTATTGTTTTTTCCTTAAAACTATGTATTTAGGGAAACATATTCATCTGATCACTCTGAGTTTCAACAATTTAAACATTAATATATTGAAAAATATATTGAAAAAGTTAGGAAAAGCTGCTGCTTAATTAATAACTTCATTCATAGATTATGGCACAGTACCTTGTATGATACGTACAGGCGCGTTATGACGAAGTGACGTTAGTAGCAGAAAACTGGGAGAGTCCCGGCTCACTCGCTGGCCTTTGTATCTCTCAAATCATGCAGTGCTTGTTTCGCCAACGGTAGACCATCGGTGCAATTTGAGTTGTATTTGGGTAGGGACTTAGTCAAAAGTTTACATTTCAAATACCTTCCTACTAACAGGTGAAATATCTCATCGTGATCAGTCGCAGCTACTGGAACACCTGAGTTAACAGTTACGAATGGACAGCAAATTGTAGCGTATAACATTCTCTACATATCGCATTGCCTAGCAAATGGCTCGTTGGTGGACTCATATTTTTGCTTTTGCTGTTGTATCTTATCACCTGTGTCAGTTTTTGCTTTTTTATTATGATACACCATGTCATTATGCTATAATGGCAGTTAGAGTGCTAGTTACCTCTTAAAGACTACTAAGGTCGTCGGTCCCTAGTCTTACATACTACTTAAACTATCTTAGACTAGCTTATGCTATCAACAACACACACACCCAAGCTCGAGGAAGGACTCGGACCTCCGACATGGGGAGCCGTACGAACCGTGACAAGACGCCCTAGACCACACGGCTACCCTGGACGACGTGGATACTTGCAATACACTATCTGAGAAAATATGTGAAATACCCAAAAGGGGAAAAATGAAAATGAAAATGAAAATTCACGGGTTGAGAGGGTATGTGATGTTGTTTAGGTGATTACAACATGGAGCCAAATTTATAAGTATCTTGGCAGTATGAGCTTACTTATCAGTATGGCGTTACATTGTCGGTGGTATGAATGCAATGTTTCGGATGGGAAGGATGTCGTAAACCAGTTGTTTCCTCTTATACGTCAAACTGGTCCACACCTGTTGTAATTGAATCTTTATATCCTAACTACTGGCACTGTGGCGGAGTTGACGTCAGACGCCTGAAGCAACATGGCTGTCCATACCAATGCTCACCTCCGTATTCGCTGAGAATGGTAATCAGTTGTAGAGCATAACCACGATGTATCGCTAGACACTGTTCAACGCCATTCGTCAGCAGTCCATACTTCCCGGTCGCTTCACCATTCCAAAAACAGCCATTTTTGTTGTGGTCAGCGGCAGCTTACACATGGGACAGCATTTTCATTGTCCAACTGTTGCTCGTCTCCGATCAGTGTTGCAGACAGCACACTACTAATTCTCAGATGCCAGGCGCAGATGTGCAGGTGTTACAATATGCCTGGCGCACTGTGCGGGGATACTCCATTTATGTGCTGAGTTGTGGTCCACCTGAACCCTGAAGACGAGAATGTTTCTGTACAGCCCAACATCGGGCCACCGTCATGTGACGAATGTCCCACAAATTTAGATGTAGAACGATTCGTTCAGCCGGCCAAATGGAGACCCAAAATAGGGATTATTTCAAGCTCATCCAAGTACTGCCAACGCTAGCATGATAACGCTCGCTTGAGTACGCGTCGCCTCCGTATCCTTCACAGTTATCACTGCAACTGTAATCATTTAAACACTCGCCGACGATGTGTAGGTTTAAGGAGTTACGTAGACAGCCGAGCATGTAATCAGGGAGGATCACTTTTTGTTCGACTGCGAGTAACAACTATATGATACAGTCAGTGGACGTAGAGAGAGAACGGCACCCCTCTATCATAGTTGAAGACACGATGCATCGGGCGACGACTGAGTCGCAGCTGCGACTGAGACATGGCGCTGTTGGTTGGGTGGTGCAGGTCGGTGGTCGGGCCCGGTGCCGCGGTGCGCGCCCATCCTGTGCCCCAGCCTGGAGACGGACGACCCGCACCTGTCGCTGGTCGAGCACAACACCAGCTACGGCGGCCGCGCCGTCTTCCGCTGCTCCTGGGGCCACCAGCTCAAGGGGCAGCCCGGCATCGAGTGCGAGGCCGACGGCCACTGGTCGGGGCCCATACCGTCCTGCGAACGTGAGTACCACACACACGACATCCTCCAGTATGATGGACAGCAAAGGCGCCATCGTGCCGTAGTTCTAAGCTTTTGTATCTGCTTGTTTCTGTTGGTATCTTCTTTTCCTGAATCGATCTTCACTTTGCAAACCGTCGGTATGCGGTTTTGCAACTTCCTAGAAACAGACGTGAAGATGAGATTCTTGAAATTTTCTAGGCGTGAAGAGTACTGCATAAAGTTTCCAGATTTGCAGTAATATTTCGTCGACCTCCTGCCACGATATTTCGGCTGACATCCATTCAGCCATCTTCAGGTGAGCGTTTTGCACTAGTGAACGCTGGTTCACATCGCTAACTTTATATCAAAAATTGGTGGTGAAAAGGCACCCGCTACATGAGCAACCTCCGTCGACTTTCGCGCCCTCGTGGAATAGTGCTTCATTTATGGCGCTTAGGCTCAAGTGTAACTGTGATATTACACTTGCGCTCTCTCTCGGAATGTTCACTCGCAGGGGTGAAATTCAGATGACAAAATTAACTGTCGCTAGGTGTGTCATTAGTCATAAAATGTATTCTTTCTGAAGAAATTAAAGAAATACTGTGTCTCGCGCCATACCCGGTTGCAAGCCGCTATCGCGATTTATAAGATCTTGCGTCAAACTTATTTCTACCGATTCCTTAATATTTGAATCCCAGAGAGCTCTCGTTGATGCCAAGATCTCCGAGTCTGAACAGTCTATGGAATGTCCTGTAAATATGGTATCACCATTACGCATGCGGCTGCGTACATACATGGACGAATATTCGAAGAGGTCGCTCATATAGCGGCTGCCTTTAGTCATGCGTCGTCGCGCCATGTTTTGGCATCAAATTAGCGATGTGAACTAGCAATCTCCAGTCCAAAACATTCTCATGAAGAGAACAGAATAGCCGCAAAGATGTCAGATCTGCGCCGCTGGGTCCAGATTGAATAGCTTTGTCGATACATTTTGAGAAGACACACCACAGGCAGTTTAGATCTTTGAGAGGTTTCTTCCGAGTATATGTCTAAAATATGATAAGAAGCAGATAGAACAGGATGAGTGTTAAATTCCTGGAACTGGAGCATGGTAATGAATTCAGTTAGGAGGAACGTACCATAGAACTGCTGTAGTGCACTAGCAAATCTTCATTTGCAGCGCGCGATTATTTAAAAATAAAAAGAGTTTAGCATATTTCGCTTTCTTTCATTCCATAATCTCACACGGGATAATTTTTTCGTATAACTAATCAAGTCATTCGACTGATACCTGTTCAAGGAACTGGGAAGACTCGCAATTCCGTGTACTTATAAACTGAATTTCCGATACCTGGTTTCAACATCAACAACTCAGTTCCTAGAATCGATACGCTTGCCTTTACTGCAAGACGGTGTCCGTTATTTAGGATCACATATATTAAAGAACTTAACGGCAGTTTCAGATTATATTTAGGGAATTTTTGGTGGATGATTCCTACTCCATTGACGAATTTCTGAGCAAAACGGACTGATGCATGTGTTACTAATAATGTCAAATAACGTATTCCCTAAAAGCCTGGACATCTTCAGTAATGTGATAAATGTATACAACCTGCTGCTAATGTTTCAGTCCTTTGACTTGTTTCACTTCAATTACGACCATATGACTTAGGATCTGGGTGAAGCGAAAATTAAAATATACCTTTCTTGTAAATATTTTGTATATCTTTTTGTTTTGTAACATGTTCTAAGTCCTTGGAGATGTCCTTACTATGATCAGTGAAACGAAAAGCGTGTTTAATCTAATCTGGTATTAGATATGTTAACCTTCCCCGAAAGGCAAGGTTCTGGGTTGGTATCCTTGATCAACGTACAGTTTTATTCTGCGACGAATTTTACTTTATTCATGAGTACCAGTGTCATAACTGTATTTAAGTACCGGGTGACCAAAAAGTCAGTATAAATTTGGAAACTTAATAAACCACGGAATAATGTAGCTAGAGAGGTAAAAATTGACACACATGCTTGGAATGATATGGGGTTTTATTAGAACCCACCCACCTCCCCCCCCCCCCAAAAAAAAATAAAGTATTGCTAGACGCGTGAAAGATCTCTTGCGGGCGTCGATTGGTGATGATCGTGTGCTCAGCCACCACTTTCGTCATGCTTGGCCTCCCTGGTCCCCAGACCTCAGTCGGTGCGATTATTTGCTTTGGGATTACCTGAAGTCATAAGTGTATCGTGATCGACCGACATCTCTAGGGATGCTGAAAGACAAAATCCGACGCCAATGCCTCGCCATAACTCCGGACATGCTTTACAGTGCTGTTCACAACATTATTCCTCGACTACAGCTATTGTTGAGGAATGATGGTGGAATATTGAGCATTCCCTGTAAAGAACATCATCTTTGCTTTGTCTTACTTTGTTATGCTAATTATTGCTATTCTGATCAGATGAAGCGCCTATCTGTCGGACATTTTTTGAACGTTTGTATATTTTTGGTTCTAATAAAACCCCATGTCATTCTAAGCATGTGTGTCAATTTGTACCTCTCTATCTACAACATTCGGTGATTTATTCAGTTTTCAAATTTACACTGACTTTTTGATCACCCGGTATATGAGCAGCTCCAGTCAGAATTTTCTGTGAAAAGAAACTTTTTGACGACGGATTATGCCATTTTCAAGCGATATCTAGTACATGTGTAGTCCGTCAAGTGTCACACTTGTGGCCACAGTAATGGGTGTGTCCAAAAACGTCATCTCGCGATTATAAAAAAGCGATTATAAAAGGAAAGTGAAGGAGGAAATGCTATGTGAAAGGATTCCGGTGGTTCTGGATGAACCACCATACCACGAGAGTATAGATAAGTAGCCCTCGTAGCGAAGAGGAAGAGACAGCTCACTCCCAGGCATATCTACATATCGCTGCATATCTTGCAATAGTTACCGGTGCACTTGTCTCTGCCACAACCATTTCGCGGCGATTATATTGGGCTGGTCTGTACGCCCAGAAGCATCCCACTTCAACCGGGTCTTCATTGAAAAAGGGTTCGTTGGTGTGAGGAGTATATTGGTTGCGGTCAGCAACAGTGCTCAAGAGTGATGTTGTCCGACTAATCCTGATTCACTGTGGCAGAGACTCTCGCCTTCAGAAGGTGGAGAGAGAAGGGAACACATTACAAAGAAGAGACTGTGCCAAAGTCACTGGCCGAGGTAGCTAACACATGCTTGTGCCGTGGCGTTCGAACCTGGCTCGAATTCCGGTGATTAAAGAAGAAGAGTGCTATTATTCGTCCGACAAGGGGAGGAGAGACGGTGGTGTAAAGTTCCTGATCACCTGATTTTGCTCCAATTCTCTGGTTTCAATACCAAACTTCTCCGCAGTGTCTCATGAAGCGAGGGCATGTGACGCTGTTGATGGTGATCAGTCCTTAGAATGGGGACGGTGACCGCCTTGGCGCTAGTTACGAAGAGTGGGGAAGCTATGTGCCGACTCAGAGCCCTCTCCCTTCTCCCATCATCATCATCAAACACAAATATTACAGTACACTACACACACACACACACACACACACACACACACACACACACACACACACAATGTACAGTAGTACTTCAGATATTGTATTGGATCATATCGCAAATAAATAGCCTATAAAGGCACCACAGGATGCCATGAACGTCATCGCGATGCCCTAGGTGGTATGATGTGGGCAGGCATTACACACAATGGTCGAACATCTCTTTGGCGCGAGGTACAGTCACAGCACAGTGACACTGCAGGAAATTGGTCTGGATTGCGTCCGTCTGCTTAAGGGTGCGGTGGATGCCGAAGTTCTGTTTACGGACGACAATTCCCACACACACACACACACACACACACAGGACAGCTGAAGTTTTGAACACATTGGGAAGCTAAGATATTGATGTACTCCCCGCACCTAAACCCTATAGAGCAGCCGTGGGACGCTCCTGGCAGACGTATTTTTCAGTGAACACACCCTCCTCAAACCGTGCAAGAACCGAAAAACGCTGTGACAGAAAAGTGGAACCATGCAAACCCGCCCTCCCTCCCCCATCGCAACAAGGACTCCACAACGCTTTGGTTGCCAGAAAGAAGAGCAGGTGCAAACTGTGCAGTAATACCAGAGCAGGACATTTCCGTACTGAGAGTCTCATATCAAGCTTTATGTTAGGATTCTGAGCTGTGTCAAGCATGAACGTTATTTATATCTATTATCCTGCTTACCCACGTGGTGAAATCTGTAGCACTTTTAGCTTAGCACTCCACCTCTATTACGTATGCACTGTGTTTCATCTTGTCCATTACTGCCTATCATTATTTCTGTTCAACAATATCTCTGTTCGTTAGCAGTTATCAAGAAGTGGAACTGAAGTTCTGCTCAGCATCTGCTATACATCGATGAGGAAATCATTGTTGGACTATGAAGTAGTTCGCACCCGATAGCTAAAGTTCTTAGGTCTTCGTTGCGTGACATTCTTGCAAAATCATCTGGTAGGATGTTTGTCTTGTTGAGGCCTCTTTCGTGAGCAGACGAAAAAAAAAAAGAAAAAGATTCAAATGGCACTGAGCACTATGGAACTTAACATCTGAGGTCATCAGTCCCCTAGAACTTAGAACTAGTAAAAAAACCTAACTAACCTAAGGACATCACACACATTCATGCCCGAGGCAGGATTCGAACCTGCGACCGTAGCGGTTGTTCGGCTCCAGACTCTAGCACCTAGAACCGCACGGCCACTGCGGCTGGCAAAAGACGCAATCTTAAGGCACGAACGAATAAGTTACGTTATTTAGCACATGGCACAACATGGAAGGTGTGCTGAAAGACTCTCATTTACTGGGCAACAGCAAAGGTAATACAACTTCTGTGCTTCTGTGAGATGAAAAGGTTTTAGGTACAGTTTTAGAAAGCAAACACTGGTTATTACGAACAGAAGTGACAGAAAGTTCTTTTGAGGCGTAATGAGCTCTTCGCATCGTTAATAAAAGTTTCAGACACGAAAGAAAACATTGTTTCACTAACTGAGAAAACTGTGTAGCGACCCACGGATTCTGTAAGAATGAATCACAGTCAATACCGAAAACATTTTAAAAATATTGACAACACCTGTGGAAGCCTACGTTCCTAGTATGTACACGTCTGTCTCCTCAGTTGAATCACTTTTCCTTTTATGACATATTTTCCGCCGATTAAATATAAGCCATTTTCCAACAACAGCTCTTGAAATGAGCAGTGACTCATACCCTGCATAGTCTTGGGGCCATTTGTCCGCCAACACTGAAACAGGTGGATTTTACGCAGGACATTAAGAACGATCTCGATCACGTTCATATTACCGGAGGGGTCTTTAATTTCATCAGGGCTTATAGCTACCACAAGGGACAAGCCGTTTCCCTGCTGTAAATTAGTGATATCACAACCCCAGGGCAATATGAAGTGTATTGATCGTCTATGAGTGGTAACTATTGAATATCATACTGCGTCGTCTAAGAAGTTGCTGAGTCCTCATTATCGTTACCCATTAAGATTTCATTAAAGTAGCCCTATAGACTTGAGCTGACTGTGATACTTGAAGTTACGCTTTCGAAATGAAGCCTTCTTTTCATTAAAAATGAACTTATTACATTCTAAATCGCATTCACAAATACAAAAATTAAAGCCTCACACACAGCTATCATACCCATCGTCTTTATCACAATAACACAGTGTCAGACAACTGGTGCGCGCAGAGGCATAAAAGCTGATCTTTCAGAAAGTCGTAACTGCATCTTATCAGAATTATGGACCATATTTTCGTGCAGGATCCATTCTTCAGTCTGATTTGTTGCATGCGTGCTTTTCTCTCCTTAAAATATGAGATCAAGTTGGTAAAGTTTCCTTGTTAGTACCATCTGTCGTGTTGGTTGTATATACCAAATTGACGTTTCTCATTTTATGAGCATAGTTTGAGACAGTGGTGTCGTCTCGGCATCCTAATCCATTTCTGTTCTGAAAGTATTTCTGCTTTACGACAAAGTAACATTGACGATTATTCTGTAGTGTCACAGGTTACATAGTATGGACGAAAACATATTTTTACATAACTCTAAAGAGTTTAAACGAAAGCCAGGATGTAGACGATATTTACGTTGGAGTGATTCACCCCTGAGACGTAACATGGGTACCGGTGAGAGAAGATAAGGCCATCTTAAGATGTTAAATTATTCAATCTGATCTCCGATGCCATCTCCGCAGCGGAAACGAAACAGGGCCCACAAACGTGGAAAAGCGTTGGTAATTATTTGGGCGAGTGTTTCATTAAATCTCTCGGCCACCGGAATTTCTTTCTTCTCCTCCTCCGCTCAGGATAAACAGACGTATAATAAATGCGAGCTGCGAGCTGCGGAATGCTGTGGTGGCTCAAGTTTCCGGCGTCTGCGGTTGTGGCTGGAATGTCGAGGGGGGGGGGAGTAGGACTGCACGAGGCGCAGCCGACAGCCCCTCTCCCTGGGACATCCCCCTCTGGTCATTGCCAAAAGCCTTCCGGGTGCTCCTGTAACACAAAGCACAGAGAAATCTGAATTACTTACACCATTCCCGTTCATCGACATTGGATTCCACATCTCCTAGTATCCACATTAGCATACTTCACTAATGGAAATTTTCCAGACTAGCTGAGTACTTTGTGTCACCTGGGTATCTATTTATTCCAATCATTTATTGATCCATGCCCTCCAATTTCTCTGCCCATCTCAGCGTTCAATCTCTCTAGTCCTTCTCCCCACTCTCCCTGTTCATCTCCTCCACCTTCCTTTGCGTGTCCGTCTCCTTCTCTCCCCTCTCTCTGTCCATGTCCTCCACTTTCCTTCCTGTGCCCATGTCTTTACTTCCTCTCTTTTTGTCCATTTTCTTCCGCACCCGTACTCTGTTGATTCCTACCTCCGCCTCTCTGCGCATCTCTTTTGCCCCTTTTCTCTGCTTATCACTTCCTCTTTCTTTTCTCTCCACCTCCTCCTCTTTCCTCACTCTCTCCATTTCCTCCTACCCTCTGTCTATCTCTTCCTCACCCCGCGGGATTAGCCGAGCGGTCAGGGGCACTGCAGTCATGGACTGTGCGGCTGGCCCGGCGGAGGTTCGAGTCCTCCCTCGGACATGGGTGTGTGTGTGTTTGTCCTTAGGATAATTTAGGTTCAGTAGTGTTAAGCTTAGGTACTAATGACCTTAGTAGTTAAGTCGCAAAAGATTTCACATACATTCAAATTACCTCTTCCTCCCCCAACACCTGCCTGTGTTCATCTCCTCCTATCCCTTTGCTGTGGATCCTTCTCTCCACTCTCCACGTTATCATTCTCATCCCAATAAGGCCATAGCGGTTCTCACCTCCCTAGTTTTTGTTTCCAGATAGTAACTACCATGTCAACCAAATCTGTCTGAAATCTTTCCTAGTGTTTAAAATGAGCTTTTTTAAGAATGAGCATTTTTGGTCGCCCACGAACATGTCAAATATATTTTACATACAGTTAACATATTTACACCTATCTGTACTCATATTTCACTTGTACCTCTAGCGAATTCCGCCCTGTACTTTCATTTTCACGACGCTTAACGTTTATGATATATCTGCTGAACTATGTGCTTGCTACGCAATTTAACACAGAGGTCTATGCTGTAGAATACGTGGCTACTGTCTGCCAAATGCGACGTGAATACAGATACTAGTCAAGACGTAATAGATGAAAACGTCGTACATTATACGGCCGTTTTCACGCATCTCAGTAGTTTACGTCATATCTCTTGCACTATCTGTCGTACAAAGATGTATTTTTGTAGGTACATTCAGCGGCATTGCGCATACTATCTGCGAAATGTGTTGCCAGTTCAGTTAATAATAAAGAAGTGATGAACTAAAACTAAATCCATGATACACCATTTTCTCACGCATCTCACTGTTTATGACATGACAGCTGTTGAATTGTGTGTCGTAGAACGATGTAATTTTGCTGGTGCATTTAATGGTGTATGTGAATACTATGTACATTTGATGTCTGTTCTTTCAGACATGCCCAAAAGGACAGGCACCACATACACATAATTAAGACGAAGAAAGCCAATGATCTCTTCAGCGCAGGTGCACAACAGGCTTCAACAATTACCCATAAGAATAATGTCATGAGAAATGAGATTAATGGACCAGAAGCCCTGTATTTATAGTATTTATAGTGTGTAGGTAAGTTGAGAAGGAAAAGTGCTAGGGTAGTCCAAGCAGTCGCAATGGCCGCTGTGTACAAATGGCTTAGTAGTCAGTCTGCCTTTGGCAGTGTAGCGACGAGGTTGCCTTGTTTGCATCTGTCCGTGGTGTATGCGATCACGTGCAGCCTGCTTACACCCTTCCTGCCAGTTGGTGCTACGACCATTGATAGACCCACCATGTCACCTAACATCCTACTTTCAGCCACATCTCCAGCCAACGAGCTCACCTCTGCAGCCGACCCCCTGCCAGAGTCACTTCCTATTACAAACAATACTTCCCATCAACCGTTGCCGTCCATGGACCAATGGTGCTGAAAAAATTGAGATGTTGCTGTCTAATGATGAGAAGCATGAAGCCGCCTCCCCTTCCATGCTACACAGGGACAACGAGTCGCCTTTGCAACTCAGTAACTAAAGTCAAACTTTCACAGAGGAGATGGAATTCAGGTATCTAGATTTATGACTGTCAATGCCAACAACATATGCACCTGTCCTATGACACAGTTATTACGGGACATGTGAAACGCAGCTGACGTCGATATAACCTTCCTCCGAGCGGTCAGCGCAGCAGTCTTCCCCGAAATATATGGTTGTAGTGCATGTGTACCTCACTCTCCACCCACTGGCAGTTGCATCACAATACTCCTCAATGACGTACTACATGCTAATTATGTGTTCTAACCCCCCCCCCCCTCCCCCCCTCCCCCCTCCCCAACGCTAGAGGGATGGCGCTCACAGTGTTAGTGGTACGACTTGTCAATATCTACACTCTGACTGGTTCAACACGCTTCCAGTACCGTGTGCGACTTTTGAAGGAAGAAATTGCTTCTCTTTTCTAGGGCAGACACGACAAGATCGTTCTTGGTGGCGACTTCAACAGCCTCTTAGCGCCAAATGATCAGATCCCGGGACATTCTCCTTGTGCCAATCTAGAGGCTCTTGTTGGGGACAGACTAGTGGATATTTGGGCCATCTAAAAGGATATCGTCCCGGGTTCATCATTACACAAGCCATTCATCGAGGTGCATTGACAGGATATTGCGAGATGCAGAGCTGTAAGATCATGTGGCCTCTATTGGCGCTGTAACCCTCCGCCACCAGTAGATGTGGCGAATCCGAAGCTCTTGGAAGCTTAACACTGCTCATATGACTTCTCCTGACTGAAAACTTGCCATTGAGGATGCATGGCACTCATACGTCCGCCGCATAGGAGCATATCCCACAATACTAGAGTGGTGGATTGCTTGCGCGAAACCCGTCATTCGTTGTACATTGACTGAATACAGTCGCGACGCTTCCGCATGGACGTAATGGTCACTCGGCTTGTATTACAAAATCATATGTGACTACACTTCAATGCCGTCCTCACCAGAGGGCCAGAGAGTGGTAAACAGGGCCAAAGGACAGGTCATGGCACATGTGCGCCGATAGTCTTAGGGTGCAGTCGTTCGCTCACAGATCCCTGATAGACTTATGGCGGATAGGCCAGGCCATCCGTGTATCATTTTATCACAGAATGTCGACAGCGCCAACAAGCACTGATCCATGTTATTGATGTGGACGCCGGGCAGCACTTTTATACACATCGTGACATGAGCACAACCTTCTTTGAATTCTATACTACGCTCTACTCGGCTGAAGATCCCGGCTGAATAAGGGTGATGGGAGTCACACAGATGAACTATGATATGTTAACCCCCACCATAGCTGACACCATGTTGAAAGACGTTACAAGGAGAAAGTAACCGATGCCATCAGCTAAGGCGACACCCATAGATCACCGGACTTGGACAGACTCCCTTTGAAGTTATATCGAAAGTACCAATATTTACATACACCACATTGGCGATCCATCTCTTAAGACCTACTGTCCCCAGGGACGTCAATTCATCCTAACCTGAAACCGAAAGGCGGAGCACAGATTCACGATTATCAGCCCTTCTCATCTCTTAATTGTGACTTAAAAATAGTCACCCGCCTCCTGGCTGCACAAATCCGCCGAACACTGTCTAGCGTCATCTCGTACGACTAAGCTACTTTGTGGAGATATGGCATTATAATACCCCTGGCGAAGATGGAAAAATTACCATTTGCTCTAACATCCCTGCAATATCCAGGTCTTCGACTCAGTGTGTCATATCTACTTAAGGCACTGTCTCACGAAACATGGGGTATATACAGCCTTTCACTAGCATAGTCATATGTCTCCATCGACGGGCGACCTCCAAATTCCTGATCAGTGGCCACCTCCCAGACCCTCTGTTGATCGCATATTCGGTGCATCAGGGATTGTCGATACTGTTTTATGCACTAGCGCCTAAACCTCTGTTATGTAGCCTTCGCCAGAAGATTACACGCATGATGTTCCGAGGAGTTACGTGTCGATGTGCAGTCTATGCCGACGATTTGGTTGTACTGCTCTGAAATGTGGACGATATCTCCAATATCTCTAACGCAATGGGCTTGACATTTACGTACTTATGGCTTCAGGTACGAAGCTCAATGTGAAAACATCAACGCAGTGACTTTAGACGAATGCCTCCGTCAGAGGTGTCTCGCCCACCTTCGACTCTGTGGTATAATAAAATGTCTATTCATCGAATTCAGTAGCGACCTAGCTGTACAGCTGCCCTCAGCTATCGACGCCTTCTGCAACGTGTCAGGGATCTGAACGTCGACGAGTGGTTGAGAACCATGGACAACATCCAACGAACACACTTGGTCGAAACCTACCTGGCCTCTCGTCTCCCTCAACTGACCCAAATATTATTTTGCCAGCCACGACTGCGCGACGTTTCTTAACAACCTTCGCAGCTTTCGACGCCGCTGGCATGTTACTCAAGGTCAATTACTGATCCCTCCCCCTCCCTCCCCCAATCGAGGGACACTCGGGCTCATTCGTGTCCACAACATGACGGTGTCCCTCTTTCTGAACATAAAACTTAAGCTGTGGAGGACTTGCCCACAAAGCCTGAGAGACCTCTTCCTGGCATTGCTTAAGCCATCTTCTCTCGCATCCCTCAGGACGACTCGTTACGTTTCCCCTTGTTTTACTACGTAAGCTTTGTTTACATCGAATGTTCGTCTCCCTGTGCCAGCAACACGTCATATGATGAAGCGGGCCCTCAATTATGTCCTGCAAACTGGTCGACCCCCAGACATCATTGAGCAGGAAAACCCACAGGTCCGTGTCTAAAATGGTAAGGACGGGTTTGATGGACAGAAACTAATGTTCAGTCGCCGTGTTCTGTGACGGTCAAATGAAAACAGGTGACACAATCAAGATTTAATCGTATCAGCAAGAGACTCATCCAATTGCACCACGTGCAGAACGCTGGACGCGGATGCACATTGTCTTTGCTATGGAAAGACGAGTGGCATCTCGCACCTGATCCAACAAATTCTCGCTCACTTTCTCCAAGTGACGCTAGGACAAAATATTATTCCACAGGCCCTCCTTTTCACGGATGACTAACCTCTTACCAGAACTAACGCAGTTGCATGCATCAGAGAAGATGCGGTTCATTACGTATTTTGGAATGATTCCAAAGACGTCCTGGACTTGTAAAAATGCATGCCAAAATTATTTGCAACCGTAAGTATCAACAGTTCTTTTAGTTTACTTAGGTTGTGTTTTTCAAGGCCCTCTGTGCAGCTGGAGCCTCCCGGGCAGGAGACGACATTCGTATATGAACTGAAGACTCTGAATATGCAGTACATACAGAAACACTCTCTGGGGACCTAATAAATCATTCCGTGAAGTCGTACCCGATAGGTCCAGCGCCAGGTGCACGACGCTGCAGGGATCACTAAGTGCCGCCTCTACATCTACATGACTACTCTGCAATTCATATTTAAGTGCTTGGCAGAGGGTTCATAAAACCACAATCATACTATCTCTCTACTATTCCACTCCCTAACAGCTCGCGGGGAAAACGAACACCTAAACCTTTCTGTTCCAGCTCTGATTTCCCTTATTTTATTTTGATGATCATTCCTACCTATGTAGGTTGGGCTCAACAAAATATTTTCGCATTCGGAAGAGAAAGTTGGTGGCTGAAATTTCGTAAAAAGATCTCGCCGCGACGAAAAACGTCTTTGCTGTAATGACTTCCATCCCAATTCGCGTATCATATCTGCCACACTCTCTCCCCTATTACATGATAATACAAAACGAGCTGCCTTTTTTTGCACCCTTTCGATGTCCTCCGTCAATCCCACCTGGTAAGGATCCCACACCGCGCAGCAATATTCTAACAGAGGATGAACGAGTGTAGTGTAATGTGTCTCTTTAGTGGACTTGTTGCATGTTCTAAGTGTCCTGCCAATGAAACGTAACCTTTGGCTCGCCTTCCCCACAATATTATCTATGTGGTCTTCCCAACTGAAGTTGTTCGTAATTTTAACACCCAGGTACTTAGTTGAACTGACAGCCTTGGGAATTGTACTATTTATCGAGTAATCGAATTCCAACGGATTTCTTTTGGAACTCATGTGGATCACCTCACACTTTTCGTTATTTAGCGTCAACTGCCACTTGCCACACCATACAGCAATCTTTTCTAAATCGCTTTGCAACTGATACTGGTCTTCGGATGACCTTGCTAGACGGTAAATTACAGCATCATCTGCAAACAACCTACGAGAACTGCTCAGATTGTCACCCAGGTCATTTACATAGATCAGGAACAGCAGAGGTCCCAGGACGCTTCCCTGGGGAACACCTGATATCACTTCAGTTTTACTCGATGATTTGCCGTCTATTACTACGAACTGCGATCTTCCTGACAGGAAATCACGAATCCAGTCGCACAACTGAGACGATACCCCATAGGCCCGCAGCTTGATTAGAAGTCGCTTGTGAGGTACGGTGTCAAAAGCTTTCCGGAAATCTAGAAATACGGAATCAACTTGAGATACCCTGTCGATAGCGGCCATTACTTCATGCGAATAAAGAGCTAGCTGCGTTGCACAAGAGCGATGTTTTCTAAAGCCATGCTGATTACGTATCAATAGATCGTTTCCTTCGAGGTGATTCATAATGTTTGAGTACAGTATATGCTCCAAAACCCTACTGCAAACCGTCGTCAATGATATAGATCTGTAGTTAGATGGATTACTCCTACTGCCCTTCTCAAACACTGGTGCGACCTGCGCAATTTTCCAATCTGTAGGTACAGATCTATCGGTGAGCGAGCGGTTGTATATGACTGCTAAGTAGGGAGCTATTGTATCAGCCTCCAGAGGATTTCTTTATTTGTTTCACATTCTTTCTTTTTTTAGGTGACTTACTTTGCTTTCACCGTAAAAAATAAAAAATAAAAATAAATTATAAAAGAATGAATAGATGCACACATAAAAAATCTCTCTGTATTTACCCTTTCTTCACCCCCGAAGTCATTTCCGGTAGTTGGGTGTTGGGGGCACACCGTGACTGGGCCTCAAGGTCTGACGCCTGCCAACTCTGCCGCCAAACTCACAGAAACCGTTGAAAAAATTAAAATAAAAGGTTGTTAAAAAAGTCCAGTAATCAGGAGACACGAATCAAAATCTCGGTCTGACACAAATCTTCAACTTTCCCCATTGGTTTAAATCAGTGCACACTCCTAGCCAACGTCGGTAACTTCTTGTGTCTTAATATGTGAATAATATCTGAAAATGTATCGTGAATACAACTGGTAGTAAAGAAATAA
This sequence comes from Schistocerca gregaria, assembly GCF_023897955.1. Taxonomy (NCBI): domain Eukaryota; kingdom Metazoa; phylum Arthropoda; class Insecta; order Orthoptera; family Acrididae; genus Schistocerca; species Schistocerca gregaria. Next base: position 509,926,028 of record NC_064923.1, read on the forward strand.
AATAAATATAACGTTATACTTAATGTGGCAGTTTTACAGCATGAACGGCGACAATGTAAGCAATAAACTTTTTTCCCTTTCGTCATTTTGTGAGGATTGTCATGGAGGAAGAGTTCCTTAAAGGTCTGAAATTATGAGTAAAGTTTGTTCCAAGAGAGTAACTACTCTCGTTCTCAGATGCTGGATGAGTAAGTAAGGCTGTTCACGCATTGTGGCTAACACTGCTTTCCCCCTCTCCCGCTCACACCTTTTTGAGGGGTAGGTGTTTCTTACCTCCAAAGCGATGATTTCTACACAGTAAGTGATACGTGTGCCATTTTTGGTAGAGATCAGTCGATACTTACATAGATACATACATATACAGGATGTCACACCTAACTCTGTCACCTAAGGTATTTCCGAAATAAAGCAAAATGTGAAAGATACAAATGGCCCGGCATGCAGCTATGCCAAGGGCTCACCCAGTGTGCGGGAATGCACAATCCTACAAGAGAAGTCTTTTTAAATCACACATATACAGTTTCTTCTACCGAAGAAGGTACAGTTAGTGATGCCAGATTTGGATCCACGCTATAAACCTTATACCTTCTGGTATGTCAAGACCAAAAATAATACAAACGGTGCCACAATTTCTGTTGTAATGCCGTAATGTGGGTTGCGTGTACTGTCCTGAAGACTGCTATAAGTAACCTTTGCTTTCCGCATTACGTCAGAAACCGCTGCGCCCCAAGCTGACGCAAATTCAACTTACTTGTACAAGACACGTTCAGTTTTGTTTCCTATGTGCCTCCCTTCGCTGACTCTTTGTTTTTCCAACCCTGGTGCTATTAGGTTTCGATGTCCGAGAACATTTTTCATTTTTATCTTCATTTTCTACTTCCTAGGGTTTTTCCAGGAAAGAGTCCCTTGGCCAAAGTTGTAGGTGAAGAATAAAGATCTGCAAGGCGATATGGGACAGTGCGATTACTACTGTGGCTGAAAGAGTGGAAGCAGCAGTCATTACCATGAACTTTTATATTCATGAAACGAGAAGGAAACTCCTCAAATAGCCCCGGAAGAGGGCTCCCATAAGCTTAAGGAAAACAACCAACTAAGGTTATGAGGCTCCGACAGATATATCCCCGGCCAACCAGGTTGGCGGTTGTGTCCACATAACAAGAATTTCAGTCATAACCCTCGAGTAATAAGATATCCGAACAGTTTTAACGGATACAACAACGGCCATACGACTTGGAATAGGAGACGTTAGTTAGCAACCTGGAATATCAGAGGTATCTGTACAAAAAAGTTGAGTTAAAGAATGGATTACAAAAGAAGAAGATGTTGCCGTATTAAGTGAAATAAGAAAGAATTTACGTGAAACAATAGATTTACAAAAATATGTACATTACTGTACAAATTGACAAAATACAGGAGGTCAAGCAGGAATTGCCATAATGGTGGACCAGAAATGCAAAAAAGAAAAACAGTCTGCACCTTTCACAATGAGAGAGTTACGTCAGTCCATTTTAAAGCACCTACAGGACAAATGACAATAGTAGGTGCTTTTAGTCAAGAAGAAGGCGGAAAAGAAGAGTTGGAGAAATTCTACAATAAATTACAATCAACCGTCAAAGAGATTAATAAAACAGACATACAGTATCGCTGTAGAGACTTGGATGTCCCATCTGGCAACACTCCTCTCAGGGATCTTGTAAGGATATTCAGGAAAACCAGAATTAACTCTAACCCTGAAAAGATGGGAGAATTTGGCACACGTAATGCCTAAAAAATAAGTAATTTATTATTTTATGGAAAGAGATATATGTACACCAGGAGCGATAGAGATTCTAGATCAACTATAGACCACGGGCTAGATAGCAGAAAAACTGGATCTATAGTGAATGATGTAACAGTGTACAGTGAAGGGGATATATACAGCGACCATTATTTGCCGATGGCCAAAGTACTTCTAAGAACCAGATGGTCGAAAGATAAGAAACAAATAAGTTCTGGAAAAGAAAATTAAAGAAACTGTTCAATTACACTGTTGAAACAAAATCAATAGCACACCTTTGTCAACAAAGATTAAACAAGAATTTGGTAGAAACTAAAACAAAGTATGATATTAATGAAAAATGGCAAGGGATAGAGAACTGTATGAATGGAACAGCAGATAAATATTTGGCAAAAGAACCACCTGGAAACGAAAGAGAGTTGGACAAAGTGGAACGCCGAAGTAGCAAAGGCTCTCAGAGAGAGGAAAACAGCGTATGAAGAGTACCTACGGCTTGAGTTACACAATATCATGTAGCTGCTGGAAATACTGCAATCCTACTAACAAAAGAAACACAAAGAGACAGGTGAGAAAAACTCAAGACTGATATGGAACACGATGTGGACAGGAAACAAAACATGGCGTATAAATTATTAAATAATTTAAATAAAGCAACGGACAAACAGACGTAGACGTGATAACGCGTGATCAATGTATTGTAAATTATAAAAATAGTTGGTTTAAGCTGAGGCAGTCATATCTGCTAATTTTGAAGAAAGAAAATGGGACATCTACTCAAACTCTGCCTAAATCTGTTAAACACATTCTTGCTCACAATGCGGTACCTCAAAACCGAGTTCACAGCTGCAGTCTCTACTGTGTGTAAGAAAAGTGGAAAGAAATGAATCCTTGAACTACAGACGGATATTACATTCAAACAATAAACTGTACGCTGATACATTAATTAACCAATAGTAGAGGAACTCTTGCAAGAAGGACAGGTTGGTTTTCGAATACGGAGAGCTTGTATTGACAATGTAGTTACTATAAAAAGCTAACGGAGAAAAGAAGGGAATGAAATTATCCCACTTTACCGCATTTGTGACCTGGAATAGGCCTTCGATAAGGCAGACAGGCATGAACTATGGATTATAATGACTAAAAGGGCTGCGCTCAAAACGTTACAACGTATATAAGAAGTTTATCCACTGACGGAAAAAAATCGTGTCTAAAGTAAACGTTGGTAGGCGTGTTGCTCAACTGAGCGATAGCGTTCAAAATTTCGCGCCAGTCGCATAGGAGTGGTGCTAATAGCGCCACTATGAGGATTAAAATGAGATTAGGCGCTGTATCGGCCGTCAGCCTCACTTACCAGTGAGATTAGCCTCGGCGAATTGATGGCGGTCGAGAAAGCCTTCAAGACGCTGAAGACGCCAATATCAACAGCTCACTGACTTTGAACGAGCTCGTGTAATGAGGCTACGAGAAGCTGAAAGTTTTTGACTTCAGTGGTGTCATGCGAGAGCTCATTGGAGGAGAAGGCGGATATCTATTAGATTTTCTGATGAAATCTGGTTACGTTTCGTGTGTTGGTTAGGAGGAGGCCAGTTGAGCGACTGAGAGCAACCAGTCTGCGTGCTAGACACGCTGGATCTACACCTAGTGCTATGGTCTGGGACACTCTCGTGATTATTCTACGCACCGTGACTGCAAATTTGTTTGCGACTCTGGTAATGCCATTGATGAACAGTGTTCCAAACGGTGCTGAGAATTTTTCCGGGTTGTATGATCATGGTCCATGGAACTCTCCAATCCCTGACGTTTCCTCCAAGGCTACGTTGGACATCTTCAGAGGTGCTCCTGGTTGTGCTGAGCCTTGCCGACTTAGTATGATTATTCGGGAAATCGTCCCAGCACTTACAGTAAGCGAAGGAACCTAATTCTAGTGGCCAGATAAGAATTTGTAGCCAGCTAATTTAAAAGTGAAATACCTCAACACTCCGCTATTTCTGGTGGACGTTAATTCACTTAATTTTGGCCGTGTTGTGTTTCTCTCATGGCTGAGTAGGAAATTCCATTACAGCACGAATACTTAGTTTCACTGGTAAAAAAGCGCGAATTATTTGCTGTGTAAATTAGTGCACTTGCATCTTAATTTCGCGAGCCTCGTTGTGGCGTGTGCAGGAGGGTATTTTGTGTACCTCTGTCACTTCCTTCCGTTCGGGCTTCAGTCGCAAATATTCTCGGTAATTACGATTGTTGGTGAGCATCAATGTGAACTCCTGGTACCCTAATTTTACGTTCATATTGGATTCTTAAAAACTGACGTTGCTGCTTTGGGCTGGGATTTTCTATTTCTGTCACCATGAAGCTGTTGAATGAAGATACAACTATCGCAGTACTATAATCTATTCGCTAGATATAGAACCATGAACCCTGCCGTTGGTGGGGAGGCTTGCATGCCTCAGCGATATAGATAGCCGTACCGTAGATGCAACTACAACGGAGGGGTATCTGTTGAGAGGCCAGAAAAACGTGTGGTTCCTGAAGAGGGGCAGCAGCCTTTCAATAGTTGCAGGGGCAACAGTCTGGATGATTGACTGATCTGGTCTTGTAACAGTAACCAAAACGGCCTTGCTGTGCTGGTACTGCTAACGGCTGAAAACAAGGGGAAACTAAGGCCGTAATTTTTCCCGAGGGCATGCAGCTTTACTGTATGATGAAATGATGATGGTGTCCTCTTGGGGAAAATATTCCGGAGGTAAAATAGTCCCCCATTCGGATCTCCGGGCTGGGACTACTCAGGAGGACGTCGTTACCAGGAGAAAGAAAATTGGCGTTCTACGGATCGGAGCGTGAAATGTCAGATCCCTTAATCGGGCAGGTAGGTTCGAAAATTTAAAAAGGGAAATGGATAGGTTAACGTTAGATATCGTGGGAATTAGTGAAGTTCGGTGGTAGGAGGAAGAAGACTCTGCTCAGGTGAATACATGGTTATAAATACAAAATCAAATAGGGGTAATGCAGGTGTGGGTTTAATAATGAATAAAAAGAATAGGAGTGCGGATAAGCTACTACAAACAGCATAGTGAACGCATTATTGTGGCCAAGATAGATACGAAGCCCATACCTACTACAGTAGTACAAGTTTATATGCCAACTAGCTCTGCAGATGACGAAGAAATTGAAGAAATGTATGATGAAATAAATGAAATTATTCAGATAGTGAAGGGGGGCAAAAATTTAATAATCATGGGTGACTGGAATTCGGTAGTAGGAAAAGGGAGAGAAGGAAACATAGTAGGTGAATATGGATTGGGGCTAAGAAATGAAAGAGGAAGCCGCCTGATAGAATTTTGCACAGAGCACGACTTAATCATAGCTAACATTTGGTTCAAGAATCATGAAAGAAGGTTGTATACATGGAAGAAGCCTGACGGGTTGCAGATAGATTACATAATGGTAAGACAGAGATTTAGGAACCAGGTTTTATATTGTAAGACTTTTCCAGCGGCAGATGTGGACTCTGACCACAATATTTTGGTTATGAACTATAGATTAAAACTGAAGATACTGCAAAAAGGTGGGAATTTAAGGAGATGAGACCTGGATACACTGACTAAACCAGAGGTTGTACAGATTTTCAGGGAGAGCGTAAGGGAACAATTGACAGGAATTGGGGAACGAAATACAGTAGAAGAAGAACGGGTAGCTTTGAGAGATGAAGTAGTGAAGGCAGCAGAGGACCTAGTAGGTAAAAAGACGAGGGATAGTAGAAATCCTTGGGTAACAGAAGAAATATTGAATTGATGAAAGGAGAAAATATAAAAATGCAGAAAATAAAGGAGGCAAAAAGGAATGCAAACGTCTCAAAAACGAGATCGCCGGGAAGTGCAACATGGCTAAGCAGGGCTGGCTAGAGGACAAATGTAAGGATGTAGAGGATTATCTCACTAGGAATAAGATAGATACCGCCTACAGGAAAATTAAAGAGACCTTTGGAGAAAAGAGATCCACTTCTATGAATATTAAGAGCTCAGATGGCAACCCAGTTCTAAGCAAAGAAGGGAAAGCAGAAAGGTGGAGGGAGGTTATAGAGGGCCTATACAAGGGCAATGTGCTTGAGGACAATATTATGGAAATGGAAGAGGATATAGATGAAGATGAAATGGGAGATACGATACTGCGTGAAGAGTTTGAGAGAGAACTGAAAGACCTGAGTCGAAACAAGGCCCCGGGAGTAGAAAACATTCCATTAGGACTACTGATAGCCTTTGGAGAGCCAGTCCTGACTAAACACTACCATCTGGTGAGCAAGATGTATGAGACAGGCGTAATACCCTCAGACGTCAAGAAGAATATAATAATTCCGATCCCAAAGAAAGGAGGTGCTGAGAGATGTGAAAATTACCGAACAATCACTTTAATAAGTCACCGATGCAAAATACTAAAGCGTATTCTCTACAGACGAATGCAAAAATTGGTAGAAACCGACCTCAGGGATGATCAGTTTGGATTCCGTAGAAATGTTGGAACACGTGAGGCAATACTGATCCTAGGATTTATCTTAGAAGCTAGATTAAGGAAAGGCAAACCTACCTTTCTAGCATTTGTAGACTTAGAGAAAGCTTTTGACAATGTTGACTGGAATACTCTCTTTCAAATTGTGGAGGTGGCAGAGGTAAAATACAGAGAGCGAAAGCCTATTTACAATTTGTACAGAAACCAGAGGGCAGTTATAAGAGTAGAGTGGCACGAAAGGGAAAAAGTGGTTGGGGAGGGAGTGTGACAGTGTTATAGCCTATCCCTGATGTTATTCAGTCTGTGTATTGAGCAAGCAGTGAAGGATACAAAAGAAAAATTTGGAGTAGGTATTAAAATCCATAGAGAAGAAATAAAAACTTTGAGGTTCGCCGATGATATTGTAATTCTGTCAGAGACAGCAAAGGACTTGGAAGAGTATGGACAGTGTCATGAAAGGAGTGTATAAGATGAACATCAACAAAAGCAAAACGACGATAATGGAAAGTAGTCGAATTAAGTCGGGTGATGCTCAGGGAATTAAATTAGGAAATGAGACACTTAAAGTAGTAAAGGGGTTTTGCTATTTGGGGAGCAAAATAACTGATGATGGTCGAAGTAGAGAGGATATCAAATGTAGAACGGCAATGGCAAGGAAAGCGTTTCTGAAACAGAGAAATCTGTTAACATCGAGTATTGATTTAAGCGTCAGGAAATCGTTTATGAAAGTATTTGTATGGAGCGTAGCCATGAATGGAAGTGAAACATGGACGATAAGTAGTTTGGACAAGAATAGAATAGAACCTTTCGAAATGTGGTGCTACATAAGAAGGCTGAAAATTAGATGGGTAGATCGTATAACAAACGAGGAGGTATTGAATAGGACTGGGGAGAAGAGAAATTTGTGGCACAACTTAGCTAGAAGAAGGGATCGGTTGGTAGGACATGATCTGAGGCAACAAGGGATCACCAATTTAGTATTGGAGGGCAGCGTGGAGGGTAAAAATGGTAGAGGGAGACCAAGAGAAGAATACACTAAACAGATTCAGAAGGATGTAGGTTGCAGTAGGTACTGGGAGATGAAGCTTGCACAGGATACAGTAGCATGGAGAGCTGCATCAAACCAGTCTCAGGACTGAAAACCACAACAACAAGAACAACTGATATAGTAAGAGGAAGCAGTATGTATGTTGACTCTTCCTGAACATCCGATCATGAAATGTTAATAGTAAGCCACGACGTGATGCTCAGCTTCTTTCCTGCAGCGCCTGCTGTTGCAGTTGGGTGAGTATCTCCTTGACATTTTCTCGCAGCAAAGCCCCCTTACGCTTAGCAACAGCAGCTTCTATATTTCGCGTCGTCGACCGAGAAAGATTTCCGATAACTTCCTAGGGCAGAGACTGACAGGTTGATTTCTTTCGTGGAGACTACCGGTGGTGCCTGAGAGCTAAGTAGTTGTGCAAGCAAGTCGCAGTCGTGCGAGTACATAAATGTTCTGTCAATGTGAAAGCTATATCCGCAGCTTATAGAGTAAGACTAGTTCCACACTGAGGTCTACAAGGCACTGATAATACCGTACGCTAGTACAGTGTAAGTAGAAAGTTTTGAAAACAATGCTATGCAAACCAAGTGACCTCATTCTCCCGCTGTTTGCATTGGACGGACACCATTGGTTTGTTATATACTATCGTTGCCTTCTTGCGCCAGGATGTACTATATTTGTCACCACAAAGTCGTTGAAACAAGATACAACTATTCTAGTTCTATAAACTGAATAACAACTCCAATCAATAAGACCACAACAGCGCTCCCTCCACTGCAGAGTGAAACATTCACTCTCAGATCAATCTCCTACGCTTGTTAAACAATATTTGAGCCAATGACTTCCTTCCAAGAACATTAGTCTTGCTAATATCAGGATTGGTGTTCACGAACTAGATGAAGTTAAGAACGTAAAACATCCCTTGACGATCCGAGCACGGAGGACATAAAAACAGACTATCACTGGCAGAAAGGGCATTTCTGCCCAGGAGAGCTCTACGATTATCAGACATTTGAGGAAGAAATATCTCATAATATAAGCTTGGAGCCCAGCATTCTATGGTAGTGAAATATGGATTGTGGAAAAGCCGGAAAAGAAGAGATTTGAGTTCTCATGCTACAGGAGAATGTTTAAAATTAGATGCACTGATGAGGTAAGGGGTGGGGTGGTTCTCCGAAGAATCGGCGAAGAAAGGAATATATGGAAAACACTGACTAGAACAAGGTACAGGATGGTAACACATCTGTAACGACATCATGGAATAACCTTCATGATGCTAAAATGAGCTGTAGAAGTTAACAGCTGAGAGTAAGAGAGAGTGGAATACACACGGCAGGTAATTGAGGACATAGGTCCCATTCATGTTCTGACGTTTTTCCATGTTCTGTCCACCTCCTTTTGTTGTTCAGTTCAGTTTCTACTTCTGCAGCAATACCCAGACAGCCACCTGTGACGGAGGGTACTTATTGTATCACTATCTGATCCCCCCTTCCCTGCCGGCCGGAGTGGCCGTACGGTTCTAGGCGCTACAGTCTGGACCCCAGCAACCGCTACGGTCGCAGGTTCGAATCCTGCCTCAGGCATGGATGTGTGTGATGCCCTTAGGTTGGTTAGGATTAATTAGTTCTAAGTTCTAGGCGACTGATGACTTCAGCAGTTAAGTCGCATAGTGCTCAGAGCCATTTGAACCCCCTTCCCTGTTTAGTTCGCGAATATCGAGTAGGGAGGAGGATTGTCGGTAACGCCTCTCTTGTAGCGTCTGCTACTGAAGTTTGTTGAGCATCTCTGTAACGCTTTCACGCCGACTAAACGAAGCAGCAACCAAACATGTTGTGCTTCGTTGGACCTCCTCTATCTCTTGAAGGTGCTCAGTAGTCGGTCGAACTGGTATTTTGTAAGCCAGATCTTGCTTACCTGAGTAACATGTCCTTAATATTCTTCCTGTGAATCAATCGAGCCTCTACGTTTCCTACTCTTTGCTTCATGAAGTCATTCCACTTGCACTCGCTCCGAATGGTTACTCCTATATATTTAATGATAGATACTCTACCAGCAATTAGTTATCAGTGATGCCGTCCGACATTAGCGGGATTTTGCTCCTATGCATGCGCTATATGTCGACTGGCAGTCGCTTCAACATTCATCAGTCCCCTACAGATCCTTTTCAGAAGCGGGCGTTGGTGGAGCCTTATGAAGTTTCCGAACATTTCTACTATATCATTTACATACATGGTATAAAGTAATGGTCCTATCAAACTCCCTTTGGGTACTCTTGTGGTCCTAACACACTTCCTTTGGGTACTACCGAATTACCTCTACGTCTGTCGATTTTGTTCCGATGAGAGTGACGTGGTGTTCTGTGCAAGGAAGTCTTGAAACACAAACCTGGTACGATATTAGGTAAGATCGTAATTTTTTCACTATGAGGCAGTGCGGGACGCTGTCAGTTGCCGTCCTGAAATCAGAGAACGCCGAATCAGAGTGAACGCTAACGTCTACAGCACTGCGGATCTCATGGACGAATGTAGTGGGCTGAATTTCGTAAGATCTCTAGACGCGGATCCATGTTGATTTTTAAGGAGAAGATTTGGGTTTTCCAAAAACATCTAAATACGTTAGCTTAAAACCTGTTCCAAGGTTATGCGCTGACCGCTGTGGCCGAGCGGATCTACGCCTTTCAGTCCGAAACCGAACTGCTGCTACGGTCGCAGGTTCGAATCCTCCCACGGGCATGGATGTGTGTGATGTCCTTAGGTTGGTTAGGTTTAAGTAGTTCTAAGTCTATGGGAGTGATGACCTCATATGATGAGTCTCGTAGTGCTCAGAGCACTATGAGACTATGAACAAGTTCGTGCAGCACATTGACGTTAGCGAGATAGGCTTACTGTTGTGCTCGTCTGTCTACAATCCTTCTTAAAAATGGGAATAACCTGTGATTTTCTCCAGTTGTTGGATATCCTTCGCTGCTCCAGCGGCCTACGACCAACTGCTGCTAGAAAGGGAACAAGTTCTTTCGCATAAACTCAGTAGAATCTTACACGTGTCTCATCTGGTACTGACACTTTCCGACAACTATGCTATTGTAGCTGATTTTCTGTTCCACACTCACTTTTCTCAGTGTCTGCCATTTCGATGTTCGTACAATGATTGAAACGTGGGACCATACTATGAACTTCAACGGTAAAAGAATTTCTGTAGACTTAAGGAGGCCCTAGACAAAATGTTACAAATGTGTCTATCTGTGCACAAGCAAAGGAAAGAGTTTAAGGAAAACGAAAATCACTGAAGACAAAGTGTTTACGGAACAGTTCTAATTTATTTTGATAAGATTTAGACTTGGGCAGAATAGAGTTGTTCTCTTTTCATCAATACGTATTTCGGGGATTTGCATCAATTAGTGGATTTCCTTTACTTTCTTAACGGAACACGCTGTTGTTCTTGTCGCTGACTGTAATCTGCAATACATACAGTTTCCCTTCATTTTTGTGGTTTCCACGTTGTCAAGACTCCATCAATCATATTCACGAATACTATCTGTGCGAATGTTTGTGGAATACTTAACTGTTCCAAAATGCGGAAAAACTTAATGTTTCATAAATTGTAATATACTTCGTATTTTCGAACGTAATCTTGACAAAGTGAAAATCACTAAAATTACAGATGACTCGTTGTATTGAAATATCAGATGTAGTGCAGATTACGACGTGGATAACAGGATGCGCTGTAAGGAATATGAAGAGAATAAACGGACGTTGAGACTTAAAAGACGTGACCTACACACGCATAAGAGAAAACAGATAATGCAAGATTTTGCTCAAGCCAGAATCTTACTGAAACGAATTTAGTGCCGAAGTATACTAGATTAATATAAAAGGGGCTTTTATGAAAAAAAATTATCTCAAGGTGAATGAAGTATATTTAATTCGCAAACACAGAAAAACCGCAACAGAAACATGTAGCCAAAACTGGTTCGGTGTCAGATGCTGGCCAACTGTCAACACAACCTGATGACCTGTTGCAGAATAATTATCATGAACACTGCAGCTGAGACAAAGTATCTGTTGGTCTGTTATCGCTGTGGAATCAGCGCTCAAAGCTAGCAGTAGAGCAGACCAGTTTTTACAATAATCCATTCGATCTAAATGTAAGTAGGAAAACTGAACTTTGTTACTGAATAAGAATCACTTTTTTATTTGACAGCAGAAAATATCTGCTCTTCAGAGGCACAGTCTTTTACAAATGGTTCAAATGGCTCTGAGCACTATGGGACTCAACTGCTGTGGTCATTAGTCGCCTAGGACTTAGAACTACTTAAACCTAACTAACCTAAGGACATTACACACATCCATGCCCGAGGCAGGATTCGAACCTGCGACCGTAGCAGTCACACGGTTCCGGACTGCGCGCCTAGAACCGCGAGACCACCGCGGCCGGCAGTCTTTTACAGTGATATTAAGGAGTAAGAAGGCTATCACGTACGGAAGATATATAACATATGATATACACTGAGATGACAAAAGTAATGGGGTACCTCGTAATATCGTGGCGGATCTCCTTTTACCCGCACTAGCGCAGAAACCCCACGTATCCGTCAGCTGGTACTCACGCCTCGCCTCAGTTGCCAGACTAGCAGACATTTGAAACACATTCGCACTATTTCATGTTTTCCACTAAACACAAAGAGCTGGGGTACACTACTTCCGGCCCTTCAAAATTAACAACATCAAATTAATATTTACAAACCAGACCCCGCAAGCCAGACAGGATTAATGCTTGGGAAGAGAGAGAGAGAGAGCAGAAAACCTACGTGGCATGGAATCAACATGCCATTGGAAGTTCCCTGTAGAAATACTGATTATTTTTTGAATCATCAGTCTTATAATTGGTTTGATGCAGGCAGTTATGAATCCTTTCCTGTGCCAACTTCCTCATATCACTTATGTCTTGATTGTTTTCTGGATGTATTCCAATCTCTGTCTTCCTCTACAGTTTTTGCCCTCCACAGCTGCCACTAATACCATGGAAAAGTGGAAATTGGTGGTAAGGGCTATGGGACCAAACTGCTGATGTAATCGTACTACTTAATCTAACTTAAACTCACTGACTATCAGGATAACACACACACCAGGACTCGAAACTCCTAAGGGAGGAGCTGCGCGAACCGTGACAAGACGCCTCCGACCGCACGGCTATAACACAAAGAAAGTTATTCCCTCATGTCGTAGAAGATGTCCTACCATTGTACCCCTTCTTACTGTAAGTGTTTTCCACATGTTCCTTTCCTCGCCCATTCTACTGAAAACTTCCTCACTTTTTACCTTATCAGTCTCCCTAATTTTCAACAATCTTCTGTAGCATCACATCTCATATACTACGATTCTGTTCTGTTCCGCTCCCCCGCAGTCCGCGTATCACTACCATGGAATGCTGTACTCCAAACGTACAGTTTCAGAAATTTCTTCCTCAATTTAAGGTCTATGTTTGATACTAGCAGACTACCCTTCGCCAGGAGTGTCATTATTGCCAGTGGTAGTCCGCTTTTTATGTCTTCCTTCCTCCGTCTGCCATGGGTTATTTTGCTGCCTTCGCAGAAGGATCATTTAACTTCATCTACTTTGTGACCATCATTCCTGATATGATGTTCCTCATTGTTCTCATTTCTGCTACTTCTCATTACTTTCCTCTATCTTCGATTTACTCTCAATCCGTATTCTGTACTTATTAGGCTGTTCATTCCAATAAGCATCTCCTGTAACTCTTCTTCCCTTTCACTGACGATATAAATGTTATCAACAAACCTAATAATTGATATCCTTTCACCTTGAAGTTCACTTCCGCTCTTGAACTTTTCTTTTATTTCCATCATTGTTTCTTAGATGTAAAGATTGAACAGCAGGGGTGAAACGCTACATTCCGGTCTTATACCTTTTTAATCCGAGCACTTGATTCGTACGGTTCCCTCTTGGTTCTGATATATACCGTAGCTTACACCAATTTCTATCAGGATTTCTACATCTACATCTACATCCATACTCCACAAGCCACCTGACGGTGTGTGGCGGAGGGTACCCTGGGTACCGCTATCGGTTCTCTCTTCTATTCCAGTCTCGTATTGTACGTGGAAAGGAGGATTGTCGGTATGTATCTGTGTGGGCTCTAATCTCTCTGATTTTATCCTCATGGTCTCTTCGAGAGGTATGCGTAAGAGGGAGCAATATACTGCTTGACTCCCACACTGCTGAGCAGTATTCAAGCAGTGGGGGAACAAGCGTACTGTAACCTACTTCTTTTGTTTTCGGATTGCATTTCCTTAGGATTCTTGCAATGAATCTCAGTCTGGCATCTGCTTTACTGACGATCAACGTTATATAATCATTCCATTTTAAATCACTCCTAATGCATACTCCCAGATAATTTATGGAATTAACTGCTTCCAGTTGCTGACCTGCTATTTTGTAGCTAAATGCTAAAGGATCTATCTTTCTATGTATTCGCAGCACATTACACTTGTCTACATTGAGATTCAATTGCCATTCTCTGCACCATGCGTCAATTCGCTGCATATCCTCCGGCATTTCAGTACCATTTTCCATTGTTACAACCTCTCGATACACCACAGCATCATCTGCAAAAAGCCTCAGTGAACTTCCGACGTCATCCACCAGGTCATTCATGTATATTGTGAATAGCAACGGTCCTATGACACTCCCCTGCGGCACACCTGAAATCACTCGTACTTCGGTAGACTTCTCGCCATTGAGAATTACATGGTGCGTTCTGTTATCTAGGAACTCCTCAATCCAATCACACAATTGGTGTGATAGTCCATATGCTCTTACTTTGTTCATTAAACGACTGTGGGGAACTGTATCGAACGCCTTGCGGAAGTCAAGAAACACGGCATCTACCTGTGAACCCGTGTCTATGGCCCTTTGAGTCTCGTGGACGAATAGCGCGAGCTGGGTTTCACACGACCGTCTTTTTCGAAACCACTGCTGATTCATACAGAGTAAATTTCTAGTCTCCAGAAAAGTCATTATACTCGAACACAATACGTGTTCCAAAATTCTACAACTGAACGACGTTAGAGATATAGGTCTACAGTTCTGCACATCTGTTCGACGTTCCTTCTTGAAAACGGGGATGACCTGTGCCCTTTTCCAATCCTTTGGAACGCTTCGCTCTTCTAGAGACCTACGGTACACTGCTGCAAGAAGGGGGGCAAGTTCTTTCGCGCACTCGGTGTAAAATCGAATTGGTATCCCATCAGGTCCAGCGGCCTTTCCTGTTTTGAGCGATTTTAATTGTTTCTCTATCCCTCTGTCGTCTATTTCTATATCTACCATTTTTTCATCCGTGCGACAATCTAGAGAAGGAACTACAGTGGTGTCTTCCTCTGTAAAACAGCTTTGGAAAAAGACATTTAGTATTTCGGCCTTCAGTCTGTCATCCTCTGTTTCAGTACCATTTTGGTCACAGAGTGTCTGGACATTTTGTTTTGATCCCCCTACCGCTTTGACATCAGACCAAAATTTCTGAGGATTTTCGACCAAGTCAGTACATAGAACTTTACTTTCTAATTCATTGAACGCCTCTCGCATAGCCCTCTTCACACTAAATTTCGCTTCACGTAATTTTTGTTTGTCTGCAAGGCTTTGGCTATGTTTATGTTTGCTGCAAAGTTCCCTTTGCTTCCGCAGCAGTTTTCTAATTCGGTTGTTGTATCACGGAGGCTCTTTTCCATCTCCTACGATCTTGATTGGCACATACCCATCTAACGCATATTGTACGATGGTTTTGAACTTTGTCCACTGATCCTCAACAGTATCTGTACTTGAGACAAAACTTTTCTGTTGAGCCGTCAGGTACTCTGTTATTTGCTTTTTGTCACTTTTGCTAAACAGAAAAATCTTCCTACCTTTTTTAATATTTCTTTTTACGGCTGAACTTATCGGTGCCGTAACCGCTTTATAATCGCTGATTCCCTGTTCTGCGTTAACTGTTTCAAATAGTTCGGGTCTGTTTGTCACCAGAAGGTCTAATATGTTATCGTCACAAGTCGGTTCTCTGTTTAACTGCTCAAGGTAGTTCTCAGATAAAGCACTTAAAAAGTTTCACTGGATTCTTTGTCCCTGCCACCCGTTATGAACGTTTGAGTCTCCCAGTCTATATCCGGCAGATTAAAATCTCCACCCTGAACTATAACATGGTGGGGATATCTACTCGAAATATTTTCCAAATTATCCTTCAGGTGCTCATCCACAACAGCTGCTGAGCCAGGGGGCCTATAGAGACATCCAGTTACCATGTCTGGGCCCGCTTTAACCGTGACCTCAAATCATTTCACATTTAGGATCTCCGTCAATTTCCTTCGATACTATTGTACTTCTTATCGCTATAAACACGCCTCCCCCTTCACTGTCCAGCCCGTCTCTGCGGTATACATTCCAGTCTGAGTTTAGGATTTCATTACTGTTTACGTCTGGTTTCAGCCAACTTTTTGTCCCTAGTACTATATGGGCGTTGTGACCGTTCATTAATGAGAGCAGTTCTGGGACCTTTCTATAGACCCTCCTGCAGTTTACTATTAGAACATTAATATTGTTATTCCATGTTGCATTTTGCCTACTCCTACCTTGCTGCGTCTCAGGAGGCGTCTTGTCGGGCTTAGGGAGAGAATTCTCTGACCTAAAAAACCCTCATGTGCACTCCACACGTACTCCGCTACCCTTGTAGCCGCTTCTGGCGTGTAGTGCACGCCTGACCTACTCGTGGGGACCCTACATTTCTCCACCCGATAGCGGAGGTCGAGAAATTTGCACCCCAGATCTCCGCAGAATCGTCTTAGCCTCTGATTTAAGCCTTCCACTCGGCTCCAAACCAGAGGACCGCGATCGGTTCTGGGAACGATACTACAAATAGTTAGCTCTGATACCACCCCGCAAGCGAGGCTTTCCACCTTCACCAATTCCGCCAACCACCTGTACAAACTGAGGATGACCTCTGAACCCAGACAGCAGGAGTCATTGGTGCCGACATGAGCAACAATTTGCAGTCGGGTGCTCCCAGTGCTCTCTATCGCCGCCGGTAGGCCTTCCTCCACATCTCGGATGAGACCCCCCGGCAAGCAGGCAGAGTGAACATAGGTCTTCTTCCCCGACCTTTCCGCTATTTCCCTAAGGGGCTCCATCACCCGCCTAACGCTGGAGCTCCCAATAACTAATAAACCCCTCCGCCCGTGTGCCTGCTCGGACCTTACTGAAGGAGCAGCCACATGTCCACTCACAGGCAGAGCGGGCGATGCCACACGGCCAGCCTTCACATTTACCCTACGCCTCTTGCGCCGCGAACGCCGCTGAACCCGCCACTCCTCTTGGGGAGAGGGTGGCCCAACCGCGCCCGGTACCCTCGAAGATGTCTCGACAGCAGGGACAGTGGGTGAAGCATGTAACACCTGGGGTGTACCTAGCGAAGCACCAGACTCCCCACTGCCGCTACACTCCAAGGCAGCAGCCTGAAGACGGCTGACCGCGGCCATCAACACGTTCAGCTGTTCGTGAACAGTGGCAAGCTCCTCCTGCGTCCGTACACAGCAGTCACACATCTTATCCGTCCTATGGAATCAATTTACTGAAGACAGTTAATCAACTTTTAACTAGACTGCTAATTCACTAAAGGCGGTGTCATCGCCAGACACCACACTTGCTATGTGGTAGCATTTAAATCGGCCGCGGTCCGTTAGTATACGTCGGACCCGCGTGTCGCCACTATCAGTGATTGCAGACCGAGCTCCGCCACACGGCAGTTCTAGTCTAGAGAGACTCCCTAGCACACGCCCCAGTCGTACATCCGAGTTCGCAAGCGATGGTTCACTTTCTACATATGCTTTCATTTGCCGAGACGACAGTTAAGCATAGCCTTCAGCTACGTCCTTTGCTACAGACCTAGCAAGGCGCCATATTCAGTTACTATAATCTGAACAGATAATATTGTGAATCATGTACCGTAAAGAGCGACGTTCATCATTAATGGATTAAAGTTAAGTATCAAACTAATTATGCGCGCTTTCTGAATTCTCATTCCTTGTCATGTTCCAGACCTCACGTCAGTATAGTTCTTTCCTCCTCACGCCAGCCTGCGTGAGCTCAAACGCGTACATTTCGGCCTCCAATCGTAACACGGTGTTGGCTCTTCTGCCAACACAACAATTTTGAACGTCTTCTAACATTTGGCATTGACGAACGCTTTTACCAGGTCGACAATCCCTATGCATTTGTCTTGACTTTTCTTTAGTCTTGCTTCCATTAACAGCCGCAATGTCAGGGTTGCCTGTCTGGTGCCTTTACCTTACCTAAAGCCAAACTGATCGTCATCAAACACATCCTCACTTTTCTTTTCTATTCATCTATATAGTTTTCTTGTCAGCAGCTAGGATGCATGAGCTGTTAAGCTCATTGTGCAAAAATTCTCACACCCTTCGGCTCTCGCAATCTTTGGGATTTTGTGGATGATATTTTCCTAAAGTCAGATGGTGGATAACCAAACTGATATATTTTACACATCAATGTGAATAGTCGTTTTGTTGCAACTTCCTCCAACGATTTTAGAAATCCTGATGTAATGTTATCTATCCCTACTGCCTTATCTGATTTTAAGTCCTCCAAATATCTTCTAAATTCTGATTCTAATACTGGAGCCCTTATCTCTTCTGTATCGTCTCCTGTTTCTGATTCCACCGAGTCATCAGACAAGTCCTCCCACTCATAGAGACCTCCAATCTACCCTTTCTACCTATCTGCTCTTTACTCTGCATTAACAGTGGAATTTCCCTTGCTTTCAGTTTCACAGAAGATGGTTTATAGTTTTCTCTATGCTGAGATAGTCCTTCCAGTCACCATTACTTTCTCGATTTCTTCAAGTTTTTCATGTAACCATTTCACCTTGGCTTCCCTGCACTTTCTATTTATTTAAAATTGAAACAAATGAGCCCTCTGTCTCAATGTTTAGTCTTATTAACCAGTTTTAGACACTTCTAAGAGTGCATTCATCAGAATTAAGGTGGCTTGTAACATAATTACAAATTTATGGGAAAAGAAATTTTTATATTAGAAAGTGTAAGTACTGACTAACATACAAAACCGAGATAGTAGTTGCATGTCAAGTCTCTGTCTTGTATTGTTAGTCAGTACTAACACTTCCTTATACAAAAATTTCTTTTCCCATAAATTTGTAATTATGTTACAAGCCACTTTAAACGTTTAAAGTGTTGAAACGGGGTTAATAAGACTAAAAATTGTGACTGAGAGCTCTTTTGTTTCAATTTTAATTTATAAATGGTCACTGAAAAAAGCAGCCATTTTTAAAACTTAGATTTCCTCTATATCTCATTGTGAAGTGTCCTCTGTCTTTGTTTGGACATTCTTGTACTTCCCTCTTTCGTCGGTTAACCGAGGTACTTCTCGTGTTATCCATGGTTCCTTTGCAGTTACCCTCCTAGTAGCTATATTTTTCCTTCCAAATTCTGCGGTTGCCACTCGTAGAGATATCCATTCCTCTTCAACTACAGTGCCTATTGAACTATTCCTCATCACAGTATCCATAGCGTCATAGAACTTCAATCGAACCTCTTCACTCGTTACTGCTTCTGTATCCCACCTCTTAGCTCGCTGATTCTTCCACAGTATTCTCTTCGACTCCAGCCTATTCTTCATCACTTTTAAATTGACACCTGAGTCTACAGCTGATCCGTGGTACGTCTTACAATGTGGTATCTGATTTGGGAATCTCTATGTGATCATTATATAATGTAACTAAAACCTTCCCGTGTCTCTCAGCCTTTTACAAGTATACATCCTTCTTTTGTGATACTTGAACAGAGTATTAACTATAACTAGCTGAAACTTCTTGTACAACTCAATTAATCTTTGTCCTGTATCATTCCTAGCACAAAGCCCATATTCTCCCGTAACCCTTTGTCCTGCACCTTCCCCTACAACCACATACCAATCCCCCACAACTATCCAATTATATACTGAATCACCCGTTCAAAATCGTCACGTACTTTCTCTACTTCTTCATCATCGGCTTGCAACGTCGGCATATATACTTAAACTATCGTTTGTGGTACTAGTTTGCTGTCGAATCTGCTGAGAACAACACTTACAGTGAACTGTTCACAGTATTCACTCCCTCACTACTCGCTCACTACCTGTTCACAACAAAGCCTTCTCCTTTTATATCATTCTCTACTGCTGTTGATATTGCCCCGTACTCATCTGAGTATAAATGCTGGTCTTCAGTTTCACTTCGGTGACGCCTACTATATCCAGACTGAGCCTTAGCATTTGCAGTTTCATATTTTCAAACTGCACCTTCAAACTTCTGAAATTCCACGGTCTGGCTCTAAGAACGTTATGCTTTCCTTGATTATTCAACCCATTTCTTATGACCACCTCCCCATTGGCAGTATCTTCCCATAGATCCGATTGGGTACTATTCCTGAATCTTTGGGCAATGAACTATCATAATGACACTTCTTCAATCACAGACCACATGTCCTATGGATAAACATTATGTGTATGTAATGCAGTGGTTTCCATTACCTTCTGCATCCTCATGACGTTGATAATTGGTGATTTTTCCACCTTTAGGGGCTTTAGAGTTTGCCTCTATTCTACATAATAGCGAGAATGTTGCTGATACAGGATTTTGTGCACCAACTGACCTCTTGACTATGTCCGATAAATGATCTTTGGGACTCAAATCGAGCGATCTAGGTGGCCAAATCATTCGCTCGAGTTGTCTGGAATGTTCTTCAATGACGAGCCGGTTTGGGAATATGAAATACATCAATGTCTGCAAATGGTGTCCAAGTAGCCGAACACTACCATTTCCCGTCCATGGTAGCTTGAGTTTGACCAAAGGACTGAGTACATTCCATGTGAACACAGCCCACCCCAGTCTGGGGACACCACAAGCTTGCACAACTTCGTTCCATGGCTTCTTGGGGTTTGCGCTACACTCGAGCTCCGCCATCAGCTCTTACCAACTGAAATCGAGGGTCATATGACCAGGTTGAAACCTCTCCTTCGAAAAAATTATGAATTACTGTGCTGGTAAACCCCTTACGTTATTTGATTTTCAAACAGCTGAACAAAACTGAACGTACTCAGACATTACTCTCTTTACTTATTCTGACCATCACTTAACTGACACACGATATTTTTAGCGCAACGCAATCTCACTTTCAATAATCCCTACAAAAGAATGGCCGTGACTAACAATAACCCATACCTATCATGAATCACTTACCTCACAAAAATCTTCGTTACTCGAACTACTGCAATACAGCGAGCGCCAATACTGCCAGCTAAATAAAAGATTGTAATTACTGAAGGTACTAACTGCTAATAAGTAGTTAGCAAATGAAAGATTTTGATAGAGAACAAACAATATATTTACTTTAATAATGTTCAAAAGTCATCATTTATATATCTATCAATTCATGACATTCATGCTTACAAATTTCCTTTTTCTGGCGGACACACGTCCAGATCGTCCGCTTATAGTAACCTGTCAAAACTCTGTCATATCTCTCTCCACATACGCCACTGCTGGCGACTCACCTGCAACTGCACAATGCTACGCGCTGTTCACATCCAACTGCCCAACACTACATTAGTGAATATGTCAACAATGAGTCCAAGCAGCCACAGACTGCACACAGCACAGTCAGTGATTTTCATACAGAGCGCTACGCGACGTTAACAACATGAAGACCTAAACAGCCTACTTACAACGTCACGGATTTCCAGTTGTTTGTTCTCCAACCGATGTGGTCACGGCCGGCCGCTGGTGGCCGAGCGGTTCTAGGCGCTTCAGTCTGGAACCACGCGACAGCTACGGTCGCAGGTTCGAATCCTGCCTGGGGCATGGATGTGTGTGATGTCCTTAGGTTAGTTAGGTTTAAGTAGTTCTACGTTCTAGGGGACTGATGACCTGAGCTGTTAGTCTCATAGTGCTCAGAGGCATTTGAACCGATTTTCGATATGGTCACGAGCCCAGGAAATGCAGTTTCCTGTTAGCAAAGGCACTCCCGTCGGTCGTCTGCTGCCATATCCTATTAATGCCGACTTTCTTCACACTCTCCTAACTGGTACGTTCGTCGTAGGCCCCGCACTAACGACTTCTGCTGTTATTTCAGGCAGTGTTGCATTTCTGTTAGCAATGACAGCTCTAGGCCAAGGCTACCTGGTGACAGGTAGTGCGTGAAATCTGGTACTCTTGACGCACTCTTAACACAGTGGATCTCGCTTTATTGAATTCCCAAACGATTTTGGAAATGGCATGTCCCATGCCTCTAGCTCCGACTACCGTTCCGTGTGAAAAGTCTGTTAATTACCATTGTGCGGCCCTAAGAGCATCGGCCACCTTTTCACATGAATCTCCTGAGAACAAATGACAGCTCCGCCAGTGCACTGTCATTTTATATGTTGTATACGCGATACTACTGCCATCTGTATATGTGTATATCGCTATCCCATGTTTTATTTCACCTCAGTGTAAATACTACGATGTCTATCTTGACAATTGTAGCCTCAGCGATGGCGATGATTTTGGTTCTTCTGTATTCCAAATAGTGGATGAAGTTCAGGCGATGGCGAGTCAATGACAGGCTACATGTAGATAGGTTTGTGAGTGGGATAAAAAATAGGAATGAGGGTTTGATTGATGGGCAGGTGATGTACGAACCTGGAGAGAGGAACTTTAATCTTTTTTATTCCGAAGTTTGGGGCAACAGAACGTAATTAGGTTGTGCTTGGAATGGAAATTCTTTGCGGTATGTTGGGAGCGGAATGACAAATTTATGTGGGAGGATGCGAAATGAGATTGGATCTTGAACTATGTGGCTGTGATATTAAGGTTTACTTATTTGGGACACATGAGGTCGCTCAAAGAGGTGGATTTTTGGGAGATCAGTGGTTTTGAAATGCACGTAACCTCTATTATGGGTGCGAGGCATAAGAAATTGTATGGGTGTGATGACATATCAGTAGGGTGGATGGGGACGATTACGCTAGGCGCAAATTGAGACACGTATTGCCGCGTGACGCGGCGCTGAACAGCGCGCATTTTTGTAGCTACGCAGCTTCAAATTAGACCACGTAACTTGGAACGCTACGCAACACGCGCCTGCGCCAGGTTTCGCGCCGTTGTGGTTGTGGCTCAGTTTCTCTTGCAGCGCGCCGTGTGAGCTCTGCGGGAGGGGTGAGGCGGGGAGCGGGAAGGCAACTCCTCACTTCGGCATCGCGCATATGGGCAGTAGAAGTATTGCTCATCCGAAAAATACAGCCTCACACTATACTGAATTTTATTGTCACTTAGTAGTGTTTCGCTTTTCGCCCTTTAAGCGCACCAACTCTTTTCGTTAGAACGTAATAGTTTTCAGTTACAGATATCTGTATAGAGTTTTGTTTTCTTTATCCGTTTGTCAAGAGCAACGCAAGTTCAACAACTTGTGAGCCATTGTCCACTAGGATAATATCTTCTGCCTCCACAATGTTTTCAGTTCAAAGAAGCGGCAAACCATTCATTGTGAGAGTAGTGAATAAGGAAGTAAGGGAGGAAAGCAAAACAACGTTATCTATTTCCTACCTGTTATGCTGGCGTATCTCTACAATCTGTTGCAAGAGGTCGAAAAGAGGTAATTTCCACAGATATGACTCCTTTGTGCTCCTGGTAAAAAGCGTCCAAGATATGAGGTACATCAGTTTCACTGTAATTACTTCGATATGGGTGTAATAAGAGACATTACACTACATACACATGGCATAACATTTCCACTGAAAGCTAGAAGCAATCGAGAAGTCCTCAGGAATAACAGTGTTTCAACTGCCTCGTCGTGACGAGAAAGAGTATTTCGTTGGTCACATACACACTATCAGCTGTTATAAACTAATTATACAATAATTTACACAAATGAAGACGTAGTCGGTAATATTCTACACAAATGAAGACGTGGTCGGCATTATTTCGGAAGTACGAGTGTGCTGAAAGAGTGAGATGATTCCATACATTTAATTTGTTGAAAAGTATTCCTGACAAAGACAGATCTAGTTCCATGACAATGTTTCTCGAGGGACGTCAACTGTTCTTCTCACAAGGCACACATGGGTAGCTTTCGCATTCCTGTCGCACGCATTACTCAAAGCTGCTGACATTACACTGACCATAGTATGGTGCTATAGATGAATTGTTTACTTTTCTCACTATTTTTACACTCTTTTTTATTTCAGACGTCTAGCTCCGTAGAACTAAATTGAGAAGCAAATCTCCAAGGTCGTGGAACGTGTCAGTACATGAAATTACAACATAAAAGTAATAACAGATAAAATAAATTGTTTTTGAACCCAAATAGACAATCCATATGTTTATGTAAACGTAGTCAACAACATAACAAAGGAATCAGCTTAATGTTTCAAAGAAATCCTCGACAGAATAGAGGGAGTGACCTGTTAAGAAACTCTTCAGTTTCAGTTTCAAAGCGCATGGATTGCTGCTATGATTTTTGAATTCTTGTGGTAGCTTACTGAAAATGGATGCAGCAATATACTGCATACCTTTCTGCACAGAAGGCAAGAGAGTGCGATTCCAATACAGATTGGATGACTAGTATTAACTGAGTGAAAGCTGCTAATTCTTGGGAATAAGCTGATATTGTTTTAAAAAATCCTGTAAAGAATATATATTTGGAGAGGCCAATGTCAGAATACCCAGACTAATGAACAGAGGTCGACAAGAGGTTCGCGAACTTATACCACTTGTTGCCGATCCGCCCGTTTCTGAGCCAAAATATAACGCCATACACCATAAGCTAAACTACTTTTCGTGTCGAACTATCACTTACTTCAGATATCGTTCGAATAGTAAAAGTGACTGCATTAACATTCGAAACGTGGTATTTCCAAGACAGTTTATTATCTCCTCGTTTTCACTAATCATATGCCCATTCTGGGAAATTAACACGTCGGGTTTTGTTGAATTGTTTGTTAGAAACTGAAAAAGTGAGTCTTACTGTGATTTAGCGTTGCACACAAAATCCTTTACTACGAAGCTAGTGTCATCAGCAAAGAGAAATATTTTAGAATCCTCTGTAATACTAAAGAGCATACTATTTATATAGACAGGCCGGCCGGCGTGGCCGTGCGGTTCTAGACGCGTCAGTTTGGAACCGCGTGACCGCTACGGTCGCAGGTTCGAATCCTGCCTCGGGCAGCGATGTGTGTGATGTCCTTAGGTTAGTTGGGTTCAAATGGTTCAAATGGCTCTGAGCACTATGGGACTCAACTGCTGTGGTCATCAGTCCCCTAGAACTTAGAACTACTTAAACCTAACTAACCTAAGGACATCACACACATCCATGCCCGAGGCAGGATTCGAACCTGCGACCGTAGCAGTCGCACGGTTCCGGACTGCGCGCCTAGAACCGCGAGACCACCGCGGCTGGCCCTTAGGTTAGTTAGGTTTAAGTAGTTCTAAGTTCTAGGGGACTGATGACCACAGATGTTGAGTCCCATAGTGCTCAGAGCCATTTGAACCATTTATATATAGGAGTGGCCAAGCGGTGATGGCTGCAGCACTCCACCCCCCCCCCCCCCCCTTCTCCCCCCATTTGACCGTGCCCCACTCACACTCTACACGAAAGTAGTTCTTAACACTGTAGATAGTGACCTTTGCTGTGTGTTGTTCGAGCAAGAGGCGAACCAATTGAGAGCTGCTCCCTGTATTCCATAATGGTCCAATTTCTGGATCAATATTTGGTGATCAACACAATCAAACGCCATGGTTAAATCAAAAAGATGCCTAACGTTCAAAGCCTTTTGTTTAATCCATCCAGTACCTCACAGACAAAAGAGAATATAGTAGTTTCAGTTGTTAAACCACTTCTAAAACCGAACTGTACATCTGATAGCAAATTATGTGAAATAAAATGGTCAATTATCCTTACACACTCAGTCTTTTCAATAACTTCAGCAAACACAGATGGCATATTAATAGGTCTAAACTTTTCTACATTACTCCTTTCTCCATTTTTATAATGCAGCTTTACTACTGAGTACTTTATTCGCTCAGGAAGTTGACCATTGTTAAAGGAAAAATTACAGATATGGCTACGTACAAGGCTAACATATGGAGGACAGTATTTTGTTATTCTGCTCCATACTTCATCATACCCATGAAAGTTCTTAGTCCTCAGTGATTTAATTACTGTCTCAATCTACACCTTGTCAGTATCACAGAGGAGTATTTTAGACATCAATCCCGGAAAGGCCTTTTTCGAGAGAGTTATATGATTCCCAGTAACAACTAAATTTTTATTTAGTTCACCAGCAATGCTCAGCAAGTAAATTTTAAATACTGTACATATGTCTGACATATCGGCAACAGATACATTTTTACTGCTAACTGATTTTATACCATCGACTTTGTGCTGCTGACTAGACACTTCCTTCACGACTGACCATATGATTTTAATTTTGTCCTGTGAATTAGTTATTCGATTTGCGTACTACATAATCTTTGCCTGTTTAATAACATTTTAAGCACCTTACAATACTGTTTGTAATGGGCTACTGTAGCTCGATTGTGACTAGTGACATTTTGAGATAATTCCCGCTTTGTTCTACATGATATCCTTATCCCACCAGTCAGCCACTTAAGATGCCTTTTGCTGCTAGTACCGCGTTTAGAACGTTTTAATGGAAATTAACTTTCAAAGAATATGAGAAAAGTGTTAAGGAATTATATTTGTCATGTATGTTGTCGGTTTTGTAAACATCCTGTTCCTTAACGAGGGTTAAAACTAGGTTGCAGATGTTATTTATGGGTGGCGGTTGTGAATGCTGACATTTACTCCGAAGAAAATTGGCGCTCTTTTGAGGACAAGTGGAACCGTTTTATCATTTTAGGGTAAAGTGACTGTTATATGTTGGGTATTTGAGGTATCAGTATGAATAGGCTGGGTAGGTGGAGGCACCTTTAGTAATAGTGTTAGAAACCTAAATGAGGTTCTGGGAATATGAAATCTGGGAATTTGAACTAGAGCTCTTGAAGATGTCTATGACTTCTTGGATCTGGAAATCAGTATCTGTGTCCGATTACCGCACTTCACCTTCTGCATTCATAAGATCAACTTCTTTGATCAGCAAATAAATGGGCGCCGCTACAGGAAGGTTGTGGTTGTTTGGAGCGTGAGGGCTGAGTCGGAGTAAGGATACAGTGACACCAAAGAATAGAGCAGGGAGATTAAGCACCAGGAGAAATTGCTGGGTGCAGTTTTAGCTCTTTTTGAGAAGTTAGTCCGACAGCCCATACTTAATGGAAACATTTTACAAACGTACCTGACCACGTCTACATCAAGCCAACCCGGCTAGCCGCGCGGTCCAACGCGCTGCTTCCCGAGCGAGAAGGCGTGTCGGTCTTCGGCAAGAATCCACCCGCCGGATTAGTGTGGAGGTCCGGTGTGCCGGCCAGCCAGCGGATAGTTTTTAAGGCGGTTTCCCATCTACCTCGGCGATCCCCTTATTCCGCCTGAGCTACACTCTGTCGGTGATTGCTGCGCAAACACTGTCTCCACGTACGCGTGCACCATAATTACCCTACCACGCAAACATTTGGAGTTACACTCGTCTGGTATGAGAAGTTCTAGGGGTGTCCTCTGGGGGCCGAATCGCACAATAACCGTGGGTTCGGTGTGAGGTGGCGATGGGGTGGGCCGACTGGTGTGGCCTGTTGTGGGTTGTGAACCACGGAGGGCTAGAGCAATACGAAGTCTCTCCATCATTTTTAGGTCTCCGGTTTAATAAATACATACATACATATCTACAGTATCATGATGTCGTCACAGCGACGATGGCTACTTATTTGTGCTGGAAAAAGTAGGAAAAATAATTGTTAACATTTTACTTGGTCAATGAATGGGCACCACTTAGTTCCAATATGATGGACGTAGAGAAATTAAGAGCAAAAATAAGCCCATTACAAATCGTCCTCTGAAAAGTACACTCCTGGAAGTGGAAAAAAAAACACATTGACAACGGTGTGTCAGACCCACCATACTTGCCCCGGACACTGCGAGAGGGCTGTACAAGCAATGATAACACGCACGGCACAGCGGACACACCAGGAACCGCGGTGTTGGACGTCGAATGGCGCTAGCTGCGCAGCATTTGTGCACCGCCGCTGTCATTGTCAGCCAGTTTGCCGTGGCATACGGAGCTCCGTCGCAGTCTTTAACACTGGTAGCGTGCTCGACAGCGTGGACATGAACCGTATGTGCAGTTGACGGACTTTGAGCGAGGGCGTATAGTGGGCATGCGGGAGGCCTGGTGGACGTACCGCCGAATTGCTCAACACGTGGGGCGTGACGTCTCCACAGTACATCGATGTTGTCGCCAGTGGTCGGCGGAAGGTGCACGTGCCCGTCGACCTGGGACCGGACCGCAGCGACACACGGATGCACGCCAAGACCGTAGGATCCTACGCAGTGCCGTAGGGGACCGCACCGCCACTTCCCAGCAAATTAGGGACACTGTTGCTCCTGGGGTATCGGCGAGGACCATTCGCAACCGTCTCCATGAAGCTGGGCTACGGTCCCGCACACCGTTAGGCCGTCTTCCGCTCATGCCCCAACATCGTGCAGCCCGCCTCCAGTGGTGTCGCGACAGGCGTGAATGGAGGGACGAATGGAGACGTGTCGTCTTCAGCGATGAGAGTCGCTTCTGCCTTGGTGCCAATGATGGTCGTATGCGTGTTTGGCGCCGTGCAGGTGAGCGCCACAATCAGGACTGCATACGACCGAGGCACACAGGGCCATCACCCGGCATCATGGTGTGGGGAACGATCTTCTACACTGGCCGTACACCTCTGGTGATCGTCGAGGGGACACTGAATAGTGCACGATACATCCAAACCGTCATCGAACCCATCGTTCTACCATTCGTAGATCGGCAAGGGAACTTGCTGTTCCAACAGGACAATGCACGTCCGCATGTATCCCGTGCCACCCAACGTGCTCTAGAAGGTGTAAGTCAACTACCCTGGCCAGCAAGATCTCCGGATCTGTCCCCCATTGAGCATGTTTGGGACTGGATGAAGCGTCGTCTCACGCGGTCTGCACGTCCAGCACGAACGCTGGTCCAACTGAGGCGCCAGGAGGAAATGGCATGGCAAGCCGTTCCACAGGACTACATCTAGCATCTCTACGATCGTCTCCATGGGAGAATAGCAGCCTGCATTGCTGCGAAAGGTGGATCTACACTGTACTAGTGCCGACATTGTGCATGCTCTGTTGCCTGTGTCTATGTGCCTGTGGTTCTGTCAGTGTGATCATGTGATGTATCTGACCCCAGGAATGTGTCAATAAAGTTTCCCCTTCCTGGGACAATGAATTCACGGTGTTCTTATTTCAATTTCCAGGAGTGTATGTGACGAATAAGTGGATTAAGGCCGCATGTGGACCACCCTGGTTTTTACAAGAGCCTGAAAATGCTAAGGAAGTGGAGATTGTAGAACTTCCGAGTCAAAAAAGAACGTGGCGTTGTCGACAGGCAAGAGCTAGTAAATAATCGTGCATCGGCAGAAAGATCGACTTGCGAATCACCAAGAACTTCCATCTTCAAACGTTAGGAAAGGATCTTGCGGAGAACCGGAGAAAATTCCGATCCTAAGAAAAATAGCTAAGCCGAATAGAGGGTTCTTGATCAGTCTTTTGTCAAGCATACTGGCATGGCAATAGAAGTCAGAAAAACATAAGGTAAATTTTTAAATTTCGCGTTTAAAAAATCGTTCACGCCGGAGCGTCGTACACACTGTACCATAGATTGGCAATCGCACACATTCCCTTACGGAGGACTTAGAAATAGACCTCCCAGGCATAGGGAATCAAGTAAAAGAATTGATAACAAACAAGTCGCCAGATCTGGATGGAATCCCAAGTCAGTTTCACGGAGTGGCACCGACTCCTTGCTTAGCTTCCATTTATCGTGAATCTCTCACCCAGTGCCAAGCTCCAAGCGAGTGAAGTAAGTGCATTGGTCCTATATAGAATGGTAAAAAACCGAACACGTGAAATTAGAGATCGATATTCTTAACATCGGTTTTCTGATGAACTTTTGAACGCATTCTAGTTTCGGATATAACGAATACCTCTGAGAAATAAAAGCCTCTTTTCACTCATTTGGTAAGTATCTCTCGTACGAAACTCAGCACGCCCTTTTGTCGCACGATGTTCTGCGGATCATGGGTGAAGGGGGGCAGGTGGTGGTCCATATTCCTACATCTGCGGAAAGCGTTTGACATTGTGAGCTACTTCAGATTGTTAACGAAGGTATGAGCTTACGAACTAGGTTTCCAGATAGATTAAGTAATAGAACCGAGTACGTTTTCCTTGACATTGAGTGTTCATCATATATAAGGGTAACGTGACGTGTGCCTACTGGTACTAATATACGGTCGCTCTTGTTATCTTTAAAGCTAAACGATCTGAAAGATAGGATGAGGAGAAATTTCTGACTGTTAACAGATGGTGCTCTGGTATACGGAAGAGCAGCGTCGTTGAGTGGCTGTAGAATGATACGACTTAGACGGAATTTCCGTCATTTGTGACAAACGGCAACTTACTCTAAAAGTTGGAAAAAGTAAGTTAATGCAGATGAGTAGGAGAAATAACCTAATAACGTTCAAATATAGTATTGCTTGTGCTCTGGTGCCTAACACGGTCACTTCAATTAAATATCTGGGCGTAACGTTGCAAAGCGGTATGAGGCAGAACGACCACGTAATGACGATGCTCCGGAAGTATAATAGTCGACCTTCTGTTTGCTGGAAGAATTCTACGAAAGTCTAGCTCATTTACGAAGGATACCGTCTATAACACATGAGCGACCCATTCTTAAGTACTACTCAAGTTTATGAGATCCCCACCAGGTCGAATTAAAGGAAGACAGTGAAGCATTTAAGAGGCGTGCTGCTAGGTTTGTTGCCGGTAGTTTCGATCACGACAGGGGTGCTACGCAGATGGTTCGTGAACTCGAATGGGAAAACCTGGAGGGAAGACGACGTCCTTTTCGGGAGACGCTAGTAACAAAGTTGAGAGAACATTGACTTGCAGCTGGCCGCAGTACGTTTCTGCTTCCTCCAGCGAACACTTCCCTTAAGGACTACGAAGTCGAGGTAAGAGAAATTAGGGCTCATACGGAGGCATATAATGGTTCTTTTTCCCTTGTTTCCACTGAAAGTGGAATAGGAAAGCAAATGAGTAGTAGTGACAGAAGGTATCCTCCGCCCTACACGATACGACGGTTTGCACGATGTGTTTGTACACGCAGAGTGTTTTTCCCCGCAAAGAAAATATTCTCTAACTAGCTGTGCTCTGTCATTAAACAGCATCTTATAAAAAAAATCCTGGTCTTGTATTTATTGATATCTTCTATTACTAGATCTTCTCCTTCCGCCTCTCTCTCTCTCTCTCTCTCTCTCTCTCTCTCTCTCTCTCTCTCTCTCTCTTCTTTTTTCTATTCTCTCTCCATCTCCTCCTCCCTCTCTTCTCTGTCCATCTCGTTCTCCCCCGTATCTCTACAAGTTATCATCACCACCCTAACAGGAGGATGATATATCTTATTCCTACGGTATTTCTTTCCAGGTCGTAGCTAGCATGAGTACCAAATTTGATTGACATCGTTCCAAACTTTTACAATGAGCTTTTTACCTATGGATTTGCCTGCGTCCGCACGTGCCAAATATATTTCACACGTATTTGACGAATTTCATGCATATTAATACAGATATATCATCTGTATCTCTATTGAATTTCGCCTGCAGTTTCATTCTCACGCAACTCACTGTTTATTACGTCGTATCTTCGACCTTGTGTCATAAAGTGATATAATTTTGCAGGTACATGAAGAGGAATATTTGTCTACTTTCTGCGAAATGTGATTTGAATAGAGTTAGTAGTAAAGAGTAATAAACTGAAATGTCACACATGATGAAGCAGTTATTCAGTCGGTTCCACGTTCTCGACGTAATATCTCCTGTACTATATGTCGTTCAATGATATAATTTTGCTGGTACATTCACTGCTACATGTGAATGCTCTCTGTAGAATGTGTGGCGTCACACAGAAGTAATAAATTAAAATGTCATGCTTCTTGCAGTTGTTTTACTGCACGAACAGCACAAATATTGTAAGCGATAAATGCTTTTCCTTTCATCATTTTATACCAGTGTTGTCAAGGAGGAAAAGTTTGTTAAGGGTTTGATATTATGTGTAAAGTCCATTGCAAAAGTATGCGTCTTCACGAGTCATGGGATGCCCTTCTTTTTCACTCCAACTCCCTTTACAGATAAATATACACGGTAGTCCATTGACCGGGTCAAATACCCAACGAAAAAACTACAAAGAATGAAACTCGCCTAGCTTGAAGGAGGAAACCAGGTGGTGCTAAGGTTGGCCCGCTAGATGGCCCTACCATAGGTCAAACGGATATTAACAGATTTTTTTATATAGGAACCTCCATTCTTAATTACATATTCGTGTAGTACGTAAAGAAATGTGAATGTTTTAGTTGGATCACTTTTTTCGTTTTGTGATTGATGGCGCTGTAATAGTCGCAAACGAATAAGTACGTGGTATCACGTAACATTCCGCCAGTGCGGCCGGTATTTGCATCGTGATACATTACCCGTGTTATAAGGGACCGTTTACCAATTGTGGAAAAGGTCGATATCGTGTTGATGAATGGTTATTGTGATCAAAATGCCCAGCGGGCGTGTGCTATGTATGCTGCTCGGTGTCCTGGACATCATTCGGACCGTTCACCGGATAGTCACGTTATTTAAGGAAACAGGAAGTGTTCAGCCACATGTGAATCGTCAACCACGACCTGCAACAAATGATGATGCCCAAGTGAGTGTTTTAGCTGCTGTCGCGGCTAATCCTCACATCAGTAGCACACAAATTACGCGATAATCGGCAATCTCAAAAACGTTGGTGTTGAGAATGCTACATCAACATCGATTGCACCCGTACCATATTTCTATGCACCAGGAATTGCATGGCACGACTTTGAACGTCGTGTACAGTTCTGCCACTGGGCACAAGAGAAATTACGGGACGATGACAGTTTTGCACTCGTTCTATTTAGCGACGAAGCGTCATTCACCAACAGCGGGGCAACGATAGCGCCATCTGGTTTCCCCCTACAAGCTAGACAAGTTCCCTTCTTTGTAGTTTTTTCATTTGACGCTTATTTCGTGAGATATTTGGTTTGGTTACGATCAATGGACCAACTTGTATTTAAGGTGGCTTATGTGTTAATTCAGAGTATAAGCTCCCTCCATTCCAAATTTCATTCAGATCGCTGCACCCGTTTCAGCTTGAAGAAGCAAAAATGTCAACACACACACACACACACACACACACACACACACACACACACACACACACACACAAAAGAACTTTCGCATGTATACTGTACAGGGTGTTTATGTACGAGCGTGCAAAAAATTAACAGGACATAGAGGATGCTCCACAGAACAATTTGAGATAGGTAACTTAGGGTTGGGTAAGCCATTTACACGTTACTGTGTACTTGTTGATTTAAATTAGCTACAATTAACTGCAGATACCATCATTGACATAATGAACGTACCAATTGTATTATATTTTACAAAATGTGCTGAAACAGACGGCGATCAACCTCAATGCAATCTAGACATCAGTGAACAAGGTTCTGACGTATCCTTAGGAAAATCCCTGGTGTGTTTGGAATCACATCAGAGGCAGCTATAATTCTTGCAAATAATTCCATTTCCTTATCGATGCGGTCGCGTACACAAGTGACTTTAGATATCCCCATAGGAAATAGTGAAGGGAATTTAGGTCAGGTGACTTCGCAGGCCATGGAACAGAACCTCCCCTTCGAATCCAGCGGCCAGGAAATGCAGCATTAAAATAGTTGTGGACATCCACACTCAAGTGAGGCTGTGCACCTTCAATGTTGTATCCACATCCGCTCACGAAAGGCAAGGGTTCGTTCAACAAGTCATGCAGACCATTTTGCGCGAACCCAAGTAGAGGTGGGCATTCAAACGGCCCGGTAGACTTCCTAGCAATCAGGCTCGCCCTCGTTGTTTCCTTGCAGGAAAGAAGAAAGGTATATGTAAATAAACAGCATACTAAGTGTAAATTTGTACTCTTGATAGTTGTAAAAAGTTGTAAAACAGTAACGCTAGACAAAGCGGTAGACAAATTTACTTCCATATCTCCTTAAACTGGCTTCTCCGACCCCAGATTGCCTATCTCACATTGTTCAGTGGCGCATTTTGTATCTCCTGTTACATTTTTGCCTGTCCCATCCAGTCACGTATACAGGGTGGTCAATTAATAATGACCGGGCCAAATATCTTACGAAACAAGTATCAAACGAAAAAACTACAAAGAACGAAACTCGTCTAGCTTGAAGGAGGAAACCAGATAGCGCAATGGTTGACCGCTAGATGGCGCTGCCATAGGTCAAGCGGATATCACTA
This sequence comes from Schistocerca gregaria, assembly GCF_023897955.1. Lineage (NCBI taxonomy): Eukaryota > Metazoa > Arthropoda > Insecta > Orthoptera > Acrididae > Schistocerca > Schistocerca gregaria. The sequence continues at coordinate 509,959,939 of NC_064923.1, forward strand.
GCGTTTTTTTTTTTTTAAATAGGAACTCTCTTTTCTTATTACATATTCGTGTGGTAGCCAAAGAAAAATGAATATTTTAGTTAGACCACTTTTTTCGCTTTGTGATAGATGGCGCTGTAATAGTCACAAACATATTATTACGTGGTATCACGTAAAATTCCACCAGTGCGGACGGTATTTGCTTCATGATACATTACTCGTGTTAAAATGGACCGTTTACAAATTGCGAAAAAGGTCGATATCGTGTTGATGTATGGCTATTGTGATCAAAATGCCCAACGGGCGTGTGCTATGTATGCTGCTCGGTATCCTGGACGACATCATCCAAGTGTCCGGACCGTTCGACGGATTGCGCTGGATTACATCTGTACCATATTCCTATGCACCAGGAATTGCACGGCGACGACTTTGAACGTCGTGTACAGTTCGGCCACTGGACACAATAGAAATTACGGGACGATATCAGATTTTTTGCAAGCGTTCTATTTAGCGACGAAGCGTCATCCGCCAATAGCGGTAAGGTAAATCGGCATAATATGCAATATTGGGCCACGGAAATTCACGATAGCTGTGACAAGTGGAACATCAGCAACCTGGGCGGGTTATGTGTGGTGCGGCATTATGGGAGGAACGAGAATTGGCCCCCATTTTATCGACGGCAATCTAAATGGTGCAATGCATACTGATTTCCTACGTAATGTTCTACCGATGTTACTACAAGATGTTTCACTGCATGACAGAATGACGATGTACTTCCAACATGATGGATGTCCGGCACATAGCTAGCGTGCGGTTGAAACGCTATTGAATAGCATATTTCATGACAGGTGGATTGGTCGTCGAAGCACCATACCATGGCCCTCACGTTCACCGGATCTGACGTCCGCGGATTTCTTTCTGTGGAACGTTGAAGGATATTTGCTGTCGTGATCCACCGACAACGCCTGACAACATGCGTCAGCGCATTGTCCATGCATGTGCGAACATTACGGAAGGCGAACTACTCGCTGTTGAGAGGAATGTCGTTACACGTATTGCCAAATGCATTCAGGTTGACGGACATCATTTAGAGCATTTATTGCATTAATGTGGTATTTACAGGTAATCACGCTGTAACAGCATGCGTTCTCAGAAATGATAAGTTCACAAAGGTACATGTATCACATTGGAACAATCGAAATAAAATGTTCAAACGTTCCTACATTCTGTATTTTAAACTGTTAGTCTAAAACTGCGAGCGATATGTTTATGACTATTAATTACAGCGCAATCTATAACAAAGTGAAAAAAGTGGTCCAATTAAAAATTCATATTTCTTTGCGTACTACACGAATGTGTTATAAAAAAATGGGGGTTTCTATTTAAAAAACGCAGTTGATATCCGTTTGACCTATGGCAGCGCCATCTAGCGGGCCACCCACAGCGCCATTTGGCTTCCCCCTTGAAGCTAGACGAGTTTCATTCCTTGTAGTTTTTTTCGTTTGACGCTTATTTCGTGAAATATTTGGCTCGGTCACGATCAATGGTCCACCCTGTGTAAGACTCCTGTGTAATGAAAAGTAGCTCTCGTCTCCAGACGTATCGAGAGCGAGTACGGCAGTAGTCCACAGAACCGGCCGCGGTGGCTAAGCGGTTCTAGGAGCTGTAGTCCGGAACCGCGCTGCTGCTACGGTCGCAGGTTCGAATCCTGCCTCGGGCATGGATGTGGGTGATGTCCTTAGGTTTAAGTAGTTCTAATTTCTAGGGGACTGATGACCTAAGTTGTTGAGTCCCATAGTGCTCAGAGCCATTTGAACCAAGCAGTCCACAGGTCTCCTGCGTCCCTCCAGAACGCTGGCCAGTAAGCACTCGGCTCGCCTTGTCTGCCGCAGCCGTGCTGTGCCCGCCGCCGCCGGCGCCGCTGCACGGCCGCATCGTGGCCGGCGAGGAGCGCTACCGCGTGGGCTCGGCCGTGCAGTTCCTCTGCGACGACCGCCACCAGCTGATCGGCGAGGCCAGCCTCGTCTGCACCGAGACCGGCGTCTGGTCGCACCCCACACCCCTCTGTGAGTAGGCCTACCCGCGCCCTGCTTGCACTTCACTTACACAGCTAGCAACGTGCCTTACCCTCAGCGCGGACTACATTGGACACTCACTCTGATGCTCTTTGCTTGCAATCACTATACAGCCCATAATGAATCTGGATTACACGTTCCTCACGCTAAATGTTATGCAACTGTCTATTAGAAATCTGACTGTTGAGATGTACCTTATTACAAGGGAACCTCCCCATCCCACCCCCATCAGACTTAGTTATAAGTTGGCATAGTAGATAGGCCTTGAAAAACGGAGCACAGAACAGTCGAGAACACAGGAAGAAGTTGTGTGGAACTATGAAAAAAATAAGCAAAATATACAAACTGAGTAGTCCATGAGCAAGATAGGCAACATCAGGAATACTGTGAGCTCAGGAGCGCCGTGGTCCCGCGGTTAGCGTGAGCAGCTGCGGAACGAGAGGTCCTTGGTTCAAGACTTCCGTCGAGTGAGAAGTTTACTTTCTTTATTTTCTCAAAATTATGACCTGTCCGTTCGTTCATTGACGTCTCTGTTCACTGTAATAAGTTTAGTGTCTGTATTTTGCGACCGCACCGCAAAACTGGCCGATTAGTAGACGAAAGGACGTGCCTTTCCAGTGGGAATTGAAAACATTTGATCGCAAGGTCATAGGTCAACCGATTCCTCCACAGGAAAACACGTCTGATATATTCTATACGACACTGGTGACGGCATATGCTTCACATGACAGGAATATGTTTTCAATCCATCTAACTTGTACACTTGGCGAATGGGTAAAAATGTTCTTCTACCTTTCCCGATTTAGGTTTTCTTGTGGATGTGATAATCACTCCCAAAGAAGTAATGTAAACATAACGGACGGACAGATAATAATTGTCTGAAAATGAAAAATTAAACTTTTCACTCGAGGGAAGACTAGAAGCAAGGACTGCTCGTTCCGCAGCTGCTCACGGTAACCACAGGACCACGGCGGTTCTGAGTTCACAGTATCCTTGATGTTGCCTATCTTGCGCATGGACTACTCAGTTTGTATATTTTGCTTATTTTTTTCATAGTTCCACACAACTTCTTCCTGTTTTTTCGATTGATCTGTGCTCCTCTGTTTTCAAGACTTATCAACTGTGCTAACTTATAACTAAGTCTGGGGGGGGGGGGGGGGGGGTGCGATGGGAAAGTTCCCTTGTTAGTACCCTATATTCAGGATACATTTTAACAAACTTTCAAGTAGACAAATTATGGTCAGTTTGGACCAAACGGACGTTTCTACCCTTATTGAGTAGTACAGGTGCTGAGACCAGAAAAGTTTAGTTACTAACTTAAAATAGCTTATTTATTGAACCAAAAACCAAAGACCATGAATTTCAGTATCAAAACTTCATGACGTCTGTAATTCAGGCAATACATTCATTAACCTTTACTGTAAAATCAGGACAGAAAGAAATTTTCACTCTGCAGCGGAGTGTGCGCTGATATGAAACTTCCTGGCAGATTAAAACTTTGTGCCGGACCAAGACTCGAACTCGGGACCTTTGCCTTCCACGGGCAAGTGCTCTAGCATCTAAGCTACCCCAGCACGACACACGCCTTGTCCCCACAACTGCACTTCTGCCAGTATCTCGTTTCCTACCTTCCAATTGGCCATGAGTCGTGCTTGGGTGGCTCAGAAAAGCACTTTCCTGCGAAAGGCAAAGGTCCCGAATTCGAGTCTCGGTCCGGCACACAGTTTTAATCTGCCAGTAAGTTTCATATCAGCGCACACACCGCTGCATAGTGAAAATTTCATTTTCGAAACACCCTCCAGGCTGTGGCTACGCCATGTCTCCGCAAATCCTTTCTTTCAGGAATGCTAGTTCTGCAAGTTTCGCAGGAGAGCTTCTGTAAAGTTTGGAAGTTAGAAGTAAAGCTGTGAGGACGGCGCTTAAGTCGTACTTGGGTAGCTGAGATGGTAGAGCACTTGCCCGCGAAAGGCAGAGGTTCCTAGTTCGAGTCTCGGTCCGGCACACAGTTTTAATCTGCCAGGAAGTTTCAGAATCAGGACACTTTGCTCAACCTTTCCAAACTTAAATGAGAACATCAAAAGTTCTCGTAACTTTACAGTTCCTTAAGTAAAACATTGTCATAAATTTTAAAATATCAGAAAGACGGATCAAAACTTAAAAGAATAAAAACACTGGAAAGATAAGCAACAAAACCTTAAAACTAGGCCACCCAGTTTGACAGTAAGTTGAAGCACGTCATTTCATATCCAAAATGGGGCCCTCTACATGGCAGCACTAACGATAGATTAAACCCCCTACTCACATTGCTTGTACGACTACACGACACCTACATGGCTGCCAATTGGTCCTCACATCAATTTAATACTACATACATATTTCACCACATAGCATTAGCTCCTGCAACATATGAGGGTTGGAACTTTGGCAGTGGCAACTATTTATTTACAGCTCGTTTAAAATCAATACATGTATCAAAGTTTTACTGACCTTCAAAGTAGTCACCAGCATTGTGTATAACCCGTTGCCAGCGATGTGGAAGTTGTAGGATATTCTGAACAGCGTCAGTTGTGTCGACAGTTCGAGCGATGCGTCCTATTGCCTGACAAATTTGTAGCAGTTCTGAAGCGAATGCCGTGAAGTGTTTCCTTCAATATAGAAACTGAGTTGAACTCACGAGGGCTTTTTTGTGGTAAGTTTCTATGGGACCAAACTCCTGAGGTCATCGGTCCCTAGTCTTAATCTACATTAAACTAACGAAGCTCAGTGCACACACCCATGCCCGAGGGAAGACTCGAACTTCCGACGGGGGGAGCCGCGCGAACAATGGCAAGGCGACTTAGAGCGCGCGACTACCCCGCGCGGCACGAAGGCTAAGTCAGGGGAGTTCAGTAGGTGGTATAGTACTTAGCAGCCCTATCAGTCAAACAAATCAGTAACAGCTAGCACTGTGCGTGCTTGAGCATTGTCCTGCAAAATGATGGTCAGCTCCTGTAGAAAGTGTAAGCACTTCTGTTTCTAAGCTGTTCATATGTTGTGTTCCAAAAACAAACAGCATAGAGTCAGACGTGATGACACTTTCTGCAGGGCTTGACCATCATTTTGCAGGACAATGCTCAAGCAAATACAATGTAAGCGGTTACTGATTTGTTTGACTGATAGGGCTGCCAAGCGCTAGACCACCTACTGCACTCCCCTTACTTAAGGCCTCCTGAGTTCAACTCAATTTCTAAACTGAAGGAAACACTTCACGGCATTTGCTTCACTACTGCTACGAATTCGTAGGGCAATAGACCACGCCGTTCGAACTGTCAACACAACTGGTACTGCTAAGAGTATCCTACGACTTCCACATCGCTGGCAACGGGTTACAGAAAATTCTGGTGACTACTTTGAAGATCAGTAAAACTTTGAAACACGTATCTATTTTGTATGAGCTGTAAATAAATAGTTGCCATTATTAAAGTTTCCACCCTCATAAAAACTTTTAACCATTGACGATAACCCTTTTAAAACTTAAAATCACTAGCGATTGGCATAATTACCTGATTCTTATTTCATTTCAAACGAAGGATTTAAGGCACAAAAAATGTTTATTAATTAACTAGCTGAGCGTCCGCTGCTTCACTCACGAGAACTGAATGGCCTGCAGGGATTTTTTTTACTTAATCGGAATTTTAAGTTGTTTAAAAATTGCAACACTTTCTAAGCTTTTCACACTATTTAAAGCCATATAAGCACGGTATTTTCCTGATGTACTTCTGCCTAAAAAGGCATTCTAGTGTTTCTATATATCTAACCGAGAAGTGAAATACCAATTATAATTAATTTGGCTTGAAATTTTATTATATAATGTAATGAAATTTCCATCGCTTATTGCACTCCCTTAGGGACGGAATTTCCAGAAACACTGAAACACATAACCATTTGATTTCTAGCCGAGAAGTCAAACACCAGTTTTCATAGATACAGCCTCAAAAATCCTACAGAAGTTCATTAGTACCTTAGCTATTTAGTTTCAAAAAAAGACTTCTACCATCTATTTTGCCTTCCTTAGTGGTTGAATTTCCAAAACCGGTGAAACACGTTCTTTTTATTTTATGACTCAGAAACCAAATGCCAGTTTTCGTACTTCTAGCTTCCAAATTCCCCTAATAGTGACATACTTTTAAAGAGCCTTTCATCAAGCCTTAGGAGCAGAATTTCCGAGATTTCCTTCTTAAATTATGTCTACAGTGTACGAGCGTCACCCTCTCCTAATTTCGACAAGTTCCCACCATGGTGCTTTGGGCCGGGCGGTAGTGAGTCAGTGAATCAGTTTGGCCCAGTTTCTCCCGCTCAGGGGTTGAATTTCCAGGAAGAGTGAAACATATAATGTTTCCATCTCTAACCGAGAAACCAGACACCAATTTTCAAAGAGCATTAAAAATGCTTTCGCAATGAAATACACTCCTGGAAATGGAAAAAAAAAACACATTGACACCGGTGTGTCAGACCCACCATACTTGCTCCGGACACTGCGAGAGGGCTGTACAAGCAATGATCACACGCACAGCACAGCGGACACACCAGGAACCGCGGTGTTGGCCGTCGAATGGCGCTAGCTGCGCAGCATTTGTGCACCGCCGCCATCAGTGTCAGCCAGTTTGCCGTGGCATACGGAGCTCCATCGCAGTCTTTAACACTGGTAGCATGCCGCGACAGCGTGGACGTGAACCGTATGTGCAGTTGACGGACTTTGAGCGAGGGCATATAGTGGGCATGCGGGAGGCCGGGTGGACGTACCGCCGAATTGCTCAACACGTGGGGCATGAGGTCTCCACAGTACATCGATGTTGTCGCCAGTGGTCGGCGGAAGGTGCACGTGCCCGTCGACCTGGGACCGGACCGCAGCGACGCACGGATACACGCCAAGACCGTAGGATCCTACGCAGTGCCGTAGGGGACCGCACCGCCACTTCCCAGCAAATTAGGGACACTGTTGCTCCTGCGGTATCGGCGAGGACCATTCGCAACCGTCTCCATGAAGCTGGGCTACGGTCCCACACACCGTTAGGCCGTCTTCCGCTCATGACCCAACATCGTGCAGCCCGCCTCCAGTGGTGTCGCGACAGGCGTGAATGGAGAGACGAATGGAGACGTGTCGTCTTCAGCGATGAGAGTCGCTTCTGCCTTGGTGCCAATGATGATCGTATGCGTGTTTGGCGCCGTGCAGGTGAGCGCCACAGTCAGGACTGCATACGACCGAGGCAGACAGTGCCAACACCCGGCATCATGGTGTTGGGAGCGATCTCTTACATTGGCCGTACACCTCTGGTGATCGTCGAGGGGACACTGAATTGTGCACGGTACATCCAAACCGTCATCGAACCCAACGTTCTACCATTCGTAGACCGGCAAGGGAACTTGCTGTTCCAACAGGACAATGCACGTCCGCATGTATCCCGTGCCACCCAATGTGCTCTAGAAGGTGTAAGTCAACTACTCTGGCCAGCAAGATCTCCGGATCTGTCCCCCATTGAGCATGTTTGGGACTGGATGAAGCGTCGTCTCACGCGGTCTGCACGTCCAGCACGAACGCTGGTCCAACTGAGGCGCCTGGTGGAAATGGCATGGCAAGCCGTTCCACAGGACTACATCCAGCATCTCTACGATCGTCTCCATGGGAGAATGGCAGCCTGCATTGCTGCGAAAGGTGGATATACACTGTACTAGTGCCGACATTGTGCATGCTCTGTTGCCTGTGTCTATGTGCCTGTGGTTCTGTCAGTGTGATCATGTAATGTATCTGACCCCAGGAATGTGTCAATAAAGTTTCCCGTTCCTGCGACTATGAATTCACGGTGTTCTTATTCCAATTTCCAGGAGTGTATTTTCTTAATCGTTTTCACCCCTACTTCACCCCCTTACTGCTTCACTTCCCAAAAACACAGAAACATGTTTTTTTTATCTGTAACCGTGAAGTGAAATATCAGTGTTCATAGGTCTAGTTGTCCGCCCCGATAACTGAGTGGCCAGCGTGACGGATTGCCGTCCTACGGGACCGGGTGGGATTCTCGGCTGGTTCGGAGATTTTCTCCGCTCTGGGACTGGGTGTTGTGCTATCTTCTTCATTATATCATCGCCATCCGGCGCGCAGGTCGCCCAATGTTGCGTCGAATGTAATAAGACCTGCAAGAAGGCGGCCGGACCTGCCCCGCAAGGGGTCTCACGGCCAATGACGCAAAACGCTCATTTCCATTTCCATAGATCTAGCTTTAAAAATACTTTATTAGTTCTTTAATAGAGATATATTTAAAAAAGAGCTTTCACTCACTATTTCACCCGCGAGGATTTAAATTTGCAAATATGCTGAAACACATATTTCTTTATTTGCGTCGGAAAAACCAAATACCAACATTCGTAGATCTATCTTCAAAATTGCCTTAATCAAAAAATGCCTTTCATCCTCTATTTCACCTGCTTTGTACTGGAATTTCGAAAAAGCTCTTCTTAAGCGACGCCTCCACACATAAGATCCACAACTTCTCCGAATTTCAACTTTCTGTCCCTTGCGCTTTGGGCTGGGCGATGATGAGTCAGTCAGTTATTCAGTCACTCAGTCAGTCACAGCACTACCTTTTACATATAGCGGAAAGAAAAACAGCCCAGAATTAAGTGCAATAATAAAGTAATCGACAGAAAAAACATGTGCCGTACCGGTGTTTCAATCAACAGTTGCGCCGTATAGGTATAGCTACTAGAAACAACACGTCATCAGTAACCGATGGCTGACACCTAGTTTACTAGCCACAGTAATTCAGGTTAACTCACAAAGTGGGACAACGGCAACAACTGGCAAATTTAAATGTTGCTAAGCAGCACCTCAATCACTTGGTGCGCTGTTTTCTTTAAAATTAATGTACAGTCTATCCGTCGTGTTACTGAGTGAACACCGAAATAATGACATAACGAAAAACAAATTCTGTGTCTAATAACCAGGATGGTGATCATCACACCGGCTTACTACAACGCGTATGTTTAAAACAGAGTAAGTGCTTACCAGTAATTAGCCACCCGCTTCGTCCTTCACCGTTAGTTCAGTAATTCCACTCCCGTAGACATCAGCACACTTGGAGGCCCATCCAAGGCCGGCCGCGTCCCACGCACTTCAACAATAGCTTGTCAGACAAGCTGGACCCTCTGTGTATCCTGCAATGGGGAACAAAGAGCAATTAGATCTGCCGGGAACCACAATCCACTCTTCGAACTAATCCAAGATAAGAGACGCCGAGTGCGGACTCGGAGATACTATGTACTTCGTTCCGCCTAGCAGAGCACAACGACGCCACATATCATACAGACCCGCGGCGCACTGCTAGTCCGCTGGGTGGTTCCTCGTGTACTCTCGGCAGGGAAGTGCGTTCACTCTCCGGCTGCTCCACGCCCACTCCTTTCCCCTGCACACAGTGTGTCTCTCCAAGGCGCTAAGGCGCTGGTCTCACTACCTCCCTCAGTACAATCGCGCTCGGCCTTTTAACTACCTGCGCCAGAATTCATTTAGTAATCAGTCACTCTAACCTCACTCGAGGTATCAAACAAAGAAAACTACAAACACTAAAGCAAACTCAAGTGTACCACGGCTCACTTCTCGCAAGTCGATCGAACGTCAAGAAACGTACAAAATAAAAAAAAGCCCAAAAGAAATCAATATTATTGCTTTCTGACCAATCCAAAAAGATAACGGAGGACGTATTTGAAAAGCTGTAACCTTATAAAAATGAAAAAAAAACGCAATCTGTATAAAGTCTTGGACACGTTACTAGGTCAAACAGAAGTTGATACATTACTGAAACAAAGACTGACGGGCCAAATGCCTTCCATGACAGTTTTCATCTTCTCTCGCTAATCAACTCACCTGCAATTATTTAAACTGCAAACCTCTTACCCACAACCGCCAATTGAAATAAAGAGTAATGATGGGCATTCGTCTTTGTTCTGGGATGGACAGTACAGTGAACACATAAGTTCCAAACTCCAGTGACACATGTTACAGTATTTCTAATTATGTTAACTTTAGTCCTGAAGATTTAAATGAAAGAGAAAAGTATGTATTCATTTATCATGCTTCGGAAAGGTTGGTTCAAATGGCTCTGGGCACTATGGGACTTAACTCCTGAGGTCATCAGTCTCCTAGAACGTAGAACTACTTAAACCTAACTAACCTAAGTACATCATATACATCCATGCCCGAGGCAGGATTCGAACCCGGTTCCAGATTGTAGCGCCTAAAACCGCTCGTCCACCCCGGCAGGCCTTCGGAAAGGAAAATGTGCTTCAATGACAAACGGGATTGTCAAGGTGAAGTGATCTACCTGACGCGACAGACTTTACGTAGTACAAGAACAGTGTGTGCAGTACTTCAGGCATAACTTTCACCACGTAACATTAATTAAGAGTTGAAATAATGTAATGTTTAGCAATTCATTCGGCTGATAGCCGCGTTTTTAGCAGGAAAGGATCTAGGGGATTTGCACAATCACTTACTTCGAAAATATATACTGAAGAGCCAAAGAAACTGGTACACCTGTCTAACATCGTGTAGGGCCCTTGCGACCACGCAGAAGTGTCATGAACTCAACTAATGTCTGAAGTAGTGCTGGAGGGAACCGACACCATAAATCCTGGAGGGCTGTTCATAAATCTGTATGAATACGAGGGAGTGGAGATCTCTTCTGAACAGCACGTTGCAAGGCATACGAGATATACTCAGTAATGTTCATGTCTAGGGAAGCTTAGTGGCCAGCGGAAGTTCTTCAACACAGAAGAGTGTTCCTGCAGCCACTCTGTAGCAATTATGGAAGTTTGGGGTGTCGCATTGTCCTGCTGGAATTTCCCATGGTTTCCTTGTTGTTGAGGAAGGGGAGCAGGCACGTAGTGTGAGGCAGAGGAAGAGCGGATATATAAAGCCTGACGCTGCGGAGACGTCTGATTGGCATAAGATGTCAACGAAGCAGAAATTCATTCATGCGCGGAAAGCGGTTCGAGAGAAATCACGGTTGATAAAGTTAGGGCATATGGATCGACAGAACACACTCAGAGGGACCTTTAAGCCTGATACTGAATCTCTCAGGCAGCTCTGTGCAAAAACAAAATCATACGATAACGATGGTGTTACCATTAACGAATTCATTATTCGTCACGCCCCTGATCATATAGGTAGAACATTCGGCGATAGCAGGGGGAGACTGTACATGTTAGTAATGCAACCTGTAAATGTAACTGATGACACAATACAGATTAGTGATAGGCAGTTTGAGAGAACACTTGACTTAATGAACCTTATTTTCCTAAGACCTAGCAAAAACCTATAAATTATTCAATTAATGATAGGGAAATGTATAGTGAAATACTCCATTTGACTGATGTATAAAAGATCGCATAAAACCTGAGCAACAACAAATATCAAACCATTATAAAACCAATAGTTGATGGCGAAAATAACAGCAGCAGCGCCGATGATATTGTCATTGAGCATAAAGCAATGAACAATCGAATCCCACGGGATATATATTATGATGACCCTAACGACGTAATAGATCGACTACGGCTGCTCATGGTATCAGCTGCTGCAGGTAATACAGCTCATTCGAGTGAGACTGTTTCAGTAATCTCTGAGCTTAGAGAGAGATGTATCATCTATGAAGTGTAGAGACACTAGTTGGAGAAATGCACAAACCAGCATGCAAAACATACCCCAGAACGCATGTTATGGTTAAAGGTGTGATGTTGTAGATATGAGGATATACTCACATGAGAATAATGGATTCAAATATATTTTAATGATTATTGATGCATACTCTAAATTTGCCTGGGCGCTACCTTTTACAACAAAAACGGGTAGGAATGTCGCGAATGTGTTTGGAGAGTTTTGCAATAGGTGTTTCAAGACCGCCACGCAGAGGTATGGAATACATCACTGCTTGGCATTCACTCACCGGAAGACAAGTATCGTGGAGTGTCTAAACAGAACAATAAAAGGTCGAATGTGGATTCGTTTTAACCTTCGCGGCTTATACAAATGGACCGACATCCTCCCAGAAATAATTGCTCAGTATAATCTAACAAAACATAGCACAATAAAAGTGAGACCAATCGACGTTCGTGATAATGGACTCATGGATACTGTCTACTATCGCTCTAAAACCGTGGATTCACGCAGACACAAATGTAATGTAGGTGATTTGGCAGGTATCTCAAAACACAAGATATCATTTGAGAACTCATACATACCGAATTGGTCAACAGAGATATTTACAGTTTCAAAAGTGCAAAGAAGGAATCCTAGAACTTATATACTGAAGGACAGTAAAGGCAAAGAAATTGCAGGCTGCTTCTATATCGAGCAGTTGCAGTGAAACTCAGAACTGAATATGTTTCTCGTGGAGAGAGTCATAAGACGTTGGAGAAATAAAGCGATGGCCAAATGGCTTGATTTTCATGCAGCACATAACGGTAGGATTGATGCTAACGATTTGCTATATAATGGGGGCGCATAGTCCACAACCACCGCAGTAGCGTAACATGCCTCCGAGGGGACGCATTAGAGGGGGTGGTGCTATTCTAGACAAGCTGTCAGTGGAATTACACGTTCCTGGCTATAACTACTGTGGACTACTAGTAATAAAGCTTCAGAAATGCTTGGCACTAGGTGATAAGGGGGTTAATCTGGTCGACGGAGCGTGTATGTAGCATGACATTGCATATGCAGCAAATAATGATCTCACAAGACGTCACATTGCAGATAGGATTTTTGCTGATGAGTCTAAGGTGACACGGAAAAGAAAGTATATTGGTATAGGTCAACGCATCGCAGCATTTGCAGTTGATAAAACCATGCGTGGAAAAATTTAGTTGGATTTAGGAGTATTGCATTTCAAGTGAGTTATACATGCAGCATGTTGTGCACTAAAGAAGAAGAAGGAGAAGGGCGGAAAGCAGATCTGTTTGAAGAACTGTATCATGACAGCGCAGCGAAGTATGCAGCTAAAAACGTACTGAAGCAGAAAGTTGCGGGAAGAAGAATAAGAGGGTCGGTTAAAGCACCTCGTCTTCTACCGATACCCAAGATAACTGTTGGTTTCCTTCCATTTCACATTCCAGCTCTCTCCGCGCTCTCGGCGGTAGGGTCCCTCACTGGTGATACTTCAGCTATTGCTCGGTCGGTCAAGAATGGGCAAAACTCCCAAGCGCAGTTAGAAGATATAACCGCATGACGGAAGCCTCAGCCATAGGAAAAGGACTATACTTCAAACTCTACAGGAAAGGGCTTGGTCTAATTATAAAAAAAAAATGCAAATTAGCGGTCCTATCAGATGCACCACCCACAAATACTGATCTTCTGAAGTTTATTAGAAAAAAATTCAGCTTTCCAAGATTCCGTGGTGTTTTTATGTGGGATTGTGAATTTAGATGTTGGTGGATGCCCCGGCGCACACTGGGGGTCATATGTTATGAAAAATGCTAATACCGTCTACTACACTCCTGGAAATTGAAATAAGAACACCGTGAATTCTTTGTCCCAGGAAGGGGAAACTTTATTGACACATTTCTGGGGTCAGATACATCACATGATCACACTGACAGAACCACAGGCACATAGACACAGGCAACAGAGCGTGCACAATGTCGGCACTAGTACAGTGTATATCCACCTTTCGCAGCAATGCAGGCTGCCATTCTCCCATGGAGACGATCGTAGAGATGCTGGATGTAGTCCTGTGGAACGGCTTGCCATGCCATTTCCACCTGGCGCCTCAGTTGGACCAGCGTTCGTGCTGGACGTGCAGACCGCGTGAGACGACGCTTCATCCAGTCCCAAACATGCTCTATGGGGGACAGATCCGGAGATCTTGCTGGCCAGGGTAGTTGACTTACACCTTCTAGAGCACGTTGGGTGGCACTGGATACATGCGGACGTGCATTGTCCTGTTGGAACAGCAAGTTCCCTTGCCGGTCTAGGAATGGTAGAACGATGGGTTCGATGACGGTTTGGATGTACCGTGCACTATTCAGTGTCCCCTCGAAGATCACCAGAGGTGTACGGCCAGTGTAGGAGATCGCTTCCCACACCATGATGCCGGGTGTTGGCCCTGCGTGCCTCGGTCGTATGCAGTCCTGATTGTGGCGCTCACCTGCACGGCGCCAAACACGCATACGACCATCATTGGCACCAAGGCAGAAGCGACTCTCATCGCTGAAGACGTCACGTCTCCATTCGTCCCTCCATTCACGCCTGTCGCGACACCACTGGAGGCGGGCTGCACGATGTTGGGGCGTGAGCGGAAGACGGCCTAACGGTGTGCGGGACCGTAGCCCAGCTTCATGGAGAAGGTTGCGAATGGTCCTCGCCGATACCCCAGGAGCAACAGTGTCCCTAAGTTGCTGGTAAGTGGCGGTGCGGTCCCCTACGGCACTGCGTAGGATCCTACGGTCTTGGCGTGCATCCGTGCGTCGCCGCGGTCCGGTCCCAGGTCGACGGGCACGTGGTCCCAGGTCGACGGGCACGTGCACCTTCCGCCGACCACTGGCGACAACATCGATGTACTGTGGAGACCTCACGCCCCACGTGTTGAGCAATTCGGCGGTACGTCCACCAGGCCTCCCGCATGTCCACTATACGCCCTCGCTCAAAGTCCGTCAACTGCACATACGGTTCACGTCCCCGCTGTCGCGGCATGCTACCAGTGTTAAAGACTGCGATGGAGCTCCGTATGCCACGGCAAACTGGCTGACACTGACGGCGGCGGTGCACAAATGCTGCGCAGCTAGCGCCATTCGACGGCCAACACCGCGGTTCCTGGTGTGTCCGCTGTGCCGTGCGTGTGATCATTGCTTGTACAGCCCTCTTGCAGTGTCCGGAGCAAGTATGGTGGGTCTGACACACCGGTGTCAATGTGTTCTTTTTTCCATTTCCAGGACTGTATTTCGACTCATTAGGAGACCTGCAACCGCTTGAAGAATTACATCGGTACTTGACTCACAGAAGAGATGTGTTATACAACTTTAGACGCTATCAGGACTTTAATACATACCTCTGCAGGCATCTATGCATCATGTTTTGCTTGACGTCTACAGAGAAGATGGAGCACACTGTACTAGTATAAGGAGAAGCTTTAAAGCTTCTTTCAACAGTTGAGGTTCAGATGCAATGTCGTACACTTTGACGTTAAAATAAGGATCATCTGTATTGTGTGCAAATTACTTCCCGCCAATTGATTTGAGCATTGATGAATGGAGTATTGCATTGATTGAACTCGAGATGTACAACAGCATCCCAAATATCACCTAGACTAACAACAACTTTCATCTAGATATTAATGGTGAAAAAGACACTGTGGAAATTGAACCGGGTACATACGATATCGACGATTTGAACGAAGTCTTAAAACAGGCTGGAAAAGGTATTGAGCTCTGTGCAAACAACAATACACTGAAATAAGAAATAAGGACTGTAAATGCAATGATTGAGTATAACCAGAGAGGTTCAATAGAGCGCCTACTGGGTTTCACAAAAGGACAGGTTGTGTAGAAGGATCGCAGTGAATCTCCCAAGTCAGATCAGACTGTGGACGTACTGCCCATCAGCACAATCCGAGTCGACTGTAACATTGCAACGGACTTCTGTCTCGACGACAGTCTCATTCATACTACTTACGGATTATTCCTCTCAGTTGCAAAGGGGTATAAGATTGGTGAGACTCCTGCCAATGCAATATACCTTCCAGTGACAGCTCTCACACCGGACTATTTGGAGCTGCGTATTGTGGACCAGAATAATCAAATTATTGACTTTCATGGTGAGGAGATCACTGTACGATTACATCTGAGGCAGCATGGGCGTAATGTATAAAACCAGTGTATGCAATACACAGCGCGGCACTTCGCTACCGAACCGCAAAGTGATAACATGTGCAAACTACTAGTTTCTTAAATCAGTTGGCTTGAAATCTCCCAATGACGTCCTCACTTAATATAACCAGTTCAGTAGCATATGATGAGAGAATTATGCGCCAGGAATACTTCTCTCATAAACGTTACGCTTCAACCTCATTCAGCAAGAACGATGAAATTAGGATTGTCATCCAGCACCAAGACGCACTGACTCTTCCCTGCAAGAGTTTCATATATATATATAGAGGAGTTATTCAAGAAATACAACAGCGACACAGCGGGATCCTAGCTTACACGTAACGCCTTAGCATTCCTGTTCCAAGAGATATGCTATGAACTCATTGGGTCTGTCATCGACTGTACAAGCAATGTCGGCATAACATCAACCCTTAAAACATTCATCCTAGCATCACCTGCAGATTTGCGTAGTTTAGAAAATGCAGAATGGTTCATAGACGATCTCTAGGACAGAACAGTAGCAGATTACAAGCGATTTACTGCATGCATACCTCTAAAATACTTATGGGCTACTTTGAGGACATGAGGCAGATTATTATGAACGCTAAATAGGAATCATTGTGGTACAGAGTGCGACAGATAATAACTCATACATTCAAGAAGCTTACGTGGAGAATTTCATCTCAGTCAGCAAGATAATATGGAAAACCCTAACATCAGGGTATCAAATGAGAAGCGTTTGAAGCTTATAAAAGTCATCAATTCCGGTACATCTCGCTCGTGGGAGGTTTTCGAGGACCCAGTGTTACCGACTGCGAGTTGAAAAACATGTGCCATTAAAACCTCTTCCCAGCTAGAGACATCTAGATACATCATACTTGCGTTTCAGACAGATAGAAGAGGGAATATAGCAAATGATTCCACCATGTCCGACAACTGCAAGTTAACTAATGCCAATTCTACTCCTATGACAATTTACACCTGCAGTGGAATGAAAATATGTACAGTCTAGCATATGACATGTATGCAAGGTTTCGTGGTTCTTACTATGAAAGTACTGAAGATGAAGGAGGAGGGTGTCTAATCAGTCCATGGAAGTTCAAGGAGATGTAACTGATCATCGTAGTAGACTGCTCGGAACAGAACAAAATAATTAAGTCAGGACCTATAGAAGTGCGAATTGAAGTTGAACCTTCGACAAATTTCCCAGAACACACTGTCACGTATGTTCTAGTTCTACATGACCTGTGATCAACTACTACCCACTCACTGGTGTTGTGCAAAGAGCTGTATAAAGGGACAGGTGTTGCACCATACCTAGAGCATTTCCTAATGGCATCTAAAGGCGTGAGCATCATTGCAGACGCTCAGAGTTTCTACGATGGTGACCGTAGACGGTTCATATTTAAAGATTTTGCATTCGTAGTGTACACAGAAGATGCAGGAATAATAGAGACATCAGCGAACATTGCATCACCGATGTCTTTGAAGTATTTCAAGTGTGCTAAGACATAGAGGAGTGCAAAGTGGTTAACACATTTCTACCAGGAAACTGACCACCTCCGTTGCACAGCAGTAGTGTTACTGGCTGTCACTAAGGGGGCGAGGGTTCGATTCCCAGCAGGGGACTGCGTATTGTGTGTCATTCATCATCGCTATCATTGAGACACATGTCATCAAAGTCACGTCAACTAAAAAGACTTGCAATACGGCGGCCGAACCCCCAAGGGGATATCCCAGCCAACAAATGCCATACAATCATTTCATTACCATGGAATTCACTGGGATGATATTGTCATACCCTATTAAGATATGGTGAAGTCACTTCAATTATTTGACAACACAGATACCATCATCTAAGTGAAGGAGAAGGAGAAGATATCATGGATGTGTTGAATCTTTGTTTGCTGCGACTGAAGATCTGGAATTCTATGGGTGGCCTTCTCGCCATCGACTCAAGAAGAAGAGGAAGATGTTTGAAAATAGTGTTGCTGTGTCTGTTTCTTGAAAACGTAAAATTTCTTATAAGTTGCATGGGAAATAAATAAATTTTTGCCTCACAGCCTCTGTGTTCTTTTTCTTTCAACCCTGTTCCCACTTTCACAGTGTACAGTTTTAATCACATGCTATGTATGTGGTTTTCCTTAAGATCAGAAGATAAATTTTAGACATGTCTGCTATATATGTTTGGAAGCAGACATGGTCACGTGCCTCCTGCTCCCATAACCCAATCCATACTGCACGATAGGCGTTATTTCAAGCAACGTTTCTATATATTTTGTTACCTTCCATCTTAAACTACACCTCCTTAATAACACTCATCTTCAGCAAAACTAATGTCATTTGTGACCTGCACAGCCTTTACATACCCATACATACATTATGCAACACGGGATACGCTTTTTTTGTAATTAACAACAATTAATACGTATGGTCACGAATGCTGTTTCTTTGTTTATTCAGTTCACACAAATACAACATAGTTCTTGAGGTACAATGTAATTCTTGACGTACAATGTAGTTTTTGAGATACAATATAGTATTCTTGAGGTATAAACTGACTCTGCTATTCCAATGCAGAAACACTTTTAACTTACACACTACAACAGTAACACGGTCAGAAACTTTTTATAAATCTACGATAAAAACTGATGTGGAGAGACTTTCTTTACTACGACTAAACTCAACAGCCCCAGTAGTATAACCTTTACAATAAATCTGATGGCATGGGCATGCTTAGAATCTAATTTCAACAACCCCAATAGCAAAGGTTTTTACAGTAACAATTGTGATGGACTGTGAGCTATATAGATATATATATATATATATATCTATATATATATATATATATACACTTAAAAACTATTCTGACATGGATGGCTAGCAGCAGGTGAAAACTTAAAAGCTATTCTATTTACAAGACGCACATGATGCGCAGACATTATACTTCAGGGCTACAGATACATTGCGTATGAATAAATAAATACATAAATTTTCCTTCTGTTTAAACTTTTAAATATTTCTTATACTTTTTATTCTTTCACATACCTGGTGTGCATATACGAGGCGGGACCCAAAAACAAAATAAAGCATATACTTTAATGTTTTCAAATACAACCTTAATCTCCTCGTGGCAGAATGACTCAGCAGAGATCCTACTACAACCCTCTGGCGGCGCAACCTGCTACTTCAAGTACACAATGTGAAGCATTACGATTCCGGTTACTTTTGGGTCCCCCCTCGTATATACATTTTTTCTTTTTTTATCTACACATGCTCTCTGTGTATATGTTATACACGTGTACATAGTACAAATAAATATTTACAACACACACACACACACATGCACAAAATAATTTACACTATGATAAAAGGGTCATACTACTACTCTGAAGACTCTCTCTCTCTCTCTCTCTCTCTCTCTCTCTCTCTCTCTCTCTTATTCTCACTTAATCAGAGTTCCCCACCCCTTCTCCCGCTACAAGTGAGTAGTGTGAGTAAGGGAGGGTTTCAATCCTGTCATCACAAATGACTCTTTTATTGTCATGACGTGAGAGACCGATTTTAGACTGCAGCGCAGTTTACACCTCGTACCCTTTCAATCAAATGCTTGTCTGCCGGCTGCAGTGCAGTACAGCACCGTGAACATCACTGCACAGGCACCGCAAATAGTCTTTCATAGAAAGGGCTGTCGATGCCACATGACGCTCACCCTTTGCCTGACTCTGCGTGGCACCTTCCACTGTGCGATACACATACATTTTTCAGCATAGATTTACAAACTCCACAATTGGCCATCCATTCGCCTCCTTCTTCATATGTCCGATAACCTTCTTGTTCTATGGAATAATATCATAAGCATTATTGGCTGTGTATGAGGACGTGTCGAATTCATTACCGTGGTACCTCAGTACTTCATATGGGTTGCAGTTATTCCCTTAATAGATGAAGCTATCTGTATTCATATAAAGTAATTTAGGACCTGAGAACTGGGTTTTTGCAAACTCATAATGAAAGCAGTACATATGGAGTTTGGCAGGTCTTGTATGCACATCCCCACATAAGCAGGTTTTGTAAACGGTACTGCAATCTTCGCCATCTCCACAGCAACAAAGATCTGATTGTCTATTGTGATCCATTTAAAATTCGGTCTGGCAATGAATTTTCGTACGCCACAGCACCCATCCCATTCACTTCTAATCAAAATTTCACATCGTTCCGTCAAATTCCCCACGGTTTTGCGAAAATTGAATTATTCATTAAGTTGTAAAAATCTTTATCAAAGTCACACGTCATGGAAGCTCTCTGTCTCGTATTAAAATCAGTTTACTCCTTCAACCAGGCGGACTGCTTGAAGGAGATGCCCGGGTGATTTTAACCAGCTCCATACCCAAGCTGGAGTTTACGATAGACAATAATGTATTTCCGCTTATTCCCCATCATTGTCATCAGTTTCGGCGTGGAGCTGCCTCACAAAACTAATTGCTCTTCACACAGCATCAAATCAGCGTGCGCATCATAACTAATAAGGTATGCGAGTTCTGCCTCCACCACATACCCCACATCAACTCCATCTGCCATAGCCCCATGATTTTTCCACCTAATCCCTTGCATTTGTCTTCGGGCACCCATCGAAACTCACAGTCGGCTGTTATTGCTGCATGGCATGCCCGTATGAGTTATTTATGTCCGGGTACGCTATGTAATTCCAATTAAGGGCTGCATTGAACCTATCATCCATATGCAGGTTATTTGCCTTTGTTTGCATAAGGACATATTGGCAAAGTCCCCTGTGAATCCATCGCTCAAACCAAAGCATCATGTCAGCATTGGCCAATAATTCAATACTGCACTTCGTTTTCTGGAGCATTGCATGACAAAACAACGCGAGTGCCGTGTAATGAAAGGTGGGATCCAGAGAATATGTGGCCATCCATAGACTCCTGAATTCCTCGAAAACGTCAGCAAGCAAGCGCACGTCTGTGTCTATGTAAAGCAGTATGTACTCTCTTAAAGTGGAGATGTTGAATTCCCGCCAGATAGTAACGGCATGCTCATACTCGGCATCCATTATGGCATTACCTATAAGGTTGCTGGGCAATGCAGTTATATCGGATAGCCTGGTTTCTTTGAGTTTCGCCATACTATCCACATACTCATGTGGGGAAACCCCCTTCTTAATGACAAGTAGAAACAAGTAGAAACTTTCCTTGTCAGGGGAAATGCAGCTCATGTGATTTGCTTATCCTCCCAAGGTAGAGTTTCAATGAATTTCTGGAGAGGCGCCTGCATAAAATGTAGTGTATCAAGGAAACGGAGCGTAATGATTAGCGTCATTTGTTTGGAGAATGAAATGCATTTCTCGACGCTCTCAGGTAGGACACTGACCTGATCGTTTGCCAAACCGAAATCAGCCAAGTGCTCAACTGGAAAGTGAGTGTCATACCCACTGACATTGTCGAAGAAAAACGGTATGTGTCTTGGTAGCTACTACTTGATATTACACTCGTAAGCGGCGCCACGAAACTTCCCCATAATATGACAGTGGTCCCTAAGAGGGGTTTCCGCTTTTCTATCTAACGACAGCCCACAAATATGGCTGTCAACCGCGCTATTGTGCAGATCTTCAACATCCTACGATTGGTTTATGGGAACGTTGTCGCTGTAAAGCTTATCAACCTCCAATGAAAACGTTTGAACTCAGTGAGCAGCCAAACTGCAGGATTATCCCTGATATATAATTCGTACCAGTCAAGACTGGAATAATGGGATGATACAATTAGGTGCACTGCTGCATTTACACTAATGAACATTAAAATTGCTGCACCACGAAGATGACGTGCTGCAGACGCGAGATTCAACCGACAGGAAGAAGATGCTGTGACATACAAATGATTAGCTTTTCAGAGCATTTACACAAGGTTGACGCCTGTGGCGACACGTACAACACGCTGAGATGAGGAAAGTTTCGAACCGATTTCTCATACACAAACAGCAGTTGACCGGTGTTGTCTGGTGAAACGTTGTTGTGATGCCTCGTGTAGGGAGGAGAAATGCGTACCATCACGTTTCCGACTTTGATAAAGGTCGGATTGTAGCCTATCGCGATTGCGGTTTATCGTACCACGACATTGCTGGTCGCGTCGGTCGAGATCCAATGACTGTTAGCAGAATATGGACTTGGTGGGTTCAGGAGGGTAATACGGAACGACGTGCTGGATCCCAACCGCCTCGTATCACTAGCAGTCGAGATGACAGGCATCTTATCCGTATGGCTGTAACGGATCGTGCTGCCACGTGTCGATCCCTGAGTCAACAGATGGGGACGTTTTCAAGACAACAACCATCTGCACGAACAGTTCGACGACGTTTTCACCAGCATGGAATATCAGCTCGGAGACCATGCCTGCGGTTGCCCTTGACGCTGCATCACAGACAGGAGCGCCTGCGATGGTGTACTGAACAACGAACCTGGGTGCACGAATGCAAAACGTTATTTTTTTCGGATGAATTCAGGTTCTGCTTACAGCATCATCATGATCGCATCCGTGTTTGGTGACATTGCAGTGAACGCGCATTGGAAGTGCGTATTCGTCATTACCATACTGACGTATCACCCGGCGTGATGGTATGGGTCATCTCTCGTTCGCAGTGCCGGCACTTTGAACAGTAGACGTTACATTTCAGATGTATGACGACCCGTGGCTCTACCCTTCGATCGATCCCTGGGAAACCCTACATTTCAGCAGGATAATGCACGACCGCATGTAGCAGGGCCTGTACGGGCCTTTCTGGGTAGAAGAGACTGCCCATTGTATCTTACTAAATAGTTCCCATGGCAGAAAGGATATGTTGGGTAATTGCCCAGCAGCAGTCTGCTTTGCAATTCCAGTATAAATATTTCGCTCCGCAGTGAAGTTTGCAATGAAACTTGGTTACAGAGTAAAATACTGTGCCGCACCAGAACTGTAACGATAAAGCCTGTTTTGTTTAGAACCGAACCATCAAAAAGCATTTGTTATTCGAGGAAGGAAGATCGGGATGTCTCGTCCCGTCAATGTCTAGGGTATTACAAACGAAGTACAAGCTCAAGGATGATGTCATACCTCCTGAACTACGACAGAAAAGCGGCAATTACTCCCAAAGCGTTCTTTGCCTGACAGAAAGAAAAATTTAGTTAAAATGGGTACAATGATTAATATTTGTAATATGTGTGGAATGAACGCGAACACAAACAATGCGCTTTCATCAATAAAAAAATGGAAATGAGCGTATGGCATCGTTGGCCGGGAAAGTCCGGCAGCCATGTGCAAGTCCTATTACAGTCAACACCAGAGTGGGCGACTTGCACGTCGGTGATGAAGATGAGGACAACACAACACCCAGTCTCCGAGCGGATAAAATCTCCAATCCGGCCGCGAATCGAACAATGGCCCACTTGCTTCGGAGGCGAGCACGTTGCCACCTAGCTAAGCAGGTGGACTTTTCATAAAGAAATATCACCTGAAAAACGGCTTTCTTCGTCACTGCTCTGATAAAATAAAGCTTTTTCTTTTCATTTTTTAAACGATTTCCGATCTTTCTTTATTGAATTCCTCTCGCGAAAGTTTTCACCCGTCTCCCTGGCTATCCAGCTATTGGTTTTTGATACCTATTTTTTTTTTCAAAAAAGTAATTACGCCTTCTTCTGGAGCAAATCACCACTGCTCAGGTGACTCACTCTTGTCTTTGATAACTTAATTTTTGATGGGCTACCACTTAGTTTTCATTGCACAACATTTATAGCTAGAAGGACTTATGCAGAACTTCGTTTTTTCTAGCCAAATATCCCTGCAAGATAATAATAGCAAAGTAAGATTTGCAGCTGGGCACAACTTGAACATGAATTTTAGGTTCAAGCATTAATTACACTTATCACTAGACCAACCTCCTGAAACCCTTGGCCGTAGCAGGAGGATCGGAACTCTTAGAACTAATTTGCCTCTGGATGATGCACCTACTGTCTCAGTCAGAAACTAAATATTTGATGTCATATTGACCAACACAATAAGTTTCCGTCCAAAATAAAAATATTATCAAAGTAAATATTCTTGAACAACCATGGTCACATTAACCTCTGTCTGTTAGGGACAGAAGAACAGCAATACGCCATTTTTAAATAACACCCTTTATTTTCGATTCGGTAGTCAACTTCCTCTCCTTAACACCTGCATTACAGCGTATCTCGGTGTACCATTTACGTAAACATGACGATATTAAAAAAATTATGGGAAACTAGTCTTGAGTCTCCTTTGATAGCACACACTGAAAGGGTGTGGTGTGAGTTCAATCGTCTGGTGTTAAC
This sequence comes from Schistocerca gregaria, assembly GCF_023897955.1. Lineage (NCBI taxonomy): Eukaryota > Metazoa > Arthropoda > Insecta > Orthoptera > Acrididae > Schistocerca > Schistocerca gregaria. The sequence goes on from NC_064923.1 coordinate 509,984,224, forward strand.
AAATCTTATTGTTTATTGATATTTACTCAGACCGTTAGTGCTGTGGTAAATAGCTGGGTCTCACTCACGCTCGTTATCTTCAGTATTTTTATAAGTCTGTCTAAGGTATTTACGTATTGCAAATGGCAAAAATGGCGCAAATGAATTAACTACTAAAAGCGAATTTAATTATATGGAGCAACGGTTAATATCACTAAGTCTCCGTTAAACAATCGATCAACATACAGCCATAAGAATAAGAGACGTCATGAGCAATGGAAGTGACAGATTTAAATATTTGATATGAGTAGGCTAACATTTTGTTAATGTATTCAAATCACATGTTTTCTCTTAGGGATTCCCACAAAAATGACTGGGTAAGGGAGATGGTGGTGTCTTGCCCGGAATGATTACTCATTCGGAAGTTGATTGGTTATAAGTTTGGCTTTTACATAACATTACGGACAAAAACCCTTCTGATAATCTATTATCATAATGGCAATAATAAAATTACAAACTGGAAAAATGTTCAGCTTATTAGTGTAAATCCGGACAAAACACCCAGACAAAACTGAAACTGGGTGGAATGAGACTTAATTATGTGTAGCCCTTTCTCTGAAGATGTGTGGATCAAAAATTTTCATCAGAATCACTCAGACGCACGAAATATTTATAAACGGAATGTGCATCTGTTCATCTTCTGTGATCTAACTACACTCCTGGAAATGGAAAAAAGAACACATTGACACCGGTGTGTCAGACCCACCATACTTGCTCCGGACACTGCGAGAGGGCTGTACAAGTAATGATCACACGCACGGCACAGCGGACACACCAGGAACCGCGGTGTTGGCCGTCGAATGGCGCTAGCTGCGCAGCATTTGTGCACCGCCGCCGTCAGTGTCAGCCAGTTTGCCGTGTCATACGGAGCTCCATCGCAGTCTTTAACAATGGTAGCATGCCGCGACAGCGTGGACGTGAACCGTATGTGCAGTTCACGGACTTTGAGCGAGGGCGTATAGTGGGCATGCGGGAGGCCGGGTGGACGTACCGTCGAATTGCTCAACACGTGGGGCGTGAGGTCTCCACAGTACATCGATGTTGTCGCCAGTGGTCGGCGGAAGGTGCACGTGCCCGTCGACCTGGGACCGGACCGCAGCGACGTACGGATGCACGCCAAGACCGTAGGATCCTACGCAGTGCCGTAGGGGACCGCACCGCCACTTCCCAGCAAATTAGGGACACTGTTGCTCCTGGGGTATCGGCGAGGACCATTCGCAACCTTCTCCATGAAGCTGGGCTACGGTCCCGCACACCGTTAGGCCGTCTTCCGCTCACACCCCAACATCGTGCAGCCCGCCTCCAGTGGTGTCGCGACAGGCGTGATTGGAGGGACGAGTGGAGACGTGTCGTCTTCAGCGATGAGAGTCGCTTCTGCCTTGGTGCCAATGATGGTCGTATGCGTGTTTGGCGCCGTGCAGGTGAGCGCCACAATCAGGACTGCATACGACCGAGGCACACAGGGCCAACACCCGGCATCATGGTGTGGGGAGCGATCTCCTACACTGGCCGTTCACCTCTGGTGATCGTCGAGGGGACGCTGAATAGTGCACGGTACATCCAAACCGTCATCGAACCCATCGTTCTACCATTCGTAGACCGGCAAGGGAACTTGCTGTTCCAACAGGACAATGCACGTCCGCATGTATCCCGTGCCACCCAACGTGCTCTAGAAGGTGTAAGTCAACTACCCTGGCCAGCAAGATCTCCGGATCTGTCCCCCATTGAGCATGTTTGGGACTGGATGAAGCGTCGTCTCACGCGGTCTGCACGTCCAGCACGAACGCTGGTACAACTGAGGCGCCAGGTGGAAATGGCATGGCAAGCCGTTCCACAGGACTACATCCAGCATCTCTACGATCGTCTCCATGGGAGAATAGGAGCCTGCATTGCTGCGAAAAGTGGATATACACTGTACTAGTGCCGACATTGTGCATGCTCTGTTGCCTGTGTCTATGTGCCTGTGGTTCTGTTAGTGTGATCATGTGATGTATCTGACCCCAGGAATGTGTCAATAAAGTTTCCCCTTCCTGGGACAATGAATTCACGGTGTTCTTATTTCAATTTCCAGGAGTGTAGTTAGGCACCCAGTAGTACCTAGACAACACAGAGGTGTGATTAGATGCGAATCACTCACGAACACATACAAAGGCCCTAAAATTTAAAAATCATTTACTGGCAGAAACATGCCACCAATATTTATAACCATTTCAGTTCTTTGAATGAGCACAGTCAGCATTTGAAATTCATAAATACTCACAAAACTAGAAAGGCTTACTGCATAAAATCAATCAGCTATATAATATTCAATACCAACGAAATAATTAAAAAGGAGACTGTCGTGCAGGTATTCATTTAATCCTGGGGAGGAAGATCAATTCATTGATCATTTTTACAGGAAGCTAACTTACAACTGGAGACACGTAATGGGTGCTGGCTACAAAATCAGTTTTAACAAAGGAATACGTGCAAAACTGGAGGCAATGAACCGATAAAAAGCAATTTGCAGTTAGATAGAACAAGGAAACTCTTTACAAGTAACATTCCTCATTATTAGCCGGCCAGGGTGACCGAGCGGTTCTAGGCACTACATTCTGGAGCTGCGTGACCGCTACGGTTCAGGTTCGAATCCTGCCTCGGGCATGGATGTGTGTGATGTCCTTAGGTTAGTTAGGTTTAAGTAGTTCTAAGTTCTAAGGGACTGATGACCTCAGACGTTGAGTCCCATAGTGCTCAGAGCCATTTGAACCATTTGAGCCTCATTATTATGCTGCAAAATACTACACTACTGGTCACTAAAATTGCTACACCACGAAGATGACGTGCTACAGACGCGAAATTTAACCGACAGGAACAAGACGCTGTGATATGCAAATGATTAGCTTTTCAGAGCATTCACACAAGGTTGGCGCCGGTGGCGACATCTACAACGTGCTCACACGAGGAAAGTTTCCAACCCATTTCTCATACGCAAACAGCAGTTGACCAGCGTTGCCTGGTGAAACGTTGTTGTGATGCCTCGTGGGAGGATGATAAATGCGTACCATCACGTTTCGACTTTGGTTAAGTCGGATTGTAGACTATCGTGATTGCGGTTTATCATATTGCGACATTGCTGCTCGCGTTGGTCGAGATCCAATGACTGTTAGCAGAATATGGAATCAGTGGGTTCAGGAGGGTAATACGGAACGCCGTGCTGGATCCCATCGACCTCGTTTCACTAGCAGCCGAGATGACAGGCATCTTATCCGCATGGCTGTAACGGATCCTGCAGCCACGTCTAGATCACTGAGTAAACATATTAGGATGTTTGCAAGACAATAACCATCTCCACGAGCAGTTCGACAATGTTTGCAGCAGCATGCACTATCAGCTCGGAGACCGTGGCTGTGGTTACCCTTGATGCTGCATCACAGGCAGGAGCGCCTGCGATGGTGTACTCAGTGACGAACCTGGGTGCACGAATGGCAAAACGTCATCTTTTCGGATGAATCCACATTCTGTTTACAGAATCATGATGGTCGCATCCGTGTCTGACGATATCGCAGTGAGCGCACATTGGAAGCGTTTATTCGTCATCGCCATACTGGCTAATCACCTGGCGTCATGGTATGGGGTGCCATTGGTTACACGTCTCGGTCACCTCTTTTTCGCATTGACGGCACTTTGAACAGTAGACTTTACATTTCAGACGTGTTATGACCCGTGGCTCTACCCATCATTCGATCTCTGGGAAACCCTACATTCCAGCAGGATAATGCACGACCGCATGTTGCAGGTCTTGTACGGAACTTTCTGGACACAGAAAATGTTCGATGCTGTCCTGGCCAGCACGTTCTCGAGATCTCTCACCAATTGGAAATGTCTGGTCAATGGTGGTCGAGCAATTGGCTCGTCACAATATGCCAGTCACTACTCGTGATGAACGATGGTATCGTGTTGAAGCTGCATGGGCTGCGCTGCTGTACCTGTACACGCCATCCAAGCTCTGTTTGACTCAATGACCAGGGGTATCGAGGCCGTTATTACAGCCAAGGGTGGTTGTTCTGCGTACTGATTTCTCAGGATCTATGCACCCAAATTGCGTGAAAATGCAATCAAATGTCAGTTCTAGTATAATATATTTGTCCAATAAATACCCGTTTATCATCTGCATTTCTTCTTGGAGTAGGAGTTTTAATGGCCAGTAGTGCATTAGAGGACCGCATGTGTAATGTTCTTTTCGCAGAATAAAGCAAGTCATGTGAAGCTCCGTAAAACAGGCGAATCTACCCCGAAAAATCAGAACAGTCGGCTTCACGAGGTCCCATCTCATTGTAATGAAGAACTATTGCATGTTATTTACAAAACCAAACTGACACAGATTAACAAAATGCCTAGCTCGTAACCTCTGAGCAGAGCGAACCAGATGCGTGCGATACTTACCAGACCCCGAAAGCACAGAGCCCAAGGCTTTGTTCTGTGTGGCGCACTGGTGACCCATGCGAGGAGCGGGGAGAAAGAGCACCCGCTGTCAATCCCTGTACCTGTCTTCCAGTGCGGAACGTGTTGTGTGTTACTGAACTATATCCATAGTCCTATCCCAAGCAGTTGAAATGTTACGTTGGCAGTACAAGCTTGAGACTGTGCAATATTGTTTGTCTACAGGAGAAAGTATTTAAATCACTCGCATACTGCAGGTTATACAAACACACATACACAAAGGAAAAATGAAAGTGAAAACGGACTACATAAACGAAAAAAAAATAAACACATGCACACTCTTCTTAAGGTGGCCGGGGTGACAGAGCGGTTCTATGCGCTACAGTCTGGAACCGCGCGACCACCACGGTCACAGGTTCCAATCCTGCCTCGGGCATGGATGTGTGTGCTGTCCTTAGGTTAGTTACGTTTAAGTAGTTCTAAGTTCTAAGGGAGTGATGACCTCAGAATTCAAGTTCCGTAGTGCTCAGAGCCATTTGAACCATTTGAACTCTTCTTAACCAAACGTTACGTCGTTGAAGTTGCAGCGAAGCAAAACAAATTGGAAAAATGTATGTAAAATAGTCGCTGTCAATCGAGCTAAGTTACAAGTTGCGCGGGCTTTTGTCTCCTACCGACAGTATAGGTAATTTTTTTGTTTTGATTCTGGAAGAATACGTTATTTGAGGTTGCCAAGATAAATGGGGCATCCTACGTATAGATTGTGTGTGTGAGTATCCACTACGCCGTAACCTGGGACATACATACGATTGTAGCTCTGTGGTACAGGGCGTTAATCAAATATAACGCGTTAATTGGCAGCACGAAACTCACATTAGTCATCGGAGGACAGCCGCGTCCTGCTACTAAGCGCTGTATATCGTCCTAGTTACGTAATATTCAGAGACGGCATACCGATTTCGCGCTCCGTGCCTGTGGCACCGGACCTCGCTGCGAACGCCGGACACTAGAGAACAGAGGGGAGCAGAGCCCGACAAAGCGCACGGCAGGCGGGCAGCAGGTTTATGTGTTCATTACCGCTTATCCGCATACCGCGGGGGGCGGGGAGCGCAGCGCACGCGCCGATGCGCGTGACGAACCCAGGCGCGCTGTCCGCACAGCAGTGGCGAGAGGCACGCGGCGAGCGCCCACTAAATCCAGATGAGCCCTGATTGCTGCCCACCGTGCCGGTCGCACATATGCTCTGCGCACCCTCGGTGTTGCCAATGCCACTAGGCGCATGTAGACACACGGGACCGTACCTGCAGGATAGTTTCCCCGTTTACACTTCCGAATAAAATGATCCGGCTATCGATATCTTCATTAGTATCCAACATAGTACTTTGCTGGACATTAAAACTGCATTACCCCACGAGGGATGGTAAATAATGGAAATTTTGACTATCGATCGTATACAGCATTTTCGGAAAAAACACATGATTTCTTTCCTATGTGATTTTTGCGTATACAGAGTGCGAAATTTAGTACAAAGAGCTGCCATTTCCTATAGAAACAATGGTTCTAACGACGATGGATATCTATTGAAACTGGCCAAGATAACAGTCAAATGCTTTCCTTATCGAGGTAGATAAGTGAAGTACGTGATCATATGGTCTTTTTTTACATTGTAGAAAATGTCGTGGAGACTTCGAAGATGCGGCAGAACCAAAGGCCTTAACTCGTGATAAATGACATTATTGTCCAAAATACCGATTATGCGAACTAAAGATGACCGTGTTGAGTATCCGATGGCAGCCCATACCACATTGTACAGTGATACTAAGACGAACAATGTGCGGAACTATACCTGACATTGACTGCTGGGATCTACATTATCCTTTACCAAAACTCACAACATTTGAGGTTAATAGAAAGATACCCAACATCACTGTCCAAGTTTTTCTTCTGAATGATAATCTTGTTCGCCAACAGAATTGCAGAACTCTGATCATTGGCTATTGCAAATTTGTCGTCATTTTCGTCTGTTTTTTTTCTATATCACTATTATGTTCCTCTTCTCACTGACTGCTTAGTTCATCAAACTTAGGGTCTTTAAAATTGACACATTCCTGCCAACACTTTTTGTGATTTAGTAAGATAACGGGCACGAAGTTCACGAGGCTCTATCTAAGAGATCAAAACACCTATCAACAAAACGTGTCAGCAACAATCAAAGTAGGCGACACTGAAATCTGGTAGACGAATTAAGGAGGGTAGGAGTAATACGGTAGCAGTCCGACAGAATTTACGTTAGAGAGCGAGTTTGAAAATTCTCGCTCAGTCTGAGGGGCTGTACCTAGTGAGTTTATAGCTGGCAATGGAGAGTATACAAGGCGTGTCTGGGAGACACAGGAAACAACGTCGTCGTTGTCGTAATGCGGACACGGTGAGGCTATTCTGATGTCCAAAAGAAAATGATCATCGGCTTTTGGGTGACGGGCGGAAGCATTTCCGAAATGGTTAAGTTTGTAAACTGTTCGCACGCCACACTAGTCAAAGAATACCGCGCGTGGCAGAATGGTACTATCAAAAAACGGCACCGAGGCAGCTGTGGTCCAACTTGGGCCATGGATGACAGGGGTGAATGACTACTGCGGAGATGTGTGTGGGTGAAGAGAGGAGCAATTGCTGGGCAGGTAACCGCCCAGACGCACCAAGTGGCTACCAACAGTGTCCCCTCAACGACCGTTCAGCGGACAGTGCTGCATATGGACCTCCTCAGCAGGCACCTCTTCATGCATCCCTTCTGTTCATCGGTGACGAAGTGAAGAATTTGCGGGCCATTGCCGCAATTGAATCTCCAATGAGTGGAACAGGTAGCGTCTTCTGATGAATAAGGTTTTATGCTCCATCAGACAGACGGCCTTTGTCGTGTACGGCACAAAACGTCTTCGCAAACACCTTGCAACAATCTTCTGAAGAGTTCAGTGCGGGGGAGGAGAGTTACGGTCTGGGGAATGTTTTCTTGAAATTCACAGCGTGATTCCGTCATTCTGGAAGGCACAATGGATAAACACAAGTGCGCATCTGTCCCTGGGAACCGTGTGCATCCCTATATGCAGTTTGTTTCTCTTCACCATGATGGCATCTATCAGCCGGACATTTCCACATGCCACACAGCCCGCAACGTTCGTGTGTGGTTCGAAAAGCACCATAATGAGTTTACGGTACTCAGATGGCTAAATTTGCCGAATTTAAATCCAGTCGACAATTTGTGCGATCACCTCAGACAGGCTGTACGCGCTAAGGATCCTCAACTGAGGAAACTAGCATTACTGGCCACATCATTGGAGTCAGCTTAGCTCCACATCCCTGTCGGTACCTTCACGAACTTCACTGACTCTCTTTCAGCAAATATCGCAGTGGGCTACACTGAAAAAGGTGGTTGTTAACGTTTTTAACGGTTGGTCACTTTAGTGTGACTGGGCACTGCATCATGAGAGGTGATAGACCAGTAACACCAATAATGCAGTGTGGTAAATTTCGTTCTGCAAGGAGTCTCCACCCACGGATACGTTCATTGTGATGTAGAAAAGTGATTCGTCTGAAATAATTAAGTGGTGCCACAGTTGTGTCCATTGTTGGTGATGAGCGCACTACTCTTGCACAGCTCTCTCCGCTTGTTCCGCTAAGTTGTTGCCGAAAATATTTACATGCGTTCTCCTTTTGTAACGCTCCACCTGTCGTTTCCTAAAGTCTTATAAGAATTGAGCATTCCGCGACTTCTTGTGACACATCACGTGTGCCCCAGCATCTCGTGCTAATTTCAACGAGCCACTGCAATAGCTCGATATTTCAGTCCCATTATTTTGCCCCTGTATACTATCAAAGAAAAGCAAGATATACTCACCAGACCGTCACTAAAGTTGAGTTACTAATAAGGCAGTGCTGGCATCTAAGATATGTTAGAATATGAATGTTCCTTTCTTTCCTCCCTTACCGTTTCTACCTGCCTACATAGTTCCACTGTATTAGCTCGTAATGAGCTATCTAATTCAGCAAGTGTTCTCCTGCTTATTCGGCAGACTGTTTTTGACTCACTGTCATTCTGTTCATCTGTTACTACCAGAAGCGTACACTACACCTCAGAAAATGAAAAGGAGAAGACAAGAAACAGCTACAAATACTCCTACAAAAAATCATAAAGCTGGCGCATACTTGTACATCTTTCATGTCATTGCTGTTCTTCTTCAGCCAGTCATTCCAGACTCCAAAAGCTTTTCTAACACCACTGATGAAGGTGATATAGTCATCCAGTGGCCGACAATAAGTGTTGTTGTCTTGATAAACAGTCATTCATGCTCACAGGTGGTGGCATCAGATTATGAACAAGGAACCTCCATCTGGTCCAAGATGACGTAGATGTCCTGTGTCAGTGCCTCTCTTTCACGGAGCGCTGAAACGGGCGATCTTGCTTAAGCGTGCAGACCAAGCTCCCGCAAACTGCTGTGTCAGATGGTAGCGCCTCACCTCTCGCCACTGTGAGTGGAGTTGGCCACGATTCAAGCTAATGCTACTAGCGCCATTGCCCAGGACGAAACAACGCTCTCCAGAGGCCCAGGGCTCGGCTTAATTCGACTTTCGGGACACCAAGGTGGCAGCTGGACCACCGATCTGCTGGTCCCGTTAAGATGTGGAAAGAACGTTGGCAGCCTCGGGGTGAAATACTACACACACACACACACACACACACACACACACACACACACACACCAGTTCGAATCTTCACTGTATCCGTGATAAGTCTGGTTGGATGACTAGCTATTGCACACTGAGGTGAAAAAAGTCATGGAATATCGATATTCACATGTACAGATGGCAGCAGTATAGCGTACTCAATGTATAAAAGGATCGAGCATTGGCAGACCTGTCATTTGTACTTAAGTGGTCCTTACGAAAAGGTTCCGACGTAATTATGGCGGCATGACGGGAATTAACAGACTTCGAACGCAGAATCTGAGATGGAGCTGGAAGCATAGAACATTCAATTTCGGAAGCTGTTAGGAGATTCGCTGTGCCGAGATTCACGATGTCAAGGGTATGTCGAGAGTTCACCATATCAAGCTTGTGCCGAAAATTCCAGATTTCATGCGTTATTTCACATCATGGACAGCGCAGTGACCAACGACCTTGATTTAACTACTGAAGTCAGTGCTAATATATAAGCAACATTCAGTGAAAGAACGTCAGAAATCAATATGAGGCGTACGACAAACTTATCCGTTAGGACAGTGTGGCGAAAACTGGCGTTAATGTTGTATGGCTGCAGGCGACGGACGCGAGTACCGTTGTTAAGAGCACGACATTGACTGCAGCGCCTCTCTTGGGCTCGTGATCATATCGGCTGGACACTAGGCCCGGAAACGATAACGTGAGTAGAATAACCCCGATTTATGTTGGTAACAGCTGGTGGTAGTGTTCGAGTGTGGCAGAAGCCCCAGAGGCCAAGGGCCGAAGTTGTCAACAAGGCGCTGTGGCAGCTGGTGGTGGCTCCATAATGGTTTGGGCTCCGTTTATTTGGAATGGATTGTGTCTTCGGACCCAACTGAACCGACCATTTGCAGCCATGTTCCGATAAATGGAAACAGGCCACTGTCTTTTCCGATCGGTCCTGAAGAACGTTCTGGACAATTAGAGGGAGTGTGGTGGCCACCCACAGCGCTCGACATGAATTCCATGGAACATTTGTAGGACATAAACGAGAGATCAATTCGTGCGCAAAATCCTGCACCGGAAACACTTTCGCAGTTACTGACGGCTACGCAGGCAGCATGTCTTAATATTTCTACAGGAGACTTTTAGCGATTTCTTGAGTCTGTAGCAGGTCGAGTTGCTACACTACGCTGGGTAGTAAATGGTTCTACATGGTATTATATGGAACGATGGCAGTTCGCGCAGGTAGAGAAGCAGACAGGGCTCCCAGTTGCAGGCGACAGCTGTAGTACGTGCATACATGTGCCTTGCGCTTGATGTAAGCGTATATCCTGCACATTATTTCTTTCACTTGATTTTATAGAACTTATTGCTTGCCATTATCATCACTCATGACAAATCGTAACAAATAGAATAAAAATGCACTAAACAACTCGCTACGATCGCGGTTAATGCTCCCACTGCGTATGAGATTCAAAGCAGAGAGCTCAGAACACTGCTGAACTCTCATTGGCTATTGGAGAATCTGTGACGTAGGTGTGCAGAACGAGCTTAAACTCGACCGCCATCGTTTGTGACTCCAACTATAGTAGGTATTCTATGATTTATGTCACCTGAGAGGGCAGGGCAGGACTTTTGCCACAGCTGTTACGCAAGCGGCTCGCCAAGTGCCACCGAAATACCTAGAACATTGACCGTTGCCCCAGCGACAGGTTTGTGGCTATTCTGAAGTCGTGCAGTTACAGTACCTACATTTAATAAGAATAAAGTCAGTGTTACTTTTCTTATGCTTTGTATCTTCCTGACTGAAGTAATCTGCACCTAACACGGCTTCACATGTTTTCATCAAATAGCTCCCTTGTCTTTCTTTTAGGGTACAAATTTTGCAGTTGTTTTTAAACTAACTTCCAAAAGCACTATACACTTGAAATTGTGAACGTAGCTCTGAACGGGATAAAAATTCAATCGGAGAGCAATTGAGGCACAGAACGGGGTGACGAAGTAGTAATAACGCAGAGCACCGACTAACTGGAGTACCTGCAAGATGGTTGTGCTTCGCAGATTGCATCAGAGCTCCTGCAGGCGCCATGTGCGTAAGTTACCTGCTGCTCAGAGTCGGAAACAATCTTTCAGTTTATAGGTGCACCTATTTAAAGCCTGAAGCCATTTCTACCAAACTGGGATCGCTTCCTGGAATAACAGTACTGTGACAGGCAGGCCCCTGTAGCATCCCTACAGCTAAATATAGGGGCATAAAGGAATGATAAAAAGGCTTAACTCAGGGATGCCTGGATCAATTTCAACCAAATTTGGTATGTACATGATTCAGTTTACTACGTTTTCACCAAGTCGCTCTCTTGTGTGTGTATCTGTCTGTTTGGCACAAATTTTATATTTCCTTTTAAAACAGCTTCTCTATGAGATAGAGACTTCAAACTTTCAACATAACCCAGAACAGGATGACAATACAATAATAACCCAATTACTAGGATAGTATGTGATGGAGAGTACTTTATTTATCACTGTCGATTCCTGAAGAGCTAGAGACTTGGAAATTACAATATACTTCAAAACTGGTGACACGGCAATATTAACTCGCTTTGTTGTTTGGTGTGTGGTGGAGGGTAGTTTGCGCATCACTGTCACTTCAACTTTTTCCTGATCCAGCTGTGAGTGGTTTTTAGGAAGAACGAATCTCTATAACTATTTACTTCATGGCCTTTTCGCAAGATCTTTAAGGGAAAAAGCAATATAATAGTTGACACAGGTAAAAAAATTGAAATAAACCTGAAAAGTACCACATTTTCCTGTCTGTAACCTTATCAAAATGCTTGAAATAGACTGAAAAGTTTCACACACAGACGACTAAAAAGCAGAAAGCAATTATTTAAATAATAATACATTTTTAATATAATACTTTTTCATATTCGACCAAAAGTGTGAAGTAATTTATCCTAGTACCATACAGATTCAAAGCCCCATACATATAATTCCCAAAACTTGTCACGGTGACTTTTCAGCAGCTATGAAAGTACTCATAATATTTATAGCAAACAGAATTAGAAATCGCATCACTTTCCAGGGTCACAAAACAGCACAGAGTTGAATTTGTGCTCTAGCATTGCTTCCGGACGTCTGTGCAGTTCTTTTGTAGCACAGGAAATTCTTTGGATGTGGTAGTTCAATATGTTAGCCCGCAGAGAGCAGAAAACAGTGACAGACTGCCGTGAGGTTCTGTTGTTCATTTTGGCATAAGAAAGCACGAGCCCTGCTTACAAAAATTAATGTGTTTCGATGTTTATAATCCGTTTTCAATTGTTTTAGTTAATTTAATTGCATATTACTAATGCAATAAGTAAATAACTTGATCAAATTTCTTAGTTATCCTGACGTAACCCATAGGTTCCACTTGCTTTTTGTACATAAATAAAAAAAAAGTTATATTACAATGGGCTACAATGTTATCACTTGCTTTGGTAATATTCATCATAAATAGAAATTTCTTTGGTACAGTTTTTCATAGTTTGGGGAGAAAAGGGGTATTCCCAAGCCTGCTATTTTGCTAGAAAATTGGAAAGTGGTTAATTTATGTAAAAATATGAAAGTGGGCCCTGTCTCGGATGTAAGTTAACTAATTACCCTCCAGAATAGCGAAATAAGAGTCACATGGTAACTACATGAAAAAGGAATAAGTTGCGATTGCTTTTATTCTGATAAAAATATGTAAAAAAGTTGACAGACAATAGCAATACTAATGTAAAAACACCCTGGCAAATCCGATGAAGGAGTTGGAGGTGAAGGCACTAGCAATCATGCTAATGAATCAATTGCACTCATGAAATTCCTAGCGATTGTCATGATGTTAACTGAAATTTAAATATTACTACAGAAGGAAATATGTTGCACCTATGGAGAAAGTTGAAAGCAGACTGTTCTCTGCTGAAACATGCAAGTCTCCGTAGTCAAACCTGAAGTGGATGAAGTGTTACAAATTGACTTCGGTTCCTCTACACATCATCTCGCGGTTACGACTCGATTTTACCATAGTGTTGTGGATGGAGGTTGGAGTGGCTGCACCATCAGTCATTGCTGGCATCAATGACCCTCGCCAGTAGGAAAATGCAAATTAGTCACATTTTCTCTTAATCCCTACATGAACTCTCTTGGCAGCAGGCCAGCGCCGTCTCTTGCCAAATGACGTAGTCACTGGGGAGCACTCCAATGAAGAAGATGAGGGTGATGTAATTTTCGACAGAATGTTTTGTATAAGGAAACCTGGCACTGCCGCATTTCACGTCTCTTATTACATTCAGCTCGTATGGTCCTCAGATCTTCTGAATGGCAAATTTTCAAATGTGTGTGAAATCTTATGGGACTTAACTGCTAAGGTCATCAGTCCCTAAGCTTACACACTAATTAACCCAAATTATCCGAAGGATAAACTCACACACCCATGCCCGAGGGAGGACTCGAACCTCCGCTGGGATCAGCCGCATAGTCCATGACTGCAGCGCCTGAGACCACTCGGCTAATACCGCGCGTCTCTGAATGATGACTAACCAAATTGCTTCATAGAACATACTAGTCCCCTTCCCGTGCCATCCTCTCTCCAGTCAAACAGCAATGTGTATTGGAACATCTTATACAGAAAAACGTCGCCTCACTGTCACTCTCTTTGGCCAGTGAGGCAGTCTTCATCTGCACCCTCCTGCTTATTCTTCTGAACCAGTCCCAGCAACTATTATATTGAGTAAACATTTAGATTTTGTTAAGTCAACATGTACAGCTGTATCTTATGTTATCAAACACTAACACTGCAGGTTGCACATTCTACTATCTAATGTCTGTGTGGTATCCCATACTTTCGCAGGGAAAACTCATCTTTCTAATTTCGTACACAATATTACCTCCTGAAGAAACATTTGTCCTCTGTGACATTGTAAACTGTTGCTGACGTTGGGAGGTTCTTGCGCCACAATAAATCCTGTCTGTGTTTGTCCCTGACGCTTGGGCCCCCTAATGCACTAAATCAAAGATCTGTCTAGACCGCAAGCTACTGTCCTCCGCATCCCTCAGGCCCACTTCCGTAAAACGGTTCAGAGTGGCGTGGCCTACTCTTACTCCCGTGGCAGCCTGTGTACTTCTGCCCTGTCCAAATACTTTCAACGCCCTCTGGTTTATGTAAGGCAAGCAAATCTGAACCAAGGGTATATGAAGAGTAAGGTTACAGTAGTCAGTTGGCGAAAATCTGTAGTAATGACATATGTCAAATACTTTGATGTCGATTAAATATGGTGATCCAACGGGTCTTCCAGTATGGATTAACATGCATTACATGACTGCTTCTAGAAAAACGACGGCTTGACGATTTGAATCTGCTGAACTTTACAATCAGTGCACTCTGGGATGATATGATCTGATGTAGCAAAGGCTAACATGAATGCATATTTGTCAACCGTTTCTGTTTCTTGTGTAATTAAGGGGTGATTCAACATGTTCCACTCAAATGAAAGGAGCTGATAGAGGAGTCGGAATGCAACTACCTTGGTATAGGAACTTACTATCTTTGATGTAATCCTGAGCCAGAGAAAGCTTTGGGATCTGCAACAAAAATGACAGTAAATGCACACAAGTCTTAAATTCAGAAACTGTTAGTGGGTTAATTAATACACATCTCAGATTTGGATGCAGTTAGACAGAGCATGAGGACATTTTTCTGTGGAACTACATAACGTACTCAATGCAGCATATCCCAGGTGTTGGATCGCAATGGGAGGTGGAACTGTATGACCACCTAGCTTTTTGTTAAGGGGGTATCAAATGCCCGGTACATGTGGCACCAGTTCACAGTGAAGAAAAACTCCCAAAGGCTTCTGCAGAGATTAACACGATGCCTGATGTACTACTTGGTGGAGCGCCCAAACAGCTTCTTCGACGATCAAAGTTAACATTTGAAGTTAACCTAGCAGAATACACACAATGTAATACAGTACCTTTCATTTATTAATATGCTGTGCCTGTATTTAATGTTGTGGTCGCCATTTTGATCACTTCCTGCAATGTACTACATTGCTGAATAAGTAGTACATCATTTTTGTTGAAGTTACGGCGGGTGTGTACTGATTGTCCTTGCTGCTCCTGGAATTGTGAAGCCTTAAGTGACTCAGAATTACTTCGAAGACTATTATGTACCTATTCAATGATGTACATGATGTCCATAAATATTTACTCTATTAACAAAACAGTGCAACTCTTCACTGAATACAGTAAATGAATCATGCGTTATAATAATATGTTATAACTTAACTCATTAAGTTTTGAACCTTGCATAAAGGTTTAATACATTTAATACACATTTCGATAACTTCAAATGTGCATACACATTGTGATCAAAAGTATCCGGACACCTGGCTGAAAATGACTTTCAAGTTCGTGGCGCCCTCCATCGGTAATGCTGGAATTCAATATGGTGTTGGCCCGCCCTTAGCCTCGATGAGAGCTTCGACTCTCACTCAACCAGGTGCCGGAAGGTTTCTTGGGAAATGACAGCCCGTTCTTCACTTGGGGGAGGTATCGATGTCGGTCGGTGAATCCTTGCACGATGCCAGTGTTCCAAAACATCCTGAAGGTGTTCTACACGATTCAGGTTAGGACTCTGTGCAGGCCAGCCCATTACAGGGATGTTATTTTCGCGTAACCACTCCGCCACAGATCGTGAATTATGAACAGGTGCTCGATCATGTTGAAAGACGCAATCACCATCCCCGAACTGCTCTTCAACAGTGGTAAGCAAGAAGGGGCTTAAAACATCAATGTCGGTTTGTACTGTGTTAGTTCCACGGAAAACAACAAGGGGTGCAAAGCCCCTCCATGAAAAACACGACATCCCCATTACCCACCACCTCCTAATTTTACTGGTGGCATTACACACGCTGGAAGGTGACGTTCACCATGCCATCGGATCGCCACATTGTATCACGTTATTCGTCACTTCACACAACGGTTTTCTATTGTTCAATTGTCCAATGTTTACACATCTTACACCAAGTGAGGAGCCGTTTGGCATTTACCGTCGTGATGTATGGCTTATGAGAAGTCGCTCGACCATGAAATCCAAGTTTTCACACATCCCGCCTAGCTGTCGTAGTACTTGTAGTAGATCCTGATGCAGTTTCGAATTCCTGTGTGATTGTCTGGATAGATATCTACCTACTACCATTAAAACCCTCTTCAACAGTCGGCGGTCTCTGTCAGTCAACAAAGGAGGTCTGCATGTACGCTTTTGTGCCGTGTGTGTCCCTTCACGTTTCTACTCCACTATCACATCAGAAGCAGTGGACCTAGGAATGTTTAGGAGTGTGGAAAATACGCGTACAGACGTATGACACAACTGACACCCAATCAACTGATTCTGTTCTCTCACGATGTCTAATAGCTACTGAGGTCGCTGATATGGAGTACTTGGCTGTAGGTGGCAGCACAGTGCACCTAATATGAAAAAACGTATGTTTTGGGTGGTGTCCGGATACATTTAATCACATAGTGTACATGGTAATACGCAAAATATCAAGCTAGTATCCTACGTTTTGCCACACATTCCGCAACATGCCTGGTGTGAGTGACCCAGTGGCATATCTGATGCGTTGTTGCAATGTCAGAATACTAGGAACTGCTGTTTTGTACATAATAATTTTCACATAGCCCAAAGGAAAGAAATCTAGGAGTGTAACGTCAAGTAGTATTAGGAGCGATGGCATTGAGCCATCTCTGCCACTCCAGCTGTTGGGGAAGTTCTCATTAAGAAAATCGCGGCCTTCCAGAGGCCAATGAGCGGAAGCGCTAATTTGGGGAAACATGATAGTTTCTTCCACATCATGCAGCTAGAGAACGGCATAATTCATCATCATGTTTAGGTAAACGTATCCGCTTACACTGCTTTCAAGAAAGAAAAATGGGACAATTACTCAATGGCGCCTTAACCCCACACCACACATTAACCTTTGGGTTATCCGGAATTTGTTCTCGTACAACAGGAGGATTTTCTTACGCCTAGATCCGGACTTTATGGCTGTTAAATGAGCTACAAAAGTGTAGCTTCAGCTGAAAGACAAATAAACTTCAAGATTTCATTGTCCTAAACCAACTGGTTCTGGGCAACCATCTGGTTGTAATGACTCAAAAATCTGTTTATTTTGCATCAAGTTCTTTCTCTCCATAATGGGACACAAACTTTCGCTGCACAGTAATCGGAGATTTGGTTTCGGGAAGCCACACAACACACTGAGCTCTCTTCTGGGGAAAGGGCGGGGGGAGGGGGGGGGGGGAGGAGACATTCCTTACGAACATAGCTCACACAGCACTCCTTGTAGGGAAAGAGTTCAACGAGACACGTCTTACAGGGTCTTCGTGAGTTCCCTGATAGACCAGTCACAAGAAACATACGTTAGTATTATAAATGTAATTCATATTTACTCTTGAAATCAGAGTAATCATTTACGGACACCCTGTATTTGGACTCTTTTCTCAGGACTTACAGTCGGTGAGCAACTGCTGAATCACCCTGTATTGTGGGTACTGTTGGTAACGTGCCTGCTGTGTATTTCGACAGCACCTCACCGGCAAGTAGTGACCCAGTGGCGGCTGTTGCAGGCGAGGCCCGCTGCCCGTACCCCGGCGACCCGGCGCACGGCCGCATCGCGCCCGTCAAGTTCTCGTACGAGCCGGGCGACAAGCTGCAGGTGACGTGCGGCGCGGGCTTCGTCAGCCGGCTGGGAGAGCCGCCACAGTGCCAGGGCGACGGCACCTGGTCTCTGCCCGTGCCGCAGTGCCGCAGCTACCGGCACGTCTGAGCGACGCCGCGGGCTGCTGCCAGCCGCGTCTCGCTGCCTCACCGACATCCGTGGTCACCGTCTCAGCTAGTGAACCGCCCGACGGAGATTCCTGGGGTAGCTTATCCTGTGGCAGACCCTTCACAGCTGCTGAGGTCACGTAAAGTGCGCTGACCTGCAGATCGTTTCTAGTGCAGCAGCTGAAATTGATCATAGTGGCAAAAAACAATGCAGATCACAATTTTTTCCTGCTCGGAAAACGCTACATCAGTTTTCTACACTGAATTGTCTGTAATGGGTAGACAGAGAATGGATCTAATTCACGGTGAAGGTGGTAATCTCATTGTTAGTGAAGACCTATAATAAAGAGTGAACACGAACGATGGCAAATTGTCAAAATTGCTCACTAACAATGTGAAATTTGAGTTTCTCTGCATTTAAAAAATGCGAATGCAGCTGATTACCGACGGCTGCCGATATTTCCATAGGTTAATACCCCGTCGTTACCAAGGCAAACAGTGCAGTGAAGGGGCGCTGTGCAAGGACATTTAGACCCCCTGCAGGTAGGGCTACGCGGGCCAAAAAGTACTGCACAGTATATGCAGTAAGACAACACACACACACACATACACACACACACACACACACACACACACACACACACACACACACACACGCCTAAAACAACTAGTTACACCATACAACCACAGATGGCCAACGTCAAAAGTTATCGACAGTGAGTAGTATGAGTTTTTTGGGCTAAGAGACTCGTGGTGACTTGTCACAGAATAATAATGGAATTACGATTTCTTCGGCGTGTTACACCATTTACCTCATTTTCTGTGAAAGCACTGTAATGACAGTTAAACAACGTGTAAGTGGAGTTACCAAACAGTAAAACATGAAACCCGTAGTAATGCAGCAATCCTGAGATGCAAAAGTACTGTGACGTGGCTGCTGCCGCAGAGAGAAAACCTCCACATAGCGTCGTTCTGCCGATGATCCATTATATTTAGTGAATCTACACATGAGATACACAAGGTGTCCTAGAAACGTTGCGACAAACTTCGCGGGACTGTCGAGAGTGTCTTGTGGAAGAAATCGAAGATAGAAACCCGTCATCCAACGACGCTACGTAGTGTCGATATTAGAGACGCCAGCGCCTGCCAATAGGCCACCCCTTTGGCAGCAAACGTGACTGTGTCTGCTGACAGACAGTAGGCGGAACGTCTCGCAGTTTTGTGTATTAGATAGTGACTGATTGCCACGATCGATGGAGTTAGCTGCTGCAGATCTTGTCCCCTTTCAACGTGATGCTTTGTTGCATTGAAAGATAACTGTTTCAGACAAGGGTTGCAATCTGTTGTTAATTTTTCCCCTCTATACTGAAAATCATTTGAGGATTTAGACTGTTCCAGGAGAAAAATAAACTGCAGATGGATACCCCCGTCCTAATCGTCATTTGATTTGGGCAAAGAGCAGCGGTTTCATAGTAGACAAAGCATTTCCATGCAGCAGCTCGCTCCATCTTCTCCACTGACAATCGTTCTAATCAGTCGAGATCACTACATAACGAAAAAAATTGCGAGAGGTTCCGCTTACGATCGTCAGCGGCAAAAGCCATGTTTGCTGCTGAAGGGGTCGGCTAGAGGCTGGCGCCTACAATTTCGACGCCCTGTAGCATCGTGAATGACGCTTACGGAAACGGGTTCCTGTCGTCCATCTGTTCTTCAAGATACCTCCTAAAACCCCCGGATGTGTGTCACAGCATTTCTGGGACACCCCGTATGTCAGTAAATTCCTCGACAGTAAATCTAAGCTGAC
Source organism: Schistocerca gregaria (assembly GCF_023897955.1). Taxonomy (NCBI): domain Eukaryota; kingdom Metazoa; phylum Arthropoda; class Insecta; order Orthoptera; family Acrididae; genus Schistocerca; species Schistocerca gregaria. The sequence continues at coordinate 510,004,029 of NC_064923.1, forward strand.
CATTGCGTACAATCGTTAATGTTTAAATAACATTGCTCGAGAAACAAACCGGATGCAAAACTACTGCCACCGTATGAAAACATTTTGTTGCTAAGCAAAGACATACAGTACATATCACTAGCATTTGTATTATGTGCAAATTTTTAACTGCAATATTGAGAAAAAGACAGATGCGGTGAAACGTCAAATGGAGCGCAGTTATCCTGTAACGAACCACCGCATGGCATGATCCCTTAAAGCAAAATACTCTGAAAGCATTCTGAAGAATATCCAAAACTTTGTCGATGGAGTGACTGTTGACCCTCCGTATTTCCGGAGGCTTGGTATTATGACCAAAACCACGAACAAATCTCTGTCGCGACGCCACTGGTAGTGTCTAAAAGTGGCAGCAACGATGGGCAAATACTGACCTGTTATAACCTCGCATAGAACCTAAGAACGTCTGGGCAGAATCTCCTCGTTTACTGGGTAAGGAGTAATAAGGGCAGATGAGTATACGATTGTGGTGGTTCTGAAAGAATTAGGTCCGAACTTCAAAATGGATTACATCATTACTTGAGCTCTAGTAGATGGGCTGCAAAGCACTACCTCTGCTACCCTTGCTTAAAATATTGATTGCTAATTGCTATGTCTTGTAATTAATTTGTTAATTCTGGAGGAGCATAGAGACAAAACGCTACCAAAATCTAACACAATAACTCATCGGGAACATTTATTTAGTGAGCTGGTGCGTTGACTGATAGTTCTCGGAAAGACTTCAGCAAGACTTGACGTGAGCAGAGCATCTCCGACATTATGTCGGCTGTTCCGTTATTCATAGAGACACCAACGTTATGTGACCTCTTCCAGTAAATCATTCAATAACAGTTTTGACTTACCAGCTCTATTCCTTGTGACTTGAATACAACGCTGATCAGATGCTGGATGTCCGGATTTGTCCACAACTATCAGCTACATTGCACATTGCACATTTACGTTCGTCACTCTGTTCTTCTGAGCGTGAAACATTCTGACATACAAGCGAAGTGTGTCAGGGGCTGTGTGCAGAATTGTGTGTTATACGCTTGATGTTAGTCTATGATGTGTCATGCATGTGGGATCATCCTGTCATCAATATATCCTGCAACATTTTATGCATTCTTTACAGTCTATGAACCAGTTGTCGTCTGGGTAACAAAACTGTGTTAAGTTTGGTCCTGTATATCATTGACAATCACGTGTCGTACGTGAGAGACAAACAGCTAATAAGGTAACTGAAGATAATGCAATAACGAGTCTTTCGGTTTAATATACAAAGCCTTTTTCATGTTGTTTCTTTGGATGTGCGCTAACGCTAAGGTAACTGATTATGAGAACTCTCCCGGACGGGCATGGAAGACAGTGTTCCGTATGTCTTTGACAGCCACCGTACCAGCTAAGAAATCTCTAGTCACATAAAATTTCTCTAAACGTTTAGCCGGATGCTTACAGTCATTGGATATACTAACCTTCGGATATCAGTCAGGCATTTCGAAAATCTCTCTAATAATTCAGTGTTGCTTTCCTCCTGTGTCGGGAAATAAATTGATGGCTCTTGTCAGTGCCCTGTCAAGAAACTGCTGCTGAAGACCAAAACACCTACCCACACCCGATCAAAGTTATGACCGGACTAGAACAGTCTTAAGCGAAACGTAACATCAGCACCAGAGAGTAGTGATGCACAGGTCCAGTCCCAGAAGTACGTTGCAGTTAGTTTAAAAACTATACCCTACACGTTTCGCAAATATTTATTTTTATGAGAATTTAAATTTTCCTTCACTGAATCTCTCCTCTGGACAGAACCAAATGAAAAGTATCTTCTTGAAATCTTCGGTACTTCGCTTTTGTGCCCCCTTTGAGTCTGTCCACCCATACTGCACTATTACCGATTACTGTAGTAATGTCATTTAAATCATTTCTCACTTACAAGCACTTCCGAGTCACATTAATGAGATGGTAGCATGCTTAATTGTTGTAGCCCGACGTTCAGTCAATTAATATTCAGAAAAGTTAGATGCCAGCTTGAATTAATATTCGGAAAAGTAATATACGGCATCTCATATAATAATTCTATGATGTACCACAACTGGAATTCAACGTTGTACCACAGGTATACTCGTACCTGGCTGAGTGAACAGCTTCGGTGATCGGAGGACAAAGACATATCGTTGTAAGTGTGATCAGGTCTCTGAAAAACCACACAGTATCAAAATATCTGCGTGTTCACATACGCTTCACGTATTACATATTACTAGACTATCAATATTCTCCCAGAAAATCAACCCATTATTGCTCAAAATTTGCTCTAAATTGCAGACATTATGCGGTGTTACTTCAAAATTGTGTTAAGATAAAATTCCTTGATCCGGCAGAAGTACCAGTTTATTTTCCATACTTTTAATTTAATATGTTAACAAAACCAGTAAACGACGTACTGTTGACTGACAACCTATTGCTATTAATTGTGAATTTACATACCGAAAGAAATACCACAGCTGGGACGTGTTGTTTCATAAAGATTAATTACTTAGAGTGGTAAAGGTATAACCGCTTCTATCACCAGATTACACAATTAAGCCCTAACTCTTACACTGGAGTTACCACTTATCATACGTGAAAAGGAATGTTGCAAAATACTCCATATGTTTTAGAAGTGCTTCAGCTCATATCACGTACCAGTATCTGAATCAAGGAAAATTAAAAGATAACTGAATGTTTCAACAGTGGAGAAAGGCAGAAACGGCAGCTGCTTGAATAACACCCACCCTTTTGATACCGAAGTAATACTAAAAGAAGTATTATGAATGGCGCCCAAAGTAAAATTAAAAACTGTGCAAAAGTAAGAAACGTGTGTTTTGTGACACGAACCACCTTTGATGAAATGAGAATATTTTCTTTTCGTTTGTTTGTATGAAGCATGGATGAAACTCCAGCAGACACAAGTAAATGCCCTAATTATGGTAAATTCGCTGTAAACACAAAGTTTATTTCTTCGCCGATTTCAGCAAATTATAAATGCTGTAGGAAACAAAAATTTGAAATGAAAGCATATCAGCTTTTGAAATGTGAACTCTGTACTTTTTTTACAAGAAACATTATTTTAGATATAGTTAATGTAAGTTCATACTGTCGATATTGTCATGCAAAATTTATTGAATACACAGAACAGTAATGCATGAAGGGAAATAGCTCTAAATTTTAATTTACTACATCAACATTAATATGCATATTTTGTGTGATATAATAAAGAAGAGATAATATTAAATACAGCTATATCTATTACAGTGTAAGAAATTAAAATTACATATTTTATGTAAGTGTAACTATTGGCTTTCCCATCAATAATGTACATTACACATTTTTAATAACATCAATGCCGACAATTTTAACCATCCAACTGCATGAATCTGCTGAATGTATATAAAAATTAATGTACAAAGTAAATTTTATAGAATAAATGTGAGCCTATTACAAGAAATTGAGACTAGTAAAAATAACCTTTTTCATTGTAATGTAGTATATAAACCCCTTCCTGAATTATCCGATCTGTAACTCTGAATGACAATGAAAAATGTCAGTTCAAGGTTTCCAACTTCAAATAATTTTGATAGTTTGTGTCTCAACGTCGGTGCTTAAAATCATACTGGACAAAAAAAATTTTCATCCCAGCAGACATCAACTTAATATCGTGTTGCACCGCCCCAGTTCGGCGAGGAGTAGAATTAACACGTTCTTTTACATATAAAATATCTAGATAATGCAATCCCTCGATGATCACATCCCAAAGAGGTAACAAATTTCGAGAACGCTGATTGCTACGTTTCACAGAAATATTTTAATTGGATTAAAATCGTGTTACAAGAGAGACGAGTATAGGTTTGGTAGGGTACTGCGTTTCCAACAAACCAGGCGTGTATACACGGCTATTCTCACGTTGGAAGACAGAAGTGTACACAACGTTCGCATAATGAAGACACACTTGGCCACTGTGAATGTTAACATAAACATCCTTGTTGATAGTCACGGTAACGTGAGTGAGGGGGCTGATTGTATGCAAAACACCCCGAAAACATCAGAAAACCACCTCCTGCCTGAATCACAACCTCCACAAAGCGCAGAGCAAACGCCTCCTTGGCGCGCCCGTGTACTGATCACGTTGTGTCATGCGGAATAGGCCAAAATCTCGACTTGTCGGGCCACACTACTCATCCTCAGCATGCTGCTGTGCAATTATATTTTGTTTGGTCTGCTCGAGACGTGCAGCTTCACGTGCCGCTGTGAGCATTGGCCTTTTGCGAAGAATCTCTCCCCAAGTTCCCATTGCACATAATTACTTTGAGAGTGCTTTCTCGTAAACCTGTTGAGATGGAATGGTATTCACTGTCAGAAGCACTTCCTATCAGGATTGGAGTCGTTAGTGACATGTCGTGACGCTCGTCTCTGTTTCCTTTTTCTACAACAGTTCTAACGTCGATTTACTGTAGAGAAAATTGGACAGTTGGAAACTTCATTCACGGTTTGCTCATGAGGATGTCCAAACACTAGTTCTTCTAGAATGAAACTGTCGCTCTGCAGCGGAGTGTGCGCTGATATGAAATTTCCTGGTAGATTAAAACTGTGTTCCGGACAGAGACTCGAACTCTGGACCTTTGCCTTTCGTGGGCAAGTGCTCTACCGACTGAACACAAAACACTGAACTTACCCGCAAAAGACAGAGGTCCTGAGTTTGAGTCAAGGTTCAGCACGCAGTTTTAATCTTCCAGGATGTTTCATACTAGTTCTTCTGCCGTTCCGTCACGTTTCCTCGTCAATCCACCTTACTGGATATATTCCATACAAGCAACTGGCAACCACCATGTAACTGCCATGGCGTCTGTCAGTGGTGGAGGCTCACATGACCGACTGGTATTAGTTCTAAGCCATCTATACAGATCCAAGTCCATCGTGTGCAGAGTTTTAAGCAAATTAGTACTGCTCTGCAAAAATGAAGGACGTCCCAGATAAAGTAACATGTTATATGAACTACTCGGTCGAAATAAATGTTAACGCAGGAACACGTTGCCAGAGCTCTGCCAGTCGTGATCAGAAAGTTGAACGCCACATGGCCTGAGGTCAGCGTGCTATATAGTCAAGTGGGACTGGTCCGGCAATACGAGGCAGTCGAAGGAAAACAACGTGTTCGTCAATCAGCGAGCAGTTATGGGGCACCGTAGTGGTCTTGATCATTAAGACATGACCCGGAGCCAACATTGTGATGGCTTCACACACGGAAAAGTCATGGGCAAACAGGAAGAAGGACGGTGTGTGGTGAGTGTAGCCCGGGAGTCTGATATTGCTCCCAGCATGGTTTCACGGTAGTGCGGAGCGTCCCGAACCACTTCCACTGCCGCCGAAGGAGACGAAGTGCTTCTCGACGTTCAGCCACAGCACCAGATGACGGCTACATTGTTCAACAAGCAGGCGTGGACCCACGTCAGACAGCGGCTGCAATTGCAACCACATAGAAAGTGAAAGTCACGCAGTGTCACGCTCCACAGCGCACGGCGACTCAGTAGGCTTGTTCTCTTTACCTAACGATCAGTACATTGTGTTCCGTTGACACCCACACAGCGGCGGTGCCACTTACTGTCGTGCAAAACTCGTATGAAGTGTACCGATGGAAATTGGGGTCACGTACTCTCCTCGGATGAGAGCAGATTCACTCCAAGCCTTTATTCTGGACGTACCTTCTCATGGTGAGAAGTTGTGGCACGTTATATACCCAGGAACATTATTGATCATCACCGTCATGCTGGTCCAGCTGTTGTAATTTGGGGAGTCATACTGCTGTATGGGTGAATTGTCCTCCATATCATTGAAAGCGATGCGCTCACCAGTCAGCGTTATTATGACACTGCACTCCATGCCACTGCGCATCTCTTCAGGGGTGCATTCGACCCTGACTTAATTTCTATGGATGACAATACACGACCATATTGAAGAGCGCAGATAGAGCAGTGCATGACACGGAGGATATTCGATGAAAGGTCTGGTTTGTCCACCCCCATCCTCCCAACACGATGTACTGCAGCGCGTCCCACATTTTGTGGTGTCAAAGGGATCATCATGAATAGTGGTGATTGTAATTATTCACTTCGGGTAAAAGTGTTGTTTCTGTTCGTCTCGATGCGTATTTCTCTCTTTTAACACTTTCTATACTGCATCAGTTTTGTTTATGTCTGGTCGAATTTTCATTGAGCTACGTTAGTTGGCAGTGACAGATAATATGAAGGTTTTCATCACTTAACATTTCTGGGCTGAGATGCCGTGGTCAATACATAAGACTCTGCCCTGACGTTTCGCCTTCGACTGCGGAAGGCGAACTGCAACGAGAGCACTAGTGGGCGCCGTATATACAAGCCATCCAGAGGGCACCAGTGTCAATCCCGTGATGTCGGCTGTGCTACGATCTCTTATATTGCCAAATTTCTCAACTGAAATTAATCGATTGTCACGCTGTTGCTGCAATGTTGACATCCATATCTTATCCAGCTCAATGCCTTCATCTTTTCTATTAAATTATTGCAGTTTGGCAATCTCAATGGCCTCTCTGTACATTCGCGCGTAATAATGAGACATCTTTGCTATGACGGTCGTCTCACTAAACTTTATTTCATGATCACCTTCCTGAAACACATGTTCCACTACAGCCGATTTATCAATATGTCCGAGGCGGCAGTTCCTTTTATGTTCACCCAGACGGGCGTTGACGCTTCTTTTTGTTGTGCCTACAACTGCACGGAATTTTATAGGCACCTGGGGTAGCTAGGATATGTCGTTTATCTTTTGCGGATTTTAGACATTCTTTTATTTTCGTGGTGGGTCTGGAAACAATTTCCTCATCGTACTTGCTGAACATTTTTCCAAAGCGATCAGTGACCATACTGATGAATGGTAAGAATACTTTCCCTTGGGTTGGTGTCGATCTTCGCCCGTCCACGTTGTCAGTCTAGGGCGTAGTCACGATCTATCCCTCTGTTGGAATATCGGTTCTTCTTGAATGTCACTCTAAGGTGTTCAATCTCATCATCTAAGTGAGCTGGTTCACATATTTTGTGCGCCCTGTCTATTAATGTTTTAATCATCCCTCTTTTATGTCTTGGGTGGTGGTTAGAATCTGTGTAAACGTAAAAGGAACTGCCACCTCGGACATATTGATAAATCGGCTGTAGCGGAACATGTGCAGCAAGGTGGATGTTCCCTAGCATTTTGGGGAGGCAGTATGTAGGGCCGAGGTACGTCGATGGTGGTCATGGAAGGCGCCGTAACGGCTGTACGATACGTGAACGCCAGCCTCCGACCGATAGTTAAACCATATCAGCAGCATATTGGTGAGGCATTCATTTTCATGAACAACAATTCACGCCCCCATCGTGCACATCTTGTGAATGACTTCCTTCTGGGTAACAACATCGCTCGACTAGAGTGGCCAACTTGTTCTCCAGACATGAACCCTGTCGAAATGCCTGGATATACTAAAATGTAGACTTTCACGGCCGGAAATCTCATGTCCATTATAATTATCCGGGCTCTTATGCCGTGGTCGGTTGATGAATTTTGTCTCAATTCCCAACGTTTCGTCTCCGACTGCGGGAGACATCTTCAAGGGGGTCCGTAGGTCGATGGAAGGTCCAACACACCCACTGGCTCGGTACTGACTGCCGATAAATTCCGTGTCCGCGTGCTCCCGCGCCGCTGTGTGACGTCACGTATTTTGAAAACGTCGGTGCAATTGGCCGCTGTCCGTCGCCGTCGATCGCCGTTGCCATCACCCAGTAGTGGACGGGTGGTACACATCTTCTTTAACACCGGCATCCATATACCGTTTAATTTCACGCCCTCCTCCTTTCGGTTGACATTATTTGGGTGTTTAGCGATTTCGGTTGCCTCCCTCTAGAGCCTTTCCTAATATCCGCTTGTGGCCGCTAGTACTTGCGTCTCCTCGAAACGAATATTGTGGTTCTCTGGCTGGAAAGCATGCTCGGAAACAGCTGATCGTTCCGTTTCTCCTCTTCTACAATTTCTCTTGTGCTCTTCCAAACGTTTAGCAACAGTTCTTTTAGTGGTACCCACATAAACATCACCACAGCTGCATGGGATCCTATACACTCCCGCCTTTTTCCAATGGTTTGCGAGCGTCTTTGGTAGGCTTAAGGTATTCTGTATCTTCCTGGTGGGCTTGTAAATTACGGTAATATTCCGCTTCGTCAAGATCCTCCCTATTCTTTCCGTTACATTTTTAACAATCGGCAGGAAAACCTTAGATTTAGCAATAGTCTGTACGTCAGTATGATTTCTGCGCGGCTGCCTCAACGCACATTTTATTTCGGCGGACGAATATCCGTTCTTCATTAGTGCATTGTGGAGATGTTCCACCTCAGAGTCGAGCAACTCAGGTTGACAAATATTTCTATATCTGTCCGCTAACGTGTTGATAACACCCCGCTTCTGTTTTGGGTGGTGGTTCGAATCCCGGTGCATTTAACGGTCCGTGTGCGTGGGTTTGCGGCATACTGAATGACCCAAACTACAATATTAGTTTCTAAAACAAGCACATCGAGGAAATGTAATTTGCCGTCTACCTCCTCCTCCATTGTAAACTGAATTCTCGAGTTTATACTGTTCAGATGTTCATGGAACCGGCTTAGTTCCTCCCTACCATGTCTCCACAGCACAAACGTGTCATACACGTATCGGAACCATAAATTTGGTTTTTTGCTGGCAGTACCTAAGGCCTGTTCTTCGAATTTCTCCATAAAAAAGTTTGCAATTACTGGAATTAGGGGGCTTCCCATAGTCACGCCATCCGTTTGCGCATAAAACTGTTCATTCCACTTGAAGTATGTGGTCGTCAAACAACACATAAACAGTTTTGAAATATCGGCAGGAAAAATTCGATCCAGCTGTTCCAGTACATCATTAAGTGGAACCATGGTAAACTGCGATACCACATCGAAGCTGACCAATATGTCCTCCGGCTGGACCACTATGCCATTCAATCTGCTGATGAAATGTGGCGAATTCTTCATATATGAGTCCGAACGGCCCACATGTGGTTTTAACAGCGTAGTCAAAAACTTAGCTAACGAGTACGTGGGCGAACCAATGGCACTTAGTATCAGTCTTAACGGCACATTTTCTTTATGAATTTTGGGCAATTCATAAAGCCTCGGTGTTAGCGCAACCGAATTGCATAGGCCTTTCTCTACACTCTCTTCAATGGAGGACTTTTTTATTAGCCGCGACACAGTTCTGAGAACGTTGTTAGTGGCGTCCTTATTCAGCTTCCTATAAGCTTGCGGATCCAGAGATCAGTAATTTTACTCTGATATTCGACCACATCCATAACCACCGTTGCGCTTCCTTTGTCAGCTGGGAGAACCAAAATACTATCGTTGTCGTTCAGGAGTTTTGAAGCTCTTCTCTCATCAACCGACCACGGCGTAACAGCCCGGATAATTATAATGGACATGGCTGGATATATTGAAAAGGGCTGTTTATGGACCATGTGTCACACCAACAACTCTGAGGGATCTACGCCGAAACGTCGTTGAGTAATGGGATAATCTGGACCAACAGTGCCTTGATGAACTTGTGGATAGTATGCCACGACGAATACAGGCATGCAGCAATGCAAGAGGACGTGCTGTTGGGTATTATGCGTACCGGTGTGTACAATCAGGATCACCAACTCTGAAGCTCTCGCTTTATGTTGGTACAACATGCAATGTGCGGTTTTAATGAGCAATAAAAAGGGCGGAAATGATATTTTTGTTGATCTCTATTCCAATTCTCTGTACAGGTTCCGAAACTCTCGGAACCGAGGTGATTCAAAAATTTTTTTACATCTGTGTATGTAAAATGATACATAAAGAAGCACTTCTGTTAAAAATTAGGTCGTAGCTCTTGAATACTACGAATAAACTAATTATAATAAGCCTTTTTTAAGAAAAATAAATAGAATGCGATGAGAATTCAGTATGGATAATGTAGGAATAGGTCTAAGAACGAAAATAAAACGTAAACACTTCTGAACTACTATAAACAGCAATGTGAGTGCATTGCCGTAGACACAAAGGCCAGATCCATTACAGTAAAAGTAAACATCTTGCGATAAAAAGTATCTGGACGCCCCTATGTAATGCGGGATTGACTGTTAGATATTACTAGAGGTGGGCTCGTCAATATAAAAGGAGCCAGGTATTGGCAGTACAGAAACAGTAGCAGCAGTATGACTCGATCAGGGCGGAAAAATAACTTCTAACGTGGACTGGTCACTACGTTACCTCAGCAATAAATCCATCAAGGACATCTGAATCACTGTTGGTGACGTGAACGTGAAATTGAAAAGCATACGAACAACCATAGCTAAACCAAGACCATATAGGCCTCATATTCTGACGGACAGGGAACGTCGAATTTTGTGGAAGGTGATTGTAAAAATTCACATGAAATCTGCAGGTGGAATCACTCGTGAGTTAAAAAGTGCTTCCATCAGTGCAGCATAGGAATTTAAAAAGGAATAGAATGTAGTTGTCGAGCAGCTCCTAAGCCACACGTTTATGTAGTCAATGTTAAGAGACGATTTGCGTGGTAGAAAGGGTGGCACTACAGGATGGTGAAGAGCTGGAAACGAGTGACTCGGTGATGAATCACGCATTACTCAGTTGCAATAGGACGGAAAGGTTTTTGATTGGTGACTGAATTGGCAACTTTACTTGCCTATCATTTGTACCGCCAGCAGTGACGTGCGGACGAGGTGATATTACAGTATGGGATTTGTTGCTAGATTGCTAGAGTGTAGACTTCTTAGTGCACTTAAGAAAATGCTAAATTTGGAAGAACATAATTGAATTTTATTGCATTAAAAACTGTCAATAGTAGAGGAACAAATCGAAGGCGATGATTATTTGCATTAGCATGACAGTGCACTCTGCCGTAAAGAGAATCTTTGAGGTAGCATTTTGCGGACAGTACCATTCCTGAAATGCAGTGGCCTGCCCCGTGTCCCGACCTGAACCCAGTGCAACGTCTTTTGGATGTGTCAGAACATCGACTTTGCTCCAGACCCCACGGTTCAATATCACTACCTCCTCTGGCTTCGGCTCTTTTGAAAGAACGGACTGCCAGTCCTCCACAGACATGGGGCACCTCACTGAAAATATCCTCAGCAGGCTTCAAGGCTTCATCTGGGGTAAGGGCGAATACCGTGACAGGTGACCGGATACTTTTAAACAGACTGATTCGTACTAATTCTGCAGACGATGAATCGACTGCCGAGATAAAATACATTTAGTACACTAAAGGAGAAGTAGATGTTATTACGAGAGTGACTGGAATGCGACAGTATGGAAATGAAGTGAAGGAGAAACAGTTCGAGGATATGGAACTGGAAAGAAAGGACAGGGGAAGCAATCTGGTGTAATTCTACACCAAGTTTGTCTTTACAGAAATTTGGTTTAATAATTATGAACGAAAGTTATATACGTGGAAGAGACCCGGTGACATCAAAAAGCTCCAGGTAAGTGGTGTACTGCTAAGGCAGAGATTTTGGAAAACAAAATGCATAACACAAGTATATCCAGAATCAGACGTAGACTCTGTCCTAAATTCTTATACATGAAATGGAGATTAAACCTGGCAATGGTAAGCAATTAAGAAGATGAGACTTGGATAAGTGGATAGAAACGGAAGTTGTTGAGAGTTTCAAAGAATGCATCAAGCAAAATTTACTAAAATAGCAGAAACCAATCTAACAAAAGATGAATGAGAAGTTTAGATAACAAATATTTACAATAGCAGAGAAACAACTGTCCAAAGGAAAGAACAACGCAAGTTCTTGGTTTTAAGACACCAGGTATTGAATTTAATGGGCATTAGGAAAATCTAGCAAGCGCAGCACATGGACTAGGCAGAAGGGAATTCAGAAGTCAAAAAACTGAGACTGACATAAACTGCAAAATGGGAAAATAGGAATCGCTGGAAGAGAAACCGTATGTGTCGAAAAAGTACAAAATATCTAAAAAGGGACGACGAGCGAAGACATACAAACCTGATGAATCACGCATGACCATGTAAAACATAGATACAACATATAGGTAAACTAAAGAACCCACTTGAGAAAAGAGAAGAGCTGTCTCAACATCAAGAGCTCAGATGACAAGCCAGTACTAAGTTCTGAAAGGTGGAAGGAATATATAAATAATCTGGGAAGAAACGGAAGACAGGATTATGGTAAACGAAGAGCAAGTGAGTGACGAGGGGATGGGGGATGCTATACTGCAAGAAAAATTTGACAATGCAGTGAAAGACGTACGTCGAAACAAGTTAAGTTCAGTAGACAACTTCTTTGGAACGTCTAACCACGACAAAAGTATTCCATCTGATATACAGGCGATATATACTCATACTTCGTGAAGAATGTAAAAGTTTCAATTCCAAAAAGGAGAAGCGCCCCCGAGTCAATGTTAATAAACCATTAGTTTCATAATTCATATTTGGAAAATGACTTCGACGTTTGATTGCAGTGTAAATACTTTTGCCTGTCAATAAGATACGGCACCTTGGAAGAACAATTATTTATGGTGTGTTATTTATCAACCATATCGAGTAAAGTTTATCCTCGACGTAGCGCACCGAATGAAGTAACGTTATACTTATCAGCCACATGCTACTAACTATAGTAAGAGAGTTACGTAAACTGTCCAGCCCTAAAGCGTCGACTGCAAACCAAACAGCACAACGGCGCGAAATGTCTTCAAGGAGGCGTTGACCCGCGAGCCAATTAGAAGAGCGGGCAGCGCCACATCTCTAGGGGGACAGAGTTCAGCGCCCCCTATCAGCGCTGATCCAACCAGTCGCCCATCGCTGGTCGGCTCCAATTTGGTCGCAGTCTTCAAAAGCATTAGCACTGAGTAATAAAAGACGATACGTAGCCTGCGGTCTGACGGCAATAATAGATTTTCAATGGACTTACACGTAAGAGGCGCAACAAGTTACGTAACGGTTCTCTTCTTTGTAAAAATAAAGCGTCATATGAATCGTCAAGTATAATGTGTAATCATTGTTATCCCTGCTCCTGGCAGTCGCAACTTCTCTCCTTGTTTGTGTCGGTGTTGACTTCCACAGTAGCCAGCGCAACATATATAATCATTAAAACCGTAAAGGATCGACTATTGGCTTTCGTGTCATCTGCCTTTCAGTCTTGTTATTTAAAGTCGGGTGTGTATTTTCACAGAAAGAACTTCCAATCAAGTACGCACGGACGGTAAACTGAGTTATCGTTTGAGACGCTTAAGACAAATAAAACTCTGAGGGATAATCCCTGGAGCACTTAACCATCGGATACGAGATTAAGAATCTGAAATACAGAAAGACCTTTGGAAAATGAGAGTGTAAATTATTTGTAGTGAATGGAGGGAACACGTTACAATAGCATGCAAGGCCAGTACATAAGAGCAATAGCTTGTTTCCATGCTATTAGAGTAATGGATATACCGGGACTAAGCACTTGGCGATGTGTAGATTTGCACAGAAGGAATATTATAGTGTGTACTGTCCAAGCAGAACCGTTTATCCAAGCAGAAGACGCACCAATTTCAGTTTTACAGGTAAGCGGTTCCACTATAATCTTCAGGCATTTTGATACGGTATGAGTAATGCCTGTGATTATGATCTGGTTAAATCTAAGATAATAGTATTTTTATTAATCAGCTCAGTTAACGAAAGGAAAATTTTATCGTGTTCCTCAAGATAAGCCGTAATACTCTACAGCAACATCATTTAACTGTTATTGATTCTCTCTGACGTTTTTCCCCATTTTTTTGTTTTGTTTTATACCAAGATGTTCTTTCATTATGAAGAGCGCTACTCAAACCGAAGAATTAATTTTTGGAAGAATTAGGCTACGTGTTACTATGTAATTAATCAATGGTCTGTTGTTGAGTGAGTACAAATACATGCGGTAAATAAGCGTTTTGTGTATGTAAACGTATTTCACATTTTACTTCAATGTATAAATAAAATGTTTAACTACTGATTCTTTCTGACATGTTTCAGAGCAAGGTGAAAATTTTGGGCTTTACAGTGAAAAACTGCGTCCTTAGGTCGAATGTGACATATTCTGTCATTGTTGTCTCCTTCTAGTACAAAGCTCTCCGTGAAACAACTGTTTGGCAATAAAGTCCATCTTTGACGTACGATTTAGGAAGATATGGATAGTTCCTGTCGCAAACTGTTAGAACAACATGAGTCGAAATGTTTCCACGAAAGATTTTTGATATATGTATAGGTTTGTCCTCTACAGAGCACCTTCCAGTAGTGAGGGGTTGGGAAAGCCGTTATTTTAATGAAAGATGATCCAACGGCGTTGCCACAGTGTTAACAACGGTTCTCATCAGATTAACTGAGTTAAGCGCTGTCGGGCTTGCCTAGCACTGCGATAGGTCACCCACCGTTCGGTTCTGTTGAGTTCTGCTGGCAGAAGGGGTGCACTCGGCCCTTGTGAAGCCAGTTGAGAAACTACTTGACTGAGAAATTGTGGCACCAGTCACGCACATTGCCAACGGCTAGGAGAGTAGTTTGCTGATGACATGCCCCTCTGTGTCTGCATCCGGTGACGCCTAATGGCTGAACGTGACACGGAGGCCGGTTGCTACTGTTGGCCGTTCAAGGACTGTTCGGATGGTGTTTGTATTAATGAAAGATGATTTTTAAAACTTTTGTACTTGACTGGTAGTCCACTACGTAAGGTTCTACAACCTCTTGTGAAAATCTCGAAGTCGTCAGTTCCGCTTTACACATGTATGCTCGAATGCTTCTGATCAGATAGCGTGTTGTGTTGTAGTATTCAGTCCAGAGATTGGTTTGATGCAGCTCTCCATGCTACTCTATCCTGTGCGAGCTTCTTCATCTCCCAGTACTTACTGCAACCTACACCCTTCTGAATTTGCTTAGTGTAGTCATCTCTTGGTCTCCCTCTACGATTTTTACCTTCCACGCTGCCCTCCAATGCTAAATTTGTGATCCCTTGATGCCTCAGAACATGTCCTACCAACCGGTCCTTTCTTCTTGTCAAGTTGTGCCACAAACTCCTCTTCTCCCCTATTCTATTCAATACGTCCTCATTAGTTATGTGTTCTACCTATCTAATCTTGAGCATTCTTCTGTAGCACCACATTTCGAAAGCTTCTATTCTCTTCTTGTCCAAACTATGTATCGTCCATGTTACACTTCCATACATGGCTACACTCCATACAAATACTTTGAAAAATGACTTAATGACACTTAAATCTATACTCGATGTTAACAAATTTCTCTTCTTCAGAAATGCTTTCCTTGCCATTGCCAGTCTACATTTTATATCCTCTCTACTTCGACCATCATCATTTATTTTGCTCAACAAATAGCAAAACTCCCTTACTACTTTACGTGTCTCAATTCCTAATCTAATTCCCTCAGCATCACCCGACTTAATTCGACTACATTCAATTATCCTCGTTTTGCTTTTGTGATGTTCATCTTATATCCTCCTTTCAAGACACCATCCATTCCATTCAACTGCTCTTCCAAGTCCTTTGTCGTCTCTGACAGAATTACAATATCATCGGCGAACCTCAAAGTTTTTATTTCTTCTCCATGAATTTTAATACCTACTCCAAATTTTTCTTTTGTTTCCTTCACTGCTTGCTCAATATACAGATTAAATAACATCGGGGAGAGGCTACAACCCTGTCTCACTCCCTTCCCAACCACTGCTTCCCTTTCATGCCCCTCAACTCTTATAACTGCCATCTGGTTTCTGTACAAATTTTAAATAGCCTTTCGCTCCCTGTATATTACCCCTGTCACTTTCATAATTTGAAAGAGAGTGTTCCAGTCAACATTGTCAAAAGCTTTCTCTAAGTCTACAGTCTGCTAGAAACGTAGGTTTGCCCTTCCTTAATCTAGCTTCTAAGATAAGTCGTAGGGTCAGTATTGCCTCACGTGTTCCAACATTTCTACGGAATCCAATATGATCTTCCCCGAGGTCGGCCTCTACTAGATTTTCCATTCGTCTGTGAAGAATTCGCGTTAGTATTTTGCAGCTATGACTTATAAAACTGATAGTTCGGTAATTTTCACATCTGTCAACACCTACTTTCTTTGGAATTGGAATTATTATATTCTTCTTGAAGGCTGAGGGTATTTCGCCTGTTTCATACATCTTGCTCACCAGATGGTAGAGTTTTGTCAGGACTGGCTCTCCCAAGGCCATCAGTAGTTCTAATGGAATGTTGTCTACTCCGGGGGCCTTGTTTCGACTCAGGTCTTTCAGTGCTCTGTCAAACTCTTTACGCAGTATCGTATCTCCCATTTCATCTTCATCTACATCCTCTTCCATTTCCATTATATTGTCCTCAAGTTCATCGCCCTTGTGTAGACCCTCTATATGCTCCTTCCACATTTCTGCTTTCCCCTCTTTGCTTAGAACTGGGTGTCCATCTGAGCTCTTGATGTTCATGCAAGTGGTTCTCTTATCTCCAAAAGTCTCTTTAATTTTCCTGTAGGCAGTACCTATCTTTCCCCTGGTGATACTCGCTTCTACTTCCTTACATTTGTCCTCTGGCTATGCCTGCTTAGCAATTTTGCACTTCCTGTCGACCTCATTTTTGAGACGTTTGTATTCCATTTTGCCTACTTCGCTAACTGCATTTTTATATTTTCCCATTTCATCAGTTAAATTCAATATATCTTCTGTTACCCAAGGATTTCTACTAGCCCTCGTCTTTTTACGTACTTGATCCTCTGCTACCTTCACTACTTCATCCCTCAGAGCTACCCATTCTTCTTCTATTGCATTTCTTTCCCCTATTTCTGTCAATCGTTCCCTTATGCTCTTCTCGAAACTCTGTACAACCTCTGGTTTAGTCAGTTTATCCAGGTCCCATCTCCTTAAATTCCCACCTTTTTGCAGTTTCTTCAGTTTTAATGTACAGATCATAACCAATAGATTGTGGCCAGAGACCACATCTGATCCTGGAAATGTCTTACAGTTTAAAACCTGGTTCCTAAATCTCTGTCTTACCATTATATAATCTATCTGATACCTTTTAGTATCTCCAGGATTCTTCCATGTATACAGTCTTCTTTTATGATTCTTGAACCAAGTGTTAGCTATGATTAACTTATGCTCTGTGCAAAGTTCTACCAGGCGGCTTCCTCTTTCATTTCTTAGCCCCAATCCATATTCACCAACTACATTTCCTTCTCTCCCTTTTCCTACTACCGAATTCCAGTCACCCATGGCTATTAAATTTTCGTCACCCTTCACTATCTGAATAATTTCTTTTATTTCATCATACATTTCTTCAATTTCTTCATCTGCAGAGCTAGTTGGCATAAAAACTTGTATTACTGTAGTAGGCATGGGCTTCATATCTATCTTTGCCACAATAATGCGTTCACCATGCTGTTTGTAGTAGTTTACCCGCATTCTTATTTTCCTATTCATTATTAAACCTACTCCTGCATTACCCCTATTTGATTTTGTGTTTATAACCCTATAGTCATCTGACCAGAAGTCTTGTTTCTCCTGCCACGGAACTTCACTAATTCCCACTATATCTAACTTTAACCTATCCATTTTCCATTTTTAAATTTTCTATCGTACCTGCTCGATTAAGGGGTGTGACATTCCACGCTCCGATCCGTAGAACGCCTGTTTTCTTTCTCCTGATAACGACATCCTCTTGAGTAGTCCCCTCCCGGACATCCGAATGGGGGACTATTTTACCTCAGGAATATTTTACCCAAGAGGACGCCATCATCATTTAACCATACAGTAAAGCTGCATGCCCTCGGGAAAAATTACGGCTGTAGTTTCCCCTTGCTTTCAGCCGTTCGCAGTACCAGCACAACAAGGCCGTTTTGGTTAGAGTTACAAGGCCAGATCACTCAATCATCCAGACTGTTGCCCCTGCAACTACTGAAAAGCTGCTGCCCCTCTTCAGGAACCACACGTTTGTCTGGCCTCTCAACAGATACCCCTCCGTTGTGGTTGCACCTACGGTACGGCTATCTGTATCGCTGAGGCACACAAGCCTCCCCACCAACGGCAAGGTCTATGGAGGAAAAAGAGAGAGAGAGAGAGAGAGAGAGAGAGAGAGAGAGAGAGACGAGAGGAGAAAGACTTAAAGACTTACAGGATGTCCCAGGAAAAAATGTCAGTACTCAGGGACGTGACATGAACGACCATTCGTAACAAAATAGTGTAATAAGCAGCGGTTCTAAAATATTTATCTTGAATCCCATGACCTTTCGTTTAGTAGAAGAGATGAGGCTGACAGTAGCGAAGATGAACACCAGCTATTAGCTCTTAAGGTATGCGCATTATCACAAATGATTTTAGACAGTTGTTTCCTTGTTTTGGTCCATACTACCACCTATTGCAATATGCAAGCCGAAGAACTTCCAGTAGGAGAGATTTGGTTCATAATGTTGAAGATAGTCGTTCGTACGTCTGTTCTGATACCTAGTAACCGCCTGTTTGCGTAAGTCAGCCAGTGACCGGCCGAAACAGCAGCAACACCAGGGCAGTAACCGACGTTGTGACTTTTACGAGTTCCTAACCAGGAGCGAATTGTATAATTTCACCTGTCTGCTATGATAGTTCAGGTTCTTCAGTTTTTGCTTATTAACGGTTCTCGCGTTTTAGTTTGCGTCGGAAAGTAAACCGATTTTGTGACATATTGCAAGTTCCTAATCAGCGGCGAATTATTTAGTCTCACCTGAGTGCTTCGATAGTTCGGTTTTTGAATCTCTGCGTATTAATCGAATAAATTATATTTAGACTGTGTCTAATAAACTAGACACAGTTACCGCATTTTTGTCAGCGTCTACAGTGGAGTTCCGCAGCACGTACCGATAGACCGTTTATATGGCTGGTGTAGTTTTTCGCGGTCTTTAGTGTGGATAGGGACTGTGATTGTCGTGTGCGGATGCAAGCCGAGTTGGTGACACTTCCCTCTCAGCTCCCGGCTGTGATAGCTTCGGTTGCACAGGTAGATGCTGCAGTGGATGGGCACCACTGTTGTGGGCCTGCCATATATTGTTACTTTTGTGTGACAACTCCGTTACCACATGGTATTTACAAGAAGACAAAGTCTTCCCTGACATATCCGGACACACTGTCGGCCACGCAACCAGTGCCTCACTGAGACGCAATGTCTATTTCTATCCCACCCGACTCTGATAGTGACGAGGGATGTAGCGCAACTAGTGCTGATGACCTACAAAGCCAAGTTCTTCGAAAGATTCTGAAGTCGTTTGTAATGATGAGAGTACAGAAATTCACAAAATAACGCACTGTGAAGCTAAGAGATCTGGAATTACAGAAAGGTAAAGTTGAGCTGCTGCCGTCAAGACTACAACAATAGAATTGACTTAATAACACTGTAAATATGACTGTATTCCATAACTGCCTCACGCCATTCCTTCAAGGTGAAAATAACTTACTATTTTGCAGTGACGTACAGAGACTAATGACAGCTTTTGGGCACTGACTGTAAAAATAATCGGTAGAGGTTGTTCAATGACTCCTTCACAGTAAGTCTCTAGTGTGTGTTACCATCGATTCCGATTAGATATGCACATTATATGAAAGAAACACATGATAACGTAAAATAATTGTTATTGCTATTGACTATGAAAAGTTAAAATGGCATATCTCCTGGGACCTGGCAGTCATAGGACTATTACTGGGGCTACAAAACGGCTACACCAAATTCTGTTGCTTCTTGTGCTTCTGGGAAAGCCGAGCCAAAGAACTTCATTATAAAAAGAAAGCGTGGCCTACGTGTTAAACATTTGAACCAGGATCTCACAACCTTATGTATGAAGCACTTTTTGAATCCAAGAACGTAATTCTCATTGCTCTTCATATAAAACTTGACCTAATTAAAAAGTTCGTCATGGCCATGGACAGAATTGCGTAAGCATTCCTCTATTTGCACAAGATCTTTCCGCGTCTTAGTTACGCGAAAATAAAAGAATGGGTTTTCGTGGGTCCCCTGATGAGACTTCCAGAACTACTCTGAAAAGTGATGAAAATGTATCCGTGATGCCTTTGTTCGAGTGTGAACAGACTTTCTAGGAAATAAGGGGACAGAAAACTATAAGGATCTCGTGGCAAATCTTCGGCACTGCTACAATAGATTGGTGTGCAACTTGCCCTTAAAGTTCCGTTTCCTGTATTCCCACTTGGACTTCATTCCTGGCTACTGTAGTGCTGTAACTGACGAGCACGGAGAATGCTTCCACCACCAAATTTCGGGCATGGAAATGAGATACCAGGGAAAGTGGAGTGAATCAACGTTAGCCGACTACTGCTAGACACCAACCAGGGATCACCAGTACAAAACTACAAATCCCAGGCAAAGTAGTTGCACCTTCACTGACCTTCTCCCGACGGACAACCCCAAGGTAAATACATGTGTAAGCGTATCTAGACAGTAACGTAGAGTTATCGTAACCTCAGAAAGAGAGCTAATCTTGCATTTTGATTAACACTTTTACTATCAAAACATCCGAAAACATGAAGATTAGCTGTTTTCATGACAGTTGCAGAAAGAAAGTAAAACTTTGTTAGTTAGTGTAATGCATAAGAGTTCCGATCCATTTACCTTCCGTTTGAGGTAAAGAACAGTTTTGTAGTAAATTGCTTCATTACTGCAATTGATTTACACGAGGAAATCATGCATTTCAAGGTCCAAAACAAACCGCGCATTAATACTTCACAAGCAATACGTGCTTAGCCGTGCGAGAAGTTTCCTATCTTTGTTGCTAGACAAACTGGTGTGCAGTGTCTCAAAGTACTTCCCTCATAGAATGTCTTCGGGACAACTCAGTCGACGTGTTTCATAACTGTTTAAAATTTGCAAGCTAGCCTATTGTGGCGGCAGTTCTGCGTCTGCTAAAAGACTAAAAAGTCGTAACTGTCACACACAAGAGATGCCACGTTTATGAATAGCGCAAGGAAATCTGACTAGTGGCCCCAGTGTGGTTCACCTCTGGGTCAGCTAACCTGACACAAATTTAATTTAATTCCTCCAAACGAACAACAAAATAAATGACATCGTATGGAATGGGAATGCGTGTCATTGAAAAATTAATAACAAGGACCTACGGTATCGCAAAGAGATTTCTTAATCTGTGACCCCTCAATGGAAATAAGTACATTATGCTGCGAAAATACAAGAAATACATCATTATATGGTTTTTGTTCTGGCCAGTTGAATTGTCACTTGTTCGAACTAGATGTTCAGAATTGTAATTCAAACGTTTATAGTAGGTAAATAGCATTGATGCAAAGTCAGTGGCTTCACTGCAAGCAGTTATTTCAGATCCAAATGATAGGACTTTTATAACTTGATGGCTCCAGTTCAGCTAGTAGTTAAACACAAATTTTAAAATGTAAATACTGTCAAAAAAGTAGTAAAACTGACCACTACTACTGACCTGAAGATTCGAAGTGTTCAACGTCAATATTTATTTCACGGTGGTTCCTAAAACATGACGTGGCTTTTCTCTAAACTGTCTTATTAACAAAAACACCTAAAGTGACCTCATATCCTACTTTCAGGAAGTTAATGATGACCTTCCTTTCGAATTCTAACAAAAATACAGCCTCAGTGGTTTTAAGTGGTAGAATGTATGACCAATCCCTGTGTTTGCAGACTATACATCATGAAGACATACGCCGTAGACGAACATTCAGTGCCAGGATATACTTTTCCTACAATATTGCCACTCTTATAATATACTTGTGTTTTAAATTGTATTTCATCAAAGATAAGCAGGACTACCCTGTTATCTACAGTGAATACTCAGATTTTTCTGTACAAATAAATAGGAAAACGCGTGGTATTCTACTCTGTTTTGACACTTGTGGAAAAATTATTACATGGGTGAGACAGCATCACAAGGCTTGGCAGTGTAAACACATCAGTTCTCCATTCCATTTTAGCACTCTCATACAATTTTTTCTGAAGAAATTAACTCAAGTTTTTCCATCCTCTGTATATATCTTGCTCTTCTTTTGATAGTGTTCAACAGTATAACTTCTTCTGAGATAAATTTTACATTTGTGCTGTATCCCACGGTATCTGCAGTGAAAAGTTTTGCAGTAGTGTATTGACAAGAGAGATATTTTCTTCAGTACTACAGCCCCTTCACAGCTACTAGAAGATACGTATTTCCTACCTACCTCACCTGTCATTAATCAACTTTAACACAATATCAATAAATAGGACAGAAAATTTTGACGCATGGCACGTCTTCTACAAGATAGTGACGGATGGTATTTTCATTGTATTGAAGAAGCCACTCACTATGTATTTCACATTTATTTATCACCCCTTTCAGGTCTTATAATGACATGAATTATACTCTGTTTAAATACTTGGCTGAATACCTGTACTTTGTTACAGCAATTTCAAACTGTGTTTTCTCCAAGTACAACATTTGATCTTCAGGATGTTCCCTCACAGATTGCGATGTATACCGATTTGTTGGGAAGCCGGGCATTAGAGTGGGAATTGCATATGAAAAATTATGGTCAGGAGAGAACAAACATATAAACAGAAGCTACAACTGTATAACATTTCATTGACACCAACGCAGGTTGGCTGGCAATAGACTTGAGGAACCTAACTGGAATTTACATGTAAATGACACTGGCTACTGTGTGTGGAAGGATGCCAATTAGGCAAGCACACTATGCTGAATTGCTCCACTCGTAGTTTTCTGACATCGAAATATAATTAAGCATGCAATGGACGTTGAGAGTGACTACTGTAAGTACAAGGCTGCTTTCTTTAATTTTGTCATCAGTCTACTGACTGGTTTGATGCGGCCCGCCACGAATTCCTTTCCTGTGCTAACCTCTTCATCTCAGAGTAGCACTTGCAACCTACGTCCTCAATTATTTGCTTGACGTATTCCAATCTCTGTCTTCCTCTACAGTTTTTGCCCTCTACAACTCCCTCTAGTATCATGGAAGTCATTCCCTCATGTATTAGCAGATGTCCTATCATCCTGTTCCTTCTCCTTATCAGTGTTTTCCACATATTCCTTTCCTCTCCGATTCTGCGTAGAACCTCCTCACTCCTTACCTTATCAGTCCACCGAATTTTCAACATTCGTCTATAGCACCACATCCCAAATGCTTCGATTCTCTTCTGTTCCGGTTTTCCCAAAATCCATGTTTCACTACCATACAATGCTGTACTCCAGACGTACATCTTCAGAAATTTCTTCCTCAAATTAAGGCCGGTATTTGATATTAGTAGACTTCTCTTGGCCAGAAATGCCTTTTTTGCCATAGCGAGTCTGCTTTTGATGTCCTCCTTGCTCTGTCCGCCATTGGTTATTTTACTGTTTAGGTAGCAGAATTCCTTAACTTCATTGACTTCGTGACCATCAATCCTGATGTTAAGTTTCTCGCTGTTCTCATTTCTACTACCTCTCATTACCTTCACCTTTCTCCGATTTACTCTCAAACCATACTGTGTACTCATTAGACTGTTCATTCCGTTCAGCAGATCATTTAATTCTTCTTCACTTTCGCTCAGGATAGCAGTCATCTGCGAATCGTATCCTTGATATCCTTTCTCCTTTTATTTTAATTCCACTCCTGAAACTTTCTTTTATTTAAATCATTGCTTCCTCGATGTACAGATTGAAGAGTACGGGCGAAAGCCTACAGCCTTCTCTTACACCCTTCTTAATACGAGCACTTGAATCTTGATCAACTCTTATTATTCCCTCTTGGTTGTTGTACATGTTGTATATGACCCGTCTCTCCCTATAGCTTACCCCTACTTTTTTCAGAATCTCGAACAGTTGCACCATTTTATATTGTCGAACGCTTTTTCCAGGTCGACAAATCCTATGAACGTGTCTTGATTTTTCTTTAGCCTTGCTTCCATTATTAGCCGTAACGTCATAATTGCCTCTCTCGTGCCTTTACTTTTCCTAAAGCCAAACTGATCGTCACCTAGCGCATTCTCAATTTTCTTTTCCATTCTTCTATATATTATTCTAGTAAGCAGCTTCGATGCATGAGCTGTTAAGCTGATTGTGCGATAATTCTCGCACTTGCCAGCTCTTGCCGTCTTCGGAATTGTGTGGATGATGCTTTTCCGAAAGTCAGATGGTATGTCGCCAGACTCATATATTCTACACACCAACGTGAATAGTCGTTTTGTTGCCACTTCCCCTAATGATTTTAGAAATTCTGATGGAATGTTTGTTGTGGTTGGCAGGAGAGGCAACCGTGTTAGTAAAGGAGGCCGAAATGCACGCGTTTTAGCTCACGCAGGCTGGCGTGAGGTCTGGAACATGACAAGGGAATTAAAATTGAGAAAAACGGACGTAGTTGGTGGAATACTTCACTTTAATCCATTAATGGAGAACGTCGCTCTTTATGGTACATGATTCACAATATCAATAGTACCGATACTGGCGCTTTGCTAGGTCGTAGAAAATAACGTAGCTGAAGGCTACGCTAACTATCGTCTCGGCAAATGAGAGCGTAGAAGTCAGTGAATCATCGCTAGCAAAGTCGGCTGTACAACTTGGGCGAGTGCTAGGAAGTCTCTCTAGACCTGCCGTGTGGCGGCGCTCGGTCTGCAATCACTGATAGTTGCGACACGCGGGTCAGACATATACTACCGGACCGCGGCCGATTTAAAGGCTACCACCTAGCAAGTGTGGTGTCTGAGGGGACACCACATTCCTCCCCCGGAAATCAGCGTACGGTTGTGGTATAAGGCTTCCGCCCGCCGTGGGTAGGACCGCATGTTGACGTAGGCGACGAGGTGGGGAGCCGAACAACAGGCGAGGCTGTGCCACCCACACCCTGCCATTCGGACCGCTGGGAGCTAGGAAACACCTGAAAACCTGCTCCAGGGTGCACACTAACATGCGGTGTATGCGTCCGTAGAGAGACAGGAGAGGCCGAAGGGTCGACCTCCATCTTGCCGGGGCAGCCGACGGGTGATGACGACATATGGTCCGGAGCGGGCAAGAGTTCCATGTCGGAGGACAGCTGGTCACGGGAAGCGATCGGCGGCGCGTGACCCAGGGAGGCGCCCGGCGGCTGCAGCGACGCGTCCACTGCGGGCGTCGCCGGCGGGAGAACAGGCGGCCGCAGCGGCGACGGTATCGGCGGCGCGTCGCCATGGGGCAAAATGGAAGGCAGCGTTG
This sequence comes from Schistocerca gregaria, assembly GCF_023897955.1. Taxonomy (NCBI): domain Eukaryota; kingdom Metazoa; phylum Arthropoda; class Insecta; order Orthoptera; family Acrididae; genus Schistocerca; species Schistocerca gregaria. Next base: position 510,029,331 of record NC_064923.1, read on the forward strand.
GTAACACCTGGGCCTGAGGCGAGCCACTAGATGGGTCCCCAGGGCGCTGACCGGACGGCAACGTCGCTGAAAGCAGACGGCGAGCGGCAGATCCCGTGCGACGACAGAGGCGCAGCTGATTGAGATGCCGACGCACCTCACCAGAGGCCCCCAAAACCAGATACATAGCGCGTCCGAGGCAGCGAAGAATGCGCCCATCGATCCGTGAACCTCAGATGTGCCGATAGTAGACAACGTCGCCTGGAGCAAAAGCACGTGTCTGCCGCTGCACAGGAACCTGATGCGGCGGATGTAGCAAAGACATCAAGGTTCGATGAGGGCGACCGTGGAGCAACTCAGCCGGCGAGCGACCATGTCGGGGCTGAGAGCGATACGAGGACAAAAAGATCAATAACGCGTCCTCCCGAGAATGCGACTCTTTTAACGTCAACGTCTGTGACTTGAAAGTCGTGACCAATCGTACAGCGGCACCGTTTGACTGTGGCGAAAACGGCGTGGACGCAGATGTTGAATACCATTGTCTCTGCAGAATGACTAAAATTCTGCGGACATGAATTGTGGGCCATTGTCGGAAACAGTACTCTGCGGAAAACCTTCAATGCACAAGATAGCGGATAACGCTTGGATGGTGGCAGATGACGTCGTGGAAGACATCCGGACAACAAAAGGAAAATTACTGAATGAATATACCACAACCAACCATCGAGCAGTCCAGAATGGACCAGCAAAATCGATGTGTAAGCGTTGCCAAGGGGAAGTGGCTATTGGCCATGCAAAGAATTGCCGCGGTGGTGCTGATTGTTGTTCGGCACACACCATGCAAGAAGAGCACATATTCGTAATTGCGGCACGATTCTGAACAAAGTACAGTGCTGACGAGCAAGTTGTTCCGTTCTCACTATACCCCAATGTCCTTGGCGGAGAAGGTGTAAGACAGAGGACTGTAACGAACGTGGGACCACGACCCTGGACTAATCATTATCAGAACGCAACAGCGAAACACCACGTAGTACAAAAATTCTCCTTGTGAGCAAAGAATCGGCAAACCAACGGGTCCCCGATGCGTGACTTTGACAAGGGCCATTGCGTAGCAACAAAACGCAGAACAGGAGCAAGGACAGGGTCGGCAGCTGTAGCTGTAGCTACTCGACGAAAATCAATCGGAAACGATTCGACCACGTTATCGGTTTCCGCATCAATGAGCATGCAAGGAAGTTCGGAGGAATCGAATGCCCTATCCTCACCAACAGGCAAACGGGACAACGCATTGGCGTTTCAGTGCTTAGCAGTGGACCGATATAAGATATCGTAGCGGTACTGCGAGAGGAAAATAGACCAGCGAATGAATTTCTGCGCTGTACGTGGAGGTACAAGCTTGGTCGGATGAAAAAGCGATATCAAAGGTTTGTGGTCTGTGATTATGGTAAAGCGACGACCATACAAGAAATCATGAAACTTTGTAACACCAAATACGAGAGCCAATGCTTCTTTCTCGATCTGTGAATAATTTCTTTGAGCAGACGAGAGCAATTTGGACGCAAAGACAATAGGGCCATCGTGCGATCCATCTTTGTGGGCAAGCACAGCACCGATCCCGAAATCCGATGCATCCAGCATCAGCAAAATGGGCTTCTGGGGATCGAATGGCGTAAGGCAAGTATTGGAAAGCAGCGCCGATTTCAACTGGCGAAAGGCGCGTTCGCATTCCGTCGTCCAGACGAACGGAACACCCTTACGGCGTAAGCGATGAAGGGAGCTGAAATGGAAGAGGCCTGCGGAATATAGCGGTGGTAGTAATTTATTTTTCCCAGCACACTCTGTAGCTGCTTCAAATTCTGCGGCGAAGGCAAGTCTTGTATGGCACGAAGGTGTGTGGGACTGGGATGTATGCCTTGGGCATTGATTACATGTCCCATGTACGGCAAGTCCCGAGCAAAAAACACACATTTGTCCTTTCGCAAGCGAAGACCATTTTGTTGCAAGACCTGAAATAATGTTCTGAGACTGGCCAAATGTTATTCTTCCGTTTTTCTGGAGATCACAATATCGCCCAGATATTTTGCTGCAGGTGGGACCGACGCGCAAACAGTTTGTAGATATTGCTGAAACAATGCAGAGGCGGATGCACACCCGGATGGCAGTCGTTTGAATTGATACAACCCAAGATGCGTGTTAACCACCAAAACGCCCTGGGATTCTTCGTCCACCGCTATTTGCAAGTACGCATCTGCCAGGTCCAGGGCACAGTTTGTCAAAAAGATATTCCGGGCGGGATAAAGGAAAAGTGGCAATCACTAGTTGTGGATTCACATTCCACACAAAGTCTCAATTTGCCGGACGGTTTGGGCAAAATTAGTAAGGGTAATGCCCAGAGAGAAGCCTGCACACGTTCAATTACACCTTGTGATTCCAAATCGTGTAATGTTATTGCGACCTCATCACGCAATGCGTGGGGAACATTGCGCGCTCTGAAAAATTGCGGTTGCGCGTTTACTTTCAGTTCCAAATGTGCTTTATAGTTCTTAGCGCAACCGAGGCACGGTGCAAAATGTTTGCAAATTTTTAACATAGACGAGAAACACTGTCTGAAGGCACAGTCTGGTTCACTGATAGGACCTGATTTACTATAGACAAGTTAAACAACTGAAATTTATCGAAACCAAACAAGTTCACTGCAGAAGAAGAACGAAGGACGTAAAATGACACAAGTATTGTTTGTCCTTTGTATGTTGCCAGAAGGCTGCACTGTCCTAACACAGGGATATCTTGACCGGAGTAGCTATTTAACGTAACATTTGCGGCACGCTACGGAGGTGTGCCCAGCAGTTTGTAAGTTTCTTGATTGATCAGTGAAACTGCAGCTCCGGTATCGAGCTGGAAAGGTATCACTTTGCCGATAATGGCCAAGTCCACAAAAAGTTTATTGTCCTGCTGACGACAAAAGCGACTGTCTCGTGCAACGTGAACCGACACTGGTACATAATCACGTGCGACTTGACGGGAGTTCCGGCGATGTCGACGCACACTATTTTTGGGACGAACACAGTCACTGTTAGAGAGAGTAGCACTGCGCGGAGTGGAATGAACTACATGAATTTCCATGGGCGAAGTTTCGCGAGCCTGAGCATCCTTGGTTCGATTCCGATTCCAGCGAGAAGCAAAGGGCCTGGAACAGTGTTGAGCTGCCGATCTGAGCTTTTTCTGGCAAACACTCTGAACATGCCCTTTTTTATTACAATAAAAGCAAATAGCTTGGCGTGATGGGCAATTCTCAAGCGAAAGTTTAGTAGCACACCGCGGGCATGATTAGATCGCTGCATTTGATTGCCTGCGCGGCACACGTGGCTTAGAGCCTGGCGTTAGCGGCGCGGCCGGGTGCGAGGGTCTTTTACTGCTCCGTGCAGCTCGCCCGGCGGGCCGGTTAACCTGACACACTGCTGGCGAAGTTTCAAAGGATTCCTGAGCAAAGTCAAGTGTGTCCTGCCGTTCCAATATGTCCATCACTTGTTGAAGGGAGGGATTTACTAGCTTCAAAATCTATTCCCTTAAACGAACATCAGAAACGTTCTGTGCAACTGCATCACGTACCATAGTATCTGAATAAGGGAGTCCACATTGACACTCAAAAGCACAATCCCTAGTAAGGTCTCGCAAGGTTGCAACCCACTCCCGTTTAGTCTGACCTGAGGTACGTTTTGTACGAAAGAAGGTATACCTTTTCGCAACTACATTGACTCATTCCTTAAAATATGCGTCTAATGCAGACAAAATTTCTTCATAGGACAGAGTTGCTACGTCGCGTCTAGGAAATAATTTGACTATCACACGGTACGTACTCACGCCGACGGAGGAAAGGAAAAAATGCTGCCGCTCGTTACCTTGAATTCTGTAGGCGGCGAGATGGAATCCAAATTGGCGTGACCACTCCGTCCAGCTCTCCAGTGCTGCATCAAAAGGTCGAAAAGTGGGTACAGCAGCGTGTTGTGGCTGCGTTAGCGGTGAAGCGGCTGCTGCCGCATCGTTTTGCATAGCACGTTGACCATGGACGAGCTGTCCAAGGGCATCCAGTAAGGCCTGCGTCTGCTGATTCTGTAAGCGATTAAATTCGGACAGTACATCTGGAGATTGTGGCGAAGCCATTACACAAGTAAATCAGGGCAATATCGAAAGAACACTTTTACTCTCGTCGCCAATGTTGTGGTTGGCAGGAGAGCCAACCGTGTTAGTAAAGGAGGCCGAAATGCACGCGTTTTAGCTCACGCAGGCTGGCGTGAGATCTGGAACATGACAAGGGAATTAGAATTGAGAAAAACGGACGTAGCTGCTGGAATACTTCACTTTAATCCATTAATGGAGAACGTCGCTCTTTATGGTACATGATTCACAATAACAATAGTACGGATACTGGCGCCTTGCTAGGTCGTAGCAAATAACGTAGCTGAAGGCTGTGCTAACTATCGTCTGGGCAAACGAGAGCGTAGAAGTCAGTGAACTCTCGCTAGCAAAGTCGGCTGTACAACTGGGCGAGTGCTCGGAAGTCTCTCTAGACCTGCCGTGTGGCGGCGCTCGGTCTGCAATCACTGATTGTGGCGACACGCGGGTCCGACGTATACTACCGGACCTCGGCCGATTTAAAGGCTACCACCTAGCAAGTGTGGTGTCTGGCGGTGATATCACAATGTTATCTTTCCCTTCTGCCTTATTTGACCGTAAGTCCTCCAAAGCTCTTTTAAATTCCGATTATAATACTGGATCCCCTATCTTTTCTAAATCGATTCCTGTTTCTTCTTCTATCACATCAGGCAAATCTTCACCCTCATAGAGGCTTTCAATGTATTCTTACCACCTGTCTGCTCTCTCCTCTGCATTCAACAGAGGAATTCCCGTTGCACTCTTAATGTTACCACCGTTGCTTTTAATGTCACTAAAGGTTGTTTTGACTTTCCTGTATGCTGAGTCTGTCCTTCAGACAATCATATCTTTTTCGATGTCTTCACATTTTTTCTGCAGCCATTTCGTCTTAGCTTCCCTGCACTTCCTATTTATTTCATTCCTCAGCGACTTGTATTTCTGTATTCCCGATTTTCCCGGAACATGTTTGTACTTCCTCCTTTCATCAATCAACTGAAGTATTTCTTCTGTTTCCCCTTGGTTTCATCGCAACTACTTTCTTTGTACCTATGTTTTCCTTCCCAACTTCTGTGATGGCCCTTTTTAGAGATGTCCATTCCTCTTCAACTGTGCTGCCTACTGTGCCATTCCTTATTGCTGTATGTATAGCGTTAGAGAACTTCAAACTTATCTCGTCATTCCTAAGAACTTCCGTATCCCACTTCTTAGCGTATTGATTCTTCCTGACTAATGTGTTGAACTTCAGCCTACTCTTCATCACTACTATATTGTGATCTGAGTCTATATCTGCTCCTGGGTACGCCTTGCAATCCAGTATCTGATTTCGGAATCTCTGTCTGACCATGATGTAATCTAATTGAAATCTTCCCGTATCACCCGGAATTTTCCAAGTATACCTCCTCCTCTTGTGATTCTTGAACAGGGTATTCGTTATTACTAGCTGAAACTTGTTACAGAACTCAATCAGTCTTTCTCCTCTTTCATTCCTTGTACCAAGCCCATTTTCTCCTGTAACCTTTTCTTCTACTCCTTCCCCTACAACTGCATTCCAGTCGCCCATGACTTAGATTTTCGTCCCCCTTTACATACTGCATTACCCTTTCAATATCCTCATACACTTTCTCTATCTGTTCATCTTCAGCTTGCGACGTCGGCATGTATACCTGAACTATCGTTGTCGGTGTTGGTCTGCTGTCGATTCTGATTAGAACAACCCGGTCACTGAACTGTTCACAGTAACACACCCTCTGCCCTACCTTCCTATTCATAACGAATCCTACACCTGTTATACCATTTTCTGCTGCTGTTGAAATTACCCGATACTCATTTGACCAGAAATCCTTGTCTTCCTTCCACTTCACTTCACTGACCCCTACTATATCTAGATTGAGCCTTTGCATTTCCGTTTTCAGATTTTCTAGTTTTCCTACCACGTTCAAGCTTGTGACATTCCACGCCCCGACTCGTAGAACATTATCCTTTCGTTGATTATTCAATCTTTTTCTCATGGTAACCTCCCCCTTGGCAGTCCGCTCCCGGAGATCCGAATGGGGGGACTATTCGGGAATCTTTTGCCAATGGAGAGATCATCATGCCACTTCTTCAACAACAGGCCACCTGTCCTGTGGATACACGTTACGTGTGGTTTGCATTGCCTTTTGCATCCTCATGTCGTTGATCATTGCTGATTCTTCCGTCTTTAGTTGCAATTTCCCACCCCTAGGACAAGAGAGTGCCCTGAACCTCTATCCGCTCCTCCGCCCTCTTTGACAAGGCCGTTGGCAGAATGAGGCTGACTTCTTATGCCGGAAGTCTTCGGCCGCCAATGCTATCAAAATTTAGGCAGTGGCGGGAATCGAACCCAGGACTGAAGACGTTTTGACTATGAATCAAACACGCTACCCCTAGACCACGGGTACTGACTCGAGGCTGTTATTAAATAAAAGGCTGCTATGAAAAAAGAAAACCATTGATAGGCTTCTGAATTTCCCAAAGCTGTGCTACACTACTGATGTAGCCGGTGAGAGACGAGATGCTGTCGTCTGCTTGCACGCACTGCCAAAGCGTCATACTGCAGGAGATGACCCCACGTCCGCCGGTGATTGCCTCACATTAGCGAAAATATAAAGTTTCGCCTAGGTGTCCGTACGTCCTTACAACTAACTGCTATCTCCATGGAAACGGAAGAGATTTTGCGACTGTACTCGACAAGCAAGTCCTCCTCACCTATTGCTCATAAAACTTCCAAAAGGAGCCGTTCCGTCCGATCTTCTTGAACAAACCTATCATTGCCCGGCAGTGGTTACCGTGCCAATTATGTTTTCTAGTAATGAGACCCTATCTTCCTCCAAACCATCACTGCAGTGTAGCGCACATTCTGTTCTCCAAAAAAGCAGTACATAATGCCTGGAGGTCCTGCAGCGAACTCCTGGCGCATTTCACAAGATGAGGGAAGCTTCCGAGTGCGAACACGCTCTATCTCGTCCATAAAACGATTTAGCGGGCGCCGTTTTGCGAGGCTCGGTGGATCCTAGAAATGCGACATCCAGAGAAATTCGTCATCCAATCTCATAAGGTACACTGTTCTTGAAATTAACACATTAGCGGGGAGCCAGCTTGACGCCGCTTTACCTGGACCGGCTCAACATGTGCTTTCGTTAATAAAGCCGTTAGGCCGGCGCCAGGATGCCCGACTCTGCCAATTTCTAAAGAAGTCTCATTCCGCATTCAACCACGGCATTCCCACCCTCTTCCGTGGCCACTAGCGGAACAAGGCCGTCTGTCAGAATGTCGGCACATAAACCAGTGCTCTGCAGAGTTCACAGCTAGTTTCGGTGACTACAAAGAAATCCCCAAAGTCACTTGCTGCTCGGAGAAAGTTCTAAAGCTGCCTTACTGCAATAGACACCTCCAGCGTCCAAAAGATTTGTCTCTATTGCCGAGTATAATTATACTACTGCTACTGAAGTCATGTAGTCACTGTGAGACCAATCAGTGGTTTACCCTAGTCTTAATAGTCCATCACATTAATATCAATCAGAAAAAAATTTAGATACATCAATGGTGAATGAATTTGTATGAAAATCAAAACAAAATAAAAGAAGAAGTGTCTGACGGGAATTACCACGGCAGTGGCCTACCCGGAAGGCACCGCCATTTTTCAAGTACTCCAACTGTGGATGAACTTCATTTGATGACATTTCTTCAGCTTTAAGGAAACAGAATCGAGATGACTGCTTTAATAATCGGAATAAAATGAACTCATTTACTGTTTATGTTTACCCTTAATTGTTTGAGTGATATGCACCAACATTAAACAAACAAAATTTCAGTGATGCTGCTCTGCAGGGCTCAGATTTATTTCTCTTTGCTCTCATAGTATGAGAATGAACTGTTTAACAGTATTACATAGAAACTAATGAAATATATTCAGATATAAATTTGGTTTACTAGAGTATTATCATGTGCATGATGAAATCAATGTTAACATTCCAACATATAAATCTGTTAGACCTAAACCTTAAGGATGCTAATTGACACTGTCAATTTGCGCAGCAGTTCTTAATATATCAAAATTTCTACCAGAAAACTGTGTAGAAGAACTGGACAAGTTCGCATTTCTAAAATGTAGGGCCGGAGTCAACCATAGCAGATCCTCAAAGGCAAAGATTGTACTCAATGTAATGCTTCGCAAAATGATAGCAATTAATAGACAAATTTTCACCAACAGTATAAGTTGACGCTCACAGAAGTTCCCAATCAATGACGCATAAAAGCAGATAATTAGCCTTGTCCATGTGATCCACTTCCACCGGCGTTTCCCACGTCCCTCCCCCAACTTCCGATAAGCAACGCTAGTGTCGAATAACTCCGTCAATCAAATCTAAAGTAATATTGAGTCGGGACACATAAAATCGAAATCGAAGTGGATAGTCATCTAATCTGAAGCTAAATAGTTCATATTTTCGGGAAAAATCTATTTAAAGCTTTCGATACTATCTCTTCATACTAGATTCAATGTCAAAACTCACTATGCCTACAATTGTTACCATTGGTTTCGAATTCTGACCTCTTTTGTCATTTTTAAAGGCACACGCTCACGTGGTCAACTGACGCAAGCGCATTCTTCATGTTCGCCCCAGGTACTATGCCCATGTCGTTCAAAATTTTCATCTTGCTGGCTAACCAATCACTGAAACACAAAATTGCATCAATGACATCAGTTTTTATATTTTTGACTTACTTGACAAATTCCTGTCGTTCCCTCTGGAACAAAGGACCGTGTTCGTGCCAAAAGTCGTAACCAGTTTATCCATCCGGTTTTGTATTCTCGTCTCGGTTTCAGTAATCAGGCTGTTTAAGCAGTGCAGGTGATTGGCCCACCACTTCAGATTGCCTTGGTGAGGCTACCACTTTATCGCCCAGACACTGACGATTTTCCAGATACGTGGTTTAACTGCGATCACCGGCTAAGTGGGGGAAATGGGAAGGAAAAGAAAGAGGATGGTCTAGCGATAGGAAAAGGATAGGAAACAGGTTTTCGATAGGTCGTTGAGGGACACACTTGGTCTGGCTCCTCCCCTTCGGCCTGTCCGGCATGGGTGACCCTGATGGTAGCTACGCTACCGCTGGCATAGCCCTCCAGATCCAGAACACGCAAACCTTCTCACCCACACGAACAGTGCTACGTTAAGGCGGTGTCCCCTGAGGAGCCTTTTATATTTCTGAGACCCACAAATATTGCTTTTTGGAAGCGTTCCCACACAGAGTTATTGAAACTCTTGTTGGGATTTTTATTTACATTTATAAAGCAGTTTTGCTGGCTATGTCCTATATATACGTTTTATGAAACCTACTATTGACGTAGGTAGGAAATGGTTATGTCTACATTCATCGGTAGTTTCAACTACTCCATGATGTTTACACCACGACTCAGTATCACTAGAAGAGTTAAGTTATGCACACGGTTCAGGTAAACCTGTTACCTTTAAAGTTTTCCTACAGTTAAACTATTCGCCCTTCATGGCGTGTGTATGCACTATGCATCATTGTCTCAGCCGTTTATTCCTGGAGATAAACATAAAGAGAGTTGTAATGAAGTCAAAAACTCCGACATCTTAGTTTATGGATGTGACGTTCAAGCCAATCATCCTTTCTAGCCATCTTAGTAGCCCCAAAACATTGCCTTCAGTTTGTGTAAAACATTTTCGGAATTCTTGCCGGATCAGTTCAGGGTAAAAACCTCGAACTTTCGACGTTTAATTTCATCGTCTTCGTCAGGAGCAATGGAATGTCAAAACTGCTGCTTTCGTGGCCTTATATTGCCCATAGAGAGCTTCTAATTGATCAGTTGCTCGTTACGAAGACGATGGAGATAATCACCAAATGCTCGAGATTTTATTCTGAACTGACGGGGCAAAGTGACGGAGAATGTTTTACACAACAGTGCCGTCGCGAAAGTCTTCTTTCCCATATTACTTTTGTCTATGGGGAGGACTATGTACTCCACGTGCGTCAGGTGGAGAATCTGCACGCGAAATATGCACAGTTGCGGAGTTATTTGGCATATCTGCAAAACTGCTTGGATAAGGAGATCGTACCTAAATTTGCTGTGGCTAAACATCACATAATGTGTTCAGGAGTGAATAACATTTTTGGAGCAGATGAGTCTGGCTATTGCTAAAGAAAGGATACGACGTACGAGGTATGAACTGGATGTTAATGTACGCTCTTTATACAACTGCCATCTCTTTTTATCTGCGGTTCTCCTAACTCTTGACTGGGAGTGAGTTGATATGTCGACGGCAGCTCATAAAAGAGTTCACCATAGCAATACAACGCTAAACAAACAACGAAATTTGAGCGACATGCAACCACTCAAAACTGTCATCCCATGGAATGGCACGCATTGTCGTCAACCTATCGAACAAGAACCTACACGATGAGTCATCTCGTCCCTTAATAATCGATTGAACTTCCCCTTCACCACGCACTGAACTTACTGTGGATTTCATTAGTGGAGTGGAACAGGCAGTGGGGCATCCCTCACAAGACGACGCCCACCGAGGTAAGGTTTACCTTCATCCGCAGTTTAGACTCAACTGAGCCACCCACATCTAACATCAGCGGAGTAAAGAAAGAGCGGCTCCGTGTAGTGCAGGAAAACGAAGATCTCGTGGTTCTTCCAGCTGACAACGTAAACATCACGTTTGTTCTTAATACTACTCAGTATCACAGTAAAGGGGCATCGTTGTTGGAGGATAGCACGTACAGTACCTAAAACGGACCCAGCTCTGTAATACAGCAAAAAAACAATGGAGCCCCTGAATAATTCTGGTCTACCAGAGGATGGCATCAACAGTCTTAGAGCAAGAGCTCCTAGATCTCCCAGGCTGTACAGATTACGTAAAGTCTGCAAAGAAAATTTTACATTGAAGCTGATTGTCAGCGGTAATGGTTCTCCTACCTAAAGGCTGTCTAAATACTTAAAAGTAAATGACTCCTTCACTTCGCCGCTGAGAACATCACATCAAGAACTCTGGGATGCTCATAGAGAAAATTATACATATTTTAGCCAGCCTGAATGACAGTGTTTACAAATGTTCCTGTGGAAGTTGTAAGGTGTCAGGCAAATCCAACACCTTCCGTGAAAACCCTGACATGATAAGAAAATCCTGTAGTCTGTCTCATAGCTCCGAATAAGTCGTGACATTAAATGAACCAAAGTAATATGAGTAACGAGTGAGCAAATGGAATACCACAGACTAACACAAGAATGCCTAAATGCATGTCATACCTTCCCAGCGTGAGACAGATGCAGTTCCGAGGCGAGAAACGAGAACAGAAGCTGAGAGCAGAATCGTGTTAAGCTGGAAGGCCCTACGATAACGGAAGGACTGGCTACTCACGTCGCCAGCTAACCACTAGGGCCACACAACCCACAAGTTTTAGCGTGAGACTTTTTCGCGTCTCTGTTACGTCAAGGACCCCCCCACCCCATGTTAAAAGCTACAGCCCTCCAGAAAAACAGTATAGATCTTATGATAACGCAAAAAGGGCCACACCACCCGCAACTTTTAGCGTGCAACTTTTACGCGCCCCTGTACATTAGGACCACCCCCCAGTCCATGTTAAAAGATAGAGCCCTCCAGAAGAACAGTATAGATCTTACGATAACGCTAAAAGGATCACACCACCTCCATTTTTTAGCGTGAGACTTTTTCGCGTCTCAGTTACGTTGCAAACTTTAGAAACATTGCCCCACCACGAAAAGTATAACGTTTCTCATTATATAGACAGAATTTTTGTAGGCGGAGCTTAAGGTTAACATTGAGACCCTGATTGGTTAGATGAAAACACAGCCAGATATTTTTTTTAAAACCAACTTCGGTTAATTGTAGTAAGGAGAAGTTAGGAGAGGAGAGTTAGTTCCGAGACGTCGAGCTGGATGGCTGCTGCGCCGGCCGCCGGCCCTCTGACGAACACCGAAAAGGTAATGAACGCACGCGATGCTGCATAACAGCGCATAAAGCTTTACTCAGAACTGCAAAAGTCTCATCTGTTACACCTCCTTTTTGTGTAATACTTGTGTAGATCGTCATGCTGTGCACATTTGCCACTTGAAGTAAAAATCTGAAACGCGATGATTTTTCTGTTACATTGTTATTGAGAAGCCACATCAGCCACTGTAATTTACGACAAGTTAGATAAGTTATTAAAGATAATTCAGGGTCACTGTAGATCATTTTGATAGTTTTTCTCTTTTGTGAAACTTAATTTAAACCTAGATTATAGATGTTATATGGCATAGGTCATCCTTCGATCCATTGTAGAACTTGGAAACCTATTCAGGGAATATTCATTCATTTTTGTTGAACGCAGTTGGTTTTTACCATCCTGTACTAAAACACCACCCTTTTATCAATAGTGCAATTTATAAACAATGTTTTGTGAGTAGAATAAAATTTCCGATGGTAAACTTAACTGCTTTTTCGACATTATTTTACCAGATAAATAAAAATATGAAAGCCTTGAACCCCTTCCACTCAATTTAGTTAGTATTAAGATTCTTTTACAGGAAGTGCAGTGTAGCTGACGCTGAGATCATTTAGTATTTGGTTATATCATCGCTAGTCTCACTGAACTCTTCTGAATTCTACATGTCATGTGTGGTCTGGCGTCTCCTTACCTGCAACAGGTCCCAGATTCAAACTAGTTAATTCCCTGAAAAACACGCTCAGAGCGTCGTTGCGCGAAAGTGGTAGGGAGACACGATATAGAACAATCAGACACCACAATGAATGTTTAGAAGGTCACTCTAAAAGTGTTGGGAAATCATTTTCCTCCTTAAACGATAAAGGTGCTCCGACACATTATGACTACCACCTGCACCTTGTATGACAGTAAATTTTATGAACTGGCGGACGGAATGGCTATGTGTTCTCAGATATTTCCGGCAGTGAGCCACAATTTAAGGAAATAGTTTGAGAAATGTCCATTAAATTTGTCTCCCCTTCATTCATCTTCATTTCATCGTCATACTGACAAAGCGTTTATGGTCTGGTTAGACCGCGTAGCAGCTCTTGAGCACTTCCTCGAAAATGCGAACAGTATACACCCAAACACCCAGTTCGCTGTCAAGTGTAAGAAAGAAGGAAGGGTGCCATTTTCACATGTTTGGTTCAACGATAGCCAGATGGATCTCTTGGCTACTTAATGTATGCCAAGGCGACGCACGCTTAGTTATATCTTTGCACCCAGGGTATTCAACATCCAGTGCAGACGACAGCAGTTTTAAATACGTTGGTACGCAGAGCAAAAGCTATTTATGACGAGGACTATTTTGATTCCGATATTAATTATCTGAAGTACGTGTTTCGAAAGAACGGCTATGGTTCACTTGATATGAAGTCAGTGTTCCCCAAGAAAAGGAAACGTGAAAATCTTGAACATTCACGTGGCGAGCCACCGACTATATACCTTCCTTTCTGCTGCGCTACGTGCAGCCAAATCGACAGAGTCCTGGGAAGGCGAGGTACAAGACCTATTTCTGATCCTATGAGAAAAACTAATGCTACGCCCTGTTAACTACACTCTAGACCTCTGGATCTCTGGGTTTTGTAACACAGCTTGTGTGTGCCGAAGATGTTATATCGGCCAGTGCATCCGAACCGTTTCCGATCGTTTGCACAATATCGAAGGCATATTAAAAATCGAGAACTGGAGAAATCTACAGTTTCTGAGCACAGCCTCAAAAACAAACACAAAACATTTTTTGACGAAGCAAAAGTTTTGTCCCAGGCTCCTACATATTGGGAGATCGTAATTAAAGAGACTCTGGGAATAAGAGTGTACGAAGAGAACTTCGACCAAAACAGCGGATATAATCTTATAGGTGCATGGGAAGGAGTTCTCTATTCAGAGAAGGGGCAGAGATATTCGTCGCAATGTTTGTGTTACTGTGGGAGCGTGGCAGGGACCAGCGCAAAAGTTGATACCGTCTGCGACAGCTTTACGTAATTACCGACCAATCCAAAGCTGTCTGTAGGCTATAGAAGGCCACTACGGATGTGTCAACAATCAGTTGCTCATGACGAAGACGGTGGAGGTTATCGCTGAAAGCTTGAGCTTTTATTGTGACCTGACGCGGCAGGAAGTCCGAGAATGCTCTACACAACAGCGCCTTCTCGTGAGATTTAGTTATGCTACTATCTTCAGGTGTTCTTATTCTGTCAGAACAGGAATCACAGAATACGCCGAGCTCACGTAAAGAGTCAGGCAAAATATCTGAACATAAATGTCACAACATTGATTATATTTCATCAGATCCTTTGTTGGGAAGTGTTTCATCACTTTTATTCGTCATACTTCCCATAGGAATGCAAATAAATACTGAATAAATAAATAAATAAAATGATAGCTGCCTGTGTTAACATGCATCATTGGTTGAAATATAAGGAATTAGAATATATTTCTAATAATCCACAGAGATTTTCTGGACTTAAAATGTTCAAGGCATTTAATTTCGTTAAACTGGTCTGCTTTACTCTACATAGTTCATTTTAAGTCTTTGGATGTAATTTCTGCATAGTCAAAGTTTGTATATGTGTAGCATCTTTCTCTTTAATTCATTGTCCCAGCAAAGGGAATCTTTATTGACACATTCCTGGGGTCAGATACATCACATGATCACACTGACAGAACCACAAGCACATAGACACAGGCAACAGAGCATGCACAATGTCGGCACTAGTACAGTGTATATCCACCTTTCGCAGCAATGCAAGCTGCTATTCTCCCATGGAGACGATCGTAGAGATGCTGGATGTAGTCCTGTGGAACGGCTTGCCATGCCATTTCCACCTGGCGCCTCAGTTGGACCAGCGTTCGTGCTGGACGTGCAGACCGCGTGAGACGACTCTTCATCCAGTCCCAAACATGCTCAATGGGGGACAGATCCGGAGATCTTGCTGGCCAGGGTAGTTGACATACACCTTCTAGAGCACGTTGGGTGGCACGGGATACATGCGGACGTGCATTGTCCTGTTGGCACAGCAAGTTCCCTTGCCGGTCTAGGAATGGTAGAACGATGGGTTCGATGACGGTTTGGATGTACCGTGCACTATTCAGTGTCCCCTCGACGATCACCAGTGGCTTACGGCCAGTGTAGGAGATCGCTCCCCACACCATGATGCTGGGTGTTGGCCCTGTGTGCCTCAGTCGTATGCAGTCCTGATTGGGGCGCTCACCTGCACGGCGCCAAACACGCATACGACCACCATTGGCACCAAGGCAGAAGCGACTGTCATCGCTGAAGACGACACGTCTCCATTCGTCCCTCCATTCACGCCTGTCGCGACACCACTAGAGGCGGGCTGCACGATGTTGGGGTGTGAGCGGAAGACGGCCTAACGGTGTGCGGTACCGTAGCCCAGCTTCATGGAGACGGTTGCGAATGGTCCTCGCCGATACCCCAGGAGCAACAATGTCCCTAATTTGCTGGGAAGTGGCGGTGCGGTCCCCTACGGCACTGCGTAGGATCCTACGGTCTTGGCGTGCATCCGTGCGTCGCTGCGGTCCGGTCCCAGGTCGACGGGCACGTGCACCTTCCGCCGACCACTGGCGACAACATCGATGTACTGTGGAGTCCCCACGCCCCACGTGTTGAGCAATTCGGCGGTACGTCCACCCGGCCTCCCGCATGCCCACTATACGCCCTCGCCCAAAGTCCGTCAACTGCACATATGGTTCACGTCCACGCTGTCGCGGCATGCTACCAGTGTTAAAGACTGCGATGGAGCTCCGTATGCCACGGCAAACTGGCTGACACTGACGGCGGCGGTGCACAAATGCTGCGCAGCTAGCGCCATTCGACGGCCAACACCGCGGTTCCTGGTGTGTCCGCTGTGCCGTGCGTGTGATCATTGCTTGTACAGCCCTCTCGCAGTGTCCGGAGCAAGTATGGTGGGTCTGACACACCGGTGTCAATGTGTTCTTTTTTCCATTTCCAGGAGTGTACTTGCACATCCTGTATTTATCCATCTCTATTAATACGCACCTTACAGACATAGGGAAAACCATGACACGCAACTTCCTCTGCACTTCTTTGGTCTGATTCGCATCACAGGATTTACAGGCACGTGAGTTTTGTGTATTATAGGAAGCCAATGGACTGAATCCCTTCTTTAATCTATTCTTTTCTATAAATAAAATATTCTGAAAACATCTTCATTTGAAGCTGTTACCTGTAACATGACTCGACCTTTCTTCATTTTGAAGAATCAGAAATATGCCACAAAATTTCGGTTCCTTTTATTTATATTCTGGACAAGAATGCAGATTTCATCTACGTTTTCTGATGCCCTTATTTCGGTTAAGAAATAACTTTATCTAAAATCTTGGTAATAGCAACACATGAGTGTTCTTACACAGCTTATCGAAAAAATATTCTCTTGCAACCTACTTTGGATGCACAATGTGCCGCGCTCTTACTTCGGTCTTTGCTTTATTACTAAACAATGCAACAGTTGGAATTTCGATTACAAAGTGTCAATGTCGGGTAAACATTGTTGGAAAGCTAGTAACATTAAGCTACAGTATTATAGGTTTAATCATGAAAGGAGAAGAATAATGCTCTAAGTAGAAAATGAATCATGATAGTTCTGCACCGAGTTGTCCTTGATCGCTTTTCTCTACTACATCAAAAAGAAAAACCTTAGCGCCGACCTCCGAGCATCGTGATGGAAGATAAGATCTTTTAACATTATAACGTGCTTTGCCAAATTAATTTATCGTTTCTGCTATTATTGGCCACACATTCAAAGACACTTCAAAGTGTAAAGATGTGTGAACTCCAATGATGTTGACACACTGACAGTCTAATCAAAGAACAAATCTGTTCTGCGTGGAGATATACCTGCGTGCAGTTTTCTTCCTTCAACATTTCAACAGTCTTTCACTCTTTTGATACCCAAGACTTATGACAGCCTGTCTCGCTTACTTCATTCATCATTGAACACATTTATGGGCTAACAAAGGAAACGTAGGTCAGTTTTTGCCAACAAGACCATTAAACATGTGGATATGATTAAAAAGTAGAAAATGTAACGAGCAGGAATCATTATCAGTAAGCAAACAAGTATTGTTTTCGAAATCCTTGCTTCATCAGTTGTTTTCAAGTCGCATACTTCTCTTATTGATTGCAGAAAATGTATATACAAAAAGAAAGTTCTGCGTCGTATTTCAGGTTCAAATACGAATTTAAGACCAGAAAAAGTTTGAAAATGTCCTCCTAACACTTTGTCATTTGCGCAAGCGCTTTAATGTTTGCAGTTTGGAAAAATTGTCATGTGCACCCGATGGAAATTAAGAACAAAAAGAATTCGTAAACAATCTCAATCTGAACAACAGTCTGCTAATATTTTGAGGCATCTAACATAGTGGCGTCGGCTACAAAACAAAGTACAGCTTAAGTCTGTAGCAACATCTCGGTTTATTTTTGCCTCCATGGATATTATTTCCTGCCCTTGTCTCAGTATAGTAAAGGTATGGCAATACGTGTTCATAATTCTTGTATTGGTGAATCGTTGTAACGTGTGAGTGTTTTAGGCGATCAAACTGTTATTCCGTTTCAGAGAGACCAATAGTTGCTAACCGTTACTACAAAAAGTGAATGCACTGCAAAAATATTATGTATTTAGAAAACTGTTGTTTTAAGTGCCCTTGATGATTATTCCGTACATGTGAAAGAACGTATGGGGTTGTGGATAATGCTCTGGCATAACTGATGTTGAAGTTTAACTGAAATGGCAACTGTGTTTTCTAGCTCCAACTTTATGAAGTATTATAGTCATAGGATAATTAGTATGTTGCTTTTCTACATCAAGAAGAGCTTTTATTGTTATCATGACACAGGTCAACGAGTCAGATATGGCAGATGTTGAAATGACAAATTCCTTCGATCTCTGCCTTGCTGCCCTTGAAGTCGGGGACGACATGGACGAGGACAGCGCAGACGAGAATTTTTATGGCAACATCAATAATTTGAACTGACATCAACTGACAGCAGAATATCAAACAATTGCTAGAAAGGCTAATGAAGATAAAATAACTGGTTTCTGAGATATCGAACTTGAAAATCAAGGGACGAACAAACACAAATAGATTAAAGAATCTTTAGTAACTCTAAGAAATACTATAGAAGATAAAATAGTTGGTATCAGCAAAACAAGAGAGATTACTTGATGAAACTACACTGTTCCACTTAAGCAACGATTGACAGAAAATGGTTCTCTTCTGATTCGACCGAAAGCAATGAAATGAAAAAGAAAATGGCTGAACTGGGTTACTTGTTTCAGGGACATAATCATGTTCTCAGTTCCCAGACCTCAGTGAATATACCGCCATTGTTTATCAGTGACGATCTTATTGCATACATTGAGGAGCAATGTGTCTTATGTGCTGCGTGAAAAGGTAGGACGAACTTTGAGTTACCTGTTGAAAAATTGGAGGGTTTTTTGGGATATTGTTGGTTAGCGGGTATGATGGCCTACATCGAAATGAATGTACTGGGAGGAAAGTAATGATACAAGGAGCTTGCTATTTCAAAATCATTTAAGAAATCCATTTTTAAGATATCATGCACAGTTAGATCTAAATGACAATATTAAGTAGGATAAGGACAGACTGTCAGAAGTTCGACGCCCTATTTATACCACTGTAGAAAGTAGAAGAAAGGAAGCAGCGTAGGTGAAGCTATGACACCATACTTTGGATGGCTTGGCCACAAGCAGTTCATTAGGGGCAAACCTACAAATAGCTCTGAGCACTATGGGACTTAACTGCTGAGGTCATCAGTCCCCTAGAACTTAAAACTGCTTAAACCTAACTATCCTAAGGATATCACACACATCCATGCCCGCGGCAGGAGTCGAACCTGCGACCGTAGAGGTCGCGCGGTTCCAGACTGTAGTACCTAGAACCTACACTTTTTGGATATGAATTTCAGACCATATTGTTTTGTAATTTTTGAGGTTCATCAAGAATCAAAGGGACACAAAATAAATGCAATGAAGATTATAGTTATGAAGGCGGAATCCTTTTCCGTTTCATTAATTCTCTGCCTAAGGAGGAGACCCAAACTTTCACCCCTTGTTAATCATGAAGTGCTGCAGAGTTACTGTACCCATCTCAGCTACGTAGCAAGCCATCGGGACGACTAATTGTAGGTGCGACAGTTTCTTGTCACTAGCAATAATAGTTGTCCTAGATTTTTTTCTGTGTCAGTGAGGACAGCTTGTAGATGTGGTCAGGGCAGCAGAAGTCAAAGAAACAGCTGCAGCTCTTCAAGGAAAACATGTGAGCTCCTACAAAAGCGAGGACGCTTTGCTTGTGAGTGCAGACGGTGGCTTCTCGCCAAAAAGTCGGCCCACGACGGTCAGCCAGTCTCCAATAGGACAATGGCCAGCACCCTGCTTTCCTGAGGGGTATTGTCCACCTCGGATGTGCGACTGACAGACAGGGTCCAACTTTATGACTGCTCTGTGAAGGAGAACATTGCACACCACAGGCGTGGAATGCGCCCACGTTTCTCTGTACTAAGCTTGGCGTGGGAGAGCATAGATTTATGCAGCAAACTCCTTCATTGGAAGAATATTGCTTTCTGGCGCAGTGTTATAAATATGCTGTTGACGCAATTTGCATGAGCAGGTTGGTCATTAGAAGGGAACAATTTTTTGCGATTCTGTGTGGATTTGGTGTCGATGAGGGACGTGAGGAGAGATTTTTGTGTCATTCCGTGGAAGCCACCATAGAGTGAGGTACACAGTGTGCTCGGCAAATTGGCATAGAGCCACCACAGAGGACATTCTTAGTTTACCGCACGCCAGCCACGATTCCCTGCACATCTCGGTCCGAGGGTACGACGGCCGTGGCCTTTAGTAGCTGCGTACCTACTGCCAGTCTCCACATCACCCGTTGGGCACTTCAGTGGTGAGTAGGTCGGCAACACGGGCCCAATAGCAAACCTGGTCTAAGGACTTCATCTTCGCTGCAGCGAATCGACCTGACCTGCAGCCTTGTATTTTAACCA
Organism: Schistocerca gregaria; assembly: GCF_023897955.1. NCBI lineage: Eukaryota > Metazoa > Arthropoda > Insecta > Orthoptera > Acrididae > Schistocerca > Schistocerca gregaria. The sequence goes on from NC_064923.1 coordinate 510,049,552, forward strand.
ACCTATGTCATATTGACGTTCAGCTAGCGGTTCAGAATCTTGGTCAGTTCCGCACTTAGAGTCAGAAGGTGTTGTGTTGTTACCTTGTAGGAGGAATCTTTTAGCTTGACTCACTTCCCCTTCAGTTACTTTGCCAGCCATGAACATCATCTGTCACAGTGTATTTTGTTTCATGTTTCTTTTTTTAATTCGATGTGTATGCTAATTCTGGGAGTTCACGTGTGGGTTTTGTAATAAATTAAGTCTGAAAAGCACAATATTTCATTTTAGTATCCTATTCATGTGAACATTTGAAGTATGATAAATTTTAGTGAGCTTTGGGCACATAATACGGATAGAAAACCTTACGATGGTTGTGGTGACACTTTTCCCTATCATTTGTTTGCAGACAAGTGCTTCACGTCCTTGAAAATAGTCGATGGAATCAATAGAAGCAACAGGATTGAAAACTGTCCAAGTAGGGCTGCAATGAAGAAGGTACAGAGGGACTCTTATGAAATATTGCTGTGATGAAATGTTGTGAGACAAAAATTCGCATTTATTTGTTTGGTGCTGGAATGACAAATCTGTAATGACTACATTAACAAACTGTGAAAGTATAAACCTTATTTGCGAAGTTCGGGGATTCTGTACTGCACTGATGAAAAAAACTTGTTCTTCAACATCATGTAATCACGTTTTACAATTACAATACAGATGAAACAGAGAGAACACACTCGTTAAACGCAGCCAAGACCTCTCAGACAAACAGAAGCTAAACGATTTCAAAGTTAGCGTAAGGAGGGCTATGCGTGAAGCGTTCAGTGAATTCGAAAGGAAAATTCTATGTACCGACTTAACAGAAAATCTTAGCTAGTTGGTCTTACGTTAAATCAGTAAGCGGCCCAAAACAGCATATACAGACACTCAGGGATGATGATGGCTCTGAAACAAAGGATGACACGCGTAAAGCTGAAATACTAAACACCTTTTTCCAAAGCTTTTTCACAGCGGAACACCGCACATAAGTTCCTTATCTAAATCCTCGCACAAACGAAAAAATGGCTGACATCGGAATAAATGTCCAAGGAATAGAAAAACAACCGGAATCACTCAACAGAGGAAAGGCCACTGGACCTGACGGGATACCAATTCGATTCTACACAGAGTACGTGAAAGAACTTGCCGCCCTTCTAACAGCCGTGTGCTCCAAGCTCTAGAGGAACGGAAGGTTCCAAATGGTTGGAAAAGAGCACCGGTATTCCCAGTCTTCAAGAAGGTTCGTCGAGCAGATGCGCAAAACTATAGACCTATACCTCTGACGTCGATCTGTTGTAGAATATTAGAACATGTTTTTTGCTTGAGCATCACGTCGTTTTTGGAAACCCAGAATCTACTCTGTAGGAATCAACATGGATTCCGAAAGCAGCGATCGTGTGAGACCCAACTCGCTTTATTTGTTCATGAGACCCAGAAAATATTAGATACAGGATCCCAGGTAGATGCTATTTTCCTTGACTTCCGGAAGGCGTTCGATACAGTTCCGCACTGTCGCCTGGTAAAGAAAGTAAGAGCCAACGGAATATCAGACCAGCTGCATGGCTGGATTGAAGAGATTTTAGCAAACAGAACACAGCATGTTGTTATCGACGGAGAGACGTCTACAGACGTTAAAGTAACCTCTGGCGTGCCACAGTGGAGTGTTATAGGACCATTGCTTTCCACAATATACATAAATGACCTATTAGATAGTGTCGGAAGTTCCATGCGGCTTTTCGCGGATGATGCTGTAGTATACAGACAATTTGCATCACTAGAAAATTGTAGCGAAATGCAGGAAGCTCTGCAGCGGATAGGCACTTGGTGCAGGGAGTGGCAACTGACCCTTAACATAGACAAATGTAATGTATTGCGAATACATAGAAAGATAGATCCTTTATTGTATGATTGTATGATGCGGAACAAACACTGGTAGCAGTTACTTCTGTAAAATATGTGGGAGTATTCGTGCGGAACGATTTGAAGTGGAATGATCATAATAAAGTAATTGTTGGTAAGGCGGGTACCAGGTTGAGATTCATTGGGAGAGACCTTAGAAAATGTATTCCATCAACAAAGGAGGTGCCTCATAAAACACTTGTTCGACCTATACTTGAGTATTGCTCATCAGTGTGGGATCCGTACCAGATCGGGTTGACGGAGGAGATAGAGAAAATCCAAAGAAGAACGGCACGTTTCGTCACGGGGTTATTTGTTAAGCGTGATAGCGTTACGGAGATGTTTAGCAAACTCAAGTGGCAGACTCTGCAAGAGAGGCGCTGTGCATCGCCGTGTAGCTTGCTCGCCAGGTTTCGAGAGGGTGCGTTTCTGGATGAGGTACCGAATATACTGCTTCCCCCTACTTATACCTCCCGAGTAGATCACGAATGTAAAATTAGAGAGATTCGAGCGCGCTCGGAGGCTTTTAGACAGTCGTTCTTCCCGCGAACCATACGCGACTGGAACAGAAAAGGGAGGTAATGACAGTGGCACGTAAAGTGCCCTCCGCCACACATCGTTGGGTGACTTGCGGAGTATGAATGTAGATGTAGATGTAGAAATATGGGCTATCACAGGACAAATATTAGATCCAAGAAATGGTGGCGCCAATTTGTGGTGGGGGGTTTAGGTGTGGCAATTCAAAATTCACAGGTGTTAAACAGAGATTGTGAAAATGAGGAAGTTGACCATATGATGTTCTTAGAAGCAGAGCAAGAAATCTCTTACAAAAATACGGAGAACAAAACTATAAGGGATGACCAAGTGTCATTGGAGTTGCTAGTAGGATATCTGGGGCGGTTCGTTTTGATGAAGGGAGCCATTTTATTGTTCCTCAAACCAAAACAACGAGATGTACACTCCGTATTTCACACACAATTCGTAGGCGAACAAAATTTAATGTACTTACTATAAAAGTGCTCCTATTGTTTTCATTGTACGAAACAGGAGGCGTTATATTCCATATGCACGGTGGTACGTTTGAGTATCAGCTCACATTTTGTAATGTGTGTACAAAAGACAATAAAAATCAACGTGGTCGGGCTTTTGTAAGTTATTGAAACGAATCCTAGCAGTTTGAAACATTTTTTCTCAAAATAAAAGTTCTCATCACTAATGGGTTAAACTTTTATTCTGCCATATTTATGTTCTGTAGGAATTAAGTGTAACTACAAACAGATTTCTCAGATTACTTCCTAAAATCAAGTTCCTTCTTCATATCGCTATGACAAGCAAAACGTAAATAGAACGCTTTACTGATGTTCAGCTACACTCGTTTAGCGTCTGAGTGAGTAGCTTCAAAAGTAGTGGTCAAATAAAAAATGGAATGAAGATGAAGAAATTCTACTGCAACCGGTATAAACATAGCTGAAATAACAGCAGACAGAAGGGGATGTGTCGTTGTTTGGAAAAATGCTCTCTTTTTCCTCTCAGTATGAAACCAACACACAAAAGCCATACGTATTCTTTTTCAGAAAAGACTGGCTTAATAGAATAAAACGAATCATTATTTCTACCGATTTATCACATCCTTATTCCCTTAAGCATTGTGTCATATTTCACGATACATGTGTGAAAAAAAGCTTTATCAAGGACGTCCAAAGATAACACTGGAAAGATGTGAGTCCCTCCCAAGACTTCATCTTACTACACTGTCATCATTAGAAAAAAAAAACTTGAGCTAGATACCGATTGGATTCTTCAATCACTGTCAATCGTGTCTCCACAATGTTGTTGTTACTGCAAGTGTTCCACATTTTTATTGATTTCATAGAATACCGAGTACTTAACCAATAATTGAAATGAGTAAAAGACAATTTTATATTGCTGTGAATCCACAATGTCCAATACGTCACAAGCGAAATATTTCTTTCAGATTTCGTTGTTTGTTATAGTGTTTTTATTTATCATTTATTTAACAGTCTAACTCAATAAAAACAATGTTAGCGATAAAGTTGATGTTTCCAGTTTTTTGTAATGTCTCGAATTTTGTTATACGCAAAAGGTTAAATTTCACTTTTCTTCTAACTAAGGTTTCCATTATCGGCATCAGAAATAGAAAAATAAAAAATGAAAAAGAAACATGCAGCTAACAGTAAGTGTGTGGCACCCAGAGCCTATCGATTCACTTTTGTTTGTGAGTACATAGCAATCGACAGCCCATGATTAAGCCAGAGGTGAGAAATTGCTGCCGTGTGCTGTTTCGATAAAAGCCTGTTTCAGAATCGTTCCGCGTTAATGGACGGGACCGGAGATTACAGAAGTGATGGTGATTAATGGATCCCATCTTGAACAGTACTCTGTAAACGTCAGGCGGGTATCGCCGTTAACGTCCGGCCGATAGTTCATTCTTTTCGTAGAAGCCTGGCAGTATGGCAGCTTTATTTCTGATAAAGACTTGTAACGCATATTGCCTGGCGACGAAGAAAATCGAGAGATTACGAATGCGTCTGGAAAGAACATAAATCGGCTTCCAACTGAAATATAAATGAAGTTTCAGAACGCTTAATCTCTGCTGTAACCATCCCGTTTTCAAACATGATGGGAATAGTGGATATTGAAAAACTTAATCACTTTTCGAAATAAATACTTTTCTTGAGGTTCTGTTTACATACATAATTTACGGACCGCCGAAAACGGAGAATGGCTTATTTTCAGGCCTGAAATCACTAATTTCACAACACTGTTGTACAAGGTAGGAACGAGCGGAGAAGGCGCGCGCATCCGAAATTTAGATCGTCTAGAATATAAACAAAGGTAAACTGGTCATACTGACCCTGAAGAGGCTTATTGCAATCGTAGGATATAGACCAGTGTCTGGAGAATGGAAGGGGTGACCAAAAGAGCCTCAAGATAAGCTAGCGGAACATCTATATCACGGCAGCAGTGGAGCGGGAGGGAAGCGTGTTAACTGGACGAGCGCTCCCATGTGAAAAAGAGCCGTTCGTCCCCAAACTATGGTTCACATGGTGGCGTCCGAGACAACACGTGATTCCTCTCACGCCATTCCATTGGCCGATGAGGTCCAATAAAGGCCTGTGTGGGTAACTTTACAATTACTCGCTGAAGGCGTGCGACAGTGGCAGCTACGTCTACATCTACTTGATAACCTTCTAATTCCCAGTTAACTGCCTAATTGAGAGTTCTTGGAACCCCCTTCAGTCCTTCGTCAGTCCCGTCCAAAGCTGGTCCCACATTGCACAGCAATACTCCAGAAGGGGGCGACCTCTTTAATAGACCTGCTGCGTCTTGTTAGTGTTGTGTTAAAAAATCACAGTCTTTGATATGCTTTATTCTGAATATTACGCACAGGATGTAGATAAACCCACGAACACTTTCAATTATTTGTCGCACAAGAACCAAACATTGTTCAGATATCATACATATATCGTTTTGAAGAGAAACCGTGAAAGCTTTTCTTTCTTATATATCGCCACAGCGTAGTTTGGTAATTTGCCAGTAGTGAGCGCTGGTAACAAACATGGCGAGTTCAGATGCGGAGCAAGCATTCTGTGTGTCGGAGTTCGACAAAAACAAGTGTGCTACAGCTGTTCAACAGATGTTCAGAACCAAGTACGGTAAGAAGCCACCAACAACGAAGGCCATCTACCACTGGCACAAAAAATTTGTTACGACGGGTTAACTGTGCCCGGCAAAGAGAAGCGGACGTCCCAGTGTGGGTGAAGTGAATGTGCAGGGCGTACGAGAGATATTCATAAGGAGTGCAAAGAAATCGAAACGTAGCGCATCGTGTGAACTCAAAATGGCTCCAATGACAGTGTGGTAAGTCCTGCGACAGAAGATGTCTATGAAACCATTCAAATTGGAGCCAGTGCACAAGATCAATGACGACGAAAAAGACAAGAGTTTTTAGTTGTGTTCGCAGTTGCAACAAATGAATAACGAAGCCACTTTTCACTCTAAAGGTAAAGTGAACAGGCATAATTGTCGAATCTGGGGTACAAAGAATCAACATGAATGCATTGAATATGAGCGTGATTCCCCAAAGGTAAATGTCTTTTGTGCCTTGTCACTTCGAAAACCTTACGGGTCATTCTCCTATGCCAAGAGCACTGTTACTGGATATTCCAACTTGGACATGTTCCAGCAATTGTTGATGTCTCAAATGTAATTTGACTCTCCGTTCGATTTCGGCAAGATGGGGTTCCATCCCATTTTCATCGTGAAGTTTGTGGGTACCTGACCACGGAGCTGCCGCATCGATGGATATGCCGTATAGAAAAGCGGACAGCTGTTTCATGAAATGAAATGGACTGACTGCGGACCTTTGGTACAGAGCCGAGTGGAGGGTCTGAATCAGAGGCTGAGACGGTTCTGCGACCGTGTGGGCTGCAGATTCCTCGACTTGCGGCCATAGGGTGGTGGGATTTAGGGTTCCGCAGGATAGGTCAGGAGTCCACTACACGCAGCAAGCGGCTACACGGGTAGCAGGGGTTGCGTGGCGTGGACTAGGCGATTTTTTAGGTTAGATGGCCTCGGGAAAGTACAGAAAGGGCAACAGCCTCAAAGGTCGCGGGGCAAAATCAGCACATTCGGGGACCAAGTAGCAATCGGTATTGTAATTATAAACTGTCGAAGCTGCATTGGTCAAGTACCGGAACTTCAAGAGCTGATAGAAAACATCAAAGCTGAAATAGTCAGAGGTACAGAAAGCTGGCTGAAGCCAGAGATAAATTCTGCCGAAATTTTTACAAAGGCACAGACGGCGTTTACAAAGGATAGAGTGCATGCAACCGGTGGTGGCGTGTTTGTCGCTGTTAGTAGTAGTTTATCCTGTAGTGAAGTAGAAGTGGATAGTTCCTGTGAATTATTATGGATGGAGGTTACACGCAACAATCGAGATAGGTTAATAATTGGCTCCTTTTACGGACCTCCCGACTCAGCAGCATTAGTGGCGGAACAACTGAGAGAAAATCTGGAATACATTTCACATAAATTTTCTCAGCATGTTATAATGTTAGGTGGAGATTTCAGTTTACTAGATATAGACTGGGACACTACGATTATTAGGACGGGTGGTAGGGACAGAGCATCGAGTGACATTGTACTGAGTACACTATACGAAAATTATCTCGAGCAATTAAACAGAGAACCAACTCGTGGAGATAACATCTTGGACCTACTGATAACAAACAGACCCAAACTTTTCGACTCTGTAAGTGCAGAACAAGGGATCAGTGATCACAAGGCCGTTGCAGCATCCCTGAATATGGAAGTTAATAGGAACATAAAAAAAGGGAGGAAGGTTTATCTGTTTAACAAGAGTAATAGAAGGCAGATTTCAGACTACCTAACAGATCAAAACGAAAATTTATGTTCCGACACTTACAATGTTGAGTGTTTATCAAAAAAAGTTCAAGGTAATCGTAAAATGCGTTTTAGACAGGTACGTTCCGAGTAAAACTGTGAGGGACGGGAAAATCCCACCGTGGTTCAACAACAATGTTAGGAAACTACTGCAAAACCAAAGAGAGCTTCACTCCAAGTTTAAACGCAGCCAAGACCTCTCAGACAAACAGAAGCTAAACGATTTCAAAGTTAGCGTAAGGAGGGCTATGCGTGAAGCGTTCAGTGAATTCGAAAGGAAAATTCTATGTACCGACTTAACAGAAAATCTTAGGAAGTTGGTCTTACGTTAAATCAGTAAGTGGCCCAAAACAGCATATACAGACACTCAGGGATGATGATGGCACTGAAACAGAGGATGACACGCGTAAAGCTGAAATACTAAACACCTTTTTCCAAAGCTGTTTCACAGAGGAAGACCGCACTGCAGTTACTTATCTAAATCCTCGCACAAACGAAAAAATGGCTGACATCGGAATAAGTGTCCAAGGAATAGAAAAACAACCGGAATCACTCAACAGAGGAAACTCCACGGGACCTGACGGGATACCAATTCGATTCTACACAGAGTACGTGAAAGAACTTGCCACCCTTCTAACAGCCGTGTGCTACAAGCTCTAGAGGAACGGAAGGTTCCAAATGGTTGGAAAAGAGCACCGGTATTCCCAGTCTTCAAGAAGGTTCGTCGAGCAGATGCGCAAAACTATAGACCTATATCTCTGACGTCGATCTGTTGTAGAATATTAGAACATGTTTTTTGCTTGAACATCACGTCGTTTTTGGAAACCCAGAATCTACTCTGTAGGAATCAACATGGATTCCGAAAGCAGCGATCGTGTGAGACCCAACTCGCTTTATTTGTTCATGAGACCCAGAAAATATTAGATACAGGATCCCAGGTAGATGCTATTTTCCTTGACTTCCGGAAGGCGTTCGATACAGTTCCGCACTGTCGCCTGGTAAAGAAAGTAAGAGCCTACGGAATATCAGACCAGCTGCATGGCTGGATTGAAGAGTTTTTAGCAAACAGAACACAGCATGTTGTTATCAACGGAGAGACGTCTACAGACGTTAAAGTAACCTCTGGCGTGCCACAGGGGAGTGTTATAGGACCATTGCTTTTCACTATATATATATAAATGACCTATTAGATAGTGTCGGAAGTTCCATGCGGCTTTTCGCGGATGATGCTGTAGGATACAGACAATTTGCATCACTAGAAAATTGTAGCGAAATGCAGGAAGCTCTGCAGCGGATAGGCACTTGGTGCAGGGAGTGGCAACTGACCCTTAACATAGACAAATGTAATGTATTGCGAATACATAGAAAGAAAGATCCTTTATTGTATGATTGTATGATAGCGGAACAAACACTGGTAGCAGTTACTTCTGTAAAATATGTGGGAGTATGCGTGCGGAACGATTTGAAGTGGAATGATCATATAAAAGTAATTGTTGGTAAGGCGGGTACCAGGTTGAGATTCATTGGGAGAGTCCTTAGAAAATGTATTCCATCAACAAAGGAGGTGCCTTATAAAACACTTGTTCGACCTATACTTGAGTATTGCTCATCAGTGTGGGATCCGTACCAGATCGGGTTGACGGAGGAGATAGAGAAGATCCAAAGAAGAACGTCACGTTTCGTCACAGGGTTATTTGTTAAGCGTGATAGCGTTACGGAGATGTTTAGCAAACTCAAGTGGCAGACTCTGCAAGAGAGGCGCTGTGCATCGCCGTGTAGCTTGCTCGCCAGGTTTCGAGAGGGTGCGTTTCTGGATGAGGTACCGAATATATTGCTTCCTCCTACTTATACCTCCCGAGTAGATCACGAATGTAAAATTAGAGAGATTCGAGGGCGCACGGAGGCTTACAGACAGTCGTTCTTCCAGCGAACCATACGCGACTGGAACAGAAAAGGGAGGTAATGACAGTGGCACGTGAAGTGCCTTCCGCCACACACCTTTGGGTGGCTTGCGGAGGGTAAATGTAGATGTAGATGTAAATGGCCTCCCCGATCACAAAATCACCTTCCCTGTGACGTTTTTCTTCTGGGACACATTCAAGACCTAGTGTATGTGCTGCCTCTGCTATATGATGTAAAAAGAGTCCGGGAGAGAATACGAGAAGCGACTGCCACAGTCGATGATACCATGCTGGGACGAGTATGGCAAAAGTTCGATTACCGTATTGACGTCTGCCGAGACACCCATGGTTTGCATATCGAATGTTTGCAAAAAAACCTTCAAAGTTTCTCTTCAAAATGCAATATGTATGACATCTGTACAATGTGTAGCTCTTGTGCAATAAAAATTGAAAATGTATATGATTGTTCCTATTTAAATTATTGGCAACTGAAATCCGTAAGTATTTAGTCGAATTTTCAGCCTTCAGATGTGTGCGATTAATCGTGTAACTGAAATTCAGTGGGTTTCTTTTAATATTCATGTGCATAACTTCACATTTTTCATTATATACAGTCTACTTCCACTTTTCACATCATACATGTATTTTGTCTATATCATTTTCCAGTTGGTTTTAACCATATGAGGACGTAAGAAGACCTCAAATGGCAGCATGATCTTTAAACAATCAAAAAGGAATGCTCAGACCGTATCCTATGTCGTTTATGTACACTAGGAACAGCAGAGGGCGTATAAAAGTTCGTTGCCAACGCCAGTTATTACTTCTGTTTTCCTCGATAATTTTTCATCAGTTAGTACCAACAGGGACCAATCCAGTCGCCCAACTGAACTGATACTCCGTAGGCACGAAATCCGAATAGAAGTCGCTTGTGAGGTACGGTGTCAAAAACCTTCTGGAAATCTAAAAATGTGGAATCAGTTCGACACTCCCTGGCGCTAATACTCGCCTCTCTGTGACAATAAAGTGTATTTTCTGACTCCCTGCTGATTGTCTGTCAATAAATCGTTTTTTCGACGTAATTCATAATTATGAAACACAGCACGTGTTCCAAAATCCTACTGCAGATCAACGTTAGTATTTGTTTTTCCTCATCTTCAGTCTTCTGACTGATTCCTCTCCTGTGCCAACCTCTTCATCTTGCAACCCAAGTCCTCAACTATTTGCTTGATATATTCCAATCTCTGTCTCTTCAGTTTATACCCTCCACAGCTCTCTCTCTAAAACCATGGAAGTTATCCCCTGATGTCTTAACAAATGTCCCACCGTCCCGTCTTTTCTTCTCAGTGTTTCCCTGTTGCTTCCTTGTACGATTCTACAGAGAACCTCCTCATTCCTTACCTTATCGGTCCACCTAGCTATCAACATTCTTCTGTAGTACCACATCTCAAATGCTTCAACTCTCTTCTGTTCTGATTTTCCCACATTCCACGTTTTACTACAATATAATGCTTTGCTCCAAACATACATTCTCAGAAAGTTCTTCCTTAATTAAGGCCTATGTTTGATATCAAGAGACATGTCTCCGTCAGGAAAACCCTTTTTGTCAGTGGTAGTCTGCTTCTTATGTCTTCCTTGTTCCGTTCCTCATGGGTTATTTTACTGCCAAGGTAGCAGAATTCCTTAACTTCTCTGCATCGTCATCACCAAACCTGACGTTAAGTTTCTCACTGTTCTCATTTCTGTCACTTATCATTATTTTTGTCTTTCTTCAATTTACTCATACTCTTTATACTGGCCATTCCATTCTGCAGACCCGTAATTCTTCTTCACGTCTACTGAGGATAGCACAGTGATTAGCAAATAGAGTCATTGATAACCTTTCAACTGGAATTCGAATCCCATTATTGAACCTTTCTTTTATTTCCGTCCGTGCTTCTTCGATATACGGATTGAATAGTAGGAGCGAAAGGCTACATCCCTGTCTTACACCCCTTTTCATCCGAGCATCTCGTTCTTGGTCTTCCGCTATTATTTTCCCCTCTTCATTGTTGTACATAATGTATATTACCCGTCTTTCTCTGAAGCTTACCACTATATTGATCATAGTTTCGAACATCTTATACGATTTGACATTGTCGAACCTTTTTTGCCCCAAATGAGGTTAACCAAGTGGAACTGATTGTATCTTTGTAGGTAGGATCAGATACCCATGTGGTTAGGTATATAAGAAGGTGTCATATCGTTCACACCATACATCGGGAACTCCACTGTCGATTCTTATTATTATTTCTTTTGGTGAGGAGACGGTGGAAAACGTAATTTCAAAAATAGATGCATAACCTCATGGCGACTTCACATTTGTGTGGCGGAACAAGTGCCAGGATAATCTATCTCCTCGAAGATTGTTACGGAATCTCACGTATATTTTATAAGCAAGACAGTGACATTATTAACAAGCTGGAATCGAGACGAGCATTGGTCATTAAGAAGGTTCGGTGGGCGTCTTTTCTACACCCGAAATAACTATTCCGTTGGGTGTCCATGGGTAGTTCAACGAATTACCTTTGTAGTCATGGAGGGAAATAGCTTCTCTAGTGACACAGTGAAACTTTATCTCAAAGTTAAACGCCGAGTTGAGTGGAAAACTGGCAATATTTGGCATACGTTTCGTGACAGCACGGGAACACGCAAAGTGTTCAGAAGAAGGTAGTTTATTCTAACACACAGACAATCTGGGAAGTATGGCTATGCAACTCCTGGCAAACACAATAAATCATCAAACCTATCAACAATGTTTCAGAGTTCTGCAATCAGAAGGGAACAAACGCATCATGAAGTAATAAATGGCTTTGGCTAGCACAGATAGTATCTTACCTATAAGCGAGAGAACTAGCATGGGAGACTTCGAGTGGACCATAAATTTTGAGTATTGGCTTTGTGCAACATCAGTAGTGGTCTGACTAATGCCAGCGTGTTTTTAACAGAAATTGAAGAGCAGAGAGCAGTGGATGAATTTCATGAATGCAGTAGTCTGTACAAGATACTAGAAAATGAGATGGACTGATTTTGTCCAAGGCAATGACAACTCTGTGGTAGGAGTCTTGTGAGGTTTCTAGACGGCGTAGTCTCACAGGATGACAAAACAAGGCCAGTAGTAGAGTCAACGACGCATTCACAGAGTGCAAAATACAACTGAAAGTCATTAGGCATGGTAAAGTGAATCAGGATTCACCCAAATTAATGTGGACACAACAATATACGGAGAGTGACCAGACTGGTTACAAACAAGAGGAGGAAAGCATATACAGTGTGAAGTTGTTGGGTCAAAAGTCGGTAAGTGTAAAATTCTGTAGGGCAGGATGCAGTGGCTTTCCTTTACGGTGAGACTGTGTAGGGGCGCAGCGGGAGAGGTGCAGCGAGAGTAGAGCCGCGCTCATCAGTTGAGCTACCGTATAAAAGCTCTGTTTCAGTCTTTGTTCTCATCTTAAGTAGTAATTGTAGCGTCACTATCTAGTGGCTGGACTTTAAAAACGTTAATATTCAATTTTCTCACTAGAGACCAGGTATGTGCTTATTAAGTAATCAAGTTATTACTCTACGCCCCTCTTAAACATTTTGCAAACAGTTTATATACAGAAGTTAACGAATGAAAAGAAGTGGAAGGTCATAATGTGTTGGTGACCTAGCTGGGAGTGTGCGGTGTACGTTACAGGGTAAAGAAATTCCGTCGCACTCCCGTTCGTAATCTATGAGTAAATCCTCTCGAAGTATCGTAGACGTCCCTGTTCACCGATTGCCGGCTCCAAAAAATATGTGTGGGTCAATTATAAGTTTTGTTTTGTGAACAGTTTTTTTTCTTAGGAAAATTTGTTTGATCCCAAATAACAAAACAGGTTATTGATCCATTCCTCTACTGCCTAATTACTTAAAGGAATTGAAGAAGCACAAGTTGCAAGTTTCGTACGTAAATGAAGAGTAAATTTTGAAATTCTCGTATTGCACCTTTCGTAGGACGGTGCAATTTTTTAAGCGAAGTTCGACTACGAATTCGGCAAGAAAGATAAGCTTTGGTTTACTGGAAGGGCAATCAAATTGAAATCATGGAAATACGAAGCAAATGTGACGTTACTGAAGGCAGGTTCGTTAAATCCGTAGAACCTGCGGAAGACGCTATTTCTCAAGTAAAAGAGACGAACAAGAACGAACTAAATGATATTTTATTTCATGGTGATTCTGAAGATAAAGTTTCTAACATCAGTTTACGATTTTTTGGATATGACAAACATTCTAGTGGTGACGTAGCAACTCATATGTCAAAGCTGAAAAATATATGGAATGATATGAAGAAAGAAATGGCCAAAGATGTAGAAAATAATCCAGGACTACCTGATTCATTTTTACGAGTAATCTGTAAAATTTTAGGTGGGCAGTCAGATGAGTATTCCTCACTTAAATCAAGTTGGATGCTAATGTCAAAACGTGGCGATAGGGCTGTTGATAACTTGACAACTCAAGTCTGTGCACATGAGAAATCTTTGTCGAGTAAAAAAGGAGATTCTAAATCTTAAGGGACTTCAAAAATAGCTGAGTCTTCTAAACGACGACAGCGGAAAAAAAAGTTGACTGTCAGTACTATAAGAAGCCTATGTGATAAGAAAACGCCGAAAGTGGATTGCTTATGGTGAACCACAAAAGCCTCAGGAAAATGATGTGACGGGAGCTGCTAAAAATTCAAATATGAACATGGCTCTCTTCGCTGAAACGTCTGTTGTTATGTCATTTGAGTGTAATACTGGTAGCTGGTTTGTAGATAATGGTGCAGCAAGTTATATCACCAGTAAGGACAATATTTTTAACACATACAGTTGCATCAGCAGAATGTGATAGTGTTAGTGCTGTTGAGCAGGGCGCAGTCGAAATGGAAGCAGCAGTGAATGGAAAGTAGCACAAAATCACTTTCAGTGATATGTGGTACGTACAAAAAATTTAACGAAATCTGTTTCCAGTCTTAGCACCACAAGTCAAAATCCCAAAAGTACAGAAAGGTGTTATTTTAAAAGTCACGAAACTAGTTGGCTATCGTGATCATTATGGAGGGCTGTTTAAATTGATGATGAGAGGCATTCCTACCGAAGTAAATGAAATCAGTAGAAACAATTCACTACAACTGTAGCATGAAAGATTTGGACATCAAAGTAAGCAACGTGTGAAGATGCAAATCTCTAAGCTCTTAGACATAAACGTGTGGTAAGACTCTGAGCTCTGCGACGGCTATATTTGTGGTAATGCACATCGGCTTCCATTTGTTACCCATAAGAGAGCTTCTGAACCGGAAGAACTGATTCACACGAATCCTTTCGATAAGTCCAATTTTGGAGATTGCTACTTTGTGCCATTCAAAGACGATTACAGCAAATTTCGAGGTGTTTAATTCGTCAACGAAAAATCGGAAGTTCATAATAAACTAAGACAGTTTGTAGCTGAAGCAAAGACTGTTGGCCATACAATTAAAAATCTCTTAAGTGATAATGGAGGAGAGTTTAACAATAGACAAATAAGGGAGACTTTATAAAAGGAGGGCGTAATCCAAAGTTTTACTATGCCGTATAGCGTACTGCATAACGGGTACAGAGAAAGAGAAAATCGTATTCTAGTTTAAACAGCCAGGGCTGTGAGGCATGCTCATAGAAACATTCCTCAGGAGGTTTGGGCTGAAACGATAAATTCTACAGCGTACATCCTAAATCGAACGGGACTTTCCGTATCTGAGAGACGTCTTCATATGAAATATCGTATCGAAAGAATCCTGGCGTGAAGCACCTGAGCATAATAGGGTCTAAATCTTATGTCCACGTTCCAAAACAATTAAGGGTTAAAATAGATCGAAAAGCAGGAAAAGGGATTCTCATTGGCTCCAAGTTCCATTTTCTTAATGTGCCCCCATTTCTTGATCCATTGCTGCTTTCCAGTCGTCTCATTGACACGAATTTATGGGGTGACAATAGGATTCTGCTTCTTCAAAGATCATTAACTAAGTTACGTAGTCTTGACGTCTTTTTGGACGTTTTCGGGTTAAACGTTCACGCATTTGTGGCCTAATTCTTCCATCATCAGATTGTTATAATCTCTCCTCTGTTTCATCCTGGAAAACCATCATAATTATCACACAAAATTCGTTCTAATTTCTCTTCTGTTTCATTCTGTAAAGCATCATAATTATCGAACTTATTTTCTCTTGGAAAACTAAACTTCACTTTGCTCTTGATTTCACCTGATGACTTTTGAGACTTCCGATGAGGAAGATCAAAGTCCACAGTAATTACTGAATATAAATTTTGTATAATTCCCTTTTCAAAAATAATGTCCGTGATCCCATAAACTGAATAATTTCTTCACACCAGATCCGATAACCATTTTACGCACCTTTCAGTGGTGTAGGAAATCATGTAAAACAGCTGAGATGCTCAAACGTTAGTGATGCAAGCAGATCACCGATTGAAGTTGTAAGTTAAATGTTAACTTTAAGTTCACAGCCAGCAGCTCATTTGCTGTACATCATTCAGAGCCGCGTCAAATGTTTCTCTAATCTATTTGATTTTGTTCTTTTACATTACTTTAAAAGATATTTTACCGTTTTTTTTCAATAATTTTTTTTCGAGCTATGCTCAGAAAAATTGACTTATAAGACAATTAAATATCGACTTATATTCTGTTTATGTAACAAACACGACTTATATTCTGTTATTAATAACAGGGTGCAGATCAGGAGAAAACAGGGAAGTTTCAATTTATGCTGTAATTTGATATTTTTGACAACTTATTTGATTCCCTAGCAACTCTTGTCCTCGAAAGGTGCAGCAGTTTGTACTTGATTCGAACAAAGCCTGTTTGTCAATTAAATATATCAACGCAACTTTTTGTACTCAGAATTGCTAGGTTTGAAGGGATGAACTTTTTGACACTTTATTTGAGAAGTATTTTAACTTATTAAGAATTTCTTGGTTAATATCACGACTTTCAACCAAGTAAACCTTTTTTCTAAAACTATACATCGGATGGAACAGTTTATACCCCATTTGTATATTTCCCTCCCTTCGTTTGGGTATGAAAATGCAGATAAGAAACGATTATGTAATTTCTAGGGAGTCTTTTTTTCCCTCCGGTCAAACATTCGACCAAAAAATATTGAACGGGTTGCTGAAGTATTGCATACCGGGCAGCTAAAGAGAGCTGGAAAGACAGCAAAATGAAGCAAGGGAAAAGAAAATTCTCAAGTGCTTTCAATAACTTTTGGAATGCTATCATAAACAAGCGGCTGACGCTGTAACGAATATTAGGGACGCTGGTGAACGCGGATTTGAGTCCCATACGCTACACAGTGGGTCACAGAAAATTCTGAAAGATGTCCTGGGATTAAAATACACAAGAAATTTCTGGATTCACTTTTCCTAGCACAACTGGGAGCAACTTGCTTATCTCGCTTCTATTGATGTCCCGTAGCCGTTGTCTCCCTTGGTTTCTTCTTCGTCGGTGGCGAGCTCTAATGCTTGTGCCATAAACAGCGCATAACAATGTGACAGATGGGTCGGTTTAGATGCTAAGCATAATAAGAATCGTAAAATGTTAGGATACCAACTAATTTTGTATTTTTTGTCCAATCGCAAAATTAGTAAAACAATTCCTCGAGCCAGTCTATTGTTAATAACCGTAGTATGATTTCCGGTGGATAATCATTAATTCCCGAGCACCACTAAAGTCACAAAAATGATTCACACGATCTTTTAATCAATGTGAGATAGCACAAATACACCCATGAAGAAAAAAAAACATTTGGAACGATTAACGACTAGGGATAAGTTGTTCATATTCATAGGACATGTTCCGCAGAAATGATTGAGTTCTCAGTCACCTCGGCTCAGCATGTGTCATGTTGCCTAGTGGGCACAGGGCCCCCAAGGGCCCTCATAACTTGTTCCATGCATGATGGCAACGACGTGCATAAGAAGCGAATGGCGTCCTGTGGTATAGCCATCCAAGCTGCATTCACCAGGTTCAAAATTTCATCTGTGGTGGATGGCATTGGGTCACAGTGTTCCACCAATCGTTTCACATCTTGTGACGCCAAGAAGACACATGTTCATGCACCGATATATGGTCATGCATTGTCTTGCTGAAAAATGGCGTCTCAGGATGTCATTCGCATAGGTCACTCTGTTCACAGTGCCCTGGACGCGCACCAACTGCCATAAATGGTTGTACACAGCAGCACTCCACACCATAAGCCTTTCGGTTGGCACAGTATGTCTTGCACGATTGCAGTCACTGTGTTGCCGCTCTGCCTGTCCGCTGCGAACCTAAATGCGGCCATCATTTTCAAACAATACGAACCTGGATAAGTCCAGAAACACTATCTGGAGCCATTCCTGTCTCCAAGGATGTCGTTCCATATGCCATTGCAGTCTAACATGTTTCCGCACATTCGTCAAAGGTTGGCGGAGAATTGGACGACGCGCACATATTTCATGACAGAACAAACAGGGACGGACTGTCACCCCTGATAGTGTACCATGTGTTACGCTGTGCGCTAGAGCCGTGGAGGGTGCAGCTCTGTCCACCAGTGCCTTTCGAATGACTTCTGGATCTTCTCTACTTGATCTTCTGGGCCTGACCCATCTCGTCACGTTCTACGGCCTTCCGTGAACCATTCTACACAAACCCTTTGCACTGTCGGAACACTTCGTCCCACACGAGCAGCAGTTCCCCGGATGGAAGCATCACATTCTCTCATGCTAATAATGCACCGTCTTTCAAATTCTTTGATTTGACGGTACGATTCGCACATACATCTGCAGGGCATCCTGCACGTCTGCTTAAGTCACACTGCTCCATTACCTTTGGTTTACAGTGACGAGAGCTGCATTCAAATTTGACAGGTAGGTGGTGTGGGGCCGCGATATAGACGTTGGCCTTGAACCCGCAGGCCGATATGGTTCAAATGCTAATCACTTCTGCAGAACATACTAATGTATAAGTCCTGTGAACATGAACTTCCTATCTGTAGTCGTTCGAGGTGTTTTGTTCTTCGTTTTTTTCCCCTTAACATGAGTTTGTGTTTACCGAGGAAACAGTAAAAATTAATTCCGTCTTTACGGGGAGACGAACTTAACACACTAGTTCATGTGCTGCTACCTCGAAAACCGATCTCAGACTGCCTACTGAGCTTCCCTTTCTCCTTTCAGGACGCATTTGAGATTTTACGATACTGCAGTGCCTGTGTTATTCTGATGACGACGCACTGCGGCGACCACAGCTATTACGAAACACATCAGATTAATTCGCAATTGCGAATAATGACTACCATCAGCTGTATAATGGAAGTACGACACTGGAAATTTGTGCCGGACCGGGACTCGAACCCAGTCTTCCCGCTTATGGCGAGAGGTCGGCATACAATTTGGCTAGCTGTGCACGACACCCACAATTCCATATGTCGTCAGCCACACGTCTACGATCTCTCCTCGCGCGTCCATTTTGTGTATTCCCGTACAGGTCAGACATTGTGCTTGAAATTTGCAGGCCCGGTATGACTTTCAAGCACAATGTCTGACCTGTACGGGAATACACATAATGGATGCGCGATTAGAGATCGTAAACGTGTGGCTGACGACATATGGAAGTTTGGGTATGGCTGTGAGTCGTACACGGAGAGCAATATGGTATCCGCCAGGTAGATCAGCGTGCTCGGTCAGAGGGCTAGCTACCACTGGAATAAAAAAAAAACTGAAAACTGAGTGAACGGATCAACAAAGAACCTGAACGGGTGTCATCAGACGTCCGCCCCGAACAAATTCATCGCCCTATATGGAACAAAATGAGATCAAAGAGAGAGAGAGAGAGAGAGAGAGAGAGAGAGAGAGAGAGAGAGAGAGAGAGACGATTGTCCTCTGTAACAAAAAAACTGAGTGAAGGAATCAACGATCAACTTGAACAGATGTCATGTGACGTCCGCCCCGACCAAACGAAATTATAAAATAAAAAGAAGAAAAGGTAAGGCGGCGGCCGACTCGCGATGAGCGGGAACTCCGGGTTCCAGTCCCAGTGTGACACATATTTCCACTGTCGTCATTCCATACTACAACTGATGGCAGTCATTATTAGCAACTGTGACGTCATCTGATGCATATGTGATTAGTTCGTCTTTCCCATCAATAAGCACTGACAGTAACTCAAATTTGTAGTCAGCATTTCATGATCAATTGAGTGACACTAAAATATTTATTAACAAGTCCTCAGTTCAAATAAAGGCGTCAACACGATTCGAGCTATATATTAATATTCAAACAGTAAATATAAATGTCAAAAGATTCACTTCCTGGCATCTAGCGTGGTAGGTGAATCCCCTCTGTCTCTCTGACTGACCATTCTCACGCTTTGTGACAATCTTGCGCGTCGTTCGACGAGTGTGCTTTGTGATTCTATCTAATAACTAGCTCAGCATAGCAATATCTTCCTGTATTGTGCATTTAAACATAACAACAAAATGTAATAAACACGAGCAACGATATGTCATAAACGCCACAACCCGTCTCAAAAGCAAAGCTTACAAAGAATGTACATTATTCCTTTGGACTGGTAGCATCTATACGTCTGCTTTCCAGTGAAAGAAAGTTTTTCATTGAGATGTGGAGAGAATCATGTTGGGCTTTACTGAGACAGAAAACAAAGAAATATAACAGGAAGCAGACTAGATCGGAAGATTTAACAATGTAATGAAATGAGTGGAAGACCAAGAGCGAAGTGCTAGTATTAAAAATGGTGTAAGATGTGGTTTCAACATTTCACAGTTACTGTTCAATTCCAAAGCAATGACGGTAACAGAAGAGAGGTTGAACAGCGGTAAAGGATATCAATGATAATATTCACTATACTTGACATAGGTCTCGTGAGTAAAAATTAAGATGAACTACACGATCTGTTGAACGGGATGAACAGTCTGTTGAGTACAGAATTGTATTGAGAGTTAATCGAAGTAAGACGAAAGTAACGAGAAGTAGCAGAAACGAAAACAGCGAAAAACTTTACATCAAATTCGTGATCTCGAAGTAGATGAAATTAACGAATTCTGCTACCTAGGAGGACGTAAAAAGCAGACTAGCAATAGGAAAAGGAGCAAAAGAGCACTGCTGGTAGAAGTGAATTAGTATTAAACACAGGCCTTAATGTGAAAAGAAATTCCTTACAATGTACGTTTGAAGCACAGCGTTGTGTGATAGTAAAATATGGACTGTGGTAAAACCGGAACAGAAGGAAATCGAGGCATTTGAGATGTAGTGTTGCAGAAGAGTGTTGGAAATTGGGTGTATGGATATGACAATCAATGGGAAGTTTCTGCATGGAGGAGGAAAGGAATACAAGGAGAACTTTACGAAACAGGAGAGACAGCATTGTAGGTCATTTGTTAAGACATGAGAGACTAACTTCCATGGTACTAGAGGTATTTGTAGAAGGTAAAAACTGAAGAGAAAGGCAGAGACTAGGATACATCCGGCAAATAATTGAGGATGTAGATTGCACGTGCTCCTCTGAGATGAAGAGGTTGGCCCACAAGAGCAATTCGAGGCAGGCAGCATTGACCCAGTTAGTAGAAAAAAAAGGTACCAGCAGAGGTAAGAGTCCTCCCTCGGGCATGGATGTGTGTGTTTGTCCTTACGATAATTTAGGTTAAGTAGTGTGTAAGCTTAGGGACTGATGACTTCAGCAGTTAAGTCCCATAAGATTTCAAATTCATTTGAACAATTTTGAACTGAAAAAAATAAATCAATCGCAAGTGTAAAGTACTTTTGACATAGCAATGAGGACGTCGACCAACAAAGGAAGTACTTTGGTGGTTTCCAAGTGAAGAAGAAAGTTCGAGACTACAAATATAGAGGGTAAATAACATTACAAAATATGAAGTTTGTTTGTGTCAAACTAGGGACTGATACAAATGGTTGTAGCATAAATAGTAGTAGTAGTAGTTGGGCGTTGGGTTGGGGGTTGGGTTGTTTGGGGAAGGAGACCAGACAGCGAGGTCATCGGTCTCATCGGATTAGGGAAGGATGGGGAAGGAAGTCGACCATGCCCTTCAAAGGAACCATCCCGGCATTTGCGCGGAGCGATTTTAGGGAAATCATGGAAAACCCAATTCAGGATGGTCGGACGCGGGATTGAACCGTCGTCCTCCCGAATGCGAGTCCAGTGTCTAACCACTGCGCCACCTCGCTCGGTAGTAGTAGTAGTAATGGCGTCAGTATTAGTTAACTAAGACAACTACAATTGCTACCCCCAGAAAGTGTATCGAAATTTTTCTACCCTAAGTGTATTTTACGAGGTATTAAAATTTGTAGATTATTTCGGGATGGGGAGGGTGAGAAATTTAGTACGCAGAGTTGATACCTCTTGCGTCAACAGTAACTACAACACGACATCGATTCAAAATAACGTTGATAACAGGCTTAATTACGTCATTCTGCTTCAGTTCTATGCCAGAGTTTTCCAACCGTAGCAAATGGCGAGTGGTGGGAAGACACAATATAATAGAACGTGACTTTTTGTATAGAGAATACACTCTAAAACAAAAACTAGACCATGAAGAAATTATCCGAATGAGACTGAAATCTGTAGATGTCGTGTTCAATTTAATAAAAGTTGGATGGTCCATTCAAGAAAAAGAGCTTCACAAATCGAGCAAATCAGTAACGCGTTTGTCCATCTGTAGACCTTTCACAAGCACTTATTCGTTTTTCAAATTATTGACATAGTTGTCGGACTCTTTCCTGAGGGTTATCGTCCCATTTTTTGTTCAACTGTAGCATTAGGTAGTCAAAATCCCGAGATGATTGGAGGGCCCTGCCCATAACGCTACAAACGCTTTCAGTTAGGGATAGACCTTGCGACCTTGCTGGCCAGGGAAGGAGTTGGCAAGCAGCAAGCACGAAGACAAGCGTTACAAACTCTCGCCGTGTGCTGGCGGGCATTATCTAGCTAAACTGTTAACCGAGGATGGCTTGCCATGAAGAGAAACAAAGCAGACCATGAAATACCGTCGGCGTAACGCTGTTCTGTGAGGATGTCACAGATGAGGCGTCCTGTTATGAAGTGGAATGGGACCCCTGATCATTACTCTTGAATGTCGGGCCGTATGATGGGCAAGAGACAGGTTGGTATCCCACCGGTGTCCGGGCGTCACCAGACAGTTCTACAGAAATCGCTAGTGCTAGGATTTCACGCGCAGCAAGTCCCACCCATTCCCCCCCCCCCCCCCCCCCCCCCCCCCCCCCCGGGAACAAACTTCTTCGGCCTGGAATCTCATTGACTGAGGTAGAACTTCCTTCAGTGATGATTACCGCTTCGTACCGAGTCCCAGTGACAAGCAGGTCCAATTGCAACCACATTTAACAGTACAGCAAGACACACAATCTCACGATCCTAAATATGATGGCAACTGCATTGGGGTGGTACCATTGCCCGACGTCCAGTACATTGTATTCTGCACATCGATGACACCGTTTGCGATGGTGCTAAGAGCTTAATAACTGAGCCAACGAGGAGTGGGCCGGTTCATTCAGGGTACAGATTCTAGATGTGCACTCATCTGGCGAGTGATGGGAACACGTCATTCACCCAGGAATATTGTCTAAAATTATTGTTTTGGTGGTCCTGATGTTACTATGTTGGGAGGAATAGTGTTGCATGAACGAACTGATTTCGTAATCCTTTAAGAAGGTACATTCACCAAAAAAATTTTCAAATAAGTGTGAAATCTTATGGGACTTAACTGCTAAGGTCATCAGTCCCTAAGCTTACACACTACTTAAACTAAATTATCCTGAGGACAAACACACACACCCATGCCCGAGGGAGGACTCGATTCTCCGCCGGGACCAGCCGCACAGTCCATGACTGCAGCGCCCAAGACGGCTCGGCTACTGCTCCGCGGCTGTACACTCACTGCTCAACGTATTGTGACTGTGTACTCCTTCTCAATGAGGGTCTCATCAGGGATGCATTCAGTGCTGACTTCATTTTTCAGGATGAGAACACGCGACCGCATCGAACAACTCAGGTTCAAATGGTTCAAATGGCTCTGAGCACTATGGGGCTTAACTGCTGAGGTCATCAGTCCCCTAGAACTTAGAACTACTTAAACCTAACTAACCTAAGGACATCACACACATCCATGCCCGAGGCACGATTCGAATCTGCGACCGTAGCGGTCGCGCGGTTCCTGACTGTAGCTCCTAGAACCGCTCGGCCACAACGGCCGGCCGAACAGCTCAGGTGGGTAAGCTCTTCGAACGAGAGTACATTCGGTGAATGGGCTGTCCTGCTCGTTCCCCCGTCATGAAACCCATCCAACACGTGTGGTGTGTGGTAGGGAGTACGTTCGCCGACAACGCCCCTGTAGCAACAGTCAGTCACGCTGGTGGAGGGATGGAGCGCACTACCACAAGAAGTCTTTACCAACCATCAGGGTAGCATGGAAGCACGTTGCAGAGCATTCATTGCCGTCCACGGTGATCACACACGCTATCAAAAACAGGCCCCTCCTTCTCCAGTGCCAAGGGAACATTATAAACATGCTGACTTCAGTGTAATTGCTCTCTTTGAATAACAGTGTCATTTCTCTTCGTGTGATTCCGTATGTTTTTAAGTTATCTTCTGTACTATAATGTAACAGTTCTTTTTATGTATGGGCCAAGTTTCATCGGGTTACTCGGTGATAATACAACATGGCAGAGCTATTTTCGTCCGTAAATTTTCCACTCCAGACTTCTGTCACTACACTAGTTCCGTAATTATATCTCCAGGGTCTATGCATCGCTTCTATACAATGTTCCAAACGCACGTTCTCAACAATTTCTTCCTCAATCTTAGGCCGGTGTTTGCTACTAGTATACTTCTTTTGGGTAAGAATGCCTTATTTGCCTGAGGTAGTCTCCTATTTATATCCTCCTTGCTTCGTCTGTCACGTGTTATTTTGGTTACAAGGAAAGTAGAATTGCTTCACTTCTTTTACTTCATACTCACCAATTAATATGTGGAGTTTAACATTCGTCTTATTTCTGTTAGTCCTCACTGCTTTCTTCTTCGTTCGATTTATTCCCAACCCAAATTCTGTACTCATCAGACTCTTCATTATACTCAACAGTTATGTAATTCTTCTAGAGTGTGCACCTTCACTGAAGACAGCGATGTCTTCAGCGAATCTATCATTGATATAATTTCACCTTGAATTTTAAATCCTCTCCTGAACTTTTGTTTTATTTAAAATAATTTATTGTTCAGCTTCTGCTGCACAGTCTTTTTTTTTTCTTTTCCTTAGCTAAAAGATATTTTTCGATCCCTCTGTATCAGCTTCAGAACTAATTAGTTGCGTCAGTAACCCGTCTTGTCAGTTGGTAACCACATGTCAGACTCTACAGTTTATTCCTGACATTGCATTCCGATGTAGAGATTGAGCAGTAGAGGTGAAAGACTGCATCATTGTCTTACATCTGAGCAATTCGTTCTTGATCTTCCAGATAAGTTAACTAGGGTGTGGTCCCAAGACGGGTAATGTACAAAATCCAAGATGGAACTATCATGTTCCATGTTGTATTTTGTACATTACCCGTCTTTTCCTACAGTATATACCTACTTTTATGAGAATGTATAACATCTTGCCCCATTTTACATCATACCAAACATTGTCTAGGCCCACAAATAGTATGAACATGATTATTTTCTTAAGTCGAGTTTCCATTATCATTCGAAACGGCAATACTACCTTTCTGGTGCATTTAACTTTTTCTAAAGCCAAAGTAATCATCTAATAGGTCTCTATTGCCGTTTCCATTCTTCTGAACATCACTCATGTTAGCAGCTTTTATGCTACCGGTGTAAACCTTGGCGTGTGGTATTTCTCGCACTTGTTTGTCCTTTCCATCCTTTCCATCTCTGGGCTTATGTGGATGATATTTTCCCAAAAGTCTGATTGCATGTTTCCTGTCCCATAGATTGACACAACACTGTGTCTTTAAATCACATACTCGATTGTGCTGACGCCAAACTAACGCTTTAAAATTAGCCGCGCCGAAGAGCAGCGTGGTGTGAGGCGCCTTGCTACGGTTGGCACTGCTCTCTCAGTCGGAGGTTCGAGTTCTCCCTCGAGCATGGGTATGTGTGTTCTCCTAAGTGTTCGATAGTTTAAGTTTAGTAGTGTGTAAGCCTAGAGACCGAAGACCTCAGCAGTTTGGTCCCACAGGAACTTACGTTAAAGTTATTTTTTTGTAATACAATGAACGGAGTAGGAAGTGTGGGCTCTGACGGAAACATCATAGGATGTTTAGATTACGTCTTATAATGCAACTTAGATTTAAGTGTCAGGAAGTCGTTTCTGAAAGTATTTGTATGGAGTGTAGCCATGTATGGGAGTGAAACGTGGACCAAAAGTAGTTTAGACAAGAAGAGAATAGAAGCTTTTGAAATGTGGTGCTACTGAAGAATGCTGAAGATTAGATGGGTAGATCACGTAACTAATAAAGTGGTAACGAACAGAATTGGGGAGAAGAGAAATTTCCGGCCCAACTTGACTAGAAGAAGGGACCGGTTGTTAGCAGATGTAATGAGGCATCAAAGAATCACCAATTTCCTACTGGAGGGCAGCGTGGAGGGTAAAAATCGCAGAAGGAGACCAAGAGGTGAATACACTAAGGAGATTCAGAAGGATGTATGTTGCAGTAGGTACTTGGAGATGAAAAAGCTTGCACAGCATGGAGAGCTGCATGAAACTAGTCTCTGGATTGAAGACCACAACAACAACAACAATGCAACTTGAAACTTTATCCGCACAGCTCCCCGACTTCAAAGATATAGTAAATTACATAGGGGGTCATCGTCTGGCTGCATTTTGGTCTTTGTCTGTTTTAAACAGGACAAATACTAATGCTTAGCTCCATCTTTTACGCTTTTGTTTCTTAGCCATCGTCATGAACTGATGGGCTAAAAGATGGTGTCGTGCACTAGTATATTGACTGACACTGCAAACAATCCTGTCGGAGGAACATCCACAACTGAGCATTATAGCAGAGGTTGTCGGTAGTCTGAATATGATGCAATGGATGAGCCGCGATTGTCGCAGCCTTAAGTACTTATTGCATGTTTCGAAAATCAATCTACCTTCATTCAGTAGCCAGAACACGAAGTCCATTGTCGTTTTTTTAGGAATTTCATTACGAGGTCACTCTGAAGCAAAAGCTATTAGCTATCCTACCACTATGGCCGGTCGCAGTGGCTGTGCGGTTCTGGGCGCTACAGTCTGGAGGCGAGCGACCACTACGGTCGCAGGTTCGAATCCTGCCTCGCGCATGGATGTGTGTGATGTCCTTAGGTTAGTTACGTTTAATTAGTTCTAAGTTCTAGGCGACTGATGACCTCAGAAGTTAAGTCGCATAGTGCTCAGAGCCATTTGAACCATATGATATCTTCCCACGGTCAGACAACATCGTGTTAAAGCTGAGCCGACAACGCACGCTTCCATCATCAATAACATCGCACTTCCACTCTTTTGCTTATTTTATCCCATACAGACAACATTTATGAAGGTAACATTCAGAGAAAGGGTGATTGTAGTCTGTACTCAAGTGATAAACT
Organism: Schistocerca gregaria; assembly: GCF_023897955.1. Classification (NCBI taxonomy): domain Eukaryota; kingdom Metazoa; phylum Arthropoda; class Insecta; order Orthoptera; family Acrididae; genus Schistocerca; species Schistocerca gregaria. Next base: position 510,076,470 of record NC_064923.1, read on the forward strand.
GATACGAATATCAGCGTGAGGTAGCTCATTTACTGGATAAAGCTGTGCTGCACGCGATCCCGCAGTCAGTGACGTAGCGAGTGCCATCACATGCCGGCAGAAGCGCGCATTCCAAAAACGTGATTACGACGCGACGCGGCGTGACGCTGCGGGTCCCACGAGCGCTGCGGTGTGGCCGCCGCAGGGCCCGATGACAGCGTAAACATTTGCGCTCGCCGCACCAGAGAATTTATTAACAAGCGGCCGCGCTGTTTACGCCGCTTTGTCGCCGGGCTGCGCCGCGCCTGCAAACAGCGCCTGCGTACAATGGCCGCTGTCAGGCGCAGTGCACCCCGCCAAGAGTGGCCATTGTCCGGCAGGTCTGCCCACCCTGCATGCGCCGCTGTCACGGAAGAGCCGCCCGCTGTCACTGCGGCTGTCTACCTGTGCAGTTGCTACTAGGGTTGGCCAAAATAATACGCTGAAATCCACCAAGTTCTCGCCCATTCCAGATACACGAAATTCGGTTTTGGTGACAAAGTGTGAACTGAAAGGCGACGGGAACATAAGGAACGCACTTGGTAGACCAGAAGTATTCCATTAATATGTCTGCAACACATATTGTGGGCAACTGGTGGCGATAAAGTGATCCTAATTCCTTTTTGCATGCTTCATGCACGTTGATTTTCGGGTCACCGCGAAGCCAGGTAAGATAATGAAAAGAATTGTAGGAATGCAGTGGAAACTTTGGATCCTATTTAAACTTTGAACCCATTTCTATTTTAGCCAACTCTTCCTTTCCCTTCCTCCTTTTTCTCTCCCTCGATCTCCCCCATTCATGCCCTCCGCCGATCCCCTCACTCCCACTTCTAAGCCCACCTTCAACCACCTCACTCGCTTCCTCCTCTCTTAGCAGTGCCCAATGCCGCCGCGATTTGTTTATGTTGGCTGCGCGTGGACGCTGCAGCAGACGCTTCGCCATAAACAGAAAGAAATCACCTTGGCTCTGACTGCAGTAAGCGGATATCACTTCCTGCGTGTTCTTATAGTAACCAACGTGAGACTCTAATCACAGGTGCCATGGGGTAATGGCAACGGGTATCATGTCATTAGTCATCGGAATATTAACCAGTGATGAAATGTCCACTTTATTTGAATACCAAGAAAATAGGAACCTTCTCACAAAGGAATGTGAGGTAATATCAAAATTTATCCAACATACAAAAATTAACTGCAGGGCTTTCATGTGTGCAGTAGTAGCACATAAGAAAATATTATGTCTTGGAAGCGTATATTTCATTTCCTCTTCTCATATTAACGCCCTTGTTTTAGTTCGAAGTGAGAAAATAAATAAGAAAAACTAAAGTTCCTGAGAAGTATATCAGTCATCTCCTCTTCTCGTATCATAACTTTTGTTTTAGTAGGAAGTAAAAAAATAAACAGTTTAAAGTTGTGAAGCATAGTATGACACCAGATTCTTATCGTAGGCGCTATCGGAACGCAAAAAGCAGGGAGCTGTCCATTCTTTTGTCGAACAGTCTGGCTCCTTCCATGCATTGCTCCCGCTAGGAGATTCTTATTTAAGGACTTGTGGGCATCAAGTTCTTCAGCAGAACAAGCCTTCTGTTATTGTGCTAATTACGGTATGGAAAAAATGCAACAAAGACGATTTCCCCTAAAGCAGTGGGGATATTTCCAAATTTCTGTATTCAGCAATGACTGCCAGCCTGCACAACACTGCACAGAATCCCTGCGGCAGGCAACACAACTGTGCGTGCCCTTCAGACTTCATTCAGTAAGACGTCAGGAGACGGATGGAAACGTCAAATTAATGTCGCTTTCCGAGTCGTATTCAATCCAGAATGAGGTGTTATTAACGTAGTTGAGCGTTCTAGCAATTACACTTTTATAATTCCTATATGAGTATTCCGATAGCCAAAGAACCCATTAGTGTGAAACTATCGGTAATTGCATTAACATCAAACTGCAAGAACTTGCGACAATACGTGGACTCTTCTCTTTGCTGGGTGAACTATTACTGTTATTTAGGACTCTCTTCGTCCTAGGCGAAATGCAACTGGAACATCAGTGGCGCTTTCCGCTATTCTTGACCAGCATCAGCAACTTGTAATCACTGCGAGTTACAACTGCGTGATCATATGGCTCAGGTTGTCAGTAGTTGTGGTGGTGTTATGCTCTACAAACTGCTTACAGTAACGTTAATGGTGGCACACATAATTAAGCGCTGCCTACCTATTTAAGTAAAGATAGTGTTGTGGCGTCGTCGCTTCTCTTTATTTGGCCTCAGCTTGAGTAATCCGGTTTAACGAACATAGTACTTCATTCGCGGGCTGCTAATGATACAGTATGACTACAGAGATCATCGTGCGGGTATTGCATTAATTATGCAATGAATTGCTTAACAAATACTTGTGGTGTCACCGACAGACACCACACTTGCTACGTGGTAGCCTTTAAATCGGCCGGGGTCCGGTAGTATACGTCGGACCCGCGTGTCGCCACTATCATTGATTGCAGACCGAGCGACGCCACACGGCAGGTCTAGAGAGACTTCCTAGCACTCACCCCAGTTGTACAGCCGACTTTGCTAGCGGTGGTTCACTGACAAAAATACGCTCTCATTTGCCGAGACGATAGTTATCATAGCTTTCAGCTACGTTATTTGCTACGACCTAGCAAGGCGCCATATTCAGTTACCATTGATGATGTGAATCATGTACTGTCACGAGCGATGTTCGTCATTAATGGATTAAAGTTAAGCATTCCACCAGCTACGTCCGTTTTTATCAATTCTAATTCCCTTGGCATTTTCCAGACGTCACGCCAGACTGCGTGAGCTAAAAACGCTTGCATTTCGGCCTCCTTTAGTAACACGGTGTTGGCCCTCCTGCCAACCACAACATTGGCGACGAGAGTAAAAATGTTCTTATCGATATTGCCCTGATTTACATGTGTAATGGCTTCGCCACGATCTCCAGATATACTGTCTGAGATTTATCGCTTACAGACTCAGCAGACGCACGCCTTACTGGATGCCCTTGGACAGCTCGTCCAGGGTCAACGTGCGATGCAAAACGATGCGGCAGCAGCCGCTTCACCGCTAACGCAGCCACAACACGCTGTTGCACCCACTTTTCGACCTTTTGATGCTGCGCTGGAAAGCTGGACGGAGTGGTCACGCCAATTTGGATTCCATCTCGCCGCCTACAGAATTCAAGGTAACGAGCGGCAGCATTTTCTCCATTCGTCAGTCGGGGTGCAAAAGTACCGTGTGATAGTCAAATTATTTCCCCGGTGCGACATAGCAACTCTGTCCTACGAAGAAATTTTGTCTGCATTAGATGCATATTTCAAATAATCAGTCAATGTAGTTGCGGAAAGGTATACCTTCTTTCGTACAAAACGTACGGCAGGTCAGACTAATTGGGAGTGGGTTGCAACCTTCAAGGCCTTACTAGGGATTGTGCTTTTGAATGTCAATGTGCTCTCCCTTATTCAGATACTATAGTACGTGGTGCAATTGCACAGAACGTTTCTGATGTTCGTATAAGGGAACAGATTTAGAAACTAGTCAATCCCTCCCTTCAACAAGTGATGGACATATTGGATCGGCAGGACACCCTTGACTTTGCTCAGGAATCATTTGAAACTTCGCCAGCAGTGTGTCAGGCTAACCGGCCCGCCGGGCGAGCTGCACGGACCAGTAAACAGCCCTCGCGCCCGGCCGCACCGCTGCCGCCAGGCTCTCAGCTACGTGTGCCGCTCCGGCAAGCAAATGCAGTGATCAAATCATGCCCGCGGTGTGCTACTAAACATTCGCGTGAGAATTGCCAGTCACGCCAAGCTATTTGATTTTATTGTAATTAAAAAAGGACATGTTCAGAGTGTTAGCCAGAAAAAGCTCAGATCGGAAGGTCAAAACCGTTCCAGGCCCATTACTTCGCGCCGGAATCGGAATCGAACCAAGGATGCTCAGGCTCGCGAAACTTTGCCCATGGAAATTCATGTAGTTCATTACACTCCGCGCAGTGCCACTCTCTCTAACAGAGGACTGTGTTCGTCCCAAAAATAGTGTGCGTCGATATCGTCGGAACTCCCGTCAAGTAGCACGTGATTATGTACCAGTGTCAGTTCACGTTGCACGAGACAGTCGCTCTTGTCGCCAGCGGGACAATAAACTATTTGTGGACTTGGACATTAACGGCAATGTGATACCATTCCAGCTCAACATAGGAGTTGCAGTTTCACTGATCAATGAAGACACTTACAAACTGCTGGGCACACCTCCGTTGCGTGCCGCAAATGTTAAGTTAAGTAGTTATTCAGGTCAAGGTATCCCTGTACTAGGACAGTGCAGACTTCTTGCAACATACAAAGGACAAAGAAAACTTGTGTAATTTTACGTCCTTCGTTCTTCTTCTGCAGTGAACTTGTTTGGTTTCGATTTATTTCATTTGTTTAACTTGTCTATAGTAAATAAGGTCCTCTCAGTGAACCAGACTGTGCCTTCAGACAGTGTTTCTCGTCTATGTGAAGAATTTGCAGACATTGCGCTAAGAACTATAAAGCACATTTGGAACTGAAAGTAAACGTGCAACCGAATTTTTTTCAGAGCGCGCAATGTACCCAACGCATTGTGTGATGAGGTCGCAAAAACATTACATGATTTGGAATAACAAGGTGTAATTGAATGTGTGCAGGCTTCTCTCTGGGCATCACCCTTAGTAATTTTGCCAAAACCGTCCGGAAAATTGAGACTTTTGTGGACTTCAAGGCAACAGTGAACCCACAACTAGTGATTGCAACTTTTCCTTTACCCTGCCCGGAAGATCTTTTTGACAAACTGTGCCCTGGCAGATGCGCACTTGCAAATACCGCTGGACGAAGAATCCCAGCGCGTTTTGGTGGTTAACACGCATCTTGGGTTGTATCAATTCAAACGACTGCCATTCGGGTGTGGATCCGCCCCTGCATTGTTTCAGCAATATCTACAAACTGTTTGTGCGTCGGTCCCTACTGCAGAAAATGATCTGGACGATATTGTGATCTCCGGAAAGACGGAAGAAGAACATTTGGCCAATCTCAGAACATTATTTCAGGTCTTGCGACAAAATGGTCTTTCCTTGCGAAAGGACAAATGTGTGTTTTTTGCTCGGGACTTGCCTTACTTGGGACATGTAATCAATGCCCAAGGCATACACCCAAGTCCCACGCGCCTTCGTGCCATACAAGACTTGCCTTCGGCGCAGAATTTGAAGCAGCTACAGAGTGTGCTGGGAAAAATTAATTATTATCGCCGTTCTATACCATACGCGTCTTCCATTTCAGCTCCGCTTCATCGCTTACGTCGTAAAGGTGTTCCGTTCGTCTGGACGACGGAATGCGAACGCGCCTTTCGCCAGTTGAAATCGGCGTTGCTTTCCAATACTTGCCTTACGCCATTCGATCCCCAGAAGCCCCGCTTGTTGATGGTGGATGCATCGGATTTCGGGATCGGTGCTGTGCTTGCGCACAAAGATGGATTGTACGATCGCCCTATGGCCTTCGCGTCCGAATTGCTCTCGTCTGTTCAAAGAAATTATTCACAGATCGAGAAAGAAGCATTGGCTCTCGTATTTGGTGTTACAAAGTTTCATGATTTCTTGTACGGTCGTCACTTTACCATAATCACAGACCACAAACCTTTGACATCGCTTTTTCATCCGACCAAGCCTGTACCTCCACGTACAACGCAGAAATTCATTCGCTGGTCCATTTTCCTCTCGCAGTACCGCTACGCTATCTTGTATCGGTCCACTGCTAAGCATGGAAACGCCGATGCGTTGTCCCGCTTGCCTGTTGCTGAGGATAGGGCACTCGATTCCTCTGAACTTGCTTGCATGTTCATTGATGCGGAAACCGATAATGTGGTCGAATCGTTTCCGATTGATTTTCGTCGTGTAACTACAGCCACAGCTGCCGACCCTGTCCTTGCTCCTGTTCTGCGTTTTGTTGCTACGCAGTGGCCCTTGTGAAAGTCACGGATCGGGGACCCGTTGGTTCGCCGATTTTTTGCTCACAAAAAGAGACTTCTTGTTCAACTTGGTGTTTTGCTGTTGCGTTCTGATAATGATTAGTCCAGGGTCGTGGTACCACGTTCGTTACAGCCCTCTGTCTTACAGCTTCTCCACCAAGGACATTGCGTTGTAGTGAGAACGAAACAACTTGCTCGTCAGCACTGTACTTGGAGCGGAATCGATGCCGCGATTACGAATATGTGCTCTTCTTGCATGGTGTGTGCCGAACAAAAATCAGCACCACCACAGAAATTCTTTGCATGCCCAAAAGCCACTTCCCCTTGGCAACGCTTACATGTCGATTGCAAGTCCATTCTGCAATGCTCGATGGTTGGTTGTGGTGGATTCATTCAGTAATTTTCTTTTTGTAGTCCGGGTGTCTTCCACGACGTCATCCGCCACCATCCAAGCGTTACCTGCTATCTTTTCCATTGAAGGTGTTCCACAGACTATTGTTTCCAACAATGGCCCACAATTCATGTCCGCAGAATTTCAGTCAATCTGCAAGGCCAATGTTATTCAACATCTGACGTCCGCACCGTTTTCGCCATAGTCACACGGTGCCGCTGAATGATTGGTCGGGACTTTCAAGTCACAGACGTTGACATTAAAAGAGTCGCATTCTTGGGAGGACGCGTTATTGCTCTTTTTGCCCTCGTATCGCTCTCAGCCCCGAGATGATCGCTCGCCGGCTGAGTTGCTCCACGGTCTGCATCATCGAACCTTGATGTCTTTGCTTCATCCTACGTATCAGGTTACTGTACAGCGGCAGACACCTGCTTTTGCTCCAGGCGACGTTGTCTCCTATCGCCATCATCGAGGTTCACAGCGTTGGCTCGAAGGGCGCATTCTTCGGTGCCTCGGACGCGCTATGTATCTGGTTTTGGGGGCCTCTGGTGAGGTGCGTCGGCGTCTCAATCAGCTGCGCCGCTGTCGTCGCACGGGATTTGCCGCTCGCCGTCTGCTTTCAGCGACGGTGCCGTCTGGTCAGCGCCCTGGGGACCCATCTACTGGCTCGCCTCAGCCCCAGGTGCTACCGACGCTGCCTTCCATTTTGCCCCATGGCGACGAGCCGCCGCCATCGCCGCCGCCGGCGCCTGTTCTCCCGCCGGCGACGCCCGCAGTGGACGCGTCGCTGCAACCGCCGGGCGCCTCCCTTTGTCACGCGCCGCCGATCGCTTCCCGTGACCACTTGTCCTTCGACATGGAACTCTTGCCCGCTCCGGACCATATGTTGTCTTCGCCAGTCGGGTGCCCCGGCCCGATGGAGGTCGACCCTTCGGCCCATCCTGTCTCTCTACGGGCGCATACATCGCATGTTGGCGTGCACCCTGGAGCAAGTTTTCAGTCGTTTCCTAGCTCCCCGCGGTCCGAATGGCAAGGTGCGGGTGGCACAGCCTCGCCTGTTGTTAGGCTCCCCAACTCGTCGCATACGTCAACATGGGGTCATCCCCACGGAAGACGGATTAGGGTGGAGGAATGTCGTGTCACCGCCAGACACCACACTTGCTACGTGGTAGCCTTTAAATCGGCCGTAGTCCGGTAGTATACGTCGGACCCGCGTGTCACCACTATCAGTGCCGCCAAACGGCAGGTCTAGAGAGACTTCCTAGCACTCGCCCAGTTGTACAGCCGACTTTGCTAGCGATGGTTCACTGATAAAAATACGCTCTCATTTGCCGAGACGATAGTTATCATAGCCTTCTGCTACGTTATTTACTACGACCTAGCAAGGCGCCATATTCAGTTACCATTGATATTGTGAATTATGTACTGTCACGAGCCACGTTCGTCATTAATGGATTAAAGTTAAGTATTCCACCAGCTACGTCCGTTTTTCTCAATTCTAATTCCCTTGTCATTTTCCAGACTTCACGCCAGCCTGTGTGAGCTAAAACGCTTGCATTTCGGCCTCCTTCAGTAAAACGGTGTTGGCTCTCCTGCCAACCCTCAGCTATGCAGCTGGAATGACTCATTACACAGGTACTCTATGTTGCACTTGGTTAAGGGATCAGTTCGCTGCAATCCTGCTTCTACTGTTCGTAAATACTTGTATAGTACATAAACGTTTCAAATGGCTCTGAGCACTATGGGACTTAACTTCTGAGGTCATCAGTCCACTAGAACTTAGAACTACTTAAACCTTATTAACTTAATGACATCAGACTCATGCGTGCCTGAGACAGGATTCGAACCTGCGACCGTGGCGGGCGCACGGTTCCAGACTGTGGCGCCTAGAACCGCTCGTCCACCCCGGCCGGCATACTTGTATACTGACCATTCGTTATTTGACTAAATATGAACGACAATCTGATTCATCGCATATATATGACATGGGTTAGCGCCGGCTCAAAGCAATCACCAACGATTGGAAGCCGTTGAAGTCCCGTTACACTAATGGCAAGACAAGTGTTCGCAAATCACCTCTATTGCCTCAAAAAAACATCTTAAATATCGAAGGACCGACGTCCACACTGTCACAGGGTGTTGAAATACAGCTAAGACGGCAGATGAATACTTGTGACCGACTGGCTTCGAACCTGGACCTCCTGCTTACTAGACAGACATGCTGATCACTTCACTATTCTTTTTTTTAAAAAAAGTTCGAGAAGACTTTCAGCGCCAGGTAGGTGGAGGCAAAGAAGGCAGGGGTCGAAGATCCGACTCCTGGCCTCAATGCCTCCCCCATACCTGTCACTCAGCTGCATTATTCCCATGTATTCCATGTTTGCACCCATTTATACCTTTAAATTGTGGAACCAAACTTAAGTACTAATAAAGGTAAAATGAATTACAGATTGCCGCCTCCAATGGCGTGACGGTAAAATACATAAAAAACATTCATCCAGAAATATATTCACTATTTAAGTTATTATGCCCTTAACCACAATCCGAGTTGGAGTCTCTCTTCAGTTACAGCTAACCAGTGCGCACCTATTGCACTATTGTAAGAACCGAGATGCAGAATTTTCGATTTCAAATTTTGTAAATTCGTTGTAAGAACTTACGAGACCAAGCTGCTTACGTCATCGGTCCCTAAGCTTACCCACTGCTTAATTACGCTATGGACAACACACACACCCATACCGGAGGGAGGGCTCGAACCTCCGACGGTGGGCACTGTCGGGACACGGTAGCCAACTTTTCTGCAGCAACTCTCTACACACGCTCCTCATCAGACGCGAATTCCACTTTTGCCACATACCACATGCGCGGTTCCGCCCCCCCCCCCCCCCATACCCCACCCATCATTCCACTCGCTCGCGGCCACACTGTATTCCCGCTACGGTTCGGACGTTGTTGTGCGTCTAGCACTGAAAACTTTCGATGACCCGTCGATACCCAAATAATTATACAGAATGTTTGAGGAGGAATAGTAAATATTGTAGGAGGTGGTGGTATAGACAAATTGCAGCAAAAATGCCATATAACCCCCTGTATATGGATATATGTGTGGTGTCTGTTCTTTCGGTAATAACCGAGAGAAAAGACACTACGAATTCGGGTTCGAACCTGGTCAGGCACAAATTTTCATTTGACGCCGTTGTTCTTTTTGATGCGCATGACAGCCTTCAATCTTTAATTGATTAACAAGGCTGTCTATTTCGATTCGTAGTGTCTGTTGTTTCGGAAATGTCCGAAAGGACACACACACACACACACACACAATTTTTGTCTTAAGTGCTATTCAGAAAATGTTTGGCAACTCAGTGGTAGTGCCGGACTGGAGCTGCATCAACCTACTCATTTCAATAGATATAGTTGTAATTTTCTGAACAATTCCTGTTTAATAAGTGACAGCGACAGTGTCTCTCATCGTTTACTTTGTCGGAAACCTGTTTCTCTCTGCCCTAGCCTATACTATAGCAATGAGTGATTGCACACATTCTTGATACCTCACTGGACATGCTACTGCAACTATAGCCATAGATTCAAATCCCGCTGGAAAAGTATGTTTCAAGTCAGATAGTTTTGCTCCTCCCGTACTGTCATTGAAAGCAATCACCAATAAATTAAGTATAGATATCCTATGAAACCCTTGAGCTCATACTGTGGTGCTGTGAAGATGAAAAAAGTAGTTTTTCACAATTATCAGATGACAGATGGAATGTCAGATTTCACTAATTATGATGTCATTAGTAATTGTTGATTCAAAGGCGCTTTTCTGCCGCTTATTGTAACTGTTATTTGAATGTTAGAGCTGAAAGAATAGAAACATCAAATTTTCGCTTTATGGAATGTTCGAATTAACCCTAAGTCTTCACGTTTCGAATAAAGGCAGAATATCCTTTAGGAAAGCTGACAACAATAAGCCAGGCCATGCCTGTCTTCTGGTGGATGTGCCAATGACAGTGATCTCAATAACAATATTGTACAGCAAATAGACATTGCCAACTCAACTACTGGAGAAGCGCCAAAACTGTGAATCGCGTCTGGTGAATATGCTTTCAAGGTTTCGGTCCGATTAAAACAATAAAACACAAATAATTGCCGCAGTTATTAATTTATGGCATTTAGTTTGCATTCAGTGCATCGATGTATTACAGGTGATTGCACTCTAGCCCCTAAACCTAGTTTCAGAAATGCGAATAAGACTCATTGTCATATAATGAGGATCTTGCGGCCCTTGCCACCTGCAACTTCGAAACGAAGCTATAGTCACTTCGAAGGTCACTCACAGAACACATCAGCTGGTAACCTTCCTGGCAGTATAACTGAAACTTGGCAACAGCGCAGAATATGTTTGGCAACTCTGTAACCGACGAGTTACTTCCTTGATGGCACAGAACTATCCTGCTAAATTCACTTATATTATCGTGTCATTTCAATTTAATACTGAGTGATTTTCGCTTGAGATGTGACATTAGAATATCAGTTAAACCTTTTGAGTCCACAAAAGTCGTTCCACATGGGAAATACAACTACTGTCGCCTCTTATGTTGCGGTTTATCTGCCATAGCGCTTACTGAGTTAATAAGTAAGCGGAAGACACCGCGCCTGTTTACTAGTTCCTAGGTAATGTGCTTGCCTGTCAGGTGCATGCTGCCTCTGTTCGCGTGTCGAACCTCGCCGAAAGCCAGATTTTTAGTTGTTTTGTAGCATACGACCATCATTGGCACCAAGGCAGAAGCGACTCTCATCGCTGAAGACGACACGTCTCCATTCGTCCCTCCATTCACTCCTGTCGCGACACCACTGGAGGCGGGCTGCACGATGTTGGGGCGTGAGCGGAAGACGGCCTAACGGTGTGCAGGACCGTAGCCCAGCTTCATGGAGACGGTTGCGAATGGTCCTCGCCGATACCCCAGGAGCAACAGTGTCCCTAATTTGCTGGGAAGTGGCGGTGCGGTCCCCTACGGCACTGCGTAGGATCCTACGGTCTTGGCGTGCATCCGTGCGTCGCTGCGGTCCGGTCCCAGGTCGACGGGCACGTGCACCTTCCGCCGACCACTGGAGACAACATCGATGTACTGTGGAGACCTCACGCCCCACGTGTTGAGCAATTCGGCTGTACGTCCACCCGGCTTCCCGCATGCCCACTACACGCCCTCGCTCAAAGTCCGTCAACTGCACATACGGTTCACGTCCACGCCGTCGCGGCATGCTACCAGTGTTAAAGACTGCGATGGAGCTCCGTATGCCACGGCAAACTGGCTGACACTGACGGCGGCGGTGCACAAATGCTGCGCAGCTAGCGCCATTCGACGGCCAACACCGCGGTTCCTGGTGTGTCCGCTGTGCCGTGCGTGTGATCATTGCTTGTACAGCCCTCTCGCAGTGTCAGGAGCTAGTATGGTGGGTCTGACACACCGGTGTCAATGTGTTCTTTTTTCCATTTCCAGGAGTGTATATCCATATACAGGGCGTTTCAGGAGGAATAGTACGAGTAGATATTTTAGCAGGTGGTGGTACAGACGAAGGAAATTACATATAAAGGCGTCCACTTTTTATTGAGTACAGAGATACAGCTGTTAGTACGTAACGCTAACAAACTCAAAGCAAAGGCAAATGAGGACATTCAAAGTTGATTTTAAAAAAATTCACCAACCAACTTCAATGCACATTTGACTTCTCTTGATAACACCACGTGTAACTCTACTGAGGTAATCTTTCCGTTCTTTTATGAGGGCTGCACTATTCATAACCCGAAAGATCAAATCGACTCTTGGGTATACTTTTTACTTGTAGACTTCGCCTTTACCAATCCCCACAGGCAAAAATCCAAAGAGATAAGGTCTGAGGACCTTGAAGGCCAAGAAAAGTGCCCATATCTAATGATCTACCTTCCGGGAAATGTTAGGTTTGGATAATGTGTCACATGACGACTAGAATGTGCAGGAGACCCGTCATGCTGGAGGAACGTACGCATTCCTGTAGCCAAATGAACCTGCATCTCGGTTCTTACAATAGTGCAACAGGTGCGCACTGGTTAGATGTAAATGAAGAGAGATTCCAACTCCGCTTGAGGTTAAGGGCGAATCCCAAGAGCATGGCCACGAACAACTGGGAGCGGAAACTTAATGTCATCGGAAGGACCGTGACATGCGATTGTTAAACCGACTGCAGAAAGTTCACTTTATAAATACATACATACTTAGCAAAATATATCATGTCGCAGCAGTCTTACCGATACTGCAGGTAAGTGCACATAAAATATTATCTATAGCCTCTTGGTGTGTATCCATTCACACGGCGACTTTTCAGAGGCAAAACGGAGGACTTGGAATTAAAGACGTGCTTTTAAACAAATACATGCCACTAACACAGGCATCACGAAACTTCTGTTCCTCTCTCATTAGATAGGGATAGGAACGCTCCTGTTAATGTAGCATGCCAGCTTACATTACGTCCGAAAGTACTGTGGCGGTTGGAGCTTTATAAGACTTTCACCAGCACAAACCAACACTAGAACCGTCTATATTAGCAGACATCGTCTTCACAAACCAATTCCGGTAAATTAACCTACAAAGAACTGGATGAACCTCCGAAAAATATCAACAATAAAATTCTACGAAGTAGAGTTTGTAAACGAAACCATACCCTCAGCGGAACGATTGTGGAAAATCAAATTGAGAACCTCTCCATACGGCGACAAATGTCGGCTTGTAAAAACTGTAGCTCACATCTTTTTATGTGAAATGGGATCAGAATTTGGAACTGGACAAGGAAGAAATTAGCACTATCAACAGAACCGCAGAAAGTCATATACCAATAACTGAAGCTTTACGACCCGACTGTAAATGTTTCCCGTCCGCTAGGAATACAGTTACTCGTGGCTTCTGGGACAGTTTGTGTTTTACGTCGTAACAAACAGAACTTTAGAAGAGTACATGTTTTATAATGCAGAAGAACATTTTACGCTGAAGAAGAATAACAAATATAAGGAATGATTCCAATTTTTTTTATCTATTGCTTTATGTGGGCTACGAAGAGGTAGACAGTTTTTTTATTAGAAGCGAAAAACTATTCTTTCACTTTTTTATTCCTGGAATATTCTTTTACGTAGTTTCTAAAATCAGAACTGTTCTAATTTGGGAAAACCACACCGGCTCCGAAATTTTTTTCATTTGTTCAAAAATATATGGATTCGTTCCAGACCTCATATGCATCCAGTGCAACATAACTTAAATTGTGAATATACTTCTGAATGAATGTTTTTTATGCATTTTTCCGTCACCCTTTTCACTGTTATAAGTTATGTTCTACAAGGAACGACGCCATTGGAGGCCGCCAATCTGTAATTCATTTTACCTTTATTAGTACTTCAATTTTGTTCCACAATTTAAAGGTATACATGGGTGCAAACATGGAATACATAGGAATAATGCAGCTGAGTGACAGGTATGGCTGAGGCATTGAGGCCAGGCCTCGGATCTTCGACCCCTGCCCTCTTTGCCTCCACCTACCTGGCGCTGAAAGTCTTCTCGAACTTTTTTAAAAAAAATAATCGTGCAGTGATCAGCATGTCTGTCTAGTAAGCAGGAGGTCCAGGTTCGAAGCCCAGTCGGTCACAAATATGCATCTGCCGTCTTAGCTGTATTTCAACGCGCTGTGAAAGTGTGGACGATGGTCCTTCGACATGTAAGATGCAACTGTTTTTTGAGGCAACAGAGGTGATTTGCGAACATTTGTCTTGCCATCAGTGTAACGGGACTTCAACGGCTTCCAATCGTTAGTGATTGCTTTGTGCCGTCGCTAACCCATATCATTTATATATGAATCAGATTGTAGTTCATATTTAGTCAAATAACGAATGGTCAGTATACAAGTATGCCGGCCGGGGTGGACGAGTGGTTCTAGGCGCCACAGTCTGGAACCGCGCGACCACTACGGTCGCAGGTCGAATCCTGTCTCGGGCATGGATGTGTCTGATGTCATTAGGTTAGTTAGGTTTAAAAAGTTCTAAGTTCTAGTGGACTGATGACCTCAGAAGTTAAGTCCCATAGTGCTCAGAGCCATTTGAACCATTTATGTAGTATACAAGTATTTACGAACAGTAGAAGCAGGATTGCAGCGAACTGATCCCTTAACTAAGTGCAACATAGAGTACCTGTGTAATGAGTCATTCCAGCTGCATAGATGACGGTATTAATTGTTAAGCATTTCATTGCAGAATTAATGCAATACCCGCACGATGATCTCTGTAGTCATACTGTATCATTAGCAGCCCGCGAATGAAGTACTATGTTCGTTAAATCGGATCACTCATGCTGAGGCCAAATAAACAGAAGCGACGACGCCACAACACTATCTTTACTTAAATAGGTAGGCAGCGCTTAATTATGTGTGCCACCATTTACGTTACTGTAAGCAGTTTTTAGAGCATAACACCACCACAACTACTGACAACCTGAGCCATATGATCACGCAGTTGTAACTCGCAGTGATTACAAGTTGCTGATGCTGATCAAGAATAGCGGAAAGCGCCACTGATGTTCCAGTTGCATTACGCCTAGGACGAAGAGAGTGCTAAATAACAGTAATAGGTCACCCAGCGAAGAGAAGAGTCCACGTATTGTCGCAAGTTCTTGCAGTTTGATGTTAATGCAGTTCCCGATAGTTTCACACTAACGAGTTCTTTGGCTATCGGAATACTCATATAGAAATTATAAAAGTTTAATTGCTAGAACGCTCTACTGCCTTAATAACACCTCATTCTGGATTGAATACGACTCGGAAAGCGACATTAATTTGACGTTTCCATCCGTCTCCTGACGTCTTGCTGAATGAAGTCTGAAGGGCACGCACAGTTGTGTTGCCTGCCGCAGGGATTCTGTGCAGTGTTGTGGAAGCTGGCAGTCATTGCTGAATACGGACATTTGGAAATATCCCCACTGCTTTAGGGGAAATCGTCTTTGCTGCATTTTTTCCATACCGTAATTAGCACAATAACAGAAGGCTTGTTCTGCTGAAGAACTTGATGCCCACAAGTCCTTAAATAAGAATCTCCTAGCGGGAGTAATGCATGGAAGGAGCCAGACTGTTGGACAAAACAATGGACAGCTCCCTGCTTTTTGCGTTCCGATAGCGCCTACGATAAGAATCTGGTGTCATACTATGCTTCACAACATTAAACTGTTTATTTTTTTACTTCCTACTAAAACAAAAGTTATGATACGAGAAGAGGAGATGACTGATATACTTCTCAGGAACTTTAGTTTTTCGTGTTTATTTTCTCACTTCATACTAAAACATGATACCCGTTGCCATTACCCCATGGCACCTGTGATTAGAGTCTCACGTTGGTTACTATAAGAACACGCAGGAAGTGATATCCGCTCACTGCAGTCAGAGCCAAGGTGATTTCTTTCTGTTTATGGCGAAGCGTCTGCTGCAGTGTCCACGCTCAGCCAACATAAACAAATCGCGGCGGCATTGGGCACTGCTAATCGCTGCACTTGTCGCGAGCCTCGACAACAAGAGAGCACTGTCTCTGCTAACGATACTAAGAAGTTCATACATCTTACTTAACGTAATATGGAGGTCGTGGGTTGGGTAGAAATTCAGTTTGTAACTTCCCATCGTATTAAAATACTTTACAGTCATATTTGAAGCAATATATATTCTTGGTTGTCTCTCTAATGTTAATAGTATTGATTCAGATTGTACCTGAACACGAAACACACAAACACACACACACACACACAAACAGTCATTGATTCCAGTGAGGGTGACAGCTAGTTTGTGTTGAACAACACATGCACCAGTCAATTCCTCAGTTGGCGTAGAGTGGTTGTGATTTTTCAATTACATTGCATTGCAAGAATTGTAAGGAGGAGACTGAAAGAAAATGTACTTGTATCTAAAGAGCTGCGACAAAGCGAAGCTTGACCGACTATCAGATAATTGTCCACATCGGTTTTGTGGACGAGTATACTTTTAGTAACCAACCCAACCACGATCATTACGTAAGATTTCTCGAAGGCGTAGGGGCATTGATTTCATTAAGTCGTCGACAGTGTAGCGTGATGGTTTACTTCCCACCATACGTTTTCTGTATTCGTCCAAAGGTCGCTTGCATTGTAGGTCCACATGGCAATGACCTTGTTACCTCTGCCCACATATTCTCTATCTGGTTGATGTTCAGTGATCGGAGAATAAACAGCAACAACTTTATTCTCTCTTGGCCCTGAAACCAATCTCGCACTGCTCTGCTATGATGGATGGCGCTCTGCTCCTGTAAATAAACTGTAATCTCGTTCGTTCATATATTTATATTTAAATAACATATTAGTAATAAGCACATTGTATTATTATTATTTTCCACAGTGTTTAAGAATTCAGGCCCTGTCATAAATAAGTGATCTAGATTCAACCGTCCGATTAAGAATGTGGTTTACTCAGTCTATCGAATGATGAGAGACGTATTCGTATATCCACATTAAGCCTGAACTGACTGAATCCGATTAGAACGATCTGATATCGAAATGAAATTACAGAAATCGGATAATTTGAACGTCTGTATTGCAACAATGCTGCGGACATCAATTCTTGTGATGGAGTAACAGGTAGCAACTGCTAAGAAAAAGTGAGAAATATGTCTACTAGCAGCAATGTAACGTAATTGTTACCCATATTTATTTGATGGAAATATTGAATGGAGCAAGGCACTTCTATTTCAGTGGTGGGAAGATGCACCATATCGGATTTGCTGATGACATAATGACAATACTAATAATACTAGCCGGCCGCGGTGGTCTCGCGGTTCTAGGCGCGCAGTCCGGAACCGTGCGACTGCTACGGTCCCAGGTTCGAATCCTGCCTCGGGCATGGATGTGTGTGAAGTCCTTAGGTTAGTTAGGTTTATGTAGTTCTAAGTTCTAGGGGACTGATGATCACAGCAGTTGAGTCCCATAGTGCTTAGAGCCATTTGAACCATTTTGAATAATACTAATAATAATCCCGTAGGGCCAATAGGGGAAACCCTCCTCCATATGGGTGGTACCGAGGAAATCAAATACTTGGGGTGAACCAAATACTAACACAATCCTGAACCGCTACTCAATCCTTGAACGCAAAATCCACGCACGTCTGAATGAAAATCTCCGCTACTCTGGTCACCGTCTGTTAGCTCAATGAGGTCGGCTGAAAATATTTGCTTCCAAAGGCTTCAACACACTCTGGTCCTGTCCGGTCCTGGTATCACCCAAGCCAAACCAACGAAACACAAGCAAACATGAACTGTGCAAGCAAAGTCATCTTTACACCAGGTGGTATACAACCCGGCTGTCGACAGGCGGCAGTTGGATTTTCGGATTCTGGAGAGTCCAGGTTAGCACGGCAGAGAATATCGAAGATCTCTGGTAAATTTCCCTACAAGCAGAAAACATGCATTTGAAAACTAAACATCGACACATTGATCGAAGCACGAATACTAAATAATCTCACAAAAGATGTTGACCAACAAAACATTCCCATCCTTGCTCTTCACGAACCACGACTATCTGACAGTGAATCCTTGCATTACGGAAACCATTCATCTTCAAGAGCAAAATACAACAAAAGGAAGCGAAAAGTGTACCAATCTTTGGCATTGCTTTTCTCGAACACAGCTCTATCATCTTCTCTGTCAAAGAAATCACACCCATCAATAATCGACTTCTGACTATGCTCGTTCAGAGCCCCAGTAAAAAATATGCACTCATCAGTGCACATGCCCCCACCAACATCGAAAATACGAAAAACGCCAAAAATGTCGAAAACTTCTGGAACACACTCGAAAATACTATGAGCGAAATTCACCAAGTTGACGTGAAAATACTAATGAGAGACATCAACGCTCTATTTGCAACAGAAAAAACCTGTAGAAAAATCATTGGTACAAATTCAACATACCGAAACGCTTAGACCAACGGCACACGTCTGACTGACATTTGCCAACAATTCAACCACGAGAGGATGTCTTACCACCTTAGGAAAAAAACAGTTCCTAGGTAACTTGCTTGGCTACCAGGTGCAAGCTGCTTTCGTTCGCCTTTCGAGACTCGCTGAAAGCCAGATTCTTAATTCTTTTGTAGTAGAGCTACAAGCAGGCACATACCAACTCAATAAAGGAATCGTAAGAAAACACTCGAGCAAAATTCTTATTGCTACTTACAGTAACCCTTAGTGTCAGGAAAACCTTACGGTACTGCCAGTTTCATAA
Source organism: Schistocerca gregaria (assembly GCF_023897955.1). Lineage (NCBI taxonomy): Eukaryota > Metazoa > Arthropoda > Insecta > Orthoptera > Acrididae > Schistocerca > Schistocerca gregaria. Next base: position 510,095,172 of record NC_064923.1, read on the forward strand.
TGCCACTTTCGTTTTCTGCCGAGATATTTTTTGTTGTTGTGTATACATAATTTTATCGTTGAAATGCCACATTTTCATAATACTTGCGAATGATACAGGAAATGAAGTAAATACAGATCTTTTCGAAGTCAAAAGTCGGTAATATCCTACTAATTCGTGTTAAAATAGGCTCAATCGTCTTACAGACACTTAATGCTTTATTAAGATAGACTGCCGTCTTGATGTTTCTGTAGTAAGCTGAATTTAATTTGTATTAGTACAGTGAATATTTTAATTGCATTTTCCATTAGTTTACTAATCGCAACAGTAATCATCAAAGAGAAAATAATCAGCAGCTTAATTTTCTTTCACGGTATCTAAAACTATCTGATAATCCTAAAGTTGCTTACAAATTCTACGCCCGTAGAAACCCACTGGTTCTAACGATGTCATTAAACCAGTGTAGTTTTAAGAGTATTTTCGTCTAGAAATGAATTTCCTCGACGGTTGATCGATCAATAGCGGGAAAGTTAAAATTTTACGAATACATGACGAGAGGGACAAGTGCTTGAGAGAGGACATCCTTAACAATACAAGTGCCTGAGAAACGACATTCCTATCAATCTCCTGGATAGTTTTGTTTCTTAAATCAACAGAGTGAGTTATCATGCAGTAGCATAGGTGATGAAGTTTTGTTGCTCTATTTTCTTACACTGCGACCGATGGGTGTCTCAGTTGTTGACAACAAATTCCTGCTGTGTCGCACACACCCCTTGCGGCAGAATTCGTAACCCAAAACACACTTTTGGAGCTATCAGATGTAAAACATTATGTTCACACTACTCTATGCTCTAGTCTACGTCTTTTGGTGGGGCTCAGCCTTTCATTTCCTCTTAGGAAGTTAACGATAAAGGCATCATAACACGTCACCAGTAACAGTACTGCATAGGAATGCTCAATGAGCGACCTGATGACGTTCAATAATAGTCACTCCGTTGATTTTTGTTGTTTCGAAATAGAGCATGCAGTACTCCTACACCAGACCTCTGAACATTGCTTGTTGAATGTTGATGTCAAATGATGGTAAAATTGTAATCTGTCACAAATATCAGTAGTCGAGACTTCCTTAATGTGGAAAATCATTCATGCCAGAACGATCTTTGTTGAAACAAGAATATCTTTTTGTGGTGTATTTTTCACAAAAGCACTCGCTCCACACACATTTCAAATCTTTCTAGCTGCCTCCTCTACATTCACCCCTCTGTTATACCAAAAGTAAACGTTGTGTAGCAGATATTACACCTTTTTCCACTTGCGACTCAATTTTACAATGCTTAACTGTAATTCATGATTTTCAAGTATGCAAAATCCAATGCTTAACTGCAAGATGATAACCAGAACTTCAAATTCGAAAATGGCATTGATATATACACTGACAGCGTGGCGCCGCCTTCACATGGGCGGCGCGGGATTTCAGGCGGCGGGTGGCGTCTGGCCGGTGGCCGGTAGCCGCTGCAGTGCGAGGAAACTCTCGAGCGTAAGCTGTTATGATCGCGACGCAGCCACGAGATGTACTGCGGAATTGTTTCTGGAATACTTGTTATTTCGGGTGGGTAGAGTGTTACGCTAATTGTATTCGATTTCAATCAGACTCATAACTTTAGACCGAAATGTGGTGGGAAAACAAAATCCACTTGGACGCGAACATGCGACTCTAAGCTTAGAATGCACGACGATTACCGCAAGACCACGGGCTCACGCCATCCCTATCAGCTCGGAAGTAGACAACACTTCCCCCTGACACTTGCGCATCTTACAGTGTTGCCAGATTGTGCAGACTTAGAGTTGTCAGGGGCGGTCGGTTTTATGGGCCACCTTAAGTGAAAGACTCGGACTTAGTCTCTGTGGCGGCCGGCCGGCGGTCAGTTTTTATGTCTAAGACTGTACGTACGAGTGACCTTGATCTTGTATAAGGCAGCCAGAAGAGGCGTTGAGTACTAAAATTTATCAGTAATTTATTTTGTGGAAGCGAATCGTATTTTGTTTTCATTAAATTTTATTTGGTTTTCGTATTAACGAGATTTTTAGCCTAGATTACTTCTAGTAATCTGATTGCATGACATTAGAAATATCACGAGTACAGAAGCGTTCGAGAGGATCTGATTAGTTCTTCACATACTGGCCAATAGAGACTGAGCATTTTCCACGTGTTTCAGTAAGGCTTGGTGCCTCAGATCTAAGAGTCGATAGAGTCGCTCGGGCGCTGTATTATGGTAAGCATCTATGTCAAACCGCAGTGACCAAATTTTTACCAAACTTAAGAAGAAATTCGCGCGTTTGATCGGTAATCGCGTCGTTGACAAAAAGCGACTACAGTGTTGAGTATTTTGTGATATTTTCAGACTTGTGAGTGATTTATAAGGGAGATATTTGCTTGTGAAAGTACATAACACCACGTGGCATGTTTCCTATAGATTTCGAGACATTATGGCTAGCACTTCTTTACAATAATTCTACTGAATGTGTTAACAAGCAAGTACCCGTGGGTCAGCGACTGTTTAGGAGTTTAAAATATCGGGTCGGACTAAATATCTTCTGACTGCTTGCGGGTGTGAACTTGTAACATTGCATAATTGATGTAGAGATATAAAAAGGACTTGATAGCCATTTTCTGTTTTTAAAGACAGTGACCCACCTAAAAGAAAATTTTAGATATTTTTTCAAAAGTCATGCCAGAATCCCGAACGCTCGATAGTTTAACTAACTTTCAGCTATTGCCCTTGAACTAGAGTTATGTGGCCTTTGCGTGGTAGGTTTTCAGTCGAATTTTCGTAAACCAATACCGACCACCCCAGAGTGAAGGGGCAAACAATCTGTAGCCTATCCAGGTAGGTGCACTGATTGTTTAAACGGTAGTGAGAAATAAATCCGTCCCGCGGCACACCTAACTCCCCTCCATATTTACTCACAACCCTCCAATGCTAATTCCCTTCGCCTCCTCTCGCCTTACGTAAGCTACACTCCTTTCTTCGATATAACTGAATCTGAGAACTTCTAAGGCTTCGAAACCTACGACAAAAATGGGGAAGGGAACATGGAATTATTCTTATTCAGTGCTGCTGCTAATGGCATAATGGTTTGCGAAATGCTCGGGAAAAACATTCACCAAATTAACAGAATTCGGGAGTAAGACGAGAGGGGGGAGGGGGTGGGGGCGGGGGGAGGGTGAGAGGAATAACCTATAATCTCACAAATTACATCCCTTGGAAGCCTTTTCTCCAAAATCTGCATCCATGATTACTTCATGATACGTATCTTTCATTCTCGTAAGGCTACTACAGATTTAGCAGCTGGAGCCTCATTCATAGCAGCTCTAATTGAAATAACATTTGATACTAAGTTGGCGGTGTGTTACCTTGTTTTCTTCATTGTGAATGTTATCTATTGTCAAAAAAAATCCATATCTGTAAAAACTGTGCCACTCTTTGCCTAGAAACGGCTCAGAAAGTTCAAATACGTTCTTTCTTAAATTAAAATAAATAAGATATAGGTTTCAAGTTGTAAAGTTTTGTCGAAGGCTGCAAAAGCCGTTGAAGCCACCGGCTGAGATGCGGCTGTCAGCAGTAGTGAGATCCACTTCCAATATTCGGTTACCTTCTGTATGAGCTAGTCTTCATACCTTGGTGTTGGGGTTAGCAATTGCTGCTGAAGCTGTTGTAACATTTTTAGTAATTCTACGTCCACAGGCACATCATTTTTTACGCACATCACATACCTCTTAAACCTCGTCATTAATGTCTTAGTGCCGACCGCGGTGGCCGTGCGGTTCTAGGCGCTTCAGTCCGTAACCGCGGAACTGCTACGGTCACAGGTTCGAATCCTGCCTCGGGCATGGATGTGTGTGATGTCGTTAGGTTAGTTAGGTTTAAGTAGTTTTAAGTTCTAGGGCACTGATAACACAAAAAGCACTCCTTCGTCTTCAGTGTCCCATAGAGCTCAGAACCATTTGAACCATTTTTTTGAATGTCTTAGTGCAGCAGGTTACATTTGTTGAATTCATGAAGCAGGCAGTAAAAAGTGGGTGACAGGTCCTCCTAGTAATGTTCCAGTTGCTCCGCTCAGTAAACACAGAAGAAAGTCTGCCAGAACTACAGATTGGAGTCCATACCAGGAGACCTTAGGAAGAGAGTGGCATCGTCCAAGATCGAGACTGTAGCAAGTGTTATTACGATGACATGCAGGATCGGACGAACTCCCTTCTTGGAGTTCCAGCGGCCGCACAAATATTGGCGAGTTGTTTCCTTGTAGTCGGTCAGCAGCAACGGCTATGTGCTGCTAGCGCTCCGCTCCTGGATTTATATGAAGCATGCAGCACCGCTCTGCTGAGTGGACTATCGACACACGGCATCGCCATCTGTGAACACAGCGTCGATCAAGTTATATTATTTTCGATTATGAACACTGTAAGAACTTACACCACAACTCCGCACATTGCTTCTCTAGGCACGTACAGTTGTTACACATAATGCAGGTTACTAAGCGCTAATGAGAAATGATGTGCTTGCGTATTATTTATTGCCTTCTCTACCAGAATTCGAGTGTATTCAGTAATAAACCGCAAACCTAGTACAAACGTCCGTGAGTAGGCAAAGAAATCCAGCAGCAAGTACTACCGTCGCAGATCAAAAGAAAAAAAAAAGTCTAAATATGTGTGAATTCCTAAGGGACAAAACTGCTGAGCTCATCGGTCCCTAGACTTACACACTACTTAAACAAACTTTTTAAACTAACTTATGCTAAGAACAACACACATATCCATGCCCTAGGGAACAATCCAACCTCCGGCTGGAGCGGCCGTGCAGTCAGTGACATAGCGCTTCAAACCGAGTGGCCACTACGCGAGGCGATAAAAAAGAAAAACTAACAATGATTGGCAGTACCACAGTGCCGTGTACAGGAAAGGTTAATTTAAATTCTTCGTTTATCAGGAGGCATTATTTGTTTGCGGTTGGAGGGTGTTGGCAATTTAGTTATAACAGTAAGATACTTGAATCAAAGAGTCTGATCTTCTAGGAACTTGCATTTATTATTACATAAATAACTCATAAGACTTTTTAGACATTTCTCTATAACACAAAAAGCACTCCTCCATCTTCAGGCCACGAGTGGCCTACCGGGACCATCAAACCGCCATGTCATCCTCGGTGGAGGATAGGAGGGGCGTGGGTTCAGCACACCGCTCTCCCGGTCGTAAGATGGTATTCTTGACCGAAGCCGCTACTAATCGGTCGAGTAGCTCCTCAATTGGCTTCAAGAGGCTCAGTGCACCCTAAAAAATGACAACACCGCATGGCAGTCTTAATGGTCACCCATCCAAATGCCGTCCACGTCCGACAGCGCTTAACAGCTGTATCCGCTGCGGCAAGGCCGTTGCCCTTACAATACAAACCAAACAACAAATTATTTAGAAACTCAAACTAGGGTCACCACCAGCGTATTTCTGGTCAATTCTGGCTAGATTAATCTTCAATTATCGTAGCAGCTAACTGTTTAGTCAAATTTTCCCCTGAATTTGAGTAGAAAGCAGTACGAAAACATTTGCGTGGAGCGTATATTATAGTAAGAAGCGGAAGCTAAAGTACAGAAATGAAACCGCTTCCTTCAAACAGCTGAAATTCGTGTCGCCCATAAGTCGCATTGAAGTGCATGTTTATCGTGTGCCCAATGAATCTGCCCGATGCCGCCGTACGCTATGCTATTGATAGTGCTAGCGCTTGTCGGTGAAGGGCGGGCTGTTGCGGCTCCGGCCATAACATGGAGTCATTTTCTCAGACGCGATAGCGAGAAAATTTATGAACTAGAAAATCAAACCACGCCTACTTGGCATGAGGCCAAAGTCCAAATCTGTTTACCAAAGTTGCGGCGCTCCTGGGCAGAAATATACTGATCAGCCAGAATATTATGGCCACCTACACAATAGTCGGTATGTCCACCTTTGACCGAGGTAACAGCGGCGATATGCCGCGACATGGAAGCAATGAGGCCTTTGGTAGGCCAGTGGAGAGAAGTGGCTCTGCCGCCGTGGCCGAACAGTTCTAGGCCGTTAAGTCTGGAACCGCGCGACCGTTACGGTCGCAGGTTCGAGTCCAGCCTCGGGCAGGGACGTGTGTGATGTCCCTAGGTTAGATAGGTTTTAAGTAGTTTTAAGTTCTAGGTGACTGATGAGCTCAGATGTTGAGTCCCATAGTGCTCAGAGCCATTTGAACCATTTTTAGAGAACTGGCATCACCTCTTCACATACAAGTCACCTAATTCCTGTAAATTACGGGGAGGAGGGGGGGGGCAGTGAGCTCTGGCGCCACGTTCAGTCACATCGCAGACGTGTTCGATAAAGTTCAGATATAGCGAGTTGGGGGGTGTGGGGAAGCACATCATTTGGAACACCCCACTATGTTCCCCGAGCCACTCCAGGGATCATGACATGGTTGTCTTGTTGAAAAATGCCTCTGCAGTCGGGAAACATGATCATCGTGAAGGGGTGTACGTGATCCGCAGCCAATGTACGATGCTCATTGGCTGTTATGATGCCTTGCACGAGCTCCACTGGAGCCATGGAAGCCCATGCGAATGTTCCGCAGAGCGTAATGGAGCATCTGCCAGCTTGTCTCCGTTCCGCAGCAATGGTGTAAAAGGGTTGTTCCCCTGGAAGACGGCGATTCACCCCCTCCCATCGGCACGGAGAAGGTTCCCATTTCAGTCGTAATTCCCAATATCGTGCGTTAACATTGGAGCCCATGGGTCGTCGGCTGCGGACGCCCATCATTAGGAGTGTTCGGTGCACTATGTGTTCCGACACTCACCACAACATTAAAGTCTGATGTTAGTTCCGCCACATTTCGCCGCTTGTCCTCTTTTACCAGTCTGCCCAACCTACGACGTCCGAAATTTGTAAGGATGGGTGGCAGCCCGACCCCATGGCGTCTGGACGTGGTTCCACTTTGGTTTCGCCACGTATTGAGGACACTCACCACAGCACTCCTCAAACACTCGACAAATCGTGCAGTATCCCTAATGCTCGTGCCAAGCCTACTGCCCATAACAATCTGCCCTCGGTCAAACTCAGATAGATCGCGCGCCTTCCCCATTCTACAGACGGACAGCCCACTCACTAATACTACGTGCACGTGCGTGTGTCTGACTAGTAATTATTCCTCTCCAGATGACGCTGTTATCGCCTGGACGGATTTACTTCGACAGTAGGTCGGTAGTCGTAATGTTCTGGGTGATCAGTGCCATAAAAACTACCCCTGGCGTCCCTTCCAATTTCGGTGGCTCCGCTTGGCTCCCTTTACTTGCCTATCATTCGTAAAGGCCTAACTGTCCCACCAATGAGTGGCCAGGCAATCGAGCCCGCTGCCCTCCTCCAGAAATTCAGGTACCAGAAAGCCAATCAGAAATATGATTTCGCAGCCGGGGAAGCCTGAAACAACGTTCTCATGGCAAGGCAAGTATTCAGGGACGTCTATACATTTCAGTATTTTCAGAATGTTCGTCCTACGGAAAATTGGATTTTGCTGCTGTAGCTGTGGCAGTGCTGATACATAAGCATTTTGGACTGTTGTCCAGCGACAGAACATAGCGTTAGTGTCAGTAAGTGGCCGGGAAGACCATCTGTGAAGGGTTATAAATTCTAGATGTTTTCCACCTCTTCGTATTCCAAAGTTTCCCGTTCCCTATTGCCTGAGCTGGACGCTGAGGCCACCAGTCCAACGGAACCCTTTCGTACTGCCGAAGCGCCGGGTTATGCTCACAGGGTCGCAATTGTGATTGGTCCTGCCGGTATGACTTACTGTGGTTCAGAGTCACCGTTAGCGCACCTGACCCTGGCGAAGGCTATTTCTTCCCCTAAAGCTGGAGATTTCTGTGAACCGAACCCGAGAAGATACATTAAGTCTTGTAAACTCAAGCAATGTCAGGTTTACCCATTATCAGAACCAAGTCGAAAGACAAGTGAATCGCTGTTCCTGACCACACACGTAGTTAATTGGGAAAACAATATAAAAGCAAATACAGTAAAAATACAGATATGATAAAACTGCTTGGGACAGACTAGTATTTCACATCTCGTCTTGTAAAACACCTACTACAGTATTATAAAAAAATTCTTAATTTTTTCAAAGTAAACTCATATTACCACAAATCCTTATTGTTATAAAATTTCCTCGGTGTCAGTTTCGGAACTTCATGTTTTACAAATATGCACAAACGTCATGAATTAATTCTGTATCATTAGGGTACAGAATTAATTGTCTTATTGACATGGATTTCAAACAGTGTGCAGCAGAGTCCATGTAGAAATAACTGTCTTGATCGTCTGATAATTAATTAATTAACTTTTTTTATTTTTTACATTTTTAGTTCCGTAGGACCAAACTGAGCAGCAAATCTCCAATGCCATAGAACGTGTCAGTACATGAAATTGCAACATAAGAGTAATAACAGATAGAGTGAAACGTTTATGAATCCATAAACAGACAGGCCATAAGTTCACGTAGACACAATTAACAATGTAACACATTTATCAGCTTAATTTTTTAAGGAACTCCTTGGCAAAATAGAAGAAGTGATCCATGAGGAGCCTCTTCACATTTGATTTGAAAGCGCGTGGATGACTGCTAAGATTTTTGAATTCTTGTGATAGCTTATTGAAAATCGATGCATCAATATACTGCACGCCGTTTTGCACAAGAGTCAAGGAAGTGCTGTGCAAATCCAGATTAGATTTCTGCCTAGTGTTAACTGAGTGAAAGCCGCTAATTCTTGGGAATAATCTGAAGCTGTTAACAAGAAACGAGGGTAAAGAATAAATATATTCATAGGCCTATGTCAGAATACCCAGACTAATGAACAGGGGTCGAAGGATGTTCATGAACTGACTCCACTTATTGCGCGAACAGCCCGTTCCTGAGGCAAAAATATCCTTTGAGAATGGGAAGAGTACCCCAAAATGTAATACCATAAGTCAAAAGTGAATGAAAATAAGCAAAGCAGTCTACTTTTCGTGTCGAACTATCACTTGCTTTAGATAACGTTCGAATAGAAAAATGTCAGTTTTAAGTCTTAAACGAAGGTCCTGAACGTGAGATTTCCACGACAGTCTACTACCCATCTGAACATCTAAAGATTTGAACTGTTCAGTTTCACTAATCAAATACCCATTATGTGAAATTAAAACGTCGGATTTTGTTGAATTGTGTGTTGGAAACCGTAGAAACTGAGTCTTACCGTGATTTAGCGTTTTCTACAAGCCATGAACTTACATCTTGTACTGCACTATTTAAAAAGTGCCAAAGTTGTACACAATATCCGTCATTACCAAGCTACTGGCATCAGCAAACAGAAATATTTTAGAATCACCTGTAATACTAGAGGGAATATATTTCATTTACTTAAATAAAGAACAGTAGTGGCACCAGCATTGATCCCTGGGGCATGCACCATTTGACAATCCTCATTTATAACCCACATCATAGCCATTCTCCATACTGCGAAGAATGATCTTTTGCTGTCTGTTATTAAGATAAGAGGTGAACCAATTTTGAGGTGCTCCCCGTATTCCATAATGGTCCAACTTCTGGAGAAATATTTAGTGATCAACACAATCAAACGCCTTCGGAACCTTTTGTTTAATCCATCCAATTGTTAAACCGAACTGTACATTTGGTAGCAAATTATGTGAAATAAAATGATCAGTTACCCTTACATACACAGCCTTTTCAACAACTTTAGCAAACACTGATGGCTTAGAAACAGGTCTGAAATTGTCTGCAGTATCCATTTATCTCCTTTTATAAAGCGGCTTTACAACTGAGGACTTTAATCGTTCAGGAAACTGAACGTCCTTAAAGAAAAAAATACAAATATGACTAAGTACAGGGCTAACATTTGCAGCACAGTACTTTAATATTCTTTTAGGTATTCCAACATATCAGTGAGAGTACTTGTTCTTCAGTTATTCAATTATTGGCTAAGTCTCTACCTCGTCAGTGTTATAGAAGATTATTAGAGACATCATTCTGGCATTTTCCAAAGAGTTATATGATTCACTGTAGAAACTAAGTTATTATTAAATTCATTAGCAATGCTCAGAAAGTGATTGTTATATACTGTGCATATATCTGACTTATCAGTAACAAAACATTTTTAATACGAACTGATTTTATATCATCGACTCTTCCTTCATTAAGGACCATATAGTTTTAATTTTACCCTGTGAATTAGCTATTCTATTTTCGTACTTCATACTCTGTGCCTTCCTAATAACATTTCTAAGCACCTTACAATACTGTTTCTAATGGGCTACTACAGCTCGACAGTGCCTACTTCTAACATTTTGATATAAAACCCTCTTAGTTCTACATGAGTTCCTTGTCCCACTAGTCGTCCACCAAGGCTGTGTTTTACTGCTGGCATCGTGTATCAGTGAGCATTTTTGTAATGCTTCTTTGTGTTAGAGCTCGTTTCCTGACAGCAACGTTCATTAACGCTAGATGAACATACACTGAAGTGTCAGATGACAGTCGCCATGACACATATTCGGTGACATAAAATCGTTTCGCTGTGCCTGCGTCGCGAAATCAGATATATATTATTCACAGATTTCGCACGTCTATTGGTTGTCTGCGTGTTACCAGCAGTGTTGATGAATATCTTGCAAGATGCAAAGATTTCGCTGTATGTTGCTTTTGGCTTTGTGCCTTTGTTTCTAGTATTTTTTTATCGCTCACATATTTCAACAAATGAAATACATAACACGGGTCAGCACCTGACATAGAGCACGTTAACCATGCCAAACGGCAAAATGACCTATACGTTGTCATTATTTGGATGCAAGTGTGATTCAGTTTTCACATTTTAATTCGTCCAAAATTAAAGTGTCCACGTGGTGTTGGAGTCGCACTGATACCGGGAAAGGCTGCTAAAAAGCAGCTCGGACATTAAAAAGTTGTGAACCTACCCTGAAACAATCCTCACAGTTACTTTCATGTTGAATGCATACCCTCCTCTGTGCATATAGGGAGCTCCATGCTAGCATCTAATGACAATAAGGTGAGCTCATGCCAGCAGTTGATTAAAAAATCGAATATAACATGTTAATCCACGTAGCAAAGAGGCCCATTACTCTCCACTATCGATAAGCAACGAGGAAAACTTCGGGATACATGATTATGGCGTCTAAGAATAGGCCTACATAGGCATACTTTCACATTCAGACGTCATTCATAATCCTGGCTGGAAAGTTCTCTGTCAGAATATTGCAAAAAGGATTTGTAAGGCACAGTCAACTGAAAACGAACACCCTTCACAACACAGCTACGGAATGGTCCCATTCAAAAGTAATCACTACATGCATTAAGACATTTATCCCACTGCGAGCCGAGACCATCAGTTCATGTTTCGCAGAACGCGGTTGGCCGCTGACGGATACACAACTGCACCTCCTCTAGCACTTCCTTGTCCGACTGAAACGGCCGCCAATGATGCGGAAATCGGACGGAGGAAGATCCAGCCTGTACGGCGGGTGCTGCACTGTTTCACAATAAATGTGCAGCGCTATTAAGACGCTTTTCAGAAACAACGATCGCAGTAACGTCAAAACGCCGAGGAATACTGTCAGACAATCATCGTGTTGCACAATATAGCCAGCCACAACATTGCCAAACGGGGGAAGTACGAAGGGGAACATCAAAATATTTGTGCACTATTACAAACGCCTCCAGACGATGATATTGAAAGATGGCATGAGCCCCCTCTCATATTTCTATCTTACTCTAAGTAAACCGATTTTCCTCTCTAATTGCATGTGGTGAAATGTTTCTATTCCTTCCAACGCGGACTTACAACGCAGCGTCTCTCGTCACCCAGGTGGTCCAGTGACAGGCGGGTTCTGCTGAGCTCGAAAGGGTTAAGCCAACGCGCATGAGGGAGTCGAGTGAATGCTTTCGAGACGCCGACATTGTCATAAGAGCGGGAGCGATACGCCCACAGGGCCCTGAAGGAGCGGCTGGGCTAGAGATTCCGTTACTTCGCAGAAACTTAGTGAAAACACTTTCTGGCGGACTACCAGCGAGGCTCGGAATGACTGGTGTTCCCAGGTAGTCATGGCGGGCCAATTCCCGCGTTTTCTGCAAAATCGTAACTGTGATTGGCTTGCTCAGCGAATAGCTCCGTGACGCAGCAAAATCGGTGCAGAAATTGGTGCCAAAAATCTCCATTGGTGGAGTGGTAGTGCTTCGGCAACAGAGTGGAATTTTCTGCCGGTTTTCGAGTTGCTGATTAGAACGTTTAACCACGGCCACTGTCGTGAGAGTGGGAATGTTTTGTGTTCGGCTTGTACGTGTGCTTTTGAGAGGGTCGGCTCTCGCCTTTCGGTAGGAGTACGTTACAAGACTCAGCTCTCGCTGCTCTGGACAGCCTGCCTTCCGTTGGATGTCTAATATACTTTCATTTAATTGTAACTGTTTGACGAAGTTGCAGAAGTTTCGACTTCAACGTAACTTTCCGAGGACAGTTGGCAAATGAGCGTTCTGCGTACAAGCAGCGTATGTTGTCCGTCCTGAGCAGTTTTGGCTAAAGTTGACTGTATCGGAGCTACTGTGTGACTTCGCTTGTTAAAATCAATCACTGTACCATCAGTCATTGTGTGGCGAGCCTTCATCGTCTCCCTCAGAGGCGCATTTGTATTGATAGGAAGTCTTTAGTCTGGAACAACCAGACCAGGGTAATTTGTTTCGGGCTATACTCGCGACATTATCATCACCACGACGGGACGTCCAAGCAACGAGCCATCGTTTCCAGTACGCCAGATCGTGTCCTTGCAGTTAAGAAGACAGCTTGGTAATGTATGTCCGCAGCAGCGGCAGATAAGGGAATTTGCTCTGTGATAATCAGAGCTCAGCAGAGCGCGCCTGTTCCCGTCTTTTCTTTGTGGTTCTGTCTTGGATGTTCATTGTCTGAGTTCTCACTACAGTAGCAGCAATTAATGTTGGGTTGACTGGGTGTTTCTCATAAGATTTGAGTTGCAAGGCACTGGCTCCACATACCACTTAGTCACAACCTAGTTTATGGACAACCTCACCTTCACAGCATTTATTTGAGTATCCAATTTGATGTATTGAAAATGATTCATGTGTTTTGTTCATTGTTTTGAGTTTAGTCGTAATAAATCAAATTGTTATTTTTGGACAGAAATTTCATTTTGTTAATCGGAAGAGCAACCCTTTCGTTTCTCACTACGTGAATGAAACTTCCTTTATCTAAATAATTTTTATCAAATTAAATTATTTCAGGTGCCAAACTCTTTTCTACTACACTTGCAGGGTCGATTGCAGTCAGTTCACGTTTCTTCTTAATCCTTGTGCATCAGCAAAAGTCGGAGTTAGAAAAGGGGGTTTAGAGCATCATTTCCATATGAAGATTCTAGAAGAATTTAATGTTAAATTCACTGCTAGTCCTGGCACCTAGCAATAACACGTATAATAGTCGCGGAAGCGTGTATGCATATAAAAACATTTTTGTTTATTATCGAGTTGAGCCTCTGTGGACTGCGTGGTAACAACCAATTTCATTTTAGTGTCTAGGTCTTGTTCTTGTTCCAGCTTTGACTTCCTGCCAGTATCTTCAGAGCCCACCAAGAAATGTCTCTTTATGCACATCGGACAATGGTCCTCTCCGTCTTTTGGACGTTGAAGCCATTTTGAAACCTTGATAGTTGTTCGCCAATCTTCTAAATTTGTTCCTGTCATGAATTTCTCTTTCTGAGATGCCAATCTGCCTAAGATCTTTTTCACATCCTTCGAACCATCTTGGCCTTCTTTTCTTAGATTGGTAGAAACACCATATTCATTTAGTTAGTCGGTCACCGTCCACCCTTGTGAGATGACCCTAAAATAACGATCGTCTCTTCTTAATGATGCTGTGATAGGTTCTGTCTTACTGTACAAGTCCCCATTTGCTCTCATTCGCTATTGTCCATCAACCCATTCATTACCTAGGATTTTCCTTAATATCCCACTCTCTCGCTTTTCCAGCCGCTCGGCTTGACCTTGTCTATTCATGGTCAAAGTTTCGGACGCGTACAAGCCCTCAAGTTTTACAACTGTATTACAATGTCGGAACTTGGCCCCTATAGTCCTAGATCTTTTGTTATAAGTATTCTTTGTCAGGTGGCATGCTTGGTCTAACTTCCTCATCCTGGCATTAACTGCTTCTTCTTCTAATCCATTCTCCTGGATTTCACCGACATAACTGAAATTCTTAACTCAACCGATTTTTTTTCCAGATTAGTGATCGTCAAATTCGGGTCCATCACAGATGTTCGTCATATATTTTGTCTTTTGAATGGAGACCTAGAGTCCAACTTTTTCAGCAATTTCTGACAGCCTATTGATCTTGTTGACTGCTGACTCTAAGTTGTTAGCAAAAATGGCCAAGTCATCCTCAAAAGCCAAGCAGTCAATGAACACTATTTTGTTCTTAGGATAAGCGTTAAAAATAATATTATTATTGTTTTTTGAAATTTTATTCTATCTTACATTAATTACAATGTATCTTACTAAATGATTGCGACTTTCTGTGGCTGTGGAACACTGGTTTCCTTTGTATAAATCAAAATATTTTCTGCTTTGAGTAACAACTTTTATTTAACTCGCGTTGCACAAGACTCGACTAATAGGAGAAAAAAGTGAATAGAAATGCGTACGTAATTATCATCCTAGTATTGGCAGTATATCATATATATCAGGAAACATTTTGCAAACACACGAGAAGGAGGAAAGTGAGGAAGGAACAATAGTGTGTAACGTCCCATGGACATCGAGGTCATTAAAGAGTGGCAGGAAATCGGCCATGCCCTTTCAAAGTATACATCCCGGCATTTGCTGGAGCGATTTATGGAAATGAGTGACACAAACGAGATAAAAATTGCATTTTCTACACCAAGTTCCTAGTATTTTAACAGCTATAATAGCACGGATATCATGAGTGTTTGTCAATATTTGTCAGTCGGATACATGCTGTTGTTGAAAACGCAAAGAAACATAGAAGAAGGTATTCTGCCAACCCCGTGTCTGTAATAAGAACAGCACAGAACAGTTACATTAATCTGCGTTCGACTTTAAAGTGTAGCGGAGAGCGTAGAAAACATACTGTTTATGTGTATTCAATCTATAGTGCAGTACAATGAAAGGACTTCGGCAATATAATAAAATCAGTGAGATATGAGATCAACAAATAAGTGATGAGTACACTTATTTAGAACGAAAACTAACGTCTCTTGGTATGTTAGTAATTTTTGATTTAGTGATTCAGCAGCAAAAAGAGAAAAAAAATGAAAAATAAACTAAAAAAATGAATGGATCGAAGATTTATATAATCTCTTTACATAGTATAAATGATTTATGGCAGGTTTTGTGTGTACTGTATTTATTTCCCATCGACAGCAGAGGCATTTACGGAGAATTCCAAACACTGCGCAGAAAATTAGTAACAGCGTGATTTTTTTAAGCAAATAATTTTCTGTATTTTACAAAAGAGGTTCCTTATATTAACAAAGAAACATTTGTTCCTTAATGTCAATGTTTAAGATTGTATCCCTTTCCTCTAAGTTTCTACTTACAGGTCGTACATTGCAGCGTTCTGGTTTTTCTATTACTAACATGTTTTCCAGTATTTGTAGGATGCGATGAAATTTGCCGATGCTGATGCACCTCACAAAAGAAAGAAGTTTCAAATTCTAGTCGCCACAATAAAATGTAAAACTTAGCTTAAGATGCGGATTATCTATAGAAATATGTCTTGTTCAGGGGAGATTAAATAAATCTAAAATGTGACGGGCAGCAAAAAATACCGTACATGTATCATATAAAAAATGAAACAACGTTTTAATTTTCATTTTCCGTCACAGCAGAGATTATATTCCTGTCTAGATTAATACTGGGCTTCACAGAGTAACAAGCTTCAGGCAGTATTGTACCTCGTTTCTGAAACCGGCAGTGCAGTGCAGTACGCTGTAGGCAGGAGCGGCGACCCACCCCCCCCCCCCACCCCCCACCCCCCTCCCTGCACTCGCCATCCGCGAGTCTGGCTGCTCCCATATTGTTTGACCCACTTCGTGACTTGCCTGCAAAGTGCCGTAATTAACTGTTGCGTGGCGCTAGAGAGCGCTCGGTTTCGCTCCCAATTCCGGAGGGGATTTTTAACGCACTTTGTGCCATCTGTGGAAGAAGTATAAGTGAATACGTACAATTTGTACTTGCCATTACTTGCAACTGAGATTAATACTCTAAAACTTGCGAGCTAATTTATACCTCTGCTGTTGTCACACAGTCTGCATCAGGTTATATCGTCTGGTCTCAACAAATCGCGTCTACGCTCTATTTCCACAATTAGAATCACTGTTAGATACACTCTAGGGAGTACGTGGAACAGTCATTCGATTCCTTCTTCCATCTATTCAGTAACTCGAATTCAAGTTTTATCTATTTATACCTGCATTTATTTCACTTAATATAGTTAGAGCTTCCAAGGTTTCCTGTAACATACAGAAGTCATCCTTAGTAAGCCAACGTTGCAATTTGTATTGTACATGAGCTACATATAACGGTAACAATAGATTTGCGGAAAGCGTTTAAGTCGGTGCCTCATTGTAGGCTGTTAAAGGCAGTACGGGCATATGGAATATATTCACAGATATGTGAGTGGCCTAAAGGCTTCTTAATTTTTAGAACCCATTGTGTTGTCCTCGACGGAGAGTGTTCAACAGTGAGAAGGGCATCGTCAGGAGTGCTACTGGGAAGTATGATAGGACCGCTATTATTTTTATACACGTAAATGATTTAGCGGATAGGATGAGCAGCAATCAGTTCGTTTGCTGATGATGCTGTGGTGTACTGTAAGATGTTGACGCTGAGTAACCGTAGGAGAATACAAGATGACTTAGAAAACATTTGTAGTTGGTGGGGTCAATGAAAGCTAGCTTTAAATGTGGAAAAATACAGATTAGAGAGGATCAGTAGGAGGAACAAATCCGTAGCCTTCTGATACAGCATTAATAGTGCCCTCCTTGAAATGGGTACTTCGTTATATATCTGGCCGTAACGTTGAAAAGCGATATCAAATGAACGATCTTCTGAGGGTTGCGGTAGGAAAGGCGAATGATCGGCTTCGTTTTTTTGGGAGAATTTTGGGAAAGTGTAGTTCATCTATAAAGGAGGCCGCGTATAGGAAGCTGATGCGACCTTTTCTTGAGTAGTGCTGTAGTGTTGGGTTGCTTACCAGGACGGATTAAAGGAAGATAGACAAGCAGTGCAGAGGTGGACTGCTAGATTTGTTCCTGGTATGTTCGAACAAACATGCAGGATTTAAGGAGATGCTTCCGGACCCCAACTGGGGATCTCTGGAGGGAACGCGACGCTCTTTTAGAGGAACACTATTGACAAAATTTAGAAAAATAACATCTGAAGCTCACTGCGAATGATCCTGTTGCCCCCACTACACATTGCGCGTAAGGAGACGAAGATAAGGTACGAGAAATTGGGGATTATACGGAGGTATACACAAAGTTTTTCCCTCGTTCTATTTGCGAGTGGGACAAGAAGAGAAATTGCTATTTGTGAGCCGGGTACCCTCCTGCACGCGCCGTAAGGTGGATTGCGAGGAATCGGTGTAGATGTAGATGTGGAGGCTGGCTAGATGTACTTCCTATTGCCACATCTTCCCTCCTGGAACGTAATTTGTGTACCCCATCTATCTTCGTCTGGTGTTACCCAATTTGTGGAAGTGCGAGAACGTTCTCAAAATATTTGCGTATTGTGTAACTCAGGCAGAATGTGGATTCCATTCACGTAACTGGGTTAGAAAAACCGTCTAAAACCATATCGAGGCTGGATAACACATAGCCCTTCACCGAAAGTACTCGATCCGGGATAGTGAATCGCGGTAGAGGCATGGTAGCTCTCACGGGTAGCCGTGCGGGTCAGTAACAACGATCCATTCTCCTACTGTAAATGGGAAAGTAGCTGAGTCTGTGACTAAATCACTGAACCGGTTTCTAAGAAATTTGATATGGAGATAGGTGGGACACTGTAGAAGAGCGCAGGTCGCTTTACAAAGCGAAAAAATATCGACCCCCAATAGGAATGTCGATTCTTGCATCAATGAATATAAACCGTGCTAAGAAATAATGGTCTTGGTTGTTTGTAATGAACGTTTTATGTAATGTATAGCTACTTAAATAGCACGGTGTATAAATGTGTGCTTCTGCAGACACGGGTCTCTATCAGCGGACTGTTTTTCTCCTCGAACCCTCTAAAATCTATTGTGTTTCTCGGTATAAAGGTCAAAAATAAAATGCAGATGGAAATCCGATTCCGAAACCGTCGTCCACATAGGCAACATAACGTCTCATTCATAGGACACGAGGCCTGTCCACGCAGAAGCCAGCTCCGACTTCTCCAGTGGGTATCGTGCCAATTAGTCGAGATCACTGAACAACAAACAACAATACGAGACGTTCCGCCTACGGTCCGTCAGTCTGCAAATTCACGTTTGCTGCCAAATGAGTGACCTACTGGTAAGCGACGATGGTTGGAACTTCAATGTTCTGTAGCGTACATGGATGGCTTTTCCGGCCGTTGATTACCATTCTCCATTTGTTCCTCAGGACACCCTCTACAGCCCCTCGAAGATTGTCGCAGTATTTCTGGAACCCCATTTATAATCTATTTCACAATGAACGGGTGGTAAACACAATATTACAGTTTAAAGGTAGGGAACATAATGACACCGTCAGCTAATTTTCGAACACAAACGATTTCAGCAAGGCAAACTGTATGTTAGTAACCACACAAAGGTGTGATCTTGACATCGGCCGACAGCTGCTAAAGATCTCATAGTCACCCTGGCATGTATTCTGGAGCTTCTAACGCAGGAGAGTTGCCGCCGTTTGCTTCACTTAGCACTAAGGTTTTTTTTTTCTTTTGCTGTGTGGGTCGCGTGAAAACATTTTTATACCAGTCATTTTTATTGTACCATTTATATTGCAAAAATTTTCAAAGCGATGTGCCGTTCTGGGTTGGTTACACTGCACAGCTTCAAAGCTGACTGCAGCCTGATCAGGTAATTTGTACTTATCAGCAAGTAAATTATTTTTCTACACATAAAAATCCGTAAATGTGGAAACAAGTATGAAATTTGTGGCGTAGTACGGATATAAAAAATTTGACTCATGGCACTATTACAGGAAGTTGAAAAAGAGAGAGTGAGGGAGAAAAGGAGATAAGGTAATATGTATACGTGAGCATGATAAATTCCCTCCCTCAAAAATATTTCTCTCCTTCATACCTCCCCTGTGTTACCATACATGACCTGTCACTGATCTCATTTGTTCTAAGACGGCAGTACACGCGAAGTGCCTATTTACTTCCACTTCCACTGCCCTGAATGGAATGCGTAAGTTGTAGTAAATTTTCACCAACCTGCAGTCTTCTACAGTTGTTTTCCCCTGCACAGAAAACAGAACGTAGGTGGTGAATCTGTTCTCCTGAGGCTGTAAGAAACTCTTAACGAGGAACTGTTACTTTAGAAATAATTAAATTCCCCATCAGTTTGTTTATATGGGATGCCACTCGCTTTTTATTAGCTGAACACGAGAAACTAAACATTCCACTTTAATGTCACAAATGACTTCTATTCTTCAACAAATTAATGAAGTGGATATTTCCGTTATTAGTATCACACTGTTCTCAGCTGTATGTCCAAATAGCCATACATTACTAATAAAGTGTTAACTGACACTGACCGCGGCAGACAAAATGTCTGTGTTCCGACACTGCCAAACCAGCTATGATCTTACAACCCAACCACTTCGCCCGCCATTCAACTTAGGCGTGATCCGAAGATCGTCTAAGTGCTTCGTCCTCATTTTCGTTTAGCAGTTGTTTATTATTCTGCTGGTTGTTGATGCTTGTGGAATAATGGAATGGTAGTACGCTTTTGAGAGATACTTTAATTTGCAATTGAAGCAAATACGCTGTTTAATTTTTCAAGTATTAATAATAGAAGACTGTCATTTTGGCGCGCAACTACCGAACGCAGCAACCAACCCCGGAAAACGACCACAATTTAGACGATCTTTCTCACGATACCCATACCGAACAAACCATCAGTCATCAGTACCTCACACCACGTTACCTCATCTTGCCGCTGCTGCCTTCTCTACTGCTCTAAAAAGAGCTCCTTGCACCTGAATATGATGCCTGCTAAGCCAGAGATACTACACATCCCCCTCTTACTGAGATTTCCTAAAATTCGGGTGTTCTCGCAAATAGCAATCAATTTGGGAAACATGCAAATTTTTAAT
Source organism: Schistocerca gregaria (assembly GCF_023897955.1). NCBI lineage: Eukaryota > Metazoa > Arthropoda > Insecta > Orthoptera > Acrididae > Schistocerca > Schistocerca gregaria. The sequence continues at coordinate 510,115,570 of NC_064923.1, forward strand.
TAAATTTTTGTAATTATTTTAGCTGTCACCTCTCGAGATCCTTACCATTCCATTACAGTTGCAATTTTGTATTGTTTTTCCAAAATTTAATTACTTGTCATTAGAAAAAACTCATTGTTACCCTTAATAAATTCGTGTACTACCTTATATCCCCAAATCATTCATCTTTAGTTACACTTTCTATTCTAATCATTCCTAAATAAAAAAGTAACAATATTCTGCAACTTTGCTGTTCTTAATCTATTGTTAACTTACTGTCTGTCATTTCTGCTATAAAACTCTACTGCAGTCCACTGTCTCCTAATCAAGCATCAGTCACAAAACTTTATACTGCTTTTAAAGTACTATCAGCGCATTGCCGTCCATTAAGTTCAACAAAATATTGCTGGAGAAGATTTACACTGTTATTCACTATTGGAAAATTGTCATTCTTTAAACTGACCACCAGCTATACCACTACTATTGGCGCGTCGCTGTCCTTTCAGTTCGATGAATCAATCTTTACGCTTTACACTTTCCCTTACTATTATGTCGGCGGCATGCCGTTCTGCATATATTTATACGAATGCATCATAAAGACGTCCACTTCACATGGTTACAAATAAACTAAACACAACACCGATACATTTTACAAACACGTGGAAACGGAACAACATTACGCTCACACCTTTTTACGCAAGCAGTCCAAAGCGGCAGCCCATACTGGTGATTCTTTTGTCCATGAAGTGGTCTTGCGTTGTGAAACTCTTAGACTTTACAAACACGTGGAAACGGAAGAACATTACGCTCACACCTTTTTACGCAAGCAGTCCACAGCGGCAGCCCATACTGGTGATTCTGTTGTCCATGAAGTGGTCTTGCGTTGTGAAACTCTTAGACTTTCCAAAGTGGTGTTGAGTTCTACAACTGTCAGTCCATTCTCCCATGTCCGACCTCAGCGTACAGCTCCAGTACAATTCCATGTAACAATACAAAATGCCTTAAATTACTTTCCTAATAATTTTAATCAAATTTTAAATAAACATGTTTTCATATACTACTACAAACTAAATACATAATACATAATATTATGTTTTCGTTTAGGCTGGTGATAAACAAAGCCAATGTTTACGTCATACTACGTCAGTCATTGATCAACATTTTTATTTTGGTCACAGCTGTAGCTACCTACAGCTGGGTCATTGCCCTTGGCATTCTTTAACATCTCTATGCTTGCTCTCACCTTCTGTTACTTCGGTAATGACTCACGCTGCTATCCGGCGTCACCTGCTCTGTAAGTGAAGAGGTTGATAAATCAGCCAACCAGTTGCTCAACCTCTTCAAATGTACACAGTTGTTGTTTCACCGCCATGTTTAAGATTTCGCTCTTTAAATCGTACCTATTGAAGCTTACAATTGCGATTCACAGGTACACTGAGAGAACCTTTTAGAGTCTTGCTTCGAACATCATGCAGAAACGCTCCTTTATCAAATCGTTTCACTCTGTTTTGAAATATTACTTTGCAAACGAAAAACTAGGAGATTTGACCCAATGTAATAAAATAGCGAAATACGTGTTTGTGTCAGTGAAACCACTAAAAGTGAATAAAGCTCCAGGGCCCGATGGAATTCCTATCACATCACATATTGTAATGCAGCTGAGTTAGGCCCCCTTTTAAATACAATCTGCCGTAGAAACTTGGAACAAAAAACTGTGCCCAGTAGTTTGGAAAATGCACTGGTCACACCCATTTACGAGAAGGGTTGTAGAAGTGATAAGCTTGACATCAATTTGTTATACAATCTTAGAACTTATCCAGACCTCACATACAATGAGGCATACAGTGATCTCAGGTTCCCAGTATGGATTCCGAGAATATCAATAATTTGAAGCCCAGTTCACTCATATCTCACAGGATATACTGAAATCTTTGAATCAAGCCAGTCAAGTGGATGCAGTATTTATCGATTTCTGAAAAACGCTTGCCTCTCTACCACATCCATGCTTATTATCAACAGTAATAAAGCGAAATTTGTGACTGGACTGAGAATTTTGTGGTAGGGAGGACTAAGATAGTTATTTTTGAGGGAAAGTAATCAATGGACGTGAAAGGAACGGTGAGCCCAGGGAAGTGTGTTGGGGCACCTTCTGTTCGAGTTGTATATTAATTACCTTACAGGCGATATTAACAATAACCTCAGACTTTTTGCAGATGATGTAATTTTCTTTAATGAAGTACTGTCTAAAAGGAGATGCAGAAATATCCAGTCTGATTTTGTTAAGATTTCAGAGTGGTGCTAAGATTGACAACTATCTTAAAAATGTTCAGCAAATTGCGCACGCCTCAAAGCGAAAGAACGTAGTATACTGATTCACAGTTGGTATCGGTTAACTCACACAAATATGTATGACACTATGTAGGGATATGAAATGGAATGGGCACATAGGCTCGGTTGAGGGTAAAGGAAGCACTTCGACTGACTGGTAGAGTACTGGAAATATGCAATCAGTCTATAAAAGAGATTGCTTAAAAATTACTCGTGCAACTTATCCTGCAATAACGCTCAAGTATGTGGGACTCCAATAAGGCAGAAATAACAGGGGAGATAGAGCGTGTAGCGAGAAGAGTGGCACGAATGGTCACAGGTTTGTTTGATCCGTTGGGGAGTGTCACAGAGATCCTGAAGGAACACTGGTAGACTCTTGAGGATAGACACAAACTATTTCGAGAAAGTCCACTTGCGAAATTTCAAGAACCGTCTTTAAATGATAACTCTACGAATATGCTGCAGGGTCCTACACATCGCACCCGTAGGGACTGTGTGGTCAAGATTAGATTAATTGTAGTATGCACGCAGGCGTTCTTAACGCGCTCCATACGTTAATGCAATGAGAAGAAACAGTAATAACAGGTACAATGGGACGTACCCTCTGCCACGCACTTCACACTGATTTGCATAGTATAGATGTTGATGTACGGGGTGGTTATAACTGAAGTTAAACTTTCAAAACGCCGTAGAAATAACACCACTGGTTCGAATGACATCAAATTGCAACGGAATATTATCGGAGAAGGGGGAAAACATATGGCAGAAGAAAAAAATAGTGTGAAAATTGATCAATAGATGGCGCTGTATGTGTCCGAATACGTAAATAACAACACCTGGTATGCGCACAACCCATTCGAGTTGGTATACACACGCCGGGTACACGGCTTTTCCTCCTTTAGCGTCTGCGAAGTTCGCCATGACTGTCACAATACAGGATCGCGCTCTGCTTGTAAAGCTGTGTTACAAGAATGATGACTGTGCACACGTCACTCTGCAGGAGTTGGGGACACTGAAGGGTTTGGTCCGATGACTGCCTTCAGTCTGGAGAAAATAATTCGAAATTCGAAAAGACAAGTCGTTTAGAGTGCAACCCGGTAGGGGGAGGTGGAAGCAGTGGCCACGGCAATGCAGGAGGAGACAAGTGGTGGTGTGCAAACGTGTGGTGCACGGAGAATTGCCCGAACATTGGACATCCCAGTGAGCACGGTGCGTAAAATCCTACGAAACATCATCCTTTGCTACCCATTCTAAATTACGCTTGTTCACTAGTTGATTCCTGTTAACCTGTCAGCAAGACAGGCATTTGCCTTAGAACTTCTTACTCGCATGGTAGTGGACTATGACTGGCCGTGGAAGATTTAGTGTACAGACGAAGCCAACCTCCATCTGACAGGATATGTCAATACAAAGAACTGTCGAATGTGGGCAACGGATTACCCACACGCAAATCAGCCAGTACTACATCATTCTGAAAAGGTCACTTTGTGGTGCGGGTGTATGGCTTCATTTATCACAGGGTCATTTTTTTTCCAAGGGACACTTGTTTCCGCTCCTATTACCTGTACCATCACTGGTAAGCGCTGTGAGTGTCTTTTGCGCAACCACGTCATTCGAACTCTCCAGCAGCGTATATGTGTGGATGGGATCATTTTTATGCAAGATGGCGCACCTCCGCAGATTCGAAATCTAGTAATGGAGCTGCGGAAGCGCCATTTCGGAAGTGCTATAATTATCGGCCGACATTTCCCTACAGCTTGACTGTCCCGATCATCTGATCTTAAGCCGTGTGACTTCTGGTTGTGGGGTAGCTGAAAGATGTTGTGTTCAGTCCTCCGACTGCAAACTTAGCTGCACTGAAGGCACGCATTACGCAACACATTCTGAACATGACCCCGGAAACACTTCGATCAGTTATGAAAATTGCTGTTCCTCGATTTCAGCTTGTTGCAGAAATCGGTGAACAGAATATTTGACATGTTTTGGGCCAGTCGCACGGACATTAATAATCCGACTTGATTTCGATTGATGTTTTTTATGCTGTATTTGGTCTCACGACAATTAAAAATCGGCGTGATTGATGCTTTTAATGCGAATTTTGGCCTAGGACAATTAGAAACCGGTTTGATTGATACTTTTTATGCAGTTTCTCGCCTCAGGAGACTTATAAACCGATGTGAATGATGCTTTTTATGCGGTTTTTGGCATCAAGACAATTAAAAATCGATTTTCCTACCCGATGTGATATGACCTAGCCGTGTTGGATGGGCTAACGTAAATAACAGTATCACACCTGTACAACCATGCACACTGAGTGGTAGAGTTTGTTTAACATAAAAAGTACACCTTAGGCGTTGTTGTATGATTCATTTGTCATTTGCAGTCGACCAATATTAAATAATGATGCTTACAGAGCCATCTGTTGCTACATTTTGTAACAATTTATTTTTCTTCTGCCATTTCTTTTCCACTTTCTCCAGTAATATTCCGTTGCAACTTGACGTCATTCTGACCAGTGCTGTTACTTCTACAAGAGTTTGAAAGTTTAATTATAATGACGCTGTACATGTAGATGTGCAAGGTGATTGTAATTAAACTTTCGCTACTTGTGAGTGCCCCCATGGCAAACTGGTGGACTTAGGACAACGGAACTTTATGGCAACGTTGGTAAGGACGTGTGGAACGAGTAAACCATTGAAACAAAGACATATTAATTTCCACATGGGATGGAAGCATTTGTTAATTGCATACAATGTTTACCTTCCGGGATACAAAGTTGCTTAGTGTCACAACCATCTACATTCACGACAACCTGGAACTAATCTAGAGTTCGCTCTGTGATATCGTCAGTCATATGACCACACATCCGCCTGAGAGATCGATCGCCGGATGGGATTCTCTCGATAAACGGAACAGAAGAACGGCTGTGCTAGCCAAAGAATACACAGCCAGTTGCAGAACTTATACTTGCCGGGAGGCGCCGCAAGGCCACTTCAATTGCAGCGGGAGAGTAGTGCAGTTGTGCCAGTCTACAGTTCGTAGCCACACTCAGTGGTCAGCCAGCTCCTACGTTAGTCAATATTCGACTGCAGTTCAGTCATTGTTGCCATCAAGCCTGTGTAGCCCTGTTCCAAGTTAGTCTTCAAATTCATCGGATTCGACATTCAAGATTACGAGAGATTAATTCATCACTGCAAGATTTGTCAACCAACAGATCATGGGCTAGAGCAAAGTACTTTCTTATTTTGTACGCCTGCTAATATAACCCGTGGTCTAGGAGTAGCCTCTTTGATTCATAATCAAAACGTCTTAGGTCCCGGGTTCGATCCCTGCCACTGCCTGAATTTTGATAAATAATCAGCATTGGCGGCCGAAGACTTCCGGCATAAGAAGTCAGCCTCATTCTGCCAAAGGCCTTGTCAAAGAGGGCGGAGGAGCGGATGGAGTTTCAGGGCACTCTCTTGTCCTAGGAATGGGAAATTGCCCCTAAAGGCGGAAGAATCAGCAATGATCAACGACATGAGGATGCAGAAGGCATTGGAAACCACTGCATTAAAGACGTGTAACGTGTATCCACAGGACATGTGGCCTGTAGTTGAAGAAGTGTCATGATGATCTCTCCACTGACAAAAGATTCCGGAATAGTCCCCCATTCGGATCTCCGGGAGGGGACTGCCAAGGGTGAGGTTACCATGAGAAAAAGATTGAATAATCAACGAAAGGATAATGTTCTACGAGTCGGGGCGTGGAATGTCACAAGCTTGAACGTGGTAGGGAAACTAGAAAATCTGAAAAGGGAAACGCAAAGGCTCAATCTAGATATAGTAGGGGTCAGTGAAGTGAAGTGGAAGGTAGACAAGGATTTCTGGTCAGATGAGTATCGGGTAATATCAACAGCAGCACAAAATGGTATAACATGTGTAGGATTCGTTATGAATAGGAAGATAGGGCAGAGGGTGTGTTACTGTGAACAGTTTAAACCGGCTTGTTCTAATCAGAATCGACAGCAGAAAAACACCGACAACGATAGTTCAGGTATACATGCCGACGTCGCAAGCTGAAGATGAACAGATAGAGAAAGTGTATGAGGATATTGAAAGGGTAATGCAGTATGTAAAGGGGGACGAAAATCTAATAGTCATGGGCGACTGGAATGCAGTTGTAGGGGAAGGAGTAGAAGAAAAGGTTACAGGAGAATATGGGCTTGGGACAAGGAATGGAAGAGGAGAAAGAGTAATTGAGTTCTGTAACAAGTTTCAGCTAGTAATAGCGAATACCCTGTTCAAGAATCACAAGAGGAGGAGGTATACTTGGTAAGGGCCGGGAGATACGGGAAGATTTCAATTAGATTACATCATGGTCAGACAGAGATTCCGAAATCAGATACTGGAATGTAAGGCGTACCCAGGAGCAAATATAGACTCAGATCACAATATAGTAGTGATGAAGAGTAGGCTGAAGTTCAAGACATTAGTCAGGAAGAATCATTACGCTAAGAAGTGGGATACGGAAGTTCTAAGGAATGACGAGATACGTTTGAAGTTCTCTAACGCTATAGATACAGCAATAAGGAATAGCGCAGTAGGCAACACAATTAAAGAGGAATGGACGCCTCTAAAAAGGGCCATCACAGAAGTTGGGAAGGAAAACATAGGTACAAAGAAGGTAGCTGCGAAGAAACCATGGGTAATAGAAGAAATACTTCAGTTGATTGATGAAAGGAGGAAGTACAAACATGTTCCGGGAAAATCAGGAATATAGAAATACAAGTCGCTGAGGAATGAAATAAATAGGAAGTGCAGGGAAGCTAAGACGAAATGGCTGCAGCAAAAATGTGAAGACATCGAAAAAGATATGATTGTCGGAAGGACAGACTCAGCGTACAGGAAAGTCAAAACAACCTTTGGTGACATTAAAAGCAACGGTGGTAACATTAAGAGTGCAACGGGAATTCCACTGTTGAATGCAGAGGAGAGAGCAGATAGGTGGAAAGAATACATTGAAAGCCTCTATGAGGGTGAAGATTTGTCTGATGTGATAGAAGAAGAAACAGGAGTCGATTTAGAAGAGATAGGGGATCCACTATTAGAATCGGAATTTAAAAGAGCTTTGGAGGACTTACGGTCAAATAAGGCGGAAGGGATAGATAACATTCCATCAGAATTTCTAAAATGATTAGGGGAAGTGCCAACAAAACGACTATTCACGTTGGTGTGTAGAATATATGAGTCTAGCGACATACCATCTGACTTTCGAAAAAACATCATCCACACAATTCCTAAGACGGCAAGAGCTGACAAGTGCGAGAATTATCGCACAATCAGCTTAACAGCTCATGCATCGAAGCTGCTTACAAGAATAATATACAGAAGAATGGAAAAGAAAACTGAGAATGCGCTAGGTGACGATCAGTTTGGCTTTAGGAAAAGTAAAGGCACGAGAGCGGCAATTCTGACGTTACGGCCAATAATGGAAGCAAGGCTAAAGAAAAATCAAGACACGTTCATTGGATTTGTCGACCTGTAAAAAGCATTCGACAATATAAAATGGTGCAAGCTGTTCGAGATTCTGAAAAAAGTAGGGGTAAGCTATAGGGAGAGACGGGTCATATACAATATGTACAACAACCAAGAGGGAATAATAAGAGTGGACGATCAAGATCTAAGTGCTCGTATTAAGAAGGGAGTAAGACAAGGCTGTAGCCTTTCGCCCCTACTCGTCAATCTGTACATCGAGGAAGCAATGATGGAAATAAAAGGAAGCTTCAGGAGTGGAATTAAAATACAAGGTGAAAGGATATCAATGATATGATTCGCTGATGACATTGCTATGCTGAGTGAAAGTGAAGAAGAATTAAATGATCTGCTGACCGGAATGAACAGTCTAATGAGCACACAGTATGGTTTGAGAGTAAATCGGAGATAGACGAAGTAATGAGACGTAGTAGAAATGAGAACAGCGAGAAACTTAACATCAGGATTGATGGTAACGAAGTCTATGAAGTTAAGGAATTCTGCTACCTAGGCAGTAAAATAACCAATGACGGACGGAGCAAGCAGGATATCAAAAGCAGACTCGCTATGGAAAAAAAGGCATTTCTGGCCAAGAGAAGTCTACTAATATCAAATACCGGCCTTAATTTGAGGAAGAAATTTCTGAGGATGTACGTCTGGAGTACAGCATTGTATGGTAGTGAAACATGGACTGTGGGAATACCGGAACAGAAGAGAATCGAAGCATTTGAGATGTGGTGCTATAGACGAATGTTGAAAATTAGTTGGACTGATAAGGTAAGGAATGAGGAGGCTCTACGCAGAATCGGAGAGGAAAGGAATATGTGGAAAACACTGATAAGGAGAAGGGACAGGATGATAGGACACCTGCTAAGACATGAGGGAATGGCTCCCATGGTACTAGAGGGAGCTGTAGAGGGCAAAAACTGTAGAGGAAGACAGAGATTGAAATACGTCAAGCAAATAATTGAGGACGTAGGTTGCAAGTGCTACTCTGAGATGAAGAGGTTGGCACAGGAAAGGGATTCGTGGCGGGCCGCATCAAACCAGTCAGTAGACCGATGATAAAAAAAAAGCCTGCTAATTAATTGTGTTTTCCTTTTGTAGCTAGCAAGCAGGTTTGGCGTAGTAGAACCCACGTTTCCGCCTCCTTGCCTACCTCATATTTGCTGTCTCATGTTGATGGACTCGGTTATGGTGGAAGATCTAGAGCCATCACACTCTAATACTGCCCGAAACAAAGGTTCAACTCTTGTGTGAGATCTCGTGTGCTTCCTAAAGTTCGCACATTGCGTCCAGCATTCCTCAGCAATTTGTAGTGCAATTGGTTGTCGGTTTTTCCTTCTAGTAATTCCCAATTCTTCACTTATTTTAAACTTCCAAATCATGTTCTTTAAATTCGGCGCGAAAAGAGAGCCTCTCCGTATTCACTTAAATCGTCGATACCCGCAAAGAGCAGCACCGCTATTGTTCGATAAAACAACCAGTAAAGCCTTGCTCACCTTGTCCAGACCCATGTTAACTGCCTGCAGCTGTAATGGGCACTGACGTTAATGTTTCAGCCGGCTTTACGGCAAGTCATGACACTAACTCTACTAACAATGCAAATCCTGCAGCGCACAGTCCGAAAGCGCCACCATGTTACACGCTACAATTCTGAAAGCCATAGCGGCAGAGGGCTACTGATATTTAGACATGAAGAATAAAGTCATCCAATGTTAATAACATATGTTTTATTTAAAAAGTTTTGAGAGTTTTCATAAATAATTCGGAAGCATTAAATTTCAACAAGTGCTCATACTCCACTTGTGCTACCGCACGACGTTCAGTTTTACAGAGATTTTATAGAAATGGCACACACTTCATTGAACACATAAGAAATTTAACTTCTAGGGAAGACTGCATAAGAATTCAGTCATTTACATCTGCTGTATACCGGGATAATTTCATGTTCCTCATCTAAATCCACACTATTTTCCGCTACCAGGATAGTCAGGTACCATTAATGGATCCCTCCTTCACTGTTCCCCTCGCGATGGCGCGTGGGAGGGGTGACTCTTGGTAAGTCTCTGTATTAGCTCCAATTTCTCGAATTTTCTCCTCGTGCTCATTTCGAGGTATATAAGTGGGAACAAGTAAGTTTGTAAAGATATTGTCGACTCTTCGCGGAAATTACAAATTATTAAATCAGTAAACACAATCTTTCTTTTTGGGTGCGCCCTCTGTGGTTTATATGTCCCAGTGGCTATTTAGCAAACAACTTTTAATTAAACTTTTTTCAAAGTTCAAAACTACTTCTTTTTAAAATTTTAATTTACTTGAAATACGTAAAGCATAATGGCCATTTACACATTTAAATGCATTTGAAATTACTTGATCAGAAAAACTGTAATACCATGATTAGTTTCTATACAACTCAGTATAACAAGCAAACGTTTCTGTTAAATATGAAATAGGAACATTTCACAGCTTATCTCCACGCCACGCCCGCCAGGCAACGAAAGCATTCGATCTACTGTCACAATGAGGTGGCGTTAATAACCTTCAGCGTTACATTGAAGAACGAACATTCGACAACGATCAGTAAATTTCAATTGACCGCAGCTTGGTTGACAACCCAGGCGCACCAGTAGCTTCAGACCCCCTACTTAGACAAACGCCGCGCAGCATACAGCGACCAATGGCACCAGACTAAAACTACTGACAGTATTTACTGGAGATGTGCGAATGTTACATTGTGTCACATTTCTCATCTTCAGGTAATGTGGAAACAACTATAACAACTTACTGGAAACCCATATCACTAAGGGCAGATAACTACAGGATTTTACCAATTTGAGAGAAAGTTACTCCTCCAGATAATTTTTTAACTGGAACACGGAGGCCACTGGTATAATTTAGTCAGTTATACAATGCTAGAACTTTACACATATAACAGATATCTCTGAACACCAAAGTAGCCCAAACAACGTGTGGTAACAGCAAGAGTAAAACAACTAACGACACCACCTATCCTTTTTTTAAAAAAAAAATGAGAATTATGATATGAACAGAAGAAAGGAAGATAAAATTATAGAATAATATGAGCGAGGGTCACGTAATATTATAGACCCTGTTCAAGAAGAAGTGGACAAGAGACGTGGGAAGAGATAATTAAAGTTATAGTATACGGTAGACAAATATTTAGGAGAGTTATACAGGACTAAAATATGTCTGGACACATGGTAGTTGCAGTAAAGATTACCTGAAATTCGAAAAGAAGGCATACTGAACTGTGGAGTAAGTTTTGGTTAGCTGTGAGCTTACACAGTAACGATTCTGCTTGCTTTCTCCAATGACGCAACGGCTCTCTGAATTTCTCTCCAAAAGGAACAGTATCGGCTTTAAATATATCTAGTGTGATAGAGACCTTTTACACTAAATAATGGGCATTGGGAACAGCTATTGTGTTTTAGACGCACGAGGCTACACTCGTTTCCATGCGACGATCCACCACCGAGAATCACTACTACATTTTATATGGCATCAAATATTCGTTCAAGTCCCAATTTTGCACGCATACTCCGTATTTCACATCATCTTAGAATTTTAAAAGTTTGGTGAAAGTCTGAGAAACCGGACCGCATTACCTAGATCTTTCTGGATGGTGGGAATGAAGAGATTCAGAGAACTGCAAGTGGTGTTTTCGAGCAACTGTGTCCATATCACAGTGTGGTGGGTCCATCGTTTATGTGGTACACTAGCATTACAAGAGAATTGCATTATATCCCCATCTAGCCAACAAACTTAAAGTTTCGTGATACATTCTTAAATTACTGAGGGCGATTGTTAATATGATTCTGTCATCAAGACCATGGTCAATGTTTTGTTCTTATTCCTGTTTGTCTAAGGCAGTGCTCACCTCTAACGATCTCGGTGTTGACCAACCGATGATCCTTAGACTTCTCCTCTGCCAATCATCTGTTTGTATTTCCATTTCAGACAGTAATTTATTTTTAACATTCATCGCAGTTTCAAGGACTGTATACGTTGATCAGCCATCAGTTACTTCATACAGGCGAATAACATTTGGATGAGGGCATATGTTGTACATGGATAGTTTCCAAATGAGTATATCTCAATGACAGATTCCGTCTTCAACTTGCCTCGGGCTACGTTAAAATCTGTCTACTCTGCCTCGAAACTCTGAAGAGACTAGAGAGAAACCAAACTGAGGAATGTCCTATGCTCAGGTTTGTAATTAGAAAATTACGTTTCCTCAACAATATGTTAATTTATAGAACAGGTTATTACGAAGAGACCTGTACGTATCTCTACTTTCCGATTAATGCGGCAGAGTACAGTGCCAGGGCACGCGGAAGTTTGTCAGAGTATCCGCTTCATCGCATCATGTGGAACAAACATCATCAGTCAGCCTCTATGACCTCCTAGGTTGACCCAACGATATCGTTAGTTGTGACTGCAATGGGTACTGAATCACCGAGTCTGGGCCTTGGATAAAATTCAGTGTGCCGTCCTGTTGGATGAAGTATGTTTCTCGTATCTCAACGTCAGTGATCGTGTCCGGATACAAGCTCATCTACATCTACATCTACATCCATACTCCGGAAGCCACCTGACGGTGTGTGGCGGAGGGTACCTTGAGTACCTCTATCGGTTCTCCCTTCTATTCCAGTCTCGTATTGTTCGTGCAAAGAAGGATTGTCGGTATGCCTCTGTGTGGGCTCTAATCTCTCTGATTTTATCCTCATGGTCTCTTCGCGAGATATACGTAGGAGGGAGCAATATACTGCTTGATTCTTCGGTGAAGGTATGTTCTCGAAACTTTAACAAAAGCCCCTACCGAGCTACTGAGCGTCGCTCCTGCAGAGCCTTCCACTGGAGTTTATCTACGATCTGCGTAACACTTTCGCGATTACTAAATGATCCTGTAACGAGGCGCGCTGCTCTCCATTGGATCTTCTCTATCTCTTCTATCAACACCTATCTGGTACGGATCCCACACTGGTGAGCAGTATACAAGAAGTGGGCGAACAAGCGTACTGTAACCTACTTCCTTTGTTTTCGGATTGCATTTCCTTAGGATCCTTCCAATGAATCTCAGTCTGGTGTAATGACACATTCCGACGCAGAGACATACAATACCTTAAAGGCTGCGCCAAAGATTAAATTGAGAGGCATGTACATTATAGTCTTTGTAATGTTCACATTAGATTCTCTTTTGTTTCATACTCCAAGGAGGAGCTAAGGGACACTTCCGATTGTTGCCTTGTGGAGGACGGACGTAATTTTGGAGTGTGCGGAAAGGCAGCCATGTTGTTAGTAATTATGGTTTGTGCGACTAGCAAAGCAAGTCTTATCGTCTCGTGAATAAAAAATAGTGAGAAGTATCGAAGTGTTACGAAAATTATTTAAAGTGACGTAGCATTGTATTTCCTTGGTTTCCACCGTCTTCGTGAAGTGAACCGATGCCGACTTAGGAATATACACACGGTCAACAAAGAGAAGAACACCGATGGCGACTAATGAATTAATATTGTAGCAGAAGGACTAATTCTACGTCTAAGGTGAGAACTCTGATTAAATCAACAGTGATGTAGAATTCAAAAATGTAATTAATCGGAATGGTAAATTATATTACAGGCAAATTTCACACATCACTGAATTTGTCCGCATTCAATACGGTCAATACAGTCTGTTAAAAAGCCTTTCAAAAATTCTGAAGTTACATTTCCATGTCCGTAATTATTCCTCTTAAAAAAAAACAATAAATTTAATTTTTTTTTATTTCGCCACACTGGCGACCGCTGACACGGACAGTGCTGGTGGAACAAAAAGTAAGTACTTGATTGTTGTACTACAAATGTACTTGTACTAATTACTGTTTCTCTGTTACATGACGCACATGGAAAATGACGAATAAGGTGAAACAATATTAACTGTATAAACGGATGGCACAATAACCAGAAGGAACAAGGACGAGGATTTACAAAACTAACGTAATCGTGAGTAACGCAGCTCAGCCGGAATTAACGTAGGAAAGCGCAAACGCATGCAGCGACTGCACCTTGTCTTAGCTCCACTTAAAGCAGAACCTTTTCCTTTCCGTAATAAAATCCTGGTAGTGTTTGTGGCAACACACAATTACACTTTGATAATTACTTTTTATGTTCAACAATCGCAGAATTAGAAGACGTAGTGCGTCATCTTGTAAATTCCCGACGCGCAACAAATAACAATCGCGAGATATTTTTATTAATTCAACTTCGAGAGAATTTAAAGATTTAGATTAACAGTAAAGTACAGATAAAAATAATATCTTCACAATGGAATCGGAGAATTTTAATTTGACAAATGTTCATGGACACGTCACCGATTCTGTCAATAGTGACGTTAATGATGACACAATTAGTTTTTCAGCACAACATAATGTAGAAGTAAATACAATTCAATTGCACTCCACAGGGATTAACAATAACGAAACACTTGCAAATGAAACCTTGTACACAGTCGATGAAGCATCGATTACCAGATCAGATGAAAATATTTCGCGTGAAATCAGTGAACCTAGACCGGTTTCGATTCAATCAGACCGTGGTAGAGAAACAATGGTTACAAATAATGACATAAATACAAACACACAAGCTTCGTCAGTTACGCTTGAGGCATTATACAGTCTGATGTCAAACGTGAGCGAGCAATTATCTGATTTAAAGATGAGTCACAACACAATGAACACAAAACTGGCGAATCTAGAAATCAGCCACAACATGACAAACACAAAATTGTAAAACATGGAAATTGCGTTCCAACAGCAGTTTTCAAGTGTAAACACGCAATTTGAGAATATGCACAAACATTTTCATCAACGCTTAAATAAATTCACCAATGAAATCGATCAATAGATCGATGAGAAAGTCATCAAAACAGTCAATAATGTATACAATGTATTGGCAAATAATTTAGAAAAGAAATTGTCAGATCTTACAAACAAACAGGAACAGGAACTGTCAGAAATCGTAGAAACACACAATCAAACACAAACGATACAAAAAGAAATACATGAAAACGTACAGGCTATTCAATTAAATTTAACCAGAGTACAGTCCGCATGTGAAGAAATACCTGACCAAGTTAATAAAGTTAAGGAAGAAGTCTGTTTTCTGGAACAGGAGACTCGACGTATCAACGCGGACATTATCAAAATAAATGAAACTTTAGAAACCGGTAATGTAAATGAATCAATAACTGACCGGGAAGCAAAACTTTTTGAAAAATTAGGTAATGAAATCAAAATAGCATAAGACAGAATACGCAAGGAAATTGCTGGTAGACTGAATGTTTCAAATGACTTGCCTACGTCAAGCAACAGGCAGCCTGACACTTATTCGCCCGTGCCAGATTACGATGTTAATAACGCAGAACATCACGCGCCCACCGAGCGAGGTGGCGCAGTGGTTAGCACACTGGACTCGCATTCGGGAGGACGACGGTTCAATCCCGTCTCCGGCCATCCTGATTTAGGTTTTCCGTGATTTCCCTAAATCGTTTCAGGCGAATGCCGGGATGGTTCCTTTGAAAGGGCACGGCCGATTTCCTTCCCAATCCTTCCCTAACCCGAGCTTGCGCTCCGTCTGTAATGACCTCGTTGTCGACGGGACGTTCAACACTAACCACCACCACCACCATCACGCGGCCAGTCCGGCGTATGTGCACTCACCGGCGCAGGCAAACAATGGCTATTCGCCAAACGCGGTGCTGCAACAGGCAGTAGGCGTGTCGCCTTGCATCTCGACGATTCTAGTCGATGAGAGCCTATTGAAACATAGACAGTTTTCAGTTTTCTCCACAGAATGCAGAAAAACTCATCCAGTCGTACTCGTAAGAGCATTTAAAAATGTCTTACCAAGAAACTGGACTGAGGCACAGAAGATTAGATATGTAGTAGGCTTCACACAAGGCGACGCACTTTTGTGGGCCACAGACATGGCTGAACAGTGAGTCACCTACAAACAATTTGAAAGGGCTTTCTTGGAGATATATTGGTCTACTGGGGCCCAAGAAAGACTGCGACGTGAGGTATTCAACCCACAACCTTTCAACCTAAAAAACGGCAGGTTGAGAAAGTATTTCGAAAAGTATTTGAATAAGACGCGCTATTGGAACAATCCAATACCGCACGTAGATGTTCTCAAAATTCTGAAAAACAGACTACCCGCGAACTTACGCGAAAAATTAGTAACCATACCGGAGAACGACCTTGAATACTTTCTTTCCGTGCTTGACTCAATTGATCTAATATATGAAGAAGAGCCGAGCACAAGTAATCGGAATGAACACTTCGTAAACAATAAAAACAACGGTTACGGGAATTATTTTAATGGCAATGGACAAAACCAACAGGCCGGCCGCGGTGGTCTCGCGGTTCTAGGCGCGCAGTCTGGAACCGTACGACTGCTAAGGTCGCTGGTTCGAATCGTGCCTCGGGCATGGATGTGTGTGATGTTCTTAGGTTAGTTAGGTTTAAGTAGTTCTAAGTTCTAGGGGACTGATGATCACAGCAGTTGAGTCCCATAGTGCTCAGAGCCATTAGAACCAAAAGCAACACAGTTGGCATCCGTATGCGACAAGGCCAAATAATGGAAACTGGAATTACGGAAATCGGAGGAATTTGGCGCCACAGAGACGTGAAGACCGAAGATATAGTACAGATTACGGTCCACGCCGGTATGGAAATGATAGAAATCACGTGAATGATTGGTCAGGTCCGCTTTATGAAAGGCGGCACACAAATGAAAATTACAATAGTTACGGGAATAGGAATGACCGACTAAGGAGAAACAGCGACGGCCAGTCGCAAGAAAATGTTGCACGCAGCGGTCCGGAAACTAATTGGCGACAGAATAACCACTCAGTACACTTCGTAGAGGTAACGGACAGTAATGAAGCAACGCCGTTGTCTCCCCCGGTAAACAACAATCGGTCGTAATGAGCCCCCATCGGCCGACGGATTTGACAACAGGGGGCACTAACAAGCACACATTACATCTTAAGCAATTATTTTTAAGATATGATCAGGATGCTACCGCAGAAGAAGATCTATGTGAAGAAGAGATGAAAGCACTGAACAAGGTAAGTGACTTCGTGCAGGCTGTAATAACAGCAAAGACAGGAACTATAATTACCAGCGTTATTTTAGATACAGGCGCATCAACGAATATTATTTCTAACAGTTTATTTAAAGAAGTTTCGAATGCATTAAAAGTACCAGTGTTATCAACGGAAAATTGTAAAATCTTGACAGCTGTAGGTAACAAGTCAAAAAGTATTAAGTGGCAGACGCAAATACCTGTTACCATTAACGATGTCACGATAAACTGCACATTCTTAATCGTTGACAAATTAATCGTCAATTGTATTTTAGGCATAGAAGTTTTCCGGCATCGACGTAGGCAGTGGATTTTGCTATTTCCGAGTGGGCTGTTGTAGTGTCAAGGTCAATCTTATAAAGTCAACAATAGAGCGTAATGGCCAATTACAGAAACAAGCTGAAGTAAAATTAGTTTACCCAAAAGTGTTATTGATAGATATTCCTTTCCCCGAACAATTAGACACGAAAAAAATTAACAAACAGGCCGCCCACGAGAAGGTAGGAAAATCCACTTGTCTTTCAGAAACTTAACAAAATGAACTAGCAGATCTTATTTATGAATACCGAAACATTTTTAGAAAACATAACTGAAATTTCAGTTAAACATCGAAACTAGTAATCAACTGGGGCATATGCCAGCTAAAAAACGTGTAGTTAACCACACCTAACGAAACATGTGTTACTATGAGTCTTAACACTATAAAATAAACCATACGGTACGTTTGTACTCTAACTCAATTATTTAAGAGAGAGGAACAAAGACAAATTAGCGCGAAGGTCAGAGTTTGTTCGTTTGAGACGAGCAACAAAGCACGCGTCAAAGTTGTAATACAACGCTCAGTTGGCGAGCACGCAATAGCGGCATGGCAAGACGAGGGCATTGGCCGAGCTGTAGGCAGCGAGCCGGGGAGAAATCTTCCCCCCTTCCCTGTCCGATCTGAGTGTATACAAAGCGCGGTGGCGCATGCACGTTCGAGTCCAGACGACACGTGACTCATATTACACGATGGCGGCTATCGCGAATAATGTTCACCAACAATGCAGAGTTTTCTCCGCGCTAGTCCAGCAGTGGTGCATAAGTGCGCATGCACGGAACGTTTAAACGTTTTTCAGACCACGCTTACTATGAGACACAGTGACGAGAGCCATTCAAAAACAAGGAAGAAAAGGGTACACTAGTCTTGTAAACAGTAGCTTAGAAAATTTAATTATAAGCTGGTATTACGTAATAAAAGTGAACATACAAGTACATACTGGTCATGGACGGTATTGTCATATTATACTATACTGAGTAAGATCTTAGCTTGTACGGAAGGAGAAAGAAAATAGCACAATAGAAAATAAATAAATAATGCAGATATATAACCGGAAGAAAGGCTATGTACACGATAACAACACACAATTACATATAGGGAAAAAGCAGCAAAGAGGAAAGCAAAGGGATAACGCATACATTTACGTTACACAGTAGCTAGCGATTTTCAGAATGAAGAACAAGGTAAACGCGTAAATTTTTGTGACTAAGGAAAAGAATGACACAAGCTTTAAAATAGGAAAATAATAAACAGATCTATGCAGCGTGAGTAATGAACTGAACCGCTCTCAAAACAAATACCTAGGATTTATAGAGAGAGAAACACATTAACGTTAGGAAACACCTAAAGCACTCAGCAAACAACTTTATAGAATATATAAGCTATATACGAGGTTAAATGTATGAAAGCTAAAGTGTAAAGGAGGAAAATATGGAATGATTGCGCATTAATGGACCGTAAGGCAGTTATGTATGTAAGAAGAAATATTTATTTGTATATATTATTAGTATAAGGGACGATGCTCAGCACACCCTGAATTATTTTGGAATATTGAAGGAATGGTGCAGGGTACCGGAAAGGGGCCCCACCAGCAAAGTGTATATTATAGTGGTAGATATTTTTTGTGTGTATAAACGTATGTATGAATGTGTGGAAAGCGAAAGAAGCTCTGTACATGTATTGAACCTAAACAACATAGAAGTGTATAAGGAAAATGAAACTCTAACACAACCTCGTATAAACAGGTATACCTAACGTCAAGAAACAACTCTAGACAAGACTCTAGGAGTTTACGAGAAAATACGGAAAACCTGATACACAGTGCAACATTAGCGATACTTCACTCATGTATGCAGAAGGAAGGCATGAATTACTTTACACACTTCCAATATGCAATGATAAATCATGTCAAAACTATATGTATCATACATATAACGATTTACAGTCACAAAGAATGAAAATGATATCGCCGCTATACGAGAAACAGGTAAGTAGTGTGATCGACGACCTGTAAGCAAAGGAATCGTCTATAAAATGAATTATGAACAAAAACGTCATACCGAATTTTATGCTGCACTGAAGCTATGAAAGTCGGATTATTCGTGTACATAGATTTTCTTGAGAACCGATGCATTAAAATGTCTATATTTTTTCTCCCATGATAACATAAGACGCCTATAAGCGCACTTTAATTGAAGATGATACACGCACACAAGGGCGTGCCGCTACTATGAAACACTGTAGATAGTAATAGTGGTTGTACCCTGATCTTCACGATTTTATGTTTATATGTCCATGTTAATGTAGGAAGTTTTATTAGAGGTAATGATATACAAGCACACCAGAACGTTCTTAAGCACAAAACACTGTACATATTAGGGTTATGCTGCATATAAATGCTTATTTCGTGCATTTTCAGATTTTATACGTAAAAACCGTAGCATACACGTAGTCGTTGCCACTACCCTAAGTAGAAGGTAGAAAATTCCCTGCCCAAGCTTCAGTGGAGCTGCTACAGGTGTATTCTCTGCATGCTGATGCATGTCGTTTGGTATAAAGAATACGTAACGGAGGTAAACCTTCACTTATACTCGACTTCAAGAAGGAAAACAAAGGACTTGTTCCTTCTAACAGATTAATGGAAAAAGGTGTGTGTGTCAGTAAAATCCAAGACGAAGAAGCCACTATGAGTGGTCAAAAGTTTTTCAGTTTTAGTCTATAGTTTTTTCCTGTAATTAATGTAACCAATGTATTGTATGTGTTATATGTTATTCCATTGTATGTGATGTATTTTGTATTTCATGCCAAGTCCCGTGACTTACAAACTTGTGAATACTTATGTACATTGACCAGGAGTATTGAGGGGAATGAATCTAGGTACAGTAGGTAAAAGGGGTTAACGCAAAGAAAAAAGTGTAGTGAAAAAAGAAGTTTCGATCGCAATATTCCCAGTTAAAGTGGTGTGTGTAGAAATTAAAATTGTGCAAAGTAGTGCTACGTTGCAAGTGTCAGCGAGCCTAAACAAGTGACATCGATAATTGAGGCTTGTATCGTCAAACGACCCATGGCGTCACAATAAGAAAGAACAATGCCAAACAAGTTTGACATGGTACGCTTCGTACCTGGAGCTGCATCGACGGGATCGTCCTCCGCATCGCACATAATGTGGTGTGTTCTTCGGGGCACATATTCCAATGTACCTCGTCTTATCCAGTCTAAGTACTGGAAGGAACTACAAAGAGCACACGCATACTGAGGTTCGGAAGCCTCGACGGTACACGCACGTCGGTGTATATTCAGTGCACTGGCGCGCGCATTCAACCAACGTCGCCCGCTAACGGACGACCAAAGAATCAGGCGCCTGTATCACCCGCCCATTTTCAACACTGAGGCTAGCGAACAAAGCTCGTCGCCCCATAATAAATACAGAAAGCAATACAAGGACTTAATTTTCACCTCTGATGAGGAAGGAAACATTTGTAAATAACGCTGTATTCATTGCATATTTTATTGTACAAACTTTACTACATGATGTCGTTTTCTCAGTATCAACCAGAACGTTGTATATTGGGATAAAGGTTTGTAAATATTAGCATAAGTATACCAAAAAACTGACACACACTCAGTAATACCAAAGAATTCACAGCGCCATGAAATTGAGACAATAAGAATGAAGTTTGTAAATAAAAGACCCCCTAAACCTATCAATTGTAAGGTCGACTACTGTATCCTGTCAACCAAATAAAATTTTCTAGTGACAGTATACAGTAGGGAGGCAGTTGTAATGACACATTCCGACGCAGAGACATACAATACCTTACAGGCTGAGCCAAAGATTAAATTCAGAGGCATGTAGATTATAGTCTTTGTAATGTTCACGTTGGATTCTCTTTTGTTCCATACTCCAAGAAGGAGCTAAGGGACACTTCCGATTGTTGCCTTGTGGAGGACGGACGTAATTTTGTAGTGTGCGGAAAGGTAGCCATGTTGTTAGTAATTATGGTTTGTGCGACTAGCAGAGCAAGTCTTATCGTCTCGTGAATAAAAAATAGTGAGAAGTATCGAAGTGTTACGAAAATTATTTACAGTGACGTGGCATTGTATTTCCTTGGTTTCCACCGTCTTCGTGAAGTGAACCGATGCCGACTTAGGAATATACACACGGTCAACAAAGAGAAGAACACCGATGGCGACTAATGAATTAATATTGTGGCAGAAGGACTAATTCTACGTCTAAGGTGAGAACTCTGATTAAATCAACAGTGATGTAGAATTCAAAAATGTAATTAATCGGAATGGTAAATTATATTACAGGCAAATTTCACACATCACTGAATTTGTCCGCATTCAATATGGTCAATACAGTCCGTTAAAAAGCCTTTCACAAATTCTAAAATTACAGTTCCATGTTCGTAATTTTTCCTCTTTAAAAAGAAACCAATAAATTTAATTTTTTTATTTATTTCGCCACACTGGTATCTGCTTTACCGACGATCAACTTTACATGATCATTCCATTTTAAATCACTCCTAATGCGTACTCCCAGATAATTCATGGAATTAACAGCTTCCAGTTGCTGACCCGCTATTTTGTAGCTAAATGATAAGGGATCTATCTGTCTGTGTATTCGAAGCACATTACACTTGTCTACATTCAGATTCAATTGCCATTCCTTGCACCATGCATCAATTGGCGGCAGATCCTCCTGCATTTCAGTACAATTTTCCATTGTCACAACCTCTCGATACACCACAGCATCATATGCAAAAAGCCTCACTGAACTACCGATGTCATCCACAAGGTCATTTATGTATCTTGTGAATAGCAACGGTCCTATGACACTCCCTTGCGGTACACCTGAAATCACTCTTACTTCGGCAGACTTCTCTCCATTGAGAATGACATGCTGCGTTCTGTTATCTAGGAACTCTTCAATCCAATCACACAACTGGTCTGATAGTCCATATGGTCTTACTTTATTCATTAAACGACTGTGGAGAACTGTATCGAACGCCTTGCGGAAGTCAAGAAACACGGCATCTACCTGTGAACCCGTGTCTATGGCCCTCTAAGTCTCGTGGACGAATAGCGCAAACTGGGTTTCACAATGACCATCTTTTTCGAAACCCATTGTAAGTAAGCTGTTTAGGTTTTTTTATTGGTAACGCCGCCGCCACGTAGCGCTCTGTATAAAAATCACTGGCTGTGCTGTGCGCAGTCTGTGTTTAGTTTGCATTGTTGTCTGCCATTGTAGTGTTGAGCAGCGGCAGCTGGGTGCTAACAGCGCGTAGCGTTGCGCAGTTGGAGGTGAGCCGCCAGCAGTGGTGGATGTGGGGAGAGAGATGGCGGAGTTTTGTAATTTGTAAGACTGGATGTCATGAACTATCATATATATTTTGACTATTAAGGTAAATACACTGTTTGTTCCCTATTGAAATCTTTCATTTGCTAACTATGCCTATCAGTAGTTAGTGCCTTCAGTAGTTTGAATCTTTTAGTTAGCTGGCAGTAGTGGCGCTCCCTGTATTGCAGTAGTTCGAGTAACGAAGATTTTTGTGAGGTAAGTGATTTGTGAAACATATAGGTTAATGTTAGTCAGGGCCATTCTTTTGTAGGGATTATTGAAAGTCAGATTGCGTTGCGCTAAAAAAATATTGTGTGTCAGTATAAGCACAGTCCTGTACAATTTTTCTAAGGGGACGTTTCACCATGCTGATTCCTACAGAGTAGATCTCAAGTCTCCAGAAAAGTCATTATACTCGTACATGATACGTGTTCCAAAATTCTACAACTGATCGACGTTAGAGATATAGGTCTACAGTTCTGCACGTCCGTTCGACGTCCCTTCTGGAAAACGGGGATGACCTGTGCCCTTTACCAATCCTTTGGAACACTACGACCTTGTAGAGACCTACGGTACACTGCTGCAAGAAGTGGGGCAAGTTCCTTCGCGTACTCTGTGTAAAATCGAACTGGTATCGCATTAAGTCCAGCGGCATTTCCTCTTTTGAGAGATTTTAATTGTTTCTCTATCCCTCTGCCGTCTATTTCGATATCTACCATTTGATCATCTGTGCGACAATCTAGAGAAAGAACTATAGTGCAATGTTCCTGTGTGAAACAGCTTTGGAAAAAGACATTTAGTATTTCGGCCTTTCGTCTCTCATCCTCTGTTTCAGTACCATTTTGGTCACAGAGTGTCTGGATATTATGTTTTGATCCACCTACCGCTTTGACATAAGATCAAAATTTCTTAAGATTTTCTGCCAATAGAACTTTACTTTCGAATTCATTGAACGCCTCTCGCATAGCCCTCCTCACACTACATTTCGCTTCGCGTAGTTTTTGTTTGTCTGCAAGGCTTTGACTATGTTTATGTTTGCTGTGAAGTTCCCTTTGCTTCCGCAGCAGATTTCTAATTAGGTTGTTGCACCACGGTGGCTCTTTTCCATCTCTTACGATCTTGCTTGGCACATACTCATGTAACGCATATTGTACGATGGTTTTGAACTTTGTCCACTGATCCTCAACACTGTCTGTACTTGGGACAAAACTTTTTTGTTGAGCCGTCAGGTACTCAGTAATCTGATTTTTGTCATTTTTGATAAACCGAAAAATCTTCCTACCTTTTTTTAATATTTCTACTTACGACTGAAATCATCGATGCAGTAACAGGTTTATGATCGCTGATTCCCTGTTCTGCGTTAACTGTTTCAGATAGTTCGGGTCTGTTTGTCACCAGAAGGTCTAATATGTTATCGCCACGAGTCGATTCTCTGTTTAATGTCTCAAGGTAGTTTTCAGATAAAGCACTTAAAAAAATTTCACTGGGATCTTTGTCCCTGTCACCCGTTATGAACATCTGAGTCTCCCAGTCTACATCCGGCAAATTAAGATCTCCACCCAGAACTATATCGTGGTAGGGAAATCTACTCGAAATATTTTCAAAATTATCAATCAGGTGCTCAGCCACGATAGCTGCTGACCCAGGGGGCCTATAGAGACATCCAATTAGCATGTCTGAGCCTGCTTTAACCGTGACCTTTACCCAAGTTATTTCACATTTCGGATCTCCGTCAATTTCCTTCTACATGAATGCAGGCTGGTGGGGCAGTACCTCGTATATTATGGGGAACATTCATCTGTGTTTCCATGGTATCTGTGGTGGTAATCGAATGCACCATGATGGTTTTGGACTACATGAACATTGTAGCGTTCCAGCTGCATATGTTCACGTTTGATGCCGTCCCTTAAAGTGATGGAATTTTCCAGCAGTATAACAGCGTGTGTCAAAAGGCTGCAGATCACTCTACAAAGAGCATGATATTCAACTCACGTTGAAGACTTAACCATTAACTTTGCTTGATCTGATCCCAGTGGAACACGTGCAGGACCGTACGAGCCCCCAGATCCACCCCCACGAATCAATCGCTCGTCGTTCAAGGGATTAGACATGTGGCGTCTCATGCATTCGGAACCCTATCATGGATTTGATAAATGCATAACACGCAGAATCAATACTGTTTTGCATTCCGGAAGTGGACAAACTCTATTAAGCATATAGCAACAGTGATTTGGTCCATGAGCGTAAACAAGCGAAGTTAGTCAGTCTCATTCCTGGTTATCACTGACAGAGACACAACAACACAAAGCGGCTTTCTAAAGACATGGAAAGCAGTTGAAGCTTACAGGTACAACAATATAGAAAGTAATGAGAAACTATGACATCAACTATATGTGAATTTATCTACGACAATTTCTGCTTCTAGTACACCAGTACATAAAGATGGTCTTGGTTCCGAACATGATAAAAGCGTTTTTCACACAAATTTCTCGAAGAATCTCCTGTACTTAGATGACCACAGGGACAGCAATAACAATGCCAATGTGTTACAGACTTCAGTGATGTGTATATGTTGTTGAGGGAATCGTCCGTACAAAGACACAGAAAACACAGATCTGACTGGATAGGCTCAGACACCATATTCAGTCCAACGAATGAACAAGACAGCCTCGTTGCACATCGGTTACAAGAGTCTGCTCCACTTGAAAGTTTAATGAGTATTTTGCCGAGCATAGCACTCTTCTGCGGTCCACCATTTCATTGAAAACAGAAGAAAGTTTGTTTAAAAACCCAATTGAAGTAAATATTTACGTAGTTCATTCACGAAATATGAATATTTTTGGTTTACAGTTTTCCTGCCATCATTGAAAAACGTTTTTCTTTGCCACCAAACACATAACTACTACATTTTTGTATAAAAAAAATTATGTACGGTTCTTTTCAGTTTAACAAGCCTGTGTAACGCCGCCACAGTGGCGATGACTCCTGTATCACTGTGCACCACAGTAACATAAGTTGAAACGACATCAATTCCTCCTGAAGCTTCAGTCTAATAACTGCACACTTCGTAGGCACCTGCTGAGGAGATATACTAATTAATTCGAAATACATAATGATATATCATAAATATAAGGTCTCTGACATTTATTGCATAATAGCAGGACAAAGAAACGTAGTTTCTCATGCTGTATTGCAAAGTTAGCAGTTACATCCTATTCGTCTGGCGACTGTATTGTGCTTACCGAGAATACGGCGCATGAGTAACTTGCGCTGTACAACATTCAGGTGATGCGGTTGCTACTGACAGTTTCAATAAAAGGTTCAAAGCGTGATTATCGAAGGTTCATTATTTACTAACGTTATTTATTGAGTTCAAATCTTATGTTAAATGATATAATATGCTAATCTAATGTAATCTAACATAGTACATAATTTATGTGTTGCTCTTTGGGTGTTAAACAATGCATCCGATGATATACTCGTGCTTGTTTGTAGCGACATTACATATCATCAGTTCAAGTACTTGTGTTAAGCAACAATACATATCGTGAGTAAAAATCAAGCAAGAGAGAGATTTAACGGAGTTTGGATTTGCTTCTATCATTTATCAAGAGATTTTACGTCGGTTTTAGCTTTTGGCAACGATATTCTGAAGCGACAACTCTAGAAAAGAAAATATCACTCCTAGTCTTCAAGCTGATTTATTCAACGCTACAATTTCTAGAAAGCGGTGCTGATGTTACAGTGTACTATGGCGCTCGGAACATAACAGTTCTTCAATTGCAACGAGTTCAGGAATCCACTATTCGGGAGGACGACGGTTCAATCCCGCGTCCGGCCATCCTGATTTAGGTTTTCCGTGATTTCCCTAAATCACTCCAGGCAAATGCAGGGATGGTTCGTCTGAAAGGGCACGGCCGACTTCCTTCCCGATCCCTCCCTACTCCGATGAGACCCATGACCACGCTGTCTGGTCTCCTTCCCCAAGCAACCAACCAACCAGGAATCCACTGAGAGACTTTACCAACAGGTGTAATTTTTAATTAATTCTAACTTACCTTCGGTAACAGTGGTGGCCAGGAGAATTGGTCACAAATTCTATATTAGCATTTAGGACTGTACAGTCTATGCCGTGACACAGTGCAAAAAATTTGTACTGCCCTTTAAATAACTTCTAAAAATAGATACGACATCACAATGACTTAACACAGCTCACTCGTTACATAACTACAGCAAGAAAAAATTCAGTCTCAAAATTTAATTTGAGGGTAACTAACTAATAGCTTAAACTCTTACAATAATGCCACAAAACGTCATGGAAAATAAAACAGTATAATATACATCAAAAACTGTAAAACAAAGCTCAGAAAGAAGTTAGTGAAACATGTTTACAGCAGAACTTGATGATTATAGAAGCTGAAAATTTTGTATCACACTATAAATCAAAGGCCTAAGAAAGCTATTTTCTATTTGATAATGAACTTCGATGGTTCTGGATTTGGATCCCATACTAACTTACTCAAACCTATGAATATAATTTCTATCACAATTATGCAGTTCTCAAATACTTAACTGAAACAATTCATTACTATACACAAAACGCAACAACATGTTAACAACAGCGATATAACATACAACAGTTACATCACTAGCAAATTAAGTATTTCAGAAACCAGTTTGAAAGGCACAAGGTTTGTAACAACACATGATTAGCTAAATCAGTACCCGATGGCAACTGGTTACACATTCATAATTCATTTTAAACTAGTTTAGATAATAACTGAATCTGAATTGCTGCACTGATTAACATAACGATGAGGATTACATTCAATATAGCATCTAATGTGACTACAAACAGCCATATTAACAAAGTTTAAAGCGAACTAAAACAATTCAGTCATTCTGTCTAAACGAGAGCAGAACCAGCAAAAACACCAGCCTATGGTACCTGATCAAAAATATGTGTTTCTACGTATATACTATTTACATTCAGTTTCAGGTCACGCATTTATGTACTGTGTCTAATTGTCCGGATTTTCAGGCCCGTCAGTAAACTCAAAACCGACAAGCAACATTTTCCTAATGCTCTGGATGTGCTCTGCCCAACAGGACACGGCACACTCCCCACTGCTGATGTCCATCGCCCCACACACTATGTAGTCAACAGCAATGAACTCTACTCACAGCCAACTTCCCCGACACCACACAGTCATACTCCATCACCGTTTTCCCAGAGTACAAACCATCTCTGCTCACAAGGGAGCTATATTAACCCCCCTCATCGATATAGTTCATATTCACAGGGTATGTAGGGCATGACTAGGACTCCAACATATGCAGAGAGATGCAATGCTCAAACATGTGCAAGAAAATCCAATTTGAAATTTCTATGCACGTCAATATATTTTATATAACCGGTAATGTTCAGTCAGTCCACAGACAAACAACCATTGTGTTTCATAGGCATTAGGTCTCTGGATCGAATCTCGTAGCTGGCACTTTGTTTACGTTCCCATGTAATTCTAATAACAGATTTATAAACATCTAACGAATAATTTATTATTTACCCTGGAAATCTGAATTTTCCTGTAAAATGTTGGAAGCAGTTTTCCATTATACCCGATTTCTTGAAGGCACATTCCAACTCATCATGAACCCATTTTCCCAGT
Organism: Schistocerca gregaria; assembly: GCF_023897955.1. Lineage (NCBI taxonomy): Eukaryota > Metazoa > Arthropoda > Insecta > Orthoptera > Acrididae > Schistocerca > Schistocerca gregaria. The sequence continues at coordinate 510,143,868 of NC_064923.1, forward strand.
AATGATGCTTGAAGAAAGAATTATTTCTATTGCTTTTCAGATCATTCGGAAGGAAGACAAAACCAGGTTTGTTCGAGAAAAGGTGGTCAGTGAGTTTGCGGAAGTGCTGTATTAGTAACTCCTCCATAAAGTACGTGGGCACGCCAAAAAATAATGCCTCCGAATTTTTTATCTGAAAACTCCTATGGATTTTTAAATAAATCAATCATTATTAACATTATACATCTGTATTCTTCATGTCTACGTATTTATTTCACACTCAGCCACACTGGTGATGAACACATTTCTACCAATGACAGTCTAGTTTGTTGGTACCTTCAATATAGAACATTAGACCTTGCTGACGGAAGTACAACCCCTCCCCTGGTTGCACTGCTTCATCACTATCAAAGTGATCAAAGTGAAGTCCTGGAGGGTTTTCTTTAAGATAAGGAAACAGATGACCATCGAATGGGGCGAAGTCGGTGCTGTATTGCATGTAGATGATCGATGTCAGTGACCCAAGGCGTCGAACTGTTTCAGATGTAGCAGCACTCGTGTGTGATTTGTTATGGACAAGTTTAAGGAGAGGGTTTCACAAATGTGGACAAACTCCCTGAATTCGAAACTCGATAAGAGCATACTGTTTCTCTCATCGATACCTATTAGTTATTTTGAAGTCATTTTGGTTATTCGACCGTCACTGTCTAGAAAAATACTCTCCTGGAAATGGAAAAAAGAACACATTGACACCGGTGTGTCAGACCCACCATACTTGCTCCGGACACTGCGAGAGGGCTGGACAAGCAATGATCACACGCACGGCACAGCGGACACACCAGGAACCCCGGTGTTGGCCGTCGAATGGCGCTAGCTGCGCAGCATTTGTGCACCGCCGCCGTCAGTGTCAGCCAGTCTTTAACACTGGTAGCATGCCGCGACAGCGTGGACGTGAACCGTATGTGCAGTTGACGGACTTTGAGCGAGGGCGTATAGTGGGCATGCGGGAGGCCGGGTGGACGTACCGCCGAATTGTTCAACACGTTGCTCCTGGGGTATCGGCGAGGACCATTCGCAACCGTCTCCATGAAGCTGGGCTACGGTCCCGCACACCGTTACGCCGTCTTCCGCTCACGCCCCAACATCGTGCAGCCCGCCTCCAGTGGTGTCGCGACAGGCGTGAATGGAGGGACGAATGGGGACGTGTCGTCTTCAGCGATGAGAGTCGCTTCTGCCTTTGTGCCAATGATGGTCGCATGTGTGTTTGGCGCCGTGCAGGTGAGCGCCACAATCAGGACTGCATACGACCGAGGCACACAGGGCCAACACCCGGCATCATGGTGTGGGGAGCGATCTCCTACACTGGCCGTACACCTCTGGTGATCGTCGAGGGGACACTGAATAGTGCACGGTACATCCAAACCGTCATCGAACCCATCATTCTACCATTCCTAGACCGGCAAGGGAACTTGCTGTTCCAACTGGACAATGCACGTCCGCATGTATCCCGTGCCACCCAACGTGCTCTAGAAGGTGTAAGTCAACTACCCTGGCCAGCAAGATCTCCGGATCTGTCCCCCATTGAGCATGTTTGGGACTGGATGAAGCGTCGTCTCACGCGGTCTGCACGTCCAGCACGAACGCTGGTCCAACTGAGGCGCCAGGAGGAAATGGCATGGCAAGCCGTTCCACAGGACTACATCCAGCATCTCTACGATCGTCTCCATGGGAGAATAGCAGCCTGCATTGCTGCGAAAGGTGGATGTATACTGTACTAGTGCCGACATTGTGCATGCTCTGTTGCCTGTGTCTATGTGCCTGTGGTTCTGTCAGTGTCATCATGTGATGTATCTGACCCCAGGAATGTGTCAATAAAGTTTCCCCTTCCTGGGATAATGAATTCACGGTGTTCTTATTTCAATTTCCAGGAGTGTATGTTAAGTTTTTTAATTATGGCTACCAGTCCCAATATTTGTTGAGCATGTATTATTTATTTATTGTGCGACATGTTTCAGGGGAATACCTCGTCATCAGGCTATATGGCAATAAAAAAATAATTTCACAATAAAATAAAATAAATGCTGTGGTTATCCTGTGGAAGAAGAGAGGACCTAGTAAGAGGCGATGGAATTTTGTAAGCTGGAGATAATTTTGCAACAAAACGTTCTGTAAAGTCACTTAATTTGTTCTTATGGCGTGGAGCCTCGTTATGGTGAGCTGAGGTGCTCCCATTTCTGTGGCTTTCTTGATCACTGTTCACAAATTTTCACAAACATTTAAGTCCCTTGGAAACACGATTACAAAAACCAATCTGTAGCGCTGTGTACACGATGGCGGTCAAAATACAGCTGGTTTTGATTTGACTATCGATCTGTCGATCTAAGTGGTGTCAGATGTTTACATGTTTTCTGTATGTTTTGTTATTGTAATACAGATGTAGGCTGACAAAGCATATTACAAATTGAGCACCTGTTACAATATTATTGTACAAATGATGATATAAGAACTATTTATCTTACAAATTTCTAAGTTATTGATGGAGCTAGAGTCAAAAGAATGTGCTGTTATGCATCTTCCATTCTGAGAGTAGTGTAGTGAAACTCGAAAATAAATGTGAATTTCGAAATCTGACATTTCATTAGAGATCTCGTCATTCCCCATGTGGCCATCGTTGAATATTCCCATTTCTTCCAAGATGTCCATTTTCCAGGTCTTATCTAAATTATGTAGTACTTTGAGATTCTTTTCTATTGTCACACTGTGTCCTGTTTCATTTATATGTTTCGCCTTACTGATTTATTCGGTTTTCCAAGTCTGAAACAGTGAATGCGCTCTTTGAAGTGGGTTATAAAATTTTCTTCCTGTTTGTCCAATGTAATATTTTTTACAATGAATGCATGTAATTTTATAAATTACTGATTTGTTAAGTTTCTTTGTAGGATGTGAGATGTCAGGTATCAGTTTTCCTTTTAAGGTGTTGATGGCAAAGGTGATCCAGGTGTCAGTTTTTTGCCACATATTGTATAATGGAACAGAAGAAAAAGGAGCTTACTCGAAATATTCATTACTATTTTTCATAAATTCTGAACAATCTGTTAATGGGTCAAATTCCTGTTCTTTTTGAGGAACTGTCTTAATATAATTATAAATTTTTGCTTCTAGTCTTGTAATTCCAGAATCTTTACTTAATATAGAACCAAATGTTTAATTTAATCTTCTGTCTGGACAGCTTAAAAAGTCTTTTATATGGTTGCCAAGTTTTTTATTAAGTCCTGGACATGTTAAGTGACAACTAATTTTATCATGTATATTTACCCTTGAATTACAATTAAACCAAGTTAAATAATATTTTCCAACAGAATATGTGTTGTTAACTATTAGATTAAACTCTTCTTTACCTTCTCCTTACATTCAATAATAAAAGTGTTTTGATAAATACTCATTCATTTTGTATTTATAAAAATTCAAGCAAATCTTGTGTTATATCTAAATAATATTCTTCTACAATGTATTTTGAAAAAACGGGTACTTATTTTAATGTGTGTCTAACTTAACAACTGCTAATTCTATTTTCTAAGGAATACCAACAGAATTTTTGTACTTTCCTTTGATAATTTTTAAATCTTTATCAACAATTTGTTCAAGACCATTAATTGACTGTACATTTGAATCTACTAAACAAGGAATTTTCGCTTTAAGTCCCTGTCTTCACAATTTAAATTTAGAAAATTTAGGTTTTCACAAGTATTAAAACACCCACATCACAGTTTTTTACAAGAAATTTTTTATCTTTCATTTATCAGTTTTGGTCTATAAAATAATACTATCACCAAATGGTTCTGTAATTGGATTAAATTGTTCTAATTTTTCTCCTTTTGTTTAATTAATATATCCATTATTTGTAATAAGATTGTTAATATTTCCAATTTCTGTAAGTAACCCTAAACTACTCTTTCATTTGTTCTCTTTTTATATTTATGATCAATTTCATTACAGATTATTTCTTTTTGTTTGTAGCATAGATCTTATTTTCAGCTCCCATTTATAAAGTACAATTTTTATTAGATCTGTGAAAAGCAGCTAGAATTAGAGATGCAGAATAATTATTAGAAGACAGATAATTGAATTCTCTTAAAAACTATCTGAAACTGGAGGGCAGGAATTTTTTTTTTACCTAATGAAAGGCTGTTATTAAAGGTGGGTAATTGTCAACTGAATCCAGAAAGCTCTTATAGAATGAAATAGCAAAAATATGAGACAAACGGTTTCTGTTACTATAACAAGTACACTGAGGGATACCATAAATATCCTGTTGTACACAGAGGACCAAATTGTCATTAAAAATACTCAAATGTGTGAAATAAGTGGTTGAAGAAATTGGAAGAATTTATTATAGAATTGGAGAGATAAGGCCATTAACATCTGAAGAACAATCAAGTCATATAAGATCCAAAATTTGCATATTGTGTACATTACATTACACAAAAAGTAATAAAAATGTTCATCATCACAATCATTTAAATGCAAAAGATATAAATCTGTTGTGTAATAATTCTAATCAAAAACTAAAGAAATCTAAGTCAATTACCAATTTATTTACATAGTATCTCAGGATAAGGTCCTCATTTGTTTGTAAAAGAAATTTGTTATTACAGATAGGACATCGATGTGGTGCCAATTAATGAAGACTGATACATATTAGAGTATGAAATATAAATTGAAAATCTGGAGATAAGCTTTAGTGGCATTTAAACCAATGTATTCATCAAATCAGAGAAAAGGTTAACTCAATATTGTTAAAAAACTTTTTCGAGAAAACCCATTCAATCTACTAATCACGAAAATTTTCTGAATAGTTGGAAAAAAATTGAAGAAACCCAGTTTCCACCAAGAGCAGAATTTTACAATAAACTAAATGACTACAAAATAACTGATGAAGATTAAAACACGCAAAAATTAGATTGGGAAATATTTAATATAAAAAATTTTGGTGAATATAATGATCTGTATATTAACAGTAATATCTTACTATTTGCTGATGTATTTGAAAATTTTAGAAAAACATAATGAAACCATTTCGTTTTGAAACACCCCAAATTATATTCCTTGTTGGGTTTTCCTTAATTTGTTGAAGCTGCCAAATGGTTAATTGTTATGATTATATGACCGTGTGCTTAATGGAAGAAATGGTATTGGTTTTTTTCTGAGGTTTCCGGGTATTTAAACCGAGTGTGGCTATTTTGCAACTGAATAGTGGAATGATTGAAAGTTTGTCTATTATCAAGGACCACAAAGGTTGCGATTTACAAACTGTATTGTATTTTCTACTTACACACAAATTCTGAGGCAGTTGCTACCTTCACCTTACATGTCTAATTAGAGTTATATTTTTTTATTGGTTGCTGATTTTTAGTACTTCATCACACGTAATGCTGATGGTTAACATTTACAACAATCCTCACTGCCATCCATGGTTGACGGGAAACATGTAATTTGGCACTTGTAACTTTCTGTTTCATATCACTTGCGAATCTGTATTAGTGAGGGTCAACTCCATGATGATCAGGGGGACTTGCTCACTTGTCACACTCCGGTGAATATTAATGTTTACAACTCATTCGACCACCATTCTTGCCCGTCTCTCCAACACTACTTCTCACTCGACACTCTCCAGTACTACTGCGCATTCGACACAAGTCACACTGCCTCCTGCAGCGCTCGACAATTGACTCCTGTCTATCATCGACCTGGACGTCGGATACTAGCATCTATGCTTGTGGTATCACAGATCCCTTACATCCCCGCCCTAAAAACCTTCTTTGTTGCCACAGGCGAAAAAGAATAATAGGAAAAAAATATCACATACCATATAAATGAAAATGAGGAATGTAAGTTCTGGTTCACATACTGAAAAGTTACATAATATCACAAATAACACCCTATTGACTCTGGTAGCAACCTGCCCATACAGAAACACTATACATCATCAATATATCTTAATTAATATAGCGTGGTATATATTTTTACAAACTTATCATACATTTCAATTACCAAAAATCACTACTTTTAAAGGTATGCATGGGCCGTTAACTATACATTTCTTACTGGTTAATCTTTTATAACTTGCTATAGCAAAGACAAGAAAACAAGCTAGTTGAATGCCAGCTACCCCTTTGGTATGCTGTCCTTTCAGTGGGGTCCGTGCCGTCCATACTACTATCACTCTAACTCATAACTCACTTGCCCAACATATATAAAAGTCAAGGAAGAAAAATCACAACTAATTTGAATCTTTAACAAAAGCAAAATTGAAAATGAGACAAAATATATCAATTACACCCTGACTTATGAAATTATTTTACAATTCCTCATACCTGCAGAGACTGATTGAATAATCTTAAATGCTCCATTATTCCACTAAATATGTCTTACATAACTATTTGCATCACTGTAACCAATGTGGTCACCAAATGAAAATTTTAAATTACTTATCGTTTCATTTTGCCAAACATTGCAGCCATGTATGAATTATTATCACTAAAGCTTAGATGAGAGGTACAATATTTCCTATTATATTGACATCAATTCAAATCTGCTGTATGGATATTTATTATTCGTTATGCAGTGCTAGAATTTTGCTTCTAAAGCTTGATGTAAGTAGAATCATACTTGACTTTCATAGCCAATTGGATACATGAATTACTCATTATTTATGAGTTACACTTTCTGTTTTATTCAGCATACTTCAGATAAACATGTGTACCTACAAATAACTTGCAAACAGATGTTGCTCATGTGCTAAGTGACATACTTTAATACTTCAAACATCTCATACTCCATACATTTCATTACACATAACTACCTCAACTTAACAGCAACTTCAGCTGCAAATAAATATTCATCTTCTAACTACATTAACCCTCCATATTCGCTGCTATAACTACATCAAAATACTACTCCAGGCTCGTTGGCCTCTCCGTTCATCATATTGCACATCATTAATTCGAACAACTGTCTCCTCATGTATTTGTTTCTTTATATGTTCATCTACTTACAAGCTGATACATTACTTGCAATTCTCTTACAATTGCTTGATCTTTTAATGCCTCACAAGACAACACTATAAGATTACACAAACTCTTGTTTGACCAATTAGCTACCCACCAGATTTTATAAACATTAGCTTTCTGATCTGGTTCTTGTTTTATTACTTCTGACACTAATAATTTTGCAATGTACTGACACTAAGCTGATTTTTGACTTATTGATTCTCTGACATCTCACACTCTACATCAACAGTAACTACTTATCCTTAATTTAAGTCAACTATAAACGTGCTACATGATTCCTGACTGAATTACTTGGATGACCACTACCCATTCTAAATACTACACACTAACTTTCTTAACCTAAGGATAGAGAAAGATTGTAGAGGAGTGAAACTTGAAACAAGAAATAAAGTCTCACCCAACAGGGAGTGTAGCAGTTGCCACTTGCTATACCAGCAAAACAGCTGCTGGCTCCCTACACCTACTCTGACTCTATCACCTGGGTTTCCCTTATCTTTACGTGGATACCTCTATATATTCTCAACACGTGCCTTACTATATGCTCTCTTTGTTTGCTCATATTACAATTCAACTGTGTTAGGGTGATCAATTCTTATGATCTTATGTGGACCTTTATAAACATGATTAAATTTATCTATCTCATAATTTATTTTCTTCGATTTGGTATGCACTTTTACTAGCACTAGATCCCCAACTCGATACGTTATTGGTTTTACCAATTCAGCATGTCTCTCCTGTCTCCTCTTTGCTTTGTCTTTCATACTCAGTTCCACTAATTCTAATTTCTTCTCCCATGTTATAATGAATAATGTAATAGCTCACAAAACACACTATCAGGTTCTTGGTTAAGTAAGATCTCACACGGTGCAAATCCCGTCGAGTCATGTGGGAGGTGGTTCCTGATACATTCAAATTCTCCCAGGTATTCCTTCCATGACCGGTGCTTCCTGTGACAGTATGTCCAATATAAACGATTTAATTCCTTCATTGATCATTTGGCCAGATTGGAGGCCAGTCTATATCTTGAGATTGCAACTTGTTCTATCTGATGCCTATCTATCATTTCTTTGTTATCTTCCTTGAATTCTTCATTTCCTTTCGACATTTCTTCTACATACTTGTTGATTTCTTCATTTCCTTCGGACTTCTCTTCTGAACAATTGTTGATTTCTTTATTTCCTTTGGACATCTCTTCTAAACGTTTGATGATTTATTTCTGTCCTTTCTTGATCTCATAGTTTCCTTTAGACATCTCTTCTATATGTTTGTTAGTTTCTTCATTTCCTTTCTTGATATCTTGGAACATCTTGAATATTAGTGACTGTGATTCTCCATCCTCTACACTCAGTTCATTTTCAATATGTTTTACTGTGTCTCAGAGTAACTGGTTGAATGACCCAATGGGCTGTCCATTGACATTGCACTACTACCAACTCCTGACTCATCCTTGTCCTCCTGCCCTATCTGCATTTTTCTAACTACCTCCACCACAACCTTTTCTTTCAACTCAAGGTTCACTCTAACTATTCACTATGCACAGACAAGAAGAAAAAAAATAAAGAAATAAAAATAGCCTCCTAGTAACCCAACAATCTCTAATTAGCTAATAATTAAATAATCCTTCACTGTATTAGGTTAACCCAGATCAGCAAACCAGATCTCTCCATTGAACACCATAAATTACAGAAGCCTATCGACATCAAATATCAATGACTGCATTTAAACACAAAATCTCGAAGTAACATACACACAACTTAGAAGACATATAAACATGTAGTTTACAATAAGAAATACATATGAGACACTGTTCTGTGGTGTACAGCATGAAAACACATGCATATTAGCATACGATGCTTCAGAGCAAATTTGCAAAGAAATGTTAAAAAATATTGCTTTTATAATTTCTGCAATTGTCAAATTTAATTTGAAGTTCCTTCCGCGCTCTGAAGATAGTGCAATATTAACTAGTCACGCGCCAGCAAATCGCCCTCACTCACCCCTCGATGCTCGTCGAAGTCGCGATGTTTTGACGTTTGAAGTCGCGCTACTAGTCGTGTTGCCGCTGGCTCCTCCGGCGCGGCAGCTGTCAGGCGAAGCGTCGTTGTAGCTGGTGTGGTGCCGTGTGCACTGGTAACGTCCGCGACGAATTGCGCCGAAGTAGTCTCGTAGTTCGATGGTTGGCGACGGGATGGAGCTGCTGTAACGTATTTCGTTGCTCGGCGGGTAGCTAACGCAGACGACGTATACTTCGAGGCTTCTCCACTATATGTCAAACTCCGCGTCGTCGTTGTTCCTACTTCAGCCACTTGGCTCCGCTGTAGTCACCAGGCAGTGTGGTCTGGGTGACGTCATCCAACAATTACGCCAGTCAACAGTCCCAAATGCAGTAACACTTTATGGGTCCACATCAAATTGAGCGATTTACACCGTTCAGAAAACAATTTCGGATACAAAGTCGCTTGAAAAGATGTTCCAGATACTTTCATAACGGAATATTGGCTGGTTCACTCCCGATTCTGCCTTTTCTTAAGAGTATGAATTTTACAGTACTTCTTACAGGCTTTCGTGTCCATACTTCAATACATTGTTGATTAACACTGCTTTTGTCAATTCAACTTGTAAAAAGAAATTCTTTACTGTTCCTCAGTCACTTTTGCACTGTATTGTCTAAATAATGTGCTTCGTTCACGCGATTTCTAATTTCACCATAAATACGTTACATTACACAGTTTCTGATTGAAATACTCTAAGTTTAGTTACGGTAACGACAATACCGGATTCCTATTGCACTAAAATTGTCCAATAAGTGCCAATGTCTTTCCTCTGAAACCAATGATTGTGCTTAATAAACCATTGTTCGGATCCGAAGATTGCACTGTCTTTTTCACAGGAGGCAAGATGAAACATCCCCGATTAAATTCATTGTTGGGTTTTCCGTAATTTGTCGAAGCCGCCAAACAGTTAACTGTTATGATTATATGACTGTGTGCTTAATGGAAGAGAGGCTATCTTTTTTCTGCTGGTTTCAGGGGTATCTCAACCGAGTGTGGCTATTTTGCAACAGAATAGTGGAATGATTGAAAGTTTGTCTATTATCAAGGACCACAAAGGTTGCGATGTACAAACTGTATTGTATTTTCTACGAACACCCAAATTCTGAGGCAGTTGCTACCTTCGCCTTACAATCTAATTACAGCTATATTTTTTTATTGGTTTCTGATCTTCAGTACTTCGTCACACGCAATGCTGATGGTTAACATTCACAACAATCCTCACTGCCATCCATGGTTGTTGCTGGCCGAAGCGGTTGACACGAAACACGTAATTCAGCACTTGTCACTTTCTGTTTCATATCACTCGCGAATCGGTATTAGTGAGGGTCAACCCCATGACGATCAGGGGGACTTGCTCACTCGTCATACTCCGCTGAATATTAATGTTTACAACTCATTCGACCACCATTCTTGCCCGTCTCTCCAACACTACTTCTCACCCTACACTCTCCAGTACTACTGCACATTCGACACTAGTCACACTGTCTCCTGCAGTGCTCGAAAATTGAGTCCTGTCTACTATCGACCTGGGCGTCGGATACTAGCATCTATGCTTGTGGAATCATGAATCCCTTACAGTTTGGATCTACCTAGGTATTATACAGCATCTGTGTAATCTTTGGATAAGCAGGTGAATTATTATATGATGATGATGTGATTTCAATGGTTGAAGAATGTATAAGATGTGGTACAGCATAATATTGTAAAAGTTATTTTAAAGCAAATTATAGATATATGAAACAGTCTGATCAGAAAAGACACTGTATTATTTAATATACTTAGATGCAAATAATTCAATAGTTTGCTGTGAGGGAGTATTTAACTTGTGATGTATTTGAATAAGCTGGACCACATAATTTCGATTTTACAAAAGTGAGATCTTGATACTTCCAAAATAGATGTAGAATATCTGAAGGAACTACATAATTACATAAAGATTTTCCCCTTGCTTCTGAAAATAAAATTGTACCAGGAAGCAAAGAAAGTAAGTTACTGACTACTCTGGAAGACAAGCATAATTATGTAGTTCACTATGGAAATTTTAAACAATATCTCTCTCTGTGAATGAAGATAACGAAAATACAAAGTTTTAAAATTCAATCAACCTCATTGGTTAAAGAAGTATATCGATTCCAAAACCGAAATGGCGATGATAGTGCAAGTTGACTTTGAACAGAGAAACTGAGAAATAGAGCAGATATAAAACTAGTTTCAGATGGCAATAAATTTGTATTGAACCCAAACTTCAAAGGGAGAACTATATTTAATGAAAATCTTGCTACTGTCGATATCAATAACACAAAATTGTCTTTAGTATTCCAACTTATACTAAAACCAATGTACTACTTAATCTAAAAATCTTAAGTATCGTTTTCACTGTAATGACATGAAACCAAAATGTGAAGAAAATATTAACCTTCGCTAGTCAGATACAGATAGATGTTGATCCTTGGCGACCTGGTGCCAGTTTTACTTTGTTCATGTATCGTTGAGATCGATTGTTAGCCTACGACGGGTACCCCTCGAGATCTCGTGACATTTGGTGGGAGACAAGTCTCAACTGCTGCCGAACGAGTGTGTTGACCATTAATTTTGTGGCGTGAAGTTGATCGAGCGTTTTGTCGACATGGCAGCTTGGTGATATAAGTTCTGTGACTTCTCTGGGAACAAAATTTGAAGTGAAGAGGTGAAGCTGTGGACCTCTCTCCTTCGTATTGCGTACATGATATGATTGAGTGGTCATAATTGTATTGTGTTGACCGACGCACTCAGAGGCATTTAAATTTTATTATTATGGTGAGAATTTCTTAGTCGAACTTTAAGATGATGTGGAAGAGTTCAGTTGGCCTAGTTAAATGGTGGCCGTTATTTGAAAGCTTTATCAGAAGTTTTACTTGCGCTTTATGTTTTTTGTAATCAAATGATTTTATGTTGGCGTTTTCAAAGCCTGCACTCTATTAATACAGCTGTCCATATGTAAAAAGCTTAAGTTCGAATTTGCGAATTTGTCAGTTGCTGTACACGCTTACCCATATATCGAGTAAAAGGTTCTGCTGAATGCTTCTATGTTTAGGAGTTTTTGGAATGTCTCTGTGATTCGCGCAGAAACCTGTGATTGCGCCAGCGCCTTGGCAGGAAGTGCAATGTCATCCGAGGTCTAGGCCTGGCAGTGTTTAAGAACCTGTCCACTACTGGGAGTTGTTCACATACTGCCTTCCCAAGTTTAGTATTTATATTCTATCAGCGAAGGCGGGTTAAGGTGGTAGATATGAAAATTGTATTGTATGTATCCTGTTCTTACACAAGCTTGGCAACTGGCTAAACTTTAAATTGCATAACAGCTGCTGAGTTCCTTGGGCAGCTCTTTCTAGTAGTCTTTTATTAACACATCTGAGAATGTGAACATTCATTTTTAAAGATAAGTGTTTCTGCTGTAGTTTCTTATGTAAGTGGTTCTGTCATGTTATGTAATTGAATTCCAGCTGAAGTCACCCTTTATTGGTAACTGTATTCATTATTTTTATTTTGAGGGAAATACTATATGGGAGTTTGAATTTCTTAAGTTCGTCGGTAATTCTGTTTTCTTAATAAGCGAAAATAAAGTGAAGTGTATTAATGTTCGGCAATGTTAAGTTTGTAATTGACTTTTTAACAATTGCTTCTTTAACGGATTGACATAGTAAGTTATAAGGGTATTTTAGTCGAGAATGTTTTAAGTGTGCTCAACTTAATGTAATAAATGCTTTTGAGGAGTTTGATGAAGTGGCTATGTGAAATAATTGATAATTGCTATGCTTAAGGGTTCTATAAATGCCTGGCACATTAAGTTTTTTGTAACTTTCTGTTTATTTTAATATTGGGTATGGTGGGTATCTAACTGTATTTGCTAAGCTTTGTCTAGTGGCTCGTCCACAATTTATAATTGTCAAATTTCTTAAAAGGTGTAATATCAATAAACTGTCTTAATTATAAAGTGTGGCTACCAACCATGATTGCATCCTGCTTCCTCTTTTATTGTATCTAAGATATGGTGGGTAAGTGTGCTATGAATAGGGAACCCTCATAGCAGGTATGTATATAATATAATGGTTGAAGCTTTTTATGAAGATATGAAAACGATCATTGATAAATTCGAAAGATAATTTATACAGTATTCCACAAGTAAACAGGAGAGTTTTAGGAAAAAATTAAACATGAATGTGATGGAAAAATAGCATAATTTTGTGGCTTGAGAATTATATGCCTTCAACGTTGATGACGAATTACAGAGAAATCTAAATGAGTTAATAAATGTGTTTTTAATAATAAAACATGTTCAGCAGATAATAAAGATTTTTTCCTTAATAAAAGAGAACAGAACAGAAAAATGAATTTAATATGAAACATTAACCAAGAAAGTCACTCACACAAAAGAAATAAAAAGTCACTTAGACCTCATAACAATAAAAGACATGTTTTGGAAAATGAAAAAAATACACTGGAATGAAGACCTTATACGATCAAATAATGTGTGGTTTAAATTTCATTAATAAAAGGTTTTCTGTATATATTGAGGCTCTACAAAAGAGTCTCAACAACGCTAATGCCTCTAATTTGTTTCAAAGAATTAATGAGCTAGATGTAAATAGGTCATCTGAAAAATGTTGCCCAAACCTACAATTTCCTTCTATTGAGAAATTATATTTTAGCACGCCCCCGCACTCTGCTGGTGTAGCCTTGCGAAGTTAATTTTTACACAAAGACGAATGAACTCATAACACAATTAAGAAATTGCTTGTACTTCACTGAACATAATGTAGATTTAGCTTCTAGAGAGGACTACATATAAATTCAATCGATCACATATGCTGTATGTCACAATAATTATCGTTTTCCATTTTCCTTATCTCCATCTGCATCCACGTTCCCTGTTGCACTCACCAATGGGGTGTAGGAAGAATGGTTGCCGTTAGTCCTCTTCATTAGCTCTAATTTCTCGATTTTCTTTTCATGATCATTTCACGAGATGTGTGTAGGAGGAAGTAATATGGTGTGCGATCCAGGAACGAGTTGTCTTGAATTTTCGAAAGCATATCTCTCCGAGATGCACAACGCCTCTTTTGTGACGTCTGCCATGAAATTTGTTGATCATCTCTGTAAAGCTATAGCGCAGACCCGACGATCCAGTGGCGAAAGGCGCCGCTCTTTCTTAGATGATTATTCTCTTATATCAGCCTTATCTGGTAAGATTCCTAGATTATTAAGCGGTAATCAAATATCGGTTACACAAGCGACTTATAACGGACTTCCTTAGTGGATCAGTTACATTTCCTTAAGATTCTGCTTAGCAACTTAAGTCTGACATCATCTTCTCCTACTGTTTTTTTGTAAGAATGTGGTCAATTTGCTTAAAGTCTCTACAGATACTTACTCGTAGACACTGCACTAGCGTAGTTTTACAGTAGTGGATTTGTTTCCCTGTGTATATGCAATATGTTACATTTATTTACTTTCAGAGTTAAGTGCAGAGCCTGCACCATTCGTTAGTTCTCTGCAGCTCATTCTGCAAGTCTATTTTTGGTTCTAGTGATACAAAATACTTATAGATAGGCACATCATCTGCGAGCAGTTTTAATGAACTTCTCACGTTTCTACTATATCATTTGTACACATTGTACATGTCAACTGTGCAGTCAGACTTCCCTGGGCTACTCCAGAACTTATCTTTACATCTGTCGATTCTGAACCGTTAAGGGCTACGTGCAGCACATCTGGTCCTGTACACTCTTATCTCGTATTATTTTCACTAAACGGCAGTACGGGATGGAGACAAATGCCTTCCTGAAGTCAAGGAACACGGCATCTACCTGAGCACGTTCCGGGCTTATAATTATGTGCATCTGTCCTATGGCCATTCTTGAATACGGGAATGACCTGCGGTTTTCTCCAGCCAATAGGTACCCTTCGTTGCTCCAGCTATCTACGATAAACTGCTGCTAGAAGGATAATCTTTGTTGAATCTTAGAGGTATCTCATCTGATCCTGATGCCACAGTCGGTTATATTAATATCTGCCATTTTAGCGTCCGTGCGATGATTGAAAAGAGGGATCGTGTTATGGTGAAACAATTTCTGAAGACTGAATTCACTATTTCGTCCATCTCTCTGTTATCAGCCGATTGGGTGCCTCTGTCATCACAGAGTAAATGAATAGAGCATTTCGAACCGCTTACTGATTTTGCATAAAATCAAAACCTCTGAGAGTTCTTACTCAGTTTTGTTAACAATATAATACTTTCAAAGTAACTGAATGATTCCCCCGTTCCTCTCCTTCTGCTCATTTTCGCTTCGTTCAGCTTTTGTTGTCAGCTAGGTTTTGACTTCCCTTGAATCAGTGATGAAGCAGTTCTGTAACATGGCTATTAAGCCACGGTGGGTCTTTACCGATCCTTTCTCAAACATACTTGTCTACAGCATTTTGAACGACTGGCTTGAATATTTTCCATTTGTGCTCCACATCTTCGTCCTCATCACTGACTATTTGACGCTGACTGTTCGGATACTGCCCCCGATAGCTGAGTGGTCAGCGCGACGGAATGTCATACCTAACTGCCTGGGTTCGATTCCCGGCTGGGTCGTCGATTTTCTCCACTCAGGGACTGGATGTTGTGTTGTCCTTATCATCATCATTTCATCCCCATACACACGCAAGTCGCCGGAGTGGTGTCAACTCGAAAGACGTACTCCAGGCGAACGGTCTACCCGACGGGAGGCCCTAGCCATACGGCATTTCCATTCGAATACTCTGCAGTTCGTGTTCTGTAACTCTTTCTAAGCAGAATGTCTTCCTAGCTACCTTAACAATCCTTGTAAAACCCGTAGTCACAGTTGGCTAATACGGTCCACTACGTTCACTAAGTCGATAAATTGAGGTCTGGTTGTTTCTAGAAGGTTTAAGACGTTATCTTCACATTTTGGTTCTCTATTTGCTCGAAGTAATTTTCGAACAAATCATTCAGAATAAGTTCACACGAATCCCTGTCTCTGGCACGAATTTTGATAGCAAGGTTCCACCAATATATGTCTGGCAAGGTGTAGTCACCCTCCCCTCCCCTCTCCCCCCCCCCCCCCATCCTCCACCACATAATGCAATAGCATGATCGGGACAGGAAAAGTATTATCGGTATTCTACAAGCGCTCTCTGAAGGGCTCTACCACTATCGCTTCTGACCCATGGTAAGTATCCGTTTACCATTTTTGACCCACCTTCGATGCTTTTCCAAACAGATTAATTCACATTCCGAATTCTCGATAATCTGACTAGGTGTTATCGAGTTTTTTTTATTGCAATAAACACGCCGCCAGCACTAGCGAGTAATCGATTCTTACGATAAATGTTGCAGTCTGAAATCAGGATGTCGTTGCTACTCATTTCCAGCTTCAAGCAACGTCTATTTCTAGTGCTGTCTAGTCATTGTAATGTTCAGTAAGCGATACTAATTCTGGGATCTTTCCTTGGATGCTCCTGCCGTTTAGTGATATAGAATTAATCTTCTTTATATCCGATCTGGGAGGGCGAGCATTCTGTTGTAACATCGAGTTTGACGGCAGTTCGTCTGTGATCCCAATGGGTAAACGCCTAACCAAAACAGAGAAAAAACACGTGCACAAGTACTCCGCTATTCTAGTAGCCACTTGCTGTGTGATCCCAATGGGTAAACGCCTAACCAAAACAGAGAAAAAATACGTGCACACCACAAGTACTCCGCTATTCTAGTAGCCACTTGCAGTGTGCAGCGCACGCCTCACCCCTACTCAGAAGTGGAGGTCCAGGAATTCGCATCCGATACCATCGCAGAGTCGTATGAGCCTTCGGCTTAAACTTTCCACAGTGCTCCAGACCGGACGGCCGCAACAGACCTTGGGTACAATGCTACTAATAGTCGGCTTTGCCTACACCCCGCGTCCGATGCTAGTTGCCGTCAGCAGATCAACTATCTGTCGAAAGAAGCCGAGGATGGCCTAAGAACCAAAACGCCAGGCGTCATTCGTATCGAGGTGTCACTATTTGCAGCCTTTTGCACTCAGTGCGCTCGATAGCGGCCGGAGGGCATTCTCCCCGTCGAGGACAAGCTCCCCCGTCGAACATACCGAGTGCCAACTAGCATTCTTTTCCGTCCTGTATGCTATTTAAATGAGGGGCTTCATTACCCATGTAATGTTGGAGCTCCCTGTGACTAACATCCCCCCTTCCGCAGTATTACCAACACTGGGTAGGGTGTAAGGAGCCAGCCGTGTGGCACGTTCCCTCTTTCGCCTTTCGTCTAGTGGCACGCGAAACGACCACAGGCCGTCACTCAATCTCGAGTGAGGATGCACCGGTCAGATGCTGCTTATCAGAAGACACATAGACAACCAATCCACCACGGAATTCCAGAGGCACCAAATGTGTCACAGGTCTCGTCACTGGCGTCCTGATAGCA
This sequence comes from Schistocerca gregaria, assembly GCF_023897955.1. Taxonomy (NCBI): domain Eukaryota; kingdom Metazoa; phylum Arthropoda; class Insecta; order Orthoptera; family Acrididae; genus Schistocerca; species Schistocerca gregaria. Next base: position 510,161,432 of record NC_064923.1, read on the forward strand.
CCGTAGCTTTGAGCAATAGCCAGAAGCTTGTCGACTGGGGACAGTCCAGCTTCCAGCTATTTACGGACAGCAGTAACTTCTCCATTAGTCCGCTCGCAACAAGCGTGGTTCCCAGTACAGTGGAAAATATTTATAAAAGTTATCAAAATGCATCTAAGCACTATGGGACTTAACATCAGAGGTGATCAGTCCCCTAGACTTAAAACTACCTGCACCTAACTAACCTAAGGATATCACACACATCCATGCTCGAGGCAGGATTCGAACCAGCGACCGTATCAGAAGTGTGGTTTCGGACTGAAGCTCCTAGAACGGCTAGGCCACAACGGTCGGGTTATGTAAGTTATCAAAAAACACTCAGCAGTGAGGAGTGACCTAGAAAGTACTAACAGAACCCCGAAAAGAGAAAATTACCAGATTGTGGCACTAGTGAGATGCGCAAAATGTAACTAAGAGAATAAACGAACGGTAAAATCTGCTCCGTAGGATTCTCAGTATAGCCTGAGAACACAACATGAGCATGCTCTCGAAACAGAAATAAATTTCTCTACTGGAAACAATTGTATCAACCGTAGGTTTTTGTTAGAAAACCGTTGCTTACCTAATAGCTGCGGCATGAAATAAATATGCAAGCTCTAATTCACTGATCTAAACTACACGCTATGTACTAGCCCGAGATTTAAACATAGTCACGTTATGTGAAGCTTCTGACGTCGGAAACATTATCCGAGGGAGCCGCCTCACGCAGGGCTATGTATTAAGATTAATGCAAAAAACTACAGTAATGCGCTAAGCAATTACTCGTCTGTGTCGTCCCGAGGCACAGGCAGAATTCACTTGTTCGCAGAAGTATGTGAAAAAATATGCGGTAAGCTAAATTACTGCGTACCAGGCAACCGCTACGGCTGCTGCTACTACCTGCTGACCGTCGGAACCCTGTAGTCAACGGTCACTTGATTCAGACTGACTCACGTGACGTTTGATGTGGTACCTCTGGCTGCAGAAAAGTTATGCGAGGAAGCCACCTTACATGCACTAAAAACTTAGAATAATTTGGTAAGCAGTTTTTCGATCAGTATAATCCTGATACGTGCAGTGCTCCATAGGTTACACGTCGTACTTGTCACAGATGTACACACAGTAATGTAAATTTATTTATTGTTTAGCTGTCTATACAAGATGTAACCTCTTTAAGTTATTAAACACATTTTGGAGAGGAATTTCCATGCATCTCTGTCCGCTGCTGTCTTCTGCTAGTTGAAGCCCGCAACTTTGCTGACTTCCTTATTCCAGCGATCAGGATGTCTCCATGGTGGTCTTCGTTTTTCTCTGGGACTTCACTCTAAAACTGATTTTATCCATATTCCATCCTTCGTTCGTGCAATATGTCCTGCCAACTGCCATTTTAGAGTCTTAACCGGTTCTGTAATATCTTTTACTCCTGTTATTGCACGTATGTCTCCACTTTCCTGTCGATGTTTCTTAGTGAGCCCTAACATTGACTGTTCCATAGTTCTCTGAACAGTTCTAAGTTTCCTTTTGAGAAATTCATTTAAAGCACAAGTTTCACACACGTGCGTTAAAACCGGTAGGAAACTCTGATCAAAAACTGTCTTCCTTTAGTAGACTAGATTTGAAAACTGTTGCACCCTTTCCGTTAGCCCTCCAACCCAGTTTAATTCGACGAAACATTTCAGGTTTAAAATCCCTTTTGTGCCAATTAATTGCCCTAGATAAACATATTCTATACCATTGTTTAGGATGTTGCCGTTTAGTGTTACTTGTCCTGCAGCTACCCACTTATTATGCTTAACCCTAGTTTTCGAGTGCTTTATTTTAAGTCCAACTTCCTGACATCGATGTGTCAAGTCTTTTATGGCGGAGTGCATTTCCATCTTCCTGTTAGCTAGGACTACTATATTGTCTACAAACCTCAGGTTGGTCAGTCTTTTACCAGTTATCCTTATCCTTCCGTTGTACCAAATAATTTTGGACATTGCCATCTCGAGAACTGCTATAAATAACTTCGAGGATGTAGGCTTGCCCTGCTTTACGCCTTTTCAAAGGAGAAATTTGCACTTGTTCTTTTCCTATGTTGATAGATGCTACAGACGTGTCACAGATATTACACATTATGTTCATATATTTTGTTTCCACTCCTCGCTCGGCCAGTGCTTGTGTGGCTGCAGTGTAGCTGACAGAATGAAAGGGTTTTTCGAAGTCAATGAAGGCTATGCATAGTGGCATTTCATACTCATTTTCTCGACTAATTACCTTACGAAGTGTGTTTATATTGTCATTTGTACTGATACCACTGCGGAATCCAGCTTGTTCTATGGGCTGTGCAGTCTCCACTACCATTTTAATGCGATTTATCAGGACTTCAGTGAACACTTGATATGTAGCAGAAAGTTAGGTAATGGGGCGGTTGTTCTTCAGATAGTGAATGGTTCCCTTCTTATGTAGTAGGATTATGTTTACATTGTTCCAGCAGGTTGCGATGCTGCCGTTCTTTATGCACGAAGTAAAGACATTAGCCAGATGTTTCTCTGTTTCCTCCCCTGCAAGCTTGAGCATGTCAATTGTCAGACCATCATGATCCCCTGCTTTAACATTCTGCATCTCGTTTATAGCTATTTTTATTTCTTCGGGGAGGATTTTGGGGACTTAATCATTCCCTGTGAAAGATTTTCCTAGTGGTTCATGTGTTCTTTCATATAATTTGCTGTATAAATTCTTGATATGCTTTAGGATCTCTTCCTTTTTCGTTATAAGCCCATTACCGTCAGTTGCTATAATTTCGTTTTGACTCATCATAAGCTTTATTTATAGCTTTCTTGCAGCTCCTTTTATTCTCTAATCCTAATTTTATGGTGTTTTCATTGTATTTTTGTATGTCGGCTTTCATATTCCTCTTCATGCATTTACACAGTTCTGAATATTCTGTCTCGTCGCATGATGTTTTAATTTTCATCTCTCATCTTTCTACAAGTAAAGCTTTGGTTTCTGCCCTTTACTTTCCTGGCTGTTTAGTATTTGTAGTCAGTCCACCTACTTGTCTTGCAGTTTCCATTATCGTTTCAGCTAGATTTCCTTTTGTTGACTCTTCTAATCTAACTCGAAGGATATATTGAAAATCCTTTTTCCTTTCGTTTAATTTATCCTTACCTATGACTACTTTTTTCTGTGATATTAGTTTTCATTGTTGTTGTTGAGTATTAATGTTTTTTTCGCACTTACCAGTACGGTCGCTACCAGCATTAAATTGGTTTAAAACCGAAACATCTTTTATTATTTTGGTGTAATCTGAGACGAGAAAATCTATTTCATTATGGGTCCCATGATTTGGGCTTCTCCATGTCCATTTCATGTTATGGTGTTTCTTAAAACAGATGTTCATGATGAATAATTTATTTTATTTCGCAAATTTAACTAGCCTTTCACCCCTTTCGTTTCTCTCATCGATTCCATGGCAGCCTACTGAGACATCACCCTTTTTTTTTATTCCAACCTTGGCATTTAAGTCCCCAATTATCGGTTTAAAGAGATTATCTCGTCCTTTGTTATGTGCATTTTTACTTCTTCGTAAAATTCTTCTTCTTCATCATCGGAATAGCTTGCTGTAGGAGCGTATACTTGGACTATTTGTAGTTTGTATATTTCTGATATTTTAACAACAAGCCTTGCTACTCTATTTGATGCTCCTTCTATTATTGGTACTTTGTGTTTTACATCTTTATTTATTAGGAAACCTACTCACTTTGTTCTACCATCTTCTTCTCTGAAGTGATACAAAACATTTCCTGACTTCAGAGTTACTCACTGTTCCCCTTTACGACGTACTTCACTCAGACCAATTACAGTATATTTTATTTGCTCCAATTCTGTTTCAATTTCGCTTAGTCTGTATTCACCCGCAAGTGACCGGCAGTTATATGTGCAGATACAGAGATCTGATGTCTTCCTCTTTAAGGATTGTCTGTATGTGTGACGCTAAGGCAGTCCCCTCCCTGACATTCGATAGTTGGGGGAATAATGCGGAATCATAAGTCTTAAAGGTTTGAAGCATAATCGCCACGCTTGCTTCAGTACGGATTGTTGATATTATTTCGAGGCCGCCCCTAACCTGGGGTACGGACGCTCTCGGCTGTCCGCCCCCCTGGAGCACAGACTCGGCCCGTATCGCTAGTTTTGGTCCGTCCCGGGTATTTGATTTCCCCGGTACCACCCATATCTGCGAGGCTTTCCCCTATCCGTCACCTGTGGAGCACCTGTCACACATAAGTAGGCACCAACCAAGAACAACAGAAAAGAAAGAACAATATTCTTACTCTTTCTAACTTCATGGTGGTGTCTGTTTGTTCTATATCGTGTCTCCCTACCACTTTCGCGCAACGACGCTCTGAGCGTGTTTTTTTAGGGAATTGACTAGTTTGAACCTGGGACCTGTTGCTGGTATGGAGACGCCAGACCACACATGGCATGTAGAATTCAGAAGAGTTCAGTGAGACTAGCGATGATATAACCAAATTCTTAATGACCTCAGCGTCAGCTCCACTGCACTCCCTGTAAAAGAATCTTAATACTAACTAAATTTAGTGAAAGGGGTTCGAGGCTTTCCTATTTTTAGTTAGCTGGTAAAATAACGTCGAAAAAGCAGTTAAGTTTACCACTGGAAATTTTATTCTACTCACAAAACATTGTTTATAAATTGCACTATTGATAAAAGGAAATGTTTTAATACAGGATGGTAAAAACCAACTGTGTTCAACAAAAATGTGAACGAATATTCCCCGAATGGGTTTCCAAGTTCTACAATGGATCGAAGGATGACCTATGCCATATCACATATATAATCTAGGTTTAAATTAAGTTTCACAAAAGAGAAAACTATCAAAATGGTCTACACTGACCCTCAATTATCTTTAATTACTTATCTAACTTGTCGTAAATTACAGTGGCTGATGTGGCTTCTCAATAATTATATAACAGAGAAATCATCGCGTTTCAGATTTTTACTTCAAGTGGCAAATGTGAACACCATGAGCTTTAATTTACGATCGACACGTGTATTACGCAAAAAAGGGGGTGTAACTGATGAGACTTTTGCAGTTCTGAGTGAAGCCTTATGCGCTCAAAAATGCGGCATCGCCTGCGTTCATTACCTTGTCGGTGTTTAGGCAGCGTCAGGGCGGCGGCGGGCAGCACAGCTCCACTCACCTCGCCATCTCGGAAGCAACTAACCTCTTCTAACTTCTCATTACTACCATTTACCGAAGTTGGTTAAAAAAAAAAATATCTGGCTGTGTTTTCATCTGACCAATCAGGGTCTCAATGTTAACATTAAGCTCCGCCTACAAAAATTCTGTCTATCCAATGAGAAACATTATACTTTTCCTGGTGGGGCTATGTTTTTAAAGTTTGCAACATAACAGAGACCCGAAAAAGTCTCATGCTAAAACTTGCAGCTGGTGTGGCCCTTTTAGCGTTATCGTAAGATCTATACTGTTCTTCTGGAGGGCTCTATCTTTTAACATGGGCTGGGGGGTGGTCCTAACGTAACAGAGACGCGAAGAAGTCTCACGCTAAAACTTGCGGGTGGTGTGGCCCTTTTTGTGTTATCGTAAGATCTATACTGTTTTTCTGGAGGGCTCTATATTTTAACATGGGCTGGGGGAGGGTGGTCCTTGTAACAAGGGCGCGAAAAAGTCTCACGCTAAAACTTGCAGCTGGCGTTGTCCTAGTGGTTAACTGGCGACGCACGTGTCCAGTCCGTCCCTTATCGTATGGCCTTCTAGCTTAACACGGTTCTGCTCTCGGCTTCTGTTCTCGTTTCTCCCCTCGGAACTGCGTCTGTCTCACGGTGGGAAGGTATGACATGGATTTAGGCATTTTTGTGTTAGTCTGTGGTATTCCATTTCCTTACTCGTTACTTGTATTACTTTGGTTAATTTAATGTCACGATTTTTTCGGAGGTATGTGACATAGTACTGGATTTGCTTATCATGTCAGGGTTTTCATGGAAGGTGTTGGATTTGCCTGACACCTTACGTCTTGATTCATAGTATGTCAAAATCAGGGAATCATATAAACACAGGAAATTAATAAAATGACAGTGCCATCAATTTCTTTTGAGCAACTAACTACTGCTACGTAGAGTAGACCGCCAACGCTACCTAGTGTACGAACGACAATAGTATCATAAAATTCAGAAATTTTACAATTATTTACAATAGCTAAACATGCCTTCAGCGTAATTACAGATAGAATACAAAACTCTCTGTTCTACAGCGGTAGAGCAAGCTTTCAGTGTGGAAATCAAACAGAAGGCAGGAGCTTAGTCTGGCACCTCCACCTTCAAAACTTGTAGTATCGTGACTTGTGAGGAACACAGTCTATCATACCCGCACACAGTAACCGCCTTACGATAATCTCAATCTCATGATACACTATTTGCGTTGTCGTATAATACAGCATTTCCATTGGACAACAGAGCACAGCAAATTAGTCTCATATCCTGCTAAATGCCAGGAGATCCTGGAAACTTTTCTAGGTAATTTCGCTACATCATCCAGGAGTAGATTCATTACCTCGACACTATAAAATAGGATCGCTTCAGAGCCTTCTACAGGATCTCTTTCACATTCTACTTGTATTTGCTTTTTCCGGCGGTGACGATGCTGACTATATCCTTTGCTCGCCGCGATATTTGGTCTTGGCTTTATAATGACATACGAAACATTCGTCGATGGTCATCAAGCGCTCAAATCCTTTGCCAGTCCCACGGCAGTGCCATTTTAGCACTAGCTTATTTTAAGTTCAGCTGTGCTGAGGTCCCAAAATGCTAGTTAGCAAACAGAAGGAACTCTTTGGTGTAGGCGAAATATCGTGAACGATAATTATGTATCTTTCTACACTCGACTATATTCAAATTATCTCCAAGCAGTTAGGCTATCACTTGCGCAGTAGTGCGAACTTGCCTGCTATGAGATGGGCGGTCATACAAACATCAAAAGGAGTTTTGCACCACCCCGGTTCGCAGAACTCCTGAAGATAGACATTTACTGTGGATATTGTATCACAGACACAGTCCTTTTTGACAGTTCAGAGATGTCACTAAAACCGCCCAAAGACGTAAACAATCATGCATGATCAGCGCCTATTAGACCTAGAGAGTCCGACAGCCGATCAGTTAGCTCCAGTCATTCCACCAGGAAGCAGTTACACGGCTCTTGTTGTCTGCAGTTCAACCATGCCTAGACTGTCAATACCGCCTTTCGATCGCGTCCGCATTGTTACTTTGTGCCAGGAATGGCTGTCAACAAGGGAAGTATCCAGGCTTGTCGGAGTACCAAAGCGATGTTTTTCGGACATGGAGGAGATAGAGAGAGACAGGAATTGTCGATGACATGCCTCGCTCAGGCCGCCCAAGGACTACTACTAGAGTGGATGACTTCTACCTACGGATTATGGCTCGTAGGAACCCTGACATGTTGAATAATGCTTTTCGTGCAGCCACAGGACGTCGTGTTACGACTCAAAGTGTGTGCAACAGGCTGCATGATGTGCAAATTCACTCCCGACGTCCATGGCAAGGTCCATCTTGGCAATCCCAATACCATGCAACGCGGTACAGATGGGCCCAACAACAATCTGAGTGGAGCTCTCAGGATTGGCATCACGTTCTCTTCACCGATAAGTATCGCAAATGTCTTCAACCAGACAATCGTCGGAGGTGTGTTTGGAGGTAACCCGGTCAGGCTGAACGCCTTAGACACACTGTCCAGAGGGTGTAACAAGGTAGAGGTTCCCTGCTGTTCCGGTGTGGCATTATGTGGGCCCGACGTACTCGGTTGGTGGTCATGGAAGGCGTCATAACCGCTGTACGATACGTGAATGCCATCCTCTGATCCATAGTGCAACCATATCGGCAGCATATTGGCGAAGCATTCGTCTTCATGGACGACAATTCGTGCCCCCATCGCGCATATCTTGTGAATGACCTCCTTCAGGATAACGATAAAAGAGGTAACTTGCCCATTAAAAGGGAAACGGAGTGGCAGGGCCTCCCCTTTCACCACATAAAGTGGATTATGCTTACAACTGCCCTATCAGCGTGACTTTCCCTTATCTAGAAGGGAGGACTGGGGTTGAATTTCATACAAATCACAACATACAAGAGTCGTCGGCGCATCAGAAACGGTTTGGGCCTGGCGCAAGTATTGTCTATCTGAATGCATGAAAAATATCCACCACAATCAAACAAAAACTACTCATTGGATTCACAACTAATTTTATCATCTTAAGAGGACCATTTTCAGTAGTGGACCTTGCAATGTTGGCATTTCCTTGACATCTCTATATAAGGGGTTAACGCTTTTCATTTAAAGTAAGATTATAAGCACAACAATTTATCATAAATCGAATTTAGACTTGCACAGACGAAGTATAACTAGTGAGTATACATATTTTGTTACCTGTGGATGTTAATACAAGACTAGGGGGCATAGGGGGATATGGCCGAAATTCAGCAATCACCCACAATACTAGCGTTCGAAATGGACAAGGAAAGGTGGGAGCTGACCATCTAGAAAAGAATTTACTCTAATAATTAATGAAAGGTAAGAGACGGAATCCAATAGCTAATACGTAAATATACTGAAAAGGCAAATTATGGACTACTTGTGGCTGCACGTTATTAAAGCGGCCTCCCGTCCGAAAACTAATAAAATTCATAAAATTAATTCTGCAACACCTTGATTTACGAATACGAATAACAAGGAACACGGGCCATGCTACTTCTGGTTCAGTTTAGATATCGTGTGCAGAACTACTCGCCACGTGTTCACACGTTGGCGACAGAGAAGGGAAAACCTAGCACACAAGACCGTTATGAAATGATCACTAATATCATGGAGTATTGGAGAAGGAAAGACATTTGCTGAAGGCGAAGTGGTTACAAGACGGGTTCAATTATACCGAACGTGGTGACTGGGAGTCTCACGTATGATTTGCATACTGCAACTAACCAGGCTCTGACGCCAAGTCCCAAAACAAAATAGCAAAATGAGGGAGAAATAAAAGCAGTGAGACGCAAATCCTCAAGAAATTAAAGATCACCTAACACTTTAATACATATTCGCGACTCAGTCCACTTCTGAACCTAATAAGAGCACACATGCTTACCAGCTTGCAACCGTCTTCTTCTGGATTTTGCCATCGACTCCCCACGACTGCTAACCGCCTACCGGCCGTTGCTCCAGCGGAGCCAGGTTTTGTGGGGGTGGGAATTGGCGCACTTTTCGCCGGCCAATCAGAGGGCACGGATCTGTCGCCGAACTAGCTGCCGTTAAAGCAGACATTCCTGACGTGGCTGAGTGAGTGACTTGTAATTGGGTAGAATTTAGTCAGGGAGTCGACAGCGAGGCCTCTTTACACAGCCAAACGTGCCAGAGAAACTGAGTTTTCGGTTGGTACTATCACTTACAAGGGAATGGTCATACTTGTCATGTCGAAACCTGTGTTGCCTTTTTTACCACTGTGAATTAACATTGCAAGAAGTCTGTATGCAGAATTTTAGCTGCTGACATGACCTGGAAGTCTGTAAACAATTTTATGAAGTAAACCATTATTGTCGCATGGTTTCCGCGCTTATAACTGCCTCTTGTACGATCCTGACCTTTCTCGCTACGTTATACCAACACCATCTAGGGACAAGGTGGCGTTAGCTACGCGCCGCTCTCTTGCCACAGCAGTGAGAGAGCTGATTCCCCCAGTAAAAGCGATCGTATGACAATTAAACATTCGTTGACAAATATGACTGATATGTTATCTACAACATTCTTTCCAAATAGCTATGAAATAGACACAAATAAATATACGGTTTATAACAAGTCCAAATTTTATTTCTTGTACTTACCGCAAAAATGCGAAATATTGATACAATGTTCAAAACATAGGTTTTTTGTGCACCAAGAATATACAAGCAAAGACGACATGTGACAGCCCTGCGAATCACAGACGTTGTTAGATGTCCGTAGACAAAACTGGGCTGGTGTTAGGAATGAATCAGGCCTAGCATCAGTATATTTCGAGGAGTGCCCTGCATATTTAATCAAATTCAGAAACCGCGGGGAGGAAAATTGATAATGTACTACTGATTGCAGCTTGAGAATATTGCCACGGTGATAGAAAGGAAATTGCAGTGAAGTGCACACACTAATTTTCTGTGTTAGTTTTCTGTAAAATGCCTTCCACTGACGGAAAAATTCTCTGTCTAAAGGTTGAATTATGTTCGTCGTGCCGGGTGGAATCTGAAGTATCTCTACTTCTTTGTCAGGGTGGGCTCGAAATACAGCTTTTAATAAATCAGACCTTTTATGACCTGATCACGAATCTAGAAGGAGAAGAGATCTGTTCCCGCAGAACGGAAGAAAAGCATGACGCATGAAAAGTGTAAAGTTTTCATTTCCTTTTTTTCCTGACTTCGATGCCTCTACCACAAGATTGTTCGCGTAGAACATTGTTCTTTTGGCACCTGGTGCAAAACGTCCAGTTGGTTCTTGAAGACACACATATAGTTTAGGCAGCAATTAACCATCCAGACAGCCGGCCGCGGTAGCCGTGCGGTTCTGGCGCTGCAGTCGGGAACTGCGGGACTGCCACGGTCGCAGGTTCGATTCCTGCCTCAGGCATGGATGTTTGTGATGTCCTTAGGTTAGTTAGGTTTAAGTAGTTCTAAGTTCTAGGGGACTTATGACCTAAGATGTTGAGTCCCATAGTGCTGAGAGCCATTTGAACCATTTTTTGAACCATCCAGACTAATGATGGGCATTATAGTGTATGAATGGGTGAGTGCAGTCGTGGACTGCGCAATCGCCTCAATATGTGTTTCCCCTTTGTATGACAGTGTTCTTTTCGCACGCATTTCTTTTTGAAAATCTGACTGATCTGCATTGTACACGTGCGATTCACTAAAACTAGCTATCTTATTTTTGCATTCGTAAGAAAAGCTTCTATCATTTGGATTTGTGTCACTTTATTTCCCAACCTGATTATCGCTACAAATTTTTTCTATCCTCCGTTTTCCATCTAAACAGTTCAAGTTCAGAACGGACAAAGCGATACTTATTTATAACAGTACTGACACGTAGGCGTTTCTTACCACTTTCGTTCAACCAATACGTCACCGCTTTTTCTTTGTCTGATAAGGTAATTGTAGTTGCTAGTGTTACATTCGGAGATAATTGATGATGGTACGTGGAACTATCATGAATCTTCATCAGTGCAATTTTCGTCTTTGTCTTCGCCATCTGTAGATTCACAGAATATCGAGTGTTTCAGTTGATTCTAGCCACATGTCTGTGCCATTTACATGCTCGTCTAGAAGTTTAACAACCATGTCGCACAACACACAGTCTTCACGCTTGTTTTCTGTTGATGCTTCATTTGGCGTCTATGGTATATCTCCATGGCAAGCAGCAAAACATTTACAGGGTTCGCCATCACCTGTGAGGGGAGATTGAATGTTCACCGTATTGTGGCTTGCGGAGTATAGATGAACATGTACAGAACATCTTTCACATCTCTAACCATATTCAGGACGGTATGTTTCGAAATACCTACCAGAAATTAAAAGGACATGCATGCCACAGAAACGAATATTCGTTTCCCCTTTCCACCAAAACCGTGCAGTGATATTCCTCTTTAATGAACGCCGCCATAAGATGGCCGCACTTTCTGACCATGGGCACAACGCTCGCGACTCGCCATTTCCACGGGTGGCCAGCCGTCACTGCAAGCGCCAAGCAGGAAACACAGCCATGTTCGTAATTTTTTTTTAGGTGACTTCCAGTTCATGTCAGCAGCTAGAATTTTGCATACGGACCTTTTGCACAGCTAAATAACAGTGCTAAAAAAAGCAATACATGTTTTGACATGACAAGTCTGACCATTCCCTTGTTAGAAGAATAAGAAGAAGGACTACTTTGGCTTCTCCCTGTCATTCAAACTACCGGCCCAAGCTTCCAAGCTCAAGGCTCAGCGCGAGAAAAGGAAAGCCAACATGGCTAGCTGATGGAGACTACTGAATATGAAAATAAAATAAAGTACCTTGCTCCAAACCTCTCTAAAGTGTGCCGGCCGCGGTGGTCTCGCGATTCTAGGCGCGCAGTCCGGAGCCGTGCGACTGCTACGGTCGCTGGTTCGAATCCTGCCTCGGGCATGGATGTGTGTGCTGTCCTTAGGTTAGTTAGGTTTAAGTAGTTCTAAGTTCTAGGGGACTAATGACCACAGCAGTTGAGTCCCATAGTGCTCAGAGCCATTTGAACATTTTTTTTTTCTCTCTCTACATCTACATCTACATCTACATCCGTACTCCGCAAGCCACCTGACGGTGTGTGGCGGAGGGTACCCTGAGTACCTCTATCGGTTCTCCCTTCTATTCCAGTCTCGTATTGTACGTGGAAAGAAGGACTGTCGGTATGCTTCTGTGTGGGCTCTAATCTCTCTGATTTTATCCTCATGGTCTCTTCGCGAGATATACGTAGGAGGGAGCAATATACTGCTTGACTCTTCGGTGAAGGTATGTTCTCGAAACTTCAACAAAAGCCCGTACCGAGCTACTGAGCGTCTCTCCTGCAGAGTCTTCCACTGGAGTTTATCTATCATCTCCGTAACGCTTTCGCAATTACTAAATGATCCTGTAACGAAGCGCGCTGCTCTCCGTTGGATCTTCTCTATCTCTTCTATCAACCCTACCTGGTGCGGATCCCACACTGCTGAGCAGTATTCAAGCATTGGGCGAACAAGCGTACTGTAACCTACTTCCTTTGTTGTCGGATTGCATTTCCTTAGGATTCTTCCAATGAATCTCAGTCTGGCATCTGCTTTACCGACGATCAACTTTATATGATCATTCCATTTTAAATCACTCCTAATGCGTACTCCCAGATAATTTATGGAATTAACTGCTTCCAGTTGCTGACCTGCTATTTTGTAGCTAAATGATAAGGGACCTATCTTTCTATGTATTCGCATCACATTACACTTCGCTACATTGAGATTCAATTGCCATTCCGTGCACCATGCGTCAATTCGCTGCAGATCCTCCTGCATTTCAGTACAATTTTCCATTGTTGCAACCTCTCGATACACCACAGCATCATCTGCAAAAAGCCTCAGTGAACTTCCGATGTCATCCACCAGGTCATTTATGTATATTGTGAATAGCAAGTTTGATTATACTGTCGATCCTGAAAATATCAGCAGAACAGCAGACATGCTATTGCTATATTAGCAATGATAATAATATGACTTCAATATCGTAAATCGTAAATAAGGGGAAGAAGCACAATGTAGATGCACGTCTTTCAACGACATCGCTGGACTAGAGCGGCCAGCATGTTCTCCAGACATAAACCCTATCGAACATGCCCAGGGACAGATTTAAAAGGGCTGTTTATGGACAACGTGCCCCACCAACCACTCTGAGGGATCTACGCCGTTGAGGAGTAGGACAATATGGACCAATAGTGACTTAATGAAAATGTGGATAGTATACCACGACGAATACAGGCATGCATCAATGCAAGATGTGCTACTGGATATTAGAGGTACCGCTGTGTACAGCAGTCTGGACCACCACCTCTGAAGGTCTCGCTGTGTGACGGCACAACATGCAAAGTGTGGTTTTCATGAGCAAAAAACGGGGGGAAGTGATGTTTATGTTGAGCTCTATCCCAATTTTCTGCAAACGTTCCGGAACTCCCGCAACCGAAGTGATGCAAAACTTTTTTTTATGTGTGTATCTTGTCTTGCTTTCCGGAGCGATATTCAACATAGTGTGATTGTGAACGTCACTTCACTGCCGTGTCTCCATACCAGTCAGCGAAATTTTTTTTAAAGTTCTTTTACTGACGTCAGAAACAAACTATATATATCGTAACTGAAGAGATGATGTGTCTGGGGATCACGACAGGTGTGCTGTAACGAAGAAAGACACTACGTGGGTCAGTTTTTGTGTTTTACTGAAATAATTCGTTTCGATCAGTGACGTAATTGACCTGCAGATAAATTAGCGGGGCAATGATTCAGACAGAACAACGAAGTTTCCGTTGATTCCTCAACCTGACGTCTACCAGCGTTTTCCATCATTTGCTGTATGGATTTGAAGATGACCAGTTTAAAGGGTCGCCGGCCTAAGTGGCCGTGCGGTTCTGGCCGCTACAGTCTGGAACCGCGAGACCGCTACGGTCGCAGGTCCGAATCCTGCCTCGGCCATGGATGTGTGTGATGTCCTTAGGTTAGTTAGGTTTAAATAGTTCTAAGTTCTAGCTGCTGAAGATGAACAGATAGAGAAAGTGTATGAGCATATTGAAAGGGTAATGCAGTATGTAAAGGGGGACGAAAATCTAATAGTCATGGGCGACTGGAATGCTGTTGTAGGGGAAGGAGTAGAAGAAATGGTTCCAGGAGAATATGGGCTTGGGACAAGGAATGAAAGAGGAGAAAGACTAATTGAGTTCTGTAACAAGTTTCAGCTAGTAATTGGGAATACCCTGTTCAAGAATCACAAGAGGAGGAGGTATACTTCGAAAAGGCCGGGAGATACGGGAAGATTTCAAATAGATTACATAATGGTCAGACAGAGATTCCGAAATCAGATACTGGAATGTAAGGCGTACCCAGGAGCAAATATAGACTCAGATCACAATATAGTAGTGATGAAGAGTAGGCTGTAGTTCAAGACATTAGTCAGGAAGAATCAATACGCTAAGAAGTGGGATACGGAAGTTCTAAGGAATGACGAGATACGTTTGAAGTTCTCTAACGCTATAGATACAGCAATAAGGAATAGCGCAGTAGGCAACACAATTGAAGAGGAATGGACGTCTCTAAAAAGGGCCATCACAGAAGTTGGGAAGGAAAACATAGGTACAAAGAAGGTAGCTGCGAAGAAACCATGGGTAACAGAAGAAATACTTCAGTTGATTCATTAAAGGAGGAAGTACAAACATTTTCCGGGAAAATCAGGAATACAGAAATACAAGTCGCTGAGGAATGAAATAAATAGGAAGTGAAGGGAAGCTAAGACGAAATGGCTGCAGGAAAAATATGAAGACATCGAAAAAGATATGATTGTCGGAAGGACAGACTCAGCATACAGGAAAGTCAAAACAACCTTTGGTGACATTGAAAGCAACGGTGGTAACATTAAGAGTGCAACGGGAATTCCACTGTTAAATGCAGAGGAGAGAGCAGATAGGTGGAAAGAATACATTGAAAGCCTCTATGAGGGTGAATATTTGACTGATGTGATAGAAGAAGAAACAGGAGTCGATTTAGAAGAGATAGGGGATCCAGTATTAGAATCGGAATTTTAAAGAGCTTTGGAGGACTTACGGTCAAATAAGGCAGAAGGGATAGATAACATTCCATCAGAATTTCTAAAATCGTTAGGGGAAGTGGCAACAAAACGACTATTCACGTTGGTGTGTAGAATATATGAGTCTGGCGACATACCACCTGACTTTCGGAAAAGCATCATCCACACAATTCCGAAGACGGCAAGAGCTGACAAGTGCGAGAATTATCGCACAATCAGCTTAACAGCTCATGCATCGAAGCTCCTTACAAAAATAATATACAGAAGAATGGAAAAGAAAATTGAGAATGCGCTAGGTGACGATCAGTTTGGCTTTAGGAAAAGTAAAGGCACGAAAGAGGCAATTCTGACGTTACGGCTAATAATGGAAGCAAGGCTAAAAAAAAATCAAGACACATTCATAGGATTTGTTGACCTGGAAAAAGCGTTCGACAATATAAAATGATGCAAGCTGTTCAAGATTCTGAAAAAAGTAGGGGTGAGCTATAGGGAGACACGGGTCATATACAATATGTACAACAACCAAGAGGGAATAATAAGAGTGGACGATCAAGAACGAAGTGCTCGTATTAAGAATGGTGTAAGACAAGGCTGTAGCCTTTCGCCCCTACTCTTCAATCTGTACATCGCGGAAGCAATGATGGAAATAAAAGAAAGCTTCAGGAGTGGAATTAAAATACAAGTGAAAGGATATCAATGATAGGATTTGCTGATGACAGTGCTATCCTGAGTGAAAGTGAAGAAGAATTAAATGATCTGCTGAACGGAATGAACAATCTAATGAGTGCACAGTATGGTTTGAGAGTAAATCGGAGAAAGACGAAGGTAATGAGAAGTAGTAGAAATGAGAACAGCGAGAAACTTAACATCAGGATTGATGGTCACGAAGTCAGTGAAGTTAAGGAATTCTGCTACCTAGGCAGTAAAATAACCAATGACGGACGGAGCAAGCAGGACATCAAATGAAGACCTGCTATGGCAAAAAAGGCATTTCTGGCCTAGGGAAGTCTACTAATATCAAATACCGGCCTTCATTTTAGGAAGAAATTTCTGAGGATGTACGTCTGGAGTACAGCATTGTAAGGTAGTGAAACATGGACTGTGGGAATACCGGAACAGAAGAGAATCGAAGCATTTGAGATGTGATGCTATAGACGAATGTTGAAAATTAGGTGGACTGATAAGGTAAGGAATGAGGAGGTTCTACGCAGAATCGTAGAGGAAAGGAATATGTGGAAAACACTGATACTGAGAAGGGATAGGATTATAGGACATCTGCTAAGACATGAGGGAATGACTTCCATGGTATTAGAGGGAGCTGTAGAGGACAAAAACTGTAGAGGAAGACAGAGATTGGAATACGTCAAGCAAATAATTGAGGAAGTAGGTTGCAAGTGCTACTCTGAGATGTAGAGGTTGGCACAGGAAAGGAATTCGTGGCGGGCCGCATCAAACCAGTCAGTAGACTGATGACCAAAAAAAAAGTTCTAGGGGACTCATGACCTCAGACGTTAAGTCCCATAGTGCTCAGAGCTATTTGAACAATTTTTTTGAAGTTTCAAGGTTCGAAACTATTACGAATGGGTAGGGTAGTGGTATTACTGGGTTAATTATGGGCATGACTGTTATTTAACTTGGTATTTCTGAAAAACGTAATAAAAATCTGCCGCCACAGCCAATTAAAATAGCAGACAAAAAATTAGTCACCCTTGAGAGCAAGTACAGATGAATCGCTAAGCCTTTACAGATGGCACACCGATTGAATCACGTGCCCAGTCGCTCGCGAACAGCTTCTATGTGATCAGAAGGCAGCAGCGACCAGTAACACACTGACGTCTGAAGAGGAGATTGTATGTAAACATGGGTAAATGTAACAGAGTGGCAGAAAGGGGCAATGGTGTTTGGCCATTCCCGTGCTCATACTGTGTGTGCAGTTGCAGGTTTTGTTAGTGTTCCATGGTAGACTGTTCAACGTGTCTACAAACAGTGGTGTGACGCACTTTGGCCGCGAAACGCGCCGTCAAAATTGTGGTTGGAGAAAGATCCGGACTACGAGGGACAGGAGAAACGTTTCAAAGTTAGTGTATCAAAAACACTTTTAAACCCAACAGGAATGACTGCAGGCAGTGAATGATTGGTCAGCCCGGTCTTACAGCGAGAGAACATTGCGACGGGAGCTACACTATGTGATCAGAAGTATCCGGATATCTGGCTGAAATGACTTACTAGTTCGTGTCGCACTCCATCGGTAACATAGGAATTCAGTAGTGTGTTGGTCTACCGTAAGCCTTGATGACAGCTTCCACTCTCGCAGATATAAGTTCAATCAGATGCTGGAAGGTTTCTTGGGGAATCGCAGCTCATTCTCCAGGGATTGTTGCACTGAGGAGAGATGTCGATGTCGGCCGGTGAGGCCTGGCACGAAGTCGGCGTTCCAAATCATCCAATAAGTATTCAGTAGGATTCAGCTCAGGACTCTGTGCCGACCAGTCTATTACAGGGATGTTACGCCACAGGCGGTGCGTTATGAACAGGTGCTCCATTGTGTTGAATGATACCATCGGAATCGCCGAATTGTTCTTCAACAATGGGAAACAAGAAGGTGATTAAAACATCAGTGTAGGCCTGTGCTGTGATAGTGCCACGCAAAAAACCACGGGTGCAAGCCCCCTCTATCAAAAACACTATTACACCATAGCACTATAGCCTGAGAATTTTACTGTTGGCACTACACACGTTGGCAGATGACGTTCACCGGGCATTCGCCATACCCACATCCTGCCATCGGATCGCCACATTGTGTACCGTGATTCGTCACTTCATAAAACGTTTTTCCACTGTTCAATGGTCCAATGTTTAGGTTCCTTACACTAAGCGAAGCGTCGTTTGGCATTTACTGGCGTGATGTGTAGCTTAAGAGCAGCCGGTCGACAATGAAATCCAAGTTTTGTCACCTCCCACCTAACTTCATAGTACTTGCAGTGGATCCTGATGCAGTTTTTAATTCCTGTTTGATGGTCTGGATAGATGTCGGCCTATTACACATTACCACCGCCTTCAATTGTAGGCGGTCTCTGTCAGTCAACAGACGAGGTCAGTCAACAGAGGAGGTCAGCATGTACGCTTTTGTGCTGTACGTGTCCGTTCACCTAGGAATGTTTAGGAGTGTGGAAATCTCGCGTACAGACGTATGATACAAGTAACACCCAATCACCTGACCAAATTCGAAGTCCATGAGTTTCGCGGAGCGCCCCATTTTGCTCTCTCACGATGTCTAATGACTACTGAGGTCCCTGATGTGGAGTTCCTGGCAACAGGTGGCAACACAATGCACCTAATATGAAAAACGTATGTTTGGGTGCGCGTCAGGATACTTTTGATCACATAGCGTACATACAACGAACATATGGGGTCGGTCACCTCACAAGACGATATTGCTCCCACAATCAAGTAAAGACGATAGAAGCAAAGTGCATCAGGCTTAATGAATATGTGATTGGTTTTTTGAACACAACCCCCTCGCAGTTACATCTCAACTAGTCTGAAAAATCACCAGCCTTAAACCTCGCTTGAAATCTGTGGAACATGTTGGAAAAGCGGGTAAGACGTCGACAGCTATACACCCGCAATGTGGTGGATCTGCGAGACGAAACTCTCAGTAGTTGGATTAAACTGTATGTGCCTACCGGCACAATAGTGTGGACTCACTTCGTAACCTAATCCAGACGGTTATGAAGCACAGGGGCGGAAGTAAAAGGTATTACACTATGCCTGTAGTGATTTTGTCCGGTGGGCTTGCAACTGAAGGACATATAACCCTGAGGGGGCTTCCAACAAACTTACAATTTTCGCTCTGCAGTAATTCTACTAATAACAGAACTGCCTCCGAAATTCCTCAAGAGCAGTGTTACTAGTAACTGCACTATAACTTGTTACAACACGCAGTACAGACTGTGCGTAACTGGCAGGGTGCAGTCACATGACGTTTTCCAATGTTTCCAAGTCGTCAGAGAGCTGAAACCACTACCCGTCGCCCAGGTGGAGGACTGGAAATGCTGTCCCATCTCAGGCCCAAGACTTCGAGTGGCCGCGTCGCGTGTATTTCTGCCTCGAACCGCGCAGGAACAATCGCCTCTTGTATGGAATAAAAATCTCGCTCGTCACAGCCGCCGGTAATTGAAATGTTTTACCGACGGCGTTTTTACGGTGCCGTGTCCACCATGGCACAGACGTCTATTGTTTAAACAAATAAAATATAGCAGTTGAACCCTAACATGTTTCTTCATTCCTAGATTGTTCTGAGAAACTTCAGGAAGAGCTCGATAAAGTAACACAATACATTAAGCACCCAGTGGAAATCCTTGGAAGTGCAGGAGCATTATACCACAGGTCTCCGAGTCGCGTGCAGAAGGTTGGACCTTACGTGGCGTGATGTCAGCTTGATCATAGCAGAAAAAGGTGATGATCCAACAAAAGGAGGCAATTGAAGGAGCGGGAAAAGACATTATATGTCAATGAGCAAGCACTTGCCGTGAACTATGCTGGTGTACTTCATTACGAAATAGCCCGGAGACTACATGTGCATGGCTTCACACAATAAAGATCATCGGGAGACTAGAAGAAGGACGATGTATGGCGAATGCAGCCCAGGAATTTGGTGTTTCTCAGAACACTGTTTCACGTCTATGGAAAGCGTTCTGACCACTGATACTGCAACTCGAAGGAGTGGAGGTGGTCGACCACGGTCAACTAGAGCAGCAGATGCCCACTACATTGTGTAAAAGGCAAGAAGGGACCCAAGCCAAACTGCGGGTGCATCTGTAAACGCATGTAATAGACTGAACAGCACGTAATTTCACGCTTCACAGTGAAATGGTAATAGCGTGAGGACCTTCTTGCCCGACGATCAGTCTGTTTGTTCCGTTGACATCCGCATTTAGGCCGCACGGTTCGCGATGATGCCAACAGCATAGGGACTGGACCAACGACGGACCGTGTAATGCGGTGTTCTCAGATAAGACCAGATTCAGTATAAGGAGTGATTCTGGACGTAGTCTGGTATGGTGACAGATGTGAACTCTTAACGTAGTCAGGAATAGTGTCGCACTTGATCGTGGCCCAGGTGTCCAAATGTGGAGAAGCACAATGTTGCATCTACGTACTTACCTCTGAATCTTTGAACATGGTACACTCATTGGTAAACTTTTTTGTGACACTGTACTGCCTCTCTACATGCGGCGTTCAAGGCATGCATTCAGCCCTGACTTCATTTGTTCAAAATGGCTCTGAGCACTATGGGACTTAACATCTATGGTCATCAGTCCCCTAGAACTTAGAACTACTTAAACCTAACTAACCTAAGGATATCACACAACACCCAGTCATCACGAGGCAGAGAAAATCCCTGACCCCGCCGGGAATCGAACCCGGGCGTGGGAAGCGAGAACGCTACCGCACGACCACGAGCTGCGGACGACTTCATTTGTATGGATGACAATGTGCAGGTGGAGGAGATGTAGGAACGAGAGGGTTTTAGGCAAATGGATTGGCCTATCCTTTCCCCCGACTTAAATCCCATCGAACGTGTGCAGAATGCATTGAGGGGACGTGTTTCAGCATGTCCATACGCACAAAACACCATGTGTCAGTGGTCAGTCGTGCTGGTGGAGAAGTGAAACGCCCTACCATAAAAAACTCTTACCGAGCTATCGGTCAATATGAGACCGCTCTGCAGAGCATGAATTGCCCTCTGTGGTGATGACAAATCATATCACGAATCATGTCCCTTATTATTTTATGGCCAGGGGAAGACCACGAACCGCACTATCAGCAGCGTAATTACTGTATTTGAATGAAAGAATACTTTCTTCTCACCTCACTGCGTACTTCTTTCTGTTATCTCTGTACCATATTGCAGCAGTTCTATGTGTGGTTCAAGTTTCATCGAGCTTCGTTACTTGGCAGTGACACTTCCACCCCTAAGTTTTGCACACCAGTGAAGAGACTGGATCACTCCTCGTGCTTATTCTTGACAGGGATCTCCATATTGTTCTTTTAAAGCTTTCTGCAAAGACATGTGTTGGAGTGATTACAATACTGACTACTTCTGCTAACTTTATTATCGAGCTATTACCCGGGAATTAATGCCTCCAATAATCCAAACTTTGCGATAAACTGTCATTTATAGTCCAATAAACTTCTAGGCCCCATAGCGTGCCATTATTCTTTTACAAGTAGACCATCGAAGGAAAAGTGGGTCACAGAGTGAAATTTCGATTGGCACAGAAAGACCTTTCTCAACCTTTTCTTTTTTTGGGGAGGCATAATTCGTTTGTGGACAGCAGGACGACTGTTACGCCGCACTACAGATACGGTTATTCCCGGATATAAATAACGCCTGACCACAACAGCAGTACCGCGGCCGCCGACGTCATTATTGTATACGGCGTCGCACAAAAGAAGGGTAATCTGCTGCCTCATTGTGCGCCGCTCCGAACGGCCAGCCGCCGCTGCGCCAGAAAGCCTACGCCACAGCCGGTCGGGCCGGTCCATTGATACCGCGGCCTGCGAGCTCGTTATCGCAGCGCAATAAACCGCTGGCTGCTCTGCATATAAACAGTCGGCGCAACTCGCCACGCCACGCCACGCCGCGCCGCTCCGCGAGTATCCATTAAACGGGCCGCCAGCACGCCGTCCTGAATGCTAAGCCGCCGCCGCGCCACTCCCAACTTGGCTGCGACGAATGCTGGCACAGGCCAAATGCAATAACCGGATTCCCCACCCCATCACCGTCAGCACCCACCCGGCAGCAGAGAGACCTCTGGGGCCGCCCTGTTGTGGGAAGCTGTGAGTTTCGCTCCAACTTTGTAGTCCAAGATCTGGATACTCTGCACCTCAAGCAAACAAACAAATTGGAATACGAAAATAGACACATGAGACTGAAGTGAACTTTTCGAGAGGGATCACTTAAGTCTACATGTAATCCCAAAGTCGGAAAACCACTTAGAAGTGCATGGCACAGGTTACTTCCCCTTCTACTACCTATTCTGGCTACGCCCCATTCCATCCGCGTATTGCAAATTCTCAAACACGTGATGGTAACAACCAAGGAATTCAAGTGGAAGTTGCAGGCAGACGTGTACTAGGGTTGTATGACTGCTGTAGGACGCCATAAGCCATCATAAGTAAGCATAGACTAAGGCAGTTTCCCAAGAATTTCAGTTAAAGTCGTGCCCGTGTTTCCTGTACTTCAGATGTGTCGTTTACCTATCGGGATTTGCCTCACATCGGTCACTTTGTTAACGTGTATGATCAGTGTCTTGCTAGATTTCCCTAGAAACTGGCACCGATGAACCATATAGAACCTGACCTGAGTGACGACGTATAAATAGTTGCATAAACTATGGAACATATTTTTTTTTAAAAAAAAAGGTTTAAATGTCGCATTAAAGGAATTGATAACTAACATTATTTATAAATGGTTCAAATGGCTCTGAGCACTTTCCGACTTAGAACTAATTAAACCTAACTAACCTAAGGACACCACACACGTCCATGCCCGAGGCAGGATTCGAACCTGCGACCGTAGCGGTCACCCGGCTCCAGACTGTAGCGCCTAGAACCGCACGGCCACTCCGGCCGGCACATATTTTTTTCCTAGACAGTTATCATCCTGTTTATTATATCAAAACTAATAGTGTCAATGTCTCATTCAGGGTTTATTTGAAAACCGTTGTTTTGAAACGTGAAACAGAGGGATACTGTAGTAAAAATAAAAAAAAAGACATTGGTTAATCATACTTTCCTAGAAAATACAATTTTCTCGAAAATAAGATACAATTTTCAAAAATATACTACTAACCAAGAATATATAAAACATCACTTCAGTACTTCGTCAAGAATATATTATAAAACATATTTCTGTTATTCATAGACAACTTCCGCATTTATCAATAATAACAGGAAAATTTTGCCTTTGATTACAATGAAAAGTGTTGTACTGAGTACAAAACGAGAATTATGTACATATTTTGGTTACATAATTGTGCTGAAGTTAACTCAAATGGTTCAAATGGCTCTGAGCACTATGGGACTTAACTTCTGAGGTCATCAGTCCCCTAGAACTTAGAACTACTTAAACCTAACTAACCTAAGGACATCACACACATCCATGACCGAGGCAGAATTCGAACCTGCGACCGTAGCGGTCGCGCGGTTCCAGACTGTAGCACCTAGAACACACGGCCACTGCGGCTGGCTGAAGTTAACCCGGCTAACTAATTCTCATTACTGATGAAAGGCAATTTACCTTGTAGAAGGATACAAAATACAAAAACGTCGCCGGTTCCTAATTCCTTTCTTAAGCGTCCATTGATGTTTATTTTCCTATTAATGCTAATACTATCAATACTAGTGGTAATTCTACCATTTACTATGTCGTTTACGTACTGTACCAAACCGACTACACTATAGTTTTGGTAAACCTCAACCATCTACATATTACGCACATGCCGCCAAAGTTCTTTTCGTTCAGGGCTCTCTAACAATATATATCACACTATCATGATTCTACTGATCATTCGGCACTGGAAATCCGCTATAGGAATGTGCAGGTCTACTTTTCAGTAATGAATACGTTATTTTGAAGGAATATTAAGAATGTAACACATTTACCATTCTGAAGCAACAGTAGATGCAATCGCCGATGTAACCAGTATATTCAGCTACACACTTCCAAATTAATGCTGCACAATTTCATGCGCACTACTGCACTGTGGTGCATATTCACAAACATTACACCTTCGTTTGACCTGATACACTCAGCACAAGCCACGAAATCAATGAATTTCAGTTTAAGCTAAAACTGTATTAAAATAAATGCTAGCAGCGACTGAAGCCACGCAGTGTCAAATTTCTGAGATTACTTTTCTTCTTTAACCATCCACCATACGCCCTAGCCATAAAAATGTTATGAAATTCAGGTTTTTGAAACATATTGTGCTGTAACCAAAATAATAAAACCAAGTGAGCCAATACAAACATCAGGTGCTACCTCTGTTCCCATAGCACTCGCACTTTTCTCCCTAGTCCTGCACGATACGTATCAGCACGTCTGTAGTCTTCGTAACAATGACGTCACGTTTACAGTTGCTGTTTCCTACAGAAACGTTCAAACAATTGCACTATAGCTTCTCTGTGAATGTGTGGCTAGTATTAATTAACAAAGCAGTTAGCGATGAATGGCTATGAAGGTATTCCTGGCCCATTGGGGACAAGTACAATTACGACTTCCTGAAGAGTTGTGGAAAACAAAACACTAAGTCACATGAGAAAAGGATGTAAATGTTTAGTAAATGCTAGCAGATCGCTTATGTTGCTGGTCGTCTTAAACGAAAGGTGATGTACACAGTCTTCGACTACAGAAAGAAGCTCAACTTATCTGTAAACATACATACATACATGCATGCATGCATACACACACACACACACACACACACACACACACACACACGCAGGTCACCTCGCCCAACGCCCCTGTCCATCGCATCACCTTGGCCCCTTATTGTGTCACTCTATTCTGACAAAAGTAATTCACAAATACATCTCACACATTCTTGCCACTGGCTATAAACTACTATTTCGTCTACTGAGAAGCAGTCTCTAGTCTGGACCAGTAGCCCCTTCAAGCAGCGCTTCGTCATGGCAGTACTTTCCATGTCGTTGCTTCAGGATGAGCTGCTACCAGCTAAGACAACAGGCAGGAAGCCGAAAATTCCGGCAGAAACTTCACGGTGATATCTGAAAATGTAGAGACTGATGGGCTTTCTCAATCCACAACTCACCCACCTGCTTTAACAGAAAGGAAGCATATTACTAATCCCTGCGAGAAGACATCTTTGCATTGGGCAAATAGAAACTTTAATTACCGAAGAAAGGATTAAGTGAAAATGAAGCAAATGAGAAACTGAAACAATATGAAGATTATACCTTTGTTATGCGTATTCTGCCTTCTATAAGTAAGTTATCGGAGAGAAATCAACGAGTGGTTGATTGAAGCTGTGACTGAGAACCAGACTGATTATTCTTCTCTACCAGGGCAATATCAATATGAAGCAAGTGATTTGTGTTAATTTACATATCATACATACGCAGATTACCTGTTTCGTGCTTGATTTTAAAGTTTTAGATGTAAAATTCAATTTTTTAAATTGTGTAATACTATTTCTTCTTCTTTACTTTTACCCGTCTTTGGGGTACTTTAAGTCAGCCAAATCATTATGTTTTGTGCCTTTCTACTAGTCCTCTATTGTTCCATTCTTTCTGACCTTGTTTTCCTTCCTTCCTCAGCGATTTAGATCGTTCGTTTGTTTTTCATTTTCACTTGGAACCTCTCATTCTTATCTTTGTTTTCGTTTTTCAGTTTTCTTAGCCATTGAGTTCTTTGTTGCAGAGTAGTCGAAAATAGTTTTTTTTAATTTATTTGGGTTCACTCAGAGGATGTTTCCATAAAAATCAAGTCTTTTCCTCACTGAATCTTAGATTTTTCGGTTGTTTGGAACAATATTTCATTTCTGATATGGATTAGTTTGTTGTGGAATCTGAGGCCAAGGTTTTTTTTCTTAATATCGTCCTTTCTTCGATCTACAGCCTTTCAAATTGGATATGGTTTGTAATGGACAGTGTTTTGGCTGTATACAGGGCTTCCGCTTTGATTACTGTGTTGTAATATCTTATTTTTGCGTTCCATCAGAGAGCTGTTATTTATACGTGTTTTTGGTGAGTTGAAAGGCAGGTTCATCTTTTCTATTACATACCATTGCCTTTTTTTCAATGGCAATCCAGCTGATCCATTCTCCATGATATTTCAATTCTTTGAGGATCGTTAATGTTTGTTCTTCCACTTTTAAGCATTATTCTGGGGTCTTTATGTTCTTCATCATCTTCGTCTTTTCTAAGGAAATTTTGGGAACTTTTTTATTTTGCTTGTTTTTATAGTTAGAAGGTCTGTGCTTTGGCTTTTTCGCAGGGCTCGGCTGGTACAGCCATGTCATCTGCAAAAATTTGACAATTGACTTTAATGCCTTTGGATAGTACTACTTTCATTTAGAAGAAAATTTAAAAACACAAAAGGTTGTCGAATTCAGATATACTTACATCAAGGTGTCTAGAATTTTTCCTCTGGTCGCATAATTGAACGGAAATTGGTGAGGGGTAGGGTACTCTCAAGCTCGCGTCGACCTTTTTCAGGACAAAATCAAATTGATTTGTAAGTTTTCTGAGTTTCTTAGCGCGTCGTAATAAAAAAAAAAATGCTTCACTGGATAAACCAACGCTTCGGCCATGATAACAACGACCTTCTTCTGGGCACAGAAGGAGGCCACAGTGACCGTGGCCAGAAACTTGGTTTCATCAGCATAGTTATGTTATTTCATTTTTTTTTTCATTGTAACACGGTACGATACTCAGGAAACTTTCGTGACTACTGACTTTGGCCGCGGAAGCCTACGCCATTACGTTAGACAATCTTGTGTTTTCATGGACTTTTTGATTCAACATTTAACGCTCGTTTTGAAAACTTTCTTAATAGACTTTCTCGGGGTATCATTGACCTATATCAGTTGGCGTCAGTGAATGAGTTTATAGAGTAACAGCATAAATTTACGGTTTACATTGATCGTTATTGTATTGTTAAATATGTCTAAGCCGTGCAAAGCACACTGTGAGTGGGTGCATACATTAATATAGACATTTCACCTAGACATGCGGCGTTGTTCTACGTATTGTGAAAAAATTGCAGAAAATATATACGTTCAGCTAATCCTTAAGTGTTCTCTAGCACTCACTAAGGTTGCCTGTTAGATTTACCTTTGTAAAGGTTTTGTCTGTTACAATAGCTTTGTAAACCAGATCCTCTTTTTTGTTCGTTTTCAATATTGTAGGAGTACTTAGCGTCAGTCTTTCTCAGTTTTAGATTCCATCTGTTAGCTGTATCACCGACAATGACATGACCTATTTCTGTTATTATTTTTATATCAATTACATGCTTACAGTGTACAATAACATTGCCTTTTTTTAATGATCACATTGAAATTTATTTTCATATATCCTTTATGCGATCTTGCCTATAAAGATTTTAAACTAAATTTACGTTCACTCAATAGATCGCTTCTCTACGCTTACAACGTCAGGTAATTATTTCCCGTGATAATTTTCGTCTTTCCTCACGCCTCTGCCAATTAATTTTCTTCAGAATCTCCGTTACACCTTCATATGGGTCAGGCAAACCTGTGACCATTATTAATGTTGCATTTGTCTGCATGTCTTCATTACATGTTAGTCCCATATCGGTCCCACACAGCTGAAAATTATTCTAAAATGACTTACATGGTTTTTTTTTTTTGTTAGGAATTTTTTCAGCTTTCCATCAATGAATCGAAGTCTGCCACCTGATTTACCTGCTACTAAGACTTTGTTATCGCTCCATTTCATATTCCTACAAATTATTGTAACAAGGTATTTGTACGAGTTGACTCATTCCAATTGTGACTCGCTGATACTGTAGTCAAAGCACGCTGTGTCTTCTTCATTTTGTGAAGGGCAGAATGTTGCACTTCTGAACCTACAAAAAATTACCAATCTCTGTACCATGCGGAAATCTTATCGTTATTCGTATAACGCATGCCAAGAGAGTAGGCCGTGTTTCTGACTTCTCTTTTCCCACTGGAGCGAAAACTCACCGTCAGGAAGAGCAATCCCCTGTGTTGGTAGAGGCCTGTGATGGATATTCTGAGGCCCACTTTTTAGATTGAAATGGACAGTATCGCAGATGACAGAGAACATTTTTACTGTGTTGCAATAAGGAGGACGCTAAATATTACAAAACTATATTATTGTCCTATGTTGGCAGTAAATTTAGAAATTAGCCGAAGAAATTGCAGGCACACGCTAAATAGCCACCGGCGGAGGTAGAATAAGACACTCAACCCACGTGGACAGAAGAAGATGAATCCAGACGCAGAGATGGAAGAATATGTATTAAAGCTTGGAAGAGGAGAGATGACACTTCAGCTCAATAGACGGGGAGCGAGGAGACTTCAGCCGCGGACTCAGATCAGAAATTGAGGGGCCCTCTTGAGTGATGCTATTATGAGTCGACACCATTCACGCCTGACTCCGGTAAGAACACACTGCAGCAATAGCATGATATGGCTGGATATGCTTGTTAACTAGTTCACTTAACCATGTATGAACCCTCATTTGGTCTCTCTGTTTTAGTAACATGCTTGTCATCACTTGCTGTCATTCTCTCACCTTGCATCATTGTGTAGTTCTAATTTAACTTCACGATAGGATAACGACTCTAGTAAACCAACATAATGAAATTACTACTCCTATTTACTTCCAAATCTTGCCAACAGTTACTTATAGCCATTAATTTGACCACCTATGTACTACTTGATTCAGAAGTATTTATAATGAATGTTTATTTTCCTCGGTGTGGCTGATTTGGTATAAATCATGAAAATATAGGGTGTATCTGGTGCAAGCGCAGATATTTTTATTGGCGACCGACAACAATATACTGCAAAACATTGCGTTGGTATTTACTTCATTTGCAGACTAATAATTAAGGATATTAGGAGTAGTATGTTTTTAGGTTTGTTAGAACCTTCAAGCAGATGTGGCAAGAGCATACCATTAATGCTTATTCCCTTGTTAGCACGTCATGTATTGAAGTGGGGACATGTGGATTGAACGGTTAGCCTATATTGACAGGTGTCCTCCACTTAGTTGTGCAGTTATGGCCATATAGAAGACATCATTTGGTAAATTATGTGACATGTTTGTAGGTGACTTCCAGTTCATGTCAGCAGCTACAATTTTGCATACGGACCTTTTGCACAGCTAAATAACAGTGCTAAAAAAAGCAATACATGTTTCGGCATGACAAGTCTGACCATTCCCTTGTTAGAAGAATAAGAAGAAGGACTACTTTGGCTTCTCCCAGTCATTCAAACTACCGGCTCAAGCTTCCAAGCTCAAGGCTCAGCGCGAGAAAAGGAAAGCCAACATGGCTAGCTGATGGAGACTACTGAATATGAAAACAAAATAAAGTACCTTGCTCCAAACCTCTCTCAAGTTTGCCGGCCGCGGTGGTCTCACGGTTCTAGGCGCGCAGTCCGGAACCGTGCGACTGCTACGGTCGCAGGTTCGAATCGTGCCTCGGGCATGGATGTGTGTGATGTCCTTAGGTTAGTTAGGTTTAAGTAGTTCTAAGTTCTAGGGGACTAATGACCACAGCAGTTGAGTCCCATTGTGCTCAGAGCCATTTGAACCATGTTTTCTGTGGGCTGCTAAGACAGTCTGGGAGTTGGGCTGGAGGCGTGACAGTTGAGAAAGCGCAGGCGCTAAAGCCCCTAGGCTCTTTCTTAACATAGAAAAGTTCAAGCAAGTTATAGTAGGAAAGCAGGATTCTACACCGACAGTCGAAGGAATCGATATTAAAACCGGCTGAAGGCTGGCATCTGCAGTTGAAACCTGTTCCCACCAGGCAGGTGTAAAGAAAGCCAACGAATTTTCTCCCAGCTCTCAGATAAAAAGAAAGAAATCAACTTCCTCTAACTTGTACCTATGTAGCCACGTTCTCGTCTCATGCGACTACACTGGAACTTGGTATATCAAAAGGACTCAGGGTACTGATTCTCATAAAAAATGTACTTAAGAAAATCAAATTGAATTGAATGGCTTGTCGAAGATTCACTCTAAACATCGTTATATGATAATCAAAAAGTATCTCACAGAAATATTGAATATTGACCAGTGTAGCCGTGAAAGTTGAAACTACATCATAAAAAGAGCTGCAACCAGAAGGACCAAAAGTGGGTGGGTATGTTCCACACTAACGGCAATGACCAAGATTATTTTTTCATGGTAGGCCAAACTTGTATGGGGCCGTGACGTAGTGCTCAGTGTCTTATGCAAGTGGACCCTAAACAGCCGTGCTTGTCAATACGGCAGCATGCAGTGTCACTAGAGCATCACCTAAAAGTGCCGTACGCCAAGGCACCGCATTCGTAGACAAGGTGTCCAGTTGGACGTGTTCGAGAGAAGTCACATCGTGTGGCTCCCGAAGGCTGGGTGGTCCTATCGTCGTTTTGCGCAACCACATTGCCCATAGAGGCATAAATGGATACAGGAAGACAAGCAGGCACGACATTTAGGATTTGAATATCCATCAAGAAGCACCACAAGAACGAAGGACCAAGTGATTGTGTGTCACGTGCGAATAGATCGCATGGCAACGATAAGGGCCATTTGACGACTTATCCTGCCTTCTATGTAACTTTCCGTACAGTGATAGTACAGCTGACAGGTTCAAATGGCTCTGACCACTAAGGGACTTAGAATCAGAGGTCATCTGTACCCTAGAACTTAGAACTACTTAAACCTAACTAAAGTATGGACATCACACACAACCATGCCAGAGGCAGGATTCGAACCTGCGACCGTAGTGGTCGCGCGGTTCCACACTGAAGCGCCTAGAACCACTCGGCCACTCTGGCCGGCACAGTTGGCAGGCTGTAGCAAGATGCAATGCTCGCAGCACGATGACCGCTAAGGCGCCTGCCACGCAGCATCACGCACAACTCGCCCTGTAGTATGGCAGCGGTCCATCTTTAGTGATGACTCCCGCTTCCGCCTTACAGGATATGACCAACGGGTCTGTGACTGGAGGAAAAAAAGAAAAAAAAGGGGAAGGAAACTTTAAGCTAATTGCTTTCGGTACTGACTGGACAGTTTGCGTATGAATTAGGAGCATTACTTGGAGTCTGGGACAAAAATGCCATCCCGTAGTGATGGCAAAATTTACGTCTTTAGTAGCAGTCGTAAACGACACATAACCAATAATTTACCCAACGTCTACTTACACGTAGCACATTCCATGTGAGACATATACGACCATGACCAGTGGCACAGGCAATTACTATGCTGCTATGCTTCATAATGGATTAATTCGTAAATCAAAGTCGAAATCTTGGCTATGTGAAGCAACAACATCAGTTTCACTTACGCGAATCCTAGTGAAAGAATGGCCTATAAAATATTCACTTACACAAACTTCAACAGTTGTGGGCTCGAACTCGTAAATTTAAAATATATTCGGCGTTAGCTGCTACTGTCGCAACAGTTTCTTCGCCTTTTACCATCAGTGTAACTGAAAGTATACACACTATCTTTCAAAAATCTACGATATTGTAATTTGAGGAAAAATCTCAATCTCTGTCTTCCTCCACAGCTTTCACCCTCCACACCTCCATCTAGTACCATGCAAGCTATTCCCTTATGTCTTAACAGATGTCCTATTATCCTGTCCCTTCATCTTGTCAGTATTTTCCATATATTCCCGTCCTCTACGCTCCATCGCAGAACCGCCTCATTCATTACGTTATGAATCCACCTAATTTTCAACAGTGGTCTGTTGCACTACACCTCAAACTCTTTGATTCTCTTCTGATCGGTTTATCCACAGTCCTTCCTTCACTACCATAAATTGCTGTGCACCTAACGCACATTATCGGAGATTTCTTCCCCTAATTAAGGTCTATGTTTGATATCATTAGACTTCACTTACGGTGGAATGCCCTTGGCAAGTCTTAATCAGTCCAAATCTACTTATGACGTCCTCCCTGCACCGTCCGTCATTGGTTATAGTGCTGCTTAGGTAGCAGAATTCCTCAACTTGATATACTTCGTTACCATGAAACCTGGTGTTAAATATCTCGAAGTTCTCACTTCTGCTTCTGTCCGCCCCTGGTAGCTGACTGGTCGGCACGACTGAATGCCCGGCTTCGATTCCCGGCTGGTTTGGAGATTTTCTCCGTTGAGGAACTGGGTGTTGTGTTGTCCTTATCATCATAATTTTATCCCCATCGACACGCAAGCTGCCGAAGTGGCGTCAACTCGAAAGACTTGCACCAGGCGAACGGTATACCCGACGAGAGGCCTTAGCCACACGTCATTTCTATTTCTGCTTCTTCTCGTTTCTTTCTTCTTCTTTCGATTTATTCTTATTCCGTATTCTGTAATCAATAGACTGTTCATTCCATTCACTATGTCCTGTAACTCTTCTTCCCTTTCACTGAGAATAGCAATGTCATAAGCGAATCTGATTATTGATAACATTTTAACAGGTTGGTAGCCCTGCGCCTGCTATACGGACGTTTGAGTCACAGCTCCCTTACAAGATAAGTAATTTTAGTAGTAATAAACTGTTTCTAACACTTTAAACTAATTTATTACGTTAAGTATAGTGCTCTTCAAGCGTACCATTAAAAGTTTTTGTCTTACTCTCGTATTTTCACAGTAATCACGCAAAGTTCGTTTTGTTTACATATCGCGGCCAGGCCGAACTTTTGAGATTCGAAATTAAACTTCATAACGCCACTTTAAGTGCATTTACTGATAGTTTACTGTGCTAAATACGTTTACTGCCCCTTTTTACCTATAGAATATCGTCATCTCTTAAGCAATTTCCTGTAATAAACTTCTGAACCATTGTTTACATTGTCGCGAGTAGGCCTAATTTTTCGTACACGTATTTTCATTGTTTTCCGGTAACTTAGTTGTGTTTCTGTCACTAAAATCGATTTGCACCATGAGTGTAAAGTGCCTGACGTGCCGTAGAATCATTAGCTCCGGGGTCTGGTGTGATGGATGTAGTAACTTTTTTCATTGGGGCGATTGTAGTGGCGTGGGAATTAGGAAAAATGAGCGAGACTTATCAGTGGTTCTGTAGGCTATGCAGTAGAGATAGAAAGATTGTGGAACAGGAGGGGAAAATTGCTGCCCTTCAGGCTGAGTTAGATGAGGCTAGGCGAGAACTGGGCAGGTTAAGGGGGGAGAAGGGTAAACAGGGGTGGGAAGTGGCAACAGGCATGAGGAACAGGCCAAGAAATTCTTCTGACAACTTTGTTATTAATTTACAAAATAGGTTTGACCTGTTGCCTCAGTCAGAAACTGATGAGCCTCTTACAGAAGTAGATGTAGACAGGGTTCAACAACCTTGCATCAGCAAATTCAATAAGAAGGTAGGGAAGTCTGCAAAGAGAAAGAAAGTCTTGTTGCTAGGTAGTTCCCATGCTAGAAGTGTGGGCCAACTTCTGCGGGATAAAATGGGGTCAGAATACCAGGTCACAAGTTTTCAACAGTATTGATAGAGATCTGGGGTACAGCATAGAGTGTGACCTGGCAAATATTGCATCAGCATCGAGTCATACCAGTGTTGGGTTTGTGTCGGTTCTGGAGCACCGCGACCAGCCTCATTTGAGCTGTCAGGAGAGTTAATTTGGAATTGGAACGGCTACTTGGGTCTGATGCTAGGTCACACATTGGTGTGGTTCCTGTTGGTTCGCTCTGTAGGTGGGACTATACTAGACATGGCCTACACCTCAACAAGAAGGGGAAGGGTAAACTGGCTGGGCTGATAGCAGGAAATTTAAAGGGGGAGGAACTACATCTCATGGTGGTAACTCTTTTTGATTGTATGATCAGTGTCCAGTGGGAAACTCAGACAGGCAAGTACTAAAGATGTTAAAAAAGTTCAAGATACTCACAAAAGTAAAATGAAAAATAATGTTAGTATATTTCATCAAAATATTGGGGCATTGAAGAATAAAATTGATGAGTTTCTGCTTTGTTTAGAAGATATAGAAACTGAGAATGTAATAGATGTACTGTGCGTGTCTGAGCATCACATTGTCACTGATATGCAAAAGGTTAGCATCAATGTCGTACAAATTAGCTGCACATGTAAGTAGAGATAATATGATGAGAGGAGGAGTTGCCATATATGTCAAAAGCTTCCACAGCGCAAAAAACTTAGGAACTAAAAAAGTTTGTGTAGAGCAACATATGAAAGCATGTGCCACTGAACAAAACTAAATGATGGCACTTTCATAATTGTAACAGTGTATAGGTGCCCCTCAGGGAATTTCCAGCTACTTCTAGAAAACTTGGATGCTTTGTTGTGCTATCTGTCAGACAGGGGGAAGCAAATTATCATTTGTGGGGATATCAATGCTGATTCCATGAAAGAGTGTAATAGGAAGAATGACCTGGTAGTATTACTCAGTTCTTTCAATTTGAGCTCCGTCATTGATTTTCCTACTCGGATAACAAAGAACAGCAGGACATTGATAGATAACTTTTTTATAGACCAAGATAAGTTTAAGGACATAAATACTTGTCCTGTTGAGAATGGTCTTTCAGATCATGGTGCACAGATAATTACAGTACATGACATAGCTCCATGCAGCATATCATATCAGTATTTCAAAGCAGTGCGTTCTATTAACAATGTATATACTGCAATTTTAGGGAAAGCCTAAAGGAGCTAGACTGGGATGAAGTGTATATCGAACACGATGCAAACTTGAAATATAACTTACTTCACGAAACATTTTTAAGGGTATTTGAAAATTGTTTTCCCAAGAAAATAGTTAAACATAATTCCAAGAAAACATATAAAAAACCTTGGCTAACTAAAGGAATAAGAATATCTTGCAGCCGTAAAAGAGAACTGTATCTAACAGCAAGATGGAGTACTGACCCCAAAATTGTTCAATATTATAAAAACTATTGTGCAGTACAAAGAAAAGTTATTAAAATGTCCAGCAGCATGTGTATCATGTCTGAGATCAGTAACTCTGATAATAAAATGAAAGCGATTTGGAATATTATTGAAAGGGAAACAGGACAACCAAGAGCACAGGAAGACTTTAGTGCCATAAAACTGAATGACAAGTGTACTAATGAACAATCAGAAATTGGAAATATTTTCAATAATCATTTTTTAAATGTTGTGGAGAAAAAAGGATATAGATCTTCACTAGAAGAGGCAAGGCTTCTAATAGAAGACGCCATACCTGTGCAGTTTGAAACAACTGTATTTCCACCAACCTCTCCCTCTGAAATCAGTAAAATAATAAACTCACTGAAAAGTAAAAGCTCTTACGGAATTGATGGCATTTCCAGCAAGATACTTAAAGCTTGTTCTCCACAGATAAGTGGGATTCTCAGCCAGGTATGTAATAGCTCTTTGGAGCAGGGTGTTTTCCCTGATAGACTGAAATATGCCATTGTAAAACCATTGCATAAAAAGGGGGTTACGTCAGATGTCAACAGCTATCCCCCAATCTCTCTTCTGACAGCTCTATCAAAAATTTTTGAGAAAGTAATGTATTCAAGAGTAGCCTCCCATATTTGTAAAAGTAGTACTTACAAAATATCAGTTTGGTTTTCAGAAAGGCTTTTCAACAGAAAATGCTATATACGCTTTCACTGATCAAATATTAAATGCTCTGAATAACCGGACATCACCCATTGGTATTTTTTGTGATCTCTCAAAGGCCTTTGATTGTGTAAATCATGGAATTCTTTTAGATAAGCTAAATCATTATGGTTTGAGGGGGGCAGTGCACAAATGGTTTAATTCATACTTAACTGGAAGAATGCAGAAAGTTGAAATAAGTAGTTCATGTAACGTTAAAACAACAGCTGATTCCTCAAACTGGGGGGGGGGGGGGGGGGGGCGGGCTATCAAGTACAGGGTCCCATAGGTTTCGATCATAGGTCCTTTACTGTTCTTGATATACATTAATGACTTACCATTCCATATTGATGAAGATGCAATGTTAATTCTTTTGCTGATGATACAAGTATAGTAATAACATCCAGAAACCAAGAACTAAGTAATGTAATTGTAAATGATGTTTTTCACAAAATTATTAAGTGGTTCTCAGCAAGGGACTCTCTTTAAATTTTTATAAAACACAGAATATACAGTTCCGTACAGTACATGGCACAACTCCAGTAATAAATATAGACTTTGAACAGAAGTCGATAGCTAAGGTAGAATTTTCAAAATTTTTAGGTGTGTCCATTGATGAGAGGTTAAATTGGAAGCAACGCATTGATGGTCTGCTGAAATGTCTGAGTTCAGCTACGTATGCTATTAGGGTTATTGCAAATTTTGGTGATAAGAATCTCTGTAAATTAGCTTACTATGACTACTTTCATTCACTGCTTTCGTATGACATCGTATTCTGGGGTAATTCATCATTGAGTAGAAAGGTATTCATTGCTCAACAACGTGTAATCAACATAATTGCTGGAGCCCACCCACAGTCATCCTGCAGACATCTATTTAAGGATCTAGGGATCCTCACAGTAACCTCATAGTATATATATATATTCACTTATGAAATTTGTTGTTAATAATTCAACCCAGTTCAAAAGTAATAACAGTGTGCATAGCTATAACACCAGGAGAAAAGATGCTCTTCACTATGCAGGGTTAAATCTGACTTTGGCACAGAAAGGGGTAAATTATGCTGCACACAAAAGTCTTTGGTCACCAACCAAACATCATCAAAAGCCTGACAGAGGTCAACCAACATTTAAAAATAAATTAACAGAATTTCTAGATGACAACTCCTTCTACTCATTGGCTGAATTTTTAGATATAAGTTAAGGGAGGGAGAAAACTAACTTAAACATTAGTGTCATGTAATATTTTGTGTAATGTAATATCGTGTACAGACATCTTTCATTAACCTGACACGTTCCACATCATTACCAAGTGTCGTATTCATGATCTATGGAACAAGTATTAATCTAATCTAATCTAACCTAATCTTGAATTTTAATTACACTCTTGAAACTTTCTTTTATTTCATCATTGCTTCTTCAATATGTAGATTGAACAGTAGGGGTGAAAGACTGTCTTACACCCTTTTGAAACCTAGCACTTCGTTCTTCGTCTTCCACTCTCATTATTTCCTCTTGTCTCTTGTACATATTGTGTATTATCCTTGTGTTCCTATGGCGTACCCCTATTTCCCACAGATCTTCGTGTATCTTGAACCATTCGACACAATCGAACGCTTTTTCCAGGTCCACAATCCTATGAACATGTCTTGATTTTTCTTTAGTCTTGCTCGACTTTCTTCAAACCAATCTGATCGTGATCTAGTCATCCTGAATTTCCTTTCCATTCTCTTGTGTATTAATACAGCTAGCAACTTGGATGCAGGAGCTGTTAAGCTGACTATGCGATAATTCTCGCACTTGTCAGCTCTTGCAGTCTTCGGAACTGTGTGGATGATATTTTTCGGAAGGTCAGATGGTATATCGCCAGTCTCATACATTTCACACACCAAGTTTAATAGTCTTCATGTTGACACTTCCCCAATGATTTTAGAGATTCTGATGAAATTTTATCTATACATTATGCTTTATTCGATTTTAAATTTTCCAAAGCCCTTTTAAATTCTCGTTTTGGTACTGGATCCCCTATCTCCTCTAAATATACTCCTGTTTCTTCTTATATCACTTCAGACTAATATTCCCCTTCATAGAGTCCATCAGTATACTCTTTCGATTCTCTCCCCCGCATTTAACAGTGGAATTACCATTACTCTCGTAATGTCACCCCTTTAAGTCTTCCAATGGTCTTTTAAATTCTGTTTCTAATACTGAATCCCCTAGCACTTCCCTGTCGACTCCTGTTTCTTAACTATCACGTCATCAAACAATTCTTCCATCCCGTAGCGACCTTCAGTGTACTCTTTCCACTTATTCGTTGTCTTCACTGCATTTAACAGTGGAATAACCGTAGCAGTCTTAGTGCTACCGCTCTTGATTTCAGTTTCACCAAAGATAATTTTGACCTTTCTATTTGCTGAATCTGTCCTTCCAAGAATTATTTCTTTCTCGATTTCTTCAGATTTTTCATGCAGCTAATTTGCCTTAGTTTCCCGGCACTTCCAATTTACTGCGTTTCTAACTGACTCGTATTTCCAAATTCCTAAATTTTTATTAACATTTCTGTACTTCCTTCTTTCGTTGGTCAGCTGTTATCCATAGTTTCTTCGCAGTTGCCTTCCTTGTACCTATGTTTGTCTTTCCAAAGCTTGGATGTATGAGATGTCACACTGATAGTGCGATACATGTAGCACTTATTTGCAGTTGGTATCTTCGTAAAGGTATAGATGATATTTTTTAGAAAGTCTGATGGTACTTCGGCTATCCGACAGATTCTACATGTACGCACTAGTCTGAATAGTTGTTTGGTTGTTATTTTCCCCAGTGATATTAGGAACTGATGTTGATTACGTCCATTCCTTGCACAGCTCCTTAAATTCTGACTCTAATTCCGGTTCCCCAGAATCTCCAGAATAGTCTTCTATCGCGTCATAAAACCCTCTCACATACGGACCTTTAATGTACTCTTTCCACCCATCCGTTTTTTTCTATTACACTCTTAATGTCGCAACCCTTGTTTTTGATGTCATTGAAGGCTTTTGATTTCATCGGAGGATCACTTGTTTTTCGAATTCGCCACACTTTTACTGCAGCAATTTCGCCTTCGCTATCTTGCATCTCCTAAGTGATTTATACACCTGTACGCCGTCTCTTCGTCAGTATTTTTTGCTTTCTTCTCTTGTCGATTAACTGAAGCGTTTTTCCAAGTGCCCAAGGTTTCTTCTCAGTTCTTCTTTGTACCTACGTTTATCTGCCCAACATCTCTGACCGTTTTCCTCAGACTGTTCATTCCTCTTCAACTGAACTGCTAACTATGGTATTCCTTCAATATCCCACTTCCTTCCACAGTGTTTTCCCTGGGGATACTCTTGAACTTCAGTTTTCGACTGTTTTGTTACGGCCTTCAGTCCGAAGACTAATTCGATGTAGCGCTCCATATTAGGCCATTCCGTGCAAGTCTCTTCATCTCCGAATAACTACAGCAACTGACATAATGTTGAACCTGATTACTGTATTCTTATCATGATCTTGCTCTACAAGTTTTACCACTCACACATCCTTTCAATATTAAATTAGTGATCCCTTAACATCTCAGAATGTGTCCTACCAACCGATGCCTTCTTTTAGTCAAGTTGTACCACAACTTCGTTTTCTTTACACATGTCAAAAGCTTCTGTTCTCTTCTTGTCTGAATTGTCCATCTCATACGTTTCGTGCAGGGCTACACTTCAGACGAATACCTTCAGAAAATACTTCCTAACTCTTAAATCTATGTTCGATGTTAACAGATTTATCTTTCTTAGGAAAACTTTTCTTGCCATTTACAGTCCTTATTTTGTACTCTCTACACATTGGCCATCATCAGTTATTGTACTGCCCAAATAGGAAAAGCACATCTACTACTGATTTCCTAATGTAATTCCCTCAACATCACCTGATTTAATTCGTTATATTTCATTACCATTGTTTAGCTTGTGTTGATGTGTACCTGTAACCCTTCTTTCAAGACACTGACGCATTCCACTTAACTCCTCCTCCACGTTCTCCGCTGTCTCCGACAGAAGTACAATGTCTTTGGCAAAGCTCGAAGTTTTATTTCTTCTCCTTGAGCTTTAATTCCTTCTCAAAATTTTGCATTCGTTTCCTTTACTGCTTGCTTAGTGTACAGATTAAATAGCATTACGGACAGGCTTCAACCATATCTCACTCGTTTCTCAACCACTGCTTCCATTTCATGCTCTTAGACTCCGGTGACTTCCGTCTGGTTTCTCTACAAACTGTATATAGCCTTTCGATTCCTGAATTTACAACCATTCGGCACTGGCGCATTGTGTTCCAAGGATGTACCAAGAGTCTCGAATTGTGAGTTCATGCCACTTTCTGTGCATGTGCACAATCCAGCAGAGCAAGGGTGAACAGCACGATAACGGCGTCTGCAGTCTCATCCGGTGCATAATACAATCCATAACCAAAACACGACGACCAGCGTGAATGACAGTATGAAGGACATACGTTCTTAAAATAAAGGAGATGCTGCAAGCGCCAACCATGAGGTCTGGAACTGCAGTTGGTGGACTGACCTCCATCAAGTGCAAGCATAGGTGAAACGATAATATATTTGTGAACGATCTTAACTTGGCCTATCATTACGTGACAAATTTATATATCATTTCATACTATAATCTCTTGTCACTGAAGTTAGCGTCTGTTTGCGGTTATGCCGCACCTTGCCTGGTTCAACCTCATTTTCTCCTTCTCGTCTTTCGTTTCTACATCTACATCATACTCCACAAGCCACCAAGTAGTGTGTGGTGGAGGGTACTTTCGGTACCACTATATCTCCAAC
This sequence comes from Schistocerca gregaria, assembly GCF_023897955.1. Lineage (NCBI taxonomy): Eukaryota > Metazoa > Arthropoda > Insecta > Orthoptera > Acrididae > Schistocerca > Schistocerca gregaria. The sequence goes on from NC_064923.1 coordinate 510,201,988, forward strand.
CCTGTCTTACTCGCTAATAGTGCGTGAGAAGAATGATTGTCGGTAAGTCTCTATATTGGCTCTAATTTCTCGAATTTTCTCCTTGTGGTCAATACGCGAGATGTATGTGGGGGAAGAAATATTTTTTCCGTCACCTCCTAAAAACTGATGTTCCGAAATTTCAATAGTAAATCTCTCCGTGATGCACAACACCTCTCTTGTAACGTCTGACAGTGGAGTTTGCTTAGCATCTCCGCAACGCTCTCTCGCAAAGCTAAACGATGCCATGACGAAACGCACCGCTCTTCGTTGGATCTTCTCTAGCTCCTCTATCAGTCTTATCTGACAGGGATCGCAGGTAGATGAACAATATTCAAGAATCTGGCGTACAAGCGCCTTATAAGCCACTTCTTCCGTAGATAACTTACATTTCCTTAAGATTCTTCCGATGAATCTGAGTCTTGTGTCTGCCATTCCCACCATCTATTTAATGTGGTCATTACACTTAAGGTCGCCCTGGATATTTACGTCTCAAAATTTAGCGACAGGCGCTGTCTCCAGCTGTTTGTCGTCAGTAGTGTAGCTGTACAGTAGTGACTTTCTTTTTCTATATATGCGCAATATGTTACATTTATTTACGTTCAGGGTCAACTGCCAGAGCCTGCACCATTTGTCAATTCTCTGAAGGTTGTTCTGTAAATTCTTTCTATCTTCTGGCGTTTCTACTTGGTATAGACAACTGCATCATCTGCGAATAACCTTAAAGAGCATACGACGCTTTCTACTACATGTTATATATATAGTAAACAGCAACGGTCCTATCATATTTCCCTGTGGTAGTCCGGATACTACGCTTACATCTGTATATTTTGTTCCTTTAAGAGCAATGTGCTGAGTTCTGTCTTCTACAGATCATTTTGTTCGTAGTATTTGTGTTTCAAGTAGTTAAATAACGTAATGTTGTTATGAGTTTCGGGACTTTGCTGAGAACGTTACACAAAAAGGAAACAGTATTAGCAAAGCAATGTAGTTCTTAATAATGGTAATAACAATAACTGCAAAATACGGATTTTAAGAGTTCATGAGATACAGTTCTTATGTAATACAGAAATAAATAAATTATAAAGGAAAGTTCTACAGCTATGTCTGTCTCCAGCCATTTGTTTTACTGTATGATGGAATAAGCACAACTGTTTCTTAAAATATGTTAAATGATAGCATGCTTCCATCTCAAAGCTCATAGTTTCCACACAGAACGGGAAGCGTTGATCTTAGCTCGGAAGAAACAACCGAGAGACGCAGAGAGGGCTGTCGATAAGACCCAGAAGCAGTGTTTGGAAACGGCAAGGTCTGAATCCTCGTCCTGCCCTCCTGATTTAACTATTTCGTGTTGCGCTCATTTTAGGTGCGTGTTGCGATTTTTCCATTGCAAATTACACAACCGAATTTCTTCCCTGTCCTTAACTCAGTACCAGATCCTACTCCGTTTCTGATGAATTCGTGATCTACGTTACATAAAACCAAATATTAAAACCGTTTTAGAAAACCAGATGAATTTTCTTCCGGTTACCTGTCACAAGCTTAACCCATACACCACAACTTTGAAATGAATCAGCCCGATTATTTTATCCGAAATCTCGACAACAGTTGTATGCTGTGGCGAAAAAAAGTGGTAAAAAGAAAGCTGCGTGTTGCAGCAGACCACCATTTAATGTGAGACGTCAATGTCTTTATAAACAGAAAAAATTAAGTCCTGTGCGCTTTTATCCACATTTATGGCTGTCTTCCGTAGACACTGAACTGTGTTTTAGAAGAACTTTGACCACAGACTGTCTAAGCGAGGTATTAAAATTTATTTCTTTTTGCAGTGGTTAGATTTGTTGGTGTAAAGAGTTAAGTAAATGAAAAAGGTATAATACTAAAATACCTATGAATTACGAATACTAAATTCGAAGATTTGCTAGGAGGTCGCAGTAGTCACTGCGGACGTTTCCCTAAATCTCATCCCCCGCCTCACTGCTGGGAGTGTGCGTTATTAATTGCCTGCCTCTATATGCAAAGCTATTCAAACTCCAATCGAGTGTAAATTGCGAGATTATAGCGTGAAATGCAGCACATGACCCGTTGCCGGGCGAGTGTGCCAATCACATTTGGCTACGCAATCCGGGCGCGTGTACCGACAGACGAGTAAAGCGGCCGAAATGAGCCAGCCATCTGTGGATATCGTTTCTGTCCTTGCCGCGCCATCCTACATGGCACGTGTCAGCTCATTCCCTCACTTGAATATCGAATACCATTCAGACGTACTTAACTATTTCACCCGTGACTCGTCGTCTTAATCCATATCTTACTGATAAAGAACAGCAGTAGAAGAAGACCAGAATACGAGAAACGACTAATGTAAGACTTTTAGTATAGCAGTTAAACAGCGATGAGAAGATGAGCACATAATAATAAAAGGTGGAGGCAGAAATGGTACTGTCAGCTTCAGTTTATTCGATAGCAACTTGTGCCAGTATTTGAAAATCCTTTTCCTAAAATGTTAATCACAGGATTCTTTTAAAAAGTAAGTAAACTATGTATTACTAAGGGAATTAAAATCTCGTGTAACAGGAAGAGTGAAAATTATACACTCCTGGAAATGGAAAAAAGAACACATTGACACCGGTGTGTCAGACCCACCACACTTGCTCCGGACACTGCGAGAGGGCTGTACAAGCAATGATCACACGCACGGCACAGCGGACACACCAGGAACCGCGGTGTTGGCCGTCGAATGGTGATAGCTGCGCAGCATTTGTCCACCGCCACCGTCAGTGTCAGCCAGTTTGCCGTGGCATACGGAGCTCCATCGCAGTCTTTAACACTGGTAGCATGCCGCGACAACGTGGACGTGAACCGTATGTGCAGTTGACGGACTTTGAGCGAGGGCGTATAGTGGGCATGCGGGAGGCCGGGTGGACGTACCGCCGAATTGCTCATCACGTGGGGCGTGAGGCCTCCACAGTACATCGATGTTGTCGCCAGTGGTCGACGGAAGCTGCACGTGCCCGTCGACCTGGGACCGGACCGCAGCGACACACGGATGCACGCCAAGACCGTAGGATCCTACGCAGGGGACCGCACCGCCACTTCCCAGCAAATTAGGGACACTGTTGCTCCTGGGGTATCGGCGAGGACCATTCCCAACCGTCTCCATGAAGCTGGGCTACGGCCCCGCACACCGTTAGGCCGTCTTCCGCTCACGCCCCAACATCGTGCAGCCCGCCTCCAGTGGTGTCGCGACAGGCGTGAATGGAGGGACGAATGGAGACGTGTCGTCTTCAGCGATGAGAGTCGCTTCTGCCTTGGTGCCAATGATGGTCGTATGCGTGTTTGGCGCCGTGCAGGTGAGCGCCACAATCAGGACTGCATACGACCAAGGCACACAGGGCCAACACCCGGCATCATGGTGTGGGGAGCCATCTCCTACACTGGCCGTACACCTCTGGTGATCGTCGAGGGGACACTGAATAGTGTACGATACATCCAAACCGTCATCGAACCCATCGTTCTACCATTCCTAGACCGGCAAGGGAACTTGCTGTTCCAACAGGACAATGCACGTCCGCATGTATCCCGTGCCACCCAACGTGCTCTAGAAGGTGTAAGTCAACTACCCTGGCCACCAAGATCTCCGGATCTGTCCCCCATTGAGCATGTTTGGGACTGGATGAAGCGTCGTCTCACGTGGTCTGCACGTCCGGCACGAACGCTGGTCCAACTGAGGCGCCAGGTGGAAATGGCATGGCAAGCCATTCCACAGGATTACATCCAGCATCTCTACGATCGTCTCCATGGGAGAATAGCAGCCTGCATTGCTGCGAAAGGTGGATATACACTGTACTAGTGCCGCCATTGTGCATGCTCTGTTGCCTGTGTCTATGTGCCTGTGGTTCTGTCAGTGTGATCATGTGATGTATCTGACCCCAGGAATGTGTCAATAAAGTTTCCCCTTCCTGGGACAATGAATTCACGGTGTTCTTATTTCAATTTCCAGGAGTGTATAAAGGTAAATGTAAGATAGGACCTGACATCAATTGCCTATTACAAAAAAACACTGTAGCATATAAAGGAAACACATTAAACTGTTCAGATTTATCCAAGTGGTGTAAGAAATAGATAACGCAGACAATACAGACAATAAGATTAAAACCACATGCGACAGTGTCAAACAGGAAATAAGATACCATTAAACTAAATTACAGTATATGACTGATAACTTACAAGTTACAAATACTTTAAAAAATAACTTTCCAAATGCAGCAGCTAGAATGGGGTTAAATTATTCAGTTGAAGACGCAATAGAAGATATAAAAATATGTATTTCCACAAAAATTTAAGGAATTAGAAGTAGCCAACATATACTTCACTACATGTAATGGAATTACAAAAATTCTAAGAAAGGAAAATAGGTCTGGTGTTGATGGAATTTCCAACAGAATTGTGAAAAGTTGTTCCACCTTAATACACTCCTGGAAATTGAAATAAGAACACCGTGAATTCATGGTCACAGGAAGTGGAAATTTTATTGACACATTCCTGGGGTCAGATACATCACATGATCACACTGACAGAACCACAGGCACATAGACACAGGCAACAGAGCATGCACAATGTCGGCACTAGTACAGTGTATATCCACCTTTCGCAGCAATGCAAGCTGCTATTCTCCCATGGAGACGATCGTAGAGATGCTGGATGTAGTCCTGTGGAACGGCTTGCCATGCCATTTCCACCTGGCGCCTCAGCTGGACCAGCGTTCGTGCTGGACGTGCAGACCGCGTAAGACGACGCTTCATCCAGTCCCAAACATGCTCAATGGGTGAGAGATCCGGAGATCTTGGTGGCCAGGGTAGTTGACTTACACCTTCTAGAGCACGTTGGGTGGCACGGGATACATGCGGACGTGCATTGTCCTGTTGGAACAGCAAGTTCCCTTGCCGGTCTAGGAATTGTAGAACGATGGGTTCGATGACGGTTTGGATGTACCTTGCACTATTCAGTGTCGACGCTCACCAGAGGTGTACGGCCAGTGTAGGAGATCGCTCCCCACACCATGATGCCGGGTGTTGGCCCTGTGTGCCTCGGTCGTATGCAGTCCTGATTGTGGCGCTCACGTGCACGGCGCCAAACACGCATACGACCATCATTGGCACCAAGGCAGAAGCGACTCTCATCACTGAAGAGGACACGTCTCCATTCGTCCCTCCATTCACGCCTGTCGCCACACCACTGGAGGTGGGCTGCACGATGTTGGGGCGTGAGCTGAAGACGGCCTAACGTTGTGCGGGACCGTAACCCAGCTTCATGGGGACGGTTGCGAATGGTCCTCGCCGATACCGCAGGAGCAACAGTGTCCCTAATTTGCTGGGAAGTGGCGGTGCGGTACCCTACGGCACTGCGTAGGATCCTACGGTCTTGGCGTGCATCCGTGTGTCGCTGCGGTCCGGTCCCAGGTCGACGGGCACGTGCACCTTCCGCCGACCACTGGCGACAACATCGATGTACTGTGGATACCTCACGCCCCACGTGTTGAGCAATTCGGCGGTACGTCCACCCGGCCTCCCGCATGCCCACTATACGCCCTCGCTCAAAGTCCGTCAACTGCACATACGGTTGACGTCCTCGCTGTCGCGGCATGCTACCAGTGTTAAAGACTGCGGTGGAGCTCCGTATGCCACGGCAAACTGGCTGACACTAACGGCGGCGGTGCACAAATGCTGCGCAGCTAGCGCCATTCGACGGCCAACACCGCGGTTCCTGGTGTGTCCGCTGCGCCGTGCGTGTGATCATTGCTTGTACAGCCCTCTCGCAGTGTCTGGAGCAAGTATGGTGGGTCTGACACAACGGTGTCAATGTGTTCCTTTTTCCATTTCCAGGAGTGTATGTAACGCAATTAGTGATATATGCAAGGTGTCACTGACACAAAAAAATTTACAAACATGTTAAAATATGCAATAGGTAAGCCCTTCAAACGAAAGGCGCCAAAACAGACAAAAACAATCAGCGTCAAGTTGACTTTGTGACTTATTTTCAGCAAAATATTCGAAAAGTAGTGTGCTCAAGAGTAGTGTCACACTTAGTGGAAACAATTTACTAAGCATATCGCAGTTTTGCAGGAGGTTTGCTCGACTAAGAATGCTGCTTGTGCGCCCATTCACCAATTAGTTCAAGCCTTAAACAATTAAATATTGCCAGTTGGTTTTGTTTGTGATCTTTCCAAGTTATTTGGTTGTTGAGATCATGCAACTTTCCCAGAAAAACTCTTTTTTTATGGAGCTGCTGGCCTCATGAACAACTGGTTTTGATCATACTTAACAAACTGAATGTTGAAGTAAGTGCTGAATAAATCAAACAATGTCTGAAGAAAAGAAAATTTAGTGACAGGAGAGAAATCACAAGGGGAGTCCCACATAACTATATTTTGTGTCCACTCATATTCCTTACGTATTTGAATTACCTTCCACTTAACATTCGACAAGCAGAACTTGTATTTTTATCAGACGATACTGGTGCTAGAATAAATCCCATTAGTGAGAAAGCAACAGAAGAGATGGTGAATGGTACTTTCCAAAGAATTATAAAGTGGTTATCGGAAAACGCACTATGTCCAGTTCTGTACAACAAATATATTCATACCAAAAATTGATGTAACACCTGGAGTCAGTAAATACGGTATAATGCTCCAAATTTATGACTGTACATTTCAGGAGAACTTTAACTGGAAGATGAATAATTTGAGCTTCTCAGACAATGAAGTGCTGCTACTTTAAATCTTCGTTTAACAGCTAATCTTGGATATAAATGAATCAGCTTCCTGACATATTTTGCGTTTTCGACTCAGTAACGCCTTATGGGATAATTTTGCTGAGGTACCTCATCTTTTGGGAAGGCAGTATTGTTTGCACAAAAGCGAGAATAGTAACTGATATTCACATACGAACGTCATGTAGGTACCTCTTCAAGGAGGTTCGCATTTTAACTGCACTGACACAACACATCCGCTCGCTAATGAAATTCGTCATAAATAATCCAACACAATTTGAGAAGAACAATGATGCCAATGTCCACAACACTAGAGGGAAAAATTAATTTTAATACCCATTATTAAAGCTCTCACTGGCTCAGATAGGAGTTCAATATGCAGCAAGAAAAATGTTTGGTGATTTGCCTAATAGTATAAAATATTTGACAGGCAGCAAAGAAAGTTTTAAATCTAACTTGAAATCATTTCTCCTGGACAACGTCTATTCCACTGATGAATTTCTGCTTAAAAACCGTTATCCAGTAAAATAAAAGAGAAAGTAGTTTTTAAGTGCAGTTCGTGAATATGATTAAAAGAATAATGTGTTCATTAATGTTAAGACCAATCATGTATATGTAACATGTAAACTAATTTGTTCCACATCACTTCGATAACATAATCGTTCAAATGATCTATGGAACATGTATCTAACTAACAAATGGCTCTTCAGCAGGACTGCTCTCTTTGCCTGTCCTGTCTCTTCTTTTGTCATCCGCTCTTCGTCCGTCATGGATTATTTTACTTCCAAAGTAGAAGAATTCTCGAACTTCCTCTACATCGTCACCACAGATCTGCATATTACATTTATCGCTGTATTCATTTCTGCTGCATCTCGTCTTGACCTTCTTCTAATTTAGTCTCAATTCATATTCTGTACTCATTAGACCGTTCATACCATTTAACAGATCCTGTAATTCTTCATTTTCTCTTGGGGGTAACAATGTCATCAGCGAATCCTATCATTGGTATCCTTTCAACCTGAATCTTAATTCCACTCTTGAACTTTTCTTGTAATTCCGTCATTGTTTCTTCCATGTGTAGATCGAACAGTAGAAACGAAAGACTGAATCACTGTCTTACATCCCAACAGTAAAACAAAGTAGTCCATTAACATCAGAAATGAACACGTCAACACGTCAGTTTTCACCGTTCTCACATACTGCGCTGAAAGTTCCTGGAGTTCCAGCGTTCCAGTGAAGGGAATAACCAACCAACCCCTTCGGCTGAACTATTAAGACCTCGTTCGGAAGGCGTGCCAGCTGCAGGGAACGGCACGCTACGTGACAGTTGGTGGATTGGGTTACGGGAGCAAACTTGGGTCGCTACTTGTCCAAACTTGAGTTTGACACACGGCCCAACTTGCTCTGCGCGCACGCACCGTGTCCGTTCGCTCCGGGGAACGCCGGCTTAAAATAGATCCGCCGGCAAGTCAAATTCACGGCCAGCTGCGAGAGTTTGGACAGGAGCTCTCATCGAAAGCGTTACTATACATAGAGACTGCCTTTCAAGACGAATGGCACTTTTATTTCCGCAAATACGCTATTTGATATCAAAAATATTCTAATAAATGAAATAAGAGAAACAAATTCTCGGCTCGCGACTGTAGTAAGAACTAACTACGCTAACGCTGCATAACATTCGATGTCAACTGGTAACTGTTATGATATGGGAGAGTAGATAAATAACTACTTATTTTTAGCTGTTGACAAAATTAGTCTTAGGCTTTACATCGGCACAATCCCAAATTAAAAAAAAAAAAAAAAAAAAAACAGCTAAACATTCATGTACACAACATTGACACCTGTACATGTTTCACAGTCCAGAATCGTTTGTACTAATAGAACTTTTGTGCTACTCGTCACGAAGATTAGACTAGTTGCAAAAATCACAGACAGTTCTGTAAACTGCGGTTTATCTTTGTGTACAGGGCGTAAATTTTAAGTTGACAAACCAGAATAACTCGAAAAATAAGCTTCATGCGGAAACATTTGTAGAATCCAAAATTGATTATTTTCCAGGGGGATTTTAGCTGGGGCTAAAATTAGCCCGCCACCCCAGCCCCCTGGCGGTGGGGCGGGAGGCAACTTTAAAACTTCAAATTGGAACCGCCATTTTTTTTATTGCAGAATCAGATTCTACATAAAAAACTACGTTAATTTTGTCTTAAAGATTTGTTTTGATTCTTGGTAGTTGGCGCTGTAATTTAAGGAAATCCAATTTCTCATTTTTGCGTGGAAAATTATTACGGATAAGTAAAAAATACTTATTTACATCGTAAATTTTGATTCGCTAAGACTAAAACTCTCCCTCTCTCCCGATATGGTGGGATTTGAGACAGAGGAATTAGAGTCTTACGAATGTTGACCACGAAACAAACAAAACGTATCCGAATCTGCGGGAAAAATTAATATTTGGGTCAAGATATGTAGTACTCTAATTCCTCTCTCTCAAATCCCACCCTATGGAGAGAGAGGGAGAGTTTTAGTTTTAGCGAATCAAAATTTACGGAGTAAATAAGTATTTTCCACGCGAAATTGAGAACATGGATTTTCTTGAATTACAGCGCCAACTACCAAAAATCACAACAAATGTTTAAGACAAAATGCACGTGTGTTTTTTATGTAGAATCTGATTCTGCAATAAAAATGGCGGTTCCAATTTGAAATTTTAAAGTTGCCTCCCGCCCCACCACCAGGGGACTGGCGTGGTGGGCTAACTTTAGCACCAGCAGATGTCTCCCTCGAAAATAATCAACTTTGGATTCTACACATTTTTTCTTGTGAACCTTATTTTTCGAATTATTCTGGTTTGTCAACTTAAAATTTACACCATGTATCTCTCTTCTTCTCTCTATCTCTCTCTGTTCTGAACTGTTTGTAGGTATTTCCCGGACAATTTTGTTCATTGCATCAGACAAACATAAAATTTATCTATATGTGTGTGTCTGTAAGAATGCGTGATGTGTAGTATACAAACACTACTGGACCACTAAATGAACATTATCACCATCTTTCAAGTAATTCCGCTGTGAGATTGTTCCTAAATTAATTTAATTCGTGTGATGTGGGAGGAAATCTTGAGTCCCTTTAATGATTCGAAATATTAATATCTGATCCACTTTCGAGGAACACGTAAGATTCTACGGTTCAATCGCTTCTATTGTTTATGGTATCTGTGATCAAAAACGTATCGAAGTCGCATGTTGTATGTGTATGGCGAGTGATAGTAATCTTGGGTGAGTGATTTTGCGACGTTTGTACCCAACATGGCAACTGTTCCTTAATTATTGCTACAATCACGTATACGACTGCAGAGGGCTAGTGTATGTATGATAATCGCTGCAATTTGGCAGTTTCTCACTATAATATTTATGTAGGACAGTTAACGGCAACATATATTGTTTTCGCTTGAACATATCGTCTACCCAACTTTCATTTGAACTACTGGACAATCGATGGACTACTCGAATAACGCTGCATTGGACTTATTACGTCCTTACATTTCAACGTCTCCTAAGACAACAATGCTTGCGTAAATTACTTTTTTAAATAACAGTATTCCTTGTAATACGGCAAATACATAGGCATTTCAACACTTATAACGTAGACGTACTTTTCACACAGATAATTATCAGATCTGTTTATCTTTTTATTCATTTGTCATCATTCGTCCCGCCCTTCCTAGTTCGTTTGATTTTACATTAACATAAATATCTCTGGGCACATGTCATAAAATAGTTACAACACAGACGTAACTAAAACGTTTAAACACACGTGTGTGTGTGTGTGTGTGTGTGTGTGTGTGTGTGTGTGTGTGTGTGTTCGAACGTCTCAAGAAGAGAGTCGATGTGTGTATGTGTTGTACGTTACTTAAAATTATGGTAATATATACATAGTTCATAAAATAGAAACAAAACAGACGTAACTACAACATTTAAACACACGAGTATATAGCGACCAGGTCAAATATCGCACGAAATAAGCATCAAACGAAAAAACTACAAAGAACGAAACTTGTCTAGCTTGAAGGGGGAACGCAGATGGCGCTATGGTTGGTCCGCTAGATGGCTCTTCCATAGGTCAAACGAATATCAACTGTGTCTGTTTAAATAGCAACCCTAGTTTTTTATTACATATTCGTGTAGTACGTAAAGCAATATGAATGTTTTAGTTGGACTACTTTTTTCGCTTTGTGATAGATGGCGCAAAAATGGTTCAAACGGCTCTGAGCACTATGCGACTTAACTTTTGAGGTCATCAGTCGCCTAAAACTTAGAACTAATTAAACCTAACTAACCTAAGGACACCAACACATCCATGCCTGAGGCAGGATTCGAACCTGTGACCGTAGCGGTCGCTCGGTTCCAGACTGTAGTGCCTACAACCGCACGACCACTCCACCTGGCTAAATGGCACAGTAATAGTCACAAACGTATAAGTACGTGGTATCACGTAACATTCCTCCAGTGTGGAGGGTAGTTGTCTCGTGATACATTACACGTGTTAAAGGGGACCGTTTACCAATTGCAGAAAAGGTCGATATCGTGTTGGTGTTTGGCTATTGTGATCAAAACGCCCAACGGGCGTGTGTTATGTATGCTGCTCGGTATCCTGGACGACATCATCCAAGTGACCGGACCGTTCGCCGGATAGTTACGTTATTTAAGGAAACAGCAAGTGTTCAGCCACATGTGAAATGTCAACCACGACTTGCAACAAATGCTGCTGTCACGGCTAATCCACACATCAGCACCAGACAAATACCGCGAGAATCGGGAATCTCTAAAATGTCGGTGTTGAGAATGCTACATCAACATCGATTGCACCCGTACCATATTTATGTGCGCCAGGAATTGCATGGCGACGATCAGTGGACCGCCCTGTAAATATGTGTGTTCGTGTGTGTTGCTCTGCTTGAGACGGATTGATTTCTTTTACTTCTTTAATGTAAAAGAAGTCGAGGGATAAACATGCATTGTAATATTCCGTCTCAAGCAGAGCGTCAATGTGCTGTGTGAGCAGGCACTACTTCAGCAGTTCATTCAGCGATTATACCACGTTGCCGTCTATTAAATAAAAGGCTCACTCAGTTCAGAGAGTATAGATATACCGTATACACGTTTCTTGATGTGCGTTTAGTTAGCAGTACATAGGTCTTTGTATAACTTAGATCTTCACATAGACAGCAAATAAACTAGAGTTGTGAGCCCTGTTGGCTCGTTTTCCGAGCTGTTGTATCGTTGCTTACTGGCCCGATCCGTTGTCGTGTCACGTCACCGAGTGACGCTTCGGCTTTTTTGTAGTTCGCACTTTGGTTGAGGAAGATGGAGGCGGTTTGTTGACGGACGGTGCTCCAGCGGGAGAGAAGAACGTGTGACGAACGGTGAGCACGCCATTACGGGAAATGATTATTCGCGTTAGCTCCTCCAAGTGGGCGCCTACTTGTACGGGGCCGTGTTGGTGTAGAGTATCGGGCGCTATGGTGTTGCGGCAGATTGACTGTCCGCGGTTTCGACTGACCGTCTGGTAAAGTGGGTGTTGTGATGACGTTGATTTTCCCGGGAAGCCACCCGCCCTCATTTTTGAGTAAAGTGCTTCAAATGGTTCAAATGGCTCTGAGTACTACGCGACTTCTGAGGTCATCAGTCGCTTAGAACTTAGAACTACTTAAACCTAACTAACCTAAGGACATCACACACATCCATGCCCGAGGCAGGATTCGAACCTGCGACCGTAGCGGTCGTTTGGTTCCAGACTGTAGCGCCTACAAACGCACGGCCACTCTGGCCGGCTGAGCAAAGTGCTCCTGTTTGCGGATTGTGGCAGCTGTGAGCCGGTGCTGGACTTGTTTTCGTAAGGCTGGTTTGCCAGCTGTTCTCCGTCGCTCCGTACTCAAGCTACTAAATTCGCTCTCCTCCTCTCCGCGTGAACTCGCCTTACCATGATATACTTGAGTGTATTTAAATTGTGTTTTCCTTTTATTGCAATTTGGTCAGCATTTCGGCGATCTTGTGATTATTGCTGGGGTTGAAATTAAGAGATTAGAGCCCACACAGAAGCATACCGACAATCCTTCTTTCCACGTACAATACGAGACTGGAATAGAAGGGAGAACCGATAGAGGTACTCAGGGTACCCTCCGCCACACACCGTCAGGTGGCTTGCGGAGTATGGATGTAGATGTAGATGTAGATGTAGATTGCAACATGTTCTAAGGCATATATCAGTGACCACTGAGGTCGAATATCGAGCCTAAACTTCAAAGTGCCAAATTTTCTTATTTGCCCGACTTGTGTATCGGGCAAAGTCGTGTCAAGCAAACGCCAGCGGCCAAATTAATGATGGCTCATTTCCGGTGCTCACGTTGCAAGTTCTTAGTGAGAGCCAGCTCTTCTACTACAAGAAGGAGTTCGTTTTACCGTCGTATAATTTATTACTACTGAGATCTCGGTCTTAGGTATTAGCGCTTAAGAATTTCTTCTTACTTTTAAGCTTACCTAAGTGAACTTGTTTTCTGGTGTCCTGTTAACAGTAGGCTGTATAATCGAATTACTGTTAAACTATTAACCGGTTAATCTTTGTTTTAATCACGTAATCACTGTAACAGTCAGATTTCGGTCGGTGTCTAGGGCGGAGTTTGCATTTGGTATTCTTGTGTTGGACCTGGGGAATTTACTTGCTCGATGCTCAGTCATGCATGAATTATGTCGGTCTGTTTGGCCGCCATTGGTTTCCCGAGTTGTTCTTAGCACTGGGGTCGTTAGCACAGCCGTGTTATCCACTACCCGCCGATCCACCGGGCTTGCCTAGCCCACGTCGGCTTTGTACGTGAGTGCGGCATAGTGCTCCGCCTCTTGTCTTGCGGTAGCCACTGAGGCTGCGAGGCCTCATCGCTTACCACTGCGTCTCTCTCCAAGTCAATTTGTTAATCTTATGGCATTCGGACTTAAGTTTAAATCACGGTGCCCGCTACCCTAAGCCATCTTACCCAAGCCTTGCCTCCGCCAGCCCGGCCTTGTCTTGTATTGCTGCTTAATTTGAAGATATTTCAATTCTTAATTGTGGATTGCAGTAAATTTTTGAATCATTGCTACCTTCTGTTACAAATGTTTCAGTGCCCAAAGAGCGTTTCAGATCTTTCTTGTAACAACGGACGAGTAAATTCTAAAATACTGTCAAATGCTGGACTTGCAAAATTTTGAATATTGTTACTTTTCTCTTCGAAAAGTTGCAAAATTGCTAGCGCCAGAGCCGCCCTCGAGTTAGTGTAATGGTAGACCTGAGTTTGTGATTTTTTCTCTACATAAGAGCCACCGCCCTTGTTTGAGGTATGCTATGTAATGAATTGTTTTCAAATTGTTATGGTAATGCTCTGTCCGTAATTGTAGCGCAGTCAGACTAGCCTGGTTGAAGGCATTTCTGGCTGTATTTTTATGAATCTTCCACTTGTTATTTTAAAGCAGTATTACTTCTCCTGAAAAAGAAAAAGAACATACAAATTTCGTCCTTTTGTTCGCTGTCCTCAACCCTATTTGTCAGTTATTATTGACTTATATGGTGTTCATGTTTCTAAATATATCTTGTTAAATAAATAATTACCGACTATCGTGAGGCGACAAATGGCCTTCGGTAAACTCCACCGATACCTTTCTCCCACTCGTTAAGTTGTTGTATTCTCGGGCGTCTACTGAGATTTCAAGTTGGATTGAAAATAGTGTACGTGCTGCTTCATCAGTTTGGGTGGGCAAGAAAGACAAGCAGACGTGTACAGTAAGGTGATCCATTAGTATGTTTACATACAATATATACACTTATTAGTTGATATAAACCTAACTTTGGAGGGCAGTTAGTTCACACTGAGTAATTTACAAGGGAAGTAATATCCTTGATAAAAGCAATGTAGCAAATAACAATGCTTTCAGATGGGACGCAGTCAGCTTTTCCTCTGGAAGGTGGTTGGGAAAGCAGACCTTTTACCTCAGGTGGCACCAGTTTATTTGATTCAATTGTTATTTTATAGACTCCTGAGCAAATGGATTTGATGGTGCCAGAGGCCGACGCAACACGACATACACCCTTTTCTCAAGGAAATTTTCGCATGTAAGATGTTCTCGGTAACGCTATAACCGTTTTACGAGCTTCCAGCGTACCTTCAGATAGTTGACCATTCGGCAACGGAGCAGCTTCGATTATGCGCATTCGTGAATCAAAACTGTGTGGACTGATGTTGGCATAAGTCATTATTTCAGCATATTGTGACTCCGATGGATTTTATACTCGACTTTCGAGAAAAACAGTATTTCGAGGAACAAAATTTCTCCGAAAAATTTTAATCTTGCAAAAAAATTATTGGCCAGTTTGCGACAAAAATTATGATAACAGTTCAGAATAGCTCCCAAAAGAATTCCACAGAAAACCCCAATGATACTTTCTGTGCAGATAAAGATAATGAGGGACTTGTGGTGTGTTGCCCACTCGTCCCATATAGGGTGCCTAAGCGATGCTGCCTTCTCGGAATACTATACAACAATTCAAGCAAATACCATTAAAAGTTTTATTTCAATAAATCAGATTTGACAATACTTAACTTGAATGTACAACAAGTGTCGCAAGAGCTGGGCGACATGCAAACATTAACGTTCTTCGCTGTAGATAATGTACAAAAAAGCAATGGATGGGGATCACTAATAACTGTTCTGCGAGTGCCGGTCTACAACTCTGCTAATATTGTCCCAGTACTGAGCCGATACAGAGCAGCCGAGGCTGGTAGAAGCGGCGCTTATATTCTCCTCTTGTAGAGGCCGCTCTTGTCGTGGTGCATTTCTAATCAGCGCATCATTGGCTGACGTCGTTTCCCCGCCTTCTCTTCTCTTGCGTTCTTCATATTCGTTCCGGCGTTTGTGGTTACGCCGTAACTGGACTAATTTCTACTGTGTGCATTGTCGCACGGTGAAAAAATAACCACTCAATAGATATGTTCATGGAAATAAATTTGAACTCGTTAACTGTACTCTTAAAATAGGGGAGTAATAGGTAGTAGTTTAATAGTTGATATACGTGATTACACAAGTAAAAAATGTCATAAACTTATCTTCTGGAGTGCTACGCAGTTATTTTGTTGTGACAAAGAGACAGGAGCACTGTCATATACTAAACAGGGCATACAAACAGTATCTGCAAAATGTGTCGCTCTTGCATTCACTGCTTACCTTCGACTGTCACGGCATGTATCATATCGACTGGAGACTGGACAGACACCTAAGCGCTGGGCAATTAAGTACCAGTGCAATCTACACAAAATTTTGCGGGACCGAAATCGAAACGCACACTTCTCTCTCCGTCCAGTTCTTGAATTGAGTTGGACGACTGTGCGAGGGGGAGGGGGGGGGAGTTAAAATTGAAACATCCCCTTAGAACAATTATACATAACTGTGCTTAAACTGACACACAATATTTTTAGCGCAACGCAATCTGACTTTCAAAAATCTCTACAAAAAAATGGGCCTGACTAACATTAACCTATACGTTTCACAAATCGCTAACCTCACAAAAATCTTGGTTACTCGAACTACTGCAATACAGCGAGCGCCACTACTGCCAGCTAAATAAAAGAATCAAACTACTGAAGGCACTAACTACTGACAGGCATAGTTAGCAAATGAAAGATTTTGATAGAGAACAAACAATGTATTTACCTTAATAGTCATAATATATATAGCAGTTCATGACATCCAGTCTTACAAATTACAAAACTCCGCCATCTGTCTCCCATGCCCACCACTGCTGGCGGCTCACCTCCAACTGCGCAACGCTACTCGTTGTTAACATCCAGTTGCCCAACACTATAATGGCGGAAAACAATGCCAACCACCCACATACTGTGCACAGCACAGTCAGTGATTTTTCATGCAGAGCGCTACGTGGCGTTACCAATAAAAAAAATCTAAACAGCCTACTTACAAAATGTCTTATTTCCCACTTAGCTGTGTGCGGTCGACAAAGATACAATCTATAGCGCATTCCTCCCACTCTCCCCCTCACCCCTGAAGAAAAAAAAATGCACACCATCGTCATCGTCGCAGGGTATGGGTACGGGGAGGCCTTGTTGTGATACTGCTAATGGGGTTGGCAGTGGCGCGATGACAAATGGTGCCAACCAAACCGTGTTTCGGCGTTTTTCTTGCGGCACATGGCAAACGCCAGCCGAAAAATCGGAGGTAAGACGGCCATAAAACATCAGACGTGGGTACAACATTGGCGCTGTTGAGGAAGCGGAAGGCTGTATGGCTGATGCAATCTCAATGTCTTACGGGTGCAGGGGCTGCGGAGGCAGCAGCAGCTTACAGGCGAGCAGAAGTCGATCTCAGAAGCAGAGTCGTCAGAAGATCCATGCACCTGGACGTCATGGATCAGGAAGGACTGCTTGGCGGCAGCACGCAGGGTTGCAGGGAGTGTGTCTCAGTCACCAAAGAAAACTAAAATCGTGGAAAAGAAGCATGTTTTGGTGCCAGTGACGGGCGCCCGATGCACTGTGAATGGTGCAATGCGCACGGTTAGACATGTAACTGAGGATGCAGTATTCCCAACTGTCAGGATTCTTTAAGATGCAATAATAAACTTTGTCATTTGTACAGAGTGTTGTCGCGAAGTTGGCAACGGAAACAGGTTGTCGAGGATGAAAGGCACGTTGCATATTGTAAGAGGTCCATGATTAAAGAGTTTGTTGCTAGCGCACTCGAGCTGATGTAAATTCGATGTATTGCTCACGCGCAGCCTGCGATATGTAAGCTAGAAGAGAATCTGAGACCAAAGAGCAGTATTGACTGCAGTAGGAACTGTGTTGCAGTAGGAGTAAGTTGTTGCTTGCGAGCAGTCGTGTCTGGTGTATCGTGTTGGCTGGGCCGGTCGTGTGCAGCGATGGCGGAGCCTGAGCGTTGTAGGATAAGGTAAAAGCAGCCTCGGGCATATGTAGTATTGTTACATCACGTCCCATGTAAATGTTTTAAAAAATCTGTTAATAATAATCTTTCTCATAAAAAGTAACTTTTCACATTCATCTCAATTTAAAGAATTCACTAACTTCTCAAATCCTTGGCCATCCCGATTATTGAATAGAAAAGTCAGTTCTTTCCTTTTATATAAGACAAATCTATCGGCCAGCATTGCACTTAGCAGCCCCAGAAAAATTTCTTGTACCATAACGGTTTTCAGGGAGTTTCGACCGTAAATGTACTTAATCTCTGTATTTTCGGTCTAACACTATTCTTTGTAAGACTGTGTTTGAGGTCAGAAGTGTTGCTAGAGTAGGTCAGAGAGGGTGTTGTGGCAGTGTTTGTTCGACTGAACGGCAATGTACTGGGCTTGAAAAGAATGGAAGCTCACCTGCTGTGAAGTGGAAGCAGCGTTATTTAAAAAAGGATTTTGAGGAAAGGTACTGAGAAAATGAGATTATACACTCCTGGAAATTGAAATAAGAACACCGTGAATTCATTGTCCCACGAAGGGGAAACTTTATTGACACATTCCTGGGGTCAGATACATCACATGATGACACTGACAGAACCACAGGCACATAGACACAGGCAACAGAACATGTACAATGTCGGCACTAGTACAGTGTATATCCACCTTTCGCAGCAATGCTGGCTGCTATTCTCCCATGGAGACGATCGTAGAGATGCTGGATGTAGTCCTGTGGAACGGCTTGCCATGCCATTTCCACCTGGCGCCTCAGTTGGACCAGCGTTCGTGCTGGACGTGCAGACCGCGTGACACGACGCTTCATCCAGTCCCAAACATGCTCAATGGGGGACAGATCCGGAGATCTTGCTGGCCAGGGTACTTGACTTACACCTTCTAGAGCACGTTGGGCGGCACGGGATACATGCGGACGTGCATTGTCCTGTTGGAACAGCAAGTTCCCTTGCCGGTCTAGGAATGGTAGAACGATGGGTTCGATGACGGTTTGGATGTACCGTGCACTATTCAGTGTCCCCTCGACGATCACCAGAGGTGTACGCCCAGTGTAGGAGATCGCTCCCCACACAATGATGCCGGGTGTTGGCCCTGTGTGCCTCGGTCGTATGCAGTCCTGATTGTGGCGCTCACCTGCACGGCGCCAAACACGCATACGACCATCATTGGCACCAAGGCAGAAGCGACTCTCATCGCTGAAGACGACAGGTCTCCATTCGTCCCTCCATTCACGCCTGTCGCGACACCACTGGAGGCGGGCTGCACGATGTTGGGGCGTGAGCGGAAAACGGCCTAACGGTGTGCGGGACCGTAGCCCAGCTTCATGGAGACGGTTGCGAATGGTCCTCGCCGATACCCCAGGAGCAACAGTGTCCCTAATTTGCTGGGAAGTGGCGGTGCGGTCCCCTACGGCACTGCGTTGGATCCTACGGTCTTGGCGTGCATCCGTGCATCGCTGCGGTCCGGTCCCAGGTCGACGGGCACGTGCACCTTCCGCCGACCACTGGCGACAACATCGATGTACTGTGGAGACCTCACGCCCCACGTGTTGAGCAATTCGGCGGTACGTCGACCCGGCCTCCCGCATGTCCACTATACGCCCTCGCTCAAAGTCCGTCAACCGCACATATGTTTCACGTCCACGCTGTCGCGGCATGCTATCAGTGTTAAAGACTGCGATGGAGCTCCGTATGCCACGGCAAACTGGCTGACACTGACGGCGGCGGTGCACAAATGCTGTGCAGCTAGCGCCATCGACGGCCAACACGGCGTTTCCTGGTGTGTCCGCTGTGCCGTGCGTGTGATCATTGCTTGTACAGCCCTCCCGCAGTGTCCGGAGCAAGTATGGTGGGTCTGACACACCGGTGTCAATGTGTTCTTTTTTCCATTTCCAGGAGTGTATTAATGGAAGTATGACAAAAGCCAGATAATCTATTTTACCATCAAAGCTCATGTCGACTCTAAGTTACAGTGATTGTCAGAGGGTATTTGTGAAAGTAATGTCATTTCAGTTTAGAGGCTTAATACCAATAGAAGACTTCACTCAAGTGCAATCTTTTGAATTTTCAAGCAGTGTTATCAGAAAGTTACATGTATTAACTTGTATGTCCATTTGCTGTGTAATTGCAATAAGAGTTTGCAAGACTAAGGCTAAAGATTAGCAATATTCAGGGCCAACATTGCAATCTGAGTCATATTGCTTTTGCTGGCTAATGGCATATGTACATCTCACTGAAAACGGGTTGCCTTTTCACGGACGAGTTGTATGACCTACCGGCTAACCTGGATTTCGCATCGTGTAGCGTGAGCTCCACATATTTCTGTTCAAAATCAAATTTTCAAGTAGTTGTATTGCCCTGCACCGAGATTTAGATGTTTCGATATCAAAATAAACCATACACGATTCTCAGATACCAACTTGACACTGACAAACACGAGTTTAAACGATATAAGGAAGTTTCACCTTGCCACTGCGCCAGGAAGCGTATTCATTTGTTAGTCTGCTGATCTTTTCGGTCATTTAAAGTATTGTTTTATTCATATGGAAATTTCGACTCCAGGCATTGATTTAGCAATTACTCTAAAAATTTTTGATGCAACAATTGAGGTACTTACATACTGTATGCTATTACAACACAGTTTGTTTTGCATATGAGATTTATTACCAGGCAACACTACATATAAATTTTATGGAGTACAGTTACAGTGTGCCTGTGCGGGAATAGAATTGCGGTGTATTCTGTGGGAATTTAGACACCGATTTTTTTAACAGTAATTTATTCTCAGTTATTAACTTTTGATATACTACAGATTGAGCCGGCCGGGGCGGCCGAGTGGTTCTAGGCGCT
Source organism: Schistocerca gregaria (assembly GCF_023897955.1). Lineage (NCBI taxonomy): Eukaryota > Metazoa > Arthropoda > Insecta > Orthoptera > Acrididae > Schistocerca > Schistocerca gregaria. Next base: position 510,222,636 of record NC_064923.1, read on the forward strand.
ACAGTCTGGAACCGCGCGACCACTACGGTCGCAGGTTCGAATTCTGTCTCGGGAATGGAAGTGTGTAATATCCTTAGGTTAGTTAGGTTTAAGTAGTTCTAAGTTCTAGGGGACTGATGACCTCAGAAGTTAAGTGCCATAGTGCTCAGTGCCATTTGAACCATTTGAACTACAGAGTGTAGTGCAGTGAGAGTCTTTCATTTTATTCATTTGTAATGTTACAGGGTGCTTACTATAAGCGATGTTGCTATTGATCTTTGCAATTGCTGATGATACATAATTAGACAGGCAATGATCTTTTAATTTAGATACTACTTTGTGCACCTTACTCAAGTGTAGGTAATTCATTTCACAGTGATATTATCAGAAGCTAGGATTTTCTTTTATTGAGTGATTTTTATCAGTGGTAATTTAAACATTTTCTGTTTTCATTCACATTTATAGGAAATTATTACAGTAGCTATCTATGTAGTGTAGATCTTCTGTGTGTGGGAGATTTATTTTTTGTTGGATTGCATTGAAATATCAAGAGCTACTAGACCTAGGTCAAATGTTGGAGTTGCAGCGGAACCAACGTACGATGATTCTGTGGACAGTAAAGAGGCAAATGAACACGGATCCTTTCATAATACTGATTTTTCCGAGACAAATAAGACAGTTCCTGACGGGAATGATCAGGGTAATGTTTCAGTATCAAACATGGAACAAGAAAGTGCAGTTGGGGTTTCTACTTTGGAAACTGAGTCTGTAGGAGCTATGTTTTCCATCCACAACTGTTGACCAAACTGAGCTTGTCTCAACCCCTCCCTGTAGTGATGCCAAAGACTGGAACAATTACTGTTTTCAAAGAATTCTAAACACATTAGCAGACCGCAATGAAGAATAGGATATAAATTCGAAGAACATGATATAAGACTGTACAAAACATGTGAAGGAAGTGACAGAAGGCTGAACAAACAAGTTAAGGGATATTTCCAACAGTCTGGAAGAGACTAATAAAAATTTTGTAGGGAGGTACGTCTGGGCTATTTAAATGAGAAAATTAAGCAGGGTGAGCAAGATGTACGTGAGAAGTTCAACCCTTTAATGGTCTCAAGTAAAGAGTAGAACACATTGAAACAACCTAAATTTCAGTTTAGCTGTTGGTTGCATGATGGGGCCTTTAAGGCCCCGGAGTCAATTAATCAGCCATTTAATTATATTAAAATGACGTATAATTGGACCTTGCTTTATGTAATCCTCAAAAATACTCTTACGATTAAGAAACAAAATAAAGTTGTATTGAATGTTGTAAAGATATTACGAAATCAGTGTTTTCTTAACGCTAAGCGCATAATTCATGTAGGGAGCCTTTGAAGCCTGATGTAATCTAATGCTTTAGCGAGCGCTTTTCTCCCAGTTTGTGAATGCTGGTACCTGGAATAATCTTATACTGGCAATTGTTGCACGGATCAGAATCTAGCGATAGCAATAATGGGCTTACTGCTCATTGTAGAAGTTGACATGAGACGTGAAAGAATTCGCTCTCATAACTGATGTAAGTAATTGTGTTTTAATATTATGTTTTCCTTTCCAATCTCTATCTCTGACAAAGTAATTATTTAGACTCTTTCTAATCATGGAAGGTTCGTTTCTTACAGTATGGAATTATCTAGTAAACCTCGAAAGAGAGAAGTTAATTCTGCTGTAATTGCAAATCATTCAAATGCTTCAAGGATTATTTCTGAATGGTCTAGTATTGCTTCCAGAGATGAAACTGATCCTGCATATACACCTTTGCCGGACAGTTCATAATCTGAAAAATGTAGTAACGAATTTCCGATGCAAATGACGTAGGCTTACCAATGGAAGTCTGGCCTGATAACAAGACAGCTGCCAGCAAATTCAAATAATGTATCAAGTACACAACAGCCTGCAAAGCTAACTTCGTTATTGGGAGCGACAGGACTCTGTAGAGAAAAACACCACCTTCTCCTTGCAGAACGCTTCCGCAAAATATAATGAAAAAATTTTCCAGCTGCTGTTGTGGGAAGTGACACACAAATATCAAAAGATGCTTGGAGTTACTTCATCACAAATAATATTGTGGATGGAACAGTTCAATGCACAAGTCTGGACGGAGGATCTCAGCAGTTATAAAAGGTCAAACAAAGCGTAATGTCAAAGACGAGGAAATGAATGCATTTTTGGGAATTCTCCTTTCAGCTGGCACTTACAGAAGCTGGGATATTCCTATATGGGAATTATTTCGCGACTCTTATAACACCCCTTTTCATATGGCAACTTTTTCTATAAGTAGGTTTGAAGAAATAAGGAGAGCCGTAAGGTTTGATGATATGACGCACCCGACAAGCTAGGAGCCAAGATGATAATATGTCAGCTTTTAGCCCTGTGTGGGAACTATTCATAAGTAAATGGAGGCAAAAGTTTCATACAGGAGAGAGAAGCACAACAGAAGATGAGTTAATGTATTTCAGAGTGCGTTATAAATTTCTACAGTTTATTCCAAGAAAACCAGGAGAATTTGGAATAAAGATATTCTGGTTCTGTGACTCTTCAACATCATACGCTGTAGATGGGCTAGTGAACTCAGGAAAAGATCCAGGTAGTCCTCATGCAGCTAATGTTGCAGCTCATGTTGTAAAGAGTCAGAAAAAGACTCTCACAGGAAGCTTAACCATCGTGATGGACAACTACAGTGGTCGGCACTCTTCGCCATAACAAAACAAAAATGCCACCTGAAATGAAACCATGTAAGACACGAGAGGTTTTATCCTCAACATTTAGATTCAGATATGATTTCACTATTGTGAGCTACAAAGTTCCATGAATCACTACGCCACAGTAGATGAGACTCATAAAAAGAAGAAACCAGAAATAATTCTCTTTCATAACAAAACAAAATCAGGTGTAGATTCTCTTGATAAAAAGGTACGTACATACGCTTGCAAAAGAGAGAAATGGAGATGGCTGTTTGTATTATGGGCTAATGTAATGGAAGTAGCAGCTATGAATGCTTTCTGTTTATTCACAAAGCAACATCCTGAATATCACAATGGAAAATCACATAAAAGGAGGCTTTGCTTGAAAGACTTGGCCCTAGAACTTATTCGTCCGCTTATGGAGTCCAGAACCGAAATTCGAAATTTGCAAAGAAGTGTCATACAAGCATTGTCTAGATGTGGCGTCAAAAGTTGACAGGAAATCAGCCACCAAAGAAAAAGGCTCAGAAGAAGATGCTCTTCCAGCCCATGTGAACTGAAAACGAAAACTGCTCAGTGTTGTTCAAAATGTTCTAACAATGTCTGCAATGAACATGGTGAACTTGTTTGTGAAGTCTGTTTACAGTAGTGTGTAAAACTTAGTGACATGCAGCCTAATCTTTACTCGTGTAATATGTCATGTATCTAAATTTTCGTGTGCCCATGTTATATGGAACTTAGCCATTTTCTTTCTCTCTATTTTCTATTTGAATTCCTTATGCACACTAATATGTATTGTACCTCTCCAATATACTATTCATAAGTTATACGAATATCAATAAAAGTTATTGTATACGATAACAATAAAATTATTCATCATTAAATTAAAACTTATTCCATTGAAATTGTTGTGCACGCCTTTTCTTTAATATTTTTTCTAATTAAACTAGCTACAGACATGTTTTATAACAGTAAGATTTCATAATAAATAATGTAACAAAGCTGAGATATAACCATTTTATGGAAATCTCAATGGGGGCTTCTGAGGCATCCATCATGCATTAACGTCAGTCCGAATACTCATGCACCCAAGGGTTAAAACAGCAGGATAGTCATCTTGCAATTCAGACTTTAAGAACAGTGTGCATCGCTTAAGACTGAGACAGAATTTGTTACCAAAGAACAGTCAAATGTAGTTATCAAATATGTAGACGAACTTTCTGTAACGGTGACCACACTGTCCACTAACGTGGACAAAATTTCAAATGTTACACGCCTGTTCACTTGGCGGACTAGGAAGAATATCTTTCTCTTCATCGTTTTAAACAGAGACAAATGACCTTCAATCAACAGCACAATTATCATGTAAAGAAACTTGTTGATCGATTATAGCGCACTGAACAGAAAATTCATTCATGGGCATGATGATGAAAACAGCCATACTCTGCGTCTGAGTACTTCTGGCGAAATATCTGATTCGTGACATATAGGTTAAATGATACGCGAACGCAGTGCATTACATAGAAAAGATAGCGCGTATACCTCAGGCAGAGCGAAAAATAATTTGTCCTCCCACCGGAGTGACTCATTCGATTACAAAGATTTTCTTACTGTTCGGAAGTTTAACGTTTTTCGAAATTGTCCGTATGACATGCACCCCAGGGAGTGGCTACAACAATGCCAACACTGTCTCTCGACTTCACGGCCAACTGGTCAAAAATCTGAATGTGTGTCTGTCTATTTAGAATCTGAAACAGTCATTACAAGCAAAGCAGTCGCACAAGAAATGGCAAATGGAGGGTAAATTTTATCACCAGCTCTTGTCGGCATTCTGGTCTGAAGCAACACAAGACAGGCTCAAAAACAGTATCATTATGCTGAAGAATTTTCAATAGTCAGACTTTTCTAGCCCGTCAGACTATTTTCAGCACCTGATATGCAAGAATCACATCTTATTGAATCCGTACAGTCCGTCTGATTTGTGGTTTGACTGAATTACCAACACGTTTCCTACACAGTATTTTAGCAGGACGTTACAAGGATGACGTTGAAACTGGTCAGAATTTACTGCAAGAACATGAAGTTGACAGTGCGGAATTTTACTCGCGAAATAAATACAGAGACAACAATTAACAAAATTTGTAATTTCCAAGTAAAAGATCAGATGAAGAATATTATTCAAAGAGCAACAACAGTGATGAACAAAATACTCGATTTTCTAACAGCCATGCTCTCATTTGTTCATACGAAAGGCATTCGAGAGATCAGTAGTATAATCACTGTAATTTTAGACATAGAAATAGTGATCATGATTTTAGGAACCAAAGAAATTACTAAAATCATGGCTATCTCGACAGAAATGAGTATAATGAAATACATAACAGCAGTTGGCGTTAAAGACGAAACTTTAATTCAAATCGAGAACTGCTAACACTGAATTGAGATCACATGACTATCATTATAATCAAACACGAAATATTTCGTATGATCGTCAGAATTAAGATGAAAGAAATAATCAGGAGAGGCGTCATCGTATAAACTTCAGTGTGGAATGAAGCGCAAACACCTGAGACCAGATCCTTTAATCTACGTGACAACACTAGGCATGATAGCGCATACAGAGAGCGTGTTGTAGCAGTGTGGGTTCGATAGTTTGGAAATGTACTTGGTTAGAGAAGGATGGAAGATGCCGTGATGTGTAGTCGACGCAGCTTTATTTCAAAAGTATTTTGTAATAATACGTTGTGAAAGAAGATATTGAACAAACCTGATCATATTAATGGAAGAATGACAAATGCCAACTTTTAAGGTAATCCAATTGTTTTTATATTTGTAGCTGTGTACTTCTTATTGCTAGAACATTGCGCATGGTTGAAGTTTGGCTCAAATGGCTCTGAGCACTATGGGACTTAACATCTAGGGTCATCAGTCCCCTAGAGCTTAGAACTACTTAAACCTAACTAACCTAAGGACATCACAAACATCCATGCCCGAGGCAGGATTCGAACCTGCGACCGTAGCGGTCACGCGGTTCCAGACTGAACCGCACCGCCACACTGGCCGGCAGGTTGAAGTTTGCTGTAGAAATTTTGTGCTGCAGTATATACTCTTGTCTTACAGTTGAAACGAGTTTCAAGGAAGGCAGTTGTGCACTGGGGAGTTATTAAGTAATATTCTTGCTAAGCTGTGTAGGCGTGAGGACTTAATGGAAAAGTGTATTGTTGTCATCGCTCAATGAATCATATTTAAACTTGAAGTCTTTGTTATCATTTATCAGCCGTTAAGATTAGTTCCTTATTTTCCGTTTTATTTTCATTACTCTTTTCGCACACTGGCATTCCTCAAGAGATCTATGTACTGAGAAGCATTTTATGACAATTTATCTGTGTAAGATAACGCCTTGCGTTAAACATCGCAAGCTCGGTAAATGAAACTAAAGATAAGATTAGCAATATTCACGGCCAACATTGGGATCTGTATCATTTTTTTTGCAATCAGATAGTATACCGGTGGTTATAATTAAACTTTACGTTATAACACGGAAACTAATTACCGTACGAGTGCGAAATTTGGTAGCATTAACGTCCAGAGTATGGGATGCATGCTAGATCCAACTATATCCACCAGGTGCCGTGATCAATAATCGTGATTCATGATCTCACGCACTTGACCAGTCGCAGTGCACCTGTTGACGTGTCAGCATGGGCTTGGACAAAGGGAGTAGGGCATTACTGGCGAAACTCTGTTATCAAAACAACGGCAATGCTGCAGCTGCTCTTTGACAATATCGCCGCATGAAAGGATTACGGAATGGTAACTGTATGGTGTGGCTTCATGGTTATGTTCCTCTTTGGTCCATTCTTTTTTAACAGGTTGGAACTCAAGGATCAAATATGTGAAGTGTGACTCTCCAGCATTACTACGAGATGCTTCGCCAGCATGTGACACCCACCCTGCAGAAGAAAGACGCATCTAACTCCGCCGTTTTTGACGGGCTACCTGAAGGACTGTGTTTGCCAGGGAGACATTTACGAATGTGCTGATATGGAGCGCAAAGCATATCAGAATGCAGTGCTGCGCTTTCAGACTCTTCTGGACACCGATGGGCGCCATATAGAGCCCCTTCTGTAGCAGTAATGGTAGATGTACATAATGGTGTTATGTACCATACCAACACATTAAAAATGTTTCAGTTGAATTGATTCTGCACTATTCCTCTTCCCCATGTCCTCGACATTAATGATTTCAAGTTTGGTCCTCGTACGACAGTTAGTTTCTGGGTTACAACGTATTAAATAGGGAAGTTTTAATTATAACCACCCGGTATGTAAATTGCACTGAAAGCAAATTGCTTTCTCGCGTAACGCGTAGTCTCGATTTCGCATCATATAACGTGAGATACATATATTTCCGTTCGAAGTTAAATATTCACGAAGTTCTGTTGCCCTGTACCGAGACTTAAGTGTATTTCCACATCAAAATAAGTATAGATATTTGTCAGATACCCACTTAACACGTACAAACACGAGTGTAAGAGACATAGGGAACTTTCACGTGAGATATAACTGCCCTTTTCCATGTGCTGATGCGTTTTTTCTGATCGAAATGTCTAAGAGAAGGGTGACTAAGCAATGCTTGTTTATGGAAAGATTTTCGCATTCGCAGTCCATCAAAAATGAACATTTTTTCGTGGCAGGTGATGCAAAAGAGCAGCTATTTGATCTGCATTTGGAATGAATTTGATGTAGCATGTTAGTTTGCTAAGAAGAGCTTGGAGTTTTCATACATTTGTAGGAGAATGTAATCCCCGATGGCCTCTACCCGCTTATTCGAGAGACGCGCGATGTTATCGTCAATGACATGTGACATGTCCCAGGTATTCCATTTCAGTATTTAATAATGAACATTTGTGTAAATTATACTTGAATCTTGTGGAAGTTAAAGATTGGAAAAGAGTTCGCAAATTTTTTAGATGCTGTTTGTCGGGATACATATTTTTTTTTTTTTGTTATGGTTTTAGGGCGCAAAACTGCTACGGTCATTAGCGCCCAGGCGTGTCCGGATACAGTCAGGTAATCTAAAAATATTGCGACTGTTCATTTCTTTTGCATTACAATTGTTTGATAACTTCAGGCGATCAAGCGTTTACTTTTGAGCGTATACTAACGTTTGTGAGGCGAAAATTACCAATATTACAGACGGAACTTCTGACGTCACCTGTTCGAGAACGGGTGCAAACAATGCAGAATGAGACGCGCTTTCCGAGGGAAAATACTTGTACTGATACAAGCCAACGTGCATGTTAACCACGATAAACAGTTTTGGCTCCTCTTGCAGGGGAAGTTGATGATAAGCACCAGGTAATTCAGTTTTTGAAAAGATTCGTCCACATACTAGGCGATCTATCAGCTTGTCAACACGTGGAAGCTGGAAGGAATCAATGACTGTTTGAGCGTCTTCTGCAGCTTTGAAGTCGGCATGAAGTTTCATCTTCATGATTGCTTTTCTTGAGATCACAAGGGGGGAAATCGCCACTGACTTGAAGCAATGTGATTCAAAAAAACTGGTAAGCTCTACTCTACTGAAGCGATGTCATCGTGAATGTCATGAGGTAGTGGGCATGCGCTGTAGAACTTGAGTTTACCGTTGTCCTTGAGCATAGCTTGTGTGTGAAAATTCTTCTCATGTCCTAGTGTGCTGTGGAACAAATGCCTATAGGTTCCACAGAACTGATGGAAGACAAGAAAAAATGCGTACCAGTATCGTACAAACTGTCCTGAATATTTTAACCGAATAAATTAAAAGTATCCATGTAAAAAAATACGGGATTAGACGATGACTAAATTACTATGAAAGACTCTGATGTAGTAGTAGTTGAATACACTCCTGGAAATTGAAATTAGAACAAAGTGAATTCATTGTCCCAGGAAGGGGAAACTTTATTGACACATTCCTGGGGACAGATACATCACATGATCACACTGACAGAACCTCAGGCACATAGACACAGGCAACAGAGCATGCACAATGTCGGCACTAGTACAGTGTATATCCACCGTTCGCAGCAATGCAGGCTGCTATTCTCCCATGGAGACGATCGTAGAGATGCTGGATGTACTCCTGTGGAACGGCTTGCCATGCCATTTCCACCTGGCGCCTCAGTTGGACCAGCGTTCGTGCTGGACGTGCAGACCGCGTGAGACGACGCTTCATCCAGTCCCAAACATGCTCAATGGGGGACAGATCCGGAGATCTTGCTGGCCAGGGTAGTTGACTTACACCTTCTAGAGCACGTTGGGTGGGACGGGATACATGCGGACGTGCATTGTCCTGTTGGAACAGCAAGTTCCCTTGCCGGTCTAGGAATGGTAGAACGATGGGTTCGATGACGGTTTGGATGTACCGTGCACTATTCAGTGTCCCCTCGACGATCACCAGAGGTGTACGGCCAGTGTAGGAGATCGCTCCCCACACCAAGATGCCAGGTGTTGGCCCTGTGTGCCTCGGTCGTATGCAGTCCTGATTGTGGCGCTCAGCTGCACGGCGCCAAACACGCATACGACCATCATTGGCACCAAGGCAGAAGCGACTCTCATCGCTAAAGACGATACGTCTCCATTCGTCCCTCCATTCATGCCTGTCGCGACACCACTGGAGGCGGGCTGCACGATGTTGGGGCGTTAGCGGAAGACGGCCTAACGGTGTGCGGGACCGTAGCCCAGCTTCATGGAGACGGTTGCGAATGGTCCTCGCCGGTACCCCAGGAGCAACAGTGTCCCTAATTTGCTGGGAAGTGGCGGTGCGGTCCCCTGCGTAGGATCCTACGGTCTTGGCGTGCATCCGTGCGTCGCTGCGGTCCGGTCCCAGGTCGACGGGCATGTGCACCTTCCGCCGACCACTGGCGACAACATCGATGTACTGTGGAGACCTCACGCATCACGTGTTGAGCAATTCGGCGGTACGTCCACCCGGCCTCCCGCATGCCCACTATACGCCCTCGCTCAAAGTCCGTCAACTGCACATACGGTTCACGTCCACGCTGTCGCGGCATGCTACCAGTGTTAAAGACTGCGATGGAGCTCCGTATGCCACGGCAAACTGCCTGACACTGACGGCGGCGGTGCACAAATGCTGCGCAGCTAGCGCCATCGACGGCCAACACCGCGGTTCCTGGTGTGTCCGCTGTGCCGCGCGTGTGATCATTGCTTGTACAACCCTCTCGCAGTGTCCGGAGCAAGTATGGTGGGTCTGACACACCGGTGTCAATGTGTTCTTTTTTCCATATCCAGGAGTGTATTTACATTGTAAAGGTCGCGTTACAAGGACTGAGGTAATTTTGCCGTTGTCTGTTACGAGGTGCAGGCGAGATTTTTGCATCTGAGCGTGTCCCAGTGGCACGTTAAGTATTTGATTAAGAATGTGACTGAAGCACCATTATCTAACTGAAAAGATACGGATTGATAGCAAATCAGCAGTGAGATGAGCAGTTTGTGCTTCGCTTCCTGAATGTGACTTTCTAGCTGGCAGAAGACTGTCTTTCAGTTGGGACCAACGAAGTGTTGAGCTATATGCGTATTAGGGGAGAGCTGTTACAATGAGGCAAGTTTTGCTTTGAGTGTTCACTGTGCGATTCCGCCACTTGTTCGCCGGTTCCCATGTAGATTTCCAGGTGGAAAGGGTACACATTCAGAATACGAGATAGTTCATATTTCCACTTTCTCAAGTCGTTTCCGTGGGTGTCCTGAATTTTGACGATGTCGGCAATATGTGGTAGAGAGAGCAGGTTTGCGATCGTGTGTTACACAACAGTTCACACTAGATTTTGGAACGTTTCATCCAGCCAGGGAAGTGGCTGGGCACCTTGTGCTGTGTTTATGCTGTTCCCTGTGGCGGCCGTTGTACTGTGCCATGCGAAAATTTAATCGCTGCGAGCTATCTGAGGTCAGGCACATTAAAGTCAAGTTCAGGAAGCGACGTCTTGGACTGCCTGAGCTTCGATTACACTCAGGTGACAAAAGTCATAGTATACCTTCTAAGACCAAGTCGGACCTTCTTTCGCCCTGTGTAAAGGAGCCACTCGACGTACCATGGACTCAACAAGTCGCTGGAGGTGCCCTGCAGAAATATTAAGCCATGCTGCCTCTATAGTCGCCCATAATTGCCGGTGCAGGACTTTGTACACGAGACGACTTCTCTATTGCGCCCCGTAAATGTTCGATGGATTCATCTCCGGCAATCTGGTGGCCAAATCTTTCGGTCGAATTGTGCAGAATGTTCTTCAGACCATTTGCAAACTGTCGTCCGGTGACACGGCGCATTCTCATTTATAAAAATTCCATCGTTGTATGGGGACATGAAGTCAATGAATTGCTGCAAATGGTCTCCAAGTAGCCGAACATAAACATTTCCAGTTCATTCCATGTAGATACAGCCCACACATTTATGGAGCAACCACCAGCTTAAACTGTGCCTTGTTGACAAATTGCGTTCAAATGGTTCAAATGGCTATGAGCACTATGGGAATTAACTGCTGAGGTAGTCAGTCCCCTAGAACTTAGAACCACTTCAACCTAACTAACCAAAGGACATCAAACAGACCCATGCCCGAGGCAGGATTCGAACCTGCAACCGTAGCGGTCACGCGGTTCCAGACTGTAGGGCCTAGAACCGCTCGATCACCCCGGCCGGTGACAAAGTGAAGCCATGGCTTTGTGAATTCGGACCTACACTCGAACCATACCATTAGCTCTTATCAACTGAAATCGGGAGTCATCTGACCAGGGCACGATTTTGCAGTAGTCTAGGTCCTACTGCAATTGTCATGAGCCCTGGAGACGTGCTGTAGGCAATGTCGTAAGGTTAACAAAGGCACTCGCGTCGGACATCTGTTTTCATAGCCCATTAACGCCAAATTTTGCCGCACTGTCCTAACGGATACGTCCGTCGTACGTCCCACATAGATTTTTGCTCTTATTTAAAGCAGAGTTGCTCGTTTGGTACCACTGGCAACAATATGCAAATGCTGCTGCTCTCGGTCGTTAAGTGAAGCCTGTCGGCCACTGCGTTGTCCGTGGTGATAAGTGATGTCTGAAATGTGGTATTCTTGACACTGTGGAACTCAGAATAGCGAATTCCCTAACGGTTTCCGAAATGGAATATCCAATGCGTCTAGCTCCAACTACCAGTCCGCGATTGAAGTCTGTTAACTTAGTCGTGCAGTCGTAATCACGTCGGTACCTTTTTACTTGAATCACCTGAGTAACAATGACAGCTCCGCGATACCACCGCCATTTTTATATGTGCGTAACCCTATACGATGACTTTTGTCACATCAGTGCAGCCTATTCATCGTATAAACAGTTCTGCGTTTTCTCCCACGTTTACTGTTACTCCATTGTATTTTGTTTCTTACGGAACGTCAGCTGTGCATATTCGGTTGCAGTAATAACTTCAAGTTTTATGCGGAAGCGTAGCTCCCCCGCACTACTCAGCGAAGATAAACAAACGAACAGTGGTTTACCGGCGTATTTAAACAGGGAATAGGGTCCATCGAGCCTGCAGTGATGTGAACAACTGCAGGTAATCGTGTGGAAGCTCATTTGCTTCTGTTCGACATTCCGCTACTGAATGTTAATAACGTTCACTTTAATCTTTTTACAATTGCTTTTTGTAATACTTCTGACTGACATGTAATTTAAAATGCTGGAACACTGAAATCATTCACATCAATATTCTGAAAACAAAATATTCGGGAGCAGATTACACGTAGGAAACACGAAGAAGTGAAAAGTATCACAAAGGATGTTCCCGTGATTATTAAGAAACGGGTGGGCAGGTATGGGAGACGAGGCTTCCCATCGAGGATGTCTTTTCGATAAACACTTAAATAAATCGAACCCACAGTCCTGAGCACAAATGGCAGCTATTTTATCCACTAAGCTACGGCAATGATACTATACCAAGTTGCTCAAATTTAATAAAAATACTTCCAAAAGTAAAGTATTTTTTTTCATTTCATGTTCAAAACAGAAACTGAGTCTTTACAAACCAAGCTGACCTGCACCAAGCAGAACTAACCATAGCCGGCCGTGGTGGCCGAGCGGTTCTAGGCACTACAGTGTGGAAGCGCAAAACCGCTACGGTCGTAGGTTCGAATCCTGCCTCGGGCATGGATATATGTGATGTCCTTCGGTTAGTTAGGTTTAAGTAGTTCTAAGTTCTAGGGGACAGATGACCTCAGATGTTAAGTCCCATAGTGATCAGAGCCCTTCGAACCATCTGAACTAACCATACCGCCTTGCACAGAATTGTTTAGAGACAGCGGCTGTTCATAGAGATCCGAAATAAGAAATAATGACATAAGCTATTAGCATACCGATCAGCAAAACCATTGCTGTTTGCTAATGCTTCTTAGAACGTCGTTGTATTAGCGGTACTGTAACACAAAATATCTAATACATAATTAGGGTCTACTTCCAATGGCGTAGAAACACCCGTGAACGTCTATGGCCGCTGACCAATCGCTACTTATCAGGATTGTTCTCACGATGAATAGAAATAACTTTTGTGACCAATTAAACTTGTTACCGTATTTGCTCCTATGGGCTCAGTGGTTTTCACTCTCGGATACCCATGTCCTGTTGTCACAATTCACTTCTTAATAGAAACAAGTAGTCTTGAATGTTGATACGACAGATAAAGCACAGAAAAGTAGAGATACGTATGTGTATTCATCTACATCTACATCATACGCCACAAGCCACCTAATGGGGTGTGGCAGAGTGTTCTTCTGCACCGCTAATTGAGTCCTTCGGACCTGTTCCACCGGCGAATAACGCATGGGAGAATGACTGTCGGGAAACCTCGGTCTAACAAGTTCCTTATAAGCCACTTCCTTCGTGGATGTGTTACATTTCCTTAAAATTGTTCCTATGAATCTAGGTCAGGCATCTGCTTCTCGCACTTTTTTGTTTTATGTGGTCATTCCACTTAAGGCAGCTCTGGATAGTTACTACTACTTATTTTAAAGAGGATACTGTTTCCGGCGGTTTGTCAACAGTAGTGTAGCTACACAGCAGTGGATTTCTTTTCCAAAGCATTCGAAATATGTTACGTTTATTTGCCTTCAAAGTTAACTGCCAGAGCCTGCACTCTTCATCAATTCTCTGGAGGTCATTCAGCAAATCGTTAGTGTCTTCCGGCGTTGATGCTTTGTTATAGACAACCGCATCATCTGCGAACAGCCTGATAGAGTAACCGATGCTTTCTGATAGACCATTTATGCATATTGCAAACAGTAACGGTCCTATCACACGTCCTCGGTGTACTCCGTTGAGAGCGACGAGTTGAGTTCTTTCTACAAGGAGGTCTTGAATCCAGTCCCAGATATGCTCTGATACTAAATAATCTAGTATTTTTTCACCAAACGTTAGTGCGGCGTAGTGTCAAATGCCTTCCTGAAGCATCAACCTGAGCGCCGTTGTCCACGGCGCCGTGGATCTAATGGAGGAACAGAGCGAGCTATGTATCGCAGGATCTCAATTTGAGGGATACATCTTGATTTTTATACAGGATATTTTCATTCTCCAAAAATATCAAACTCTTGAGCACGGAACATGTTCCATAATTCTACAACAGACTGATGTCGACGGTATGGGTCTATACTTGTGTGCATCTTTCCTAAGGTCCTTCCAAAAACGGGAATAACCTGCGCTTTCTTCCAGTCGCGAGGTACCCTTCGTTGCTGAAGTGATCTACGGTAATTTACTGCTAGAAGGGGAGCAAATTCTTTCGCATAATCTTTGTAGAGTCTTATAGGTATCTCAGCTGGTCTTGACGTCTTTCCACTACTAACCGATTGCAGCTGTTTTTATCTTCTGCTGTGGGTTACCTCAGTAGCTGCCATTTCGACGTTCGTATGACTATTGAAAGGAGGGTCCGTGTTGCAATCTTCCGCGGTGAAACAATTTCGGAAGACAGAATTCAGTATTTTCACCTCCTCTCTGTTATCTTCCGTTTCAATGAGTGACTGAAGAAACGGTGTTAACCCACTTACAGATACTATGTACGATCAAAATCTCTTAGGTTTTTTACTCGGATCGGTTGACAAAGCTTCACTTTCAGAGTCATTGAACGCTTCATTTATTGCTTTCCTTACTCTCAATTTCACTTCTTTCACCTGTTGTTCGTCAGCTAGGTTCTTACTTCTCTTTGAGATGAACTTCTCTTTGTTTACACGTCTATTAAACCATGGTGAGGGTTCCCCATCGCTCAACATATTACTCGGAACATGCTTTCCTAGGGCATACGTTTTTGAATTTTTTTCATTTATTCTCCACATCTCCGTCCTCATCACTGAAAATTTGATGCTGACTGCTCGGATGCTCTGTAATTTGTAGCCTGTCGCTCCTGCTAAGCAAAAATATCTTCCTACCTTTCTTAACATTCTTTGGAAGACCCGTTGTCATAGATGCTATCACAGCCTTATGATCACTAATGTGTAACTCTACGTTGATTCGTTTAGTTCAGGTATGTTTGTTGCGAGGAGGTCTAAGACGTTATCCTCACCAGTTGGTTCTCTAACTATTTGCTCAAAGTAATTTTCGTACAAGACATTAAGAACAATGTCACACTAATCCTTGTCTCTTGCATCAGTTTTGCTAGCATCACACACTCAATCTATACCCCCTATTACAACGGCGTGATCAGGAAAATTGCTAACGAAATTCTGCAAGTTCTGTCTGAAGCGCTCTACCACTAGGGGTCCAGACCCAGGAGATCTAGAAAAGCATCTGATTATCGTCTTTCACCGATCTCTGATGCTTAACTTTACCCACGTTAATCGGAATCGGTGATAATCTCGCTTGATTTCATCCAATTCTTTACCACAATGAACATGCCGTCATCATTGACCACTAACTACCCTTAGGATAAATATTCCAATCACAACGTAGGACTTCGTTGTAATACTATCTGTCCATTATTGCCTTCAGTAAGCGAGACTTCTTCTGGAACCTTTACGCGTCTGCAGTTTACTAAAATCATATGAACCATTTCTATCTCTGATCTGCGACGACGAACATTTCTGAAGACATTATGGCTAATATACCAGGTAAATCGTCATTAATCCCAAGGGACGGTTTCTCTAACCTGTAAGAGCTCCATGTGCGCGCCACACTTACTCCACTTCACTAATAGTCGCCTCCTGTGTGTAGTGCACGCATGACATATTAAGGGAAACAGAAAAATTCTGTACCCGATTGCAGAGGTTGAGAAACTCGCATCCCATACAGTCGCAAAGTTGTCTGAACCTCTGCTTTAGACCTTCCACTCTGTTCCGACCCAGAGGACCGCGATGAACCCTGCGTGCGACGCTAGATATAGCTTACCTTGCACCCTGCGTGCTTGCTAGTTCCCTTCACCAAATCAGCCATCCGCCGAAAGGAGCTGCGGATGCCCTCAGAACCTAAGCGGCAGGCATCATTCTTGCCGACATGTGCCACTGTAAGCAGCCGGTTGCACCTAGTGGACTCGTTAGCCACCGGCAGGCCTCCGTTTTCATCCACATCATGGGCGACACCCCCACCCCCACCCTTTCCCGTCAAACGTATCGAATGCACACTGGCACCATTTCTGCCTAGCCTCTATTTCCCTAAGCGGCTCCACCACCCGCCTAACACTTGAGCCCCTAGTGACAAGCATACCAACCCTCTGCACTTGTCCGGAGTGGGCAGGAAAATCGACTGCTGGACCAACAGGGGAGGCTCAGAGTCATAATCAACACCTGATAGTACCTCGGACCTACTGCTAAGGCGTAGGGAGCAAACCTCGCGACCTGTTCCCTCTTTCGCCTTCCGCCCAGTGACAAGCGAAGCCACCAATGTCTGAGAGCCACTCTCGAGTGAGGATGGACCGATCAGATGTGCACCAGTAGATGCAAAGACACCCTGGTTGTCAGGGAATTCCAAGGGCACCAAAGGTGTTGCAAGGCTCGTTACTATCGCCCCGATTTCGTCGCAACTTTGAACACTTGTCAAAAGCTTGTCGACTGTACCCAACGCACCTTCCAGCTGTTTATGGACAGCAGCCATTTCTACTCGTGTCTGCTCACAACAAGCACAATCCATAGCCATATCTTAGTGTGTAAAAATAGATGTAAGACCTTTAATCGCGCTACTGAGTTTGTAATGTACACGGTATACAACGAAGGGAACAACGAAACACTAAAAGCTGCTCTGAGATTTCTCACTGTGCCCTGAGACGGCAAACTCTTAAACAGGAGTAAGTTCCTCCACGGAAGTGGATGAACCTATAGTCACTTGTTACTGGAAACTCTGCTTCCTCAAAAGCTAACCACAAGGTACTGATCTAAACTATACGCTGTGTACATATCTAGATTTAAACTTGGCGTGACATGGGGCTTGTGGAGGAGGGAAAATTACACTAGGGAGCCACCTTACACCAGGATATGCACCTAGATTAACGCTGAAACAAAAGCACTCGGTCTTCAGGCCACAAGTGGCCCATCTGGGCCGTCGACTGCCGCGTCATCCGCAAATGAGGATGCGGATAGGAGGGGCGTATGGTCAGCACACCGCTCTCCCGGTCGTTACGATGGTTTTCTGCGGCCGGAGCCGCTACTAATCGGTCGAGTATCTCCTCAATTGGCGTCACGAGGCTGAGTGCACCACGAAAATAACAACAGCTCATGGCAGCCATGATGCTCACCCATCCAAGTGCCGGCCACGCCCGACAGCGCTTAGCTTCGGTGATCTGACGGGAACCGGTGTATCCACTTCAGCAAGGACGTTGCGCTAAAACGAAGACTTAGAGTAATTTGTTAACCACTAGTCTGTACAGTAAAATACACAAGCATAGATCACTCCTCTGCAAAAGCACGTGAAAAAGAAAAAGCAACTAATCTAAATTACTCTATATCAGACAACTGCGGCCCTGCTACAGCTGCTCTCTCCTCCGTTCGGTTCAGCGTTTCCTCACTGTAGTCAACCATACTGAAGTTGATACAGGTCTGAATATCAGACGAAGCTCTGAATCCAGCTGTTCCAAAGGATATGCTGGACAATCAGAGTCGAAGGCAGTAAGGTCATGTAAATTCAGCGTCCTTTGCTGACGATGATACCCATCGGAGACAGTGAGCAGTGGATGAATAAGCTCGCCGCGTTGCGCTGGTGGGCATTTAAATGTGCCGTCTGCTGCAAAGTTATGAATGGTGTCGTCGATTATTACTTAATTGATACTGCAATATGTCATACAGATACACGTAAACCATGTCGATTCGTATCGATGAAGACAAAATCATTGTTCTTAAGAATAAATGACCGAGACAACAGAATGAGCCAAGACAGCTGGGATAACAGTAAGCTCCAACTATAGTGCTTACCTTTCGGACAGAAGTATCGGGAAGGAAATACGATTGGGGCGACATGGCTACACGAAACATGTGAAGAAAGTGAAAAAGAAATGATTGTCGGAAGGACTGACTCAACCTACAGAAAGGCCAATACAGTATTCCGCGAAATGAAAAGCAGGGGTGGTAACATTAAGAGTGCAATGGGAATTACACTATTAAATAAAGAGGATAAAGCGGATGGATAGAGATAGTAAACTGAAGGCCTCTTTCAGGGGGAAGGCTAATCTTATGACGTGATAAAAAAAAAGAAAGAGAAGTCGATACAGAAGAGATAGGGGATACAGTTTCAGAATCATAATTTAGGAGAATCTTGAAGTACTTAAGATCAAATAAGTCAGTAGAGACAGATAACATATCATCAGAATTACTAAAATCATTTAGGGAAGTGCTAAAAATCGATTAATTGCGTTGGTATTTACAATGTATGACTCCGGCGACATATTTATTTATTTATTTATTTATGCATTTATTTTACCTGGCAAGACATAGCACTTGACTACCGGAAAATATCATTCACAAAATTCCGAAGACTGCAATAGCTGCCTGTTGCAACAATTATCGTACAATCAGTTTAACATCTCATGCATCGAAGCTGCTGACATGAATAACAATAGAAAAGAAAATTGAGGATGTGTTGGATGGCTGTCAGTTTGGCTTTACGAAAAGTAAAGGCCTCAAAAATTAAGACCCGTCCATAGCATTTGTCAACCTGGAAATAGCGTTCCACAGTATAAAATGGTGTAAGATGTGCTACATATTGGGATAAGCTGTATGGGAAGACGGGTGATTTACAACATATACAAGAGCCAAGAGGTAACAATAAGAGTGGAAGACCAAGAGCGATGTGGTCGGATTAAAACGGGTGTAAGGTAGCGATGTAGTCTTTGACCCGTAATGTTCAATCCATACATCGAAGAACCAATAACGGAATTGAAACAAAGGTTCAAAGTGGAATTAAAATTAAAGATTAAATGATGTCAATGACACGATTCACTCATGACTTTGCTATCCTGAGTGCAAATGTGAAGAAGAGTTACATGATCTGCTGAATGAAATGAACAGTCAAGTGAGTAGAAAATCCAGGTTGAGAGTAGCTCGAGGAAAGACGCATATAAAGGGAAATAGCATAAATGAGAACAGCGAGAAACTTAAAAACATGATTGATTATCACGAAGTTGATGAATTAACGGATTCTGCTACCTAGGCAGCAAAATAACCCAAGACGGACGTAGCAAGGTGGACATAAAAAGAAAGACTAGCTCTAGCAAAAAGGGCATTCCTGGCCAAGAGAAGTCTTCTAGTATCAAACATAGGTCTCAATTTGAGGAAGAAATTTCAGATAATGTGCGTTTGGAGCCCAGCACTCTGTAGCAGTGCGACATGGTCTGTGGGAAAACCGGAACAGAAGAAAATATAATTATTTCAATGGTAGTGCTGTGAAATAATGTTGAAAATCGGGTGGACTAATAAAGTAAGGAATGAGAAGGCTTTCCACAGAATCGGTGAGGAAAGAAATATGTGGAAAACATTGACAAGAAGATGGGACAGGATGATAGGACATGTGCTAAAGCATCAGGGAATGACTTCCGTGGTACCACAGTGAACTGTAGAGGGTAAAAATTGTAGAGGAAGACAAAGACTGGGAGACATTTCTACTCTGTGATGAAAAGGTTGGCACGGGAGGAGAAATGCTGTTGGGCCGCATCACACCAGTCAGAAGACTGAGGACTCGGAAAAAGTCGGGAAGCATTGCTTACAGTCAAATTTTACTTATTGTTTCCAGTGTAGTAGGACAACATGACTAAACTTCGAAGGTTATTTGAATGTGTACACGCTGCACGTAGGTGGCACTTGTCAAAGCAAGAATGCACTGTCCAGTGGATCTCAGCGTATCGTTTGAGATGGCCCCATAATCAGAAATAGCATGGGCTGAGATCCAGTGAACGAGCAGGCCATGCAACTGGACCCCCTCGTCCGATCCATCGACCAGGGAAGACACACTCCGCACGTTAACGGCGAAGTGGGCTGGAGCACAATCATGTAGCAGCTACATAACCCTTTGAATCATCAATGGCACTTATTCCCGCAGGGGAGGCAAAGAAACGCCGACAGCTCTGGTCTGTTAGGCAGCATGGAAGGAAGACTGGTCCCAAAGTACAGTCGCCAATTATCCAGGCCCACACATTCCGGCTGCACCGGAGCTCATCGTTCAATGTCACCATACCATGAGGGTTCTGCGTACTATCCCACAAATGACTATTATGAAAGCTGAAAGTACCGCTCCGTATAAGGGTGGCCTCATCTGTGAATAGGACAGATGACACAAATTGCAAAATCGTGGTTGTCTGGAGAAGAAACCAGTGACAAAACTGCTCTCGATGTGGAAAGTCTCTCGCAAACTCTGTCAAGTGGTAAGGGTACTAACAATTCTGTCTTCAGTAGTGCTATAGGCCTAGGTGAGCCTTGGCTTCTTCAATGATTTTCCTCCACATTTCTCGGTTATTTATTGTTCTTTTCCACCCCCGGATTCCCATACTCGTGAGCTCCACTATTACGTTGTAAGTACATGTTCTTCTACGTCTCCTTTTTCGCCTATCCAAAAGGATCACATCTTTCATCAATTTCTTTGGAATTCTATCCTCTACTCTTCTCTTCATGTGTCTTACACATCGTATTCTCTGTGATTTCACAAATTTTACTGTTTGCCTACTTTGTATTAATACTCGTAATTCGGAGTTGTAGCATTTTCTCCAGCCTTCTTCATCCCTTATTGGACCATAGCTTTTGCGTAGCATTTTCCGTTCAAAGGTTCGTAGTGCATTTTTGTCGTGTTCTGTCACTTCCCATAGCTCCCACTCGTATATGACAACTGCGCGGACTAGGGAGTTAAATGTTAGTAGTTTTGTTTCCTTTGTAACAAGGCTATTCGGAAATGTTGCATATTTGCAAAGTAGGCACTGTTTCCTGCTTGTATTTTTTCCCTTATAACCTTTCCAGTATTGTTATTATTTATTTTTAGGCCTACCAGATAGTTAAGAGAGACACTCCTTTGAAGCATTACCTATTAATGTATAGGTCCTTAGGAATTCTTCTGGACTCACATTATGGTTGGTTGGTTGTTTCGGGAAGGAGACCAGACAGCGTCGTCATCGGTTTCATCGGAGTAGGGGAGGATGGGGAAGGAAGTCGGACGTGCCCTTTCAGAGGAACCATCCCGGCATTTGCCTGGAGTGATTTAGGGAAATCACGGAAAACCTAAATCAGGATGGCCGGACGCGGGATTGAACCGTCGTCCTCCCGAATGCGAGTCCAGTGTCTAACCACTGCGCCACCTCGCTCAGTCCTCACATTATGCCATTATCATATATTTTGTTATGTTTTCACTTACTGTGAGCCCAATTTTTAATGCCTCTATTTCTATTGCACGATGTCCTTTTTGGAATGTACAGATATTTCTTCCTCCTGTAGCAATGTCATCAGTGTACGCACATATCTGGGTATTTTTCCTAAATATGGTGCCGCTTTCGTTGATTTTATTTACTACACTACAGTGGAGAGATTATCATCTTGCTTCACGCCTTTCACTTGTTCTGCTAAGGACTTTTACTTTTGGTTTTGTCTCTGTGATTGTTATTCTGATTAGCCTTATGGGTTGGTTCAAATGGCTCTGAGCACCATGGGACTTAACTTCTAAGGTAATCAGTCCCCTAGAACTTAGAACTACTTAAACCTAACTAACCTAATGACATCACACACATTCATGCCCGAGGCAGAATTCGAACCTGCGACCGTAGCGGTCGCGTGGTTCCAGACTGTAGCGCCTAGAACCGCTCGGCCACAGCGGCCGGCCATCTGTTCTTCCTCCCTCATCATTTTTTCCATCTTTACTGGAGCATTCCATTATTTTGGAGTGGAATCTTCTCTTTATTATGCCTACAGCATTATAGAACTTCCGTATATCACTCTGTTTCTTTAACTCTTCTAATTCTTGACATTTCTTTTTAGTCCACACTCTTTATTTCTCTTAACTCGTCTCTTTAATTCTCCATATCGTTCCACATTATTTCTCATTTCTGTGTGTAGCACATTCTTGCCGTGCTTTTTTTCCTCCTCTGTTGCTGAAATGCAATCTTCCTCAAACCATTGATGAGCTCTTCTGCTCCTCCTTATGTCTATTATTTCTTCTGCAGCATCTTTAATGGCTTTTTCACTCCTGGTCTACCTTTCGTCTTCTCCCATGGCAGTGTCTTCAGTGCTCAACTTTCTGCTTAGTGGTACTTGGTATTTTTTTACTTCAGCATGTATTTTCAGTTTGCCAGTATTCCAGTTCATCTCCTTGTTTGTTATGTTGCCGTTTGTTAATGACAGTTTCTTTCTCAAGACTGATTTTATTACAAAGTGGTCTGAGTCACAATTTGATCTTTTGCAGCTCCGTACATCTATAATTCACGTGGAGTGACGTGCAATCACTAAAATATGGTGAATTTGATAGGCTATTCCATTGACTGCAGACTCCCAAGTACCCACATTTTGGGTGGTAAGCAGGTACGTTTAATAATAATGTTATTCCTTGCTGCGAATTCGTATTGTGTGTTTCCATTCTCGTTGTTTTCTTCGTGTAGTGAACATGCTCCAGAAACCCATTTTTAAGTTCATGTCTCCCTACTTGTGCATTAAAATCTCCTATTACTGGTTTCAGGTCATGTTTAGGTAATGCACAGCATACTTTTTCCGAGTCTTCGTAGAACTGTTCTTTAATTATATCCTCTTTTTCCTTTCTTGGTGCATGCGCATTTAATATTGATGTATTCCTAAATTTCCCTCCTAGTCTGTGTCTACATATGCATTCATTTATGGGTTCATATTCTATTAGACTTTTCCTGACTTCACTACTTATTTTAAACCCTGTTCCGAATTGGCCTGTTCTGGCCCTCTATATACCAATGAGTACTTAGGTTTATCTACCTTCCCATTCGTCATCTTATTTCCTATAGCCCTACGATGTCATATTTAAATTTTAAAATACCAACTTCTCTTTCTTTCATTTTTCCAGCCTGTAGCATTGTCCTCACATTCCATAAGGCTACTGTCAGATCCTTTATCCATTTTCTCTGCCGGGGTCGTGAGACACGTTTCCCATCCAGTTTCCAAGGCTTCCGTTGAATTTAGGCCATATTCATCTTTTTTACAGTATGGGGTTATTAGCCCCACGCCCAATCTGGAAGGCCAGGATTTGTATTAGGTTTATTTCTGTAGGGAAACCGGCTTCACTACGCCTCTACAGCCCTCCCGTCCCTATGTTGCAGGACTCAGTCGAGACCAGTCCGCTACTCCCGGCACAGCTCTCAGGTTCAACGAAGTGCGCGAACCCTCCCGCCCGCCACTGAAGGTACCTACCATAAGGCGGTGTTCCCCGGGGAGAATGTTCCATACGGTCGTCTGGCTTATCTCGTACTGGCTGGCCGACTCAGTCGAGACCAGTCCAGACTGGCTGTCCCTGCGAGTAGCTACGCTACTCCCGGCACAGCTCTCGGCTTCAACGAAGTGCGCGAACCCTCCCGCCCGCCACTGAAGGTACCGACCATAAGGCGGTGTTCCCCGGGGATAATGTTCCACACGGTCGTCTGGCTTATCTCGTACTAGCGGGCCGACTCAGTCGAGACCAGTCCGGACTGGGTGTGCCTGCGAGTAGCTACGCTACTCCCGGCACAGCTCTCGGCTTCAACGAAGTGCGCGAACCCTCCCGCCCGCCACTGAAGGTACCTACCATAAGGCGGTGTTCCCCGGGGAGAATGTTCCATACGGTCGTCTGGCTTATCTCGTACTGGCTGGCCGACTCAGTCGAGACCAGTCCAGACTGGCTGTCCCTGCGAGTAGCTACGCTACTCCCGGCACAGCTCTCGGCTTCAACGAAGTGCGCGAACCCTCCCGCCCGCCACTGAAGGTACCGACCATAAGGCGGTGTTCCCCGGGGATAATGTTCCACACGGTCGTCTGGCTTATCTCGTACTAGCGGGCCGACTCAGTCGAGACCAGTCCGGACTGGGTGTGCCTGCGAGTAGCTACGCTACTCCCGGCACAGCTCTCGGCTTCAACGAAGTGCGCGAACCCTCCCGCCCGCCACTGAAGGTACCTACCATAAGGCGGTGTTCCCCGGGGAGAATGTTCCAAACGGTCGTCTGGCTTATCTCGTACTAGCGGGCCGACTCAGTCGAGACCAGTTCGGACGGGGTGTCCCTGCGAGTAGCTACGCTACTCCCGGCTAGCTCTCGGCTTCAACGAAGTGCGCGAACCCTTCCGCCCGCCACTGAAGGTACCTACCATAAGGCGGTGTTCCCCGGGGAGAATGTTCCACAGGGTCGTCTGGCTTATCTCGTACTGGCGGGCCGACTCAGTCGAGACCAGTCCGGACTGGGTGTGCCTGCGAGTAGCTACGCTACTCCCGGCACAGCTCTCGGCTTCAACGAAGTGCGCGAACCCTCCCGCCTGCCACTGAAGGTACCTACCATAAGGCGGTGTTCCCCGGGGAGAATGTTCCACACGGTCGTCTGGCTTATCTCGTACTGGCGGGCCAACTGCCTGGTACTGACACGGCGATCGCCTTCCAGTTTTAATCACATTTTCCTCCAAGTCTGGTGTCCGCGCATTTCGGGTATCTCCTTCACGATTTTCTGCTTCCTGAAACGATCCTATCTCAGACAAAAGGCGAATCACTGTTGCAAACACTGAATGCTGTGGTTGTTGTCGGAGGAAGTAAGTCTCCTAGTACAACATTGCTGCCTACCGCCCGTTTCCATTTGCCTTTCCGTAAATGAACACCATGTCGGCGAGCTCTCGATTCGAATACGAAACGATTGTGTAGAACGCTGCTTCACATCCCCTATAAGTTGATTCGGCAAGAGAAGTGAATCGAACATAACATTAACAATTACTATGGCCGGAGAGGGTGCTAGGGCATGATGCATGAGGAACAGTACCACCGTTCAGGAGAAAACCTTGCATGTTGTAAATGTGGTTGCATGGTACAGAGCGTATTAGACCGTAGTTCTACATCTACATCTACATCCATACTCCGCAAGCCACCTGACGGTGTGTGGCGGAGGGTACCCTGAGTACCTCTATCGGTTCTCCCTTCTATTCCAGTCTCGTATTGTGCGTGGAAAAAAGGATTGTCGGTATGATTCTGTGTGAGCTCTAATCTCTCTGATTTTATCCTCATGGTCTCTTCGCGAGATATACGTAGGAGGGAGCAATATACTGCTTGACTCTTCGGTGAAGGTATGTTCTCGAAACTTTAACAAAAGCCCGTACCGAGCTACTGAGCGTCTCTCCTGCAGAGTCTTCCACTGGAGTTTATCTATCATCTCCGCAACGCTTTCGCAATTACTAAATAATCCTGTAACGAAGCGCGCTGCTCTCCGTTGGATCTTCTCTATCTCTTCTATCAACCCTACCTGGTGCGGATCCCACACTGCTGAGCAGTATTCAAGCATTGGGCGAACAAGCGTACTGTAACCTACTTCCTTTGTTGTCGGATTGCATTTCCTTACGATTCTTCCAATGAATCTCAGTCTGGCATCTACTTTACCGACGATCAACTTTATATGATCATTC
This sequence comes from Schistocerca gregaria, assembly GCF_023897955.1. Classification (NCBI taxonomy): domain Eukaryota; kingdom Metazoa; phylum Arthropoda; class Insecta; order Orthoptera; family Acrididae; genus Schistocerca; species Schistocerca gregaria. The sequence goes on from NC_064923.1 coordinate 510,248,382, forward strand.
CATTTTAAATCACTCCTAATGAGTACCCCCAGATAATTTATGGAATTAACTGCCACCCCCATGAACCATGGACCTTGCCGTTGGTGGGGAGGCTTGCGTGCCTCAGCGATACAGATGGCCGTACCGTAGGTGCAACCACAACGGAGGGGTATCTGTTGAGAGGCCAGACAAACGTGTGGTTCCTGAAGAGGGGCAGCAGCCTTTTCAGTAGTTGCAGGGGCAACAGTCTGGATGATTGACTGATCTGGCCTTGCAACATTAACCAAAACGGCCTTGCTGTGCTGGTACTGCGAACGGCTGAAAGCAAGGGGAAACTACAGCCGTAATTTTTCCCGAGGACATGCAGCTTTGCTGTATGATTAAATGATGATGGCATCCTCTTGGGTAAAATATTCCGGAGGTAAAATAGTCCCCTATTCGGATCTCCGGGCGGGGACTACTCAGGAGGATGTCGTTATCAGGAGAAAGAAAACTGGCGTTCTACGGATCGGAGCGTGGAATGTCAGATCCCTTAATCGAGCAGGTAGGTTAGAAAATTTAAAAAGGGAAATGGATAGGTTAAAGTTAGATATAGTGGGAATTAGTGAAGTTCGGTGGCAGGAGGAACAAGACTTCTGGTCAGGTGACTACAGGGTTATAAACACAAAATCAAATAGGGGTAATGCAGGAGTAGGTTTAATAATGAATAGGAAAGTAGGAATGCGGGTAAGCTACTACAAACAGCATAGTGAACGCATTATTGTGGCCAAGATAGATACGAAGCCCACACCTACTACAGTAGTACAAGTTTATATGCCAACTAGCTCTGCAGATGATGAAGAAATTGAAGAAATGTACGATGAAATAAAAGAAATTGTTCAGATAGTGAAGGGAGACGAAAATTTAATAGTAATGGGTGACTGGAATTCGGCAGTAGGAAAAGGGAGAGAAGGAAACATAGTAGGTTAATATGGATTGGGGCTAAGAAATGAAAGAGGAAGCCGCCTAGTAGAATTTTGCACAGAGCACAACTTAATCATAGCAAACACTTGGTTTAAGAATCATGAAAGAAGGTTGTATACGTGGAAGAACCCTGGAGATACTAAAAGGTATCAAATAGATTATATAATGGTAAGACAGAGATTTAGGAACCAGGTTTTAAGTTGTAAGACATTTCCAGGGGCAGATGTGGACTCGGACCACAATCTATTGGTTATGACCTGTAGATTAAAACTGAAGAAACTGCAAAAATGTGTGAAATTAAGGAGATGGGACCTGGATAAACTGAAAGAACCAGAGGTTGTTTCAGGGAGAGCATAAGGGGACAATTGACAGGAATAGGGGAAAGAAATACCGTAGAAGAAGAATGGGTAGCTCTGAGGAATGAAGTAGTGAAGGCAGCAGAGGATAAAGTAGGTAAAAAGACGAGGGCTGCTAGAAATCCTTGGGTAACAGAAGAAATATTGAATTTAATTGATGAAAGGAGAAAATATAAAAATGCAGTAAATGAAGCAGGCAAAAAGGAATACAGACGTCTCAAAAATGAGATCGACAGGAAGTGCAAAATGGCTAAACAGGGATGGCTAGAGGACAAATGTAAGGATGTAGAAGCTTATCTCACTAGGGGTAAGATAGATACTGCCTGCAGGAAAATTAAAGAGACCTTTGGAGAGAAGAGAACCACGTGTATGAATATCAAGAGCTCAGATGGCAACCCAGTTCTAAGCAAAGAAGGGAAGGCAGAAAGGTGGAAGGAGTATATAGAAGGTTTATACAAGGGTGATGTACTTGAGGACAATATTATGGAAATGGAAGAGGATGTAGATGAAGACGAAATGGGAGATACGATACTGCATGAAGAGTTTGACAGAGCACTGAAAGACCTGAGTCGAAACAAGGCCCCCGGAGTAGACAACATTCCATTGGAACTACTGATGGCCTTGGGAGAGCCAGTCCTGGCATAACTCTACCATTTGGTGAGCACGATGTATGAAACGGGCGAAATACCCTCAGACTTCAAGAAGAATACAATAAATCCAATCCCAAAGAAACCAGGTGTTGACAGATGTGAAAATTACCGAACTATCAGTTTAATAAGTCACAGCTGCAAAATACTAACGCGAATTCTTTACAGACGAATGGAAAAACTGGTAGATGCGGACCTCGGGGAGAATCAGTTTGGATTCCGTCGAAATGTTGGAACACGTGAGGCAATACTGACCTTACGACTTATCTTAGAAGAAAGATTAAGAAAAGGCAAACCTACGTTTCTAGCATTTGTAGACTTAGAGAAAGCTTTTGACAATGTTGACTGGAATACTCTTTTTCAAATTCTAAAGGTGGCAGGGGTAAAATACAGGGAGCGAAAGGCTATGTACAATTTGTACAGAAACCAGATGGCAGTCATAAAAGTCGAGGGGCATGAAAGGGAAGCAGTGGTTGGGAAAGGAGTGAGACAGGGTTGTAGCCTATCCTCGATGTTATTCAATCTGTATATTGAGCAAGCAGTAAAGGAAACAAAAGAAAAATTTGGAGTAGGTATTAAAATTCATGGAGAAGAAGTAAAAACTTTGAGGTTCGCCGATGACATTGTAATTCTGTCAGAGACGGCAAAAGACTTGGAACAGCAGTTGAACGGAATGGACAGTGTCTTGAAAGGAGGATATAAGATGAACATCAACAAAAGCAAAACGAGGATAATGGAATGTAGCACCTAGAACCGCTCGGCGACTCCGGCCGGCAGTCGTGGTGGGCTACCGTCTGCTAACATAATGGCGGTCACTGCACAACGCGCCTATTTGATAGACACAGCACAATAATTCATACGGGAACTAGTACAAAAAGCCATGCAAATGCAGATAAATAAGAATAATCGATTAAAAAGCGAAAGAAAAAATAAAGACTGTATAATTTTGGTGTCATTAGTAATAACATAAGATACTTCCAGTATCAAGCACAGTGTCAGCAGTTAATGGGCTTACTGAAGTATAACATTTATAATACGAGTAGAAATGGTTTAATTAAGAAAACAAGTTTTAATTGAGGGCGTCAGAACCGAAGGGGTGAAAGTATACTTCGTGTAGTTTTGAGAAAATGAAGTTCACAACATATCAGACTGCAAGAAGGAGTTTTTGTGTATATTACATATAAAAATAGTTTGTAGAATTTTTTGTTTTCGTATTGGAATAACAGGTTAATATAAATGACCAATTTTACATCAAAATTCATAAAAGTCTATTTGCGCACATATCCCTTTGTGTCCAGGATCTTGTAAATTAAGAAGGACGTGATTTACGTGTTCCCTATAATGCTCTGTTACTGGTCCTTATCAATTTTGTCGCTTACACTAATGAAGCAGTATAAGAAAGTATACTGTTTGACTCATTATCCCATTAATGAAAATTTTTCGCTCCACCTGAGTCATTTCCCTCTCCTAACGCGCCCTAAAAACGATTATATAGAGAATAACCATCATAAAAATCAATATAACCTTAAGTAAATATAACACATGTTATTGATACAGAATTTACAGTAGTGCCACAAAATATGAAAGTGTCTATACATGATCTGATTCCAGAAAGTATTTCTCATCATCTGAGCCAAGCCCACAAGCGGGTCGCCAATAGTTTTTCTTCTTCATGTGTAAGAGAGCGGAATAGTTCAAGATGGATAGGCAAGCCTATTTAGGAAGCTCGGTCCTTGGAGATTAATTGTAGAGGAACGACAAGGTGAAATTCGTGGGAATTTTTCCTTTTCTGGCAGGTGTTGAGAGACTTGAGAACAAGTGCACATGTATGTCTTTGGGGCCCTCTATTTCGTGTCATATTCTAAATGGTTCTGTTTTCGTGCAGCAGGGAGCAGAACAGAGGGGGATTTCACTTTTATCCCTTCACTACAGTTGTTTTATATGTTTTACCATGCTCTAGATGCGTTTTTCTAATTTTTGTGGTAAATGTCACTTGTACCTTTTTGATTCTGTCCCCCTCAATTATAGGTCTGAATGTACAGAACAGAAAAAGTAACTGCAGTTCAGTGAGATACGTGAGTCATGTAAACTCAGTGATAACCTCGACACTACTATCGTACTTCTAAGAAGTCTTTTAGTATTATTTAGAAGCGAAGTTTGCGATAGTTAAGCTTTTGTTTCAACGTTTCTCGGAGTCAGTCCCCACTTAGCTGGTGATGTCGGCGAGTCGGCGGCGTCAGGGACGTTGACCCGTTATCCTTGAGCGTGCAGTTAAGTAATTACCGTCGCCTTCCTGTTCCTCTTGGTCGTAGTCACCCTTTGCAAATGTAGTAGGAACACGTGATGTTTCTAGAATTATTTTAACTAGCGCCACCTGCATGCAGCAACGGAAGTAAGACCCACTTCAATCAGTTAGCCCTACCAGTAGTAACACATATTTCATAACGTTTATACAATGGGGATACTTCATGCCCACCAGCAAAGAACTAATTAGAAACAAATTTAAATAGATTTCGTCAAATGTGTTTAACCTTTATTAACAAAATAATTTTGAAATAGGTGCTGATACATGATTATAGAACCTGAAACTATCTCTTAGCCCAATCTTAGCAACACCAACGCATTTTCCGTAATGCTTAGACCGAGTGGAGGGTTAATTTATGCCAAAAAAAGACCTTCAAATATAAATTTCATTAGTTGTCACTGATTTTCATTAACAACGTACTATATATATATATATATATATATATATATATATATATATATATATATATGTGTGTGTGTGTGTGTGTGTGTGTGTGTTTGTGTGTAAGGAGGACCTTGAATCTGAAAATACGGATATGACGTTTGTTGGGATAGGTCACATTCACTGCTAAGGCTTGAATTATCGGGTAATCTTACTGAGATACAAGAAATCGTTAGAACACCTTTTTTAAAAATTCTGAAATATACACTCCTGGAAATGGAAAAAAGAACACATTGACACCGGTGTGTCAGACCCACCATACTTGCTCCGGACACTGCGAGAGGGCTCTACAAGCAATGATCACACGCACGGCACAGCGGACACACCAGGAACCGCGGTGTTGGCCGTCGAATGGCGCTAGCTGCGCAGCATTTGTGCACCACCGCCGTCAGTGTCAGCCAGTTTGCCGTGGCATACGGAGCTCCATCGCAGTCTTTAACACTGGTAGCATGCCGCGACAGCGTGGACGTGAACCGTATGTGCAGTTGACGGACTTTGAGCGAGGACGTATACAGGACGTGCGGGAGGCCGGGTGGACGTACCGCCGAATTGCTCAACACGTGGGGCGTGAGGTCTCCACAGTACATCGATGTTGTCGCCAGTGGTCGGCGGAAGGTGCACGTGCCCGTCGACCTGGGACCGGACCGCAGCGACGCACGGATGCACGCCAAGACCGTAGGATCCTACGCAGTGCCGTAGGGGACCGCACCGCCACTTCCCAGCAAATTAGGGACACTGTTGCTCCTGGGGTATCGGCGAGGACCATTCGGAACCGTCTCCATGAAGCTGGGCTACGGTCCCGCACACCGTTAGGCCGTCTTCCGCTCACGCCCCAACATCGTGCATCCCGCCTCCAGTGGTGTCGCGACAGGCGTGAATGGAGGGACGAATGGAGACGTGTCGTCTTCAGCGATGAGAGTCGCTTCTGCCTTGGTGCCAATGATGGTCGTATGCGTGTTTGGCGCCGTGCAGGTGAGCGCCACAGTCAGGACTGCATACGACCGAGGCACACAGAGCCAACACCCGGCTTCATGGTGTGGGGAGCGATCTCCTACACTGGCCGTACACCTCTGGTGATCGTCGAGGGGACACTGAATAGTGCAAGGTACATCCAAAACGTCATCGAACCCATCGTTCTACCATTCCTAGACCGGCAAGGGAACTTGCTGTTCCAACAGGACAATGCACGTCCGGATGTATCCGGTGCCACCCAATGTGATCTAGAAGGTGTAAGTCAACTACCCTGGCCAGCAAGATCTCCGGATCTGTCCCCCATTGAGCATGTTTGGGACTGGATGAAACGTCGTCTCACGCGGTCTGCACGTCCAGCACGAACGCTGGTCCAATTGAGGCGCCAGGTGGAAATGGCATGGCAAGCCGTTCCACAGGACTACATCCAGCATCTCTAAGATCGTCTCCATGGGAGAATAGCAGCCTGCATAGCTGCGAAAGGTGGATATACACTGTACTAGTGCCGACATTGTGCATGCTCTGTTTCCTGTGTCTATGTGCCTGTGGTTCTGTCAGTGTGATCATGTGATGTATCTGACCCCAGGAATGTGTCAATAGAGTTTCCCCTACCTGGGACAATGAATTCACGGTGTTCTTATTTCAATTTCCAGGAGTGTATTTTCAAAAGGTGGGCACAAAGTCCACCCCCTCCTCCATTGGGATTGGGAGGGTTATCGAGTGACGAACCCCGACGTCTGTTAACCGTTACTAGTCACAGTTTCTGTTTTGCAGTTTTGTGTTCGATCGTGGCTGTACGCATTTCACAGTGAAATCGTCCACAGGAAGACAGCACATTAATTTACAGGAAATGTGACTCAATAGTCTGCTGTCTGCATCTAACAGTCCTTAACGTGCACAATAGTCATCGTAATCATAATTGTTGCGTGGTGGTGAGCACACCGTAAATTCAAGATTAAAACTGACAACATCAAATCACGACAAGGAAATTCGTTACCGTATTTCTGCTTAATTTCACAGTGCACGATATGCAGTAACAGTCTGTGCAATCTACGATCTGCGTTATCACAGCTTAGAAATCTCTGCATCATAATTTTTAAGCCTAATCTGCCGAACAGCAGTTCCGACTAACAAGCAACGCAGCGTATATGGTTATTAATTCCTAATCCATGGTACATACGGAAATCTCACAACATTTCACTGTCCAGTCAGTTATTTTTCAACACATCTCGCTTTGCATTGCGTTCTCAAAAATTCCGAGTAAGTTGATTTACAGTTTCATACAAAATTACATCATATTACTTTGTTCAATATAATTGAATTTTAACGACATGTTAACAAACGTGAGAAGGTACAGCATCAGCACAAATGAAGACAGCAATTACATTCATGACAACATCTTGACGAAAACATAAACATAGTTGTACAAGGAAATAAAGTTGCAAAGCACATCCTGAAATAAGTCTTTCAGTTTATCGCAAAAATACAGCATAAAACAAAGAAAAAGAAAGTATAGGGAAAGGAAGACAATTGTGTCGTTCTGTATTGTTACTTCCGCACATGTTAAGCACTGTCTTGGAGGATTCCATGACTTTATATTTCAACAAAATAACGTGTGACAGTATGTTGTCCATGCTGTTCTGACCTACCTCGAAACAGAGGGTCTTGCCTGGGTCAACACATTTTCTGGATCAGCTCCGTTCCATTCCTAACGTTTGATCGTGGGTCGCCGAGAGACTGCGACGATGACGTTATTCTTTTTTTTTCTTTGAGTCATCAGTCTTCTGACTGGTTTAATGCGACCCGCAAAGAAATTTTTTCCTGTGCCAGCCTCTTCTATTCAGTGTAGCACATGCAACCTTAGTCCCTCAGTTACTTTTTGATGTATTCCAGCCACTCCTCTAAAGTTTTTACCTTCTAGTCTCCTGGAAGTTATCAGTGGTGTCTTAACGTATGTCCTACCAACCTTTCCTTCCTTCTTGTCGGAGTCTTCGCCACAGAACCTCCTCATTCCTTACCTTATCAGTCCACCTAATTTTCTGTAGTATCGCATCACAAATTCTTCGATTTTCTTTTCCAGTTTTCCCACATTCCATGTTTAACCACCATACAATGCTGTCCTCCCAAAGTACATTCTCAGAATTTTCTGCCTCAACTTAAGACCTATGTTTGATACTACTGTGCCGGCCGGGGTGGCCGAGCGGTTCTAGGTACTACAGTCTGGACCATCAAATAAGGCATTCTTTTGTGTTCGTTATTCGTTTGTGGCATGTGCGTTCAGTGGTTTGTAGGTGTTGGTTCAGCACGGAAGCTTATCAAGGATGCGTTATAAAATGGGAAGACGTGACTTACCTCAACTGTGAGTTTCAAGAAAGGCGCTGTGGAGATATCGTGCGAGGGTTCATCTGTAATGATGAGACCGGGTGGACGTACTGTGAGCGATCACAACCCGATTCCGGAAGTCGAACACTGTTGTGAAAGAGGTATTCTAAAGCCTGTCCTCAAACCGACGTAAGTGCATGGTATTTCGCAAGATGGTTGTGTGAGGTCTTGGGCAACAGCAGAAGCTCTGTGGTAACTAGCGTTGCTGGGGTGGGGATATAACAGTCCACAACGAGATGGATGAGAGGCCAAAAGCCCCGTTCTAGGGTTCATGTAAGGCGTTGCTCGTTGATGTTGCCGAGTTGGCAGTCAGAGTAAAGTGGTGCAGTAGCCTGTCCTATACATTGAAGCCGTCGATACGTCAGGACTTAACCGTTGGCATCAACATACCAGAGTGTAGATACATTAGATGGTGAGATGTTTGCGTGGACGCACATCCGAACCGACACCCAGTTAACGTATGGGTGCTGTACCTCTATGGGGTTGCAACGGGTGGACGACGTAAAAAAAAAGGCAGGTTAAGGGGAGTTTTACTATCTTTTGGTTCAAAAAATCGATTTTTTTTAAATTGCATTTTTGGTTGCTTAAAAGTTTTTAGAATCCACCCCTGAAACTATTTTTCCGAAAACATTTGTTTGTTATTCACAGTGGAACAAAAAATTGCACCTGCCTGAAATTGGTCTTTTTTACGCACCAGTTTCTGTCTTTCGGAGGACGAGTTATCGTACCGGTGCTTGAGAGGAAACATACGAAATTGAAATGAATGTTTTAACCCGTGTGTTTGGAAGTTAGCCCCCAAGCATTTGCATTCTGGTGTGAAGACTGTGGAGATTGTGATTTTCCTGGCAGTGAGCAGCTTCAACGAAGGATAATCAGCAATTCTGAAGACCATGATAACGATGGACGTCAACCTGCGACTCTATTCGATTCAGTTCGCCAAGCTATCGGACGACCACCGTAATCAAGCGACCGAAAATCGCTCGTCACCGGCCGTACGAGCGGCTCTGGAGCAGCGCAGGATGGCCCACATCGAGCAGAACGCCCACTATGAGGAAGAGGAAGGACTAGTTTATGGACCTGGAATAGCAGATTCAACGTACGTTGCATAATATTGCATTTATATGTAGTCAAATCTTCAAACGCGTTTTTCTCGAAATGACGTTTTTTTATCGCGCGGTATGGCAACTTCAAATCCACTGAGCTGATTGGCTTGATTCTTTGCTTCCAACAAAACTAACTAAATTGGCTAGGGTTTGTATCACTTTTATTCCGATCCATCAACTAGAAATATTTTTACTTGGCCGACGAAGTCGAAAAATCGATGAAAAAAACCCTATTTTTTTTCAAATGCCCGCCATTTTGTTTCCTATGGTCCAAATAATTTAAAAGAGGTACAACTCCTAAAAAAGCTTATATACTTCGCTAACGTCAACTAAATTTTGATTTGAGACGAGCCGACTGACCTGTGACATACCGCGCATGGGGGTGTACATGAAATTTTGCTTCGTTCCGACGGCACTTCCGCCTTTGCTCTCCGTCATTACCGGTCGAAAAAATTCCAGTGTGTAGAGGAAATATCAATAAACAGTGTGACCAAATTTGACACTGATGTCTGTGACACATCCAGAGAAACAAATTCTTAAAGAACATGATTTTTTGGGGCCAAAGATAGTAAAACTCTCCTTAAGTCTGGACTAAGAGTGGTCTTGATCAATCTCCTTCACATGGGGAGGGCGGATGACTCTCCCTTTGCCCAGACTTGACCAGCTCTTTTGACGAAGAACTCTGGAATACACTTGAATCAGCTAGAAATGACGTACCCGTATCCATTACCCAAACTTAGTTCATGTAGATTCGCAGTTACGGGATGTGGTAGTTTTGCGTAGTAAATATATCCGAAGTGTAGAGTCTTGTACCGCAAGGAAGCAAGGAAGAGGATTTTGGTATGGGTGGCTACTATCCTTTTTCTATAACACAGTCCGCCCCGATACCTGAATGGTCTGCCGTCCTAAGGGGCCCGGGTTCGATTCCCGTCTGGGTCGGCCCTGCCTGTTGTGTTGTCTTCATAATCATTTCATCCCCATCCAGCGCGCAGGTCCCCCAGTGTGGCGTCGAATGTAATAAGACCTGCACCAAGGCTGTCGGACCTGCCCCGTAAGGGGCCTCCCGGCCAATGACGCAAAACACTCATTCCCATTTCTCTACAACACAAATGCACACATGGATTAATACGGTTCTTTACTTACATGAACTGGAATATTTAATTAACTTGAATAGAGTCAATGTTTGTGTACAAGCTCATCAGTAACAATTCTGCCACAGTCAGTAATCTGGTCGCTATACACTCATGTAGCCTTTGATGATCTAAACTAGCTTTGCAAGTAAACTGACGGATGTCATACTGAATTATTGATTTAGTGAGAGGCCTCCGGTCAGCGGCAGCGGCCTATATATACTCCTGGAAATTGAAAAAAGAACACATTGACACCGGTGTGTCAGACCCACCATACTTCATCCGGACACTGCGAGAGGGCTGTACAAGCAATGATCACACGCACGGCACAGCGGACACACCAGGAACCGCGGTGTTCGCCGTCGAATGACGCTAGCTGCGCAGCATTTGTGCACCGCCGCCGTCAGTGTCAGCCAGTTTGCCGTGGCATACGGAGCTCCACCGCAGTCTTTAACACTGGTAGCATGCCGCGACAGCGTGGACGTGAACCGTATGTGCAGTCTACAGACTTTGAGCGAGGGTGTATAGTGGACATGTGGGAGGCCGGGTGGACGTACCGCCGAATTGCTCAACACGTGGGGCGTGAGGTCTCCACAGTACATCGATGTTGTCGCCAGTGGTCGGCGGAAGGTGCACGTGCCCGTCGACCTGAGACCGGACCGCAGCGACGCACGGATGCACGCCAAGACCGTAGGATCCTACGCAGTGCCGTAGGGGACCGCACCACCACTTCCCAGCAAATTAGGGACACTGTTGCTCCTGCGGTATCGGCGAGGACCATTCGCAACCGTCTCCATTAAGCTGGGCTACAGTCCCGCACACCGTTAGGCCGTCTTCCGCTCACGCCCCAACATCGTGCAGCCCGCCTCCAGTGGTGTCGCGACAGGCGTTAATGGAGGGACGAATGGAGACGTGTCGTCTTCAGCGATGAGAGTCGCTTCTGCCTTGGTGCCAATGATGGTCGTATGCGTGTTTGGCGCCGTGCAGGTTAGCGCCACAATCAGGACTGCATACGACCGAGGCACACAGGGCCAACACCCGGCATCTTGGTGTGGGGAGCGATCTCCTACACTGGCCGTACACCTCTGGTGATCGTCGAGGGGACACTGAATAGTGCACGGTACATCCAAAACGTCATCGAACCCATCGTTCTACCATTCCTAGACCGGCAAGGGAACTTGCTGTTCCAACAGGACAATGCACGTCCGCATGTATCCCGTGCCACCCAACGTGCTCTACAAGGTGTAAGTCAACTACCCTGGCCAGTAAGATTTCCGGATCTGTCCCCCATTGAGCATGTTTGGGACTGGATGAAGCGTCGTCTCACGCGGTCTGCACGTCCGGCACGAACGCTAGTCCAACTGAGGCGCCAGGTGGAAATGGCATGGCAAGCCGTTCCACAGGACTACATCCAGCATCTCTACGATCGTCTCCATGGGAGAATAGCAGCCTGCATTGCTGCGAAAGGTGGATATACACTGTACTAGTGCCGACATTGTGCATGCTCTGTTGCCTGTGTCTATGTGCCAGTGGTTCTGTCAGTGTGATCATGTGATGTATGTCAATAAAGTTTCCCCTTCCTGGGACAATGAATTCACGGTGTTCTTATTTCAATTTCCAGGAGTGTACGTGCTATCGAGAGGGCGTTGGTGAAGTGTTGCTTGTAGGTGTGGTCTCTGGCCTCTCTCGTTATACGCTCGCTTGATCCAACGCCTACTAATGGATCCACGCTTTCTTTTCTGCCGACCGTTGTGCTGGCAACAGCTAACGCCAGCACACAAGTCTTCCACAAATTTCATTACGTGTTCTTGCCACGATACTGTGCACGCACAGTAAGTAAATTTTCTTCGTTTGAAATCCTTCATTCGAAGTGTTGCAAATTTAATGGCTGTCTTTGTACCTGATGCGGTTGGTTAGCAACTTCCGTCAGGAAGCATTCAAGAGGAGGGTCTAACACGGCGCCTCTGGAATAAGCAGATCCTCCTTCCGCAGGTTCCGGCTCTGGGCGCTGCCGCTGACGTGTAAAAGAGGCCAGCGGCGTGACAGTTCCAAAACCGCGAGCCTAGTCCGCGCCGCTGTTCTGCTGCAGACTGCCATGAATATTTATTGCGCGGCGGAAACTTTGTAATGCGCTTTGCAGCGTTCGTCGCGCGCGTTTTGGTAGCGCCCGCGTTGCTTGCCCTTGCCCGCCATAATTAAACGCCACGGAGCCGATAGACGGTGTGTTCGGCGCCGCCGTCTGCGCCGAGAGCTGCTCTCGGCGCCTGGCTGGCGGCGCTCACGTTTAATTACGCTGTGGGGAATACCTGCTCGTGTTATGACTAAGTTTGCTCATTTATAACGCCGCCGGGCAAAGGAAATACCTCGCCAACTTTAAACTGCGGCCGGAATATTGGCGCTCCAGGTTCCCTCTCTCTTCATTGCTTGCGTCGGTTCACGTCAAGAAGACGCGTCACCTAATTCTGTACTGTCTGTAGCACTTAAATTTCAGCCACATCTACATATGTTCTCTCCATACCATCGGGAAGTGAATGTCTGGGGGTTCTTAATATTTTACATGTTTCGGCTTCTTCTCGTTCTACTGTGTTCGAACATTATGAGTTACTCGAAGGAAACGGTCTATTGACACACAGTCTACATGGGTGTAGAAAACATCATTCCTGTGAACACAACTAGCTCTTTATTCACGTGAAGTGCTGAGTACTATTGACAAAGGATTTCAGATCGATTCCGTATTTCTGGATTTCCGGAAGGATTTTGACTCAGTACCACACATGCAGCTTATAGTGAAAGTGCATGCTTATGGAATATCATCCAGTTATGCTACTCGATTTGTGGCTACCTGTCAGAGAGGTCACAGTTCGTAGTAATTGACGGAAAGTCATCGAGTTAAACAGAAGTGATTTCAGGCGTTCCCCAAGGTAGCCTTATAGACCCTTTGCTGTTCCGCATCTATATAAACGATTTGGGAGACAATCTGAGCAGCCGTCTTAGGTTGTTTGCAGATGACGCTGTCGTTTATCGACTAATAATGTCATCAGAAGATGCAAAACGATTTACAACAAATGTCTGAATGGTGCGAAAAGTGGCAGTTGACCCTGAATAATGAAAAGTGTGAGGTCGTCCACATGAGTGCTGAAAGGAACCCCTTATACTTCGGTCACACGATAAATCAGTCCGATCTAAAAGCCGTAAATTCAACTAAATACCTAGGTATTACAATCACGAACAACTTAAATTAGAAAGAACACATAGAACGTGTTGTGAGGAAGGCAGACCAAAGGCTGCGTTTTATTGGAAGGACCCTTAGAAAATGTAACAGTCGTACTAAGGAGACTGCCTACACTACGCTTGTCCGTCCTCTTTTTAGAATACTTCTACGCGGTGTGGGATCCTTACCAGATAGGAATGACGGAGTACATCTAAAAAGTTCAAAGAAAGGCATCAAGTTTTGTATTGTCGCGAAATATGGGAGTGAGTGTCACAATTCTCTATTATTCCAATCTCGTATAGCGCACGGAAAGAATTAACACCTATATCTTTCCTACAAGCTCTGATTTCCATAATTTTATCGCGGGATCGTTCCTGCATATGTAGGTCGGTGTCAACAAAATATTTTTGCATTCGAAGGAGAAGTTGATGAGTGGAATTTTGTATAAATATGTATTTGGGCTGGAAATCATTAAAAGAAAGGCGTTTTTCGTTGCGACGGAACCTGCTGTAAGTAGGCTGTTTTTTTTTTTTATTTGTAACACCACCTCTATATGAAAATCACTGGCTGTGCTGTGTGCAGTCTGTGGCTGGTTGGCATTGTTGTAATACTCGCCATTGTAGCGTTGGGCAGTTGGCTGTTAGCGGCGCGTAGCGTTGCGCAGTTAGAGGTGAGCCGCCAGGAGTGGTGGCGGGGTTTTGAAATTTGTAAGACTGGATGTCATGAGCTGCTATATATATTATGCCTATTAAGGTAAATACATTGTTTGTTCTCTATTAAAATCTTTCATTTGCTAACTATACCTATCGGTAATTCTTCGTGCTTTCCCGGCGAACTGTTGACATCTTGGATATTCGGGAATCCAGCCGGATGTTCGCGTCGTTCTCGCACGATATTTCAACAGCCTGCCTCGCTGTCTTCTTCAGGTGCTATCTGAGACTGGTCCTTGGGTCGATCGAGTGCAGTATTTATGCCTGGGAGGAGCTGGGCGTTCCCTAATCGGTCCGCGCCGAGTCGAGTGTTCCATCTGTGGTCCGCGCCCGCCAGACTCGGCTTCAACGGACTTCTCCAGTCGTGGATGTTCCAACTGCCGTCGGCGCCGGTTTTGGCCGTCCTCAAAGGTTGTGGTTGTCATTTGAGGTGTGTCAGACCCGATCTGAGATGTTGGGTACTCTATCTCATGACTGTTACTACGGTTTCCACTTCTAGTGCGTGCTGGGCGCTCCCTAATCGGTCCGCGCCGCGTCGTGTGTTCCATCTGAGGTCCGCGCCCGCCAGACGCGGCTCCAGTCCACGTCTTCGAACTACTGCAAGTGAGGCAAGGTAGCTTTTACCCGAAGGCATTTACTACGGCTTCGATGGATAGGAAGTAGATAGACTTCAGGAGTTGTGTATGTCTTCGTTATGTGTGGGATAGGTCATTGCATCCTGGGTTTCTGGTTTGTTTAGCCGCGCTTCAGGCTAAGTGCTGGTTACCTGTTTAGCAGCGCAACAGGGTTTTTATACACATCTCTGTCATCCGAAGGAGCTCCGAGCTCCCGCAATAGGGGATTAGCAGAGGCGGCGACCTGGTGATAAATCTTGCGTGCTGTTGCTTGAAATCTGGCGAGGACCTCGAGTTCCGACGCCGCGTCATGGAGGTACCATGATGGGAACTACGGGTGCACGTGAAAAATTCTTCGGAGCGCTTTATTTTGGAGCGCTTGGAGGCGGTGGAGATGGCGGTTTGCCGCATTACCCCATGCAGCACAGGCATAATCCATGACTGGACGGATGAACATCCGGTATATCAGGAGCCCGTTGTTGATGGACAGGGAAGACCGTTCGTTAATGAGCGGGTACAACATTCCCAGTCGTTGATCCACCTTCCGGCGAACGTTGGCTACCTGTAAGTGCCAGATGAGTTGGCTGTCCATGGTCACCCCAAGATAGGTGGCTGACGTCATCCACTGGATAGCATCACCAAAGAGCAGAAGCTGGTGGTCTGGAGGCTTAACCCGTTTCCTGGTGAAGATGACAGCTTGAGTCTTCCTAGCGTTGAATCCAACGCGCCAAAGGGTGGCCCAGGTTTCAAGGGTGGCACAGGCGTCCTGGAGGCGTCGATACAGCGCTTGGGACCAGCGGCTCCGCGTGAAGAGAGCGGTGTCGTCAGCGTAGATGGCCAGTTCTATGCGTGGAGGCCGCAGGGAATAGAGTGTGGGGCCCAACACCGAACCCTGCGGCACGCCAGCAGCAATGGGTCGAACCGTGGAGAGGGCATCATCGATGCGAACAGCGAAGGTCTGTCCTTGCAGGTAGGAACGGAGCAGCTTGATGACAGATCGCGGGAATCCCTGCAGAGTCAGCTTCCAGAGTAGCCCATCATGCCAGACGCTGTCGAAAGCCTTACTGACATCAAGGAACAGGGCCCCACAATATTCCCTGTTGTTGAAGGCCTTCGTAATTTCTTCAACCACGCGAATGAGTTGAAGTGTCGCGGAGTGCCCGCTGCGGAACCCAAACTGTTCCGGGGGTAGCAGCTGCCGGCGATCAATAATCCGCTTGAGGCGATGAAGTAGCAGCCGTTCAAAGATCTTGCTTAACTGCGGCAGGAGGCTGATCGGCCGGTAATGAAGCGGATTTTTCCTGTTGCGTCCCGGCTTGGGGACAGCCACAATGATAGCGTGCTTCCACGCCGCAGGATAAACCTGCAGTTGAAGTATAATGTTGAAGAGCAGCGCGAGATAGGTAAACGCTGCATGAGGGAGTTCCTTAAGCGCCCTTCCTGGTATGTCGTCCGCTCCCGGTGCTTTGTTGGTGCCCAAGGCCCGTATACAGGAAGAGACTTCGTCCGTGGTAATAGGTGGAAGTCGGTCATCTGCGTCCTCTGCAGTAAGATACGCCGCAAGGCTGCCTTCGACGTGTTGCACATGCTGGGCGTCAATGGGATCCGCTACTGGAAGGAAGTTCTCTTGAAAAACGTCGGCGAGGGTGTTGGCCTTATCCGACGGTGTGTATGCCACTCCAGCTGCAGCGTCCAAAGGTGGAATAGTGGCCCTCCTCTTGGTGAAAAACCGCACCGTGTCCCATGCATCAGGATCAGGAGTGAACGATTCGAGCTTCTGCGCCCATTGGCTATTCCGGTACTCAATTGTGGTGGCCTTGATGTCCCGGCGGAACTGATTGATCCTTCGCTTAAGCTCCACATTGCGAGTTAAGCGCCATTCCTTGAGTAGGCGGTTCCGGGCTTTGATGAGGTCGAGGATATCGGCAGACAGTCCTGGGCGCAGGCGAGAGGGGCCGCGCGATGGCGGAGTTGACGAGTGCAGAGCAGCTGCGACGGCATCAGTAAAAACTGCCATGCCAGCATCGACAGCAGGAGGATCCGCGTCCAGATGGGGTGCCAGCATGGCCGTGATGTCGGTGCGATATGCTACCCAGTCCGTGCGGCGGAGGTTGTACTTCCGCGGCCTGGCGGTAGCGCCGACCGCCAAGTCGAACAGGACAGGCAGGTGGTTGGAGTTTAACTCGTGAATGACGACAGCCGTCAGAAACTGGTGCAATCCCTTCGTGATGGCGATGTCTAGGATGTCCGGCGTGCCTCTGGAGGGATAGCACGTCGGCTCCTCAGGGCCACAGGCGTAGGCATTCGCACGTTCAAGGACCTGGAGAAGTCGTCTGCCGCTGTAGGTGGTGTGGAGAGAGTTCCACGCCGCATGCTTAGCATTGAAGTCCCCAGCAAGTAAGAGCTTGCCAGGGAGCCGGAGCAGCGCTGCGGCATCGTCAGCGTCCAGATGATATTTCGGCGGACGATAAACGCAGATGAAGGTGATGAGCCCCGCCGACGTCTCAACTGCGACAGCCGTGGCTTCCATCTGCCGAAGGGCTGGAAGAGGGACAGCGTAATGCTGTATGGAACGTTTGATATAGATGGCCGTGCCGCCCCCTCGCGTCAGGCGATCAGTACGATGGCAGCTGTAGTTGGAGATGTTTGCCCTTAGAGCAGGCTTCAGGTGCGTCTCGGTGACCATCATGATGTCGATGTTATGGTCCACAAGAAAGTGCTTGACTTCTTGGAGATCGTGATACAGCCCATCAGCATTGTAAGTGACAATGCGAAGATCTTCAAAACGACGCGCTCTATTCATGTTGATGTGTGGTAGAGCCGCTCGCCGGTCGAAGGACACTTCGAATCGTGGCCTCCACAGTTGCTGCAAGAGTCGTGGGGAGAGCCTGGATAGCTCTACTCATCTCGGTTACTGCAGTCATCATGGTTTTGAGCAGGTCAACAAGATCAGTGGAATCAGCTGGAGACGGACGACGCTGCTGGCGGTCAGGCACAGTAGAGGGCCATCTGGGAGCAGTCGGGAAAGCAGCTGTATCAGCCACAAAATCGTCCTGAGGCGACGCTGAAGGGGCAGCGTCGTGCCGAATGACGTAGGGAGTCGAACGGCGTTGCTGGGGAGCCGCATTGCGACTCTGCAGCGGCGGCACTTGTTCCCGCGGAAATACTGCAGCGCCGCGAGAGCTTGCTGGGATACCTCGGACGACGTTGGTCCTCCTATTCCTCTCCTTGGCAGTAAGCGGAGGGAGCCCGCGTTGCCGACGACTAGCTTCCTTGTGCTTGGGGCACGATCGGAAGTTAGCTGTATGATTTCCTCCGCAGAGACCACACTTAGCTGGGTCTTGTTTCGGCACAGGGCACAGTCGGCTGTCATGAGGCCCGCCACATTTCACACACACAAAGGGCATGGTGCAGTGTCGAGCCACATGACTGAACCCTTGACATCTGAAGCACTGCGTAACACCACGAGATTTTCGTAGTGATTCTACAGTGATAGACAAGGCACAGAGTCGGGTCACATTGAAGATCTTCCGATTATCAGGCGTGTCTGGCAGGATGACGACGCGAAGTCCAGATCTCTTGTTCGTGCCAGGCATCTTGTGGTAGTCCACGATGGAAGCATGGAAGCCAAGTTCCGCCAATTCGTCCTTGACATCTTCATTGGAGAGAGACTGCACAACTCCACGCAGGACGATCTTCAGCGTCGGTGGCCGCACCATAGGGAAGGTGTAACTTGGTATCCCGCGCGCCCCAGCCATGTCCATGACCGTCATATAGTCGTCAGTAGTGGCAACAGAAAGTTTTAACTTGTCGCCGCCAGCCTGTTTTGCCGTAAAAGGTTGTTTCAAATTACTCTTCAGCCAGTCGTACAGTTCCTTGTAAGAGTTAGGATACTGCAAAACAATCGGCGGTATCTTCGTAGACTGTTGTTGTTGCTGCTGCAGTGGCTGTTGTTGTTGTTGTTCTTGTTGTTGCGGTTGCTGCTGTGCGGCATCGTCCGCGGCCGCCGTCCCGCCATCTTGGATGACGTCATAACGGTTGCTTAGCGGTAGTGAAGGGGTTGCCTCTGGCTGCTGCTTCTTGGCTTGTTTTTTCCGCGGTGGTCTGACGAAACCGTCGTCCGTGGCCGCTGCAGGCTGAGTTGCAGGTCCTGGGTCGTTCGTTTTCGGCGGTACTGCGTGGCAGACGCAGTAGAATGCCGAGTAGTATCATCTTCAGTCGAAACATCTGTCGAATAATCCATATCGTAGTCCAAGTTCCTCGCCGTGGCCGTCAGCAGATCATTTCCCCTCCTCCTTTGCCTGGTCGTCTAAGTGGAGTGACTGACGGGGCCGGCGGCGGGGCAAGCCCCACCGCGCGGCGGTCAGTCCCCTCCGGAGCGCAGCTAACGTGGTCTGTACGCGTCGACATCCCCGTAGCGACTGCCAGACGCGGCTACACTGTCCCTCTCTAGTCGCCGGTGTTCCCTCTGCCGTCCGCGCCCGGCCTGGCCGTCTTCTGAAGTCGAGTTCATGACCTGGGGTGTGTCAGATCTGGTCTCTAATGTCCAACACCTTGTCTCACGGCTGTTCCCTCGGTCTCCACTTAAATTTCTTGCTGAATCCTGGAGTGTCCTGCGTTGAGTTTTCACAAGCTCAAACGCAGGATCCCAGGCAGTGCTGATTTGGTATCCCGAGTCACGGTTGATTAGATTGTCTGTGACCTTAATCTCAATTGCTTCTTTAATGACGCTGTCCTAAAATCTTGAGGTCTGTGTCACAATCTTGGTGTCATTGTAATCCTTTTGAATGACCAAGTTCCAGACAATGCTCTGCTATGGCTGATTTAGTTGCCTGCCTGAGTCTGGTATGTCTCTGGTGTTCTTTACACCTGATGTCCACAGTTCTGGTGGTCTGGCCAATGTATGACATCCCACACTGGCATGGTATGTTGTAAATACCTGGCTTGCGTAGCCCCAGGTAATCTTTTACAGTCCCCAGCATAGCCCCAATTTTTGTGGGTGGGCAAAATATGCTCTTGATGTCATATTTCTGGAGAATCCTGCTGATCTTGGTAGAGATAGGTCCGGCATATATCAAGTATGCAATCTTCTTTGCCTCTTCTGGTTCTTCTTCTGGATCCTTTGGCCGGTTGGCAGGTTGAAGTGCCTTCTGAATATCTCTAGAGGAGTACACATTCCTGCTGAACACTGATTGTAAGTGTTCTATTTCTGTGGCCAGACTATCAGAATCTGACAGAGTTTGTGCTCTGTGGACCAGTGTTTTGAGCACTCCATTCTTCTATGCCGGATGGTGGCAACTGCTGGCTTGAAGGTATAAGTCAGTGTGCGTAGGTTTGCGGTACACACTGTGTCCAAATGTGCCATCTCCCTTTCTCTTCACCAGAACATCCAAGAATGGAATACTTCCATTGTTGTGGCATGCATGTAGATTTGCACCAAGTATTTCGCAGCTGCGCTTGCAATTAACTACATATTATTTTCAGTGCTATGTTAATGTGTTCTCTTATTTTTGTTCCTCAAATTGTGCTTTTCTGCGTTGTTGTGTGAAATATTGTGACAATAATGGGATGTGAAAAACGTAACACTAGTATCCAAAGTAAACTGAGAAATAATAGTGACGACGAGCATAGCTTATCAGCACCACTGTGTAGTGAATTAACAGACATTCGAAGTAGTAATTTGGTAATTGTGCATAGGGAAATAGAGCGGGCGCTAAATAATGGTGTAGACAATGAAACAAGTAGTGAACAGGGAACCATTATCGATCGATCGGTCGGCAACAGCTCGCGTCAGGAATCCGAAATGACAGGACACAATCTTGCAAATACTGTAGATTCAGGTTTTGCGTCCTCACCGTTTCCTCAAATAGCCCTAAGTCAAGACACATTTTCTGCTTTTCAAAATCCGAATAATGCCGTTTCAAATGCACTGCCGAACAGCACTGAGGAACATGTCTTAGACACCAGTGCATTGTTATTACAGTTAATGCAACAAATGGGACAAAGGCTACAAAATTTAGACACAATGGAACAAAATCTTCAAAAGTTAGACACAATGGAACAAAATCTTCAAAAGTTAGACAAAATGGAAGAAACTCTTCGGAAGTTACACACCACGCTTGAACAAACACGTGAAGATTTAACTAATGAGTTACATAACATTGAATCGAAATGTCAAAAAGTCTAATGACGTAAAAACACAAATTTGTGAGCATTTTCAACCTATTTTTTCGCGGCATGAAGATGTATTACAGAATCACGAAGCAGCCATAAAAGAACTGCAAACTATTGTTCATGAAAATCACGAGACCTTGCACGCTAAAATTGACTCAGTTGCATCTACCGATTCGGTTACGCAACTTGCAAAAACTCAGGAAACTTAAAGGACACAATAGATACGATTTCAACACAAATGGACACACTGAAACTTAGTTCAGAAAAACATACAGAGGAAATAATTTCACTATCGGATAAAGTAGCCGAACTTTCAGATCAGTTCACTAACTTATCTACAAAGGTAGATGATGATCTGAATGACGCAAAACCTGTAGCCTTCACTGACACTGAAGAGTATGAACAAAATAGAAAATTCAAACAGAATCAAAATCAAATCAATACACAGTACAAAAGAGAAATGCGGGAAGTACAAGATCAGTTGGCTCAAGTAATACAAGAATTACAAATTTCAGAGGACACTCGCGCTCCAGTACGGGAAGAGGGACATAGAAATACAGAAGAACCACAAAATAATAACACGGACACTTCGGAAATTATGAAAGAAATTGGCAAGGCGCATTGAATTTTGAGATGGAACCGTCGAAACGAAGTAACAATGAGCGATGTGCGACTCGCCGACACCATGATTTTGACTATAAGCTATTCATTACTACACGCAAATTCAAAACATTTAAGAATTCTGGCAACGACATTCATCCACAAGCGTGGCGTCATCAATTCTCTCATTGTTTTCCTCCCAACTGGTCATTGGAACACAGATTAGATGTTATGTGTGGCTACTTGGAGAATGATCCAGCTCTAAGAATGCTATCGGTCATTCACGATTGTCACAGTGAAGGAGAATTTTATCATGCCTTCCTCTCAGCATAATGGTCTCAAGCTACACAAGACCGAGTAAAACATAGCATCATGATGATGAAACACTTTGAACAATCTGAATTTTCCAGTCCTGTCAAATATTTTGAAGACATGTTGCATTAGAATCAATACCTTCAAACCCATACAGCCCTTCAGAACTCATCCGCATTTGTTTAATGAAATTGCCGGAACATTTCAGGAATATTATTTTAGCAGGGCGTTGCAAAGACGACATTGAAGCTTTTCAGGGACCCCTACAAGAATTATAAATTGACACAGACAGTCGCGGGATGCGAAAACAGGGAAACAATCACTACAGGTCACATCCGTCGCAATTCCTCGATGAAAGAAACAATAACTGGTCATGACAAGGCTATTCTCACAATACAAATCGTGACCAAAACAGACACCACCTATATGACAACCACTGGCAGAGTAATAGTTACAGAGAAACATCGCATTTCCGTAGTAATGAATATTACACAGACAATCATAGAAACAGACAATATGGCAACCAGAACTATTATTATCAGGGGAGGCAGAATAATTTGAGACGCAAGGGTCCACCGCGCAGTGATAATTCAGGGAGAAATTCTCCACCACTTAACCGACAAGAAAGACCGCATCGCCACTTCCCAGCAAATTAGGGACACTGTTGGTCCTGGGGTATCGGCGAGGACCATTCGCAACCGTCTCCATGAAGCTGGGCTACGGTCCCGCACACCGTTAGGCCGTCTTCCGCTCACGCCCCAACATTGTGCAGCCTGCCTCCAGTGGTGTCGCGACAGGCGTGAATGGAGGGACGAATGGAGACGTGTTGTCTTCAGCGATGAGAGTCGCTTCTGCCTTGGTGCCAATGATGGTCGTATGCGTGTTTGGCGCGTTGCAGGTGAGCGCCACAATCAGGACTGCATACGACTGAGGCACACAGGGCCAACACCCGGCATCATGGTGTGGGGAGCGATCTCCTACACTGGCCGTACACCTCTGGTGATCGTCGAGGGGACACTGAATAGTGCACGGTACATCCAAAACGTCATCGAACCCATCGTTGTACCATTCCTAGACCGGCAAGGGA
The DNA here is from genome assembly GCF_023897955.1 of Schistocerca gregaria. Taxonomy (NCBI): domain Eukaryota; kingdom Metazoa; phylum Arthropoda; class Insecta; order Orthoptera; family Acrididae; genus Schistocerca; species Schistocerca gregaria. The sequence continues at coordinate 510,271,365 of NC_064923.1, forward strand.
ACTTGCTGTTCCAACAGGACAATGCACGGTCGCATGTATCCCGTGCCACCCAACGTGCTCTACAAGGTGTAAGTCAACTACCCTGGCCAGCAAGATCTCCGGATCTGTCCCCCATTGAGCATGTTTGGGACTGGATGAAGCGTCGTCTCACGCGGTCTGCACGTCCAGCACGAACGCTGGTCCAACTGAGGCGCCAAGTGGAAATGGCATGGCAAGCCATTCCACAGGACTACATCCAGCATCTCTACGATCGTCTCCATGGGAGAATAGCAGCCCACATTGCTGCGCAAGGTGGATATACACTGTACTAGTGCCGACATTGTGCATGCTCTGTTGCCTGTGTCTATGTGCCTGTGGTTCTGTCAGTGTGATAATGTGATGTATCTGACCCCAGGAATGTGTCAATAAAGTTTCCCCTTCCTGGGACAATGAATTCACGGTGTTCTTATTTCAATTTCCAGGAGTGTATAATCTCATTTTCTCAGTACCTTTCCTCAAAATCCTTTTTTAAATAACGCTGCTTCCACTTCACAGCAGGTGAGCTTCCATTCTTTTCAAGCCCAGTACATTGCCGTTCAGTCGAACAAACACTTACACAACACCCTTTCTGACCTACTCTAGCAACACTTCTGACCTCAAACACAGTCTTACAAAGAATAGTGTTAGACTGAAAATACAGAGATTAAGTACATTTACGGTCGAAACTCCCTGAAAACCGTTATGGTACAAAGGACAGCCCCCTTTGATACGGAAGCACTCACAGCACATGCGTCTAAGACTTTGATAAGATTTAAGCCAACTTCAGTCAGCTGGGAAAGGAGGTGTCGGTGTCACAAAATTTCATCAATATTTTATGGTAGATAGTTTTTTATGTTAGCGGCCACAAGCCGCTGACAGCTCTTTTCATCAGTCGAAAGGTGTAACTGACCGTACAGTACAGAAGGTGCAATTTTGGTCACTACTTTTCCCAGTTACAAGTATGAAATTCGTTACCGCCCTAGAGCGCTGTTTTCAAACGCAGTCGCTGTGTCTCGCTTAGCAAAGGGGAATGACCCGGATTTCGGCGCGTCAAAAATTTCTTGTTTTCAAACAGAACAGTATCTGACCCCAGGAATGTGTCAATAAAGTTTCCCCTTACTGGGACAATGAATTCACGGTGTTCTTATTTCAATTTCCAGGAGTGTAACATAGACGCTAACCTTCAGAAAAATTCCAGTATTCTTTACCGACGTATACTGCATGATAATTGTGTTCAAGCTGAATCTCTGAGTACTATGATGAGTAAAAGATTGTACCACGTTTCGATTGTAAAACCGTTTATTGAAAGATAATCTGCTTTTTAACTTTGTCTTTGCCATATAACTTTTCACTCTACATTACTAGTATGCTTTGTGAGACTTAAGAACTTGTTAACATGTAACAATGTTTGAAGTTAAATATCCAGTCTAGAATCTAGGGAAAATTTTTAAACAGAAATCACGAATGCATTGTTATCGTGAACAGGCAACACAGTGTTGTTATTTGTACATTCTTGCTTTTTAGTTGCACGATTACGTAACGACCATAAGACTTACATACTTAGAACATGTACCGGTACTGCTAATGAGATTTTAATGCAACATTTTTGTTTACTTGAAAATACATTCTGGATTGAAAGTACTTTCTGAACAGTTTTTCTGAATTATTCTGGAAAGTGAAACACGTTTTATTAGTAATGTTTGTGGTATAGCTACAATGAGACAGCCTTTTCTGTAGCACAACAATACGTTAGAGCACAGTACTTTCTTCATCAAGGCAATAAGCGTAATAACTAAGATATCTATACGCAAAGAATTTCACTTTTGTCTATCGTGAGGTAAGTACATTGACTTCTGCAGAACTGAGCTTTCGGAGGACGATAACTACGACACTTCCATAGAGATTATCTTACAACAAGACGCACAGTTTAGCGCTACAGTACACGTATTTGAGTGATTTATTTTGTACTTAAACATTAATTTTTAAGGATTTTTGGATTACAATGATACAAAGGTTTTCTGTGATACATTTCATTCCATTGCTGTAATCTGTAACACCTGAGGATATAATTACATTAATCCTCAGGGGGTTACACGCTTACTTTGTGTACCATGTGAATGGCAAGTACAAGGAGCCCTAGCTAATATTGTATTTGCTTATACAACTTTACACATCGGTACCATATTTCTCTAACACATAAATTACACAGCTATCTGATCATTTAACCGAGAGAAACAAACATTTATTATACTACGTCAGTGACAGATATGTACGTAATTACACAGTTGGATAAGTTCACACTTACGAAATTATATTTTGTCTGTACTTTGTGAACTGTTCATATTTTTTTGGAACCATTGTGATACTATGAGAGCTTTGAATGACATATTTGGTATGGGATCATGATTTTTAAAGTACGTTTGAGGTAGATGACACTATTGAAATGAGCAGAGAATATTTTTTAGATTTTGACGTTATTGCAGAAAGCTATGATGATTTTGAGATTTTGCCGAGGTTTTATGATGTTATGATGACGATATGTACTGTGCTGTTGCGGTATGTTTATGATCAATAAGCAGATGCTATATGAGTTATTTGTTTATGCTACATATCTGTTATGATGAAATATTGAAGAAGTGTCGACGAATAAGGTAAGGAATAATGAGTAGTGGTTAGGGACTCTGGTTTGTGAATAAGGTTGTTGGAAACCAAGAATCGTACTTTAAGAGTTATGAAATGTATGTAAATGTGTGAATGTATTACAATGCCGACGAAAATTTTTTTGATGCTGTTATATCAATAGGATTTTTTTTCTACAGATGTGTAACGCAAATTCTTGACCTGTGAAATTTTTTATATGAGACTGTCACTGTAGCGGAAACTGCTGTCGTAAATATTTCGGTAAGAAAGTTAAGTGACCACCGCACGTAATGCGTCGTGGGCATCCAGCTGCGCGACAGACGCCTTGAAAAAAGCCATTAGTGTGTGCCTGTCAGAGGCACAGGTGGAGAGAAAAAAAAGAGGCCATTATCCTCGCTATTAACATTCCTTTATAGAAAGCATCGTAAATACGACACCCTCAAACTTGAAAACATGATTACATTGTTGTGTTCTTAATTTATGATATTTACTGAAATGAAATGATGAGAAACGTTTCATGTCTATTGTCTCGCTGGTTGGAAGATTGTTTACTGCATTATGAAATATCTTATGACTAGCGAATGACGTTTCACATCTTGCTTTGCCTATTTTGTTTAATATCTAGTTTCTAGCTGCAATGCAGCTTTGGTAAAAATAAAATTTTATAGATGTACTAATATAAATATTTTCTGTCTACAGATCCAGTATATAATAATAATGTGATATAAGTCCCAAAAAATGAGGGAGCACAAAAAGACATTTCCCTTCACAGGAACTGCATACATAATTTTCTTTTCAAGTACTTGGTAATTTATTTCATAGAATAAGATTTTTTGGTGCACCACTTTAATTACATAGACATTAAGATGTGAATATACATTTCCCTTATCTGCGTTGTTGTCTTTAGTGTACTATTTTTTCTGCTTGTCTGTTTGTCATGTTTAGGTATAAGTTATTACATTTATTGCTGCTTGCTTTGCTTACTTCCATTTTTTTGTCATTGCTGTTTGTATTAATTGTTTTGTGCTGCTGCATTGCCTTGTCCCTTAGTTAAGCATCTGAACTCATTAGATTTAAGTTAGCTTAAGAGGGGGTAGACTATATAAGAGAATGAGTTGCGATGAATTGGAAGGAATGCATTGAGAAGCTATAAGAAAATGGTTTGGCAAAACATGTATTTTGAAAGAGGATAGGAACAAAAGAAAGTAGGGTTTAGGGACAACAGGTTTAGATAGGATATTCTTGGAAATAAATGATGATGTAAGATAATGGAAAATAAATAGTGAGGTAAGAAATATGTGAACTTATTAATACAAAAAGCATGCTTGGATAGAATTTTTTGGGTGGAAACAAATGTTGAAATAAGACGAAAGATCTGTGGAATGAAGTTTTGGGTTGGACTGCAGTACCAAATGTTACACTGAAAACAAACCCTGTCCTTTCCTTGTGTTATCCCACTATTTGTTTGTGTACCTTTGTGTATTTTTGTTCTTCCGATCTTTATATATTTATCTGATAATACTTACATTGCAGAATTTTTCTAATACTCAGCTACGTGAACTATGATGAGGAATGCTGTTATCCTCAAATATAATTTGCGTTAATAATATGTTATTTACTTTGTAAAGATGTTAGACATTATTAATTCTGTTCTGTTTTAATTCTCATGTGTGAAGTTTATGTTTCAAAATTTATTCTGATCTTTATGTATGTACTTATGTCATAATTTTTGTAACACTGATGTGCATGTTTATTTCTATTCTTTTGTAAAGCCCCTGTTACTACAAAAGTCATCTGTACTATTATGTTCTTTAATGATGTATTTTGTACCTTTGTTATTGTATTCTCATCTTATAAAATTGTAATTGACACCAGTTCATCAAATTAAGTAACTTGTAATTTACATTTCACTGCACACGTTTCTGTTGGTCATAGTATATGGACAATATGTGAGAAGTAGGGACTGATAGTGTTTGCACATATGTTGATAATTCAGCAAAGGACTGGTTAACAGCATTGCTGGTTCTAAGGACAATTCCAAAAACTTAGTGAATGCACAAGTGGTGGTTTATGGACTTGCTATATTCTCTGCAAGATTATTTGTGGGTGATTGTGCACCTGCACAGTCGCAACAGATGGCTGTTGGCCGTCTCTACAAGGTCTACATTGCGTCTGCGCCTCTGGTGGCCCACCAATACCATAAACTCTACCAGGATTACAGTGGGTCTGCTCTGTGATGACCTTACTACCAATAGTCTTCAACATCGACTGACTCTGCAGTAGGTTTGGTCCATTGTGGTCCATTACCTGTTCGCATGTCAAGAGTCAGCACTGTCTTTCCATTGGAAGGACAAAACAATTTCTTCAAGACTGCATGGAAATCCACTACTTCAGTGTGCACTTTCTTTTAATGCTCAGCCATTGATCAAAAACACTGCTATTTTACTGTGGTGAACGATCAGGACTGTCATTATGGACTGCGAGAAAATTTTAGCTTTTGACCAACGCTGTATCGATAAGTGTGTGCATTTGATTTCTTTTTTATTGTAATTATAATTATGAAAAATTTTTTCAATTCTGTATTGGCCAGTGACCTAAACAATTTGTAAAATTTTTTGGGGGAGTGTGGGGGCTATGTAAGTAGGCTGTTTAGGTTTTTTTTTTTTGTAACACCACCTCTGTATGAAAATCACTGGCTGTGCTGTGTGCAGTCTGTGGCTGGTTGGCATTGTTGTAATACTCGCCATTGTAGCGTTGGGCAGTTGGCTGTTAGCGGCGCATAGCGTTGTGCATTTGGAAGTGAGCCGCCAGCTGTGGTGGATGTGGGGAGAGAGATGGCGGGGTTTTGAAATTTGTAAGACTGGATGTCATGAACTGCTATATATATTATGCCTATTAAGGTAAATACATTGTTCTCTATTAAAATCTTTCATTTGCTAACTATACCTATCAGTAGTTAGTGCCTTCCGTAGTTTGAATCTTTTATTTAGCTGGTAGTAGTGGTGCTCGCTGTATAGCAGTAGTTCGAGTAACCAAGATTTCTGTGAGGTAAGCCGGCCGCGGTGGTCTCGCGGTTAAGGCGCTCAGTCCGGAACCGCGCGACTGCTACGGTCGCAGGTTCGAATCCTGCCTCGGGCATGGATGTGTGTGACGTCCTTAGGTTAGCTAGGTTTAAGTAGTTCTAAGTTCTAGGGGACTGATGACCACAGATGTTAAGTCCCATAGTGCTCAGAGCCATTTGAACCATTTTTTTTCTGTGAGGTAAGTGATTTGTGAAACGTATAGGTTAATGTTAGTCAGGGCCATTCTTTTGTAGGGGTTTTGGAAAGTCAGATTGCGTTGCGCTAAAAATATTGTGTGTCAGTTTAAGCACAGTCTTGTATAAGTTTTCCAAGGGGACGTTTCACTGTTCACGAAATTCCAATCACCAACTTCTCCTTCAAATGCGAAAATATTTTGTTGACACCGACCTACATAGAGAGGAATGATCACCGCGATAAAATTAGGGAAATCAGAGCTCATAGGAAAGATATAGGTGTTAATTCTTTCCGCGCGCTATACGAGATTGTTATAAGAGAGAATTGTGAAGGTGGTTCGATAAACCCTCTGCCAGGCACTTACATGTGATTTGCAGATTATCCATGTAGATGTAGATAGATATTCACATAGGCCTATTGGGCACTAGGAGGATGATGACCACTTGGTCGCCATAATGCGATCAGGAATGGGTCTAATTTTGTCTTCCTGGACAGGTCGGATCTATCTTCCAGACTACCAAATAAGTGTTTTCAATTTCTTCACTTGTAAATGTTCGCTTATAGTGCCTTTCCTGGTTTATTGGCATTCTCTAGTGCAGCGGTGCGAACCGTTAGCGCGGAATGTAACACAAAACGGGTGGCAAGGGGGGAGGTTGATGGTTTGGAAGGAGGAAGGAACGAGATTATTGTATAAAAAAAGAAGTATGTATTTAAAATTAGTTCAATTCACTGAAAGAAAATAAAAGCAAAGTACATTCAAACAAAATAAAAAAAATTAAAATCCACTTTACCACTGATGTAATGAGCTTATAACAGGACTGTATCAGTAGGGCAGAATTCATTTGATGTAGTTCTTCTTTTGCTAGGTCAAGAATGACAGAAGGATCAAGAAACATGCCAGCCTACCTTTGGTACGAGAGAGAGTTCGCATCACGCAGTGGCGTTTGTAAACTACCAACAAAGAACTCCTACAGTTATATCTACAACTGAGCAACCGGTTCAACCCCTGGACGTCGGACTGGGTTGATGGTGTCACATGGACCACAGTGGACTCAACCCAGAGGAAGTCAGCCGAACGACAGGCATCCAAGTTTGGACGTATATCGGAGAAACAACCTTTGATGGCAGCGCAAAGACCATCATCAATCTCACTAACAAGGAACTGGATGATGACGCTGTTTCGGTTCTTAAGAAAGGATTGAATTTCGCTCCGACTCCTAAAGATGTACACATTGATGACATCTTTAGCACAGTGGAACAAACAGCTGCTCGACTTCCACCTGAAGCTGCTGAAGAAGTTCGTCGCGAAACCTGCAGAGCTCTAACCAAAACAAAGCTGATGAAACCGAACATCTCCTACAGTGGGAGAGCCGCCATACGGGAGCTAAGAGAAGATCCAGACATATTAATATTACCTGCAGACAAGGGCAACATAACAGTGATCCTATCCCGAGAGGATTATGCTGAGAAGATGCGGGGCCTACTTGGTGACAGCGCATTTCACAAGATTGACACCGATCCTACCAAGAGGGTCGAGAGCAAGACTCTGGCGCATCTCAAGGATTGAGGCTTCCCTGAAGAGATTACCAAGAAGCTACGCCCGAGGGCTGCTGTTCCTCCTACACTTTACGGAATGCCGAAAGTGCACAAGGAATCGATTCCGTTACGTCCCATTGTCACCAATATTGGTGCCCCAAGATTCCTTCTCGCCAAGCTCCTCAAACAACTATTTAGCCCTTACGATGGAAGATGTACACACCATATCCGCAACTCCTTGGATTTCTTAGGATCCATCAGCAACCTTGCGCTTGAGGAATCTGACATATTGGTGAGCTTCGACGTGGTATCTCTATTCACTAAAGCTCCGTTACAAGAATCCTTAGAACACAAATTTGACGAAGAGACCACCAACCCTTTCAGACATGTTCTGACATCAACTTACATCTTACTTGACGGTAAATACTACGAGCAGACAGAAGGAGTACCCATGGGGAGCCCACTGTCACACGTTGTCGCAAATATGTACATGGAACATTTCAAGGAGGAATCTATTGAATCAGCATGTCTAAAACCCACATGTTTCTTTAAATATGTGGATGATATTTTCGTTATGGCCGGCTGGAGTGGCCGTACGGTTCTAGGCGCTCCAGTCTAGAACCGAGCGACCGCTACGGTCGCAGGTTCGAATCCTGCCTTGGGCATGGAGGTGTGTGATGTCCTTAGGTTAGTTAGGTTTAATTAGTTCTAAGTTCTAGGCGACTGATGACCTCAGAGGTTAAGTCGCATAGTGCTTAGAGCCATTTGAACCATTTTTTAGCCTTCGTTATGTGGCCACATGTAAGAGATAAACTGGCAGACTTCCTCACACATCTCAACTTCAAACACGAGAATATTAATTTCACCATGGAGATCGAAACGGATGGGATGCTCTCTTTCCTAGATGTTTTGATTAGAAGACGAGCTGACGGTACTTTGGACCACAGCGTGTATAGGCACAAGACGCACACCGATTTGTACCTACATGCGGATGGCTGCCACCACCCGGCACAAAAGAATGGCTTGCTCACACTTTCTCCAACAGGGACAGTCTCCAACAAGAATTGGAACATCTAAAGACCGTGTTTCGGAGGAACGGTTACAAGGAATAGCAAATTCGTAAGACTCTACATCCCACACTTGCAGCACCGGCGGAAACTGAGGACGAACCTCAGGAGGAGGAGGCCTTGACTATTATTCCGTTCTGTGGGGCCTTATCAGGATACATTTGACGCATTTTACGTAAACACCAAGTGAAAACTATCTTCCGTCCTCCAGGCAAAACAAAGAGCCTTCTTGGTAGTGTCAAGAACAACCTTGGCCTACATAAATCAGGGGTTCATCAGATACATTGCCATTGCTGTAGTGTATACATTGGGCAAACCATTCGTATCATTGAGGACCGATGCCGAGAACCTCAACGGCACACTAGACTGCCACAGCCCAGTAAGTCGGCAATCGCTGAGCATTGCCTGTCGGAACTCCACAGCATGGATTATGACCAAACCAAGGTCGTCACACAGACTACCAAATACTGGGACTGTGTTATAAGAAGCCATAGAGATCAGAGTAAGGGAGCCACAACTAAATCGTGACAGCGGTTACACCCTTAGCAAGGACTGGAAACCCGTGATCGTCCTGATTAAGAAGAAAAACGATTTTTCCCAGAGTGTACCGACTTCGGGGGAGGAGGGAAGAATAACGAGAGCGGTGCCGGCAGAGCCTCCTGAACGAGAGGACCTAGGACGCAGCGCCCAGATGGCGGGAGAACGGAAGCTGTACTTGGACTGCGCGCGGGACACGGACCGCACCGACTCATAGGAAGCGACTGAGGGCGGAGCGGGAGGAGGATTGTCCTATGTATACCTGGCGCCGGCCCACCGCCGGTCAGTACATCAGCGCACCTGATGATGGCAACGTCGTCGATTGCCGAAATATTGTGTCCTATGCACACTCATACCAGGCTGTTCACCTGAGTTTTATTTCGTCAAAATTAATTTACTAATTAACATTTTAAGCCACTATTAAAAACAAATATTGTAATTATTAGTCACTCCCTTGTGTCTAGTTTGCAGAGTTGCGTTTCTCGAAGGAGGAATTAATAAGAGACACTCTGATTTCTTTTTCTTTATTTAACTGAGATTTACATTTTGTCTTCAAAGCACCCTACGCAGAAAATCCAGTATCGCAGAGACAGGATGTCGGCAAAGAAAACAGTCTACATCTACATCTACATCCATACTCCGCAAGCCACCAGACGGTGTGTGTACCCTGAGTACCTCTATCGGTTCTCCCTTCTATTCCAGTCTCGTATTGTTCGTGGAAAGAAGGATTGTCGGTATGATTCTGTGTGGGCTGTAATCTCTCTGATTTTATCCTCATGGTCTCTTCGCAAGATATACGTAGGAGGGAGCAATATACTGCTTGACTCTTCGGTGAAGGTATGTTCTCGAAACAGTAACAAAAGCCTGTACCGAGCTACTGAGCGTCTCTCCTGCAGAGTCTTCCACTGAAGTTTATCTATCGTCTCCGTAACGCTTTCGCGATTACTAAATGATCCTGTAACGAAGCGCGCTGCTCTCCATTGGATCTTCTCTATCTCTTCTATCAACCCTATCTGCTACGGATCCCACACTGTTGAGCAGTATTCAAGCAGTGGGCGGACAAGCGTACTGTAACCTACTTCCTTTGTTTTCGGATTGCATTTCCTTAGGATTCTTCCAATGAATCTCAATCTGGCATTTGCTTTACCAACTATCAATTTTATGCGATCATTCCATTTTAAATCACTCCTAATGCGTACTCCCAGATAATTTATGGAATTAACTGCTTCCAGTTGCTGACCTGCTATTTTGTAGCTAAATGATAAGGGACCTATCTTTCTATGTATTCGCAGCACATTACACTTGTCTACATTGAGATTCAATTGCCATTCCCTGCACCATGCGTCAATTCGCTGCAGATCCTCCTGCATTTCAGTACAATTTTACATTGTTGCAACCTGTCGATACACCACAGCATCATCTGCAAAAAGCCACAGTGAACTTCCGATGTCATCCACCAGGTCATTTATGTATATTGTGAATAGCAACGGTCCTATGACACTCCCCTGCGGCACACCTGAAATCACTCTTACTTCGGAAGACTTCTCTCCATTGAGAATGACTTGCAGAGTTCTGTTCTCTAGGAACTCCTCAATCCACTCACATAATTGGTCTGATAGTCCGTATGCTCTTACTTTGTTCATTAAACGACTGTGGGGAAGTGTGTCAAACGCCTTGCGGAAGTCAAGAAACACGGCTTCCACCTGTGAACCCGTGTCTATGACCCTCTTAGTCTCGTGGACGAATAGCGCGAGCTGGGTTTCACACGACCGTCTTTTTCGAAACCCAAGCTGATTCTTACAGAGTAGATTTCTAGTCTCCAGAAAAGACATTATACTCGAACATAATGCATGTTCCAAAATTCTACAACTGATCGACGTTAGAGATATAGGTCTATAGTTCTGCACATCTGTTCGACGTCCCTTCTTGAAAACGGGGATGACCTGTGCCCTTTTCCAATCCTTTGGAACGCTACGACCTTCTAGAGACCTACGGTACACCGCTACAAGAAGGGGGTCAAGTTCCTTCGCGTACTCTGTGTAAAATCGAGCTGGTATCCCATCAGGTCCAGCGGCCTTTCCTCTGTTGAGCGATTTTAATTGTTTCTCTATCCCACTGTCGTCTATTTCGATATCTACCATTTTGTCACCTGTGCGACAATCTAGAGAAGGAACTACAGTGCTGTCTTCCTCTGTGAAACAGCTTTGGAAGAAGACATTTAGTATTTCGGCCTTTAGACTGCCATCCTCTGTTTCAGTACCATTTTGGCCACAAAGTGTCTGGACATTTTGCTTTGATCCACCTACCGCTTTGACTAAGACCAAAATTTCTTAGGTTGGTTTGGTGCAGAAAACACTTAAAATCCACACAGCTCAAAATTAAAATAGCGATTTATTACTAATTCGTCTTTTGATTTCGGTACTTGTCATGTAGTGCATCAAGACTTACTTTTCGGAAATTAAGGAGACCTTCGGGGCTATCTTTGCGCTACGTCTAGGACAGAGCAATAGAGGGCCATCGATTTTCATTTTGTCAATGTATCAGATCGTTATTGTGAAACACTAATAAATTTAATGGTTTCAATGGCTATGAGCACTATGGGACTTAACATCTGAGGTCATCAGTCCACTAGAACTAAGAACTACTTAAACCTAACTAACCTAAGGACATCACACACATCCATGCCCGAGGCAGGATTCGAACCTGCGACAGTAGTGGTCGCGCGGTTCCGGACTGAAGCGCCTAGAACAGCTTGGCTAACGCGGCCGGCTTAATAAATTTACTTATTCTCGGTAATTTGTATGGTATGTAACTTTGTAACTTTAGCTTCTAAATACAATCGTACGAAGAAAGAGGGGCATCGAAAATTAGGAGTGAAAATTGGTTCACGAATACAGAAAGTTTGAGGAACGCTGCTGTAGTGCTCAGGAAAATAACGGAGATGGCTACAATTACTCCTGAGACCTGGAGGAGCTACAGATTTCGGGAAATTTCGTGGACGCTGATTTCTTTTTACAAAGTCCAGTTCCATGGATGTCCAGTGGATCAAGAAACTGGACCCCAAAGGCGTTATCACCGACTGCAGATATACAATTTGCCAATCGCCGTGGAGTTCCGAAGAGAACGTCGCTGAAGAAATTAATATGAAAAACTTGATTCATTGTAATCTTATCTTTTGTCATCATGTTGGAATAACGCTAATTGTATATATGTAAGCTCAGATTTCATTAATGAAATATAGTTGAAATTAATGATCATTTATGGTTGGTTAGGGGAAAGGTACGCATTGGATGTGTTTTATACCAAATATAATCGAAGCTGCTTTACAGCATATATTGGTGTTAAATATCGGTATTTTGAAATGATCGAAGAGTTTGATTTGTGTGGTAACAGTTTACGATGAACAGTTGTACCTAAGTAATATTGAAGAAAAGTTTTCAGCACGAGTTTCGTGTTTTACTCCTTGGAATTTAGATGCATTCCAAGAACTTTGTGTAATTTTGGAAGTATGAAATAGATCGGGAACTTTTCTCTTGCTGAACGAAGTCAGAGTCTGATGATAATTCACCTGCTTACTAACTAATAAATTGTGTTCGTTTTTAAGGGATTTAATTCAATTACCCTTTCTTGTGGGATCTCCCTGAAGTGTCATTTATATCGTGAAACTTCTCCAAGTCAAGTTGGGCCTTGGGTGAAGGGAAGAACTTTCCCCCGATACATGTAAGAGGCCACTGATTCGTGATCCGTCACACTGCCGGAGTCACCCTTTACTCTCAAATAACCCTGTGAGCATTCATGCAGGCCGGCCGGAGTGGTCGAGCGGTTCTAGGTGCTTCAGTCTGGAACTGCGCAACCGCTACTGTCGCAGGTTAGAATCCTGCCTCGTGCACGGATGTATGTGATTTCCTTAGGTTAGTTAGGTTTAAGTAGTTCTAAGTTCTAGGGGACTGATGACCTCGGGTGTTAAGTCCTATTGGGCTCAGAGCCATTTGAAACAAGCATTCATGCATCTCTTCAGAACAGCTTTTTAGCTCTATTTTGTATGGTTGCCACTGACGTGTCCAATTCGCTGAGACGGGACACACAAAGTGCTCTGTCAACAGTCTCCTATGCATGATTGTGCTTATGCCATCATTCCATTTAATATCCATACAAATTTGACCTCCTTTGAATTTTTCATAAATTATTTTATCTTCCTACAATTTCACGTGAGGCAGGTGGCGAAAGTTTAGTTCACGGGTGTACGGCTAGATATGAGCCTCCTGCAGGCACAGTGTTTTGGTAATCGACCTCTTTGCCTTCGTCAGTTGACCAACTACCTTTCAATAGACGAGCACCGGATACGAATTTAAGTACCCTCGCAATTTACCTGTCCTGGCTGGCCCCTAACTGTTCTATCTACACTTTGGAGCGTTTCCTCCGCTCGTGCTTCGAGCTCACATTCGGCGTTGCTCCTACTGCATTAAACAAGTTGCTTCATTGTTGTTGACACTGACACACGGCTATACCATCAAAAGCTAATTTTTCACAACATTCTTTATTTCCCTCTGTTTCTTGAGAAAGGGAATTAATCCATATTTGTTGAAGATAAACGAGGACAGTGCAGAAACTACATAGGTCAAGAAATTTACGCATTGGAATTGCTTAAACGTTTTACGTGGTTCTAATGATTTTTTGGTATGCATAGTTCACAAATGCTAATTGTTTCTCTTATCGCTTAATGTGTTTTCACAAAGTAATAACGATGACCCATAAAATTTCCACAACACATATACACTCGAAAATACCTTGTTGATACCACTATAAAATAAAGTGCTCATAACGTAACAATTACGTTTTATGTTCTTCAGCCCTAAAACAAAGACATAAACATAAATGCTTTTCTCCCCTTCAAAGATCACTTGCGATATCTTCTGTGCGCTAACTGAGGACACTCCGTGTGCAGTATAGGGCAGTACTCAGCTTTCACGATGTCTTAGTATCGGTCCTGGTACCCCCCCCCCCTTCCCCCCCCCCCCCCATTCCATTTGTTTGATGTTTTGATGGAATGTTTCTTCCTGTTCCTCACTCATATCACCAGTAATTTCTAGAAATTAGATGACGTGGGAATCCATAAAGTGCAGTTACAAGCTCGTTGAGGCATCCAATACTGTGAAGTTGTTCAGTATGTTTCTTACAAACTCTCGCAAACAAAAGCTTCCCAACTGCCAAGAAACTTGTTGACAACCTGTTCAAAGGACATCGAAGATGATCTTTAAATTTCATTTATTTTAAATCGAATCTTTCGTGTTTCATTAGTTTCGGAACGTCTTAGCTTCTGATAGCCACAATAACACGCTTGCCAAGGAGTTGAAAGTGTCACATCTTTAGGTAGAACTTTAATCAATTGTTTCATAACGCCAAGTTTTATATGAAGTGGAGGCAGAGACTTTTTGTTTCCACCCTATAATCGAACAGTACACCTTTACCTACAACGTTTTTGAGACCAGTGCTTGTCTTCTCACGATTGTCCTATTTGTATCATGTATGGCCTATGACTTGTTCTGACATCCATCCTCTAAGCTAAAGGACGCCAAATCAGGCTCTTTGTCAACATCTGACATTGTACGTTGCTGCTTTCTCAAGACAAGCATACCACAGATGTTTCAGAAGTGCTCAGGTATATTAATGTAGTCTCTTGAAGCAATGAAATTCCCAAAAGCACGCACCATTCGATTTCATCACGCGTTGATGAAGTTTGCTTGAAAACATAATACGTGAAACATTACAATATTACAGAAATATATGGGTAAAAGTATTATAGATTAGACAAGTGAACATCTTTTTGCAGCAGGTCAAATTGAAAACCTTAAAAAAACAGCACTGATATTTTAAAACAATTAAATAGGTTCATTTTGCATACCTCTCAGGTATTCAAAATTTGCGGCAAAACTGCTTGTGTTGAACATTCTCAGCACTCACAAATAAACCAGAAAAACCTTTTACTTCCAGGAAAATGTTTCATTACCAACCAGTGTTATTAGCATCAGGAAACAGTCTGCGCTCCTCTCGTAAAAGCTGTGGTGCTGTCGTAAAAAGCGTCCCGAAACTGATACTGCAAAAGGAGTAAACGATATGTTGTCATTATGAAAGTACTCATTATGATGACGTTCTGTGCCTAAAGCGCTGTGTACAGCTGAGGCTTTAGGCACATAAGAAGAAATAATACGTTGATTTTTATGTGCACTATCAACTCTGAGAAATCCTTGTGCACAAGGATACCATATTTGTTGGAGACTAAACACATCTCATTAACACTTAGACAGAAAATTCTTGTCAGCGTAAAAGAGTGTGCCATAGCTTTCTTTACTCTAGGAAGAATAATAGCCCACGGATGGTGGGGTGGGGGATGGGGATAATTAGAGCTATAAGAGCTATATCGAAGATCAAGAAAACGAACCCAAAAGCACTATGTTGTCTAACAAGTTCCTCACACACATAATAATAACAAATCCAGCAACAATAAAGAAATAAAAAATATCTGTCCTATGAGCCATTTGCAGTTGCAATGAATGTCTTAGAAAAATAATCGGTTTTCAGTCAGACAGAAGTACAGTGTAGACGTACATGATTCAAAACATTATGACCACCTGCTTAATAATACGCCGGTTTGCATTTGGAACGCAACACAACAGCGATCCTGCTTCGTATTGTTATAGCGCTGAACAGTAAGTGTTAACAAAATACTAATTTTTATTAAAACTCATTAACATTGCCACAGGTAAATTCAAGTCAAGCGAGAGGCAGAGCAGAGGCAGGAAGCGAAGCATTACGTCACAAGTGGTTCAGGCCATCGACATATTACGATATCGTCTGTTGAGTGAGGATACACTTTCAGCAGGAAGGAGAGTGCAACAGAAAACCAAACGGAAACGAGACAAGCATATTCGTTACCTTGTAAGACATGTTTCAATGAACTCTGTGTCTTCCACAATAGCACACTGCAAGAAGTTTACACGGCAGTTAACAGCCTGTGAAGTGAATGTAGCACAATATAATGCTCAGAGCCTGGCCTCTTGCCAGCTCCTTTTAAACACTGCAGTCCTCCAGCTCCCATCATCAGTTACTCATTGCGATTGATCATATCACAGTAACAACACTCGATCTCATGATTACGATACGGTAGTGAATCTCTCCTAGATGCTCCAGCACATTCTATGAACTAGTCAAGGATGTATTGTAGATGACGGCCTTTACGTGATGGACTTCATACTGCCAGCGACCTGCCATGGAGGGATCTACTGTCTTCCAGCTACAATGCATCACAGGGTGCTGCCAGCACTGGACTTCAGTGTGAAAACCAGCACCAGGGCTTCTTGGGGTCCTTGTTCCTGTTTGATACTCAGGCAACTCCGAGAACTTAAACCTACCAGGGTTAGAGATGAGATCAACCGACCACTTGACTACTGACACCAAAACGTCGTGTACGGGTCGTCAACACTCATCATAAAATTCCATATGGCGTCAAGGGCACTCCAGCAGCCAGCCTTTGACCATGTCATGCTGGACAATGGCTACCTGTCACAGCACTGGGGCTTCTAAAACTCAAGTGGGGACGCAGCCAGAATGCTGACTGGACAGATGTCAGAAGAATCCAACACGCAACTGAATGAGAGTCAGCTGAGGCTCGTGTCTAAGAGCGATAACTTTTGAATATTTATTACACATGATTAAACTCTAATAATGTTTTACCAGCATCAAGAGACTATTTGCAGATTTCCAATGGCTATCCTGACTACATGCACCGGTGTGTTCACTTGGCCCCTCTGTACTGAGGCATGTTTCTGACGATATGTGACCTAACCAGTAGCACGTTGTCAACCTCAGTTGTGGACAGTATTGTCAGTAGAATGGTTTCGCCAATCGTCTCAGTTCCAATTATAAACATTCCTTACCAGGTTATGTTCCTGTAGCGCCACTAGAGGGTATTCAGTCTTGTGGTGGGCTTATACAGGGAGTTTGGGGAGGAAAGGTCAATATTTTACACAGTGATAGTATAAGTATATTCTGAACAAAAATGTTATATGAACATAGGTACGCAAATGCTTCGTTTGGGAGGTATGGTTATTGAAAGGAACATAAATTCCGAAAAAGTTATGTGTGCAACGTGAACGTGTACGCAATACAACTGGACCATAACCTGATTTTCTTGAAAACAATGTTACAGAGAAGTTTAGTTATATTTCATACCTCTACACAATGTTTGTTTACTTTTCATTTAGTACATAATGCATTACAATATTCATGTTGCATGTATTCAGTTGAAAAAGACGTACCACGTCTTTTACAAACGACTTTAACACTTATCGTACAGATGTCGTACAGTTCACGGAACTGGTTCGAATATCCCACTATAAACGTCAATGCACTTTTGCGCTCTAGCGATAACATGTTGTGTTGCTTGTTCAACTGCCTGTGGTTTGTTCCTAATTAATTTAGCAGCGTCCATGATGTGACGAAGGAATTCATCTCATGTATGTACCTTCACTTTGTGCACCTCCGATTTCATCCAAACCCATAAACAGAAATCTAAAGGTGTAAGGCCAGTTAAGAGCACGGCCACGACCAATCCAGCGATAAGGTAAGTCCGGTTGAGATGGTCCCTCACACGTAAGGTAACATGTGAAGGCGCACCGTCATATTGAAAGTACATTCGAGTCGCTTGGCTAAAGGGACGTCTTCCAATACCTCCAGAAACGAAGTTTCCAAAAAATGCAGGTACCTCTCTCCCATCAATCGCTGATTGATAATAAATGGACCTATCAAAAGGTTACTGATCATGCTGCAACTTTTATGGCAACACGAACTTGGAAATTGCTATCCACTGAAGCGTTTGCATTTTCCTGTCACCACCGACGATTATTGCGTGTGTTGTTTATTCCATGTCTTGAAAACTGGGATTCGTCAGTGAAAAGTATGTATGGAAATGACTATTATCAGTTACCCAATGACAGAATTGAAGTGGTTGGGCATTTTCCCCAACGTGGAGATTTTAGACACTCTGCATGTGAAATGGATACAGGATTTCCGCATGTAATGTTTCCCATACACGTGTCTGTGGGGCATTCATACGCTGGGACATTCTTCGTATACTCGTACTGGGACTTCTCTCAACA
Source organism: Schistocerca gregaria (assembly GCF_023897955.1). Classification (NCBI taxonomy): domain Eukaryota; kingdom Metazoa; phylum Arthropoda; class Insecta; order Orthoptera; family Acrididae; genus Schistocerca; species Schistocerca gregaria. The sequence continues at coordinate 510,289,575 of NC_064923.1, forward strand.
CTTGCGATAATTTCTTCCTGTTCTTGCAAAGTTTGTTGACGTGCACGCTCGGACGAAGAACGTCTACTTGGTATAGAGCCTGTTGCACGCAAAGTGATAAACACTTTGGTAAACATTCTGCGATCAGGCAATCGTCGAGTCGGAAAGCGCCTGTGGTATTCTTCTGTTGCAGCGGTAGCACTGTCGTCACAGAAGCCATAAGCATACACAATATCTGTGTACTACTCATTACTGTAGACGTGTGGCATTGTTAGCAGAGCTTGTACGGCCACAGTTAACACCATACACTACACAGCTAACCGATCCGTCGCCGGTACACTACACAAAGCGACTTACACGGCACAACTGCTCAAACAGTGGGTGATTGTACAGCGTACTACGTACGTCACATGACCATAATACGTGGTAGGTTGCATAGCGTAAACATGGCATGTACGTGCCCATTATTTGCAAGAAAATCACGTTACAATCCAGTTGTATAGCGTATACGTTCACGATGTGCACATCAATTTTTCAAAATTAAAGTTCCTTTCAATACCCACCTCCCCCCCCCCCCTCTCCCCGCCTAACGAAACATTTGCAGACCTATGTTCATATATTATTTTTGTTATGAATTACTTATACCATTACTGTTTAAAGCTTGAAGTTTCTTCCCCAAACACCATGTATAAAAAGATAAAAAGTAATCGTTGTAAAAAATTGTTAACTTTTTTCAAACACGGTATAACGCATATAGCAAATTTTCTTTCAAAAGTAAGACTCATCCTACTACTTTTCCGACAAACGTTCGACACTCTACCAAATTGACGCTGATAATCTATATATGCTGAACAGGGAAAACTCATCACAGGCTAAGTCATTCGATTATGCAACGTTGTTTATTTGTGGTTTAAGGGAGCTCTGCTGTATTGAATTAGGCATCCTTCGGACACCTGGAATTGACAGAGGTCAGCTAATGGTCTTATTATGTATTACTAACGTTGTGGTTCCTATTTCGATCGGTTTGTAACAGCTCTCCCTCCTAGTCAAAATTACACAAATGTATTCATCTCTGCAGAACGACTGCTATCTACTGCCTCCCCCCCTCTTTTTCCCATTCTCTCTCTCTCTCTCTCTCTCTCTCTCTCTCTCTCTCTCTCTCTCTCTCTCTCTTTCCCTCTTTCCCTCTCCTCCACTCACTTCCGCTCATTTCCAAATTAACGTTCCCTTGATTGCTCAGGACATTCGTTTAGTCAAGTTCTTCCACAGAGATCTTTCCTCCCAAACTGGAGTCAGTATCACTCCGTGGTTATTCTCTGTACCATCTGTTCTTCAAGGTATTTATGTAACGTCATAATACCACCATTTAAAAGACTCTCTTCTTTAGTTTTCCGTACTGATTAACGTGCAAGTTTCACTTCCATATATGGATATAAACTTTCCAGCAGAACTTCATAATGCTTTTCTTTCCGTCACTAGTCCGCCTTTTATATCCTCTTTACTTCGACAATCGGCTGTCCAAATAGAAAAACATACGTCTTACTTTCAGTGTTTCATATCCTAATAATCTCTGTATCTGACTCAATTCTACTACACTCCGTTATGAATAGTTTACTGTTGTCGATGTTCGTCTTATATCGTCTTTTCAAGAGAGCCCCTTACACTCCCTGACATATTATCGATGTCATCAGCATATCTTAAAGTTTTAATTATTCTTCCTGAAATTCAATTCCGTTTCTACTTTTCTATCTGATTTCGTAGATGTCGTATAGACTATATATCTGTCTCATTTACTCCTAAATTATTGACTCACTTTCATGCCCTTCGGCTTTCATAAATGCAGTCTGTAGTAGTAGAGATATTTTTCCTCTCTCTGTATTTTATCCCTTATAAATTTCAAACAGCGTATTCCATATGACATGACCAGAAATGTAGGCTCGTCTTTCATCTATATTCTTTGATAAGCTATAGTATCATTATTGCCTCATGTGTTCTTACACTCCTGAAACATAATCTATCTTCTCGGTTTGGCTTCACCAAGCCGTTTTATTCTTCTGTAGGTAATTCGTGTTAGTAATTTCTGACCATAACTTTTAAATTGACAACTGTGTAATTCTCACACCCTGGGCACATGCATTCTCTGGTACTGGCATTATTACTTTATTTGGGAAGTCTGAGCGTGTTTTTGTTGTGTCATAACCGTCATATCTAACAGACAGACAATGTCTCCCAAGGATTTTGACGGTTATGAGGAAAGGTGCCGTATTCCAGGTGACTTGTTCCGATTTACAACTTTCAGTGAATTATAGAATTCTTCTCTTAGTATTGCGTCTCCCATGTCCTCTTCATTCCGACCATTTCCTTCATGTGGGTTACCACAGCCGTACATTTGTTAAAAGGCGTTTTGAAGTATTCTTCCTAGACTGATTTTTCACAACTAATCTGTTTATTATATGTAGCACGACTGACCAATTTTGGCCTTTCAGGAAATTTTCAAATGCAGTAGGTGTCGATGTGATCATCAGTTTCTTCTCTAGTTTCCTACACACTGTCTCCTCATCTGAGCTGATAGTCGTCTAACTGGCTCTCCTTCCCTCAGTTCTCGTGGGCATACTTGGTACTACAGTTTTACCTGTACGGTTCTCAACTAGCCATACTTACTTTGCTGTTTATTTTTCGCTTTTCGTCAACCCCACTTTTAAATACCTATACATCTATTTCCATTTCATTTGATTCAGATCGTTTGTTATTCAAGGGTTACTGCTGGAAGTTGTCATATTTTTAGGAGAGTCTCCACTACCTTCACTATATCATCCATTTGTCTTGTACTGTGTTTTTCACCAGCTTCAGTCAGTCGCTGCTTCCTTTGAAGCTCTCAACACTTCCTATTTTCTCCAGATGTCGCGGATCCTATATTCTTATTTCCTTTTATCTACCGTCTTACACTTTAAGCTGCAGTTTGTTACTAAGAAGCTATGATCAGAGTTCACATCTGCTCCAGGAAGTATTTTTCAGTTAAAATCTTTTTTCATTGAAACGTGTGTCTGAAAATTTGAATATCGATCTACATCCTTCTGTGATTATAGCCTCCTTTTACGACTCTCAAACCTAGTGTGAGCAAAGATTATGTTGAGTACAGAATACTACCATGGGGCTACTCTTATATTCCTTTTCACCAATCTACGTTCTCCCACTATTTCTCTATCTCTTCTTTGTAAGAATATCCAAATCCAGTCCATCAACCTAATTATATTTTCGTCCTCACTTCTGATTATACATAAATAATACAGGGTGAGTCACTAACTATTGCCACCAAGAATAACTTCGAAAATATGATAGGAGCTGAAAAGTTTCAGGACAAAACTTGCATGGGGTAATGGGGACCATTGTATGACTTTGGTTTTTTATTGCCAGGTGGGGTCGCTTTAGAGACATGAAGGTCAACTTTATTTTTTTAAATGGGATGCTGTAGTTTGGTACTTATTTTCAATAGTGGCTATCGAGACGAATCCAATGATGTGTAACAGTAAGGTCTCTGAAGGTCTCCGAAGATCAAAAAGATGGCATGAACGTCCATTTACAGAAGGTGTTCGAAGTGATGACCATTGATATCAATGCAGTGCTGAAATCTTCGTATCATGGATTGAGTGGTATTCCTTATCAGTTCGGCACTTATCGAAGCACATTCTCTCAAGCATATCTTCAAATGTAGTTGGAACGTCTTTCTAAATAATGTCTTTTATGAATCCTTACAAGAAAAAACCCAAAGGCGCCAAGTCTGGCGAACGACCAATCCACGACACAACTCCTCCGCGTCCAATCCAACGATTTGGGAGTTGTCTCGGCAACTCATTTCAAGCCATCAGCGAAAAATGTGCAGGATATCCATCGAGGTGATACCACATCATTTTCCTTGTTCCTAAAGGTATTTCCCCCCCACGAACCATGGACCTTGCCGTTGGTGGGGATGCTTGCGTGCCTCAGCGACATAGATAGCCGTACCATAGGTGCAACAACAACGAAGCGGAATCTGATGAGAGGCCAGACAAATGTGTGGTTCCTGAAGAGGGGCAGCAGCCTTTTCAGTAGTTGCAGGGGCAACAGTCTGGATGATTGACTGATCTGATCTTGTAACAATAACCAAAACGGCCTTGCTTTGCTGGTACTGCGAACGGCTGAAAGCCATGGGTAAACTACGGACGTAATTTTTCCCGAGGGCATGCAGCTTTACTGTATGATTGAATGATGATGGCGTCCTCTTGGGTAAAATATTCCGGAGGTAATATAGTCCCCCGTTCAGATCTCCGGGCGGGGACTACTCAAGAGGATGTCATTAACAGAAGAAGAAAAAACTGGTGTTCTACGGATCGGAGTGTGGAATGCATCCCTTATTGGGCAGGTAGGTTAGAAAATTTAAAAAGGGAAAAGGATAGGTTAAAGTTAGATATAGTGGGAATTAGTGAAGTTCGGTGGCAGGATGAACAAGACTTCTGGTCTGGTGACTAAAGGGTTATAAGCACAAAATCAAATAGGGGTAATACAGGAGTAGGTTTAATAATGAAAAGGAAAATAGAAATGCGGGTAAGCTACTACAAACAGCACAGTGAACGCATTATTGTGGCCAAGATAGATACATCTACTACACTAGTACAAGTTTTTATGCCAACTATCTCTGCAGATGATGAAGAAATTGAAGAAATGAATGATCAAATAAAACAAATTATTCAGAGAGTGAAGGGAGATGAAAATGTAACAGTCATGGGTGACTGAAATTCGGTAGTAGGAAAAGGGAGAGAAGGAAACGTAGCAGGTGAATATGGACTGGGGCAAAGAAATGAAAGGGGAAGCCGCCTGGTAGAATTTTGCACAGAGCACAACTTAATCATAGCTAAAACTTGGTTCAAGAATCATAAAAGAAGGCTGTATACATGGAAGAAGCCTGGAGAAACTAAAAGGTATCAGATAGATTACATAATGGTAAGACAGAGATTTAGGAACCAGGTTTTAAATTGTAAGACACTTCCAGGGGCAGATGTGGACTCTGACCACAATCTGTTGGTTATGACCTATAGATTAAAACTGAAGAAACTGCAAAGAGGTGGGAATTTAAGGAGATGGGACTTGGATAAACTAAAAGAACCAGAGGTTGTACAGAGTTTCAGGGAGAGCATAAGGGAGCAATTGACAGGAATGGGGGAAAGAAATACAGTATAAGAAGAATGAGTAGCTTGGAGGGATGAAGTAGTGAAGGCAGCAGAGGATCAAGCAAGTAAAAAGACGAGGGCTAGTAGAAACCCTTGTGTAACAGAAGAAATATTGAATTTAATTGATGAAAGGAAAAAATATAAAAATGGAGTAAATGAAGCAGGCAAAAAGGAATACAGACGTCTCAAAAATGAGATAGACAGCCAGTGCTAAATGCCTAAGCAGGGATGGCTAGAGCACAAATGTAAGGATGTAGAGGCTTATCTCACTAGGGGTAAGATAGATACTGCCTGCAGGAAAATTAAAGAGACCTTAGGAGAAAAGAGAACCACTTGTATGAACATCAAGAGCTCGGACGGAAACCTAGTTCTAAGCAAAGAAGGGAAAGCAGAAAGGTGGAAGGAGTATATAGAGGGTCTATACAAGGGCGATGAACTTGAGGACAATATTATGGAAATGGAAGAGGATGAAGATGAAGAGGAAATGGGAGATACGATACTGCGTGAAGAGTTTGACAGAGCACTGAAAGACCTGAGTCGAAACAAGGCCTCCGGAGTAGACAACATACCATTGGAACTACTGGCGGCCTTGGGAGAGCCAGTCCTGACAAAACTCTACCATCTGGTGAGCAAGATGTATGAGACAGGGGATATACCCTCAGAATTCAATAATAATATAATAATTCCAATCCCAAAGAAACCCGGTGTTGACAGATGTGAAAATTGCCGAACTATCAGTTTAATAAGTCACAGCTGCAAAATACTAACGCGAATTCTTTACAGACGCAGGGAAAAACTAGTAGAAGTCGACCTCGGTGGAAGATCAGTTTGGATTCCACAGAAATGTTGGATCACGTGAGTCAATACTGACCCTACGACTTATCTTAGAAGCTAAATTAAGGAAGGGCAAACCTATGTTTGTAGCATTTGTAGACTTAGAGAAAGCTTTTGACAATGTTGACTAGAATACTCTCTATCAAATGCTGAAGGTGGCAGGGGTAAAATACAGGGAGCGAAAGGCTATTTACAATTTGTACAGAAACCAGATGACACTTATAAGATTCGAGGGACATGAAAGGGTAGAAGTGGTGGGGAAGGGAGCGAGACAGGGTAGTAGTCTCTCCCCAATGCTATTCAATCTGTATATTGAGCAAGCAGTAAAGGAAACAAAAGAAAAATTCGGAGTAGGTATTAAAATCCATGGAGAAGAGATAAAAACTTTGAGGTTCGCCGATGACATCGTAATTCTGTTAAAGACAGCAAAGGACTTGGAAGAGCAGTTGAACGGAATGGATAGTGTATTGAAAGGAGGATATAAGATGAACATCAACAAAAGCAAAACGAGGATAATGGAATGTAGTCGCATTAAGTCGGGTGATGCTGAGGGAATTAGATTAGGAAATGAGACACTGAAAGGATATAAGATGAACATCAACAAAAGCAAAACGAGGATAATGGAATGTAGTCGAATTAAGTCGGGTGATGCTGAGGGAATTCGATTAGAAAATGAGACACTTAAAGTAGTAAAGGAGTTTTGCTATTTGGGGAGCAAAATAACTGATGATGATCGAAGTAGAGAGGATATAAAATGTAGACTGGCAATGGCATGGGAAGCGTTTCTGAAGAAGAGAAATTTGTTAACATCGAGTATAGATTTAAGTGTCAGGAAGTCATTTCTGAAAGAATTTGTATGGAGTGTAGCCATGTATGGAAGTGAAAAATGGACGATAAATAGTTTGGACAAGAAGGGAATAGAAGCTTTCGAAATGTGGTGCTACAGAAGAATGCTGAAGATTAGATGGGTAGATCACATAACTAATGAGGAAGTATTGAATAGGATTCGGGAGAAGAGAAGTTTGTGGCACAACTTGACCAGAAGAAGGTATCGGTTGGTAGGACATGTTATGAGGCATCAAAGGATCACCATTTTAGTACTGGAGGGCAGCGTAGAGGGTAAAAATCGTAGAGGGAGACCAAGAGGTGGCTACACTAACCAGATTCAGAAGGATGTGGGTTGCAGTGGGTACTGGGAGATGAATAAGCTTGCACAGGATGGAGAGCTGCATCAAACCAGTCTCGGGACTGAAGACCACAACAACAACAACTATTTCATCGAATAACAGACCTAATGTTTCTTGGAGGTATGTGTTGTACTTCCTAGCATTAAGATTTCCTTCAATGAAATTGTTGTTGTTGTTGTTGTGGTCTTCAGTCCTGAGACTGGTTTGATGCAGCTCTCCGTGCTACTCTACCCTGTACAAGCTTCTTCATCTCCCAGTACCTACTGCAACCTACATCCTTTTGAATCTGCTTAGTGTATTCATCTCTTGGTCCCTCTCTACGATTTTTACCCTCCACGCTACCCTCCAATAGTAAACTGGTGATCCCTTGATGCCTCAGAACATGTCCTACCAACCGATCCCTTCTTCTGGTCAAGTTGTGCCACAAACTTCTCTTCTCCCCAATCCTATTCAATACTTCCTCATTAGTTATGTGATCTAACCTTCTAATCTTCAGCATTCTTCTGTAGCACCACATTTCGAAAGCTTCTATTCTCTTCTTGCCCAAACTATTTACCGTCCATGTTTCACTTCCATACATGGCAACACTCAATAAAAAATACTTTCATAAAAAACTTCCTGACACTTAAATCTTTACTCGATGTTAACAAACTTCTCTTCTTCAGAAACGCTTTCCTTGCCATTGCCAGTCTACATTTTATATCCTCTCTGTTTCGACCATTATCTGTTATTTTGCTCCTCAAATAGCAAAACTCCTTTACTACTTTAAGTGTCTCGTTTCCAAATCTAATTCTCTCAGCATCACCTGACTTAATTCGACTACATTCCGTTATCCTCGTTTTGCTTTTGTTGATGTTCATCTTATATACTCCTCTCAAGACACTTTCCATTCCATTCAACTGCTCTTCCAAGTCTCTGACAGAATTACAATGTCACCGGCGAACCTGTAACTTTTTATTTCTTCTCCATGGATTTTAATACCTACTCCGAATTTTTCTTTTGATTCGTTTACTGCTTGCTCAATATACAGATTGAATAATACCGGGAGAGGCTAAAAACCTGTCTTACTCCCCTACCAACCACTGCTTCCCTCTCATGTCTCTCTTATAACTGCCATCGGGTTTCTGTACAAATTGTAAATAGCCTTTCGCTCCCTGTATTTTACCCCTGACACCTTTAGAATTTGAAAGAGAGTATTCCAGTCAACATTGTCAAAAGCTTTCTCTAAGTCTACAACTGCTAGAAACGTAGGTTTGCCTTTCCTTAATCTTTCTTCTACGATAAGTCGTAAGGTCAGTATTGCCTCACGTTTTCCAGTATTTCTACGGAATCCAAACTTATCTTCCCAGAGGTCGGCTTCTATTACTTTTTCCATTCGTCTGTAAACAATTCGCGTTAGTATTTTGCAGCTGTGGCTTATTAAAATGATTGTTCGGTAATTTTCAGATCTGTCAACACCTGGTTTCTTTGGGATTGGATTTATTGTATTCTTCTTGAAGTCTGAGGGTATTCCGCCCGTTTCATACATCGTGCTCACCAAATGGTAGAGTTTTGTCAGGACTGGCTCTCCCAAGGCCGTCAGTAGTTCCAATGGAATGTTGTCTACTCCGGGGGCCTTGTTTCGACTCAGGTCTTTCAGTGCTCTGTCAAACTCTTCACGCAGTATCGTATCTCCCATTTCATCTTCATCTACATCCTCTTCCATTTCCATAATATTGTCCTCAAGTACATTGGCCTTGTATAGACCCTCTATATATTCCTTCCACCTTTCTGCTTTCCCTTCTTTGCTTAGAACTAGGTTTCCGTCCGAGCTCTTGATGTTCATACAAGTGGTTCTCTTTTCTCCTAAGGTCTCTTTAATTTTCCTGCAGGCAGTATCTATCTTACCCCTAGTGAGATAACCTCTACATCCTTACATTTGTCCTCTAGCCATCCCTGCTTAGCCATTTTGCACTTCCTGTCGATCTCATTTTTGAGACGTTTGTATTCCTTTTTGCCTGCTTCATTTACTCCATTTTTATATTTTTTCCTTTCATCAATTAAATTCAATATTTCTTCTGTTACAGAAGGGTTTCTACTAGCCCTCGTCTTTTTACCTGATTGATCCTCTGCTGCCTTCACTACTTCATCCCTCCAAGCTACTCATTCTTCTTCTACTGTATTTCTTTCCCCCATTCCTGTCAATTGCTCCCTTATGCTCTCCCTGAAACTCTGTACAACCTCTGGTTCTTTTAGTTTATCTAAGTCCCATCTCCTTAAATTCCCACCTCTTTGCAGTTTCTTCAGTTTTAATCTAGAGGCCATAACCAACAGATTGTGGTCAGAGTCCACATCTGCCCCTGGAAATGTCCTACAATTTAAAACCTGCTTCCTAAATCTCTGTTTTACCATTATATAATCTATCTGATACTTTTTAGTATCTCCAGGGTTCTTCCATGTATACAACCTTCTTTCATGATTCTTAAACCAAGTGTTAGCTATGATTAAGTTGTGCTCTGTGCAAAATTCTACCAGGCGGCTTCCTCTTTCATTTCTTAGTCCCAATCCTTATCTCCCTTTTCTTACACTCGAATTCCAGTCACCCATGACTATTAAATTTTTGTCACCTTTTACTATTTGAATAATTTCTTTTATTTCATCATACATTTGTTCAATATCTTCGTCATCTGCAGAGCTAGTTGGCTTGTATACTTGTTCTACTGTAGTAGGCATGGGCTTCATATCTATCTTTGCCACAATAATGCGTTCAGCATGCTGTTTGTAGTAGTTTACCCGCATTCCTATTTTCCTTTTCATTATTAGACCTACTCCTGTATTACCCCTATTTCATTTTGTGCTTATAACCTATCCATTTCCTATTTTTAAATTTTCTGACCTACCTGCCCGATAAAGGGCTCTGACTTTCCACGCTCCGATCCGTAGAACGCCAGTAGGGGACTATAATTCTGTCCTCCAGGATCTGACACTATACATTGATCAAGGACCTTTTTTTTTTGCCGCAGTCAACATGGATTTTCAGTCGCCAAGTCTGCACATGTTATGCAAATTACCATTTCCATGGTTCGTAAATGTTGCATCACCAGTGAATAAAATCAAATTAATAAAAGTGTCATTCTTCTGAATGTGAAGTTGAGCCCATTGGCATAATTCAATGCGACACATACAATCTGTACCAGTTAATTCTTAGTGGAGACTGATATGGTAAGGATGATATTTCTGACGATGCAGAACACAAAAAACACTAGTCGGCTCAAGCCAGATTCCCTTGCGATTTGATGCGAACTAACCCAAGGATCTCGAACCACAGTGGCAAGATTACCAATTCCGTTTCCTCGTTAGTAACTTTCTTATGCCGGATACGTTTCCCATGCGTTAAAGATCCAGTTCTCCTCAATTTATCATAGATATATTTAAATGTACGACGTATAGGGTGAGTAGTTGAGTATGTCATTCAGCGTGTAAGTCTGTGGCTCTCACTGAATTTTGTTGGCATTCTCTGTAAATCAGAAGAGTATCGAATTGTTCTTTAAAGGAATACATCATTCACATTCGCTTTATTCGAGGATACTATTCTTAACGTTCCTCTTAGTGTTGTGTTGCGAAACCGTTGAATGGTGTTTGCATGTGAATGGCACGTTATATGGATACGCCGTATTCGGGGAATATTTACTATTTTCATGATATACGAGAGAGAATTGTCAGAGCATGTGCTTCCATAAGTGCCTCAGTGATAAGGAATGCCTCTCAATCCATGATAAAAAGACTGTCGCACTGCACTGGTAGCAATGGTAATCAATTCGAAAACCTCCTGTAAATGTACTTCCATGCCACCTTTTACCTTCGTTGAGCTTCAAAGACCTTACTGTTACATAACATTGGATTCATCTCGATAGCCGCTATCACCGCTATCAGAAAATAAGTACCAAACTGCAGCATCCCATCAATAAAGAAACTAACTTGACTTTCATATCTCTGACACGACCCCTCCTAACAATAAAAAAACCAACGTCATGGTATGGTCCCCATTGTTCCATGCAACATGTGTCCCGCAAACGTTTCAGCTACTATCATATTTTCTGGGTTATTCTAGGTGGCAATATTTAGTGACTCACCCTGTATATTTAAATCAGTCAGCACGACTCTGAAATTGTTTGTTAATGATGACCTTTAGGAAACTAAAATCCCTAAATGATTGTATGAGAAATATAGATCGCATATGTACTGTTTCCATTTGTGCAACTGAACGGTAGATATCTCAGAATCCAGATCAATGTTTGATAAGATTCATAAGAAAACAGAAAGAAGCCTTCACATTTCGAATGCTAGATAAGTGGTAAATTTCTGGCACTAATATCACAAGGAGGTCTAAGCTCGGACGAGCATATGAACTCAATAATGAGTAAGGAAAACCGAAGTCTTAGAGTTGTCAGGAAGGCCCTGAGAAAGAGCAGTGCTTCGGCATAGCCTTAGTGGGACTAAGGAACAGCTGCGTCCTTTGAAGTCCTTATTAATTAGACATAAATCCTGATATCTAATTAATGAGGAAATGTATTGGTAGTACCGGAACGTACTGGTGTAACTTATGCAAACGTGTAATGGAGTCTGGATCAAATTTTAGGGTACACTGACAAGAAAGTGTGCTTGAGAAAGTGTATAGCGCATCTGTTGCGTCCAGTATAGAAAGCATAACAACTAGGTAAGAATGATTAGAAAGTGTGCATACGGCGACATTTTCCCCTTACTCAATACTCAATTGGAATAGGACATACAGGTATTAATACTGATAGAAGTGCCCTCTAAAATTGCTTACAGAGTATAAATATGAATTTAAATATACCTTACTATTCGTAAACTTTCGGATTTATTCTTAGTTTTACTTTTTTATTTTTAATGAGTCATCAGTCTTGTGAATGCTTTGAAGCGGCACGCCACGAACTTCTCCCCTGTGCCAATCTTTTCATCTCAGAGTAGCACTTCCAACCTGCGTCCTCAACTTTTGCTGAATGTATCCCAATCTCTGTCTTCCTCTACAGTTTTGCCCTTTACAGCTCCCTCCCCTCTAGTACCATTGAAGTCATTCCTTGATGTCTTAGGGGGGGGGGGGGGGGTAGGACGTCAAACGGGCAGTCTTGGAGCAGGAGAGCCACCATAGGACTCTTTAATTTACGCTGTCTATACTTTTACGAATAAATTTATAAGACATTGTCAACATGACCAGGAAGGATTCAGGATTCATAACCATAGCAGTGGAACTTTAAAAAACTAACAAAATTATTTTCTTACATGTGAAAGTTCATCATTTTTTCTCTTCCATTGGCTGCGTTTGTTGCTATGGTTACAAGTTTATTCATAAGTAAGACAGATTCTTCGATGAATTTTGCACAGAATACAAACCATACTTACAGGTGTATGAAACTCTAGAAATTCTTTTTATGAAAAAATGAATGTGCTGTTAAATTTTAAATTTCATGTTTAGAAAAAACTCAAATTGTACAGTTAATTATCTCAATTTTTACCACAGTTTTCATAGATTTGGAACATTCTAGAGTTTCATACACCTGTAAGTATGGTTTGTATGCCGTGCAAATTTCATCAAAGAATCTCTCTTATGTATGAGGAAAAGTGTACTTCTTTTTTCTTTTTGGTCATCAGTCTACTGACTGGTTTGATGCGGTCCGCCACGAATTCCTTTCCTGGGCTAACCTCTTCATCTCATAGTAGCACTTGCAACCTACGTCCTCAATTATTTGCTTGACGTATTCCAATCTCTGTCTTCCTCTACAGTTTTTGCCCTCTACACCTCCCTCTAGTACCATGGAAGTCATTCGCTCATGTCTTAGCAGATGTCCTATCATCTTGTCCCTTCTCCTTATCAGTATTTTCCACATATTCCTTTCCTCTCCGATTCTGCGTAGAACCTCCTTATTCCTTACCTTATCAGTTCACCAAATTTTCAACATTCGTCTATAGCACCACATCTCAAATGCTTCGATTCTCTTCTGTTCCGGTTTTCCCAAAGTCCCTGTTTCACTACCATACAATGCTGTACTTCAGACGTACATCCCCAGAAATTTCTTCCTCAAATTAAGGCCGGTATTTGATATTAGTAGACCTCTTTTGGCCGGAATTGCCTTTTTTGCCATAGCGGGACTGCTTTTGATGTCCTTCTTGCTCCGTCCGTCATTGGTTATTTTGCTGCCTAGGTAGCAGAATTCCTTAACTTCATTGACTTCGTGACCATCAATCCTGATGTTCAGTTTCTCGCTGTTCTCATTTCTACTACTTCTCATTACCTGCGTCTTTCTCCGATTTACTCTCAAACCATACTGTGTACTCATTAGACTGTACATTCCATTCAGCAGATCATTTAATTCTTCTTCACTTTCACTCAGGATAACAATGTCATAAGCGAATAGTATCATTGATATCCTTTCACCTTGTATTTTAATTCCACTCCTGAACCTTTCTTTTATTTCCATCATTGCTTCCTCGATGTACAGATTGAAGAGTAGGGGCGAAAGGCTACAGCCTTGTCTTATACCCTTCTTAATACGATCATTTCGTTCTTGATCGTCCACTCTTATTATTCCCTCTTGGTTGTTGTACATATTGTATATGACCCGTCTCTCCCTATAGGTTACCCCTACTTTTGTCCATATCTCGAACAGCTTGCACCATTTTATATTGTCGAACGCTTTTTCCAGGTCCACAAATCAAATGAACGTGTCTTGATTTTTCTTTAGCCTTGCTTCCATTAGTAGTCGTAATGTCAGAATTGCCTCTCTCGTGCCTTTACTTTTCTTAAAGCCAAACTGATCGTCACCTAGCGCATTCTCAATTTTCTTTTCCATTCTTCTGTATATTATTCTTGTAAGCAGCTTCGATTCATGAGCTGTTAAGCTGATTGTGCGATAATTCTCGCACTTGTCAGCTCTTGCCGTCTTCGGAAATGTGTGGATGATGCTTTTCCGAAAGTCAGATGGTATGTCGCCAGACTCATGTATTCTACACACCAACGTGAATAGTCGTTCTGTTGCCACTTCACCTGATGATTTTAGAAATTATGATGGAATTTTATCTATCCTTTCTGCCTTATTTGACCGTAAGTCCTCAAAAGCTCTTTTAAATTCCGATTATAATACTGGATCCCCTATCTCTTCTAAATCGACTCGTTTTCTTCTTCTATCACGTCAGACAAATCTTCACCCTCAAAGAGGCTTTCAATGTATTCTTTCCACCTATCTGCTCTCTCCTCTGCATTTAACAGTGGAATTCCTGTTGCACTCTTAATGTTACCACCTTTGCTTTTGATGTCACCAAAGGTTGTTTTGACTTTCCTGTATGCTGAGTCTGTCCTTCCGACAATCATATCTTTTCGATGTCTTCACATTTTTCCTGCAGCCATTTCGTCTTAGCTTCCCTGCACTTCCTATTTATTTCATTCCTAACCGACTTGTATTTCTGTATTCCTGATTTTCCCAGAACATGTTTGCACTTCCTCCTTTCATCAATCAACTGAAGTATTTCTTCTGTTACCCATGGTTTCTTCGCAGCTACCTTCTTTGTACCTATGTTTTCCTTCCCAACTTCTGTGATGGCCCTTTTTAGAGACGTCCATTCCTCTTCAACTGTGTTGCCTACTGCGCTATTCCTTATTGCTGTATGTATAGCGTTAGAGAACTTCAAACGTATCTCGTCATTCCTTAGAACTTCCGTATCCCACTTCTTAGCATATTGATTCTTCCTGACTAATGTCTTGAACTTCAGCCTACTCTTCATCACTACTATATTGTGATCTGAGTCTATATCTGCTCCTGGGTACGCCTTACAATCTAGTATCTGATTTCGGAATCTCTGTCTGACCATGATGTAATCTAATTTAAAGTGTACCTATTACAACAAATACAGCCAATGGTAAGTGAAAAAGGTGAAATACAAATGTAAAACAGTCAATGATTCTGTTATATTTTTGAACTTCCACCACTATAAGTGTAAATCCTGAATCCTTTCTGGTCATTCTGACAAAGTTTTATGAATTTGTTTTTAAAAGTATAAACAGTGTGAATTAAACATTCCTGTGGTATCTATCCTGCTCCAAGTCGTCCGTTTGACGTACTACCACCATTAAGAGATGTCCTAACTTTCTGGCCATTCTTCTTGTCGTATTTGCCTTATATTATCTTCCTCTCAGTTTCTGTGGAGAACCTCCTCGTTCCTTACCTTATGAGTCCATCTACTGATTCTTCTGTAGCACCACATCTCAAGTGCTTCTGTTCTCTTTCGTGCCCGGTTTTCCCCTCCCATGTCTCATTACCATACAATGCTATGCTTACAATGTACATTAACAGAAATTTTTTCCTAAAATTAAGACCTACGTGGAATGCTCTTTTTTCCTTTGCTACACTGCTTTTTATGTCCGTTTTGCTCCGTCCGTCATGGGTTATTTTGCTGCGTAGGTAGCACAATCGTTTAACTTCGCAGAAACCATTTTTAAGTTTCCAGCTGTTCCTCTTTCTGTTACTTCTCATTACTTGTGTCTTTCTTCGATTTGTTCTCAATCCATATTCTCGGTAAGTCTTAACTGTGACGTCAGAACTCCTTCTCTGGTGCCTTTTCCGCTCCTAAAGCCAAACTAATCGTCACCTAACACACCCTCAGTTTTCTTTTCCATTCATCTACGTATTACTCTTGCCAGAAATTCAAAAATGGCTCTGAGCACTATGGGACTTAACATCTATGGACATCAGTCTCCTAGAACGTAGAACTACTTACACCTAACCAACCTAAGGACGTCACACACATCCATGCCCGAGGCAGGATTCGAACCTGCGACCGTAGCGGTCACGCGGTTCCAGACTGAAACTTCTAGAACCGCACGGCCACACCGGCCTGTTGTTGCCAGAAGTTAGATCTGTTAAGCTGATTGTATAACAATTCTTATGCTTGTTGACTGTTTCAATCTTGGGAATTGTATGGATGATGTAATAACAAAAATCTGATGGTATGTCGCCTGTCTCATACATTCTACACACCAACGTAAATAATGGTTTTGTTGACAGTTCCCAGCATGATTTTAAATATTTCGAGCGCATATTATCGATTCCTACTGCCGTATTTAATTTTTAAGTGTTTCAAATGTATTCTAAATTCTAATACTGGATCCCCAATCTCTCACTACCAGCTCCTTTTTCTTCTTTTATCACGTCACCAGATAGTTTCTCCTCCTCATAGATACCTATGGCGTACTCTTTCCACCTACACATCCTCCCATCGGCGTTTATAAGTGCAACTTGTCTTCTTTCTTGTTGTTACCGCCCTTGCTTTTAAGCTCACCGAAAGACGTACTGCCATTTCTATGCGGTCGTTCAGTTCTATAGAGGATCTTTTCCTTTCGATTCCTTCTCATTTTTCATGTAGCTATTTCGCCTTAACTTCCCTGCACTCTCTTTCTTTTTCTTTACAAAGTTACTTGTTCTTCTGTATTTCTGAATTTTCCGAAACATTTTTGTGCTTCTTTCTTTCGTCTGTCACCTGAAGTATTTTTAGTTGCCCATGGCTCCTTCGAAATTACCTTTCTTGTACCTAAGTTTTTTTTGTGGTTGGCAGGAGAGCCCACCGTGTTAGTAAAGAAGGCCGTAATGCACAAGTTTCAGCTCACGCAGGGTGGCGTGAGGTCTGGAACATGACAAAGGCATTAGAATTGAGAAAAACGGACATAGCAGGTGGAATACTTAACTTTAATCCATTAATGACGAACGTCGCTCTTTATGGTATATGATTCACAATATCAATAGTACGGATACTGGCGCCTTGCTAGGTCGTAGCAAATAACGTAACTGAAGGCTATGCTAACTATCGCCTCGGCAAATGAGAGCGTAGCAGTCAGTGAATCATCGCTAGCAAAGTCGGCTGTACAACTGGGGCGAGTGCTAGGAAGTCTCTCTAGACCTGCCGTGTGGCGGCGCTCGGTCTGCAATCACTGATAGTTACGACACGCGGGTCCGACGTATACTACCGGACCGCGGCCGATTTAAAGGCTACCACCTTGCAAGTGTGGTGTCTGGCGGTGACACCACATTCCTCCCCCGCAAATCGGCGTACGGTTGTGGAATAAGACTTCCGCCCGCCGTGGGGAGGACCGCATGTTGACGTATGCGACGAGGTGGGGAGCCAAACAACAGGCGAGGCTGTGCCACGCACACCCTGCCATTCGGACCGCGGGGAGCGAGGAAACGCCTGAAAACCTCCTC
Organism: Schistocerca gregaria; assembly: GCF_023897955.1. Taxonomy (NCBI): domain Eukaryota; kingdom Metazoa; phylum Arthropoda; class Insecta; order Orthoptera; family Acrididae; genus Schistocerca; species Schistocerca gregaria. Next base: position 510,307,029 of record NC_064923.1, read on the forward strand.
CAGGGTGCACGCCAACATGCGGTGTATGCGCCCGTAGAGAGACAGGAGGGGCCGAAGGGTCGACCTCAATCGGGCCGGGGCACCCGACTGGCGAAGACGACACATGGTCCAGAGCGGGCAAGAGTTCCATGTCGGAGGACAACTGGTCCCGGGAAGCGATCGCCGGCGCGTGACCCAGGAAGGTGCCCGGCGGTTGCAGCGACGCGTCCACTGCGAGTGTCGCCGGCGGGAGAACAGGCGGCGGCGGCGGCGGCGGCGGCGTGTCGCCGTGGGGCAAAATGGAAGGCAGCGTCGGTAACACCTGGGGCTGAGGCGAGCCAGTAGATGGGTCCCCGGAGCGCTGACCGAGCGGCAGATCCCGTGCGACGACAGAGGCGCAGCTGATTGAGATGCCGACGCACCTCACCAGACGCCCCCAAAACCAGATACATAGCGCGTCCGAGGCAGCGAAGAGTGCGCCCTTAGAGCCAACGCCGTGAACCTCGATAGTGGCGATAGTAGACAACGTCGCCTGGAGCAAAAGCAGGTGTCTGCCGCGCACAGGAACATGATGCGGAGGATGTAGCAAAGACATCAAGGTTCGATGAGGGCGACCGTGGAGCAACTCAACCGGCGAGCTACCATCTCGGGGCTGAGAGCTATACGAGGACAAAAAGAGCCATAACGCGTCCTCCAGAGAATGCGACTCTTTCAACTTCAACATCTGTGACTTGAAAGTCCTGACCAGTCGCTCAGCGGCACCGTTGGACTGCGGCGAAAACGGCGCGGACGTCAGATGTTGAATACCAGTGGCCTTGCAGAATGACTGAAATTCTGCGGACATGAATTGTGGGCCATTGTCGGAAACAATAGTCTGTGGAAGACCTTCAATGCAAAAGATAGCAGATAACGTTTGGATGGTGGCAGATGACGTCGTGGAAGACATCCGGACAACAAAAGGAAAATTACTGAATGAATCTACCACAATCAACCATCGAGCATTCCACAATGGACCAGCAAAATCGATGTTGCCAAGGGGAAGTGGCTTTTGGCCATGCAAAGAATTTCCGCGGTGGTGCTGATTGTTGTTCGGCATACACCATGCAAGAAGAGCACATATTCGTAATCGCGGCATCGATTCCGAACCAAGTACAGTGCTGACGAGCAAGTTGTTTCCTTCTCACTATACCCCAATGTCCTTTGTGAAGAAGCTGTAAGACAGAGGACTGTAACGAACGTGGTACCACGACCCTGGACTGATCATAATCAAAACGCAACAGCAAAACACCATGTAGTACAAAAAGTCTCCCCTTGTGAGCAAAAAATCGGCGAACCAACGGGTCCCCGATCCGTGACTTTGATAAGGGCCATTGCGTAGCAACAAAACGCAGAACGGGAGCAAGGACAGGGTCGGCAGCTGTGGCTGTAGCTACACGACGAAAATCAATCGGAAACGATTCGACCACGTCATCGCTTTCCGCATCAATGAACATGCAAGCAAGTTCGGAGGAATCAAATGCCCTATCCTCAGCAACAGGCAAGCGGGACAACGCATCGGCGTTGCCGTGCTTAGCAGTGGACCGATATCGTAGCGGTACTGCGAGAGGAAAATAGACCAGCGAATGAATTTCTGCGCTGTACGTGGAGGTACAGGCTTGGTCGAATGAAAAAGCGATGTCAAAGTTTTGTGGTCTGTGATTATAGTAAAGTGCCGACCATACAAGAAATCATTAAACTTTGTAACACCAAATACGAGAGCCAATGCTTCTTTCTCGATCTGTGAAGAATTTCTTTGCGCAGACGGGAGCAATTTGGACGCAAAGACAATAGGGCGATCGTGCGATCCATCTTTGTGCGCAAGCACAGCACAAATCCCGAAATCCGATGCATCCACCATCAACAAGAGGGTTTTCTGGGGATCGAATGGCGTTAGGCAAGTATTGGAGAGCAACACTGATTTCAAGTGGCGAAAGGCGCGTTCGCATTCCGTCGTCCAGACGAACGGAACACCCTTACGGCGTAAGCGATGAAGAGGAGCTGAAATGGAAGAGACATGCGGCACATAGCGATGGTAATAATTTATTTTTCCGAGCACACTCTATAGCTGCTTCAAATTCCGCTGCAAAAGCAAGTCTTGTATGGCACGAAGGTGCGTTGGACTGGGATGTATGCCTTGGGCTTTGAGGACATGTCCCAAGTATCCTAAGTCCCGGGCAAAAAATACACATTTGTCCTTCCGCAAGCGAAGACCATTTTGTCACAAGACCTGAAATAATGTTCTGAAATTGGCCAAATGTTCTTCTTCCGTCTTTCCAGAGATCACAATATCGTCCAGATAATTTGCTGCAGTAGGGACCGACGCACAAACAGTTTGTAGATATTGCTGAAACAATACAGGGGCGGATGCACACCCGAATGGCAATCGTTTGAGTCGATACAAACCAAGATGTGTGTTAACCACCAAAACGCGCTGAGATTCTTCGTCCACCGGTATTTGCAAGTACGCATCCGCTAGGTCCAACTTCGAAAAATATTTACCCGGGCACAGTTTGTCAAAAAGATCTTCCGGGCGGGGTAAAGGAAAAGTTGCAATCACTAGTTGTGGATTCACTGTTGCCTTGAAGTCCACAAAAGTCTCAATTAGCCGGAAGGGTTTGGCAAAATTACTAAGGGTGATGCCCAGAGAGAACCCTGCACACGTTCAATTACACCTTGTGATTCCAAATCGTGTAATGTTTTTGCGACCTCATCACGCAATACGTGGGGAACATTGCGCGCTCTGAAAAATTTCGGTTGCGCGTTTACTTTCAGTTCCAAATGTGCTTTATAGCTTTTAGCGCAACCGAGGCCCGGTGCAAAAATGTCTGCAAATTCTTCACATACACGAGAAACACTGTCTGAAGGCACAGTCTGGTTCACTGATAGGACCTGATTTACTATAGACATATTAAACGACTGAAATAAATCGAAACCAAACAAGTTCACTGCAGAAGAAGAACGAAGGACGTAAAATGATACAAGTTTTGTTTGTCCTGTGTATGTTGCAAGAAGGCTGCACGGTCCTAACACAGGGATATCTTGATCGGAATAGCTATGCAACTTCACATTTGCGACACGCAGCGGAAGTGTGCCCAGCAGGTTGTAAGTGTCTTGATTGATCAGTGAAACTGCAACTCCGGTATCGAGCTGGAAAGGTATTACTTTGCCGTTAATGTCGACGCACACTATTTTTGGGACGAACACAGTCACTGTTAGAGATATTGGCACTGGGCGGAGTGGAATGAACTACATGAATTTCCATTGGCGAAGTTTCGCGAGCCTGAGTATCCTTGGTTCGATTCCGATTCCAGCGCGAAGCAAAGGGTCTGGAACGGTTTTGAGCTTCCGATCTGAGCTTTATCTGGCAAACACACTGAACATGTCTTTTTTCTTACAATAAAAGCAAATAGCTTGGCGTGACGGGCAATTCGCACGCGAATGTTTAGCAGCACACCGCGGGCATGATTTTATCACTGCATTTGCTTGCCTACGCGGCACACGTGGCTGAGAGCCTGGCGGCAGCGGCGCGGCCGGGAGCGAGGGGTGTTTACTGCTCCGTGCAGCTCGCCCGGCGGGCCGGTGAACCTGACACACTGCTGGCGAAGTTTCAAATGATTCCTGAGCAAAGTCAAATGTGTCCTGCCGATCCAATATGTCCATCACTTGTTGAAGGGAAGGACTGACTAGTTTCAAAATCTGTTCCCTTATACGAACATCAGAAACGTTCTGTGCAATTGCATCACGTACCATAGTATCTGAATAAGGGAGTCCACATTGACACTCAAAAGCACAATTTCTAGTAAGGCCTTGCAAGGTTGCAACCCACTCCCGATTAGTCCGACCTGCCGTACGTTTTGTACGAAACAAGGTATACCTACATTGACTGATCCCTTGAAATATGCCTCTAATGCAGACAAAATTTCTTCGTAGGACAGAGTTGCGACGTCGCGTCGGGGAAATAATTTGACTATCACACGGTACTTGGTCAGCCCTACGGACGATAACAAAAAAGGCTGTCGCTCGTTACCTTGAATTCTGTAGGCGGCGAGATGGAATCCAAATTGGCGTGACCACTCCGTCCAGCTTTCCAGCGCAGCATCAAAAGGTCGAAAAGTGGGTGCAACAGCGTGTTGTGTCTGCGTTAGCGGTGAAGGGGCTGCTGCCGCATCGTTTTGCATCGCACGTTGACCCTGGACGAGCTGTCCACGGGCATCCAGTAAGGCCTGCGTCTGCTGATTCTGTAAGCGATAAAATTCGGACAGTACATCTGGAGACTGAGGCGAAGCCATTACACAAGTAAATCAGGGCAATGTAGAAAAGAACGCGGTAATGCCTCGTCGCCAATGTTGTGGTTGGCAGGAGAGCCAACCGTGTTCGTAAAGGAGGCCGAAATGCACGCGTTTCAGCTCACGCAGGCTGGCGTGAGGTCTGGAACATGACAAGGGAATTAGAATTGAGAAAAACGGACGTAGCTGGTGAAATACTTCACTTTAATCCATTCATGACGAACGTCGCTCTTTATGGTATATGATTCACAATATCAATAGTACGGATACTGGCGCCTTACTAGGTCGTAGCAAATAACGTAGCTGAAGGTTATGCTAACTATCGTCTCGGCAAATGAGAGCGTAGAAGTCAGTGAATCATCGCTATCAAAGTCGGCTGTACAACTGGGGCGAATGCTAGGAAGTCTCTCTAGACCTGCCGTGTGGCGGCGCTCGGTCTGCAATCACTGATGGTTGCTACACGCGGGTCCGACGTATACTACCGGACCGCGGCCGATTTAAAGGGTACCACCCAGCAAGTGTGGTGTCTGGCGGTGACACCACAGTTTGTCTCTCCAGCTTATGTGATTTCCCCTTTTAAATATGTCCATTCCTCTTCAACTGTACTAGCTACTGAGCTATTCCGTACTAATGCATCTATAGCGTTAGAGAACTTCAAGCATATCTCGTCACTCCTTGGTATTTCCGTATCCAACTTTTTTGGGCATTGATTCTACCTGATTAGTCTCTTAAACTTCAGCCTAATCTTCGTCATTACCAAATTGTGAATTGAGTCTGCCGCTGGGTACGCTTTACAATCCAGTGTGTCTGATCTCGGAATCTGTGCCTCACAATGATGTAATATAACAGAAATCTTCCCGAGCCTAACGACCTTTTCCAAGCACAACTCCTCCTGCTGTAACACTTTAACAGAGTATTCGTTACTACCATCTTAAATTTCTTGCAGAATTTAATTAGTATTTCTCTTCTCTCAGTCGTACAACAAGCTCATATTCTCCCGTAACCCTTTCTTCTACTCCTTCCTCTACAATCGCATTTCAGTCCACCATGACTATTAGACTTGCATCTCCTTTTACGTTCTGAATTACTCGTTCTCATATACTCTCTCTACAATAATTAACTGCACATGTGCAAACAGAGGAAATATAACTGTTTAAATACTTTGTTTGACTTCTACTCTTATAACACAGTAATTGCTCTCTGAAATGTGATACCATCGGAAGAACAACATCCCATTGTAAGGTTGGTATCTCGCAAAGGAACCACAAGTACGCACAGTGGCTGCCAGGCGACAGAACGACCACTGGGTGACGTCGGCTTAGACACGTCGTCAGGGGTTCCATGCGCCAGCGCTGCATCACGCTTACTTGCGTCGGAGCCGAGTGCTGGTCTGCCTAGTCTGCGATCATCGTCGAAGACGGCAGCACCACCTCACTGCAGACAGCAATGCGAAAGCTGTATTAGAACTGCAGCCAACTTTGTACACTCTACCACTTTGAGGGAAGAGACTATTATCTTATACTGCATCACATGGTGTGACATTCAAAAATATACATGACATTCCTGTGGCAACAGATTGTTTCAAAGTTAAGTATTTCGTATAGTTCTAGTTATAATAAAGTAATCTAATGTTCTGTATATGTTATAGTATCACCTTGACAACCTCCACTGTGCTGGCGAGTGCTATTTCGTTCGGCACAACACAATGCATTTATCAGGTAAAGATTGCGTCTTTAGATGAATGAAAAATAAGTTATTGGAAGAAAACAGTGTTAAAAGAACATGAATTGGACGTTCCAAAGAAAAGGGAAAGTATGTGGTCTGATCAGGAAAATACAGGCTGACATTTTTCACAGTTATTTATTACTCCATCTCCCTGCACTACACTCTCCTACTTGAATGCGCTTTTTATTGTGTCTCTGCCAGTTCTCGAACACAAGGTGCTGTCCGCTCTTCGTCAAATCCTTGAAAATCGCCTCACTTTTCTTGGGTACTAGTTCAGAATCCTCAAAGTGAAGCCCCATGGCTTGGCATTAGTGATGGGAATAAGGAAATGAACACAGGGTGCAAGATCGGTGCTAAGAGACGTGTGCGGTACACAGGTAATGTTGAATTGATCCACAAACTGCGTGGCTTGATTTACAAAGTGACCCTGCGCATTGTCATGTTGAAGTCGCCTCCCACTCCGAGAAAGCTCTGGCCGTTTCCTTGAAGTGGGCTTCCTCTGTTTAGCCAACACCGCTGCTGTAACAATAATGTGAGGTGGGAACTGCATTCTGGTACGTCACTGCATGACAGTAACCATCACTTTTCCTGCAGAAGGAGCAACCTTCGACTTCTTTCCTGTGGAGAAACTGGTTATCTCCACACTGTACTAGCTCCTTTTTCCTTCACGATTGTAATAAGGCTGCCACGACTCATCACAGTAATAATCGATCCCAGAAACGCATTTTCACCTCCATCAGCAAAGACATGCAGCACTTCACTGTTTGTCGCCATTCGCACAACTTTTCGTTCTGGAGAAAAATAGACCTAACACTCAACGGGCACAAACACGAGTCGTGTGGAGATGATAATACAAAATCGTAAAGACACTGCAGTATGGAATTCTCATCACTTCACTGAGGTTACGAAATGTTATCCGCCGACTCTCATGAACAACAGCAGCAGCTGTATAGATGTTGATTTCAGGCACAGAGGAAAAAGACACATCATGGCCACATTGCTTAAGGAGAAAAGTCGGCCATTTTGAAGTCCGTGAACCACCCAGACACTGTTGCACGAGATACTGTGTGTTCATCGTAAGCTTGCTGCGACTTTCCGTAAGTTTCAGAGGCTGAATGGTTTAAACGAACGCAGAATTTTTTTTGCGCCGTACTGCTGCTCCTTCACTGTTGTGTACAAAATAGAGCATTACTACCAACTTATCGATATGAGAGCGCAGTCACCTATGGACATTATACACAAAACCTGCTCTTTTCAAATATTAATGCCACAAATAGGAAACTATCACGGAAGCTACAGGAAAAGATTAATCTGAATCTCTGCTGTTCAGCCGTCGTATGTTTGGAAATGTTGTACTTTGGTACACAGCTTCAGTAAGCAGACAGAGCTATAAGTTTGCCATAGAGACAGCTAAAAACAGCGCAAATAGAAAATTAGCTTAAACCAGGACTTTAAAAAGAGTACAATAACTCCGACGCTCTGCTGCTGATAGTATATCGTCCAATTTAATTTTTGCGTTTTCCATTTTTCGTTATGAAATTGAGACAAACAGTTTTGCGCCCGAAATTTTCCTCTGTTCCTCCACTTCCATAAACATCACAAAAACATAAAAGATAAAAACGACCTGCAACCTAGTTTTCACTTTCACGTTGTATTAATCCGGCCACAGGATGGGCAGCGCTGCAAACAAGCAGCTCGTGCTTGCCTGCCTGTCCGGGTGTGGCGTAAATTAGTTTAGCGATTCATTAAAATTGAAGCTAAATATTGCTGGCGGGAGCGCATTGTTTCAGCAGGTGCTATTGTTTTACTCCGCTAATTAGGTATTAATTCGGCGTTATCTTTATTTAATTATGAGTTACGAGGCGCTATGCGGCGACATTCGCGCAGTTTGGCGGTGGAAGAGCACGCACGAACATCGGCCACCCGCGATTAGCAATTAATGGACCAGCAGAACGTAATGCGCGTCCGAGCGAGTACACGCTTTTTAAGCTGTCGTTAAATATGGCCTAATTAAATTTCATTAAAGGCGCACGTTCCTGCTCAGACCGAGTAAACATAACAAGTATTACTGTTCAAATATGGCGAATAACAGTGCAACATAATAATAAAGTTCCCGAGAGAGTAGCTGACTCTTAGTGACGCAGGAAGTAATAAGTATTCTAGAATAATAATCCATATTCATACAATCTTGTTTTCTGTAATTGTAAATTAGACTTTATATCAAAGCTCTGTACTTCATCACTGAGAGCTATCAAGTGCTATATCCACATATGCATTTTCAAAATACGAGAGTGAAAATACGTACACTAGAGATGCTCATAGTCCCAGAGAGCTATCAGAATTGTTACATGTTTGTAGCATTGTTGGAGGATAAGCGTTTCCTTTACATTTGGTGTCAATTTCTTCAATTCCATGACTCTGAGGTAATATGGGGATCAGAACAGATAAAAATTTTTTTGCTTAGAAAACACCTCATGTGCTCCAATGATTTCAAGATCGCATTAAGCCCAAAATTTATAAAAAATATACATTGTATTCACTGCGAAAGGGAATCCTGAGGACGTGGTCAAGAAAGATAACTAAACCGGGGAGTTCCCTCACTTTGAACCATCAGTTATCAGGGCGTGTGGCAGAGGGGAGGAGGGCGTTGGGAAGTTCGGGGCAAATTTTTAACGTGAATACTAGCACGAAGCTTTTGGTACTTATTCTTCTACTGTATAACAAATATCAAATATTTTCAGTCACTTTTCCACGTGTCAAAATGAAATAAATTCAATAATAAAAAAATTCCATTACTTTAATAGCAAGTTCTACATTCAGCTAGCTGAACTGATTAACAACCTTTACCTAAAATGAAAATGACATTATTAAACAATAAAACCAATAAAAAATATTATCTATGTGTATTCACGCTTCCTTTAAAGCGATAAATAAAGCATAATTCTGGTTCACTGCCAGCTTGGAATGGATATACTAACCAAGTAACGGATTACTATACAGGCACAAAGCAACAGAATTAAAATCAGTACTTGCGCCGTTAAATTATGACTTTAAACATTCGCACCGTTCCGTGAGCCCACCATCTGATGGACTGGTTGTCTGCCTCTAAACGAAATTTTCTGTACTGCAGATAGAATTTAAATATGTCAGAGTCAAAGGGAACAACAAATGCATCCAGCTCATACAACGAATATTTAAGCTCCCAGGCAGAAAGAGCTCTCGATACGTAGACTATCAGCCGACGGTCAGAACTGCGCAATGCCTGAACTAGAGGCTCCAGCCAGCAAAATGAATTCGTACCGAAAATCTGGTTTACCAAGAACAAGAGTATTGCTAAGGACCCGTTTTAAGATGTCTATCGCCACAGATTAAAAATTCACCTTTACGCTGGAGTTCGTTAAGAGGCATGGCTAACTGAGCAAACGTCAAAGTAAATTTTCTGATAAAATGTACCACGCTAATGAAACTTGTTATTCCTTTCCTGTCTGCCTGTTGCTTTCAATATCAACCTTTATATCTTGAATGGAACAAGATGACCAAAAATGAATATTTCCGTATGAGACGAGAATGACTCTGCTATGTTTTTCTGTCAGTCTAGTGTCTCTAATGTTGCTTAATACCTCACGAACGTATTCCTGATGTTCAGGAAATGAGTGACTTTATATTACGACAACATTTAAGTAGGCGCACTGGAATTTAAGTTCCGAAAGCGCTTTGTCTGACAAATGGGATAATGTAGCCCCATCAGTAGACAAATCAAAAGGCGCCCTGTTATATTCAAATAAATTATAATCTATAGAGAAAACCATCAATTGTTTGCCGATGATATAAGTCACACCCAACAGTCAAGAATTATCTGGTGAAATTGTAAATGATGTTTTTCAGAAAATCAATAAGTGGTTCACTGCAAATGGGCTCTCATGAAACTTTGATAGTACACAGTATATACAGTTCCACACAGCAAATGGAATGACAACATTAATAAATATAGACTTCGATCAGAAATCGGTAGCTAAGGTACAATATTCAAAATTTCTAGGTGTGTGCATGGATGAGGGGTTGAACTGTAAAAAACACACTGAGGATCTGCTGAAACGTTTGAGTTCAGCTACTTATGCTGTTGGGGTCATTGCAAATTATGGCGATATACATATGATTAAATTAGCTTACCACGTCTAATTTCATTCTCTGCTTTCGTATGGCATCATATTCTGGGGTAGCTCATCATTGAGTAAAAGAGTGTTCATTGCACAAAAGCGTGTAATCAGAATAATTGCTGGAGCTCATCCAAGATCATCCTGCAGACACTTATGTAAAGAGCTAGAAATCTTCACTGTAGCCTCACAATATATTAAATTTGTTGTTAACAATCCGAACGAATTAAAAAGTAATAGCAGTGTTCGTGGCTACAACACTAGGAAAAAGGATGATCATCTTCACCACTCAAGGTTAAATCTAACCCTAGCTCAGAAGGGGGTAAATTATGCTGCCACGAAAGTCTTTGGTCACTCACCTAATAACATCAAAAGTCTGACAGATAGCCATATAGCATTTAAAACGAAACTAAAAAAATTTCTTAATGGCAACTCCTTCTACTCATTAGATGAATTTTTCAATATAGTAAGTGGGTAATTTCCCAATCCCTACCAACAAAATAAATAAAGAAAGAAACAAATAGTGATTGTCATGTAATATTATGTGTAACGTAATATCTTGTATAGACACCTTTTATTAACCGGACACGTTCCTCATCATTACGAAGTGTCATAGTCATAATCTATGGAACAAGTCCTAATCTAATCTTATCTAATCTCTAGATTGTTCAGCAAGCGGATTTTGATGGCAAGCTTGATAATGATCAAGGACAGTGAAGTAATACCACTCAAAAAACCAGATAAAAAGGGTGTGTAGGTCAGGCAAACGGACAGACTGCAAAACCAGTTTTTGGTTAATGGCGCTGCAGTCGACCACTAGCGTGTACCTTTTTCCCTCCGCTGTCGATACTAGCAACATGGGACATTCATGTGGGGATATTTATTATTTTTCTCAAGTCCTGCACTTTCGGAGGTAACAAACAGTCGGGAAAATGCTTGACAGAGATTTTATCGTTCAGCTGAACTTCATATTCAGTTTTATTAGTAAGCCCCAAAAAGATCAGTGAAAACGTCAGGTATCTGTCTGTGCAAATGCAACAATTGATATGCCTACTCATGAGGTAAGTGTCCGACTTCAAACTGAGATTCAATGGTCTAAGATTATTAACTTGAAGGAAGGAAGAATGCCGACGTCTGGCACAATATTCCTCAGGGAAAACTTTTTTGAAGAGTAGATTATTAGAAGAATAATAGAGAAGACATTGAGTTTTAGGGAGAAAAAGTCACCTCTCAAAAGAATATCAAGTGCAAGCTGTTTACCTACAAAGATCTCAATGGTCAAGGAGTACTCCCCAATTGTTCTGCTAACCTGTATTTTTCCTAATAATGGCAAATTCGGTCAATGAACGAAACGAAACTTCTTGGGAACAGGTTCCAACTGCCCGAATTTACAAACATTATTACATTTGAGGTATCGGCTGTACGATATCGATGAGATACTACTAACTCAGTTCCAAAGTCCGCAAATTGGCTCATGATTAACAGCAAGGCAAAAGTTAGGAAGGTTTAGCAGCGCCCCTTATCCTATTACTACTCTTGGCTGACCAATTACTTTGGCTACCCCTCTTAGGAAACCATCAGCTGTTCCCAGTTTTCCGTCATTTTGTTTTAGAGTTGTGTGCAAAATGGCCAGACTAGTTACATCTAAAGTAATTTCCCGAATCCCTGATTTTCAGGAACCGCGCATTCCAGACTTGTTTACTTTGGTCAGGTGGTCTTCTTTGTTGAGGAAAAAAAGGAATCAATACTTTCAATGCTCCGCGTAGTCTCGCGGGTTTGCTACTGAATATTATGCTTGAGTAATCCAAAGGTCGCATACCATGAATTATGTTTTTATTGACCTTCCTTTCGCTAGGTTCAACACAAACGGCGCGAAGGGCCTTCTTCATATTTTCAGCATAATCAAAGAAAAGTTCTGTCCAGCTTGCGCTCTCTGAAGTAATTCACACGGATGAATTTTCAAGCTCTCAGATAGATTTTTTAGAAAAATTACCATTCTTAAATCCCTCAAGGTACCTCCTTACCCACTAAAGTGTGTAAGTAGTCTGTCTAGGTTTTCTTATTGGTAACGCCGCTTAGCGCTCGGTATGAAAAATCACTGGCTGTGATATGTGCAGTCTGTGGCTAGTTTGCATTGTTGTCTGCCATTGTAGTGCCGGGCAGCGGCAGCTGGATGCTAACAGCGCGTAGCGTTGGGCAGTTGGAGGTGAGCCGCCAGCAGTGGTGGACGTGGGGAGAGAGATGGCGGAGTTTTGTAATTTGTAAGACTGGATGTCGTGAACTAGCATATATATTTTGACTATTAAGGTAAATACACTGTTTGTTCTCTATTAAAATCTTTCATTTGCTAACTATACCTATAAGTAGTTAGTGCCTTCCGTAGTTTGAATCTTTTATTTAGCTGGCAGTAGTGGCGCTCGCTGTATTGCAGTAGTTTGCCTGGTAAACGGCGCTTGGCCAAGGAAAAGACAAATTGAAATATGAAAACCCCAGGAACCCGAACCAAGGTAGCAAACTGTTGCATCTCAAATGACATCTAAGAAAGTGTACTAACGGCTGTAGGTTTGCTACGTGTCCACGCAACCAACACCCGATGTTGTTGTTGAAGATGATGATATTTGGTTTGTGGGGTGCTCAACTGCGCGGTTATCAAGCGCCCGTACAAATTTCAATCTTTACACAGTCCAGTCTCGCCACTTTCACGATTGATGACAACACAAAAACCCAGTCCCCGAGAGTAGAAAATTCCCGACCGGGCAGGGAATCGAACCCGGGGCCCCGTGAGCCGTCTTGCTTACCCATTTCAACATCAGAGGGTACCCCCTCCCCTCTCCCCCCACGGAAGCACATGAGGGTGGAGCTGTAATTCTCTAACATTTTCATATGGTTTGTCTGCTATAGGAATTTTCTTCATATCCGAACTGATCTGTTGTATATCGTGTATTCTGTTACTGTTATGATAAAAATGTGCATTTACTGTAAGCAGCTGGGAACGCGATTAGGAATTATTCTGCGAAAACCCCAAGATACTCTGAACGCTGTGGGAGAGCGACGATAAATAAGGAGTGCGTCGCTTACATCACGTAGGATAGTGGAGCTAAGCTGCTCTACTAGGTGGTTGAGTGCACATTGCAAAGGCTTTCTGATTTCCACAACACCACCTCCTGCAGTACATCAGCAGATTTTCTGTTCTTAGGCCACTTGCCGCTTCTTGTATCACAGAAGTCCTACAGCAGGGCGAGCCTCCATGATGTTGGGATTCTACTCGTGAACCAAAAGCAAGAAACAGTACACAAGATTGATCGAGTTACTAAGCAGTTTCCTTGAACTCTGCTATTATTGAATTGGGAGGAGGAGAGGGGAGGGGGTGGCTTTGAGTTACATTGATCGATATGTCATTACACATGTAATACCTAGACATTAAGCTGAATTTTGTTATCTATATCCTCTGCATGTTGGTCTTCGAATACGACTGACCTCACGAACATATGCTCCAAAATAATGCTTATTGGTCATCGGTGAATTTGTACCTTGACATGTGTCGGGTATCAGTTGGTGCTATATTTTATAGCAAATACTTAAGCATAAGGTACTATGATTACATTCATGAAGTTCGATTTTCGTAACGTGCTTTAATGTAACAGCTGATGGATTAGTGATATCTACTTCAGATTTATCTACTTACTCACTGATTTGTAATCGTAGCCATTTATAACGCTGGTTGCATTCCGTATCTACACGTCGGGTCACAGTATTACTTTCCCTTAATGTTGAGTATTAAGCATGTATTATCTTTTAATCATTGTTATTGTTAATGCTTTTCTTTAGCCGAAAACAGTTTAGATTTTTATCGTAACTTTGTGCTATTTTCTTTCTCATTCAGTAATTCCGGGTTTTGTGTTACTTAACGAACAGCTAATGTTGGTTCATATTTACTATAGGCCTAGTGAATTGAGCATAGTTTCTTGTATCTTATACATGTAGAAATTTTCGTTATACTGTCATTCTTTGTCTCATAATAGAGTCATGGCTGTATAAAATTAGGTGTTGGCAGTGCCATATGTCAGTTAGCCTTTTCGTGTAGCCATGCCGTTGGATATCGGCCAGTTTTGCGATATTCGTAGTATAAACACTTCCTCATTTCTGTAACCAGCTCTGCGAGTGATACATCTTCTTTACATCCATTTATGGACTAAGGAATTTTTTCTGATGTCAATCACTTCGTATTAAAACACAATTGCGGCAGTATGAATACTAGATCTATATAGGAAAAATGATCAACGTTGTAAAAATGACAGTCTTTTACTTTAAGAAAGATAACAGTTTAACACCAGTTATTACGAAATCTTTATTTTTGTCGCGTTCTAATGTATTTTCCAGCACGTACTTGTCCATAATCAGTGTAATAAGAGTGATTAAGCTCACTAGCTTATGAATAGGTGTAATGACTGGTGTCTGATACAGACCGAAGAAAATAATAATTATTACATTTGTATACATCGTATAATGGAAGTTAAATTACTAAAGGTATCTTGCTATTGTTCTGTGAATGTTAGTGAACTCCTTCCAAAACGCTAACGCTAAAATTGTACTATTGTTTCCACACCTTGCAGCCACCACTTTTCATTGAAAGAGCTCTTTACATAGCATCACAAGTGTGAGTACACCCCGTACCTGTCCACCCACTAAGGAAAAAGCTTACGTAGTACTGAGAATCGAATCTGGGTATTGTACGTGGCAGCCATCTACGCTTATCGATCAGATATGGAGGCGAACACATATGATATAGATAACAAATATTTAATTACTTAACGTAACAAAAATGCTGGGATTCCCTCACGAAAAAGGTTTAAGTTAACGCACGCGCAATAGAAGTACGGAAAAAAGATAAATAAAGTAATATGTGTACAGAAAATGTATGGATTAAAAACTCCTAGGTCGAGGTCGCAAAAACATCTTTATTGATAACTCATAAGCCGATTGAGTCCTCGAATTTATCAGTGTCAGTGAGATGACATCGGTCATTTGAAGCGCTTTTTCGGGGAAAGCAATCCTTCCTTCCATGGTAGTTTTCTAAGATTTTCTTCGGTTTTTAGTTTCCACCCTTTTGAGTTTCACTCCCATTGCTGCTGATTTCCCATTCGGCCTTTTTAACCTCCACTTAGCCATAGATCGGGCGCTGATTACCGTAGCAGTTTTGCGCCCTAAAACCATAACAAAAAAGCATCATTTTTCCTCGAAAATTTAACGACCTCTCCACGATAAAGCATTTTTTGAGAGACAGGTTAACGGAAAATGGTCCAGAATCCAGCAAACTATCAGCGTTTAACACCGTTACATACTTCATCTGAAGAGTGCTGTCTATGGATGAAAATTGTGATCTCTTGTTTCCATGAAAGAGGCGATTCTAATTATATACGAATCCATTTCGAAGCAAATAATGATGATTAATTGTGTGCAGTTATTATTTATAGTTCTACTGGCATTACACGTCTGCCAAGTGAGGGGTGCACTCATCCCTTGTGAGGCCAAATGAGGAGCTGACAAGTAGCGTTTCCGGTCACGAAAAGTGATAACGGCCGGGAGAGCGGTGTGCTGACCACATTGCCCTCCGTATCTGTATCCGGTGACGCCTAAGAACTGAGGATGACACGGCGGCCGGGCGGCACTACTGGGCCTTCAAGGCTTGTTCGGAAGATGTTTGTTCATTTTATTTGATAACATTGTTAACATTATACTGAAAGGCATGTAAAATTACATTAGATTCAGCGCTTATCCCTGAGGACAGTTACAAGATACCTTAACGGCATAGTGGTGCTAATGCCATCCTGGGCAGTACTCTGGCTTAACAATAATACCCATCTGTCCTACGCTATTATCTACAGACAGTAAGACAAAATTTAGAAATATCTGCAGATCTGAATAGATTGCTGAATGATAGGGAAGATGGTCACGTTCCGTTTCCTGTGTGTTTAAAGCAGACTTGGCCTTCACAAGTATGAAACTTTGCTCTCCGCGTCCGTTATTGCGTGTTACAGACGGATTTACTTCCGCTGAAGTTTTGAGTGCGGCACACCACTCTCCTTCGCCTCTTAATGGGGAAGCAGCACTCTGACCCGGAGTGGGGATTACCAAGTTGGGCCGCAGGTGAGCGTGGTCCGTTAGTCACCTCGTTTTGAGAAAAAGTAAGAACCCTGAGAACCACAATTACTTTTCCTGCTTGGTTTACTGCTCGCCGTTCCCAGGTGTCGTCTTGTCAAGCGACGTACGTTGAGAACTAATGGCGGGAACCTTATAAACTAATGAAACAATCTTGTAAATAACATAAAAATTATAGCAAGTATCTATGCCAGTCACTTTTATATTTTTCTATGAGTCGCTTCGAGAGCTTACACATTCATCTTCAGGTAGATCAGTGGATTACCCTAGAATTTATTTTCATGAGTGTAGCCGATTGTCTGTCTTTCATTTTGGCACAGACAACGTGTTATGCTTCACTTGTCATCATAATATGGCATTCAAGTTGTACATTATAAGCAGTATCAAATTTACTGACAAAACTTTGAAGCAAAAAGAACCCTGAAAGTCGTTACAAAACTGAGTACTTCGCGATATGGAATTAATGGCCGGAAATAAATATACAGTATGTGTGTAAAAAGTATCCGGACATTTGGTTGAAAATGACTTAAAAGTTCATGGTGGCCTCTATCGGTAATGCGGGACTTGAATTTGGAATTGGCCCACCCTTAGACTTAATGACAGCTTCCACTCTTGCAGCAAAAGTTCAGTCAGGTGCTGGAAAGTTGCTTGGGGATTCGCAGCCCATCATTCACGGAGTGATGCACTGAGGAGGGGTATCGATGTCGGTTGGTGATGCCTGGCACGAAGTCGGCGTTCCAAAACATCCAGAAAGTGTTCTATATGATTCAGGTCAGGGCTCTGTGCACGCTAGTCAGTTACATGGATGTTATTGTCGTGTAACCACTCCGCCACAGGCCGCGCATTATGAACAGGAGCTCGATCGTGTTGGAAGATGCAACCGCCTTCCCCGAACTGCTCTTCAACAGTGGGAAGCAAGAACGTGCTTAAAACATCAGTGTAGGTCTGTGATGTGATAGAGCCACGCAAAACAACAAGGGATGCAAGCCCCCTCCATGAAAAACACCATCTCACCAAAACACCAACGCTTCTGAATTTTACTGTAAACATTACACGCGCTGGCAAATGACGTTCACTGGGCATTCGCCATACCAACACAGTACCATCGGATCGCCACACTGTGCACCGTGATTCGTTACTCCACACAACGTTTTTCCACTATTAAACCGCCCAATGTTGACGCTCCTTACACGAAGCGAGGCATCGCTTGGCATACACCGGCGTGATGTGTGGCTTATGAGCAGCCGCTCGACCTTGAAATCCAAGTTTACTCGCGTCCCGCCTAACTGCCATAGTACTTGCAGTACACCCTGATGCAATTGGGAGTTCCTGAGTGATGGTCTGGATAGATGTCAGGCTATTACACGTTATGACATTCTTCAACTGTCAGCGGTCTCTATCAGGCAACAGACGAGGTCGACATGTACACTTTGGTGCTGCACGTGTCCCTTCACGTTTCGACCCACAATCACATTGGAAACAGTGGACCTAGGGATGTTTAGGAGTGAGGAAAACTCGCGTCCAGACGTATGACACAAGTGACCACCAATCACATGACCACGTCTTAAGTTCCGTGGAGCGAACTATTCTGCTCTCTCACGATGTGTAATGAGTAGTGAGGTCGCTGATACGGAGACTTGGCAGTATGTGGCAGCACAATGCACCTAATATGAAAAACGTTGTTTTCTTGGCGTGTCCAGATACTTTTGATCACATAGTGTATTGCTTTGTACTGGCATAAGCCATATGTAATGTACCAATAACTTAGGATCACTTTGAACGGGTGATGTAATAGCAACACTTCAAAGAGAGTTTTCCAAAAACTCCTTCTGCTGTCCTGAGGTTTCATACACAAACGACTTCATGTAGCTCAAAAGCCCACAGCAATAAAATCTGATGGCGGCCCTGACCCTAACAGATCCTCAACTTCCAAAGCACTGATGAGACTACGTTTTCTACAGGTGCTCACGGATTTTAATATCCACAGAGAATGGAGCCGTATTCTCTAGCGAACAACAGCTATAGTATCGACTTACTATCACGGTGGATCCCTAACAAACACCAGGAAGCATAAAAGCCTCTACTAGTTGACATTATAGAGCTACAGCTCATTAATTGTTTTATTATTTGCTGAGTGGCGTGAAAAGTACAAAAGCAAGCAGAGATAATGTTATATCTGGACAACAGACTTTTCTTCTAACTACTTACAACCCACAGTCGCATATTCATTAAAATATGATAAGAATAGTTATAATAACTAAATATAGGTTTATCTTTGGTTACGTGAGTAGTACTAAAGATCAATACATTCATTCTCATTGACTTAATACCGGCCGGGGTGGCCAAGAGGTTCTAGGCGCTACAGTCTGGAACCGCGCGACCGCTACGCTCTTAGGTTCGAATCCTGCCTAGGTCATGGATGTGTGCGATGTCCATAGGTTAGTTTGGTTTAAGTAGTTCTAAGTTCTAGGGGACTGATGACCTTAGCAGTCAAGTCCCATAGTAGTCAGAACCATTTGATCCATTGACTTAATACTAAGAGCAATTTACAAAGTTAGCCAAACTCAAGAAACATTTAGTACACATGTAACCTTTAAAGTGTTTCGTTCGAAATCTGGAGACAGAAATTGTGCAAATTACGTTTGCAAATTGTACTTAACTAGGTAAGTAACTTTTTATCAAAAATGGTTCAAATGGCTCAGAGCACTATGGGACTTAACTTCTGTGGTCATCAGTCCCCTAGAACTTAGAACTACTTAAACCTAATTAACTTAAGGACATCACACACATCCATGCCCGAGGAAGGATTCGAACCTGCGACCGTAGCGGTCGCGCACTTCCAGACTGTAGCGTCTAGAACCGCTCGGCCACTCCGGCTGGCAACTTTCTATCAATAGTTTAATTTCACGGCGAATACTTTAAGATGGAAGTAAATGGTAAGAAACTACATTGAAACATCAAATTGCTGTATAGGCTGCCCTCATATTTCAGAGAAGCTATTTTCAAATTCACATCATTATTGCCTCCGACAGCTCGACATGTGTGGAGATGTTTTCGTCAACTGTCCTCGGTTATTTGTCTCCTTTTTACTAACCGTGTACGTGGGGATACAAGAAAAAGTGGTGTTTCCCTCTGCGGAGGTTTTTGAGCGCTCTGAGGTTGTAATAGATCTGTGTGGAGTATTTCACGTGCGGCACCTACGCTGTTATCGAAGAAACAGTTCCTTTATCCCAGGACGCCGGTCGCTGGCGCAGCGGCTCGACCCTTGACCCAGTGTGTGCTGCATATTCAGCAGGCCCTCGTAACGCCTCTGTGGGCCCTCGAAGTGTGCAAGCAAACACGCTGGCGTGGCAGCGGCCACAGGGGCCAGGCAGCTGTCATCCATGCAGCCTGCGTAACGGCTGCAACCATTGGGGTTTGCTGGACACGTACCGACCAACACAGCGTAGAGCGATGGCTGCTAGTAGTGCGCGGAAAGTAACTAATGACATACACTATCTGCGACGACGGCGCTTTCGGACAGGGAGCAACGATAATGTCGAGAGCTCTGTTGCGAGCGACGATGGCGTGCTAGAGGACATGCAGCTTGACAACTATTTGTGAAGTTACAACTAGCGGGTCTGCGAACGACCGTATTCACAGTACAAACCAAAATTCGACACATATAAACAAAAGATTGTAATTTTCCACAAGAAAAGATATAATCAATTTTCAAAGGAAAACAAGATTGACAAGTAACAGCAAGAAGGATGTCTCATAGAACACAAAAGGGATAAAAGGAAAAATGTAGCGAAGCTTCAACCTCGATTGGTGCAATACTGAAAAAGCAGAAGGAAGAACATTTGACTCATCGAAATCAGTCCCCAAATTTCCGTAAACTGCAGGGACTTATTCCTGAATGGAAATGGAAGAAGAAGGTAGGAGAAAGTGTCTAGTTGCTGAGCAATGAAAGTTCCCTGACCACATGCTGTGTGCTCCTTCCCTCTTACAGGCTGTGTGATTCACAGAGCGTACTACAAGCAGCAGAAATGTCCCGTATTCGTCACGTAACACACAACGAATGCAGTTTCAAACTTTACCCATTCTCGTATCAATCACTTAACCCAACACTCGACAACAAATAATAGGTCAACTACGACAGACGAAAAATGAA
Organism: Schistocerca gregaria; assembly: GCF_023897955.1. NCBI lineage: Eukaryota > Metazoa > Arthropoda > Insecta > Orthoptera > Acrididae > Schistocerca > Schistocerca gregaria. The sequence continues at coordinate 510,327,524 of NC_064923.1, forward strand.
ATTATAACTAGATTTTACTAAGGAATCAAAGAAAGTGTCAAAGAAAATTGGTACTACCATACTAGCAGTGAGCGTAAAATAATAACGCTGCTTGGGTTGTTTGGGGGAAGAGATCAAACAGCGAGATTAGGGAATAACGAGGAAGGAAGTCGGCTCTTTCAAAGGAACAATCCCGGCATGTGCCTGGAGCGATTTAGGGAAATCTCGGAATACCTAAATCAGAATGGGTGGACGCGGGACTGAACCGTCGTCCTCCCCAATGCGAGTCCAGTGTGCTAAACAATGCACCACCTCGCTCGGTTTAAGTCTGGTGCTTGCTTTTTATAGGTCAATAGAATCAGGAAGCCGACGCTAATGGACTTACTGCCGACCAGCTCTGTGTGCCATCTGACTCCACCAGATATTCATGTAACAAAATGCGACACAATCATTAACAAGCACTATAAGTACTACAATACATCAAAAAGAAAATAACTTTCTCTATCCTAGGCGTTACTGGTCCTGTCACGGTCGCCAGTTGTAATATCTCTGTGTATATACCGGGTGATCAAAAAGTCAGTATAAATTTGAAAACTGAATAAATCACGGAATAATGTAGATAGAGAAATAAAAATAGACGCTCATGCTTGGAATGATATGGGGTTCTATTAGAACTAAAAAAATACAAATGTTCAAAAACTGTTCGACAGATGGCGCTTCATCTGATCAGGTAGCAATAATTAACATAACAAAGTAAGACAAAGTAAAGATGATGTGCTCAATATGTCCACCATCATTCCTCAACAATAGCTGTAGTCGAGCAATAATGTTGTGAACAGCAGTGCGAAGCATGTCCGTAATTATGGTGAGACAATGGCGTCTGATGTTGTCTTTCAGTATCCCTAGAGATGTAAGTCGATCACGATACACTTGCGACTTCAGGTAACCCCAAAGCCAATAATCGCACTGACAGAGGTCTGGGGACCTGGGAGACCAAGCATGACGAAAGTGGCGGCTGAGTACACGATCATCACCAAACGACGCGCGTAAGAGATATTTCACGCGTCTAGCAATATGGGTGGAGCGCCATCCTGCATACACATCGTACGTTCCAGCGGTGTTTATTAGCCAGGCTAGGGATGATACGATTCTGTAACATATCGGCGTATCTGTCACCCGTCACGGTAGCAGTTACAAAACCAGAATCACGCATATCCTCGAAGAAAAAAGGCCCGATAACGGTAGATTTGGTACCGTAAATCCAACCCATACCATGACTTTCTCGTCGTGCAATGGAGTTTCCACGACAGTTCTAGGATTTTCGGTAGCCCAAATTTTGCAGTTGTGGGCGTTGACAGACCCTCGGAGCGTGAAATGAGCTTCGTCGGTCCACAGCACGTTACCTAACCACTCGTCATCTTCCGCAATTTTTTTAAACGTCCACACCGCAAATGCCTTCCACTTCACAAAATCTCTAAGTAAAAGTTCATGATGCCGATGGATTTTGTACGGATAACATGGGAGGGTACGCCTAAGTGCAAACCAAATAGTAGTGTATGGAATGCCGGTGCGACGTGCGAGTGCACGAGCGCGGACTTCCCCGCGCGTAGACGAACCCGCTACAGTCTTCATTTCTTCCTGAACTGTTTCAGCGGCATTACGCCTTGTGCTTGGTCGGCCACTACGGTGTCTATCGTCTAAACAACCCGTGGCTTCGAACTTCGAAATCATTCTCGCCACAGCTGCATTTGTCAATGGACCTTTACCCGTTCGAATCCCAACCCCATGGTGGTAGGATCGTAACGCTGAACTAGCACATTCCCTATTCTGATAATACAGCTTCACTAAAAGTGCCTTTTCAGGTAACGTCAACATGCTGCGACTGCTGGCGCATCTGATACTCTCTCTCATTACAGCTGCTCTTATACACGATTATCATGCGCAGTCACTGATATTTTGCTGTCCAGCGCCATCTTTCGGACATTTTGTGAACTTTTTTTTGTTCTAATAAAACCCCATGTCATTCCAAGCATGTGTGTCAATTTTTAAGTCTCTATCTATATTATTCCGTAGTTTACTAAGTTTTGAAATTTATACTGACTTTTTGATCACCCGGTATATTTGTAAACTCATTCACAGAGTCCTCAAGTCAACTAGCACGTGGTTATTATGATTAATATTGTTTCTATTGACTTATATACTTATTGATACATTTATTTAATTCTTAGTATCCGTGACAGGACAACGTCAATTAATTTAGTTATAACTGTGATTATGTGGCCTCCTGTGGAAAGGAAGTTAGCTGGTATTAATTATAATGTTTGGTAAGATTACTTCAAAGTCCTCCGACTGGTAGAACATTTGTAATTGTAATTCTAAATTCTTATAGAAGGGAGTATTTGGTAGTTATACTTTAAGGTCACAAACAATGAAGAGTATGGTTGCAGATACCACGGCAGTTTCCGTTGATCAGTTGGCTCTACAGCCGCAGCCCTCGAAGTACACGGTCACATATAAAAAAAGAAAGAAGCATCGGATCCTGTTGGTAGAGCTACGACAGGACTATAAAATATTCCTAAACAGACCTAGCTGTTAATGCAGCTCATCGATGACATTAAGGATTGAATGACCTAATTGTGTAAGCAGGTTTCGTACAGGAGTCACTTCAGCAACAATACAGTCACCGATGATATCCAGTATCCACAAACGCTAACAAATAGAAAGGAAAATTAAGTCCATTAGTCCCTTTTAAATCATTTTGAATGTATATAGCAAATCATACAGCTGTTTTCTTGGAAATCTTCCAATACAATATTTAATTAATATGCTTTAATCGAAATGCTATCTTCAACAGCGGTTAGTACTTGATCTCTGTCCTCAAATTCCTAAAACACCTTCCAGATCAGCAAGAGTGCTTGGTTGATCACTGCAGTCAGTCACATCGACTTTTCCACCGAGTAATACAACAGTCTAAGTTGTTATACATTGTCGCACTCGTCATAATAGTAACTCCGTAGTATATATATATATTTTTCACACAGTCGTTTTCCTGTTTATTACATAGAATGACCCACTGTAAATACAATGAAGAGATAAAGAAACTGATACACCTGCCTAATATTGTGTAAGGCCCCCGCGAGCACGGTGAAGTACCGCAGCACGACGTGGCGGGGGCTCAACTAATGCCTGAATTAATTACAGAAACGTATGTACAGCCACTTCGGTTGTACAAATTTTTCTCATTTGACCACGGTTTCGACTGCAGTAGGGCAATCTTCATCAGAACAAAAAGTTACATGTAATACATGTACTCACACTACGGTTTAAAACATCATTGTTTGGTTTCATGTATTCCATGTAATTTTTTATTCTGATGAAGATTGCCCTAGTGCAGTCGAAACCGTGGTCACTTGACAAATTTTTATGCAACGGAAGTGACTGTGCATACGTTTCTGTAGCTAAATAGAGTAGGGTTGCTGGATCCCTCCAATAAAATGCTTAAAAGTTCAAAATATTTGAAGTATTACTGGAGAGAACTGATACCATGAATGCAGTAGGGCCATCCATAAAACCGTAGGAGTACAAGGGGGTAAATATGTCTTCTGGGGAGCACATTCCATGGCATCCCAGATATGCTCAACAATGTTCATTTCTGGGGAGTTTGGTGCCCAGCGAAAGTGTTGAAACTCAGAAGAGTGGTCTGGAGACACTCTGTAGCAATTCTGGATGTCTGGGGTGTCGCTTTGGGGTGCTGGAATTCCCCAAGTCCGACGGAATGTACAATTGACATGAACCAATTCAGGCGATCAGACCGCAGTGCCGTATTCCGTCTGTTTACATATATCTGTACTTGAACAAGCATGCCTATACCAGTTTCTTTGGCGGCTCAGTGTATATGGTAATAACGTTTATAGGCAACATATTTCCTGCATATATCGAAGGATTCGATCAACTGAACATTGTTGACCTTTGCAGTATGTCGTTGAACTGTTATTCAGTCAAACAAACGCTGCTCGGGCTATGTTCTATGTTACACATCATCAACAGTTATGTTTACTTATACTAATCCCTCTACAGCAGTTGTAGGTATAGAACGCTTTGCGGAGAGGGGGGGGGGAGAGTAGAAGACAGTGAAACAATCAAGTAAATCCGATATACATACGTGAGGAAACTAATGGTTTCTCCAACTAGAGATGGGGGATCCGCTCCTGAACTGATTCATAGAGTTCAATCTTTCAAAGGAGTGAACAGTCAGTCATTCAGAAAAAAGAACGGTTGCTCCAAACGTTTCCCACAGCAGAGAGAGAGAGAGAGAGAGAGAGAGAGAGAGAGAGAGAGAGAGAGAAGAGAGAGAGGGTCATAGCAGATCAGTGGGGCATCTGCTGGTCAGAGCACACTGCACACCAAACAACACAGCCAGCGCCGGCCTCTGCCCTGCTTCTGCCTTGGCTGCCTGCATTGTGTAGTGCTCCATTGGATTTTGTGTTTCACATATGCCATGCCATCTCTGTGCTTCCTCTGCCGCTTGCAGTGTCTGGCGAACCTTAACTTAGCATCGCACTCTGTCGGCGATCGTTTCAGTCGCACGTCCTGCCCTCTGGGCAGTTGATGCGAGCAACAGGACAGAGAGCATCCTAGTGGAGAACATAAGAACTAAATGTAACAAACTGCTCGCATTAGAACGGGACAATTTGTCTCTGAGTGGGTGACTGGTGGCCGTTCACCACTCCCCCCATCCTCGAAACTCGCCCACTCAACGCTCACCCCACCGTTCTCAACTCTAGCCAGAGCGTTGAGCGAAGCAACTCAGGTGTCACTCTGGTCTCTGCGGTCTTAGCTCACACAGTAATACAGCTAGCGGCTCACTCTGCTTGACTCAGCGCCAGTGCATCGGACTTCGTCTCTACTGGATATTGTTCTTCGTAGTAATACCGGTATGTATATTACATAATTATGTTATGTATGAATCATTTGTTTTAATTTTATTTCATTTTTATTTGTTTAAACTGATCAGATTAGGTTCCTGACGACTCCTCTTGCTATAGGTTTTTTTAATATGGACACTCGAATTTACGCTTTAATTACGAGCGAATCAATAAAAATATCACAAAATGTGATACACCAATATTTTCCTTGTTTTATTCTGCGTAAGGCTATATGCAGCACTTTGATCTTACAGTCAAATTCATATATTTTTTTCTTATTGTAGTACGGATCTGGCGATTTTAGGCGTCTTCCGAAGGAAACGTTCACTTTAAAAATATATGGCTTGCAAAGTATTTGTACGAGGATAATCAAATTTTAATACATTATAGCCAAATATATTGTTAATGTAAATCTCAAGTTAAAACATTTTCCGATCACCCACAAGACCACGATGGTGCAAAATAGATCAATAATCAAAAACTTCTTCATATCGTGGAAATTTCAATAAACAATACAAATTTCTTACTCATTATCTGTGTTACTTCAAAACAGGATCAAATAAGATCAAAATACAGGTACAGTACTGGAATAACCAAGTTTAAAGGGCAATGTGCCTTCCATTTATTTTCTATTGTGAATGAATTGTGAGTCATGAAAAGGAGCTAGTTCATGTCAGGGAGTGAACAGTTCTGATCCAGCCTCTGAAAAGAACATTTTTGCCATCTCTGTCTCCAACACGATGTATGTGCAAGTGGAGTCATGCCAATGTTAAAACACGTTTCTTTCAGAACACCACAAATGAGAAAAAAAATTGTGAAGCAATAAACTGCCCTCGCTTTATTTTATCATTTCCGATGCCTAAGTACAAGTAAACAGCGTTTCGACAACAAGGCCAATGGCCGTGGCTCATCAGTATCATGGCGTGCCAGGAGCACCGATTTGAACGTGCCGGATTTGTTTGTGTTGGAATATTTCAAAGCTTCTGTGTATTTCAGCCTTGTTGATAGTGTCGATGAACTCCTGGAACGCATTAGTTATTTTTGTCAATGCATTCGGAAGGCGCATGGGATTTTTTAAAATGTGCAGCCTTCCTTCATATGAACAACTGCCATGTGGGATACTTGTTGGCATGTCTCTCTGCCCTCAAGGCTCTATCCGCAATTTGGATCCTCGGAGAGACTGTTACAAGGTGTTCAAATACTCCTTCATAATATATTGTATCGGAGAATCAATTCGTTATGGAGTAGTGTTTACTGGAATTATTTTGTTGTTTCATTATCTTCTACCCGACCATATCTTTTATAACTAAAACTGTCAGACACAATAGTCGTATATATCGACTGAAAAAAACCGCAACACCAAAAATAAAATAATTTGGATAGAATAATGAAATTTCGGATACGCATTTCTCAGTAGTGGTATAAAATTAGAGTGATTCCAGCCTTCATTGTCGCCAAATGTACCCAAGATGGCGGCACTTCTTGCGTGGTCCCCCCTCCTCACCCTGGGATGTAGATGTGGCAAGTCGCACTAAATTAATAAGCAAATTAATTAAATTAATTATGCAGATTAACGAATCCAAAATGGCGATTAATTCAAAAAAGGCGCGAATTTAAAAAAAAGTTACGGGAAATTCAAAATGGCGAGAATATCGAATTTTGGCGCCCCCACTTTCGCCGGCTCCCGCTTCCGCTTATTCCGATCACGAGTGTATATGTTCGCCTCAGAGTTTTATGACCGTCTGCTCTAGTCCCCTTTCCCTCCCCCATACGTCCTTGTGAGTTGGTGGGAAAAAGGATCGATTGGAAGATAATATTTTTATTTTTGGCGGGAAATCTGTTTAATTGACGAGATGCTGTTGTTGGACAGAGAGGAGTTCTATAAGTTTATTTCCTGTAGGCATAGAGCTGAGAAGTGTTTTTATAGCCTCTCACATAAGAAATGGAAGGAGATGATTATGGACGATCGTAAGGGGAATACTTTTCAGCAAATAATGGTGATGCAGTGAGATGGACTGAAGATGTCTTTCGCAACTCATTGAGACTATCGCCTGTGCTGAAGTTGTGCATGTTTCTGAAATGGCCGGTCAATCCACAGTGAAGGAAATAACTTCATGCACCCACCACCATTCGGTTTTACCAATTGTATGTGTGTCTCACTGAATCCAGATTTATCTGCAGAGGCATCCCGCTACACAGGCGCATAATTACTCGACAAACATCCTGCGGTCCTGTTGCTCGAAATTGAAATAAAAGTTGTCTGTATATTTCTCAACTTCTTTCTATTTCACTGCCCTAGAGAGGTCATCTTGGTACAACTACTGAGGAACTTGTATGCGGACACATGAGAAGATGGGATAGGACAGCAGACCATCACTGAAGGGTGCGAAGAGTTGGCCCCTACCGAGCTGCAAATAGAATAGCTGTTCAGGAACGTCTAGAGAGACACTTGGGAAGAAGGAGCAGGACTGCAAACTACCACTGAAGAGTAAGAAGAGCTGCCTCCTACAAGTTTACAGCTGCTGAGTAACTTATACATAGATACATCGTAAGAAGAGCTAAGGCAGCAATCTATCACTGTACTGACGAAAGGACAATACGCGCTACCACTGCTGTTGGAAAATGCTTTGTTGCTCCCATTACACATCGAAATAGTCGTGAAAAAGTATCACTCATGAACAATGGGCCATAATGCAACAAATGCAACACGGGGACTGGGAAACGAGAAAAATCAATTTAATAACAAAACTACCTGGAAAACGTACCCAAAAGATTGCCCCAGACGGGAGCGCAGGCCGCTGCAAGTGTCTTCAACTCAATGTGCCAGACTAGCCAGTTAAGAACCAATTAGAATTATATTAATACCTTCAGCTGCTAACGGCCGTTGGCATACATCAACGGGAACAGGTAAAAATGTGTGCCCCGAGCCGGACTCGAACCCGGGATCTCTGTTTACATTGCAGACTCTCTATCCATCTTTCTTTTTTCTTTTTTTTTCATTTTCTTCGGTATTGTTCTTTGCGTTTGTTCTGGGTGGATGTCACAAGACATCCGTTCAAGTTGATCGTTGATCCCTTTACTCAGTTTTTTTTATTATTATTACAGAGAGCGAGGAGCCCGTCTGAGCCGTCGAGGGCACAGAGGATGGAGCGACTGCAGGGAATATTTCGCGCACGCCTCCTGCGAGACCCACATTCTCACCTTATATGTCCACACACTACATTCGTAGTTTACCACCCCAACACACTCATTACTCGTGGAAGACATTGTTACTAAGTCCCGTATGAATTCGCGGAATATGTGTGCATCCGCACAGAAGAAGAAGGTCACGGCCGGTATTGCCATAACTATATACTTATATGGAAGTGGTGTCTGTTCTTTTGGACATGTCCGGATTCCATCGTGTATTCCCTGGGTGTGATACTTATGCCTGCAATAACGAATAATATACCGACAGACCTCACCCCACATCGTTTAGGTGGTGTAGTCTAACGTTTTTAAAACAAATACTGCGGCGACAACACCGCAGTGATATCTCTAGCTAAATAAGTGTAAACTCACTCTCGTGGTATGAACTTATACCTCACATCGTATAAAGGGTACAGTACTAAGCTTTTAAAAAGAATTCTGTGACGACAACAGCACAAACAACGGGTATAGTAGTAAAATCCAAGAAATCTCCAACTAAATAACTCTTAGTCACTCTCGTGGTATGACCTAATGCTTGCTACAACGAACATTGAAACGAGAACTTTCAATCTTTCGTTGAATATACTACGAAATAAACATTTAACACCATCTAAAAGTCCTTAAACACACATTCAGCTAGCAAGTTTCAAACACTATGGTGAGTAGGAGACTTCGCGAATCATGTGATGCTGACAGGACCAAAAAATAGCATATGAAACTTTGAGTGAACATTCCCCGATGGACGGACATGTTTTTCTTGTGAGTGATACCAGTGTGTGTTAATAGGAAAGAGACTTAATCAAAATAAAAAGCAGTATAGCACCTTTTATGTTACGCTATTTGTGCAAACCAGCCTTGGTTCTATAGGAAGATAAAACAAAAAACAGATGCTACTAACGCTATGTCGATTTTTACGTTAGAACTGTACGTGGTTTTATAAATCGTGGTTGTAAGTGTAGTATCGAGGTGCAGTACTGCTTCCATTGGTCATTAAAAATCTACTGTCTTCCACTACCAGCTACAAATGCGATTTTGATCACATTAATCGCGTAATAACCACTTGGTGGGAAGTACAGGATCGTGCCGCCAGAAAAGAGGACACCACGTGATGCATGGTCCTAATAAAGTCATCCATCTTACTGGATTTACAAGGTGATAACATGTTCACAGGGTTGTAGGAGATGGAGAATGGTGCTCAACGGAGTATGATCAGGTGCAACAGATGCTGTCCTATGTGAAGAATCACTTAAAATACAGCGCTAGCTTGAACATTAGACTGAGGTCGTAAGAAATGCACCAAATCCGATGACTAATACCATGGATTTCTAGCAGAAGAAATGTTGTCTGCGACTTGGACGATACGCTTGTCTTGGTAATGCCTTTTTAATACGAACTACTTCATCATATCCATGGCACACTCACCCCTGTTTCGAAATAGCTGTCCTCCTTTGAAATTTTTCTAGCCTACCTGCTAAGAATCTCATCAGTCTCACTGCTTCTTGTACATGTTCATCTGTTTTTCACCCCCCCCCCCCTTTCCTGCAACATTATCTTTGTCGTCTTCTTATTTAATTTAAACTGACAAAAAGTCGGGGCGCACTATATCTACCACCTTCTACATCTCGTGGAGGAACAGAGCGAACTGAATTAATGTGAGTGCACCGTGTACTAATCACTCGGAGGAAATGAGAGCATAGTGTCACATATCCGCCGGTTGTGCACACAGTGTAAGACCACCGTTAAATGAGTCCGCCTCTCGCAGCACGAGGCAGTAGAAGAAGACTGTGTGAGCAACTAAAGACGTGTTTGTTATTGTTTAATTTGGAGGACATCGCCTCATAGTGAAACTGGTAGAAGGACGAGGAGTTTGGTGCTGCTCACAGCATTATGAAGCGTTTACGAACTACAGGTACTACCGTCTGCGAGAGATAATTTCTACCTTGTGCAAGAGCCTCACGTCAAACTGCTGTGGACATTAACAGGGCACAATATCACAGGCTAGCTACAAGGCTGGGGGTTCTGATCATCAGTACATAGCGTTCTAAAGATCACAGAGACTGGGATCGCGTGCGCTTCTCAGATGAGAACAAGGTAGTGATGGCATGAGTTGGAAATGCGTTGTGCACCCAGGAACATTGAGGAACTCTTGTTATGATAGGATATTTGACGCGACTTAAATCTCGTCAAGCATAGGCAGTATACAGTGAATCGTCAGTAGTCAGTGGCGTTGGTGGAGAAATGAAGTGACGTTACAGCCCCATTCTTATGTAGCAACAGCTGATGTGCAGCGAGTTAATTTCATGAAATGTACAATGAGTTAAAGTATTTGTGCGTTGAGGAGTCCTTTACAAGTACAGTAATGGTGAAATCAATGACTCATGATAGCTTCAAAGGGATTGGATACGTGTCAGTAATCTGCCTCCAAAAACGATGCATAACGTTTTCAATCGCATCCCCCCTCTCAAGTCAACATACCTCCAACGCTGATTCGAATTTTATTACTTACTTACTTTATTACTGGCCTCCAACATAGTGCAAATGACATACTATTCACACTGCTAGATTTGTTGAAAGATGAGCATGGAATCACAGCTGACAGCTACAACCAAGTTTCTACATCACCCTGCATAAACATAGTTCAGTGGTACGTCCCCTGCCTCCTTTAGATCTTCTGCTCTACCGATACCGCCTCGCTCATACTGAAATTGTCAACCATATGTCCAGAATCGACCTCTGCAGTTCATTGTAAAGGAGTGCGAATGTAGAACAACCCAGTACATTCAGACTCATACGAAATTTGACGGATAAGTCGTGATTACGAGTGCTCATCTTCAAACATAACAAGTTATAAGCCTTTTTCGACAGGTAACGCTGTCGTCCTTTTCTCTAGAGGGCAGTTACGTTCGCGCATGGGCGCTGGACCTACAGGCGGTGCATTAAGGAGCCGCCGCTACGGTTTTGTTTCAGTTCCGGCAGGTGAGTGTGACGGCTTACTCACATGAAGATGGCGGCCAGAATCCCAAATAACTGTGTGAAGATGGCGTTATGTCCGGTTTGCAGACCAGGACCAATAATAGTTTATAAAAAAATCTACCTGTAATTTTAATCGATTACACGAAACATCCATACTGGTAACTGGAGTAATGGTGGAATTCGCAGCTACTCAGCCGCATGACTGAAACCATCTCACCTCCATGTGGTAAATCCTATAGAATCAAGACTGGGAGACTAGCTTCCTTATGCTTCCGCGGCTATTGTTGATAGAAACATGTCTTTCCTCACGTGTCACGGTTCCAACACACAGTGCTAATGTCAGTATCATGGTAGCCACGATTGGTCTTCGAATCAAAAATCATTTATCATGTACATAACATGTTAGGATTACCGTGGTGTATTGTGACGAAATACGAAATTTCACCAGCGGACTTATATCCTTACCAGAGTGGTTTAATTGCTGTAGACTACAATTATCGCAAGAACTACTTCCAAAGAAGTCTATTTTTACTAACAGTCCTGTGCTTACATAAGTATAATTCGAAGAAATATTGGAGATAGGAAAAGTCGTCTGTTTAACAAAGATTGTGTTACAGCAACAAACAAGTCATCACAAGAACGTTGTTCAGCAGCCTTACACAAAACACTAGTGGACCATAACTATTTTTTTCTTCTTGGAAGGAAGCAGTGTATGACTCTGTCTTGTGATACATCGATATTTATGTAACACTACATACGTTTTCAGAATGCTTTTTTTAATGAGTCCCTACATGATAGTAACACGACAAAAGTTTCTGCATATCTGTCTCAGAATGTTTCTCTCCTAGTACAATCGACTTAATGAAATATCTCTGTGTAGATTAGAGATGGGCAAAACTGTTTTTTTCAGATCAGAACTGTTCACTCCCTGAAATGAACTAGCTCTTTTTCATGACTCACCACTCATTCACAATAGAAAATAAATGGAAAGCACATTGCCCTTTAAACTTGGTTTATTGTAACTTGACATTTACATTAACAATATATTTGGCTATATTGCATTAAAATTTCATTCTCCTCATGCAAATACATTGCAAGCCATATATTTTTAAAGTGAATGTTTCCTTCCGAAGACACCTAAAATCGCAAAATCCGTAATACTATAAGAAAAATACCTGTATATATAAATTTTACTGTAAGACCAAAGTGCTGCATATAGCCTTACGCAGAATAAAACAACGAAAATATTGGTGTATCACATTTTGTGATACATTTATTGGTTTGCTCGTACTTAAAGCGTAAATTCGAGTGACCATAATACAAAAATCCTTTAGTAAGAGGAGTCGTCAGGAACCTAATCTGATCAGTTTAACAAAATAAAAAAAAATAAAAACAAATGATGTATACATAACATAATTATGTAATATACATACCGGTATTACTACGAAGAACAATATCCAGTAGAGACGAACTCCGATGCAGTGGCACTGAGTCAAGCAGGTCGTGCCGCGAGCTGTATTACTGCATGAGCTAAGACCACAGAGACCAGAGTGACACCTGAGTTGCTTTGCTCAATGCTCTGGCTAGAGTCGAGAACGGTGGGGTGAGTGTTGAGCGGGCGAGTTACGAGGATGGGGGGAGCAGTGAACAGCCACCAGGCACCCGCTCTGAGAAAAAATCGTCCCGTTCTCATGCGAGCACGTTGTTACAAGTAGTTCTTATGTTCTCCGCTAGGATGCTCTCTGTCCTGTTGCTCGCATCAACTGCCCAGAGGGCAGGACGTGCGACTGAAACGATCGCCGACGGAGTGCGATGCTAAGTTAAGGTGCGCCAGACACTGCAGGCGGCAGAGGAAGCACAGAGACGGCACGGCATACACAAAATCCAATGGAGCACTACACAATGCAGGCAGCCAAGGCAAAAGCAGGGCAGAGGCCGGCGCTGGCTGTGTTGTGTTGTGTGGCGTGCACTGTGCTCTGACCAGCAGAGGAACCACCGATCTGCTCCAACTCTCTCTCTCTCTCTCTCTCTCTCTCTCTCTCTCTCTCTCTCTCTCTCTCTCTCTCTGCTGTGGGAAACATTTGGAGTTACCGTTCTTTTTACCTGAATCATTGGTTGTTCACTCTATGAATCAGTTCAGGAGCGGATCCCCCATCTCTAGTGTAGATAGACTCTGCGATAGTTTCTGTCAGCAGTTTATGCTCCGTTATTACCTGAATTGTCATCTATAACGTTGTGTTATAGCTCTAGCGATTTGTGAGGGGCGTATTTGTGTTAGAATCTTAACGTCCAGAATCTGATGACATTATTGCAATGAGAACAAGTTGGCAGTGTTTTTTGCTACAAAATAATGCTATTTTTCATAAAAAGACTCTAGCTGGCAGGGTCTAGTTTTTCCCCTATACTTTATTCAGTTCGAGTATGTGTACAATCAGATGGTGCCTGGCATTTAAAGGAGCGTATCATTTAGCAAAAACTATTGGTTTATAGGACGAAGATGTATCTAGTTACGGAGTTGAGTTAAAACAAGGCCGAAGGATTGCTGGCGGCTTTTAAAGTATGTTATCAGACGACAGTGTAATGGTTACAGAATATTACAGCTTGAATTCTTCATTTTATAAACGAAGGTGATGCCGAGATAGACTAAGAAAATTGCAGTTTTCGCAGTACAGGTTAATTTGAATCTCTGGCTTGGATAACAGCTGGTTGTTAGGAGATTTTCCCCTTGAGTAAAATTGATTATTAGATAATCGATTTCAATAGGGTCGGAGTAAGTGTGCTGAGAAAAATAAATAAATATAAGCCCCTGGGAAACATGCTAAATTTAACTAAATGCATTTTATTCAAAAATCTAAGAATTTCGCTTAAGTGACGCACACTCTTTCTCGACAAATCTTCGTTCCGTTTCTTAGACGAAGCGATATGCGTATTAATGACTATTTATGTTCTTTGTGTTCAGAGTGTTTCTAAAGTGATAGTCAATATTCAGGGATATGACAGGAATAATCATTCGAAAAAAAATTCATGTAAACATGAGCTCTAAAACGAATATCTTAAGAGCTAGGAGCAATTCTTGATATTTGATACTGTGAAACAAATCTCTTCAGCTACAAGCTTTTTGTTTCTATATTTTGGGAAGCGTTAGTATGGACCAAACAAAAAAACAGTCCTGTCAACACGTGCTCTAAATGCATACCTTAAGAGCTACGAGAACTTGTTCATATTCGCTACTTTAAAACACAGCTCTGCGTTATTTATTTATTTATTCATTTAATTATTGTTCCATGGGACCAAATTAAGGAGAAGTCTCCATGGTCATGGAACGAGTCAATACATAAAATTACAACACGATATTAGAAACAGATAAAATAAAATATAAAAAAAAAAACATTCAGGTGACAAGTCTTAAGTTTAAACAAAGAATATCAACAATGTAACACTGGAATTAGCTTAATTTTTTAGCTCTTCCACGAGCTCCTCGACAGAATAGAAGGAGTAAGCTACTGCTAAGTTTGGGCTACTGCTAAGACTTTTGAGTTCTTGTGGTAGCTTATTGAAAATGGATGCAGCAGAATACTGCACTCCTTTCTGCACAAGAGTCAAGGAAGTGCATTCCACATGCAGATTGGATTTCTGCCTAGTATTAACTGAGTGAAAGCTACTAACTCTCGTTAATAGGCTAATATTGCTAACAACAAAGGACATTAAAGAAAATATATACTAAGACTGCAATGTCAGAATTCCCAGACTATTGAATAAGGGTCACAAGAGGTTCATGAACTTAAACCACATATAGCTCGAACACAGCCCGTTTTTGAGCCAAAAATACACTTTTTGAATCCAAAGAATTACCCCAAAAAATAATACCATACGACATAAGCGTATGAAAATATGCGAAGTAGACTACTTTTCGTGTTGAGGTGTCACTTATTTCAGATACTGTTCTAATGGTAAATAAAGCAGCATTTAGTTTCTGAACAAGATCCTGGACATGAGCTTTCCACAACAGCTTACTATCTATCCGAACGCCTAGGAACTTGAACTGTTCCGTCTCGCTTATAATACGCCCATTCTGTCCGATCAAAATATCGGTTCTTGTTGAATTGTGAGTTAGAAACTGTAAAAATTGAGTCTTACTGTGATTTAGCATCAAATTATTTTCCACAAGCCACGAAATTATTTGATGAACTACATTATTTACTACTGTTTCAATATTGCACACAAGATCCTTCACTACCAAACTTGTGTCATCAGCAAACAGAAATATTTTTGAATCACCTGTAATATTAGAAGGCATATCATTTATATAAATAAGATACAGCAGTGGCCCCAGCACCGACCCTTGGGGAACCCCACTTAACAGTGCCCCATTGGGACTGAACATCACTACCACTCTCAATATTGCGGAGAATTACCTTCTGCTTTCTGTTCTTAATGTAAGAGGCGAACCAATTGTAAGCTACTCTCCTTACTTCATAATGGTCCAACTTCTGCAGTAATATTTTGTGGTCAACACAATCAAAAGCCTTCGTTAAATCAAAGAAAACACCTAGCGTTCGCAACCTTTTATTTAATCAGTCCAAAACCTCACAGAGAAAAGAGAATATAGCATTTTCAGTTGTTAAACCATTTATAAAACCAAACTGAACATTTGACAGCAAATTATGTGAATTTAAGTGCTCCAGTAACCTTGTATATACAACCTTCTCGATAACTTTAACAAACACCGATGGCATAGAAATAGGTCTATAATTGTCAATATTATCCCTGTCTCCCTTTTTATAAAGTGGCTTCACTACCGAGTACTTCAACCGGTCAGGAAACCGACCACTCCTAAAGGAAAAGTTACAATATGGCTAAGTACTGGGCTAACATACATAGAACAATACTTCAGTACTCTGCTAGATACCCTATCATTTCCATGAGAGTTCTTGGTCTTTAGTGATTTAATTATTAACTCAATCTCCCTTTTGTCAGTATAATGGAGGAGCATTTCAGGTAACAGTCTCAGAACACTTTTTTCTAAGAGCACTATATGATTCCCTGTTGGGACTAGGTTTCCATTTAGTTCACCTGCCATATTCAGAAAGTGATTATTAAATACTGTACATACCGTATATGTGACGTATCAGTAACACGGACATTCCCACTACGCACTGATTCTATATCCTCGACCTGTCTCTGCAGACCAGCCACTTCCTTTACGACTGACCATATGGTTTTAATTTTATCATGAGACTTAGCTATTCTATCTGCATACTACATACTTTTTGCCTTCCTAATAACAGTTTTAAGCACCTTACAATGCTATTTGTAATGGGCTGCTGCATTTAGATTCTGACTATTTCTAACGTTTTGATATAATTGCCACTTTGTTCTACAAGATATTCTTATCCCTCTAGTCAGCCACCCAGGCTGCCTGTTTGCGCTAGTACCCTGTTTTGAACGTTCTAACGGAAAGCTACTTTCAAAGAGCACGAGAAAAGTCTTGAGAAAAGCATTAATTTATTGTCTACTGTATCAGCGCTAAAAACATCTTGCCACTCTTGTTCCTTGATAAGGTTTACAAAGGTCTCTACAGCAACTGGATCAGCTTTCCTAAACAGCTGATGACTATATTTAACACGTGTTGCAGCACTAAAATCTTTTAGAGTTAAAATTTGTGCATCATGATCTGAAAGGCCATTCACCTTTTTTGTTAACAGAATGCCCTTCTAGTAATGAGGAATGAACAAAAATGTTGTCTATGGTTGTCCTACTGTTTCCTTGCACTCTCGTTGGAAAGAATACGGTTTGCATAAAATTATATGAATTAAGGAGCTCTACCAGCATCTTCTTCCTTTCACAATCACTTATACAATTAATATTGAAGTCACCACATATAACTAACTTTTTGTATTTCCTGTAAAGTGACCCAAGAACCTCCTCTAGCTTTAGCAAAAATGTTGTGAAATCGGAGTCTGGGGATCTATAAATAACAACAGTTAGAAGTTTAGCTTCATTAAATTTAACCACACCTGCACAACATTCAAACACCTTTTCAGTGCAGTACTTTGATACATCAATTGACTCAAATGGTATGCCGTTTTTCACATACATGGCTACTCCCCCACACCGCAAAGAGCTCCTAGAAAAGCTGCCAGCCAACCTGTATCCTGATAAAGGAAGCCTCTGAATTATCTCCTTGTTTAAGAAGTGTTCAGATATACCAATAATTTCAGAGTCAACATCTATAAGCAATTCACAAACTTTATCTCTAATACCTTGTATATTTTGATGAAATATACTAATTCCCTCATTACTCGGATACCTAAACTTTGTCAAAAGTGGTTCCGTTGTTAGAGAGACTTCCCTTAAGCAGGAATACCTATCAGCTGACTTCAATCTAAAAAAGGTGCAGCTCTAACTCTCACTACCGCAGAAATTTTGCGATGAGTGATCCCACCACCCCCACCTATGCTGTCACCTATAAGCTTTGCTAACATCCCCTTCCCATACCTGTCGAGGTGCAGGCCATGTCTAGTGACTCCACCGACATCACTGAAATGTGACCCATGCTTTCTGTCATCAACGCACCCCCAAGTCTCATGTTATTACGCCTGACGGCTGTATTAAGATGAGGCCGATCGTGACGCTGAAACAGTTCCACGAAATGCACATTCGTGTTGCCAGTCTGAGTGGCTGTCTTTTCCAGGTCACCATCTATGTCATACTCCCCATCCCTATCAATACTATTACCAGCCCACCCACTATCACTACCTGATCCTCTTTAGCCCCCCTATGTTAACAGTCACCTAGGCCAATCCTGCATTAGGCTTCACAATGCTGGTGACCTGGTACTCACTCCCCAGCACTTCCTGCAACTGCTGGCGTACACCTCTGCTATGAGAACTACCTAACAGCAGAAACTTCTTCTTCGTCTTCGACTTTGCAACTGTTCTAGCCACCGTAACTACTGAGGTCTGCTGCATACTTCCTACATCTACATCTACTAGGGATTCCTCTCCACTATACTCTGACAGTTGGTCATATCTATTGTAAACATCAATAGTAAAACTATCTGAAAATCTTCTTCTCCTAGCAGATCTCTTGCCAACAGCCAGCTCCCATTCCCCAACCCTCTTCTCCCTCCTCATCCTATTTAGCTCCTCCTGTGCGTTTTTCAACTGCACCTGAAGGGCACAGATCTTACGCTTCTGCTCCTCTATTAACTTACTCTTGCTACATAACCTGCAGTTCCAGGAGAGGATCTCACCAGAATGCCCACTGGCTTCCCCACTGCATTTCCCCCAGTGAAAATACTTCGAACAAGTCTCACACCGCAATCCACTACTCACGAACCTACGGTAAAGCCCACACTTCTCACTCATGGTAAAATTTTACTTTTTCTAAGTTCCGCTATTACAGTAAGAAGATGTTAAAAAACTGACTACAATAATCACAAACTTACTTTACAAGGGAAGTAACTACTATTATTAACAGTATTAATAAGCAACAAATGTGAATATGACAAAAGACTAATACAGAAAGAGAATCAAACGTCTAATTACACAGTAAGGTAGCTGAAAACTGTTCCCAAAAGGTTCTTCTGATATTATTTCACCAGAAAATACAAAAATCACCGGTTGAAGACTGATAAAGTTCCTAAATAAACCATTATACACAAAAAATTATTTATTACTTAGCTTTCGATGCGCCGCTACAGCTGCAACTGGTCAGCGCGGAATGTAAACACAGGTAAGAGGTTACGTTGCTCGATACGAAACACTCACAAATATCAGGTCACAACACAAGAAAGGCAGAGGTGAATGAAGAAACCACTAATAAATCACTTGTATAGTAAATATTATCACAAAATCCGTTAAAATATGTATTTGGAACCTAAAAATATATAAAAAAACTTAGAGAGCGATCTCACACGCAGTCACTCGCTTATGACGTCACACCAAAGATCGAACTGCTGTCCAGTGAAGACTCACGTGATTTAAAATAGGACATTTTCATGAAGTAATTGACACAGTACCACGTTTGTAGAAAAAGTTTAATGAATGAGTAACATGAGAAACTTATCTGCATAAGATAATAATTATTAGACAAAAAACAGCAAAGGTTCGTATGTCAAACGCCAAAAATCAATGAAGAAGTGCTTAAAATTTCTTTCACCTATGCATTTTAGAGCACATATTTACACGACACTTTTTTCTTGTTTTGGTCCATACTACCACTTCCCAGAATGTGGAAACAAAGAGCTGGCAGTAGAAGAGATTTGTTTCACGGTATAGAAGATCAAGAATTGCTTATAGCTCTTAAGGTATGCGTTTTAAAGCCCATGATTACTTGACTTTTTTTATTTCTAATGATGATTTCTGTCATATCCCTGAAATTGACCCTGTATACAAGGTGTTGATACTTCCTGCAGAAAATGAGTGATCCAGTTTAACTTTAGTATTATCATTTTATTTTTCAGTTTAACACTGGATTGTTACGCATACAGAACGTTTCGTTCCGGATTTCGTAATATGCGATGTTTGCTCCAGCACTTTAGTCGGGTACGCAGTGTGTAAAGCGTGACATCAGAGAGGTAGGGTAAAAACTGAATGACGGCAGGAGTGAATGATCGTGTGGAATGGTGGGCATCGACACTTGCATTAAATACGACCACACTTGACGATAGACATGCAAATGGACGTGCGCAAGAATCGCGAAGCGGGCTCGGCTGGGCGATGCGTAGCGGCTACGGGCTTGTGTTGCCTCGGACAGGTATCAGGCGCCTACTCGACCTACAGGGCTCGCTTGGACGATCGGCTACGGTCTCGGGATTTCCGCGCTCTCTTCCGGCTTCAGCCACGTACACACTAAGCCTGAAACATGTTTTGAAAACATGTTTCCGGCTACTTGGTGTTGACACCATTTGGAAACTTGTATCAGTAGCAGGGTCGGTACAGATCAAACGAAACAATGTTTCCGGCTAGCTACCAATTGTCACCTCTTCACGGCCCTAGCGAGCGTGTGTATGTGTCGTCTACTGTTACGTGGTGTTGTGTTTACTATAGTGTCGTTTTCGCTTCATTTTTCTAAAACAGTGGAGTGGTCAAGGCAAGAAGTTGTTGATTTAATTGCCGTGCACCGGGGGGGGGGGGGGGGAGGGGGGGGGGGGAGGATTGCTTGAGGAATGTCCATAGCAAGGAATATAAAAACAGTGTTAAAAACATGATGCACTTGCAAAAATTGCAGCAGCTTTTGGAACGGACAAGGAAAGTCTAGAGAATACCATATGATAGCTCGTGGTTGCTTACAGGTGTGAGAAAAGAAAAATAATTACAGCAGACCATCTGGTAGTGGTGCAGACACTGCATATGACTCCAACTGGTTCGGCTATCGGCTGCTGCAGTTCTTGGACGATGTTCATGAGCCGAGGGAGGCAACAGATACTGTGGAAAGTGAGGTACGAAAATTATGCTTGTTTGTTTTATTTGTATTCAGTCACATTCCCCCCTAGTTATTTTGCCACGGTACACTTCCCTGTGGGCTTAAAAAATAGTTAGCAAACTCGTCTCGAATTTGTTTGTTCGTGGAAACAGCTTTCCTTGATATATTCTGTGCCGCAATTAAAACTGATGCAGTGTCATTTCGTCTCCATGTGCCTGGAATCATCTCACCCGTTTGTGAATCGTAGAAATCGAAGCTTCCATGTGGGGTGTATCAGTTCCTTGCCTCGGCATTTCGCCTTAAAAAACTGTGACAGTTTTTGCCTTCTCCAGTTGTAGGTTTCCTAAACACACGAAAAACTAAAGCCTTAGTGCCACAAGTGTTCTTAACAACCATTCTGGCCCTAGAAAGTCTGTAGTTAAAAACTCTCTGTTTTGAACCTTTAAAATGTTTTCCTGGCTAGGGTTCAGTAATATTTTCCTGTAAGTGAAAAGCATCGTCTGCGACGAAAACATATGGTTCGGCCTTTGCACCACCTGGTAAGCATTCAGCTTGTGGCAAGTTCAGTTTCTTTTTGTTAATCAACTCACTTATGCTCTCGTTTTTGAACATATCACCATCTGGTATTCTGCCTTGGCAGCCGACATCTGCGTACAAAAAGTTATAGCTGGCATCGACGACAGCGCGCATCACAATGCTAACTGAATCTTTATAATTATAACATTCACTTCCACAACCAACAGGCACTGTAGCACGATATTTTTCCCGTCAATTGCTCCGACACAGTGGAGGAACTGAAGAATCTGTAACAACAAACATGCTGCTTCACGCAGGTCGTTTTCAGTCTCTACTATCTGAAATAAAGAAATATGATTTCTGGTTTTCGTTCATTCGCCAGAGTGCATAAATGAAGATTAAGAGGTTGTGGCTGGACCTTCCAGTCCTCTATCACGAAAAATCAGAGGGTGGCCGAGAAAAAAGATATGCAGCAACCTTACAAGATTGCGTTTCAATTATTAACTAAAGTACTACAAAAACAAGAAGATACCAAGAAAGTTGAATGTAGTACATATGGGCAGAATGTGGCATCAGTGTTACGAAAATTTCCAGAGTTATACAGAGCAAAAACAATGCCATTGCTTACACATTACGTAGAAAAAAAAATGGTTCAAATGTCTCTGAGCACTATGGGACTTAAAATCTGTGGTCATCAGTCCCCTGGAACTTAGAAGTACTTAAACCTAACTAACCTAAAGACATCACACACATCCATGCCCGAGGCAGGATTCGCAGGTTCGAACCTGCGACCGTAGCAGTCACGCGGCTCCGGACTGAGCGCCTAGAACCGCGAGACCACCGCGGCCGGCAGTTACGTAGACAGTGGTAGCATAACTGAAGAAGTTGTGTTTGTGAGATCTGTAATGTAATTGACAAATAATAATATTTCGAAAAGATACTTATTTAACGATGTTTTCTTTTACTTACCTTTACACAAACCTCCAGTACTTCCACCAGAGCTCCACATACTTCAGGTACGATTTGAGATATTGCTTGCTCCGAAATGTGAAATAAATACGCTAGACTCTGAAATGAATCTCCTGTGGCCTGAAAACGATGAGTAACTGCAAGCCTTTGGTTGACTGAAATAGCTTTCCGGAAATTCGTGTCTATTTTTTGAAACAAATGGTGTTATCATATTAACCAGATATTCAAAAGGTACGGAAGCCAGAGGCGTCTTCCATACTCAGCTCACGTAGCAAGTTATTCCCGCCCGCCATTTCTTCTATAGAATGTTTTTCTCCACCATCGTCGAGGACGACTTTAATTTTGTTTGTGTAAACCCTCTAGTATTAATAATTTAGCACCACATATCATTATTGTTTCTCGACACCAGACATAACGCAGCAGCAGACGATATGAACACAATAATTCAAGGAGCACTGCAGACGGAGTGAACACACAACGAGAAATGTTTGCGGCGAGTGTGAACGGAAACAGAGACCAGAAACAAAGTCGGGAACATTTGCGAAACATCGCAGAAAACAATGTTTCCAACAGAAACATGTTTCCAGCGGCAGTGTGTATGCGGCTTTACGCTTCGCAAGTAGCTGGTACACAAGTGCTTTCCTGCGGATCCTTCTGTCTTGCGGCAGTGGTGTGCGGCAGAAAATTTGAGCGGTACTTGGTGAAATTGTTACTTCAGCTCACGCGACGGACCTCGCAGTCCCCTTCGTCTTTGACAAGCAGAGAGTCGCCGGCTTTTACTGGGAAACCTTTGGTGAACATACCACTTCTTTGAGATGACCTGTGCCGGCTGGGATGGCCGAGTGGTTCTAGGCGCTCCAGTCTGGAACCACGCGACCGCTACGGTCGCAAGTTCGAATCCTGCCTCGGGCATTGATGTCTGTGATGTCCTTAGGTTGGTTAAGCTTAAGTAGTTCTAAGTTCTAGGGGACTGATGACCTCAGACGTTACGTCCTATAGTGCTCATAGCAATTTCAGATGACCTGTTATGTTTCAGCCAAATCTACGAATTCCCACACATATAGAGAGTAACCGCATACTTTTCGACTCCTCATAGAAGTTGGCAACGAGATAAATTGAAGAATTCCAAAGAAATCCTTGTCGGCGTTCTGCATCCCTTGCAGGACAGTCTGTTGCCGTCTATGTCGAACCCATCTACTGCAGCAACCCACGAGTTCAAATAATGACTCTAAGTACTATGGGACTTAAAATTTGAGGTCATCAGTCCCCTAGACTTTGAACTACTTAATCCTAACTAACCTGAGAACATCACACACATCCACGCCCGAGGCAGGATTCGAACCTGTGACAGTAGCAGCCACGCGGATCTCGAGTGAAGCGCCTAGAACCGCTCGGCCACAGCGGTCGGCGTTCTCTACCGCTCCTAGGAGAGAGTTTTGTCGTCTTCATCAAAGCAGTCCGCCATAGAATTTTCCTCAGTTTCATTCATACCCAATGAAGAATGCAGGGGTTCCTGCGAGCACCGTTCTTTGTCGGTGACAGCCAGTGTTCACCTTTTTCTAGGAAGACCTTTTGAAATCGCCGCCTTAGGGTGAGACGCTCACGCTTGCATCCCCCTACAACTGTCCGCCAGTTGCGAGGATGGCTTTGAAGCAGCCGCTGAATGACGGTCCCGATAGTTAGCGGTCTTTATCTGTGTTCGCCGATCTGTCTAGGAGGACTTTTCAAGTCGGTGTCGCTTTAGAACAGGGCAGTTCGTAAGGCCCAGACCTTAAAGGACTCGGTATTCGCTTGAAAACATTTAGCTTGTCGGCATTTTACAACCATCGTTAGCCCACAAAGCAAACCCCTCACCTTCACACCGCCGCCAGAAAAATGTGTGTGTGAAATCTGATGGAACTTAACTGCGAAGATCATCAGTCCCTAAGCTTACACCCTACTTAACCTAAATCATCCTAAGGACAAACACACACACCCATACCCGAGGACAGATCGAGGTGGCGCAGTGGTTAGACACTGGACTCGCATTCGGGAGGACGACGGTTCAATCCTGCGTCCGGCCATCCTGATCTAGGTTTTATGTGATTTCCCTAAATCACTCCAGGCAAATACCGGGATGGATCCTCTGAAAGGGCACGGCCGACTTCCTTCCCCATCCTTCCTTAATCCGATGAGACCGATGACCACGCTGTCTGGTCTCCTTCCCCAAACCACCAACCAACCAAACATACCCGAGGGAGGACTCGAACCTCCGCCGGGACCTGCCGCACAGTCCATGACCGCAGCCAGAACATTATAGCCTTCCCAGCAGAGTGAATACAGCATTCTCTATCACTCCTCCACCTACAAGCCTGTGGATGTGTCATCACTTTATAAATTCGATAAGATGGATAATTTTACTGTGATCTCACACCACGTGACGTCTTACATTTCCCACCGAGTGATTAATACGCGATTAATGCGATTGAAATCAACGCGCCGTGTGGCATTTGTGGTTGATAGTGGAAGACCCTAGATGTTTAATAAATCACAGGAAGCAATGTCGTACCTCAGTACTGTACTTATAACAAAGATTTATAAAACCACGTATAGTTTTAACGTCAAAATCAGCACAACGATACTAGAAACTCTTATTTGTCTGCTCAGTACTGGTTTTAAAACTCCGTCCGAACAGGCTATGAAGGTCCTACGGTACCGACCGGCTGCCGTGTCAGCCCACAGGCGTCACTGAATGCGGATATTGTGGGGCATCTGGTGAGCACAACGCTCTACCGGCCGAATGTCAGTTTACGAGACCGGAGCCGCTGCTTCTCAATCAAGTAATTCCTCAGTTTGCCTCACAAGGCCTGAGTACAGTCCCCTTGCCAACAGCGCTCGGCAAACAGGATGGTCACCCATCCAAGTGCTAGCCCAGATCAAATTCGGTGATCTGACGGGAACTGGTGTTAGCACTGCTGCAAGGCTGTTGGCATTCGTTTTAAAAGCTTAGTACTACACCCTTTATACGATGCGAGGAAACAAAAATCACCACAACTGAAGAGTAAGTTTACACTTGTTTAGCTGCAGATTTCACTTATTTTATTGCTTTATGAGCTGTTTGCAATGTGCTATCACAGTATTCGCTTCAAAAGCGTAATACTATACCTTTTACACGATGTGAGGAGATGTCTGTCGGTACAATGCTCGTAAGAGCAGGCATAATAATCTTACCTGGAGAACACACAACGGTAATACTTCATGAAACAAATGAGGTTTCGTGTTTATTCTGTCACTTTAAAAAAAAATAGAGCTGACATTACGGCAGTTGAACTGTTAAAAACGGCAACACTTTAGCCAGACACGCAGAGTAATACTGCACGAGGAGCAGATGAACTATGTAAAATTGCTCCACCGTCTACTCATCCATCATCTGTACAGCAGGAATGCCGCTCTTTCAAAACTTACACAGTGCGTTGTCAACAAGTATTTTATTTAAGTGTATTTTCTAAAGTCGGAATTTTCTAAGGCAAGAGAAATATCTCATCCTTCCATAGTATACGAAAACACACAGACCAGTACAAAAGCTGTTATTCTGTACAGATGACCATCTTCTATCACATAGCTTTCGGAAAGTTTACATGAAGAGATAGACTAAACGCGAGGGATGACGGGTTATAACCGATTGCTTTCGTCAGAAACCAGAACACACGTCCACCTTGCCCTGTAATGATCTGTCGCTTGATATCACTGAAGTCGGAAATGGTGGTAGTTTGGGGTCAGTGGAATGCAAGCTGCAGGCTGTCTAACTTAGGGCTGTCCTTGAAGTGACCGATCTGTAACAGTTCGTTGTGTCACTGTGATGCCGCGGGGGATTAGCTGAGCGGTCGCAGGCGCTGCAGTCATGGACTGTGCGGCTGGTCCCGGTGGAGGTTCGAGTCCTCCCTCGGGCATCGTTGTTGTGTGTTTGTCCTTAGGATAATTTACGTTAAGTAGTGTGTGAGCTTAGGGACTGATGACCTTAGTAGTTAAGTCCCATAAGATTTCGCACACATTTGAACATGTGTCACTGTGATGCCAACTGCCGCCGTATAGCTGATGCACATGGAATACGATGGCCGGCCGGATTGGACGAGCGGTTCTTGGCGCTACAGTCTAGACATAGACCTACTTAAAACTAACTGACCTAAGGACATCACACACATCCATGCCCGAGGCAGCGTTCGAACCTGCAACCGTAGCAGCAGCGGTTCCCTACTGAATCGCGTAGAACCGCTCGGCCACAGCTGCCGGCCCTGATTTGTATCCTCGTAATGCTACTGCTAGCGCCACTCGTATGCGACTGGTGCGCAATTTGAACAGCCATTATTTTTCAGATGTAAATACGCCTACCACCTCTCGTTTATATCGTGTAGCTCCTTCATGATGTTGGGTTTTTTTCCTGTAGGTGTAAATGATAGACGTTCATGCTAAGAGAATTAATTTACTTTATTTGTTTAATCGTATGGCTAGGACCTCCAGTCGGGCAGACCGTTCGCCGGGTGCCGGTCTTTCAATCTGCCGCCACTTCGGCTACCTGCTGTCAATGAAGATCATAGGATGATGATGAGGACAGCCCAGTCCCTGGGCAGAGAATATTCCTCGACTCAGCCGGAAATCAAACCCGGGCGCAGAGGATTGACAATCCGTCACGCTGACCACTGAGCTACCAGGATGGACATGCTACGAGAAAGTACAGGGTGATTCAAAAAGAATACCACAACTTTAGGAATTTAAAACTCTGCAACGACAAAAGGCAGAGCTAAGCACTATCTGTCGGCGAATTAAGGAAGCTATAAAGTTTCATTTAGTTGTTCATTTGTTCGCTTGAGGCGCTGTTGACTAGGCGTCAGCGTCAGGTGATGTGAAGATGCCGACCGCTTAACAGAAAGCTTTTTGTGTTATTGAGTACGACAGAAGTGAATCGACGACAGTTATTCAGCGTGCATTTCGAACGAAGTATGGTGTCAAACCTCCTGATAGGTGGTGTATTAAACGTTGGTATAAACAGTTTACAGAGAATGGGTGTTTGTGCAAAGGGAAAAGTTCTGGACGGCCGAGAACGAGTGTTGAAAATGTAGCACGCATCCAGCAAGCATTTGTTCGCAGGCCAGGAAAATCGACTCGCAGAGCTAGCAGAGAGCTGCAAATTCCACAATCAACTGTATGGAGAGTCCTACGAAAAAGGTTAGTTATGAAACCTTATCGTCTGAAATTAGTTAAAGCACTGTCTGCAGCTGATAAGATTAAAAGAATCGATTTCTGTGATTTGATCCTTGCTCAAATGGAAACAGATGAATCTCTCGTTTCAAAGATTGTGTTTAGTGATGAAGCAACTTTCCACACTAACGGGAAAGTCAACCGTCACAATGTCTGTATATGGGGCACTGAGAATCCGCGTGGAACAACTCAGTATGAACGTGACTCCCCTCAGGTGAACGTTTTCTGTGCCATTTCAGCCAATAAAGTTTTTGGCCCCTTTTTCTTCGAAGGTGCTACTG
Organism: Schistocerca gregaria; assembly: GCF_023897955.1. Taxonomy (NCBI): domain Eukaryota; kingdom Metazoa; phylum Arthropoda; class Insecta; order Orthoptera; family Acrididae; genus Schistocerca; species Schistocerca gregaria. The sequence goes on from NC_064923.1 coordinate 510,355,020, forward strand.
TAACTGGACTACAGTATCTGGAGATGTTAGAGAATTGGCTGTTCCCTCAGCTCGAACAAGAAGCACAACAATTCATATTTCAGCAGGATGGAGCGCCACCACATTGGCACTTATCTGTCCGTAACTACCTGAACGTCAACTACCCGAGGCGATGGATCGGCCGCCAGGCAGCCCGTGACAGAGCACTTCATCACTGGCCTCTAAGAAGCCCTGATCTTACCCCCTGCGATTTTTTCTTATGGGGGTATGTTAAGCATATGGTGTTTAGGCCATCTCTCCCAGCCACCATTGATGATTTGAAACGAGAAATAACAGCAGCTATCCAAACTGTTACGCCTGATATGCTACAGAGAGTGTGGAACGAGTTGGAGTATCGGGTTGATATTTCTCGAGTGTCTGGAGGGGGCCACATTGAACATCTCTGAACTTGTTTTTGAGTGAAAAAAAAATTTTTAATACTCTTTGTAATCATGTATAACAGAAGGTTATATTATGTTTCTTTCATTAAGGACACATTTTTAATGTTGTGGTATTCTTTTTAAATCACCCTGTATTTGAAAACGACGCAATGTTGAAGTGAGCTAATCGTGTTAAATAAGTGACAGTGGTCATAAAACAGTCAAGGTAGGAAATGGAATTGTCTTTTAATAAATCTGTGGCTAGGAGACCAGTTATTAAATAAATCGATAACGAAGTGAATGTTGATTTGCGTGAAAAAAAAGTCTCTGAGCACTATGGGACTTAACATCTATGGTCATCAGTCCCCTAGAACTTAGAACTACTTAAACTTAACTAACCTAAGGACATCACACAACACCCAGTCATCACGAGGCAGAGAAAATCCCTGACCCCGCAGGGAATAGAACCCGGAACCTCGTGCTGGGGCAGCAAGAACGCTACCGCGAGACCACGAGCTGCGGACTTGCGTGAAAAGAAGTTGATAACATTTCCATTTTTTTCATCATTGTACACCCGTCATTTGACTTCCGTACGCACTGAAAAATTGCTCTGTGTACCTGAGACTGTACTGATGAGAGCTGCAGAGGAGTGACTGCTTGTTTGCACGAGCACCAGGTTGTTTCGCGCTGTGGCGCTGGGCGCGACGGCGCGCAGCCTGGAATTGCGTTTCGGACGCCGCCGCCGGCCATCCGTCAATGTGTCGGCGCGGCGTCGCACCTGCAGCCGGCTGGCGTCCGTGCCGCGACTGCACGGGCCACGAGCCCACCAGCCAGCGCCCGCTGCAACTTCCGACAGCGCCGTGATAGAGCACTGCGTGCCACGCACCTGACGTGGAGTTATGAACGCGGCGGGGGCGCCGCAATTTTCTGGTTTGACGCGCGTTGCGACGTCCGCCTGCGCTCGTATCTGCAGCGCACTTGCATATCGTACATTCCTTATCCGTCCGTACGTGGTATCTCTGCAAGCTTCGCATCAAGTAAGGTACATGTGTCGCGTTTAGGTTGGCACTATATTTGCTATCGTAATAAAGTTTGCACCGCTCTGATTAATTATGACGCTGGTCAGAGATGGTGTTTTCGCCCTGTGACGGAACCGGTGACACCCAGCGGCTCCTGGAGAGGACGAGGACTTCGCTGTGAGCCGAGCAGAGATTTGACGGCGGAGTCCGAGCGGCAATGGGATCAGCGGTGAAATTACCTAAGTGTTTCATCTGTCAGAGTAGAGACTTGGCGCCGGCCGGAGTGGCCGAGCGGTTCTAGGCGCTTCAGTCTGGAACCGCGTGACCGCTACGGTCGCAGGTTTGAATCCTGCCTCGGGCGTGGATGTGTCTGATGTCCTTAGATTAGTTATGTGTAAGTAGTTCTAAGTTCCAGGGGACTGATGACCTCAGATGTTAAGTCCCACAGTGCTCAGAGCCATTTGAACCATTTGAATTATTATGCAAATTGTCTATGCTGATGAGGGTTGATTGCTTATTATTCTGCATGTGTAACGTATCCAGGTGGATATTAATGACAGCAAAGTGGAGCGAGATTGTGTGGGTTATAAACCTGGAGCCGGCAGGTGTGGCCTAGCGGTTCTAGGCGCTTCAGTCTGTAACGGCACAACCGCAACGGTCACTGGCTCGAATCCTGCCCCAGGCATGGATGTTTGTGATGTCCTTAGGTTAGTTAGGTTTACGTAGTTCTAAGTTCTAGGGAACTGATGACCTCAGATGTTAAGTCCCATAGCGCACAGAGCGACATGAACCGTTTGAACCATTCCGTAATGCTCTGCAGGGAGACGTGGTGTCCGTTTACAAAATACCTTCAGTCACTCACATTTCACACCAGTGGCGGCTTGTGCAAAATGCTACCAGTGTGCTGGAATTTGGTGGACTATTTCCAACTGGTTTACGCTGAATGTAATTGTAACTAAATTGAATAAATTAATTTTACATATACAAACTTCACTGTTTAAAAATATTTAAATTTTGTAAGTAATTAATTATCACTCCTAGGAATGAAGTAAAATGGAAAAAAGAAATGTTAACAATGGTAATAAAGCACAAGTTGACGAACTACCAGACAGTGGCTCCTCAAAAAATACTGTACACTTGCACAATTCGCTACACGCTCTTTCAAAGAAAGGTACTGAGCTGGTGTTGTGAGTAACGTAGCACTCGTAGTGCCAGAATGGATGACATCACATCAGAGCAGTCGAAGGCACACATCTGCATTTCTTCTCTTAGTTGATAGTAGTGCGGCTAACCATCGTTTTAGCACTCGGTCCTAGTTTCTACACTCATGCTCATAAATTAACGATAATGCTCATACATGGTGAAACAACGCTCTGGTGGGCGGTTTGCGGGTATAAATCACCTCGTATTATGATCTTGTGGTGCATTTGACATGCGGTCGTCGCACGGTGGCTCTGGCAGCAGTCCACATACGCAGAGGTGTCTTGTTGCATATCATATTACGGTGCAGCGAGTAAGTGATCAGACGTTTTCAGACGGGCTAGTGATGACTGTGTGTTGAAAATGGCTCAAAGAACATACACTCCTGGAAATGGAAAAAAGAACACATTGACACCGGTGTGTCAGACCCACCATACTTGCTCCGGACACTGCGAGAGGGCTGTACAAGCTGCGCAGCATTTGTGCACCGCCGCCGTCAGTGTCAGCCAGTTTGCCGTGGCATACGGAGCTCCATCGCAGTCTTTAACACTGGTAGCATGCCGCGACAGCGTGGACGTGAACCGTATGTTCAGTTGACGGACTTTGAGCGAGGGCGTATAGTGGGCATGCGGGAGGCCGGGTGGACGTACCGCCGAATTGCTCAACACGTGGGGCGTGAGGTCTCCACAGTACATCGATATTGTCGCCAGTGGTCGGCGGAAGGTGCACGTGCCCGTTGACCTGGGACCGGACCGCAGCGACGCACGGATTGCACGCCAAGACCGTAGGATCCTACGCAGTGCCGTAGGGGACCGCACCGCCACTTCCCAGCAAATTGGGGATACTGTTGCTCCTGGGGTATCGGCGAGGACCATTCGCAACCGTCTCTATAAAGCTGGGCTACGGTCCCGCACACCGTTAGGCCGTCTTCCGCTCACGCCCCAACATCGTGCAGCCCGCCTCCAGTGGTGTCGCGACAGGCGTGAATGGAGGGACGAATGGAGACGTGTCGTCTTCAGCGATGAGAGTCGCTTCTGCCTTGGGGCCAATGATGGTCGTATGCGTGTTTGGCGCCGTGCAGGCGAGAGCCACAATCAGGACTGCATACGACCGAGGCACTCAGGGCCAACACCCGGCATCATGGTGTGGGGAGCGATCTCCTAAACTGGCCGTACACCTCTGGTGATCGTCGAGGGGACACTGAATAGTGCACGGTACATCCAAACCGTCATCGAACCCATCGTTCTACCATTCCTAGACCGGCAAGGGAACTTGCTGTTCCAACAGGACAATGTACGTCCGCATGTATCCTGTGCCACCCAACGTGCTCTAGAAGGTGTAAGTCAACTACCGTGGCCAGCAAGATCTCCGGATCTGTCCCCCATTGGGCATGTTTGGGACTGGATGAAGTGTCGTCTCACGCGGTCTGCACGTCCAGCGCGAACGCTGGTCCAACTGAGGCGCCAGGAAGAAATGGCATGGCAAGCCGTTCTACAGGACTACATCCAGCATCTCTACGATCGTCTCCATGGGAGAATAGCAGCCTGCATTGCTGCGAAAGGTGGATATACACTGTACTAGTGCCGACATTGTACATGCTCTGTTGCCTGTGTCTATGTGCCTGTGGTTCTGTCAGTGTGATCATGTGATGTATGTGACCCCAGGAATGTGTCAATAAAGTTTCCCCTTCCTGGGACAATGAATTCATGGTGTTCTTATTTCAATTTCCAGGAGTGTATATTGATGACGTTGTGAGGGGTAGAATACTAGGGCGGCTGGCGGCTGGTCAAACACAGCAGGTCGTAGCACGGGCCCTCCGTGTGACACAAAGTGTGATCTCAAGATTATGGCAACGATTCCAGCAGACAATGTGTCCAGGCGCTACAGTACGGGACTTCCACAGTGTACAATACCACAAGAAGACCGATATCCCACCGTCAGTGCCAGCAGAAGGACACGGAGTACAGCAGGTAGCCTTACTCGGCACCGTACCGCAGCCACTGGAACAGTTTTCTCCAGACACACAGTCTACAGCCGACTTGAAAGACATGGTTTATTCGCCCAGAGACCTACAAGGTGTATTCTACTGACCGCTGCTCTCAGGAGAGACCGTAATGCCAGGTGTCAACAATACAGTACATGGGCATTCGACCGGTGGTCCCAGGTTATATTCACGGACGAGTCCAGGTATAGTCTGAACTGGTGATTCTCGCCTGGTTTTCATATGGCGTGAAGCAGGGACCATATACCAACACCTTATTGTCCTTGAAAGCGACCTGAATGGAGGTCGGGATTTGATGGTGTGGGGTGGGATTATGATTGGTGCACGTACACCTGTGCTTGTCTTTGACAGAGGAACTATAAGAGGTTAGGTGTATTGGGACGTCATTCCGCCCCAGTATGTCCGCCTTTTCAGGGATGCAGTGGGTGCCACCTTCCTCCTGATGAATGATAACGCACGGCTCCACCGAGATGCCATCGTGGAGTAGTACTTTGAAACAGAAGACATCAGGCGAATGAAGTAGCCTGCCTGTTCTCCAGACCTAAACTCCATCGAGCATGACTGGGAAGATCTCTGTCGATGTATCGCTGCACGTCCTCAAACTCCAAGGACACTTCAGGAGCTCCGACAGGCACTGGTGCAAGAATGGGAGGCTATACCCCAGCAGCTGCTCGACCACCTGATCCAGAGTATGCCAACACGTTGTGCGGCCTGTGTACGTGTGCACAGCTATCATATCCCATATTGATGTCGGAATACATGTGCAGGAAACAGTGGAGTTTTGTAACACGCTTGTTTGGGGACGGTTTTCTCAACTTATCACAAATACCGTGGACGTACAGAACCGTTTCGTGTGTGTTCCCTATGTGCCGATGCTATTAGCGCCAGTTTGTATAGTGCCACGTTGTATGGCACCATATTCTGCAGTTATCCTTAATTTATGACCATGAGTGTAGTTAGTGCAAAAAGAGCGCTACAAAAATGTGTTTGTCCATTTTATTTACGTGCTAACACACATGCGAAGTGAAATGGCGTAGTTTTACTGCGGTTTCCGGCTCTCATTCGAAGCAAAATGGCATAATTTTAGAGCAATAGTTACAGCGTACTGTAGCACACTAGCGCATGGTAACTGCCGCCACTGGTTCTGTGCACCAGTTTACATGTATGGAAACATTGTCTCTGCTCTGCTGAGAATCCGCTCAAGATACTTTTGGCCTAGGAAGTCCGGGTTCTTGTGTAATCTGCGTATGCTATGGCCCATACGTCGTGCATCGACAATCGTCCTGCTTTTAAAGTTGTGTAACCAACAACGTGCTGCCACATTCACTACGGCCCTGCCGTAATACAATGTTCAGGCACTGTGTCCATATTCGAGCTATACGTCACACCTAGCTCCGACATTCGGACATCATTTGTGACACTTGGACAAATGGGACAGCAATTCCGATAATCTCGGTGCCACTTAATTTATCCCAAAGCTTTAATTTCACATTAACTCTTTCTGTCTACATCTACGTACAAAATCTGCAACTTATGGTATGGTGCATGGCAGAGGATACCTTGTAGTTCTTGTTCCTCGCGCAAATGGAGCAAGAAAAAAAGGACTATATGTATGACTCCAAACCCCATTACATCAAACTGGCGCTTCTATAGTTCGGTGAGACTAGACGCTCTGGCAGAAAGGATTGTAAATAGCATCTCTCAACTTCTCTGTACCTGCTACTGTTAAAATGTATGTATGTAAAAATTCTTTTATGCTTTGCATGTGCATGTGTGCGTCCACACCGCACTGCAATAGTGAAACGTGCAAGTTCGCACGGAGTTTGATGTCCTGTCAATACAAGAATAGCTTCTGCAATCAGAATAAAGTCTTTATACATTGAGTTTAACGGGAAAGTATCGAATAAATACTACAAAGTGTCACGATCCTGTATCCTTCCATATCGATATCCACGTCATTCAACGTGATACAAATTTACTGATCTGCTTCTTCACAAAGTGAGGTGTACGTTAATGCAGCTACCACTTGTTTACTTTAGTCCAGCACTTCAGGTTAGTCGCTCTCCACTGACAAAGCTTTCAGCAGTACGGGTGCTTGGGAAAGATACTTTGCCCGGTACTGTGGCTGTCGTCAGTGCTGGACAGGTAGTGGAGTGCAGACGATGCACATGACGTCGTTACTCGAACATACATGCTTATTTGCTTTTCGTCTAATCATTCATGCCGCTTTCCCTTACTTACTGGTGTGTTTATGGTGGCTTGAGAAGTATCGCAAAAATCAAGTATTTTTAATAGTGTTTGAAATGATTTGGTAATAAACTACTCAGTTTGTGATCCATTAATAATCACGAACCCTACGTTATTCACTTATTCAAGTTATCAGTAAATGAAATTACTATGACGTCAAGTTCTTGGAGTGGAAAGAGGCAGCATCATCGTAATACAGCAAACCAAGCATTTGTGTTATAAATGAAACGTGATTAGTCGTTTATTGAATAGAAAATACACCTTAATGTAAAAAGTGCTGAATTAACGTGATTGCTCTATCCTTCAAGCTCATGACTGTTAGACCAATGGAAATTCACGGGAGCCTTGCTCTGAGATTTGTATTCTGGGACTCAGGCGTAGATTACTTTAGAAACTGAAAGTTGGGAAACAAAATTAGACTCAGTGTTGTATGATGCAGTGGGGAGGGTAAGTGGTGTAAATGGAACTTAAGTAAAGGCGGGAACCAAGTCCGCATTATGGTATACAAGGGGTGTGGTGTAGAAGTAGATCACCAAACCCCATGGTATATTACATTACAAAATAATGATTATTGAAGTCCAATGTATATAACTGTTCTCGACACTTTTGGTCAATAGCTGTAAGCTTACCATCAAATACGAATCCATCAGTAGTTGAAACACAATTTGTGCAACTTGAAAAACTGGTAATTTGTTCAGACTATTACAAGGAGAAACTAATTTGAAAGTAACATGAAACAGAATATAAAAGAAAGAAGAAGCAGAGCTGGCCGCCTCGGTTTGGGCACGAACTTAACCGTAAATCCGCAGCTACGCAAAGTTAGTTAGTGTCGTATAAAGTTAGAAACAATAGCGAAACGTTAGTTGAGGAAGTAATTAAAGAAAAAAGGGAGATTCCATAAAGGAATGGCCGAAATAGAAGAGGACACACTCTCAGAGTGACATACACACATCAAAAATACATTTGCATCACCTCGGTTCCGAGAGTTCCGGAACCTCTACAGAAAACTGGAATAGAGAACAACATAAACATCATTTCCGCCTTTTTTCTTGCTCATTTTACCACCATACAGCGAGACCTTCAGAGGTGGTGGTCCAGACTGTTGTACACACCGGCACCTCTAATACTCAGTAGCACGTCATTTTGCAGTCATGCATGTCTGTATTTGTCTTGGCGTACTAGCCACAAGTTCACAAATCACTGTTGGTCCAGATTGTCCCACTTCTCAACGGCGATTCGGCGTAGATCCCCCAGAGTGGTTGGTAGGTCACGTCGTCCATAAATAGCCCTTTTCATTCTATCGCAGGAATGTTCGATAGAGTTCCTGTCTGGAGAACATGCTGGCCACATCTAGTGAAGCGATGTCGTTATTCTGAAGGAAGCCATTCACAAAATGAGCACGATTGGACGCGAATTGACATCCATGAAGACGAATGCCTCGCCATTATGCAGCCGATTTTGTTGCAGTATCGGCCGGAGAATGGCATTCACGTATCGCACAACCGTTACGGCGCCTTCCATGATCACTAGGGGCGTACGTGTGCCCGACATAATGCCACCCAAACCAGCAGGGACCCTCCACCTTACTGCATTCACTGGACAGCGTGTCTAAGGCGCTCAGCCTGACTGGGTTGCCTCCAAACACGTCTCCGACGATTGTCTGGTTGAAGGCCTATGAGGCACTAATCGGTGAAGAGAACGTGACGCCAATCCTGAGCGGTGCATTCGGCATGCTGTTGGGCCCATCTGTACTGCACTGCATGGCATCGTGGTTGCAAAGTTGGACTTCGCCGTGGAAGTCGGCAGTGAAGTTGTGCATCGTGCAGCCTAATGAGCACAGTTTCAGTCGTAACACGACGTACTGTGGCTGCACGAAAAGTACTATTCAACGTGGCAGCGTTGCTGTCAGGGTTCCTCCAAGCCATAAACCGTAGGTAGCGGTCATTCATTGCAATAGTAGCCCTTCGGCGGCCTGAGCGAGGCATGTCATCCACACTTCCTGTTTCCAGTCTCTCTGTGTCTCCTCCATGTCCCAACCACTCTGAGACGCTTGTAAATCTCCATTGTTAAGAGCCCCGCCTGGCACAAAGTAATAATGTGGACGCGATCGAACCGCGGTATCGTCTGTCTAGGCACGATTGAACTACAGACAACACGAGCTGTGTGCCTCCTTCCTGTGGAATGACTGGAACAGATCGGCTGTCGGACCCCCTCCGTGTAATAGACGCTGCTCATGCATATTTGTTTACATCTTTGGTCCGATTTAAATTCATCTGAACAGCCAAAGGTACTGTGTCTGTAATACAATACCCACAGTCAACGTCTATCTTCAAGAGTTCTGGGAACCGCGGTGATGGAAAACTTTTTTGATGTGTTTGTAAGTACAACTGCTAGGAGGGTTGTGGAGGAATCTAGCGACTAAAAAATCTTTAGGTCTCTGGAATATGTCGTCTATGTTCCACTCGTATCCGACCGAACTGAGAGTAAACAACCAAAACTATGCACTTATCTTAGATTAAAATTCCTGACTAGATCAATTCGTCGGGATATTTTAGTGTTTGTGTTAAAATACATCACAGTAGTGGAGATACATCGACACTGTTGGCAGACTACTTAGTCTTTTAATTTTAAATGGAAGTGTTTATAAAGTCTTTTCACAGGATATAAGCAAGAAGGAGATTTCCAACAAGTTGCGAGAATGTCCATCCAGGTTATTCTATGCGGTAACAAGGTACCTTCGGTTAGATGGGCTGTTGACGTGGATGTTACTTGGCTAAAGTTCAGTCCAGAGAGCTGAGTTAATGACGTTAATTTTCACTCCATTGTAGTTGTGCTTTATTAATCTCTTGCATGGGAACAGCAGCATTGTTCTTCCAATAACTCGTCTAATTGTTTAAACTCGCCGCTCTCGGCCCTGTACTGCTAATTAAAATCATTCACTGGCCTGTGAACGCTGCAGCTGTTGCTCTTTATGAGCGCTACGTTTAAACTTGGTGGGCAATAAACATGACAAGGAATGCTGGTAGAGAGAACAGTGGAAACGCTCCCAGGTGCTGGGCAGTTTTCTATGATGCAATGCCTGAAGTTCGTTTTATTTCATAAACAGCGAGATTAAATGAAGTTTTCAAAACTACGGTTTTTTTCTAACTACTGTGCACACGTGGAAGGGTAAAGTTAAGAAAATAATGAAAGCATTGGTGTTGCGATTTATTGTAAAACTGCATTTAGAAATCTGATAAATTTCACAGGGTACACGATTTATTGTAAAACTGCATTTAGAAATCTGATAGATTTTACAGGGTACACAGCACATTACGAGATTTACCTCGCCCCTATAGCTATTTTTCAGTTAAATTCATTTATCTTATAGTTTACTGTAACACTGATATTACATTTCGAATCGTATTAATTGTACGAAGTGTACAGAATATCTATGTTGACTGAAACGATGATATCCCAAACAATGGTACATATATTACTACAAAACCATTATGCAAAGCCAAGTAGATTTTTCTACAACTGGCAGTCAATAAAATTTGAGGCACTTTTTCACGAATGTTTGGAAACATACGCCTTTTATCTTGGAAAGACATAGAATTTTGTACATCTGTTATGTTATTGTTACTGTTCTTTGTAACTGGAAGTTTATGTTCCGTGGTACTGTCATAATAATAATCCGAAAGGTCACAAATTCAGGTGTCTTGACGTCTGTGAAAACTACCTGCGAGGAAGGAAACTAATCTGCTGAATACTGAGCAAAAAATTTTGTTTGATAACTATAAAATGAGAAACAATATATATTGCGGAAGCAATCTGTCAAATGGTTGAAACGCCCTGTTCCCGTAATCAAAACCGGTTGCAAGGAACAAAACATTTTGACAACAGAGTACAGTTTTAGCGAAAAACGTCTACATTGTTGGTTAATATACATATATTACCCATACTCTGAACCAAATTCATAACAGTTCTTATGAATTTGTGTTAGAATGTTTATATACGTTTTTATGAAAGTGTATTAGAATAACGAGTAAAATTTGAAGAAAAATGGTCAAGAACATTTAGAGATTCTTTCTAACAAATTTTCTCTATTATATATATATATATATATATATATATATATATATATATATATATATATATATATATATATTTATTGCATCTATAGAGAAACTCTAAACATGCAAAAATTTGAAGTACTCAGTCAAGACGTTTTCGAGATTTTTGGTATCATCATTTCTCTCGCATATTTCCTATTTATATAGTATATGTATTAAAACATTATACTGCCTATTTCTCTCGAAATGTCCATTAAAATATCAAGCAAAAATCTGAAGTGAAGCCGTCAAGTACCTTAAGAGATTTTTGCTTACAAGGTTTCCCTTGAATATTATATTTATGTTGTTGTTGTGGTCTTCAGTCCAGAGAGTGGTTTGATGCAGCTCTCCATACTACTCTATCCTATGCTAGCTTCATCATCTTCCAGTACCTACTGCAACCTATATCCTTCTGAATCTGTTTAGTGTATTCATCTCTTGGTCTCCCTCTACGATTTTTACCCTGCGCGGTGCCCTCCAATACTAAACTGGTAATCCCTTGATGCCTCAGAATAAGTCCTACCAACCGATCCCTTCTTCTAGTCAAGTTGTGCCGCAAATTTCTCTTCTCTCCCATTCTATTCAATACCTCCACATTAGTTATGTGATCTACCCATCTAACCTTCAGCATTCTTCAGTAGCACCACATTTCGAAAACTTCTGTTCTCTTTTGGTCTAAACTATTTACCGTCCACGTTTCACTTCCATACATTGCTACACTCCATACAAATACTTTCACAAACGACATCATGACACTTAAATCTATACCCGATGTTCACAAATTTCTCTTCTTAAGAAACGATTTCCTTGCCATTGCCAGTCTACATTTTATATCCTCTCTACTTCGATCATCATCAGTTATCTTGCTCCCCAAATAGCAAAACTTCTTTATTACTTTAAGTGTCTCATTTCCTAATCTAATTCCCTCAGCATCACCCGATTTAATTCGACTACATTCCATTATCCTCGTTTTGATTTCGTTGATGTTCATCTTATATCCTTATTTATCATCTTATATCCTTATTTTATTTATATATTGAGGCATATGTTTTTCATTTGGTAAATGTAGTCCAGGGTACGATATCTGGCGTCTTAATCGTCAACAGTCATTGCAGAGGGTCCTCTAGAAAACATCTGCATCTACATTTACGTACTACAATCTTAGAAATGGAAGACTCGTCAGCTTTGAAAGAAGCCCTTTCCACGTCGTAGCGTGAATTTTTTTGGCACTACTCTATCTAGTAGATGTGAAACCTGTTTCCTCTTTACCCTTCTCCAATGGTGGCATGATATGCTGCTGACTGCCACTGAGAGAGAAGTCCTTCCGCTCTTCACGCCGAGAAAGAGGTCATTGCATGTCTCGTACCAACAGAAGTGGTTGCTGCTCGTACTCAAGACTACGTCTCGCTTCTGAGCCTGAGATACCTTTACAGTATTCTGGCCAATGGTAAGTGGTAAATAAATCAACAGACTCCTGAGTTAGCACAAGTTTTTCAGTATTAAGTCATGGAAGAACGCAGCGCTTAACTTCCCCTCTCTGCTGTTGACTTTTCTCACCAGCCTATATACTGGCTATATTTTGGATTTTCTGGATACTAGTGTTCGTTGCCTCCCCGCTGCTAAATGGTTGCTGTTAATCCGTAAGAGGTTCCGTAATGAATGGCTCGGCTACCCCCAAAGCAAGAGTGTGGTATTCTCGTTCCACACGGTACTGCAATGTATACCTCAGCTTGCTAAGTCTGTGTGTAGGCGCCAACTCATGTTTTTGACCACTGTGTTATCTGATTTTGTCAAGAAGTGTACTTAGTGAACCACTATGCAGCCAGCACCAGGATGGAAGCATGGCCCAGTCAATGCCATGGCTCGCTCAGCTTAGTGGTTGGCCGCACTCGATCGCCCGACCTCCTGACTCCTAAGCTGAAACTTTGCTTGTCCCTACGGACATTAGAGGATTTCAGCATCGCTGTACCCAAACACCTGCTTAAAGTACGGAAAGAATTACTGGTAACATCCATCAGTACGTGGAGACAAAATTTAGACATTCATTGGTTCCTTATCTCCACACTTACCGCCGTTCCACATTACAAACGTGACCATCCATCAGTTGGATCAAACCAAATGAACTGAAATAAAATATTACAATGAAACATGGGGCATGTTGGTCCAGCAGTAGACCCCTGTGCTCAGGGAAAAATTTGCATAGTGTTGATTATCAGGGACTGCGCTAAAGCATCACGCAAAATTTATGTTACGATCAGCCGACCTCGAATGAAGAGGGTTGGTAGTTTTCACAGGAAAAACTATTTACATTTTCAGTAGAGGGTCTCACACACACAGTTGTAGAGCATCATATATACATTCACTCCAAGTGCTCGTGTGCGTACCGCATTTATTACACGAACGTCATAAAGGGGAAAATCATCATACAATGTTCCAATCATTCTCTTTATGTAAAAACTTCATTCCTCAGATTTTATAAATTCCATTTCATGTTAACTCTTACTCATTTCCACTTGCCTATCAGTGATGGCCTTGTCGGTTAAACACATTCATTGTGCTACTTCAGTAATTTATAGCAAACTACGTTTAGTTATTACTTCAGTATATTTAGCCTTACACAGACACATATCCCTATAATGCAAGCCAAGATAACTATTAAAACGAATACAAAACAAAAATCCAGAAATAAACTGAAAAATATTAAATGAGCATAAACTGATCTTAAAAACCACATAACATGTTTCAGATGAATAGTAATAATATCGAAAACACGTAACTCGAAATACTGGAAAGAAATAAGACTTTCCCAAACAAAGTTAACTTGATCATGAGCAAGAATATCTGAACAAATGTAATGCACCTGGCCATGCATTTGGTGTGCGTAAAAGTTTGTAGTACATAATGGTCAATTCACATAAAATATCATACCGTTACGTGTGAGTACAAAATATTAGTATAGGAAACGTTTAGGGACCGATTACAACGTCTTCGCGGGAATATTAATTTTACATAAACGCATTTAAAAAATTAAAACTTTGTACACGTATTTGAAATGTTTCCCTGGAGTAAAATGCATTTAATTTTATCTGCACAACTGACAGAGTTAAAAAAATGCATTGCCTCTCTGGGATAATGTTATCTATTTTGACAGACAAGGCAGATACGCTATGGCTGTAAGTATCATGAAAGTTCACATTGATTAAAACTAAAATTAAAACAACAAAATATATTAAAAATGCCTACTCATAGTTATCTAATTGTCTAGAGACATAATTCGTTGCATTACACTTGGTTCGTATGAAAACATTGAACACTGTTTGAGTTCACTGGGAGCATAATGGATTTCGCAAACTGCACATGGTAATGGATGTCATGTGGTCGGAAATTACTGTGATATGACTAAGTTCAAAGTTTTTTACCTCTACTTCTTTCAGAAACTTCCGACTTGTCTCGTTATACACAGTTGGGGAACTAGGTAGTTTGATATCCAATACGATGTTTTAATTTCTCGTCTCTCCCACCGCCTTCTACTGCCACCAACCGCACAAAAACATCAAAAAAATTTTTGGGGAGAGGGAGCAATTTTTTTATACAGCTGCTCAAGTTAGTACACTATAACGTTAAAAATATTGTACACAATTTTTATTAAATAAATAATTGAAACTCATTTTTATTAATTACATAGATTAAATGATTATTAATGAAGCATAACAAATAACTAAAGATATTCATAGTGATAGGCGACTATAATATGTAGCATAGAATCTCTTCCATTCAACTTTTCTGCAGAACTGCCAAATTAGTGTCTTGTTTGACTCTTAGTGGACGTAAGATAATTCTTAATTAGTTTGGGTATGGAAAAAGTGCTCGCACATGACGCTACCGAAACACACAGTGTTAAGAACAATCTTAACGCCAAAGTAAGATTGAAAATATATACAGAAAATTCATATTCAACGGCGAACTGTCAAAATCCTAAAGACGCCCAATCAAGATATTCTTCTTTTGGAACTTTAGCATCTTGTGGGCATGGAATTTCTGTAAGGATACCGTCTTCAGAAAACTCATCATAATGGTTTCCTAAATTTTTTGCAGTCATGGGAAGTTCCGTTGCTGAGATTTTAATCAGACTGATTGCCTCTAAATCAGCAAAATGATCTGATAAACG
Source organism: Schistocerca gregaria (assembly GCF_023897955.1). NCBI lineage: Eukaryota > Metazoa > Arthropoda > Insecta > Orthoptera > Acrididae > Schistocerca > Schistocerca gregaria. The sequence goes on from NC_064923.1 coordinate 510,370,148, forward strand.
TTATATGGTATCGCTACGTGTATCGATTCCTTGTAGAAACATGTCGATGCACTCTACGTTTGACCGTCTCAGTTCTTGGTACAAAATCAGAGTATCGTCTGTAGCCTTAACTCAAGCCTTTATTTTCTTCTCCCTGATATTCCTACTTTTTCCATAGGCATGTCCATCTCGTCGCATGCGTCATTCGCAAACAAAACTGCTTCGTTACCAATAGCTTTTGACTTTTTATATTTGTAAAACTCGTTCTGAAGCTGACTCCAAGAATCTGTAAATACTTCTGAGCAACATGTTTATTCTTTAAGTAATTTGCCGTTTATTACGTCGTCTCTACATTCAATTCCAAACGTCTCTTGATAGCACAAAATATGAAACGTTTCCTTTTCATACAATGCTGTACTCTAGGCGTACACCTCCATAGACGCCTTCCTCAGATCCATATCAATATTTAACACCAAAGGTGGCCTTGAATGAATGTACTTATGAAATCGTTTTCCGTTTGTATAATTTTAAATATCAAAACTGGGAAAACAAATCAGGAGAAGAGCAAGAATTTCTTGTCTCAATTATACCTGAGAAATGCACAGAGTTACTTCTACTTATTGTAGGATTTGGTGACCAATTTGTTTTACGATCAGAGACTCCAAATGACCTGGAAGATCAGTTGAACGGAAATAATAGTGACATGAAAAGAGCTTATAAGAGGAACATAACAAAACTGAAATAAGTGTGATGAAATATGTGCAGTTAAACTAGGAATAAGCTGAGGATATAAAGTACTGAAGCACATGATTAGTGATGATAAGAAATGCTTTTCTGGAAAAGAAACATTTGTTAACATCTGAAAAATTTAAGTATAAGAAAACCATTTCTGAAGATATTTGCGTGAAATGTAGCCTTCTGCGAAAGTAAAATAATACAGACAAGAAGAGAATAGATGCTTTTGGAGGGTGGTCCGACAGAAGGGTACTGAATATTAGATGGGTATATCGCTTAATCAACAATGAGCTACTTAACTGAACTGAAGAGGAAAGAAGTTTGTTGCACTAATTGAGTACAACGAGGTCCATAGGACACGTTCTGAGTCATCAAGGAATAGCCAGTGTGTTTGCTTTGGGGGGGGGGGAGGAGGGTATGTAGTGTAAACGTTGTAGAGGAAAGCCAGCTTTTGACTTCAGATGGGTATAAGATACAGAGATGAAGATGCTTGCACAGGTTAGACGCACGTGGAGGGCTGTATCAAACCAGTCTTTCACCGTAGTCCACAATACTACAAGACTTTTTTTCCTTCTTAGCTATACTAACTATCCATAAGTTTACATGTCCCTTACAGTATTCTGATTTTGCCCTTGATGACCACTTCAACAGAAATATGGCCGTTGATACCATAACAAGGAGATTGTGTAAGAATTGTAAAATTTCAATGCGAATAGTTTGGATAAGCTTTATTTAGCATGACTATTATTAATATCGAATTAAACAACAAGTTTAATGTCAGCACTCACTGTTCATTTAATAATTTTTTAGGTCATAAGTAGAACAGGAGCGATAGTTTATCTTAATTTAACAAAAACCATCGGTCTGCAAAGCAAATGATATTTATTTTCCTGGTAACTGATTTTAGTCACAGAAAGACCATCTTCGGACCAGTAAGCAACTACGAAGTATACAAGGTAGGCCTGAAATAATACAGCTGTTGAACTTGCTAGTATTACATGAGCAACACAGCTACAAAATAAAATTTCAGCACGGCCAGGAAGAGACTATATGGAACACTATTACAAGAAGGAGAAAGTGTGGGATCAATAGGCCAGAATAGTTAGCTCGGTATTGGAAGGGGCAAAAGGGATGAAAAAAAGGATTCATGAGAAAAGAGAAAGTTAGTCACAGATAAGATCAGTGGAGCAAATTGTCACTGTGACAACCGGACCGCCACACGAGGAGATTCGTGGTCACGAAGAGCAGTTGTCGCTCTCGTAGACCCAGAGATAGAGAGAGAGAGAGAGAGAGAGAGAGAGAGAGAGGGAGGGAGAGAGATGGAGAGAGTGGGAGAGAGAAAATGGTGGAGAGAGAGAGAGAGAGTGTGTGTGTGTGAGAGAGAGGGGGGAGGGAGGGAGGGAGAGTGGGAGAGAGAGAAACTAGCGAGTGGCTGACGCAGCCCAGTGGCTGCCGGCTCTAATTGGTTTACGAATTAATTCAGCAGCGGCCGTAGCCCCCGACACAGCTGGACAATGGCGAAGCGCTGGGAACTTGGGAGGCTTCCAACGACTGCCACACGGCACAGCTTCCCTCCATCTAAACTGCCACCAGACATCACTTGCACACGGAATGGCGGACGTCTGTAATAAGGAACCACCGTCACATGGGAAAGATAGCTTTCTCAACTATGAAAATCATACTGCCTGTCAATTTCTTCATTTTATTTAACTACGTCATTATCCACCACTTCACTACAATTTAATGTGGTCAGTATGTACACTTACGCCTGCGTAACACACTCTGAAAACTATTGGGAAACATGTACTTAATGAACCTGTGCGGCCTACATGTTGCGGTTGATCCTTATTTTGATCCCGTTAGTGTAGTCCTATCTTCACAGCTTGCCTCCTGGGCCGGCTTTGGTTTGGAAGTCAGCGAGGGAAGCAGCGGGCAGTTGGACAGTGCTTAGTGACCGTGTTTGTGACAACAAGCGTGTAAAGTGTGTACCGATTGGCGGCCGTTGAATGCCACACGTGGAAACTTGTTGGCTCTCCGGAACGAGTTGTGGCATTGCGGTGTCAGCTGGCCACGTTGTCCTGCAGGACGGACAGTTCTGCACGACTCTGCGGGTATTGGTAACTCAACCCGAAGTGGTGTTTTGCTGTTATCCAGTTAACCTCGAAAGTTAAGTTTTGCGTCAGGCTTGCCGCTTTGGTGATCTGGTAGTGGCTCACCCTGACAGTGTTAACGCTGAGTCACTTTTGTAAAGTTGGGGTTCCAAGTCGTTACCGGTTATTAAACCCTGTTCTGTAGCTCTTAAGGGAAATATTTTATATTACAGACTAGCCTATTTTTAATTGAGCTGCGGTCAGAAATTTCAGCCACTGTTGTTTCTCCTCACCTTTCCCAAGAAACTAGAGATTCGCTATTGTCTGAAACTTCCTTGTGCATATTTATTTTATTCTCACTGATAGTTTTAAAGAGTAAGTAAGTTATTTACTTATAAGCATAACAGTTCAAAATAGTTTCCTCCTTATTTGCGTAAATGTATACATATCTATATATCTGCAGGCAGCTTTATTGCTGGTAAATTCTTGTAGGCTGCCCCTTACGTATGTGTAGGTTATGGTGTGTCAGGGGGATTATGCGTTCATCAGTGCAATGAATCATCATCATCATCCGCAAAGGCACTAACTGCTGACGCGTGTATGTTATAGAGTTAATTTGTTATTTGGTTTGTAGTTTTTCTGGCTCAGCGTTTATGTGGGAATTTTTGTTGGGCTTTCCATTACCCCACGCCCGTATATCCGTTCCGTGGTTGTGGTCCGGTGGTTGTATCGGACAGTGCGGCCCTCGTCTGCGAGAGTTGGCTGTTGTATGAACGCTTGTACTAAACTTGAATGTTCAGTACAATTATATAAAATTATGACAGTTGTATTAATGACATGATAAACAATGCTCAAGTAAACTATCTTGGCCAGCTCTTCCTTTATTCCTGCCCAAAACTTGCTGGTTCTTGATGAGGTGTTAATTACTACCGAAAATTGTATGTTTTGGTTTCATGCCTCTTTAAGGCGTCACTACAATAACGATTATACCTATCATTGTACCACATGTTAAGATTTATTCTCTCCCCAATAGTATATGACGTAGGAATAATAACTGCGTAGACGCCACTCCGCGTGCAGTAAATATTACAATAATTTTTATATTTATAGTCTAGCGAATAAGATCGTTTCGTTTGCTCACTACCTTCATTTGTTTTCTGAGAACACTATAGATCACTCGAGAGCTAAAGAGATAGTCTTAAGAATAAACATTCAAATGAATCTTAGAGATTTTAGTATTTCATGCTCAAAGATGCTCTCTAATGCAAAAAAATGCTTAAATTCTTTGCTATTCTTTGTTCCTTTCTTTCAACATGTCCTCTTTTACATTTTGACAGTCTGTTAAATGTTCAGTTTACTCAAAATACCTAATACACTATTCATTGCATTAAATAATTCATTTTCACTTAAATTTATTTCACTTTGTCACTTCTTATTGGTCAGTTTTAATCGAATTCCAAAAATGTATTGATGTCTGAGTTTCGTCATCACCAATATATAAACTTTTGATCTCGAATCTATACCCATCACAACAGGACAACGAAACACTCTGCAAACTCCTCGAACATCCTGGATGGTTTTGTAACGTTCTGAAACACTCTACAACATTCTCCTACAGTCTGAAACACTCCAGCAGGCACATTCACGTCAGTCTCTGCCACTTCGGCAGTCGATTCGCAGTTGCTTCGCCAACTTCCCATACTAAGTCCCCTGGTGTAACGCCATATTTTCAAACCCATTGCTCCGAACCCGTCCCCTGCCGTTTAGAAATCGAAACCTTCTCCAAGCAAGAGAAATGGAGGGTTACCGTGCCATGTAATCCCCATATGCACGGTGGTGCGTTTGTGGAGTTACAGCAGTATACATGGTTTCAGGCTTATATGTTGTGTACGTACATTGATTATCTTAATGATTTCTTGAAACTTCGTTAGAGGAGTCTCGTAGGACAGCTGCGCGGAGTGGCCACGCGGTTTGAGGCGTCATGTCACGGACTGCGATGCCCTCCCGCCAGAGGTTCGAGTTCTCCCTCGGGCATGTGTGTGTGTGTTGTTCTTAGCATAAGTTTGTTTAAGTAGTGTGTAAGTCTGGGGACCGATGACCTAAGCAGTTTGGTCCCTTAAGAATTCACACATATTTGAATATTTTCCCGTAGAATAGTTTGTGCCTATCTTCAAGCGTCTGAAAATTCAAGTTTTTTAGCCTTTCCATAATCCCCCCTTGAGAGTGAAGACAGTCTATGTCCAATCGTGCCTCCCTTCTCTGATTACATTCAGTACACACTGTTAATACTATTTCGTATGAATCTCACACACTTGCGTAATATTCTGGGATGGGACGTCCAAATCTTTTGTAAGACGTCTGCTTTTTAAACTACAGGTGGAGTCTTAGACGTTGTGAAGAGGAACAAGCCCTTCACAATTCAAAGAAGAGACGGATGAATATTCCGCATCGAAGAAATTGAAGCGGGATTCTAAAAAGTTAAAGGTCAATAAATACACAATCGTGTTACGAAGGGTGTAATTCAGTGTTGCAGACAATCATCACTCTACATCTTTGCCTGTACGCAGTAAATCACAGCGAAGTACATGGAAAAGGGCACTTCCAATTGCACAACGTATTAGGGTTTCACCTCAATTCGCGGGGAAAGGGGGGCGGAGAGGGCGGAAAGAATCTTTGTTCAAATCCCTCTATGTATGCTGCAGTTACCATGTTCATACAGGAGCTAAACGTGAAGGGTTACAGTACTTCCTTAGTTTTGTAACTTAATACTGTTTCTTGAAATATTGTAACCAGACTCCCGACTTTTCCGGGATAATGGCGTCTGTCTTATAGCGAAAGCCATGTCTGGGGGGAAAACTGCAGCAATTCGTGCTGTTCTTCTCTCTGTACATTCAATATTCCCAATTAGTGCTCTATGGGTATGAATTTTCAAACCCATTGAAAAGATGGAGCAATCTCTTTTGTTGTTCGATTACATTTTTCCAGCGTTCTGCTAATGAACCACTACTAGTTTTAACTGCGACGGTATTTACCCTGCCAAACCATGTCATACGCTCACAGTTGGTTGCATCCATGTTTTTGTGTGAGTTGACTGATTTAAAGTATGATTCATTTTTATTGCTCTCGTAGAAAAATGAAGCTGTGTTTATCTTTACGTCACCCAAATGTCTCAGGTGAAAAAAGGAAGTAGCATTTCACCACATTCCTGATGGAGATATCGGTTAGCATGTGTGCCCATCCTGTGTCCCTTATTATACCCATTGCTTTCTCCATTCGTTTTATTAGCGATAAATACCAATGGCAGACTTCCAAGAAAAATGTTTACTCCAGTAAGGAGGTGGTTCGAGTCCTTAGTTCAAGAAGAAAGGAAACCAAGGCTATGAAGAAAAACAGCCTCAAATGAGGTAGTTTCCCTCCGTTTCATCAAGCCAACAGGATTAAAGTTCACATTAGAAAAGTGTTCGCCAAGGTATTAAACACATTTCAGCCCTGACAGAACTTCACATTTCGATACTAGAAATAAGGTTACATCACAGAAAGTCTATTTCATCTTTGCAAGTGAATGATCTTCGAAAGGCATTTTCGCTCACCTTTTTATGCTAATAGAACTAATATTTCTTTCGTCCTCTTCTTCGAAAATCGGTGATGTGAAGTTTCCTGGAATTCCGTGATAAATAATAATACTGAATTATTTCCTCTTTATTTTGGTAGCACAGGCCGAAACAACTAAATATGTTCGTTTTGCATAATTTTTGTCGCATAAATTAGATGGGAACAGTCAATTCAGTGAATCGATGCTCGTGAGCCAGAAACACGTTGTCATTTTCCCGTTTCAATTTCGTAAGTCGAAGCTGCAACCTATGCTTCAAATAAAGTCCGATTCGGATTATTATTGTTAATATGCAGAACGTATTCTTTGCATTAACAATCAAAGATACGCGGTAGCTCGTCAGCAAAGCTTGATGCGTTGCAACGACGATTGCTTGGCCTGAAGTAAGTTAGTGCATGAGAATGAAAGTGAACTCATGCTGTAAGAAAAGATAAGGAAGCCAATACTGTCTTGTCAATTTTATAATTACGTGTTTCCTTTTCTTACTGCAATAAAATGTATCATCCATCGATAATATTTTACTTTCATGAACAAATAAAAAATACAAAGTTAACACAGGTGACATCAGTTCACTACAGTGTGTAATGTTTTACGGATCTTTGTACCCACCAAATAAGTAAAAAAACTACTGAAGAACGGTAAGAGATCTACGGCATAAACCAGTAGTTGTGGGCAAGTGTACATTGGAGCCATAAATATACTTGTTAACAGCCACTTAGCGGAACAAGAATGATGATGAAATTTCGAAATCCAATTCAGCGAGTCGAGCGTTTTAGCAAAAACGAAGTGTTTCCGCGCATCCGTAGAACTTTACAAACACTATAACCATTTTAACAGAAGAAAAAGAATAAAATAGGAAGGCTACCATCAGAATGAGAGTCGAATACATTTAATCGAGAACTGTGACACCAGGCAGAGGTAGCCACGTATTCGCCATCACGTTAGGAATCGTGATGCCCTTCATACAACTCCATTAACTCGAGGGTCATCGATCTCAAGACACAGTCGCCGTTTTACCTCAGAATATGTATCCCACATTCAGGGACGAATCATGAGTGATCAGTTTTATACATCGGTCTCTCAGCATGTGGATATTACCTGAAGTATGACGTAGTCAACGAGTGCATTAGGCATGGATGCACAGTAACGTTTCAGTCTGAGGTGGCGACATCATCAGTACTAGGATGCTACGAATTGGTTCCATCAACCAGTGAAGATTAGAGTAGATACTATTTTCTAGTTCTGATCTTCAGTTTTCATTCACATCCTAACATTATTAGTTTATGTACTATGAACATTTTATAGCATTGTTTCTTAACTCGTTGGAAGAAAAGAATCACGAAGGATCAATATTTAACGTCCAGTCGACAGCGGTATCGTCAGAGACCCACCTCAAGGACCAGTGGAGGAAAATGAGGAGGGAAACCAGCTGAGACTTTTACAACGAAAAATCCCGGTATTCGCTTTGGTAATTAGGGAAACCACGGAAAACGGAAATCTAAATGAACACACAGTGATCTGAAGCACCGTCCTCCCGAATAAGTTTCTTTGTCTTACCACTGCGCCACTTCAGTTGGTACACTTGTATGATACTTCTAAAACGAAAACTGATCGTTAAATTAGGAATATCACATCCATTTCCATATTAACAACATCCAAAGATATAGTTACAGCAATTAAATACGTTTACCTTTTACGCCTGAATGTAATGTAGCCCCAAACAAATATTCTGTAGATAACTCATCAGTCTAGAAGACAAGTTTTGTGCACATTGTTTAAAATCTAGTTCTTCGGGCACGACACCATCTGAAACTATGAGTCATATGAGTAATGCCAATTTTAGAAACTTTTCCGTAGTGGATAAATGTTTATGGGCGCCATTTAAAAAAGGTTCTTATCTTGAAAATGAGATCATTCACTATCTTAATTCCTGGCTGCAAGAAACTGTTCCCAGTAGTTAAAATGACTGACATTGTATGCTTATGTCACATGATGGTACTAGACAACAAGTAAGTTTGTTTTGTATATCCACGTACAGATGGAGTTCTGCTTTATATGTACATATACGTCTGTTGTTGTTGTTGTGGTCTTCAGTCCTGAGACTGATTTGATGCAGCTCTCTATGCTACTCTATCCTGTGCAAGCCTCTTCATCTCCCAGTACGTACTGCAGCCTACATCCTTCTGAATCTGCTGCGTGTATTCATCTCTCGGTCTCCCTCTACGATTTTTACCCTCCACGCTGCCCTCCAATGCTACATTTGTGGTCCCTTGATGCCTCAGAACATGTCCCTTCTTCTAGTCAAGTTGTGCCACAAACTTCTCTTCCTATTCAATACCTCCTCATTAGTTATATGATCTACCCATCTAATCTTAAGCATTCTTCTGTAGCACCACATTTCGAAAGCTTCTGTTCTCTTCTTGTCCAAACTATTTATCGTCCATGTTTCACTTCCATACATGGCTACACTCCATACAAATACTTTCAGAAATGACTTCCTGACACTTAAATCTATACTCGATGTTAACAAATTTCTCTTCTTCAGAAAAGCTTTCCTTGCCATTGCCAGTCTACATTTTATATCCTCTCTAGTTCGACCATCATCAGTTATTTTGCTCCCCAAATAGCAAAACTCCTTTACTACTTTAAGTGTCTCATTTCCTAATCTAATTCCCTCCGCATATACGCCTACAGTTCTCAATTCACCTTAAGGTTTGCGCGGCATAGGGTACTTCTGGTAGCGTTCTAATTTTCTCACCCCTGCCCTTCTGTGTTCTATTCGTGAATAGTGCGTGGATGGATAGACTATCGGTAGACCAATGCATGAGCTCAAATTATTTTGTTACTGTCATTTTGCGATGTATATGTACAATTCTTCGCTTACAGAGTCTCCCACTTGTGTATTGTGACGACGTTAGTGATACTCTCGCGCTTACTAAATAAACTCGTGGCAAAACGTGCAGCTCTTCTTTGCGTTTGTTTCCTCTATTAATTCCCCTTCTACGGATCGAAGACCGACTGGCAGCACATAGTCACATGTCGAAAACAATGTTTTAATGAAATTCTTTTGTGGGTTAACTACGGTTTTGTTCATACTGCACATTCTGGGTTGCTTTTATAGTCATGTGTTTCCAATAAATGATGTCCAATTACGAATTCGAAAAATGTTTCTATACATCTAATTATACGTAATACATTAAATTTATTTATGTTGCGGGTCTACTGCCAATCCCTGTATGGAACATGGATCCTCTGCAGGCGTTTCTGCTCCATACTACACGCATCGTATGTATTTATTTTATATTAGTACAACACCATCTTTCGTTAATGCTTAGATTCGTTACTAAAAGATAGTATAAATTTTGTCATCTTGCTTCATATTTTGAAAAATGAAGTTTTCTATAATATAATAACTATTACATTTCATATTAAGTACTTTCCCTTTACCCCTGCACCCTGATTTCATTAGCTCCTGATTTACATACAACGATTCAAGTAATTGTCAGATATGCTACACACAGTTTTTTGTTTAATATTATAGAAATATTTGACCACTTGCGTCTATTACGGTACAGGATACTCTTTATGAATCACATTATAACGTCTTGTAGCGTCTGTTGAGTGTTACTCAGCTTCGTTCCTGATGGAACTGGTCCCTTTTTTATTTGTAGCTCATATTCGTTTGCTAGCACAGTTTACTTCAGTGGTACATGTATGTTTACAATGAATTTATTATTCGTATAAGCGGAATGTCAATGATAATAGATCCATGCACGCATAATAAGGCGAGATGGACCTACCGACTTACGCTATACGTCGCTTTGAAGCCGGCACCACCCCCTAACCCCCCTCCCCTCACCCCTCACCCTCACCCCCGCCCTCACCCCCCCCCCCCACAAAAAAAACCTTAGCAGACGATTTATATTTCTTCTTAGCATCTGATGTGAGCACGGAACAGTTGTATGAATTATAACATTTAGAGTCCTTTCTTGAATAACAGTCAGAGAGGCACTTTCGGATGTAATGGTCTTAAATCCATATTTGATCCAGTACACCACGCATTTCGCCTCTTTAATGTAACTTGCTTTTTGTTATACATTTCAAAGAACGAAGAAGAGGAGCATGTGATAAGAAAAGGCTGCTGTTGTAATACAGGATTTTCCTTAATATGAATGGACATAACTAAAGTTCAGTATATTTCCTCTTCGCGCAAATGCTGACAACATACTCATATCTTGCTATGTTTGGTCGATTTCCAAACTTTACTTCTCACAACGTTCGTTCAGAAAGCTTATAGAGCTGATCTGATACGAAATCTAAATGACAGCGACGACACAACTGCAGTAAAAGTAAACTCGATTAAACTTCATAGATATAAAAAAAATATTGATTGAACAAGTCCACTTACGAATGAAATGTGATTCTTTCTACCTTAATCTGAAAGATAAGTACACGCGTAAATGATGCAAGCTGGAATTTTTATCAAAACAATTTCACCAGAAGCTAATGTTTGGTGCAACTAAAATGGGGAGGGGGCGTCAATTTCAATTTCAATGCGTAATGACAACTCCCCTTAATATACCTCCATGGGATGATCATATTATTGTATGTTATCATGTATTGCACTAAGATATAATGTATATTATGTTGATAATTTAGTCCTTTTGTTTCTTGGCATAATGATGCGCTGAGACAATTCCTTTTTGTTCCTTTAGGAAGTCAATAAACTTTTCTAAATGTTGCTTGTGCTTTAGTTCTGTTTGTTCACTACCAATTTGCCCGAATATGTTCTATGTGGACAACATTTCCCTAATTCATCCGCGATATTCATTAGGGCTCCTTTGGGCACTCGACTTGGAACTTTCGTTACACGGCGTAGAAGTTTTGTTGCATTTTTGTTTATGGTTGGGTAACTGTATGTAAAATGTGGATTGATTACATTAATAAGTTTGTTGTCAATCAACCAGAATAGTTTTTCGCTATTCACTTGTTCTACGTCACTAGTCATTAGCTACATGGACTCACACTACACTACACATTAGTGCGACATGCACACACCAACCCATCCATCAACACTTACACACGAAAATACACGTACGCAGTGACTCAGTTTCAACAGATACCAGGACCTTTCGACACTTCCCCATTATATTCAATTTTCGTGTTGTCCCAGGGGCCCTTCTGAAGAAACTGAGTCAGCTCCTCATCACAGAGCGTAAGTAAATGTTGGTAAAGTAAGTTACAATAATCCGTAATATGATATTCGTCACAGGATTTTTCTGTAAGATCCAGAAAACTAAGACATTTTATCGTTGGATGACGTTTGGTTATTAATGATAATGTTATTGTTTTACTGTTCTCTTATCTATTTTGTCATAGTTGAAAAATCCTTGACTGTTTAGTGTGAATTATTTAACAGGTAGGTTTAGTTGACTATTTAAATATTTGGATTTTTGTTGTGTCCAATCTCCTTGCCCAGTCTATTGTATGAATTTATTCCCGTGTATAAAATGTTGTGTATGTGTTTTATTTTTATGCTTTCGGTAAACGTAAATTTAATTTGGACCTACATGACAGATAAGTGCAGTTCAGTTTGTGACATCAGAAAACCACTGGCTACAAAATGTAGCCATTCAGTCACTGGGGACCAAGTTAGATTCCATGTTGCAGAAGAACCGTATGATTCAAGGTGCAAGAGGTTCTCGTTGCAGCGTGTAACCTCAAGTAAAATATTATTTTTTCAAATCATTATGTAAGCAGTAACTTGGCGGGTTTTGTAGATTCTGTAATGATTCGAGTGTAATCGCAACCTTTACGACATTGTGGATGATAGGGTAGTTACGTCGTAAAAAAAAAAAAAACCACAATAATCTCCATGTGCAGCAAGTCATTCTTCCAGTTATTCATGTAGATAGTTCGTAGAGGAACAATGCAACAATAATACAGTGCCAACAATCAAGTACAGCCAGTAGGAACCAACGGGAACAATAGTGGATGCTGCAGAATGCCGGTCGTGTGTTTTGGCGCGCCCAATATACTACCTGGCCAGGGCTGCGGTTGCACCAGCTGGCGCACGGGAGTCCAATGGGATGCCTACAAGCCCAGGCGCAGGTGTAATTCCGCTCTCACGAGCTCAAATCCACTCTGTATCCACCGAATTATGAAGCTACTCGCTACCAATTGCGCTAAAGGGCGGTACAACCAAGTTCGTTATGTTTCTTGTTTCATTTCTGTTCACGACAGCAAAGTACATACTGTCAACATTAATCAGCACCAGGTATTACAGTTAAAGACGTAACATAGCCGCGTTACGGAGAAATGACCACCAAATGTTATCTATGAGGAGCAGTCAAATTAAAATGGAAAACATGGAAAAAAACAAATTATTATTTCAAAGAATCAACTGTTAATACATTTATTCCACTGTGTGACAAGACTGCCAGTTACTTCATGGAAAAACGTTTGCGGTTGCCCATGGAACGATGATTGTACCCTGTCGTGCACCTCTCGTCCGAAGCAAATCGACGACGAAAATGTCTTTCTTCAGGGCTCCAAAAGTATTGGAACTGAATGTAAAGGGATCTGGACTGTATGAAGAATGTGTAAGAGCTCCCCACAGAAATTTCAGTAGTGCAGTCGAAACACCCATGCCAAATGTGGACCGGTACTGTCCTAAAATAGAATGAATGTTGTCAAGACTGTTTAGACTACACTGCAAAAGTTTCACTGGGAAACTCTTCCACATCTTCCATACAGTCCCGATCTCTCACCATGAGATTTACATGTTACTGCAGTCCTGAAGAAAGACATTCGTAGCTGTTGTTATGTTTCGACAAAGAGGTGTACACTTGGGTTCAATTACAGTTCCGTAGGCAACCGGAAACATATTTCCATGATGGAACTGAGTTTATTCTCTTATACGGGGTTAAATGTATTAACATCCATGACGATTGATATTGAAACAACAGACAGTACACGTATCTCTATCCATCTCTCTTGTATTCATTTGACTACCCTTTACACATGAGGAAGAGAACTGTAGTTGTACGGCTTGCAGTAGATATTGGCTTTAGATATCGAACGATTCCACAGTATTGACTTTTTTATAACAGTTTTTCTCTTGTTATTTATTACGACCTCTGTAAGTTGGCTGTGAAAAGCATCACAAAATCTTGACGCCCGCGTTATTATTAGCTGCTAATCTGCGTATGATACACGGAAGACGAAACCTCACGGTAGCTTTGTAAAACATCCAAAACCGGTACTAATAAATAAATGTGATACAGACGGGAAGGAATTGTTGCTATTCATAAGAACCGCGGATCCCAGTCACAACTTAGAAATGTGCCAATCTTTATTCGAGGAATTAACATGAATCATTCTTTCCGTAAGTTGCAGAAAAGAATGAAAGTTATTCGCTCTGTGATAGGTTTATAGGCGGTACTTAGCTGACATTCACCTGTGCTTATCTTTTCTGTCGGTAGCTCCATTATCCATTACACCGACTGAATTTAATGAATAAGACCAATCAGGAAACACTGCCTAAATGAGATTCCTGGCCCTTTCGTTGTACGACCTGCATGTAATTATGTTACGGCATTACGCTAGTAGTGAAGTGGTTTCAATATGTTGCTTCAGCTAGCAACTTCCTCTGCAGCCTCAGATGTTAGAAACCGAAATGAAGTCATTACCGAAACTCTATAGGTTATCTTATGAACGACTAATAGTACCACGTAGTCGATTTACAAAAACTAATTTCCATTAGACATATGACATTTCGTTCAAAGATGGATATTACAGCCACCCGCTGCACTTCCGGATAATTTGGACTTCAATTGGCCGTGTTCCCTATTGTGCAGGGAAGGAATCTATTCGGAAGAATAAATGAAATCCGTGAAATGCAGATACAGTTTTGCACGAATCGCCAGTACTCTATATTTGCAGCAATGACTGCAAGAATTAAAAACCCGGCTAAGGTTAAATGAATATAAAATCTGAGTGGATAGAGTTTCAGTTGTTAGTTAAATTGAGAAAATTTTACAAGTTCACTTAGTAAATTACAGAAAATTAACGGTCGCCAGCTCAGTACGTGAACAAAATTACTGTCATTATAATCATAGTCGACTAATGGTGGAAAACTTATGTAAGAATGCTTGGTTCTGTTGCAAGTCGAAAACGTTGTAATGTGATTTTAAATGGATATGTGACAGTGAACTAATACCTATCAAGTGCGTAGCACGTCATGAAAATCGGTTGGTAATAATCAAAGAATAACAAACTCTCATCACCAGCAAACAGTTACGTAAATGCAAAAATTTGTGCCTTCGGGCACTGTAACGCTTACTACCTTCAGTTTTACTCAGAATGCTGTTTATATTTATTTATTACTGGATGGTGTCATTTAGCTTAAAATTTATTTTAATGATATAATGTCATTCGATAATCAATATCCTGAGAGTTAAAGTTACGTAATTTGCGAAGTCAAAATTTCTATTGCAAAGGAATTGGAAGTTGGTTATATGACTTCGGTGACTAATTGGTTTCTTCTAACTTCAGCTTTTATAACTGCTCACTTACAATCAGTGCTAATCAGATTGTGCAACTACTGCTGTTATTAGGTCAAGACGTTAACATACATTTCTGACTGATTGCAGTTCCGTAAAAATGAAAACTTATTTATCCACGTAAAACAGCAACAATAAAAACTTTTTTTACTGAATTTTAGTTTATCAAGCACTATGTTTTAAGTTACTGTATACTAGACTGAAGCACTTGCGTTAAGTATTGTTTTGAAAATTATTGAAATTTTAGGTGCTATTATTTCTTTCATTAATTCAGTGTAATAGTTTCTCATTCATTAGGAGTCTCTCGGATTATCGGTAATCGACAGGGTGGATTCTACATAGGTGTTTTGTCTACGGCAAAAGTGAACGTCATGGCTTTGGCACAACTCGGTGTTATTCAAACTCAAAACGAACTACGACTGACCAAGTAATTTGTTAGACCTTTCTTCAGGTTGATACGTCGTCGGTGCAATCTAAAGCATTGTTCGTTGACAATATGTGGCACACGCTCGTCTTGTTGTAGCTTCGTAACAAATTAAATCGAGCCCATGTTTATTTGCATCCTCTTGCAGTAATAATACTGTGCTCATTTAATGCCATATATTCCTCCCGACCACACCAGATGTACGCCGTGTCATTACATACTTTACCTCCACTGCTTTAGGTGTAATACTAAGCATCCCATCCCAGAAGTTGATTCTCCAGTGGCGCTGATGTTCCACCTGTGTAAGGCATCATAGGTATTCGTTGAAGCAATTGAATGTTTTTCCACCTGTCCTTTGAGATAGAACATTTATCAGGAAAAGGAACGTCGCCGAAGTTATCCTGGTTGGCGATGATTTGCAGCTGTTCCCACTGACAGAACTTCGCTTGGTCCTGGAAGTCATCTCAGGTGTGAATGTAGATGATATGATGGCGTGTTCGAATACGATGTCCATTGGTTTTAGTAACGTGAATGGCCTGTTCAAGCTGTCGTATTCTCATGCGTACATTCACTGCAACAGAAGCAAGAACAGTTTAACTCCGGTGGTTTCATCTGTGCGAGTTCTACGACAATTGCGTTGCCTTGAGTTGAAACTTCCCGTTTCCTGATAAGTGATAACAAGTCCTTCGGGACCTTGGGTTCGTGTCTGGATATCGCTATGTGGAGAGATCCTTTTTCTCACAAGGGAACTTCATCAACTCGAACTCGTCTTTCCTTCAGAAACAAAAACACATATGGGGTAGATATCAACCCCAGAAATCGATTCACGTTAAAATTTAGGCCAATATACGAATACTATGCAGGTAAGGCCCTCCTGACGTACAGCTTTTAAATGTTCACGCGCTCAGGTTGTTCGTCATGCGCACCGCTTTCACTGCCGCCGCATAATGACCGAATGCGAAGTACTGCGCAATTAAGTGACAACAGCGAGTCCGCCAGAATATGAAATTTAAAGATCTAGGGGAGTGAAGGAGGGAGTAAGGGTATGAAATGCAACCCATATAGTGCAACTCTTAAAAGTGTACTCCACTTTAATAGGTTTAGTTTTGCATATCAACGAAAATAACGTGCATGGATGACATTGAAAATTAAATTACGCTACACTACATGTTGTAAAACTGTCTCATTCGTTTCCATTGCAATTACGAATCACAATATAAAAATTTTCAAAGATAAGGTATCATTTCCACCAGCTACACGTTAGAAATCGCGTACTTTGACGTAATGAACATAGCAATTCGTCAGCGTCAAAACAGTATTGCACTGGATGTTCACAGTATTCTGGCCGGTCACTGGTGTAGCCGCTTGGATACCAAGCGAACTGGAAGATACTTCTACTCCGTGTACTTCATGCACTGAGAAACATTTGTCAGCAGGAAACGAGTCCGCTCTTACAGATGATCTGTTATCAGTTCGGATGATTTTATAAAACACCTCTTCTCACCACTTCTGTAAGTGTTCCCTATTCACTAACCCCGAAAATAAGGCGACAAGTACAATATCGTTCGAGTGAAATAAATTTTGTTTGGCGCGCGGCCCAAATGATCCGCTTGGCTCTTTTAAAACAATAAACAGAGGTGACTCCAGGTGTCCACCTACATATGTCGTTGGCATTATTATGTAGATGTGTGTCGTATTACTGACAGCCTGCAAGACTGTAACGACATCTTTCTTCCCTTTTTTTAGAAAAGTTAGACCTGATGTAATTTCTGAATTAAACTCGCTCTGATCCACATTATAAGCACTCTGTTTACCTACCGCTTCCATAACATCTCTGGTGTCGGCGACAAATTTTTCGCAGTCAGTAATTATGGCTGTTTCGTTACGTGACATTTTTGTTGTTGTAACATGGGTTATCTTTCGTGACACAATGCCATAGTTCTTCTTGAAGGCATAAACCGTCCAGCAGATGCTTTGAAATTATTTAGGCTTACCTCCATTGCGGCTTGAACACCCGACTGCTGTAAGTTAAAGTCGCGGATCATGAACGTATCACTGTTTGCATTGTTAAATTTATCTAAAGATATTGTACAAGGTGTCCCAAAAAGAGTAAACCGATTTTAACTTGTACTAATATTGAGACAAAATTAGGTAGCTGAAACAGTGCTAGATGTAATCGGCATGGTCTCGAGTTTCGACAAATCTGTTAGAAGTCGCTACTAGTGCTGACCTGGAACGTGCAATCAGTCTCGCGCAATAAGGCGTCCGCGCAACTGGAGGCCTATTGTGTCATTGAATTTAACCGTATTCAATCAGTGATCGCAGTTCAGCGGGCGTTTCATATTTGATTTCGTGCTAAACTACCATCACCAAAGAACATTCGACGGTGGTATAAAAAGTTTGAAAAAACAGGGTGCCTCTGTAAAGGCGGAAGTCCTGGCCGGCCACACGTTCGTGCACATACAGTGGATCACATCCGACGACCATTTGAGCGAACCCCCCACAAGTCTACGCGTCGTGCTAGCCGAGAACTTGCGTGACCGCGCATGGCAGTGTGCTGTGTATTACGGTGTCATTTAGTGCTCAAACCATACCGATTGCAACTGGTACAAGCTCTTCGACATACTGACAAAGTGAAGCGAGTAGACATTAGCAATGCTAATCTAAAGGACATGGAAAATGACACTTTCATGTCACGGTTGATATTCAACGATGAGGCAATTTTCCACATTAGCGGTAAGCTTGACCGTCATAATATGCGTATATGGAGGCTCGAAAATTCTCATGAAACCATTGAACACGATCGTGATCCACGAAAAGTGAATGTTTTTTTGTGGTGTTTCGCAGAGCAAGGTTTATGGACCTTACTTTTTTTTGACGAAGGAACCATAACA